>NC_133327.1:87205442-88545442 GCF_042186555.1 Aquarana catesbeiana | reverse complement strand
AGTGTTCTGGTACCACCACCACCAAAGGCCCAATTTGTCTGCCCCTGTTTAACAGGTGCATGTAATTACAATTTTTGATATAGTATTTCACAGCAGAGCCTGTTCCTGTGACCACCAAGCATAACTGTGAGGGCTTACAGTGTTCTGGTATCACCAACACCTATGGCCCAATTTTTTGCAGAGTATATAGAGCAATTATAGTATATATACTGCTGTTCAGAGTATATAGCGTCTGGGGGCCTGAGGGACCCCCAAGCCATATTTTTTAAATTTGGGCGCGGGGTTCCCCTTAATATCCATAGGGCCTGGTAAGGAACTGGGGGGGCATTTTTTTCAATGATTTTCATCTATATTGCCGGGACCTGATGGTACATTACAGCCGCGAGTAGTTATAAATTAAATTTTTTCCTTTAGAAATGTAATTTTGCTGTGGTATTGTTCTAAACACGGGAACATGTGCTACTTTACAGGCATACTAAGGACACCCCCGGGGCACAATATTTAAATGAATATTTCATTTTTATTGTTTCACTTTAAGCATTATTAGAATCACTGCTCCCGAAAAAACAGACATTTTTTTTGCATTGATACATGTCCCCTGGGTCAGGACCCGGGTCCCCAAATACTTTTTATGGCAATAACTTGCATATAAGCCTTTAAAATTAGCACTTTTGATTTTTCACATTCGTGGCCCATAGACTTTAATGGTGTTCTCATGTTCGAAAAAAATATTTTGCCTGTTTGCATGTTCTGCTGCGAACCGAACCAGGGGGGTGGGGGTGTTCGGCTCATCCCTAAGTCCTCACCACCAAGGCCACTGCCATTTGTGGATATTTTAGGGTGGTAGTTAAAACTATAGCTACCGGTATACTTGATTAGTTATATAGCTTCACATCTGTGTGTGTACAAAAAATGTTTTACATTAATATTTTATCCAAACACTGTTTTTTGGTTCTCTATAAGAATTTTTCTTTAATAATCTGCTATCTTTTATTAAATTATGTCATGCTTTTATTTTTTTTTAGGAGGTGTACTCGACATTTATTTTGAGATTACAGTTCATTTTTTTACAACCTGCATTGCAGTGAACTTTGGAATAAGAACAGAGAAAAATTAAAACAAAACAAGATGGAACATCTGAAAGCCAGGAAACAGTTGAGGAACTGGAAGCTCCTGACTTTGTGGACAAAGATATTTTCAGAAACACATAGGAGACAGATCACGCTGAACTTCAGGGATAATATATTTTGCATGATTGTTTTACCTAAGCCCCTGTGGCTTAGAAAACTGTAATGCTCTGTACACACGGTCGGACTTTCCGACGGAAAATGTTCGATCGGAGCTTGTTGTCGGAAATTCCAACCGTGTGTGGGCTCCATCTGACTTTTTCCATCAGAATTTCCGACACACAAAGTTCCGATCGTGTGTAGACAATTCCGACGCACAAAGTGCCACGCATGCTCAGAATCAAGCAGAAGAGCAGCGCTGGCTATAGAACTTCATTTTTCTCGGCTTGTCGTACATGTACGTCACCGTGTTCTTGACGTTCGGAATTTCTGACCAACTTTGTGTGACCGTGTGTATGCAAGACAAGTTTGAGCCAACGGATTTTGTTGTCGGAATGTGCGATTGTGTGTACAGGGCATAAATCACTGTAGTAGCCTAAGCCCTCTTGACATCACAACCCCTCCACCCCACCTCATCCAATCAGAGAACACTTTGTATTTATTGAGGAATGCATGTTTAATCAATCATACCAATATAAAAATATTTTATAGTGTGGAGTGTACTATTAGTAGGTCCGCGGACCGCACCAACAGTCTAAGCCAAAAGTCTTTTTAGTAGGTCTGCATTAAAAGTAGGGCATGTACTGCTTTTAGAAGCTCACTGCAATCACATGGTATTTCTGTACCATGTGATCTGGTGCGGGTAAATGCACTGTGTTTGTGACCTGTGTTTGGGGTGTCAACTTAATATTGACACCTGCTGCAGATCAAAACTACAGTGCTTTTTGAACTCAGCGCAGGAAATGCACACGGAACGCATGTTCCCCACATAGCTTTCCATCACCTTTTCTTTTCTGGTGTAAGTCCCCTCCTTGGTGGTTCAAAGCTGGGTAACCAGACTTGTCCATCACTGAAGATGTCACCTCTGTCTCTTTAACCTGCCCTATGTATGTACATGTTGCTGTCTATAAGGCACGCTTTTATGATGTTCACATAAGAAGACATATCAACTATGTGGTAATGCCTATTATGGCTTATATTACAGATGAGAACTCCCTAACTATCCTTTAGAAGCTTGTATTGGCTCGAGAAACTCATTGAAATTTGATACCACAAGTCACCTTTTGGCAACAACGGCACATGTAATATTGTTTATATCTATATGTATTTGGGGTATCTGAGGTATATGTAGAATGTCATTTTTTTTTAACATGGATTCAATAAAACTTTGATGTAGACATGTGCGGTTCATTTCGTTCCGACTCGAAATTCAGACAAATTTCTCATTATTCAGTGGTTTGGATGTATCTGAATTTCCGAATTACAATAAAAACTAATTTAAACAAATCCAAAATAACAAAAGAAAATTTGGCCGAAATTCTAATCAAATTCAAAAGAATAGAATAATATAGAATAGAAAATAAAGGAATACAATAGAATGGAGTAAAACAGAACAGATTAGAATAGAAAATAAAAGAATACAATAAAATATAATGGAAAATAAATGAATAGGATATATAAGAATAGAATACAATAGAAAATAGTAGAATGGAAATAATAGAGTAAAACATAATAGAATAATATAGAATAGAATAAAACAGAACAGAATAGAACAGAAAACAAAAGAAGAGAACAGAATAGAAAATAAAAGAATAGATTAGAAAAGAATAGAATAGAAAGAATATAACCGTCTTCCAAAATTTGAATAGAATGAATTTGCAATTGAATAGTATAGATCAGAATAGAATAGGAAAGAATAGAATAGAAAAGAATAGAATAGAACTGAAAAGAATCAAATAGAAAAAACAATAGAAAATAATAAATTAGAAAGAATATAACCATCTTCCGAAATTCAAATTTAAATAGAATAGAATAGAAAGGAATCGAATAATAATAATAATAAAAAAAAAAAAAACAATGGAATTAAATAGAATAAAATACAAAGAATATAAATTTGATAGAAAAGAAATGAATAGAATTGCATAGAAAGGAATAGAATAGACAATGAGAGAATAAAAAAAAAATAGCATAGAAAAAGCAATACAATAGAATATAATAAAATAGAAAGAATATAACCATCTTCTGAAATTCAGTATGTTCATAATAAATTAAAATTTTAAATAAAATCAATTTTACTTAGAATAGAATAGATTAGAATAGAATAGAAAATAATAGAATAGAAAAGAGTAGAAAAAAATAGCATAGATACTAGGAGAATAAAATATAATAGAAATATAACCGTCTTCTGAAATTCTAATTAAGAATAAAATTAATTTGAATTTGACTGCATTTTTTTCGAATTTTCGTTTTTTTCATTTTCAAATGCTGTTGAAGTTTTTTTAAACCAGTCAAATTTTCGAATTCAGTCAAATTCAGAAACTTCAAATTGAATTGCAATACGAATGAACGAAACATAGCGAATTCCGAAAACAAGTTAAACAAACTAACTAAACTAAATTAATTAAATAACAAATTGAAGCAAAACAAAAAAAAATTTCGTTTTGCACATGTCTTAATATGTTAGGTTGATTTTTTGAAATGTTATATTTGTGCCCTTCCTGTAGTTTTGTTAAGGCTAAACAGAAAGATAGTATTTTTACCCCTTTTCTCTGCTTGGAATAAGTTTAACAACTTACGGACCGCCCGCCACAGTTATACATTGGCTGTTTGAAGAAGGATATCATTGTTATGGCAGCAGCTAGCTGCCATAAATCCAGTATCCCCTTCATCAGTGGGCGGTCCGCTACAAGATAAAAGTGGTCTCTGCAGCGGATTCGCCACAAGATCACTTTTATCGGCAGCGGGAGAGGCCCCCCCCTCCCGCCGCGATCCGGTGCCCTCCGCTGCTTACCGGAGCTGTCGGCAGCGGCGGAGGCGATCCGGTCCTTTCACTGGCTGTGCATGGAGACCAGTGAGGGGTAAGATGATTTTTTTTATTATTGCATTTTAGTCTTTTTGACCCCAGATCCCATATTTAAGAGGTCCTGTCATGCATTTTTCTATTACAAGGGATGTTTACATTCCTTGTAATAGGAATAAAAGTGACAACTGAAAAAAAAAAAACTGTGTAAAAATAAAAATAAAAGGTAAAATGAATAAGAAAAAAAAAAATTTTAAACGCTCCCCGTCCCGAAGCTCACGTGCAGCCGACAGCCGCTAAGGCTGTCGAGACTTGTAGTTTTCCATTCACATAACACTGTGAATGAGTGATGCGGCTGGGCAGGCGGAGCTCCATACGACCAAGTTTTACCAAAATGTGACAGCCAGTGGGGGGAGGAGATCCCCGCTAGCTGTCAAAGCTGGGGATTGGTGGGGGGAGCAGGGGCCTGTCCTTCCATAACATGTTACCAGGGCTTTTTTTTCTCAGAGAATAGGTGCAGGTACTCCCCCCTTCCAAGTCACCCCTTGTCTCCACCCCTACCCACCTCCGAGCACCGTCCCTTGGTTCCTCCTACCCACCTTCTAGTGCTGCTCCTTTTACAGACTACAGAACTTATAGAAGTTAAGTGCCAAGTGATTTGCATAGAATTTGTTTTGAATAGAGCCCCTTCAAACAGCAACAATAGATCCCCTGAAATAAAATACCCTCTTAGCTTAGATTTGCCCCAGCAACAATAGACCCCACCAGCAACAATAGATCTCCCAGCAGCCAGCATCAATAGACTCTCCAGTAGCCAGCAACAGCAGATCCTTTCCAGCAACAACTGACTCCCTCGCAACAATAGATCCCTATATAATACAATAGGCCCTCCAGCACACCCCAGCACCCCCCATGTAACATGCTATGAAAGGTGAATTTATCCTTTAAAGTGTAACTCCACTTTTGTTAAGAAAAAACATTCCCCTCTGGGTAAACTATGTACATTGCAAGGATCATAACAACCTTTGTTGCAGATTCCTACCATTTTATTATTGTAAAGAAATTCTGTCTGTTCCTCTGTGGTGAGTGGGTCTAATGGGATTGGTTTCATAATTATCAGTCAGCTGTGCACCTGCAGAGCACTAATGAGGAAATCTGCCTGCATCCCTTTAGACGTGTTTCTATTGGAAATATCTCACCAAAAATTAAATTTTTGTTGCAGGGGATGCCTGAAATCTGACTTGTATCTTATGCAGACTTCTGGGTAAATTGGCGAGCCAATCACAGAAGCAGGAAATTATGTTTCTGGGGGGTGGTCAGTACACACTCTGTGTACAGTACAACTCCAGGTAGCCATGTTGCAATGCATTACAAAAAATTACAGCGGCTGCAGATTGAAAAGGAAAGCTAATTTTAAACAACATTCAATCACAATATGACTTGTGTTGCAATTGTATACACTATATTATTTTTTCTTTATTTGCTATTTTTTCCCCAGGATAGTGGAGTTACCCTTACTATTTTTGGCTTTTGTATCCAGAAAATATTCATTTTAATCTACTCTAGTAAAAAGACACCTTCATGTCTATACCTACCAAGCTTCTGTATCTTTAAGCTGTGGATTGACTGGGGACGTGTTAGAATCTCTGTCAGATTTTTATTTTTGTGTCTCTTTTGTAAAAATTCCACCTGATTCCTGCCCCAAAGATTTAAAGTAGTTGTAAAGGCAGAAGGTTTGTTTTTATCTTAATGCATTCTATGCATTAAGATAAAAAGCCTTCTGTGTGCAGCAGCCCCCCTCATTCCAGCTAATACTTACCTGAGGTCCATCTCGATACAGCAATGTTGCACGAGAGACTTGGCTGTCTGGGACTCCCCTCCTCATTGGCAGCAGCGCTGCACCAGTGGCTGCCACTGCTGTCAATCAAAGAGCCAATGAGGAGATAAAGGAGAGAAAGGAGGAGGGGGCCTGGCTGCGGCTCCGTGTCTGAATGGACTCAGGGAGCTGTGGCTTGGCTCGGGTGCCCCCATACCAAGCTGCTTGCGGTGGGGGCACTCAACAGGAGGTAGGGGGAGGAGCACTTAAGAGGGACCCAAGCAGAGAAGGATTTGGGCTTCTCTGTGGAAAACCACTACACAGAGCAGGTAAGTATAACATGTTTGTTATTTTTAACTACAAAAAAGCGAGACTTTAGTATCACTTTAACAGACAGTAAGTGGAAGCTTTTGAAAGTGAGGGAAAATACTGTTTATTCCTATCCTAATAACATTTGTAAGGTTTTGATTTTCTCATATAGTGAGGCGGGAGGAGTTCTCCCAATAGGGAAGCCAAGTGCAATAAATACTCAACAGAGATTTTACACCTTCCCCAGTTTGTCCAGCACTAGACATAAGATTTTGATAGAGTTTGACTTCACTTATAACGAACTGCACTTGAGTCAATGCGGCAGGTGATCATTTCATTTGCGGCTCCAAGCTAACTAACTGTGACAGAATGGCGTGCAAGGGAACAAACTTTAAAGTTATCACATACTTTGTAATGGAGGCATGGGGATACCATATATCTCTTTCAAAGCATGGTGTGTTAAATGATAATTATTTTATGTGACAGTTTTAATTATTGCTTGGTGCTATTCCTTATGTATTTTTCCGTTCTGTTGCACCACAATCCTAACTTCATACTGTCAGAGTCTTTTGTTTCCATGGATAAAACGCGAGTACGCTACTGCTAATTTTCTTTTAACATCACACAAAATGGCTCATGGGAAAGACATGAACACAACCAAGATGAAAAATCAGAACACTGGAGTAATTTTGATTTAAATGTGGAATTAACACCAACTATAAATTATACACAGTGCTTAGTGATAACAGGTAGGGGGCCCAGGTGAAAAAGGCAAGTAAGAAGAACATTTTGACTGGAAGACCTATAGGATCTCATTGCTGTAATTCCAACAGTCACTTTACAGTCTTCAGAATACAGATAGAGATACAGCAGATATAGACAAAGGTAATCACAGGGGTTGCCTCTTTAAAGGGTTAGTTCACCTTTACCAAAAAGTGCCTATGCAAGTAAGGGACACCTTTAGAAAAAATAAACTGTACAGCTTTAAATGAAGTTGAATAATATAGGCCATTTACATACCTCCAAATGCCTGGCTGAAAAACTCCCAGAGATGGCATCATCCCACCCTGCCTTGTCACTAGGACATTCCCAGACATTAGTGCTCACCCCCACAATCACAGGAGCCAGCTCTCAAACTCCTGTACAGGTGTGGGTACTGCAACTGGGAAGAGTGCATGCAAGGGGGTTTGATTTGGCTGGCAGTGTCTTAGCAACGTCCTAGCAACAAAGCAGGATGGGATAATGCCATCTCTGGGAGTTTTTTTTTGGCTAGGCTTCAGGAAGTATGTAAATTGCCAAGCAATTTGCATATAGCAAGGGCATTTTTTAACTTCAGCCAAAGGTGCACACTTTGTATTTATCTACAGGTGCCCTTTACCTTTTTTGGTAAAGGTGAACTAACTCTTTAAGCAGTGCCAGGAATCTTCTTATAAATAACAGATGCCTTGGTACATCAGACACTACAGGTTTACTGGTATGTAAAAGACAGGTGTCAGGACCTAGATTACCTGCTGGTGGCACTGTGCTTCCCAGAGCCGAAGGTTGTAGTTCTGGTGTCCACCAGTGGGTACCTCCCAGCAACCAGCAGATACCAGCAATCAGTCTCCACCTGTTGCCAGCTGCTGGGAGGGTATTTAGTTCCTCCTTTACATTTTCCCCTCACTCCAGTGTTTGGTTTTGCTGCCAGATACTGCTTGCCATTTATCATAGTTACATAGTTAAATAGTAGGTGAGGTTGAAAAAAGACACAAGTCCATCAAGTCCAACCTATGTGTGCGATTATATGTCAGTATTTCATTGTATATCCATGTATGTTGCGGTCATTCAAGTGCTTATCTAATAGTTTTTTGAAACTGTTGATGCCCCCCGCTGATACCACCGCCTGTGGAAGGGAATTCCAAATTCTTGCCACTCTTACAGTAAAGAACCCTCTATGTAGTTTAAGGTTAAACCTCTTTTCATCTAATTTTAATGAGTGGCCAAATGATTGGTTAAACTCCCTTCCGCGAATACATTTTATCCCTATTGTGGGGTCACCAGTATGGTATTTGTAAATTGAAATCATATCCCCCCTCTCAAGCGTTTCTTCTACAGAGAATATAAGTTCAGTGCTCGCAACCTTTCTTCATTACCTAATATCCTCCAGACCCTTTATTAGCTTTGTTGCCCTTCTTTGTACTCGCTCCATTTCCAGTATATCCTTCCTGAGGACTGGTGCCCAGAGCTGGACAGCATACTCTAGGTGCGGCTGGACCAGAGTCTTGTAGAGCAGGAGAATTATCCCTTTATCCCTGGAGTAATCCCTTTTTTAATGCATGCCAATAATCTCTGTTTGCTTTGTTAGCAGCAGCTTGGCATTGCATGCCATTGCTGAGCCTATCATCTACTAGGACCCCCAGGTCCTTTTCCATCCTAGATTCCCCCAGAGGTTCTCCCACTAGTGTATAGATTGCATTCATATTTTTGCTGCCCAAATGCAATATTTTACATTAGACATGTGCATTCGTTTTCGTCCAAATGCATTTTCGTTCGAATTTTAGGTATTTTCGTTATCGTTTTAACAAACGATAACGAAAGTGCAGAATCCGAAAAATGAAAGATCCGACATAAACAAATGCTTTATTTTCGTTTTCGTTGCTACAACAGTTCGATATAGATAGGAGATTCGACATGACACTGACAATAACAATCTGTGTCCATCAAACCTGTGGTCGAATGTGCCTAACCTTAACTCTATTAGTCCAAGATTATTCTACATAGAGAGAAAAGATTCGACATAGAGAGAAAAGATTCAACGTAGAGAGAAAAGATTCGACGTAGGGGAGAAAAGATAAATAAAAATAATGATGATGATGAATGTTATTGGCTGATTGTAACCAAAGAGGAGGAGCAGTAAAATAGCTAGAACTAAGTACACACGTACTTTGGCTTATTGTGTCTGTTGAAAGTTCTAAGAAGATTCAACGGAGCAGGTAAACTATATGGCGTCGTACAGTTTAGCTGCTCCGTCGAATCTTCTTTGAACATTCGACAGACACCATAAGCCTTCAATGACAGATTCAACCTTAATTTGGATTTTTGGACGAATGCAATTTTTAACGAAAAACGAAATAAATAAAAACGAATTTCGGGAGTAACTAAATAAATTTGTTTTTCGGATGAAAACGAAATTCCGAAACGAAATATTTCAGTGTGCACATGTCTATTTTACATGTTTCTACATTAAACCTCATTTGCCATGTAGTTGCCCACTTCATTAATTTGTTCAGATCTTCTTGCACATCGTGGACAGAAGTTATTGCTCTGCTTAGCTTAGTATCATCCGCAAATACAGAGATTGAACTGTTTATCCCATCCTCCAGGTCGTTTATGAACAAATTAAACAGAATTGGTCCCAGCACAGGACCCCACTACCCACCCCTGACCATTCCGAGTACTCCCCATTTATCACCACCTTCTGAACTCGCCCTTGTAGCCAGTTTTCAATCCATGTTCTCACCCTATGGTCCATACCAATGGACCTTATTTTGTACAGTAAACGTTTATGGGGAACTGTGTCAAATGCTTTTGCAAAATCCAGATACACCACGTCTATGGGCCTTACTTTATCTAGATGGCAACTCACCTCCTTATAGAAGGTATCCTGCATCCTTTACCCTGCTGCCATTTACCCCTTGTTCCTGATCCCTGTTCAGGTCCCCTCCCTTTCTTGCATCTTCTGTGTTCCTCATTGTGTATGTATTGTATATATTGTATCATAGTTAACTTGTTAGATATTTTGTCTTTGAGTTATAGTTCACCTGTATCTTCACGCTTGCTGTGTTTCCTGATAGCTGGTGTTTGGGGATAGATGGTGTCATTTGGGGCTTACACTGTAAAGACAGGCAACCCTTCTGATCTCTTTTGTCTCTTTCCCTCCCCATTTAACACAGCTGTGGTAAGAAAGAAGCAAATAAAAGATCAGCGCAGTCCTGGTTTGGAGCCTTTGCAATGCTGCGTTAAGTGACACTGAGAGGTTCAGTTAAAGGAAATGATATTGAAAGCTCAGATCAGCTATTTATACAACACCATGGTGCAGTGATTTATGTGCCTCAGAAGTGATTTTTAATTTGCTCTTCTGCCTTTTTTTATTATCCTGAGCCTAAATTCTTTCCTTTCATCCATTCCTTTGAGTTCAGTCACATACCCTCTCCCTAACTAAATTTGCTTCAGTGAGTTAAATAAGAAAAGACAACAGATAGATAAGTTAAAGAGGAGCTGCAGTCTGTTCACATGATTTGTAATAAAAACATTTTTGCCATTCTGAAGCTTCCCTCCAACCACTTTGCATATTATTTTATATATACTGTTTTTCTCTACTTGCCAAATATGCTGCAGAAATCTCTGTCCATTAAGTCTGGCTGCATCCATTTTAACTGTGGGTGCTGCTGCCTGTTCACTTCCTGGTTTTACACACACACACACCTCCAGCTTTGCAGCTCTCATTGGCCCTCTTATGACTCACCCCCCCCCTTCCTGTCATACTCTTATGAGAGTGAGAGAGATCTGTGCATTATGTCATAAGCCTAGACTAATGACCAAAAAAAAGAAAGAGGAAGAGGGCTGTATAATGTATTAATTGGCAGAAGAAAATAATGTTTTACTATCCAAAGTAAAAATAACAAGGGCAGAAGATTTAATAGATGGAAAGATGAAAAAATGACTGAAGGTCCGCTTTAAAAGAGGATGCCAAAAACGGAAAGCATTTAAACATTTTTTCCCATTAATAGGTTTTCTGTTGTTTATTACAATATTATATGATATACAGGGGGGACCGAAAGTATTCAGACCCCCTTAAATATATTGCAGCCATTTGCTAAAATCATTTAAGTTCATTTTTTTCCTCATTAATGTACACACAGCACCCCATATTGCCAGAAAAACACAGAATTGTTGACATTTTTGTAGATTTATTAAAAAAGAAAAAACTGAAATATCACATAATCCTAAGTATTCAGACCCTTTGCTGTGACACTCATATATTTCACTCAGGTGCTGTCCATTTCTTCTGATCATCCTTGAGATGGTTCTACACCTTCATTTGAGTCCAGCTGTGTTTGATTATACTGATTGGATTTGATTAGGAAAGCCACACACCTGTCTATATAAGACCTTACAGCTCACAGTGCATGTCAGAGCAAATGAGAATCATGAGGTCAAAGGAAATGCCTGAAGAGCTCAAGGCACAGATCTGGCCAAGGTTACAAAAAAATTTCTGTTGCATAACAGTAGTACCATCATTTTCATAAATGTATACATGGTCAGCACATAGTAATGGTATATAGCATGGTCAATTCATATATCAAATGGCAGCATAATTGGGTATTTCAATAGATTAAAAAATTAATGATGTATCCAGATATATATCCTAATGAAGCACATAGCTACATCCCCATAGTCCGACGCGTTTCTGTATAAAAACACTTCTTCACGGGCGGATGTTGTAGGGTATCTAAAAAAAATATAACATAGAATATTTTATATTCTTCACGAGTGAATCAGGGGGCTTCAGTAACCAAAACTGCAGTGTTTATCCTCATGACACAACACAGGAAGCACCTCCATGGTTAACAGAGGATGGAATTAAAATTAGACTTGAGAAACTTAACATTAATAAATCACCGGGACCAGATGGCTTGCATCCAAGGGTACTTAGGGAACTCAGTCAAGTGATTGCCAGACCGTTGTTCCTAATTTTTACAGATAGTCTACTGACTGGAATGGTACCAGCTGATTGGAGAAAAGCCAATGTAGCACCAATATTTAAAAAGGGCCCAAAATACATCCCTGGGAATTACAGACCAGTTAGCCTAACATCAATAGTATGTAAACTCTTGGAGGGGATGATAAGGGACTATATACAAGATTTTAGTAATAAGAACGGTATCATTAGCAGTAATCAGCATGGATTCATGAAGAATCGTTCTTGCCAAACCAATCTATTAACTTTCTATGAGGAGGTGAGTTGCCATCTAGATAAAGGAAGGCCCGTAGACGTGGTGTATCTGGATTTTGCAAAAGCATTTGACACAGTTCCCCATAAACGTTTAGTGTACAAGATAAGGTCCATTGGCATGGACCATAGGGTGAGTACATGGATTGAAAACTGGCTACAAGGGCGAGTTCAGAGGGTGGTGATAAATGGGGAGTACTCGGAATGGTCAGGGGTGGGTAGTGGGGTTCCCCAGGGTTCTGTGCTGGGACCAATCCTATTTAATTTGTTCATAAACGATCTAGAGGATGGGATAAACAGTTAAATCTCTGTATTTGCAGATGATACTAAACTAAGCAGGGCAATAACTTCTCCGCAGGATGTGGAAACCTTGCAAAAAGACCTGAACAAATTAATGGGGTGGGCGACTACATGGCAAATGAGGTTCACTGTAGAAAAATGTAAAATAATGCATTTGGGTGGCAAAAATATGAATGCAATCTATACACTGGGGGGAGAACCTCTGGGGGAATCTAGGATGGAAAAGGACCTGGGGGTCCTAGTAGATGATCGGCTCAGCAATGGAATTGCAATGCCAAGCTGCTGCTAACAAAGCAAACAGAATATTGGCATGCATTAAAAGGGGGATCAACTCCAGAGATAAAACGATAATTCTCCCGCTCTACAAGACTCTGGTCCGGCCGCACCTAGAGTATGCGGTCCAGTTCTGGGCACCAGTCCTCAGGAAGGATGTACTGGAAATGGAGCGAGTACAAAGAAGGGCAACAAAGCTAATAAAGGGTCTGGAGCATCTTAGTTGTGAGGAAAGGTTGCAAGCACTGAACTTATTCTCTCTGGAGAAGAGACGCTTGAGAGGGGATATGATTTCAATTTACAAATACCGGACTGGTGATCCCACAATAGGGTTAAAACTTTTTTGCAGAAGAGAGTTTAACAAGACTCGTGGCCACTCATTAAAATTAGAAGAAAAGAGGTTTAACCTTAAACTACGTAGAGGGTTCTTTACTGTAAGAGCGGCAAGGATGTGGAATTCCCTTCCACAGGCGGTGGTCTCAGCGGGGAGCATTGATAGCTTCAAGAAACTATTAGATAATCACCTGAATGACCGCAACATACAGGGATATACAATGTAATACTGACACATAATCACACACATAGGTTGGACTTGATGGACTTGTGTCTTTTTTCAACCTCACCTACTATGTAACTATGTAACTATGTAATATAGTAAAGATTGATTCTAATATTAGGGTAAGTACAGCAGGACAAGACAATTTCATCAACCCCGAGTGCTTTCATGCCACAGGTAGCGACGGTGTGCAGTGTATGCAGAAACAGGGCCATAGAAGTAAACACGGGAAAAATGTGTCACTTTACAGGCATACTATAGACACCCCCCAGGCATGATATTTAAAGGAATATTTCATTTTATTGTTTCACTTTAAGTATTATTAAAATCACTGCTCCCGAAAAAACGTTCGTTTAAAAAAAAAAAAAATTGCATTGATACATGTCCCTTGGGGCAGGACCCAGGTCCACAAACACTTTTTCTGACAATAACTTGCATATAAGCCTTTAAAATGAGCATTTTTTAGTGTCCCATAGACTTTAACGGTGTTTCGGATTTGCCCCGAACACTGCATATTGTTCGGTGTTCGCCCGAACATTCGAACAACTAAAGTTCAGCCCGAACTTATGCTTGGGCCGAACCGTTCACCCATCCCTACTAGGAACAACGATCTGTCATTTCCTCCAGTCACTCCTAACCCCCTACAGTTAGAACACACACTAGGGAACACAGTTAACCCCTTGATCGCCCCTAGTGTTAACCCCTTCCCTGCCAGTGACATTTACACAGTAATCAGTGCATTTTTATAGCACTGATCGCTGTATAATTGTCAGTGGCACCAAAAATGTCTCAAAAGTGACCGATCTGTCCGCCACACAGTCACAGTCACAGTCTCGATAAAAATCGCAGATCGCTGCCATTTCTAGTATCAAAAAAAAAAAATAATAATAAAAATGCCATAAAACATTTCCCTGTTTTGTACATGCTATTACTTTTGTGCAAACCAATCAAAATACGCTTATTGCGATTTTTATTACCAAAAATATGTAGAAGAATACATATTGGCCTAAACTAAGGAAAAAATTAGCTTTTTTTAAAAAAAATATATAAAAATGCCATAAAACATTTCCCTGTTTTGTACATGCTATTACTTTTGTGCAAACCAATCAAAATACGCTTATTGCGATTTTTATTACCAAAAATATGTAGAAGAATACATATTGGCCTAAACTAAGGAAAAAATTAGCTTTTTTTAAAAAAAAAATGGGGATATTTATTATAGCAAAAAGTACAAAATACTGTGTTTTTTTCAAAATTAACGCTCTTTTTTTGTTTATAGCGCAAAAAATAAAAACCGCAGAGATGATCAGATACCAGAGAAAAGAAAGCTTTATTTGTGGGGAAAAAAGGACGTCAATTTTGTTTGGGTACAGCGCCGCATGACCTCGCAATTGTCAGTTAAAGGAATCCAGTTCTGTATCGCAAAAAATGGCCTTGTCATTGAGCAGCCAGATCTTCCGGGGCTGAAGTGGTTAAAGAAAAGTTCAGTAGTGGTCAGGAAAACCTATGTAAGCAATCTCACCTCATTTGCATTCATAGTAAAGTAGGTAAGGTTGTAAAACATTTAAGCTTTAGTCAGATCTTGAGGGAATAGCGGTGTTACAAGCAACGCCAAGGTGCCAGGGACAAAGAGATGAATATTTCATGGGTTGATTTTGTTTCATGTATTTCTAGAAATGAGCAGAATATATAAAAATTACAGGCCAGCATGCCATCCTGAATGTTTAAAATGTATGCTGAAGTGACATCTTGGCCGCTCTGGGATTTGTGTGAGAAAATAACCTTCTAGCAATGGTCAACAATTGATGAGATGAGTACATATAATGAAAACTTCTTCAAACGTTTCTTTGGGCAAAGTACTTCATGTACTTTATGCACTTAGAACTACTTTTGGTGTATGATCTCTGAATATAATAACAGGTTAATGATATCAGGTTAATAATATCAGGTTAACACATTGCAGAAACATAGAGAATATTGTAAACACATTTTACTCTAGCCAAAAAACCTACAGATATAGAGACATAGATATATATATATATATATATATATATATATATGTATCTCACAAAAGTGAGTACACCCCTCACATTTTTGTAAATATTTTATTATATCTTCTCATGTGACAACACGGAACAAATTACACTTTGCTACAATGTAAAGTAGTGAGTGTACAGCTTGTATAGCAGTGTAAATTTGCTGTCTCCCCAAAATAACTCAACACACAGCCATTAATGTCTAAACTGCTGGCAACAACACCGCTGGCAACAACAGGGAAAAGCATCCAGCAGGACACCACATCTGCATGTGTAGGATCGCTGTCTCCTATGGCACAGTTTTATATCAGCTTCTAACACAAGTTGTAACAAACTTCTGTACCTCCTCTACAATCTCCTCTTGTAGATCTTCACTCCACTGAGCTCCCAGTCTCTCTCACTAGACTTTCTGTTCCATTGCCACTACATCTCCCGAGCTCTTCCAACCTTCTCACTGAGTGATTTCCTCAAGCGTCACCCCCGCGTCCCTGCTGAGTCCCTAGCTTGGCACTCAAGATACTCCTCAAGTGTCACCCAACTGGCCTGCTCGGTTCCTAGCTTGACACACAAGGCTGTTCTACAAATGTCACCTCCGCTGGCTGGGTCCCTGGCTTGTCACCTGCTGAAGTTTCCCAATTCTTCACACGGTTGGTGAGAATACTGCTCGGGTACTTGCTTCAGCTACTCACAGTGGTCCCTGGTAATAAGGTGGTTGGTTCCTTAGTGGCAACAGCTTCCCCTCTACCTCTGACCAAGACAGGTTTTCCGGCCAGCAGAACCGTCACTTCTGGTTGGACTGCAAGCCGCAATCCCAACCCTATGCTGCTCTCTTGCTTCTGGATAGGCCTCAGACAGCCTAGCAGCCAGATGTCCCTGGGATAGGCCTCAGGCTCTGGCCCAGCAGCCCGGGGCAGCACAGCACATGTCCACCTCCCCATCGCCAAGTACTGCAACGTGGCGACTAGCCTCTGTTCAGGAGTGATGGCTTGCCGCATGCAGGTGTCCTGCTTCGTAATATAAGGGGACAGCAAAGCCAACAGATGGTGAAAAACGGGGTCCGTCATCCGGAGATAATTCCTGAAATCATTAGGATTATTCTCCTGGATCTCCTGCAGCAAAAGCATGTGCGAGAATTGGTCACGCTGGAGCAACATACAAAAAAAAAGAGAGCGCACAGCTACCCTAGTATATTACCGTTTTAATGGTTAAAAATTAACATATACAAGTAGAGGTGTTGCACTCCCAGACATAGGACATAAATCGCATTTACAGCTGAATAGATGCCTCCTTTCCTGGTCTGTGTTACTGGGTGGAATCCCAAGAGCGAGTGGTGGTGGTGAGGGGTGTGGATAAATTCTTCCTTCCTCTCTCGTCAGGCTGTGTATATTACTAGACACATGCTCGGTCCAGCCGGCGCTGCATGACGTCACTCATTAGCCGGAAAGGAAAGTCAAAGTGAGTGCTTTCTCTCCCTTGGGGTCAGTGCTGAGTTTGGTGTTTTTGTGTTTGGATTGTTTCATGCTGGTGCAAGCAATTCTTGGTCCATGAACTCCTCCTCCCCCTGTTCATGGACTGGGCTTGGGTCAAAGTAAGAACCCCAACACCAAGCCCCCCGCATAGCACAAACTCTACCTGCAACATGGCTTCAAAACGGTCGGCTGGTCAGAATGAACAGAACGCACTGAAAATCAGAAAGGCCTAAGAAGAGCGAGCTGAAAATCAGAAATGAGCGGATAAGAACGCACTGAAAACCAGATACGAACTGACTACATGCACTGAAAAGCAAATACGAACCCACAAACACAAACTGAAGAGCAGTAATGGACTGAAAAGCAAGAGGCTGAAAAGCGCGGATCGTCTCTCACCAACCTTCTACTAACACAAGATTAGCAGAAGGAGCTCGAAGGGTGGCGCATTTGGAATTGAACTTCCTTTTACAAGTCCAGTCGTACGTGTTGTACGTCAGCGTGTTCTTGGCGGTCGTAATTTCCGACAACATTTGTGTGACCGTGTGTATGCAAGACAAGTTTGAGCCAACATCTGTCTGAAATAAATCCAGGATTGTGTTATCGGAATGTCCGATCGTCTGTACGCGGCATAACTCACACGGAGGCACCAACCCTAGTAGAAGCAAAATTGGAAGGACATGGGGTGGGACTTTGCATGTGCCTCAGTGGAGTGTGAATAATGATTTATAACAGTGTTCTTTTTTAAAAGATATACACATTTTTTATTTACTATTCTTAGATGGAGATAATTAAAACATGACAATCTGAATAAAGATACAATTTACAAGTTGACCCAGGTTGTGCAACTTCTGGGAATATCGGAAGTGTGGCCTACGCGTTTCGCAGGAATCCCGCTTCGTCAGGGCCTTTTAGAACAGCACAAACAGCATGTAAATATTACAGATGTCCTATAGATACAGAATTGCAAGATTAGCTAAATCATACAATAATATTAGGTAAAATCTTAAAACTGCATATATAAAGAACATAGAAAACTTAATACGCCTTTGTATGATATTTTATAATTACCCATTGGTACAAAATACTAATATAACATAATGATGTTCTTTTTAACAAAAATGAAGTTACACGTCATGTTTATTTATGTCCAGCAGTGTCCTATAAACACAGCAATACTTCACAAGAAAAAAAAAAAAAAACAAAAAAAAAACCCACATGGTGGATATTCAAATTTCAGATACAGGGATTAAATAGTATTAATACTACATAGAACCGCTTGTATCTTACCTTTGGGTTGTGTGCGTAGCATATTGGTCTGGGAGGGACAGTAAGCCTGGAGAGCCCATGGGGATGCCTCGCCAAGCCCCACTGAGAGAAACACAAGGCGTTTCTATGTAGTATTAATAATATTTAACCCCTGTATCTGAAATCTGAATCTCCACCATGTGGGGTTTTTTTTTTTGTTTTTTTGTTTTTTTCTTGTGAAGTATTGCTGTGTTTATAGGACACTGCTGGACATAAGTAAACATGACGTGTCTGCAGTTTTGTTAAAAAGAACATCATTATGTTATATTAGTATTTTGTACCAATGGGTAATTATAAAATATCATACAACGGCGTATTAAGTTTTCTATGTTCTTTGCATATGCACTTTTAAGATTTTACCTAATACTATTGTATGATTTAGCTAATCTTGTAATTCTGTATCTCTAGGACATCTGTAATATTTACATGCTATTTGTGCTGTTATAAAAGGCCCTGACGAAGCGGGGTTCCCACAAAATGCTTAGGCCACACTTCCGATATTCCCAGGAGTTGCACAACCTGGATCAACTTAACAGTAAATTGTATCTTTATTCAGATTGTCATGTTTTAATTATCTCCATCTAAGGATAGTAAATAAAGAATTTGAATATCATTTTTTTTTTAAAAACACTGTGTTATAAATCATTATTCACATTCCACTGAGGCGCATGCAAAGTCCCATCCCATGTCTTTCCAATTTTCAATCCTATATTCAAGCTGCTTTCAGGGGATTCCAAACCTGAGAATGTCCCCAAGAGCAGAGGCACACTTAAATGGTAAATAAAGCACAATATAACACTTTCAATTGGATTGGTTACCTTTACTCAGGTTGGCTCTATGAGTCCAGGCAGGAGAAGAGCAGAGTAATGACTCCCTTTGTGTCAGGCCTCTCTCTTCTGTCCCCTGACACCACAGGCCCAACTTTAAACACTTATTCAAGTCAACAAGTAATGGCTTAACTTTCTAGATAAACTGTCCCACACACTCAGTGCATATGGAGAGCCCTGAATATGTGTGTGCAGATCCGTATGACACTGGTAGCTTCAGTCATTTTGAAGAAAAGATAAGATTTGGTGTCTTCAGCTAGCCAATTTTGTCGGTGCATTTAAACTCCTGGATAGCAGGGCCGAACAACACAACTGGCCCAGATTATCAAGTGAAACAGGTAGGATCTTCCTCAGCAAAGTGAGAGGACAATGCTGTCTGTATACTGTGTCCCAGAAATGGATAGCCTTATTCCTTATCCCTTTGGCACTACAAGTTTCAGCAAGATGACTACCAGCAACAATGTCTGTATACAGTGTTCATACTCCTTCTATGGTGCAGTGTCTCTGTTCCCTGCAGATAGGATTTGGTGGGGCGGCATTTTGCCTATGGTCAAGACCCAAACAAATGTCCTGGAACAGCAGGCTTTCCTGGTGACCTGACTAGTCACCTCACACTGGAATGCTACACTGTCGGTGCAGGTGTGCCTCGATATGAACCTGGAATCCCCCTCTCTCAGGCTGGATGTCCCGACTGGCAGTGGAGGCCTGAATCACACGGGGAGATCATCTGAGAGACAGTATCTCTCCTTTAGGTCTGATCTGACTTCTCTTCAGGAATTAAAATGTCTTTTCCTTTCCTGCCCACAGAGAATGCTGGGGTTTGCAGCCCTGCTCCTGTAAAAGTCAGTCAAGCAGGAAGAAGGAGGGGGAAGAACTCCCCCGCAGACATGACAGGCTCAATTCTCCATAACAAAAGAACCTCTGCCGGTGTCTTGCCGAGAAAGTTCCCTTGGCGGATAAGTTCCCCCCTGTACTGCGCAGGTGCAGCGCATGCGCAGTACCAACTACTGTCAGCCGCCGGAGATAGCTAAAGCTCAAACTCTTCAATCAGCTGTACACGGTGCCTGCGCCCTGGGTCCAGATTCCTTCCCCACCATCCAAGTGGACCTAGAGGGGGAATCTAAAAGAGCCGAGCGAATCGTGGCGATCGAAGTGAGCCCACGAGGGGCCCTCTTACAGGCGCTGTGTACAGCTGATTTTCAGCTGTTCCGCTTCGGCTATTTCCGCCGGATCCTACTGCGCAGGCGCAGCGCCTGCGCAGTAGAGGGGGGAACTTATCCGCCGAGCGGAACTTTCTCGACAGAACAGGCCTGGCTGTGCCTATGCAAGTCTCAGGTTTCAACAATTGTGGGGCACCAGCTACACATGGAATAGAGAAGGGTTACAATTCTTCTCAGGTTTTTACTGCTATATAGGGCTCTAATAAAAAGATGTGCCTTCACTTCCTGCCCTGCTTGTAGGCAGATGGCATACTGTATTGTATGTTAGTTAGTTTCTTGGCTGCCCAGCTTCCTGACTCCTTTCCTTGCTGTCCATCTCCACCAGGCAACTGGAGCAGACTAGCATTACAGAGATCTAAGGCCTGATCACCTGGTATGGAAAGGGAAATATTTAACTGAGGACACACATGAAAGCCACGCTATGTGTCTGGTGGCATTTCATTCCGTTACTGGGAGTGAGGCAGTGGAATTACGCTGGATTGGTGGAGTGGTTAATGGCTCTGCATGTTCCTCCAAATGCAACACGTACATCAATACAAGAGTGTAGTGTCATGAGATGGAACATCTTAAGGAGGAACTCTTTACATTAGTGCTGCACACAAGTGACTCATCTCTGAGTCGGGGACTGACTGTCTTAATGATTGATTCTTCACATGATAACAGCCTCCACCTGGTTCCAGGCATTGGGGAGCACACCTTAAGACGAGGTATTACCCCACCTGCATGGGCGCAGCTAAACTCCACCTGCATGCTGACAATGCAATAAGATTCTTTGGGATGCACTACAATGCCAAAAATGCTGCATGCACAATTTTCAAATAATTGAATGCAATGGCAATAATGGGTGACACAATGCACTCTAACTGACAAGGGTTCTAATCCTCCCCCACGCTTTCCAAAAATGTAAATATACACAATTCTAAAACTTTTCAACTTTTGGCTTTTAACCCTTTCACTGCCAGGTCCATACGCCATACGGACCTAAAAAGTGTCTGCAGGTGGCCAAGTCTGTACAGACTTCATATCTCCTTCTCCTATAAGCTTATGATCACTTTATATCAGAATTTCTCAGCAGACGCTATAGCAAATTACAACCCACTGATCAGAGTTATGAACCCCTAATGTGACCGCCACCCCCCCCACTCACGCCACCTCTCTGTCCTCTGCCTCTCCACCTCCCACGGCTAACTTCACATATAACTACTCCCCCTACTCTCCTCTCTTATCCCCTTCACCCCCTTCTTCTCCCCCAGCACTACTTACCCCCCCTCCACCCGATCCGACCCCCCCAGCAAACCCGCTCCCCGCAGCCACCATCATTAGCCGGCATCCTTCCTCTGCCGCTCCCACCACATTCAAGTGCTACATGGGGCTTAGGGGGGTCCAGATGTCCCTCCCAATACCTCTGATCACCCCCTATGCTGCCCCCACACCCCCCCGATCCATTGCCGCTCTGAGCGGCATCCCTCCTCCCCTCCCTTCACCTGCAGCTTCTCCCTGCACTGATCTCCGTAATCTGTCAGCTTGGAGAGCGCGGCGGAGGGGGAATGGTGCGGTGGGGGTGAAGTTGTGGCTTGGGGGGGTGCTTGGTATACATGTGTATGCCAACCGCCCCCCCCCCGTACAATGGATATAGGCCGTGTTCGCTGCTATACCCAGTGACAGCTGATAATTGTAACAGCGAGTGTTACAATGTATCAGACTGTCATTTCATGAATGAATGGAATCTCTATTTCATTAATTCATGTAAAGTGCTACAGAGAAAGGGACTATCTTCAGTTCCTTTCTCTGTCTCAAAAAAAGATACGGGGGTCTGTTTAGACCTCTGATATCTCACCAAAGAACCCTCCTCCAAAAGAAGAAAAACTGTAAAAAGTAAAATAAAAAAAAAATAAAACACAAACATAGTAAGACCCCACAGGTCTGCCCGCACTCACCCCTCCATGGTGACAGTCCCCCCCGCACTCACCCCTCCATGGTGACGGCCCCCTCTGCACTCACCCCTCCACGGTGATGGTCATCCCCCCGCACTCACTCCTGCACGGTGACAGTCCCCCCTGCACTCACACTTCCACAGTGATGCCCCCCCGCACTCACCCCTCCATGGTGACGGCCCCCCCCACTCCGCACCCCTCCACGGCTTCCTCAGCTTCTCCTCCTGGTCAACCCAATCCATCCTGATTGGCCAGGAGGAGAACCTGGAAGACAATAGATAATATTACCACAAGTGGGTGGGTTTGGGGTGCAATCCTCTGCGCCCTGAGCCCAACCTTTTTCAAGCCAATTAGAGCCTCAGGCTCTAATCATGTGGCTTAAAAAAAATCATACAAATGCCCCTGCGCACCTAATGGACTGGCCACTCCTGGTAAGACCCCTTTCACATCGAGCGTACTCTGTCAAGCAGGTCCACCTACTCAGTGGGGGATCTGCCTGCTGATCTCCGCTGAGCAGGCGGATGACAGGCCTGTGTCCACTCCGCTGATGCAGAGTGGACACGAACACAGCCCTCTATTCTCTATGGTGCAGTCAGATGGAAATGTACCGCCTGTCCATTTCCACCCGATACCATCTGATCTGATCTGCTAGATGGGTGGGGAGTGGAATCCCCATCTGTCTGTTTTTAGTGGACTGGACTTGATCGGATGCAGGTGGGTGTAAATGGACTCATGTCCATTTACATCAGCCTCCCCATAGAGAACAATGGGTGGTTCGATTGGGCCTGCCTGAAAAACGGACAGGCAGACCCAATCGGTCTGCTTGTGTGAAATATTTTGCTAATATATTTTTTGCTAATATATTGATTTGATATGCATTTGTGCAAATACCGTAAGGTCTAAAAAATCAGTAGCACCTTCTTTTTATTCTAGAGGTCATATGCTTTCAGAAAATATATGGTTTTGGGAGTCTTTCACAAATTCTGAAAATATTGTTTTGATAAACATTTGCGCAAATATCGTGGGACCTTAGAAATCAGTAGTACCTTCTTTTTATTCTACTGGTCATGTGCTTTCAGGAAAATATATGGTTGGGGGGGGTCTTTTACAAACTTTAAAAGCTATAAGTGAAAATTAAAAAAAGCAAAGGCAAAATTGCAAAAATGGTCTGGCCACCTGAGGGTAAATATGGAGCACAGGGCCTGGCAGCGAAAGGGTTAAAGGGATTTTTTGGTAAAATTAGAGAAAAATATTTTATGTTACGTCCCCACACAAACTTCACTTGAATATAATCTTTATGGTGGCAATACATGCTTTGATAAATTACCAATTTCTTGTCCAATCGATCTTTTTGACAATCCATTCTATCAATGCCACACACAGTAAATTGGATTTGGATAGATAGTCAAGATAAGATCATACCTTACAATTGTAAATTATCAATTGTATCTCTGTTACCACTGTGTAATATCATAATTTGATTGCGTCTGATCTAAATCAAGTCTAAATCAATAGGAAAGATATTGCTATTTATTTGTTTGCAGATCCGATTTAGGCTCGATTCACACCTATGCATGTTGCTTTTGAGCGTTTTTGGAGGTTTTTTTTTCATGCTTGGCACGTTTTTGAGCAGCGTTTTTGTAGCGTTTTTGCGGCGTTTTTGCCGCGATTTGCGTTTTGCGTTTTTTTTTTTTTTTTTTTTCATTTTTTTTACAGTCTTAAAAAAAAATTACAAAAAAAAAACAAAAAAAAAACAAAAAAAAAACGGCAAAAACGCACCAAAAACGCTGCAAAAACGCTGCAAAAACGGTGCAAAAACGGTGCACTTGCGCTTTTGATGCTTGTCCATTGAAATCCATTACATGCAAAACGCTGCTTTTTGCATGAAAAAAAGTCCCTGACCCTTTCCAAAAACGCAGAGATACAAAAAAGCATTGATGTGAACATGTTCCATAGGAACCCATGTTAAAAAATTCCCATGCATTTCTGCAAAATGCAAAATGCATCAAAAAACGCGCTAGTGTGAATGGAGCCTTACTGAAGGCCAGTGGAGGCTGCTGGTCAAAATTTTTTTTGGGGGCGCAAATGAACTGAAAAATTCAGAAAAATACTGAAACAAAAACATCAATTGCAGCCAACTGTTACCATCATATGCAGCCAACTGTGCCCATCATATGTGCACACTGTGCCCAGCAAATGCAATCACCTGTGCCCATCATATGCAGCCACCTGTGCGCACAATATGCAGTCAACTGTGCCCATTATTTGCAGCCACCTGTGCCCATCATATGCAGCCAACTGTGCCCATAATATGCAGCCTCTGTCCTTATCAAATGCAGCTAACTGTGCCCATTATATGCAGCCACCTGTGCCCATCATATGCAGACTCTGTGTCCATAATATGCAGCCTTTGCCCTTATCAAATGCAGCCAACTGTGCCCATCATATGTAGACTCTGTGCCCATAATATGCAGACTCTGTGCTCATCAAATGCAGCCAACTGTTCCCCATCAACTGTAGCCTTTGTGCCCATAATATGCAGCCACTGTGCCCCCCCACCCGCCCACTGTCTGCATTTACCCCATCGTGGTGGTGTGTCAGGCAGCTTGTCAGGCGGCGAGCTGTGGGACGGTAGCGAGATTAGAAAACTTTGATTGAGCTGTCACCTTGTTTACAAGCATTCCAAAAACTGGAAAACATTAAATGATTATAATTATTATAATATTATTATGCAGTCCCGGGTTACAAACAAGATAGGGTCTGTAGGTTTGTTCTTAAGTTGAATTTGTATGTAAGTTGAAACAGGTACATTTTTTAAGTGTAACTAATTTTACGTTCTTTCGATAGCATAGAGAAGGGTTATCATCACCCCTGTAACATTTGTTTTGCTGTCTGTGCCCCTGTTCAAAAGATTTCACCTCACTTTCTGTCCCTGTGACAATTGGATTTTGAAAATGTTGGGTTGTTGTGGAAACGTGGATTGGTGATAAAGCTTCAGTGGAGACATCTTTTTCCCTTGAGAACTCTTATGCCGCGTACACACGGCCGGACTTCCCGACAGAAAAATATGAATGAGAGGTGTCACCCCAGTATGAGTTTTAATTTTGAGGGTGAACCCACATCCCTAAATAGTACAAAACAGAAAAGCACTCACAAGGAGTGTAGCTCCTCTAATGGGACTTTTGAGAAGGGTCACTCACAATGGAAATACAAAAGTAGAAGAAAATATTAAAATATATGATATTTATTGGAAAAGGTTAAAAAAGATCACCATGACCTAATGGTTATGCATAAATAAAAATGGATGCACACAGATGAAGGAAAGTTATAAACATAGGACAATGACCAATTCTATTGAGAAAACTGATTTACAACAATAGATATATAACCCGACGTTTCAAGGTAAAGTAGGTTGACCTCTTCTTCAGGGGTAACGAATTTGGTCACAATGAATTTTTACATCTAAAAAGTTATAGAACAGAAATAAACAAACAGAAACAGGGTATCTTCATAGGCATATACAATAAGTAGAAAACTTGCATAACATGGCTCGACTGATGTAATATATAATACAACATTTATTGGACTGACATGTATATGCAAATACTGACCACTTATGTTGACAGCAGACTTTCCAGGGCATCCCCAGCATCCAATAGAAAAAGATCGATCCGTCACAGCTCCACAGAGGCCGAAGACAAGAGAGCAGAAAGAAATAAGAGGGGGAAGAACTGTAGCGTGAGGAGGGAGCACCTGAAGCAGGCGCTAGATCCCCAGATCAAGCAAGAAACACCAATGGCTGCAGCAGCTCCACAAAGGGCACCCCCGAAAGAGAACACATCCACTTCTCATAAAAAGGACAGGCCAAAGCCGGTTCCCATGAGCTGGCTGGTCCTATCCCCCGGCCACTGGAATATACATAAAATCGAGTTTAATCAAAGGCTTCATTCAAATAAGGGAAGCCTGGTATTGCTTGGTCACTATGAAAGTCTCTGCAAGGAGCTGTATCAGAGGCATAGGGCGTAAAGAAGAGAAGGAAAACTATATAAGCCTAACAAGAACTCACTCATTTTTTGATCAAATCTATTGTCCTGCAGAATAACATGTCGGATACAGCTGAGACCCTTGTTGTGGGGTATTGAGCTGTATAAGGCCTCCGACGGACACGCCAGTTCTGCGCCGCGAGACTCCGGCGCGGGACGTCATGGCCTACGTCATGACTGCTCCATCTAGCATGGAGCGTCGTGGCCTGGACACACCCACGAACGTCCTTATTGGACGTCGTTCTCCCTTCCAGCTGGGGGCGTGTCCGGGAGATGACGCCTGAATGTGACCGCATCTGGATGGATGCAGTTGAGATGAGCAATTTCTTTTTGGGTCCTTCTATTTTTTAATGGAAGGATGTTGGGTGGGAGTGTGGCGACAGGGCCACCCAGGTAGCAAATTACAAATGGTTCATTAGGATTCACATACTATAAGGCTAGCTTAAATCTGAACTCCAGGATAATAATTATATTTGTTAGTGTTGCACTGATACGGGTATTGGTGCCGATACTAAGCATTTGCATGAGTACTTGTACTCGTGTAAATGCTACAGAAATAAAACTGATACCACAGACTGTAACCGCCACCTGTACACCCAGTTCACATATATGCGAATTGGATGCGTTTTGATCATCAGATTCGCATGACATGTAAACTCGTAGCCTTTTTAGCACAAACAAGGGGATTATTAGAGGGGAGGTTGGGACTTTATATGAAGCATGTACCAGCAAGCAGGTAATGAGATGAACATAGAGGAATTTATTAACATAATACCAGAGCACATACGTTACAATCGCAAAATGCATACAAGATTAAACAGGTAAGTACATAATGTCATATAATAAACATTCATGATAATATTGTTCATACAATTGATAAAAAGATGAACAGGGTAAAAAGTTAAATAATAGTAACTCAAGATACCACCTGGAATAAATTCCCTAGTACATCAAGATTTCAAGGTAGGGTGAAGTAGGGTAAAAACCAGTATTATCTGCTGGACCTAAGGCCTCACTAGACCTGTGGGGGGGGGGTTGAAAAAGATATAGTTGATGAGGACTGGATAGACAGTTTAAACACGGCATATGTTGGCTCAACGCGTTTCGTGGCTTCCATGCCACTCGTCAGGAGCGAGCCCGTGTGGTATCTAGAAATATATTGGGATAATTACATAATGCAATAGGACAAGAGACATTGGTAATGGGGGAGCGTGGTAAATGAGCCCCCAAAGTTACTGTATGGGAATACTCACTGAGAGACTGTATAGTGACGGTGTAGCGGCGGGGCCCCATGAGCCATTCAGGTGACCCCCATCGGAAGCCGAGGTGGGGAGCCCCGCGAAGACGGCAACGAACGCCGACCAGGGCAGGCACAGGAGCCGAGGAAGGTCTAGAGAAAAGTGGATAAGAGTGAAGGTATGTAGGCATGTAAGGAGAAAAGTAAGAAGAGAGAGGGAAGGGAGCCCCCAGATATGGGGTGGAGTAATGGAAAGTGTGGGAGATAGGGAGGAGAAAAAACCGTGATAGAGTGAAGTGAGATGGAGAAACCAATTCAATTAAGTGTAGTTACCAAGGTGGGAGAGGTAGTGAGTGTACCTGACAATGGTGAGGTCCTGGGAGAGGAGATTCCAGAGGTGTGTGATCGCCTGTGTGAAGAACCTCGAGTGCCCGTGCCGCCCCGGAGAGCGTCCAGAAAACACCGCCGCGAGTGCCGCCCACCAACGTCACGCCATGTGGCGGGGGGAGGAGCACCGCAAGTCGAACACAGCCGGCAAGACGGCGCGGAAGAACCTCCCCATTGGCCCACGAGATGGAATGGACGCTGCGCGTGAAGGCGCTGCACAGGGGAGGCCGCACGCACAGCGTACTGCGTGACATCGACGCGCATTGGCCAAGGGTCCACCCCCCCAGGGGGAAAAACCCGGGGGAGGGAGGAGACCTGCAAGGTGCATCGCGGCTCCTGAGGGGGACAAGGACCAGGCAACAAGGCGGCCCCGCCGAACCACACCACCAACAACAAAGCCCCATCAGGAATATGGGAAGGGTAACAGGGTAGGAAGGAAAATAAACAATATGATAGATAACAAAGGATATTATAGATGGGCATGGTAGAATGAGAATACTAAGGATAAAACACAGGGGAGGTGTCACTAAGGTCATTAGGGGCAGGGAAGGTAATAGGTTTCGGCACATAGAGCAAGGCACAAGCTTCCATCCCTATGCATAAATACAAGAGAAAGGGGTTTTTGGTATTAGGGACTTTGAGGAAATCATGGCCTGGTAAGGTCACCCATTTCCATCCCTAGGGACTTTAAATGAAACCAAGACCTGGTAAGGTCAAGCGTTTCCATCCCAAATCTATAGCACAAACAAGGGGATTATTAGAGGGGAGGTTGGGACTTTATATGAAGCATGTACCAGCAAGCAGGTAATGAGATGAACATAGAGGAATTTATTAACATAATACCAGAGCACATACGTTACAATCGCAAAATGCATACAAGATAAAACAGGTAAGTACATAATGTCATATAATAAACATTCATGATAATATTGTTCATACAATTGATAAAAAGATGAACAGGGTAAAAAGTTAAATAATAGTAACTCAAGATACCACCTGGAATAAATTCCCTAGTACATCAAGATTTCAAGGTAGGGTGAAGTAGGGTAAAAACCAGTAATATCTGCTGGACCTAAGGCCTCACTAGACCTGTGGGGGGGGGTTGAAAAAGATATAGTTGATGAGGACTGGATAGACAGTTTAAACACGGCATATGTTGGCTCAACGCGTTTCGTGGCTTCCATGCCACTCGTCAGGAGCGAGCCCGTGTGGTATCTAGAAATATATTGGGATAATTACATAATGCAATAGGACAAGAGACATTGGTAATGGGGGAGCGTGGTAAACGAGCCCCCAAAGTTACTGTATGGGAATACTCACTGAGAGACTGTATAGTGACGGTGTAGCGGCGGGGCCCCATGAGCCATCCAGGTGACCCCCATCGGAAGCTGAGGTGGGGAGCCCCGCGAAGACGGCAACGAACGCCGACCAGGGCAGGCACAGGAGCCGAGGAAGGTCTAGAGAAAAGTGGATAAGAGTGAAGGTATGTAGGCATGTAAGGAGAAAAGTAAGAAGAGAGAGGGAAGGGAGCCCCCAGATATGGGGTGGAGTGATGGAAAGTGTGGGAGATAGGGAGGAGAAAAAACCGTGATAGAGTGAAGTGAGGTGGAGAAACCAATTCAATTAAGTGTAGTTACCAAGGTGGGAGAGGTAGTGAGTGTACCTGACAATGGTGAGGTCCTGGGAGAGGAGATTCCAGAGGTGTGTGATCGCCTGTGTGAAGAACCTCGAGTGCCCGTGCCGCCCCGGAGAGCGTCCAGAAAACGCTGCCGCGAGTGCCGCCCACCAACGTCACGCCGTGTGGCGGGGGGAGGAGCACCGCAAGTCGGACACAGCCGGCAAGAGTGAAGGTATGTAGGCATGTAAGGAGAAAAGTAAGAAGAGAGAGGGAAGGGAGCCCCCAGATATGGGGTGGAGTGATGGAAAGTGTGGGAGATAGGGAGGAGAAAAAACCGTGATAAACACTCTATCATCAACTATATCTTTTTCAACCCCCCCCACAGGTCTAGTGAGGCCTTAGGTCCAGCAGATATTACTGGTTTTTACCCTACTTCACCCTACCTTTAAATCTTGATGTACTAGGGAATTTATTCCAGGTGGTATCTTGAGTTACTATTATTTAACTTTTTACCCTGTTCATCTTTTTATCAATTGTATGAACAATATTATCATGAATGTTTATTATATGACATTATGTATTTTGCGATTGCGATTGCGATTTTTGTATGCATTTTGCGATTGTAACGTATGTGCTCTGGTATTATGTTAATAAATTCCTCTATGTTCATCTCATTACCTGCTTGCTGGTACATGCTTCATATAAAGTCCTAACCTCCCCTCTAATAATCCCCTTGTTTGTGCTATAGATTTGGGATGGAAACGCTTGACCTTACCAGGTCTTGGTTTCATTTAAAGTCCCTAGGGATGGAAATGGGTGACCTTACCAGGCCATGATTTCCTCAAAGTCCCTAATACCAAAAACCCCTTTCTCTCGTAGCCTTTTTAATAGAGCCGGTTCACATATGTGCAAGCCAGCCGCAGCGTCTTTTTAAAAAGAATCTGGTATGATTTTGAGCACGGCTCAGGTGCGATTTCCGCTGTCATCCACTTTGACAATTCGCACCTGAATTGCACCTGAGCCACTGAACAAAGTCACACCAAAGGGGGCTAAAATCCTGCTGGCAAAAAATAGGTATCGGTAATTGGTATCAGCGAGTACTTGAGAAAATTATAGATACTCATAATCGGTCTTAAAAAACTGGTATCAGTGCATCCCTAATATTTGTCATGTGCATTCCTTGTTGAATCTTGGTGTACTTTGTGTATTTCTTCCAGATCTGTGCAGTAATAAAGTGTGAAACTTTACCTTGTGCTGGAGCTTCCTGAACTAAAGACCGGCTACTGCTTCTCGAATCTCCTTGTGCAGGGTGACTGGTCTTCTCTCCGCCCCATCCTGCAGTTTTCTGCAGGCAGCCTGTAGTGGGTGGAGCCTGCTGGACCCTCCCACAGGTTTGCTATATGCAAAGGCTATGTGCAGCATAGTGATAATGTCACTACAAAATGTACAAGATAATATCTGGGTTTGCGAAGCCACACAAAGTGGATTTATATTCTTTGTGGTTATTAAAGAATAGGTTAAAATGAAATTTGTGTGCCTGGAGTTAAAGTTTAAGCTGCTGCCTGCATCTGTACTGTTACATCGGCTCACAATTACCAGTTGTGCTGTGCCATTAAGCTGTCTGCTCACCACCTATGAGTAGATTCATATAAATCTAGCCTTATACAATTTTAATTACAGCATTTACAATAAGCAGTCTTTAGGTAGTTGCTTTGTTTTGCTTTTGTTTTTTGTTTTGTTTTTTCCCCTAAATGAAATAAGGATTTTTCATAACCTATTCCAAATTACATAATAAATTCAAAAGGTTACAAGACACATAATCCCCAAGGTACCAAAAATAATGTACTGTGTGCCTTTAAATATACATTTCTTCTTTTAATATTGACTTTGACATGATATGGTTTCACAGTGATTGTATTAGGAAAGAGCCAGAATGAGTTTATTGTGATACAGTTAGCATTAACTTTGGGGAATGACAATATCTGCATGAAATCCATATAAGGTTTTGTAAGATAAACTATTGAATCCATTATTCAAACATTAAATCATCAAAATTACTTGTATCCGATGTACCACACAGTAATGAAATCTGGGAAATATAAAAATAAGTGTTTTATAATAAAATTGCCTGAGAAATCTGAAAGTGGACTAAATGAAAAGAGCAGAGGATAAAAAAAAATTAAATATACCTTTAGGCTGATTTATTAAAGGAGAACAGGCACTGTATATTCACTTCAGCTCAGGAAGATTTACCCCCCTTTCCGACCAGGCCATTTTTTGCTATGCTGTACTGCATTATTTTAACTGACAACTGCACGCTTGTGCAACACTGTACCCAAATAAAATTGATGTTCTTTTTTTCCCCACAAACAGAGCTTTTTTTTGGTGGTATTTGATCACCTCTGTGGTTTTTCTTTTGCGCTATAAACTAAAAACGACCGACAACTTTGAAAAAAAAACAATATTTTTTACTTTCTGCTATAAAACATATCCAATAAAAAAAAATCTAAAAAATCTAATTTTTTTATCAATTTAGGTCAATATGTATTCTGCTACTTATTTTTGGTAAAAAAAAAATCACAATAAGTGTATATTGATTGATTTACATGAAAATTATTGCATCTACAAACGATGGGATATATTTATGGAATTCTTATTCATTTATTTTTTTTTACTAGTAATTGCGGCGACCAGTGGCTTATAGCGTGGCTGTGATATTGCGGAGGACAAATTGAACAATAACTGGCACTACTGACATTTTTTTGTGGACCAGTGACATTAAAGGGGTTGTAAAGTCAGAAGGTTTTTCTATCTTAATACATTCTATGCATTAACCACTTCAGCCCCAGAAGGATTTACCAACTTCCTGACCAGGCCATTTTTTGCGAAACGGCACTGCGTCGTTTTAACTGACAAATGCGCTGTTGTGTGACGTTGTATCCAAACAAAATTGATGTCCTTTTTTTCCCCACAAATAGAGCTTTCTTTTGGTGGTATTTGATCACCTCTGAGGTTTTCATTTTTTTTGCGCTATAAACAAAAAAAAGGACAATTTTGGAAAAAAAAAACAATATTTTGTACTTTTTGCTATAATATCCAAAAGAAAAGTAAAAAAATGAATTTCTTCCTCAGTTTAGACCAATATGTATTCTTCGACATATTTTTGGTAAATAAAATCTCAATTAGCGTATATTGATTGGTTTGTGCAAAAGTTATCACGTCTACAAAATAGGGGATAGATTTATGGCATTTTTATTATTTTTTATTATTTTTTTTTACTACTAATGCCGGTGATCTGCGGACAGATCAGACACTTTTGACACTTTTTTGAGACCAGAGACATTTATATAGCGATCAGTGCTATAAAAATGCAAAAATGACTGTATAAATTACATTGGCAGGGAAGGTGTTAACACTAGGGGGCGATCAAAGAGTAAATGTTCCCTAGGGAGGTGCTTTCTAACTGTGGAAGGAGTGGACTGACAGGAAGTAGAGAGCGATCGCTGTTCCTAATCACTAGGAACAGATAATCTCACTCTACTCCCCTGACAGAACCGGGATCTGCTTTGTTTACACTAGCAGATCCCCGTTCTGCCTCTCTGTGGAGCAATCGCTGGTGGCCGGGTGACATTGAGTCCACCGGACCCACTGATTGGCTCCCCCACTAGCAAATGGGAGCGTACGCCCACAGATCGCTGTGTACGCGCCTGACGTACAATGAGAGGGTTTTGCGCAGGAGAGCCAACCTGCCACAGTACAACTGCGGCAGCTGGTCGGGAACCAGTTAAATAAACAACCTTCTTTGTGTAGCAGCCCCCCTAATACTTACCTGAGCCCCATCTCTGTCCAGCGATGTCCACGAGTGTCTCGGCCACCTGAGACTCTCCCTCCTGATTGGCAGAGACAAAGCAATGGTGCCATTGGCTCCAGCTGCTGTCAATCAAAGTCAGTTAGTCAATCCAGAGAGAGAGAGGGGGTCCGGGTGGTGGCTCCGTGTCTGAATGGATACAGGGAGCTGTGATTTGGCTCGGGTACCCCCACAGCAAGCTGATTGCTGTGAGGGCACTCAACAGGAGGGAGGGGCCAGGATCACAGAAGAGGGACCTGAGAAGAGGAGGATCTGGGATGCTCTGTACAAATCCACTTCACAGAGGAGGTAAGTGTAACATGTTTGTTATTTTAAAAGAAAAAAAAAAAAAAAAAACAAGCCTTTACACTCACTTTATAAAAGTGATCAGTGCTAAAAATATGCACTGTCACTATACTAATGACCCTGGCTGGGAAAGGGGTTAATCAAGGGCAATCAAAGGGTTAACAGTGTGCCTAGCGTATTTTACTGTAGTGTGGGAGGGTCTTTTACTAGAGTAAGATATAGATCTGGAAAAACGTAGAATCGCGCTAAACATTACATGAAATGATTGCACACACACCGACTGACCAATATAATGATAGTATGTCCATATGTGTATAACCATATGATGTGGACAAAAATATTGACCAATATCCTAACCCCAAGAACAAAAATGAGACAATGCAGAGTTCAATAAGTGATTAAATAAATAACAACATATCATAAAGTGTCCAAAAACCTAGGATGACCATATCACCCATGAACTAAAATAAATGAATTATAAACTGATAAAAAAGTCCATCCATAGATTGTGTAATCTTCAGTGTTAGAGGGAGAACTTGTGCCTAATCCACCAGCAAAAATTAGAGGGTTGCCGCTTACCATAAGCCCATGACCCCCCACTACAGAGGATCAGGGGAAGCCTGTAATGAGAAATGCCCTCCAGGGCATGTCAGATGCAGCCAAAACCTGGATTCGTTAGTGGTGATGATATAATATCCAAGAACACTAAACGGAGCTACAGTAATTATACTTCAAATCTCGTCATGACATTCCCAGCTCATAGGTGGATAAGTATGGCATGTAAAGATATAAGAGGCTCTGATAAATCCTTCAAATTTATTAGAATAATAAAAACACAATGTTGCACTCACATTTGTAAGATGTCTGAATGTCTGGTGCGCCGGCCGGTAAGCACTCAAACAAGCCCGTCCTACTGGAATCAGCAACGACGATACGAGGTGACACAAGCGTGTCGCTCTGCCCTACGTGTTTCGTAATAGAATTATATTGTCCAGGGGCCACAGATAACGATCTGTGTCCCTGCAGGAACACAGGATGCATGCCTTCCTTACTGACCAAACGGCGATCAGCATTCTGCCTGTGTACCAAACGATCAGTGGGTGCCAGTGTGTAGAATCACAGCGGGAGCGAGCCGCCAGGAGAGCGCACTCGTGCCCAATACCTAGAACAGGATCACATATATACACATGATCCTGTGCAGCGGGCTGCCCTGTAGCAGTAAAACTGCTATAGGATGGTCGGCAAGTAATATTAACTTTGCAAAATGTGAGTGCTAGTAAATAGGCTGAACTCATGCTTATTTGAACAGTCGTTTATGTTAGTAAAATTCCTGTTTTCTATTTTATTTGCCTCACACATGAGGCAAATAAATTTGAACAGTCGTTTATGTTAGTAAAATTCCTGTTTTCTATTTTATTTGCCTCACACATGATTGAGCATTCACCCTATGCACCAAAATTAAGTTTGAAAAGTGAACATTCAATTTTCGGTTTGAACAGCCTTCATTGCTTTAGTAAATCAACCCTAAAACGTGTAGCACATTCTTTGATTTTAATGCCAATATGTAACCAGTGTCTGCTTCTGAAACAAAGGAGGATTAACATGGACAATTTAGCAGTTGTGCTAATGAATGAATCAACATCTCTACTTTCCCAGGACTCTCCATTATCTTCAAAATATGGAAGGGGTCATTGATCATTGAATATGGAAAAGACTATTGATCAGTGGATATGAAAGAAACTATTGATCAATGAACATGGAAGAGACCATTGATCAGTTGTGATTGAAAGGCCAGGATTGCATTTCGCTGTGATCATTACAGTGCCTTGCTGCATTTCTCAAAATGTAATTTTTTTCTATATTTTGCTAAATTCTTGAACAATCATAAGTGAGTATATTGATTTTCAATGATAGTAGCAAGAACAAAACTGGTAATATAGAGCCCCAATGTCACAAGAGAATAATCTGTTGTAGGGTGCACAGCAAATTGTTTGCCACTTCAGTAGTCCTTAATTTGTATCATAAAATCACTAAGCATAATGTAAGAAACAATTTACAGTCCAATTTTGAAAAGAGATCATAAAGCGGATTGGTTGTTATGGACAAAATTTTACCTTTGGCCATACATCACAGGGCACTTAAATCTTGATATTTTTATTCTAAAATAAACGTGCATCAGGAATAATGACTAATATTAAATCTGAACTCTGGGTAATTTTTTTTTTACCTAATCCTCCGATCTTCCCAGCACAAAACTGGTCCCTACGGCTTCTGCCCCCCTGGGGTCTAGCACAGGGCCATCTGAACACCACCATGGGCCCCTGGGCAAAGTAATGCCCTGGGGCCCCTACAAGCCAGTCCCAACTTTCGCACCTACTCTCAAGAATTAAAGTATAACTCCTCACTGTGCCCAACATTGCAGCCTCACTGTGCCCAACATCGCAGCCTCTCTGTGCCAACATTGCAGCCTCACTGTGCTAACATTGCAGCCTCACCGTACCCAACATTGCAGCCTCACTGTCATTGCAGCTTCACCATGCCCAACATTGCAGCCTCACCGTGCCCAACATTGCAGCCTCACCGTGCCCAACATTGCAGCCTCACTGTACCCAACATTGCAGCCTCACCATGCCCCCATTGCAGCCTCACTGTGCCCATTGCAGCCTCACTGTGCCCAACATTGCAGCCTCACTGTGCCAACATTGCAGCCTCACCGTGCCCAACATTGCAGCTTCACTGTCTTTGCAGCCTCACTGTGCCCAACATTGCAGCCTCACTGTGCCTAACAATGCAGCCTCACAGTGTCCAACATTGCAGCCTCACTGTGCCCAACATTGAAGCCTCACTGTCATTGCACCCTCACCATGCCCAACATTGCAGCCTCACTGTGCCCAACTTCACAGCCTCACCGTGCCCAACATTGCAGCCTCACTGTGCCCAACATTGCAGCCTCACCATGCCCCCATTGCAGCCTCACTGTGCCCCCATTGCACACTCACTGTGCCAACATTGCAGCCTCACCATGCCCAACATTGCAGCCTCACTGTCATTTCAGCCTCACCGTGCCCAACATTGCAGCCTCACTGTGCCCAACATTGCAGCCTCACCATGCCTAACATTGCAGCCTCACCATGCCCAACATTGCAGCCTCACCATGCCCGGCATTGCAACCTCACTGTGCCAACATTGCAGCCTCACCATGCCCCCATTGCGGCCTCACTGTGCCCCCATTGCAGCCTCACTGTGCCCAACATTGCAGCCTCACCGTGCCAACATTGCAGCCTCACCGTGCCAACATTGCAGCCTCACCATGCCCCCATTGCAGCCTCACTGTGCCCCATTTCAGCCTCACTGTGCCCCTTGCAGCCTCACTGTGCCCCCATTGCAACCTCACTGTGCCCCTTGCAGCCTCACTGTGCCCTTTGCAGCCTCACTGTGCCCCTATTGCAACCTCACTGTGCCCCCATTGCAGCCTCACTGTACCCTTGCAGCCTCACTGTGCCCCCATTGCAGACTCACTGTGCCCAACATTGCAGCCTCGCCAGGGTGGAGGAAGAGAGAGGGTGGCTGGATCATGACTGGAGGAAGAAGAGAGCCAGAGATTAAGAGCACGAATAACACGCTGTTACAGCTTACATGAAATTACCTTCGCTCTGCTTACTGTCACACACAGCCTCCTAACCCCGTGCCTGTGATAGACAGAACACATCCCAGCATTGGACCCGCATTCTGTCTTTCACAGGCGCTGGGTTAGGAGGAGTGTGTGTGACGGCGAGCAGAGCGGAGGCAACTCCAATAGCTTTGCTCTAGATCCGACCAGCCTTGATGTGGCCCCATGTGCATCTGGGGCCCCTGGGCTGTGCCCAGTAGGGTTGCCACCTTTTCTTCAAGCCAAACCCGAACACTTTAGCGGCGCATGGCAAATTTTTTTGTGCTATAGGATTTTAAAAGACCTGGAGGAGAGCAATAATGCAGCATGCTTTGCACGCCACGGGAAACAGCTGGTGTGGCCGAATTGCATTAACAGGTAGCAACAGATTGGTGTCTGACTATCTCGGTTACTTGGGAAGCCACAGTCTGGTCTGAATAATGTGTCTGGGTTTTTTTCTTGTCAAAAGAAGTTTATTGAGTATACAATGTTATAAAGATACATAAAGTAAGTTTACAAGGATCTATAAAGTAAGCTCATTGTTTTACAGTAGGGTTTATATAGGTAAATATCATGAAATTTCAAATATTAAACATTGGGTTCACGTAAACCTAAATTAAAGATATATATAATTTCCTTAGTTACTTTTGTAGGTATTTAAATGATTTATACCTACTATACATATTGTTTACAAGTAGAGTGTATATAGGTCAAATAAATTCTGATAATGAGCTTTAATCGTAAGGTGGAGAAAAGGAAAGAGAAAGAAGAAAAAGGGTTGAAAGGTAGAGGTATGGTCCACAAGGTTGTCCCGCTCGTCAGTTTATTATTCTTTTTAGTTCTCTTTGAAGCTTTAGAATGGGTGTCTCTGTAAGTCATTCAATCTGTTACCATGGCAACATGACAGAGTCATTGAAGTTTGACAGGAACTGTTGTTTTATCCAAGGATGCCAAAGTTTTTCAAATTTTGGAATTTGATTTTGATCGATGGCTACCATCTTAGCATGGGACATTGTATTATTCATTCTGTGAATTGTTTCTGCTAGTACCAATGTAGGAGATTTCCATGCCTTGACCACTGTTTGTTTTGCAGCCGTTATTAGTTGGATCATTAGTTTGAATTGAGAGAGTGTTAACCATTCCGGTTTTAGATTAAGTAAAGTTAAATATGGATCTGGTTGTATTATTTTTTGAAATATTTTAGATGCAATCACGAAGACTTCCTTCCAGAAGGTTTGGATTACTGGGCACGTCCACCATATGTGTAAATATGTGCCTATTTCTGGGCATCCTCGAAAACAAAGAGCTGAGGTATTAGGTGAATATTTTGCCACTCTAGCGGGTACAAGGTACCAGCGAGTTAGGACTTTATAATTTGTCTCCAGTGCTAAGATGTTGGGTGAAGATGACTTAGATGTGAGCCATATGTTAGACCAGTCCGTGTCTTCTAAAGTTCGTCCCAGGTCCTCCTCCCACCTCTGAACGTAAGAGGGTCTATTAAGATTTGCTACTCCATATAACTGATTATAAAGTGATGAAATTGTACCTTTAGCAAATGGATCTTTTGTACAGATTGATTCAAAAATGGATAATTGGGATAATGGTGTATCCCCCTTTAGGAATGGTGTATAGAAATTTTTGATTTGGAGATATCTAAATATCTCAGAGTTTGGTAGATCATATTTTTCTCTAAGCGATGGGAATGAAAGGAATGATTTAGATGCTATGAAGTCATTTAGTGTCTGAATGCCTCATGTTGTCCAAGCTTTAAAAGAATTTGGGTAGATCCATGCCGGATAAAAGGCCGGATTTCTGATAAAAGAAAGGAGAGGATTGTGTGGAGATTGTAACTGATATTTGGTTTTTAGTTTATCCCAGAGAGATAAGAAGTGTTTAGTTATGGGATTATGAATTTTAAAGCGGTCTTTAGGATCTAGCCATAATAAATTTGATATTAATAGAGGGTCATTTTCTGAAGCCTCTATAAATACCCATAATGGGATTTCCTGTTTTGCATGGTATTTGGACAGACTGGCCAAATGTGCTGCTCTGTAGTAGTTAGTAAAATTAGGGTATCCCAGGCCTCCTTTATTTTTGGGAAGATGTAGTGTGTGTATAGGTATACGTGGTTTAGAAGAGTCCCATATAAACGAAGTTGCTCTTTTTTGTACTATTCTCAAAAAATAGGAAGGAATTGGAATAGGGAGGACTCTGAATAGATAAAGCAATTTGGGTAAAATAGTCATTTTGATTGCATTAATCTTCCCCATCCAGGATAAAGGAAGTTGCGACCATTGTTTTATTAGATTTGTGATCTGTCTTAATACAGGAGGATAATTGGTTGAGAATAAGTCAGAATGAGATGCTGTTAAATGAATTCCAAGATATGGGATTGATTTTTCTGCCCATGTGAATGGGAGTGCAGCCCTAGCCGGGATCAATTCCATGTTTGTGAGTGAAATATTAAGCACTAGGCATTTCTTAGGATTAATCATAAGGCCGGATAGGGCTGCAAATCCATCAAGAGCTGGTATTAAGTTAGGACCAGAGACCTGTGGTGATGATAGAAAAAGTAATATATCGTCTGCAAATATACATAATTTGTGTGTAATACCTCCTACTTCAATGCCAGTTATAGTTTGGTTTGTTCTGATGTATTGGGCCATGGGTTCGAGTATAAGGGCAAATAATAAGGGAGATAATGGGCAACCCTGTCGGGTACCTCTTTCGATATTAAAGGCTTCAGATTTGTATCCAGCATATTTTATATAGGCTTTGGGTTTATTATATAATGCTTTGATCCATGTTAAAAAGTGGGGTCCAAAACCCCATTTTTGTAATGAATATTGCATATATTGCCAGGATACTGTGTCAAATGCCCTCTTAATATCGAGAGATAGAAAACATAAAGGGATTTTCCGTTTTTTAGCAATATGTGCCAATAACACTGCCCTGCGTATATTATCGCCTGCCTGTCTATTTGGCATGAAGCCTACTTGATCTCTATTTATTAATTTTCCTATAATGCTATTGAGGCGTTTTGCTATTATTTTTGCTAATAATTTAATATCGAGGTTTAACAGAGAGATAGGCCGATAATTCACACAGGAAGTATCATCAGAAAGGGGTTTTGGGATCATACAAACAATTGCCATTAGTGTTTCTTGCCAAAAGAATGTCCATCTAGAAGTTTGTTAAAAGTTTTAGTGAGAATGGGAGAGAGTATTTCTGAGAATGTTTTATAGTATAAAGCCGAGTAGCCGTCTGGGCCTGGTCTTTTGTTAAGTTTTAGGTCTTTTATGGCGTTAGCAACTTCATCTATAGTTATAGGCTCATCCAAACTGCTTTTTTGATTCTGAGATAACTCAGGTAAGGTTATTTTTGAGAAGAAGGATTCAGCCTCTGTAGGATTAAATTCATTGTTTGTCTTGTATAAAGTTGCGAGATGTGAGTGAAATTTATGGACTATTTTAACTGGATTACAAGTGTAAACATTTTTTGATAATTTCAAACGTATTGGTTTGAAAGATTTGTTAGTTGAATTTAATGCCCGAGCCAAATATGTACCTGGTTTGTTTGTATTCATGTAGAAATTGTGTTTGGAGCGTTTGAGGGATTTATCAACTGACTCAGTGAGAAATAGATCGTATTCCAATCTAGATTTTTCCAGATGAGATTTTGTACTCTGAGATGGATTATCTTGAAATGATATGTAGGCTGCATTAAAATTTAGTTCTAGTTTTTTTGCTAGATTTTTGCGTTCCCGTTTAAATAGTGCCATTTGTCTTTGTATTGTACCACGCAAGACAGGCTTATGAGCTTCCCACAGTGTTATTGGGGAGATGTCTGTTGTATTATTAATTGATATGTATTCCTTTAAAGCTTGTTCAATGGCCATCTGATGTAGTGGGTGTTTGAGCATTATGTCCGGTAAGTACCACGTTGGGTCATGCGCTTTTGGTATGGCTGAGGCTATAGTAGTGTATACTGCATTATGGTCAGACCACGGAATCGGAATTATATCTGATGCAATAATTTCTGGTATCATTCCTATTGTTAGAAAAATATGATCTATTCTGGTGAAGGTTTGATGAAGGTGTGAGAAATAAGTGAATTTCTTTTTCATTGGGTTACTTTCTCTCCATGAATCTACCAGATTGTATTTGGAAAGAAGTTGAGAAAAAGGTAATCTAGAGGTTATTTTGGATGGTGTAAAAGGTGATTTATCTAGAAATGGGAGGAGGACCTGGTTCGAATCCCCACACATTATCACTGTTCCTATTTTGTGTGTATTAATCACTTGTAATATATGTGAGAGGAATGGTGTAGGTTGTTTGTTAGGAGCGTAGTAGGAAATCACCGTGATTGCTGTATCCATTATATAACCCATCAGTATCAGGTATCTACCTTCTGGGTCTTTAATTTCTGATGATAAGGTGAATGGTGTGGATCGGTGAAATGCAATTAGAGTTCCCCTTTGCTTGGTACAGGCAGAAGCCGTGTAAATTTGTTGATAAAAAGGAGAAATATATTTTGAAGTAGAATCTTTGGTGAAGTGTGTTTCTTGGAGGCATACTATGTGAGCCTTCTTGTTATGGAAAGTACGGAAGGCTTTGGTCCTTTTTTGAGGGACATTTATTCCCTGAACATTCAGGGAAAGTATATTCAGTGGTGCCATGGCAATAGATCAAATAGTTTTGACTTACTTTTTGTTATGCAGAGCTGACTGCGCAGATCAACCTGTGTGGACTGAAGAGATGAATAGATAGAAAAGAAACCAGTGAATTCTGGAGTAAAGAGTAAACAAAAAACATATGAGATTAGATGATACATTGTATAAATTATTTTTTGCAAGTAATCACAATTTACCCGTGAAAGAGAATAAATATCTCTCTCAGGGGAATAAGTGCCTTCGTCACACTCCCACATAATATGGTTGGGAGAATGAGGAGGGCTAATGGGGGTACACGGATCTTCCGCTTACAGGAGAGAAGTGCTATGTCAAAAGACATCAAAATGATGTTTCATTAATTGGAGTGCAGAATATAGTTTTTGTTGAAATTATTTATTCCAGGGTGGTTGTATATGGTTAGTCTTGCCCTAGGCTAAATAATTCAGTTAGAAAGGTACTGTTAAAAACTTTGATATTGATGAAGATAGTTTGAATTATTTTGGGATTTTAACCCTTTTAGAGTAAATAATTACATATTTTATTCATATGTAACTGTTTAGATATGTTAACTCATAAAATTGAGGTTGTATTGCTTCAGATTAGAATAAACAAAAACATAATTCTAGGAACTAGTTAGGTAATAATATATTTGTTTTAAGAAAAGAAAGAAAAAGCTTCCATTACTTCTGGATTATTGAACATATTTGTCCTAAAAAGTAATAAATCTATTATTATTACCTGATAATATATAACTGAACAAGAATTTCCTTATTTCACTTATATATTCAAAGGCTATATGAATCAGAAGTAATAAGAAATATAACTGGAATGTAACATGATCCCACACAGTGTGTGACTATCAGAATGCAGTTACATTCAGTTATAAATACAGGTTTTTTATAGAGAACCATCTCTTAGTATAATAAATGAAGAGATATCAGGAATTAGGATGTCAGTCCATTTAATCTTCTTGGTCCATGGATGATGTGGCATAATGGCCTCTTTTGTGAGAATGATGATTCCCATTTTGTTCTGAAATTTTCTGAGTGCTGCCTGAAGGTGAAGATGATGCCATTTTTCTGCGTGTGGGAGTGTTGCTGCTTGTGGGTTCTGTCAGATTTAATTTTAAAAGGGTTTGTTGTAGTTCATCTGCTGATCTGCTTCTGTAAATTGTACCTTGGTAGTTAAATCTGACTGAAAAGGGGAAGCCCCATTGATACATAATGTTGTGGCGTTGCAGTTCCATTAGTTGGGGTTTCATGGATCGTCTTTTAGTAATAGTAAGTTGAGATAGGTCAGCAAAAATTTGATAATTGTGTCCATGAAAATTAAGTTCCTTTTTTTCTCTTGCAGCAATTAGTATTTGTTCTTTCATTCTGTAATAATGAAATTTTGTGATTATATCACGTGGGGGTCCATCTTTCTTTTTGGCTGTGAGGGCTCTGTGTACTCTGTCCAGTTCTAAACGTTCAATAGGGATATCTGGCTTTAGTTCTTGTAATAGAGCAGTAATAGTAGATTGCAGGTCTGTCACAGTTTCAGGTATTCCCCTTATGCGCAAGTTTGAACGTCTGGCTCTATTTTCGTAATCTTCTAGCTTAGTTTGAAGTATTAAATTCTCTTTTTTTAATTGTTCCAATTCTGTTATATTTTCTTGGGTTGTAATTTCAATTTCATCCATTTTTATTTCTAAGGCTGCGGTGCGGTTTCCCAGCTCTCTTATTTCTGTGGTTAGGCTTTTTGTTATTTGGTCTGAGGTTTGTTTTAAAGCCTTATGAAGTATCTTTTTAAATTGTAATAATATTACTGGGGATACTGAGGAGGCTTGTGGAGAAGTTTGTGAGAGGATTTGTTCTGTATCTGACTCAAATGGAGAGTCTTGCTGTGACATTTTCTGTCTGTGAGAGCGCCCTGATGCTGTATCTTGTGAGGTGACTGGAGCTGCTTCAGCTGCAGTGAGTGCCTGTGAGCTCTTTGTGAGGTGATTTTTATTTCTGCCACGGTTTCCTCCCAGTACCATATTTCCTGCCCAAACTTTCACAGTTTGTTCCCAGGGGCAAAAAGGTTCAAATGGATACCTTTTGAGTCTGCAGGCTCCGCTTTGTCCTTCTCTTCTCTCCTCAGCGGTGTGGAGCTCTAACAATGCATGTCTGCTCCGCTAGGCTCCGCCTCCTGCCCCCCATGTGTCTGGGTTTTAGACTGAAATCCAGACACATGATTCAAAACCTGAGCTATTCAGGTGGACCCCGGACAGATGGCAATCCTAGGCTTCATAATACAGGGGTCAGTATCACCCCCTCTTTGTAATACAGGGGTCAGTGTTACCCCCCCATAACACAGGGTCAGTGTCACCCACTTAATATAGGGCTCAGCATTACGCTCTCCATAATACAGGGGCCCCCCATAGAGGAACCCATTAGACCAGAATCCCCTTATGCCAGTGCTCCCCTTAGAGACCCAAAAATAAAAATTAAAAAAATGGAGCACAACCTCAATAATTATAAATGATGGTGGAAACCCCAAAGGATAATCCAAGTATTAATACACTCCAATCTTATTTAAATATACATACTGTTCAATCTCCACACATATAATACTGTATGAATAGTGGTGTAAATCTATTCCAAAATGTGATAATATCCAATTTATAAACTCCTTTTGAGTTAGATACATTGGATATCAGCACAGCACATTGTGGAATGGATTTACTGTACACCAGTATTCATACACTATTATATGTGTGTGGAGATTGAACAGTATATATTGTATGTTTAAATAAGATTGGAGTGTATTAATACTTGGATTATCCTTGGGGGTTTCCACCATTATTCACAATTTTTTTTTTTAACATTTGAATATTATTATAGGGGGAAGTTGCACTGCATGTTTAAAAAGAATTTAGCTTTTTTTTTTTTTTTTTTTTTTTAGCTCAGAGTCCCCTATATCCGATTCTCTTTAAAGACCAGTCTCTAAGGGGGGTGTTGATGTAAAGGGACTGTGAAATAATGGGTGTCTCTAAGGATTGGGGTGATATGAGGACATCCTTATATCATAATGTGGGTCTCTAAAGGGGGTGCTTATATAAAGAGAGTTTTACTTATCTAATAGAGGTCTCTAAGTAGGGGGGTGTGGATATAATGAGGGGTCTCTAAGTGGTCAACAGCAGTCAGAACCCCCTCCTCCCTACAGATTCCCCCTCATTAGCTCAGATTCCCCTTCCCTTATATCGGTCCCCCCCTCAATCAGATCAGGGACCCCCCATCCGTGTCCCCTGCCCTGAAAGACCCACATTAGACTGCCTTACCTAGAGCCGCTTCTAGCCAGGAAGTGTGGGAGCCGGAGTTTGGGGGTGGAGCTCCTCTACTGTAGTGCTATTTTCCTTTCTTCCTTCCATTGTGTGTGGGGGGGAGCTTGGGGAGAAATGTTTCAGCAAGACACAGCCTATCTCATGGGGCCCCCACCCCCTGAGGAGGGAAAGAGGGAGGTGAAAGAGAGGCAGTAGTGAAGAGGGGTGAGAGAAAGGGGGAGGAGATGAGAGAGAGAGAGAAAGGTGAAAGAGGGGGTCTGACAGAGAAGAGGGGGGTCAGATAAAAAAGAGGGGGGTCTGACAGAGAGGAGGGTCTGACAGAGAAGAGGGGGGTCTGACAGAGAAAAGGGGGTCTGACAGAGAGAAGGGGGGTCTGACAGAGAGAAGGGGGGTCTGACAGAGAGGAGGGGGGTCTGACAGAGAGGAGGGGGGTCTGACAGAGAGGAGGGGGTTGGACAGAGAAGAGGGGGGTCTGACAGAAAAGAAGGGGGTCTGACAGAGAGGAGGGGGGTCTGACAGAAAAGAGGGGGTCAGATAAAAAAGAGGGGGGTCTGACAGAGAAGACAGGGGGTCTGACAGAGAGGGGGGGTCTGACAGAGAAGAGGGGGGTCTGACAGAGAGAAGGGGAGTCTGACAGAGAGCAATGGGTCTGACAGAGAAGAGGGGGGTCTTAAAACCGCCCGCAATGCGCTGCAATAGCGGCGTTTTGCCGGCGGTATCCCAGCGCTGCCCCATTGATTTTAATGGGGAGCAGTGATGGAGGAGCGGTAAACACACCGCTCCTTCACCGCTCCAAAGAAGCTGCTGGCAGGACTTTTTTTCCCGTCCTGCCAGCGCAGCGCTCCGGTGTGAAAGCCCTCGGGCTTTCACACTGGAGAAAATGCTGCAGCTGTTTGAGGGCGGATTGCAGGCACTATTTTTAACGCTATAGCGCCTGCAAAACGCCCTCGGTGTGAAAGGGGTCTTAAATCTACCTTGCCTTCGAAGTCCCGATCTGCATTCAGGTTGTGCTCCAGAAGCTACAGACAGGCGGTGAGGAAGCAATGCAACACCTCTTCACTGCCTGTTTCAATTCCATCTTTGCTGCTAAATGTGCTGCAACTGCATGAATTGTACATGGTTGTGGAGTGTTTGTGGTGCTACCCCATTTACTTGAATATGTAGCATTCAGCGCTAGCCATTGCTGCCAATTGCCACCTGCCGATTGGTACAAGTTGAGTCAACTTTCCAGTGGACGTGAAGCGAAGCATTACAGGCGCAGCATGTAAACATCCTTGTCTGCTGCCTATTGCAGCCTAAATGGGGGGGGGGGGGTCAGATGGCGAGCAGCAAAAATGCGTCTCAAGCGCGCATTTTTGCCCCCCCCACCCCAATTGCAAGACTAAATAAGTTGATAAGAAAGTATTACTTGATGTAAACTTTTACATTTCCTTAGCTACTTCCTGGTTTCCAGGCCTAGGCAAATTATATTATAAATCCCAGTTTATAAGAGGGGGGAGGTTGGGACTTTAAATGAGGCTTGCATAATGGGACCAATCAAGTTCACATAAGTCAAAACATATGTATGTTTTATTGAGACAAATGATCGACATAGCATAAAGTGACAGTGTTGCATACATAAATCGTAAAAAAATGGTCAATCACAATATATTGATAAAACACGTAACAGCAAGGCATGAACAAAATAAATAGTATCAATAGTACAACCTAGTCCTCCACTCCATTCATATTTTACTGTTTGGTGTACCTTGGTCAGTGGACTAGGATGTACTATTGATACTATTTATTTTGTTCATGCCTTGCTGTTACGTGTTTTATCAATATATTGTGATTGACCATTTTTTTACGATTTATGTATGCAACACTGTCACTTTATGCTATGTCGATCATTTGTCTCAATAAAACATACATATGTTTTGACTTATGTGAACTTAATTGGTCCCATTATGCAAGCCTCATTTAAAGTCCCAACCTCCCCCCTCTTATATACGCAATAGGGATGGGGGCGTGAACTTTTCCTCACGTTCCATTTAAAGCCCCAGGTTCGTCCTTTCCCCCACTTTTTCATTATAAATCCCAGGAGTCTTCAGGAGGGGAAGAGGGGTTTTCACAGCTAAGAACACCCTCCTGTCTGCATGCCTGAGCTAAGGGCAGATGGATTCAAGAAAGTAAATGATCCATAAATAATTTGCCCTCAGGGCCGGTTCGCACCACAATTTTTATATTCCGGATGCGTTTCTGCATGTGTGTTTATGGTGCGTTTTTAATGCGTTCCACTTTGTTTTTGATGCGTTACAGTGCATTTTTCCTCTATTTTTTTCTTTTTATCTCAGTTAAGGACATGTCCATTTTTTATGTGTTTTGCCGTGGTCCAGATGCATTCCATACAGAAAAAAATGCAACATGTTCTAGTCTTGTTGACTGCACTGGAACGCACTGCATTGGTATAAATTAGGACCATTGGAATCCATGTTAAACTCAGTCAGTGCATTTTTGATGTAGAATAAAAACACACTTGATTGCATCTCATGTGAACCAGCCCTTACTCAAGCTAGCCATGGACAGAAATGCTAGGGGTGATTTCTCAGCAAAATAAAGCATGGAGACATGGATGGATGGGTGATTTTGCTTTGAATATTATAATTGAATTAAATAGTGTTTTTGGTTTGTGGCGCTCAGGTACATTGTGTTTCGGCAGTTTAAATAGGAGCATAGAAGGGACAAAGTGAGAAACACATTTGAAGAAAGATAAGGACCCTTTCACACTGATCAGTTTTTGATCCGTTTTTCAGTTTAAAAAAGTGGAAAAAAATGCATCCCTTTAAATCCTATGGAACTTTTCACACTGGTCAGTTGTGTTTTTAAAGTCCTGCTTGCTGCATGTTTGGAGCATGTTTGGTGCAGGTTAGAGTCCTTTTACACTGATCAAATTTTGATCCATTTTTGAGTTTAAAAAAGTGGAGGATTATGTGTTTTTTGCAACGGAGAAAGCAGACAAAAACATAACTGTATGGTACGGTATGAAGAGTTCCATAAAGGGATACATTTTTGCATGCATTTTTCTTCTGCTTTTTTTAACTGAAAAACTGACTGAAAAGGTGAAATGGTATGAGTTCTGAGATAAGGCAAACATATCCCTATCATTTAAAACATATAACATAGATTGATGCGCTCTGATACAAAGTTCAATCAATGCGAGAAAATAATTTTTTGTGCTAAAAAACCAATGTGAAAAAAATTGCTACCAAATTGCTAAAAAATTGCATATATATAAAATCGCAAATATATGAAAAAAATCGCAAATATTTAAAAACTGTGTTCCTCCAATTATACAAATCCACTGGAAGTGGTGCGATATCTCCAAAGTAAACTAAGCAACAATTGTGTATAGATATACTAAAAATGCGTTTGCAAATAGTAATCAATCCAAATTAGTGCCAATAAATAAATAAATTAGATATATTCCCTGTGATAAGTGTTGAATCCTCCGTAATAAAATATAAATAAATGATATGCTTATAAAGGTGCAATATATATACAATTGATGAGTATAAATAGATAAATAGTGCCAATAGAATCTGATTAAATATAGATGATTAAATTCATGAGATAGGATAAGTAACAGGCGACAGTTCAATCCTCAGTAATCTGGGATATCTGGATTCCTGCTTATTTGTTCACCCTCTGAGCTATTTCTTCCACAGTCACAATGAATGGTAATTTTCTCAGTATCAAGTGGTTTTATGTAAAATAAACAAAGAGAGAAAACATTGCGCAATATTGTTACAATAAAAGATCACAGGCAAAACAGCACAGTGATACACTCACGTGTGCCTGACTTGTTTTAGGCATGCAGATAGGCAGATCTCAGCTGGCTTGTAAGGACAAGGCTTGCTACGCAAGCTGCTGCTGCTGCTTGATACAATGTATTCAGCAGACTGTGTCCTAAGCTCCTCCCACACGTTGCATCACTGACACGTGACTTTCTCAAGGCTATCCTTAAGAAATGATATCCCTTTCATTTCCATTAAACCTTTATTATGAGCACATTATTTTAGTCTTTCATAACCAATAATTTTAGGTTAAATCTTAGATGAAAGGATGGAATAGAAAATGTTTACGCATTTTCAGTGTAGTTATGGTATATATGGTATAATGGAGTGTTTGAAAATTGAACGGATGGTTAAATGGGTGAATAAAATAATTACCAACAACATTACTTGTAAGATTTTTAGTATTCGGTGAAAACATACTATTATAAGCCATAGTTCTTTAGTATCACCTGGTGACGGCACCAAGTTCATTTGATGGTCAGTCCCCTTTCATTACCAACATGCAGGTGTTTCCCAGCAGCTCCTGGGTCCCTCATTAGTCATCAGGTGCACCTAGCTGCGGGAAAGGCATTAGATACTTGCCACTTGTAGGGGGTACTTGTGGTTCCATTACTCCCCCAGTTGTAAATAAATAGTGGTTCTGTTCTTTATTTGGAGGAAGATTTCCTCTAATTAGTAGAAAGGTTGCTGGATTATGAAGGTCACTCTTCAGAGACTTTTTTTAAAAAGTAAGATCTTTCTCAATGTACTAAAGACATCCATGGCATCCAGGACTTTTTTTTTATCACAATATTTATTGTGCATGAATTTTCACAAAGAATAATTTATACCATTAAATCAGCACTGTAATTATAACTTTTGTTATATCACTTAGGGGTTTATATTTATTTATAGCAGCTGGTTATTGGTAGAAGAATACGTTATCTGGTTCACAGTTTTGTAATATAATTTTCTCACAATGTATTATATTCATCAGCGCGGAAGGGTTTATACATTTATTAAAAAGAATAACTTGTGCACACTAATGTAGTGGAACAGTGTGAATGGGCCCTGCATCTCTTTTGGACAGTCATATTAATCAGTTTCTCACTCCAGACAGGTAACAGGCATAGGAAACCTTAGAAAATGTTCTTATTGCAGTCTAGTAATAAACAGGAAATTTCATCTCATAATTCCCTGGACAAAATAAACTATTTAAAGTCATATAGAATAAGTACAATTTTTAAAATGAAAATAAATAACTAAATATGAGTATCCGCTTCAGCCCTGGAAGATTTGGCTGCTCAATGACCAGAGCACATTTTACAATTTGGCACTGCGCTGCTTTAACTGGTAATTGCATGGTCATGCAATCTTGTACCGCAACTAAATTTGTGTTCTTTTATTTCTCACAAATAGAGCTTTCTTTTGATGGTATTTGATTGCCTCTGCAATTTTTGTTTTTTGCGATATAAACGGAAAAAGACCAAACATTTTGAAAAAAAAATGATATTTTCTACTTTTTGTTATAAAAAAAAATTCAATAAACTCAATTTTAGTCATACATTTAGGTCAAAATGTATTCAGCCACATGTCTTTGGTAAAAAAAAAATGTTAATAAGTGTATATTTATTGGTTTACGCAAAAGTTATAGCGTCTAAAAACTAGGGTACATTTTCTGGAATTTACGCAGCTTTTAGTTTATGACTGCCTATCTCATTTCTTGAGGTGCTAAAATGGCAGTGCAGTACAAACCCCCCACAAATAACCCCATTTTGGAAAGTAGACACCCCAAGGAAATTGCTGAGAGGCATTTTGAGCCCATTGAATATTTTATTTTTTTTGTTACAAGTGATTAAAAAATGAAAAAAAAAAATTACACAAAGTTGTCACTAAATGATTTATTGCTCAAACATGCCATGGACATATGTGAAATTACACCCCAAAATACATTCTGCTGCTTTTCCTGAGTACGAGGATACCACATGTGTGAGACTTTTTGGGAGCCTAGCCGCATACAGGACCCCGAAAACCAATCACCAACTTCAGGATTTCTAAGGGCGTAAATTTTTGATTTCACTCGTCACTGTCTATCACAGTCATGAAATGCCCAGATAACACAAACCCCCCCTCCCCAAATGACCCCATTTTGGAAAGTAGACACCACAAGCTATTTGCTGAGAGACATGTTGAGTATTTTGAAGATCTCGCTTTTGTTACAAAGTTTTGAAAATTGAAAAAAGAAAAAGAAAACTTTTTCTTTTCTTTCTTCATTTTCAAAAACAAATGAGCGCTGCAAAATACTCACCATGCCTCTTAGCAAATGGGGTGTCTACTTTCCAAAATGGGGTCATTTGTGGGGGTTTTGTGCTATCTTGACATTTCAGGGCCTCTGTAACTATTATAGGTAGTAAGGAAGTGAAATCAAAATTGTACGCCCTTAGAAAGCCTGAAGGCGGTGATTGGTTTTCGGGGTCCTGTACATGGCTAGGCTTCCAAAAAGTCTCACACATGTGGTATCCCCGTACTCAGGAGAAGCAGCAGAATGTATTTTGGGTTGTACAATCTAGAGTGTTTATTCCCACGCTACCATGTAAGAAGTAAAATAACACAGGAAAAGCTGCTTGCACCGAATAGGGTCCTAACTAACCCCTATTACAACAATGGACTAGATATTAAGTATGGTGCTGCGCTAATCCCAAAAAACTAAAATAAAAATCGTGCTGTGATACTCCCAATCTAAGTGAGTATAAAACTAGCCTTATGGGGGCGTGGAATGCACTAAGAGTGAACTGACTGATATGAAAAGAAACGCAAAATGCAGAGTGCAATGGGGTGTGTATACTCTCGGGAGTTATATCCCTAAATCAACTAGTGCACATAGACTTAGAAAATAAATGCACCCAATATAGTAGTAGTATAAGTACAAAACATACAGTGTAGACCAATATTGTGCCGTGCGTTTTAAAACAAGTGAGCTTAAAAAATTAATACACCCAGTAAGGCAATAATAGAAGTACAAAACTTACAGTGTGAGCCAGTATTGTTCTGCTCGTCTGAGCAAATCTCAGGACGTGCTACATAATCTAAAGTGTCCAGTGCAAACAGAACCAGTGCTTAAATATAAGGCAACACGGAAACAATACAAATGATCCAAAAAGTGACATGTGCAATAAAATCAGTGTCTTCAATAGCTAATCAGTCCATATAGTGCCAATCGGTGAGTTAGTGCATACAATAAGATTTCTCCATAGACCGATCAGTCTAATAGATGGAAACCGTGGAGTGTATAAACCAGATAGGGGTAGTGGATCTTCTTCATGCAACAATCCTACACTGATAAGCAGTGGCCCCTTACCTCATTATACTGAGGTTACAGCATAAATCAGAAACCGCTGGTACCAGCTCCTTTACGAGTGGGTCCTAGATCCTGGACTAGGTCTCCATAAGACTTAGACTGTCAGGGGGCGAGGCGGCTTTTTAAGTTCTCTAAGGGGTGATGGCGATAGATAGAGAATACATGACTTACTTCTTGCAATGTGTTGAAAAGAAGGGTGGATGGTTGACTTCCTGTCTACCCAGAATGCTGTAACCTCAGTATAATGAGGTAAGGGGTCACTGCTTATCAGTGTAGGATTGTTGCATGAAGAGGATCCACTACCCCTATCTGGTTTATACACTCCACGGTGGTGACCGTGGGCAAAGGCCCTACAAATTAAAATGTGGGTGTTGCAAATTTTTTCACACAGTATTAAAAAAAACACTTTTTTTTATTTTAATGCACTAAAACACACTATATTGTCCAAATGTTTGATGAAATAAAAAATATGATCTTATGCCGAGTACATGGATACCAAATACGACATGCTTTAAAATTGCACACAAATGTGCAAAGGTGACAAACTACATATATTTTTGAAAGCCTTTAAAATCCTTTACAGGTTATCACTTTAGATTTACAGAGGAGGTCTACTACTAAAATTACTGCCCTGATCTGACCTTCACGGTGATACCTCACATGCATGGTGCAATTGTTTACATATGACACCAGAACGATGCTTGCGTTCGCCTTTGAGCGTGAGCATGGGGTGACAGGAGTGGGCAGGAGTTTTTTTTTAATAGTTTAATTTTGCTTTTTTATTTTATTTTTAAACTATTCCTTTCATTTATTTTTTTAATCATTTTTATTGTTATCTCAGGGAATGTAAATATCCCCTATGATAGCAATAGGTAGTGACAGGTACTCTTTTTTTTTTTTAAATTGCAGTCTATTAGACCCTAGATCTCTCCTCTGCCCTCAAAGCATCTGACCACATCAAGATCGGTGTGATAAAATGCTTTCCCAATTTCCCAATGGTGCTGTTTCTATCTGGCGAGAAATGCTTGTAGCTTCAGGTTTCTTGGGCTATAGAGATGATTGGAGCCATTCTGGTCTCTGATCAGCTCTATGGTCAGCTGGCGGAACCACCGGCTGCATTCTCGGGTTCCCTGGACAGGAGAGCCCGAGAAAACCATGGAAGACAGTGGGAGGGGGTCGTTCCCTCCCACTGCTTGTAAAAGCAGTCTAGAGGCTAATTAGCTGGTAGGGTTGCTTTTACTTGAAAGCCGACCGCTGTCTGAAAAGAATGATACCAAGATGATACCTAAACCTGCAGGAATCATTCTGGTATAACCACTCAAATTCCAGCAACATACAAGTACATTGCTGGTCCTTGTTGGGCATATATTGTAATGTTCTTTTTTTCATGCAGCCTGTGGGCTGAACGAAAAAAAGATTGATTGGTGGGTATGCCCACCATTGGAATACAGCGCTGGAGTTGCTGATTTACGTATTGTGAGAGCAAACGCTGTTGCTGTCAAGATAGATAAATCAGTGCTGCAGCTGAATGGAGTACCTGCTAAGCAAATGACAATAAAACAAAGTAACATTACATTATAACAGTGAGACATACCATACCTGCAAAGCAAATACAATAAAACATAATAAAAAATAAAATATTTGTGCCTGAAAAATATATGCCGAAGCATGGGGGGCAATTCGCCCCTAATGTTAGGAGAAAATCGCTCCTAACAACAGGTTGACAGAGTTCATTGTCACTGAAATGCATGAACCGCAAGATCTGCTCGTATTGTGTCCTGGTCATGGAGGCAGAGAACACGGTCATATGGTAAATTGGGTCAGTGGACCAATATGACCGCAACTCACTTTTTTTTAGTTATGTCCATGAGGAGGGATAGGCCCAGGAAGGTCTTAAATTTGGATTTCCAATCTCTGACAATGGTCAAATGCTTTGGTTCACAATAGATCTATAGAGATCTTCCTTGAAAAACAGCGGATAAAAATCAAGTGACGTAAAATCAACTTTTTCCATCTGAATTCCGGGTTGGCCATTGAATGGGGGAAGTACGGGTGCTGCAGAAGTGGTGGGCTTCCAATTCAGATTGGCAAATGCAGCAGGAAGTGCACTATGGGTTTGATGGGCCTGTCTTTGTCTTCTTGGTGGCTGCAGGACACTTTTTGTGCTAGCCACCTCACCAGCTTGAACTGTACTTATGGGACTCGTCACGTCACCACGTGATACTGACTGCAGAGCTGGTTTGACTACAACCAGGATGTACTAGGCCGCTGGTGCTTGCCAGTTCACCAGAAGGATGAGCGGCACTAGTACTGGCTCTCTGCACCATACGAGAGCCTTGCGGTTCTTGCACCTCAACGACAGCAGAAGAACGGGGTCGGGTACGCCTGACCTTGGTAGGGACCACTACTCCGCCGTCAGAGCTATCTGTCAGAGTGCCGCTGCTTTCTACAGGTTCGTATTCTGAGCCTGAATCTGACAGATGGCTGAGTTCCTCTTTACTATCTGTCATGCTCAGAAGCGTGTAGGCCTCTTCACTAGTGTACCTTCAATTTGACATTTTGGCCTTTAAATTTACTGGTACACTTGTGAGACTCACAGGAAAAAAGAGCACTGACTGTCAGCAACTGCTTCCAAAAAAACTGTTAGCATTCGCAGAGATCAGGCCTGACTCTGCGAATGCTGCAGTTTTGTGTTTAGTGTTTTGTAAGTGACAGTGCACTTGATACTGTACTTGAGTGGGCTGGGCTGGGCGGAGGGGCTAAACGCAGTTTATAGTTTTTGTCTCTTGGGAAATCCAATATATGGAGGACCTTAGGGAGTGATGGAGTTAAGGAGGAAGAATTAAAGGCACTTAGAGATTGTGGTTGTTTTTTCATCAAGAAAACAACTTTATTTCATAAAGACTCACAACGGGTCATATCTATCTGGTGAGAATTTATAATATTTACAAAGAAGAGGGAAGACAGTATTGCACAGAGGCACTTTTGTTTGTGACTTTTAATGAAATATTCTGGTATTGCACATTGCACATATGCATAGGAATAATTTTTTAGACACCGATATACATTATATTGTCAAAAGTATTGGGGCGCCTGCCTTTACACATACATGAACTTTTTTTTTAATTCAATAAATTTTTTAGTAAAGATTTTAAATAACCATACACAAAAATAGGGAAACAGCGAGGGCCAAGGACATATTTCTGTAACATAGCTAATTTTACAATGTTGTGCATAATATCAAACTTAAAATAATTTTTCATAAACTTATCTTAACCACTTGACAACTGGGCACTTAAACCCCCTTCCTAACCAGACCAATTTTCAGCTTTTGGTGCTCTCACATTTTGAATGACAATTACTCAGTCATGCAACACTGTATCTTTATGAAATTTTTGTCCTTTTTTTCACACAAATAGAGCTTTCTTTTGGTGGTATTTAATCACTGCTGGGTTCTTTATTTTTTGCGCCGTAAAAGAAAAAAGACCGAAAAATCTGTAAAAAAATACATTTTTCTTCATTTCTGTTATAATATTTTGCAAATTAGTAATTTTTCTTCATATATTTTGGCCAAAATTTATACCGCTACATATCTTTGGAAAAAATAACCCAAATCAGTGGATATTATTTGGTCTTTTTGAAAGTTATAGAGTCCAAAAGCTATGGTGCAAATATCTGAAAATTGATCACACCTGAAGTACTGACGGCCTATCTCATTTCTTGAGACCCTAACATGCCAGAAAAGTACAAATACCCCCCAAATGACCCCTTTTTGGAAAGAAGACATTCCAAGGTATTTAGAAAGATGCATGGTGAGTTTTTTGAAGTTGTCATTTTTTCCCACAATTCTTTGCAAAATCAAGGTTTTTTTTTTACTTTTTTTTTTTTCCACAAAATTGTCATATTAGCAGGGTATTTCTCACAGACCGCATATGCATACCACAAATTACACCCCAAGACACATTCTGCTATTACTCCCGAGTATGGTGATACCACATGTGTGAGACTTTTACACAGCGTGGCCACATACAGAGGCCCAACATGCAGGGGAGCACCTTCAGGCGTTCTGGAGCACCCAGGGCAATTCTGACATTTCTCTCCTACATGTAAAAATCATCATTTATTAGCTAGAAAATTACTTAGAACCCCAAAACATTATATATGTTTTTTTAGCAAAGACCCTAGAGAATACAATGGCGGTCGTTGCAACTTTTTATCTCGCACGGTATTTGCGCAGCAATTTTTTTAACGCTTTTTTTTGGAAAAAAAAACTGTTTTGTGCTTTACAAAAACCAAAACAGTAAAGTTAGCCCAATGTTTTTGCATAACGTGAAAGATGAAGTTACGCCGAGTAAATAGATACCCAACATGTCACCCTTCAAAATTGCACGCGCTTGTGGAATGGCGCCAAACTTTGCTACTCAAAAATCCCCATAGGCGACGCTTTAAAATTTTTTACTGGTTACATGTTTTGAGTTACAGAGGAGGTCTAGGGCCAAAATTATTGCTCTCGCTCTACCGATCGCAGCGATACCTCACATGTGTGGTTTGAACACCGTTTTCATATGTGGGCGGGACTTACGTATGCGTTCGCTTCTGCATGCGAGCACACAGGGACAGGGGCGCTTTAAAAATTTTTTTTTTTTATTGTTCATTTTACTTTATTTATTTTAGTTTGATGCTTTTTTCCAAAAAAAAAAAATTTTGACCACTTTTATTCCTATTACAAGGAATATAAACATCCTTGTAATAGGAATATGGCATGACAGGTCCTCTTTACAGTGAGATATGGGGTCAATAAGACCCCACATCTCACCTCTAGGCTGGGAAGCCTGAAATTAAAAAAAAAAAAAAAAAAAAGATCCTGGCTTCGATCGTAGCGGTGAGTCGGTAGAAGCACCGCAAGGCGGCGGGAAGGGGGGATGTCCCCTCTCGCCTCCCGTAAGAACGATCAGGCAGTGGAACAGCTGCTATGATCGTTCTCATGGTGTAGGGAATCGCCGGCTGAAAAAGCTGATATCTGAATGATGCCTGTTGCTGCAACCATCATTCAAATATCTCCGCACAAAGTCAAGGACGTTGTATGACGGCCGACGGGTGGGAAGTGGTTAAAACGCTTTTTTTTTTTTTAACACAAAGTTGTCCATTTATACAATATTTCTACGACATAACATGTACATGCCAAAAATGACACCCCAAAAGAGATTCTCCTACTCCTCCTGAGTACGGCGATACCCCATGTGTGAGACTTCCACAGCCTGGCCACATACAGAGGGCGAGTACAGCTGAGCATGGCTCAGCATGGCAGGGTATGGCGGGGTATTGCGGAGTATGGTGGGGTATTGTGGAGTATGGTGGGGTATTGCGGAGTATGGCGGGGTATTGCGGGGTATGGCGGAGTATGGCGGGTATGGCGGGGTATGGCGGAGTATGGCGGGGTATGGCGGAGTATGGCGGGGTATGGCAGGGTATTGCGGAGTATGGCGGGGTATGGCGGGGTATGGCGTAGTATGGCGGAGTATGGCAGGGTATGGCAGGGTATGGCGGGGTATGGCGGAGTATGGCGGGGTATGGCGGAGTATGGCGGGGTATGGCGGGGGCATGGCAGAGTATGGCGGGGGCATTGCAGAGTATGGCGGGGGGCATTGCAGAGTATTGTGGGGGCATTGCAGAGTATTGCACAGCATTGCAGAGTATTGTGGGGGCATTGCAGAGTATTGCACAGCATTGCAGAGTATTGTGGGGGCATTGCGGAGTATTGCACAGCATTGCAGAGTATTGTGGGGGCATTGCAGAGTATTGCACAGCATTGCAGAGTATTGTGGGGGTATTGCAGAGTATTGCACAGCATTGCAGAGTATTGTGGGGGTATTGCAGAGTATTGTGGGGGTATTGCAGAGTATTGCACAGCATTGCATAGTAGTGAGGGATGGCTGAGCATGGATGGATGGATGGATGTCTCTGTGCAGCGCTGTGGGCACTACACATACAGCCCACATTGCTGCAGACATCCATCCATCCCCCTCCCCGCTCACTGTGTACAGATCGGTACACAGGAGGGGAGGAGAGGAACCGGCGTCATCAGATGACGCCGGTCTGTTTACATGTGATCATGCCGTCATTTGACAGCTCGATCACATGGTAAACGGCTGCGATCAGCGGCCATTTACCGGGATCCGTGATGCGCCGGGTCCCCTGGACCCGGCGGTCACGGATGTGTTCGGGTGCGCGCCCCAGGGGGTGCGCGAGAGGGGAATTCTGGGAGGACATCATAGTACGCCCTCCCAGAGTTATCCAACCGCCCTGCAGCCGTCATTCAGCTATGGGCCGGTTGGTAACTGGTTAAACACAATTCATATTTAATCCACTTGCCCTAAAAGAGGGTACTGCTTATACCTCCACCCTGACACATCTATTTGTTCTATATGATTTATACCCCATCCCGCCCTTACCCCCCCGCCCCCCTCAACCCTCCCTATATTCCAATATAGACCATCTTATCCGTGCACCATGTTGATTTACATTGTGAATATATTATACATGTTTTATTTTACTCCATTTTCTCTCTCTACTCTCTCCCATCCCTGTCCTCTCCACTCCCCCCTCATCTTACCAATCAGGTCCTCCTGCTCTTTCAACTGACCTCTCTATCGACCTTGTAGCCACCTTTATGGTGGACAACCCATTTTATCTTGCCATAACTTCCACAACTTTAAAAATCTGTCAAAGTTCCCACGTCTGGTAAATACCACTTTTTCCCTCCATACAGTGGCATCCATCACTTTGACCCATTCTTCAGGTGTCGAAGGCCTCGCTGATTGCCAATTCTGGGCAATTATCTTTCGTGCTTGAAATAAACACCTTATTACTACCGTTTTAATGTTTACCGACGCAATAATTTCCTCAATTTTTCCCAACAAACCTACAGTACCATCCGGCTCCAACTTAGTGCCAAAAGTACTATTAATGACTTTCAATATCCCTGCCCAGTACCTAAATAGCTTTGGGCATCTCCACATCATATGTATGAAGTCATCTATCTCTTGACACCTTGGGCATTTGGCATCAGCCCTATAACCGAACCGAAAAAGCTTCTTTGGAGTGTAGTAAACTCTATGTAACAAAAATAATTGATATCTTCTGTGAGGGGGAAACTGATACCTGGGAACTCAATTCCACTATCCTCCTCCACTGGTCTTCTGTTATTATTTGCCCCAAATCCTCTTCCCATCTGTTTTTATTTTTGGCCAACCTTTCCCCAGTGATGTTTTACTGTGTATCTGTTCATATAACTCGGATATCAAACCTTTGGAAGTTCCTGACTTGACTATTTTTTGGAGAAGAGGGGCTTTATACCATTCCACTGTTTGTATTTTGAAATGGGCATTCAAAGCATGTCTAATTTGAAGGTACCTATAAAATGAGTGGTTTGGAGTACCATACTCATTCCTCATTTCCGCAAAAGACTTCAACATACTCCCCCCATATAATTGAACAAGTCTTCCTATACCGCACACTTCCCATTCATTTATTTTACTCATGGGGATCAAGTCTGGGAAGTATTTGTTATTCCAGATAGGGGCATATTCTGTTAGCCCATTATATCCCATTACTGTTTTCACTGCCTGCCACACTTTTGTAATTAATTTTAATGTGGGGATCCCAGGGAGGAGAGAGTCCACTTCCAAGGCTTCAACCAAGTTACCATGCAAGGCTCCCTGCAACATCATTCGTTCGCTTTTATTCCCATCCCCCGATATGCTACATCCCCTCAGATGTTGCAACTGAGCTGCTAAAAAATAGTTACAGGGGTGTGGAACTGCCGCTCCTCCCTCTTTTGTTGGTAACTGCAATATCTGTAAGCCTATATGAGCCTGACCCCTCTTCCATATTAAATCCCTGAACAATGTTTCAATTTTTTTGAACCATTCCTTTCTAATCCAAACTGGGGAATTATGTAGCTCATACAACAATTGCGACATCCAAATCATTTTTATCAAATTAATTCGGCCAGCCACTGACAGGGGGAGGCGACTCCAAATATCGATCTTACATCTAAATCTGAGCAGGAGAGGAGCCAGGTTATCAACGATATACTGGCTTGGATCCCTTGTTAACCGTATTCCTAGGTACTTCATCCTATCCACCACCCTCAATTGAGAAATTGGAGATGGCAGAGAGTTTTTTTATTGGATCTACAGGCATCAGGGCGGATTTCTTCCAGTTTATTACCAGGCCTGAAAACCACCCAAAGTCCTCCACGGTCCGTATCGCCAAGGATAAACAGCATATCATCTGCATATAGTGCTATCCTGTCTTCCCCCGCCTCTCTTTTAAATCCCTGTATCCCCCCCACTGATCTAATTGCTATTACTAATGGCTCTATCGCCAAAGCAAATAGCAGGGGTGATAGAGGGCATCCCTGTCTTGTTCCTCTCTCAAGCTGGATCAACTCGGAGTATGCGTTATTAATCCTTATCCTGGCACTTGGGGTCTTATAAAGTGCTTTTACCCAGCTTACGAAAATAGGTCCAAACCCGAATGTCTCCAAGGCCCGCCACAGATAGTCCCACTCCAAGCTATCAAAGGCCTTGGCGGCATCCAAAGAGAGGATAGCACGTGAGCCCATATTTACCATCGGAATCTGCAAATTCAGATACACCCTCCTAATATTAATACTAGTAGATCTGTTGTGGATAAACCCAGATTGATCTGGGTGTATAAGCGTTTGTATACATTTATTCACCCTACCTGCCAACACTCTTGCCAATATTTTGGCATCTGAGCATAGCAGTGATATTGGATGAAATGTCCATTTGATCTTTCCCCTCCTTCGGCAAAACTACTACTGTGGCCTCTGTCATCGAGGAGGGCATCCTCCCTCCTACTGCCACCTCCCCTAACTTCCTCAGCAGTTCTGGGAGAATCACCTCCCCGTACTGACTGTAAATCTCTGTTGGGAGACCATCTGGCCCCAGGAGACTTCTGATTAGCCATCCCGGCCGCTGCCTGTTGCAATTCCTCTAAAGTTATAAGGGCTTCTAATTCAACACATATATGAACTTTTATGGCATCCCAGTCTTAATCCATAGGGTTCAATATTAAGTTGGCCCAAGTTCCTCCACCCAAAACTCGCTCATCGATGTCTTTATGGGTCTTGCTTTGTGGACTAGTGTGCAGTCATGTTGGAATAGGAAGGGGCCATCCCCAAACTGTTCCCACAAAGTTGGGAGCATTAATTTGTCCAAAATGTCTTGGTATGCTGATGCCTTAAGAGTTCCCTTCACTAAAACTAAGGGGTCAAGCCCAACCCCTGAAAAACAACCCCACACCATAATCCCCCCTCCACCAAATTATTTGGACCAGTGCACAAAGCAAGGTCCATAAAGACATGGGTGAGCGAATTTGGGGTGGAAGAACTTGACTGGCCTTCACAGAGTCCTGACCTCAACCCGATAAAACACCTTTGGGATGAATTAGAGTGGACACTGTGAGCCAGGCCTTCTCATCCAACATCAGTGCCTGACCTCACAAATGCGCTTCTGGAAGAATGGTCAAACATTCCCATAGACACACTCTTAAGCCTTGTGGACAACCTTCCAAGAAGAGTTGAAGCTGTTATAGCTGCAAAGGGTGGGCCAACTCAATATTGAACCCTACGCGGACTAAGACAGGGATGCCATTAAAGTTCATGTGCCTGTAAAGGCAAGTGTTCCAATACTTTTGACAATATAAAGTATAAGCCCTGGTGTGTATGTGTGTGTGTGTGTGTATATATATATCTATATATCTATATATATATATACAATATATATATATAGATATATATATCTATATATAGATATATATATCTATATATAGATATATAGATATATATATATATATATATTTATTTATGATACTTGCTCAGAGGAGCAGCGATTTCCAGTTTTTGGGGCATTTATAAGGAATTGTATAATTTAATTTTACCTGAGTGCTTAATAACTTATACTAGCAAATAACTAAATATACTTACTCACCTTTTTAGGAATAGGTAAATGGTTCTGCTAGCTGAATAACAGTGTTTGTCACTTTGCCTCTGCCAAGTAGATGACTCTTCATAGTGAAAAACAGGTATATGGCTTGTCTCATACATCAATACAAACCTCCTATTTCCTGAACTTATCCTTCTAAGAAATTATTATTAGTAACACAATCTAAAAAATAAAATAACTGTTTATTTTGCAAATATATTTTTTCATTAATCATGGATTCCTCAGACATTGCAAGACAAAATCTATTAAATTTGTCAAGAATTGTATTCCACATCGATAAACAGATTTTAAAGGGTACACAAACTCACAGCATGAAAGCCATGAATTTGTCTTATAAATGTCAAGAGAATTAATTACGAATTTCAACATCTTATCTAGACAGAAAGACAAAGATTAAGTAAACCATCATTATGTTTGGCCTTTCACAGTTCACTTATAAAGGGACCCATTAATCATCCACAGCTCTGCTATAATCATCACAGAAGTTTGAAACTCTAGTTGCTAAAGTAAGATAATCAATGCAGCATTTACCACATAAACTGGTGGCAACTAAATTTCAAACTGTCTTCAATGGACGCGTATTGAACAAGAACAAGATTAACAACAGTGAAATTAATTCTGAGTCATCTTGATGTGAGAATCTGAATACAATACTGTGCTCGTTATATAAAAAATGAAATTTTTACGCTCATAATTTGTGTCATTTATTTTCTGCTGCTAGAGAGATAGTAAACAGGACTCACTATTAGAATAAAAGTCTTATACCCTGTACACACGGTCTGATTTTCCGACAGAAAATGTGTGATAGGACCTTGTTGTCGGAAATTCTGACCATGTGTGGGCTCCATCACACATTTTCCATCGGAATTTCTGACACAAAAAGTTTGAGAGCTTGCTATAAAATTTTCCGACAACAAAATCCGTTGTTCGAAATTCCGATCGTGTGTACACAAATCCGACGGACAAAGTGCCACGCATGCTCAGAATAAATTAAGAGACGAAAGCTATTGGCTACTGCCCCGTTTATAGTCCCGACGTACGTGTTTTACGTCACCGTGTTCAGAATGATCGGATTTTCAGATAACTTTGTGTGACCGTGTATATGCAAGACAAGTTTGAGCCAACATCCGTCAGAAAAAAAACATGGATTTTGTTGTCGGAATGTCCGATCAATGTCCAACCGTGTGTACGGGGCATAAGCGTACGTCAGCCATTTAAAACATAGAATCTTTTTAGGCGTTTCCCTATATTTTAAAGTATAACTATGAGGAAAACTTTTTTTTTCCATTTTGAATAGAGCAAGGAAGGGTTATAACCCTTAGTTAATGTGTAGTGATTTGAGCCCAAACATCGTTACCCTAGAAGTCCCAGGAGCAGAACCGGCCCAATTCCTCTCCTAAGCAAACTGGGCATCCGAGACCTATCATATTTATATCAATTTCAAAGCTAATTTCATGCTGGACTATAATAGGCATGTTAGTAGACTGTCACCTGTAGGTATTCAAGGATATTAATACTTATAGAAAACTGTACCTGGGATACAGTCATAAACACAGTGACATCCCAGGGCCACTCCTCAGACACTTAATTGGTCAGATGGTCTCTGTCTACACCCCATTGATGCCAAAGAAAAGTGGACTGCAACCATGTTGGACATATCTCGTGTACCATCAAACGAAGGAAGATCTGTCAAGTTATAAGAACCAATATATCACCTTGCTCATTGACCAAAGTCTGCTGAAACCATATTTTGAAAAGTGCTAAATCTGTCTCTATTGCCCTAATGGAAACTTAAGGAATTCCTGTCTCTTGAAGAGTGCTACTACAAAATAAATCTCTGAATATACCTGTCTGTGGTGACAGTGTGTGTACAGATGTTTATTTTAAAATCATAATTTTCATTGCCAGCACTGTGAAGGGTTGATAAGCTCAAAAGCTATCTGGTGGCAGTTTTGGGGTGTAAAAGGCCAATTGCTTAGTTAACTACACCCAGTGACACTTGCTCTTAGTCTGTTGGTACTTAGATTGTGGTCCCGCAAGCTGGAAAATCTTTAAGCAGAGTGGGGCTGAGAGTGTCATTGTTGCATATCAGTGACAGCGTGGTGTGAGGTTGACCAGTCATTTATCACAAGTTTGTAGAAAGGGCTGTGGTCTGACAGCACATTCGTCACAATACTTATTTCCTCTTCCTTGTTTTTCAGGTAAAGAGGATTAATAACTCACCAAAGACAGGGTGGTCTCTGTTGACATTATGGTCTAGGCTCTTGGCCCAGGACATGATGTGGCACACTGCTGTAGGTAGGCATAAATAGGGAAACCTCCAGTTAAGTAAGTAAAATATTGTTACGGGGTACCATCATCCAAATTAGCTATAGTAAATGAATGATTGCAAGGAGACAATTCCCCATGAAAGCGTTTCCAAAGCAAGGGGGACAAAAAGGAAAATGGACTATTGCCGTACCCTGAATAGGTATGACATCCGATAAAAATAAAGTTTCTTTATTAATATAAAATTAAAATAAAGTATCTAGATACAATGATAATGCCTGTGAAAAATTGTACAAATTGATGACATGACACTGGTACTCAAATATACTTCATGATGGTGATTGGGAGTTGTATGATTTGCCTCAGTGCATGATCGTCCTCAACATGTTTCAAAGCCATAAACTGCTTCTTCAGGAGGAGCACAATATAGAGTCTAAAAATAGGATGATAAGATTTGACATGTTAAGCACCTATCTATAATACTTATATGCAACAAGAAAAAACATTAATTGGTGATATATAGAAATGACATCGCTTACCAGTGAAGACCCATGGGGGATCAAAAGCCAAACAGCAAAGTCATCAAAATTTCCCCATGGCGGACATGGGGGACCGGATCGGTGATGAATATACCTAGGGCTGCACTGAGGCAAATTCATACAACTCCCAATCACCATCATGGAGTGTATTTGAGTACCAGTGTCATGTCATCAATTTGTACAATTTTTTACAGCCTTTATCATTGTATCTAGATAATTTATTTTAATCGTATATTATTAAAGAAACTTTATTTTTATCGGATGTCATATCTATTCAGGGTACCGCGATAGTTCATTTTTCCTTTTTGTTCCCCTTGCTTTGGAGACTCTCTCTTAGGGAATTGTCTCCTTAAACCCATTCACTATAGCTGTAGGTAAGCAAATATTCTTAAAATACATTTAGATGAGACTTGCAACCCACAGCACATAAAGAAAAAAAGTTTAAACTGAACTTGAACTCAGAAAAAAAAGATTTCCTATCTTATAGGGAACATCTGGAAATGTTTGCGCCCAAGCTTTATCCTGAAAAATATGCCCTTTGCCTTAACACGTTCATGACAGAGGGTAGAACAAATCATCCTGCCTAAACACAGTTTTGCAACTTAGACATGTGTTAAAAAAACTGTACATATCATTGCAACTACTTGGTCTATCCAGGTGAATTATACCCTGCTTTTTTTAGGACTAATTGGGCTTTGATTTGGTGGTAAATGATAATGGATATCCCCTGATTTATTTTTATGAAGAAAGGAAAACTGGCACAAAGTAGTAAAGAAATGTAATTTCTTTAAAATGTAGCTGTATATTTCTTGCTGTTTGTATGAGCAAAGAAAAGTCGGAACTCTGGTGTAAACTCTGCAATCTTGTGTGGTCGGTAACAAATGACAGCCATGAATGTCAACATGTTTCAGCCAAACTGGCCCTATTCATGACTCATGAATAAGGCCAGTTTGGCTGAAACGCGTTGACATTTGGGGTTGTCATTTGTTACCTGCCGATAACACAAGATTGTGGGGTACACACCACAGTGCCCACTTTTCTTTGCTTATATAGAATGTGTGGATGAGGAGTTAGCTGCCTTTGTCAGAGCATTTGCTGCTGCGTCCATTGACAGACAGCAGGCCTCGGCCCCGTCCTCTCTCTGGCTCTGGCAGGGGACTATCCTTTGGAGTCCTCACATCCTGATGATGCTTTGATGATGTCAGAGGTCCTTAGAAAGTTGGAGCATAGTAGAGAAGAGGCTGCATGGGTTGGCCTAGCAGCATAGAGGAGCCTGTAGGAATGAAGAATCAGGTAAGTAAAAGTGCTTTACCTGTACCCCCTAAGCATAAATAAGCAGTTAACCCTTGAAGTTTCAAACCCCAGAGCAAGAAATAATTAGAAGTATTCCCAGAGTTCAACTTTAAATTTATTTTTTTTTTGATGGTATTTAATCACCACTGGGTTTTTTTAAATTTTTTTGCTAAACAAACGACAAAATACCAAAAATGATCTTAGTTTCTGTTATAAAATTTTGTCTTCTGGGAGACACACAGGTCCAAGAAGACAGCAGGGACCAGTGAGATCGCACAGCGCGACTCACACATGCGCAGTAGGGAATCAGGCTGTGAAGCAGCAAGGCTTCACTTCCTGATTCCCTTACTGAAGATGACGGCTCCTCCACCCGGGAGCTGAGGGAAAGTTCGGCTTCGTGTGAGGACATCGCGGGCCCCCTGGACAGGTAAGTGTCCATATATTAAAAGTCAGCAGCTGCAGTATTTGTAGCTGCAGACTTTTATTTATTTTTTATTTTTTGGCAGAATTCCGTTTAAGATCAGATGTTTTTAAGTAGCCTTACAAGATTTGAAACCCTTTTTTGTGTACGTGTGCGCTATTCTTTATGGTTTGACCAATTTGTATATTGGTCTTTATAGCAGCACCAACTTTAGAAATGTATGTTTAGGGTATGACCCTCAACCCTTTGTTTGTTCCTTAAATATAAGGGGCCCTCAGGTACCATCTCTCCCCATGTAAATAAGGGGTACTTAGCATTCCTACTCATTCACAAAAAATGTAAATAATAAATATGCACACTTTGACAAGTCCTTTAATTTAAAAAAATGTAAAAAAAGTCCCACAATTGAAATCCAGCATCAATCATGTCGTCCAGTGATGCAGAGCCACGTCAATCACAATGAACAACACTCACCAAAAAAAATCCTGCTGACAAGATCTGCTTTCAAGGTCTACTAGCTGCAAATGATAGCTATTGGTCACCCCAAATGTAAACAGTGGGGTGGGGTCTCCTAGGTTGACATAATTGACCAAATATGGGCATGATTCAGTGATGTCACAGGTCCCCCGTTCCTCAACGTCTTTACCAGACCCTCATCTAGGATAAGGGTATAGATAAGAGGTATCCCTAGCCAGTTTCTTTATAAACAGACAGAAATGGCTAGAAGCTGTCTCTTACCAACAATTTTTAACTTTGTTTTTAAATCTCATCTTTGCTGCAGTGGGTTGTATACATTGTACAGATGCATCATTGGCCATGGCCATTACTGTTTTTTTTTTAATGTTTGGGTTCCATTGACTTCAGTGGGGTTTGGATTCAGTATCTAAACTTTTGTTAAGTAACAAAAATAAAAATAACCCTGACTTGGTTAAATTGATGATAGGCAACTCCTATCCTCATATTGATTAGTGGTTCCAAATTAATAACTACTGCAGTAGGGAACAGACACAAAAGATACGCTCAGCATCTTTCCAAATAACTGTTCTGCTTTATTATGACGCAATTGAAGGTTTTTATGCACATGATTACGTAGGTATCACATTAATATTACAATTGTACGTTTATGGTAACAAGGGGCGTTACATAGGCAGGCTAATTCTAATCAGGACTCGAAAGAATGTAAACATTTACTGAAAACATTATTAGTGCCGTGTGCACAGTGAGGGCAGTGTGCAATACATACAAAATACAATACAATAATATACAGAACTTACAAATTTCCATTACAGTCTCCCCTCTTTTGATCAATATTTTGATCACTAACCATACCTGCTATAACCTTTAACCTGGAACCTCCACACACTTAGGTGGAGGTAGTCCTGGCCAAAGAGGCAAAAAACTCCATTGTGGAGAAAATAATAGCTGAGCAACTTTTTCATTACCAAATGACTTTTCATTGTGAAAAACAAATGATTGATAAGACATATTTACAGAGTACTGGCTGTACACTCCTGTGGCCAGAATGGCCTTCTAGCTGAACTGTGGGCATGCTGACTTATCAGCATATGTAAACACAGACAATTCTACATAAAATGGAGAACTTACAAAAGACAAAATATGACTTCAACATGGCTAACTACTTTTCAAATATATATATCCCTTACAATTAAAGTAATTGAATCAAAAAGTACCCTAGACTCTGATGACAAGAGGGAAACAAATCAAACACAGAGATTTCTTTAATTTAGTCATTTTTGCAGTGTCTGGTGTGGATCCAGGTGACTTTTCCTTCAAGTTTTGCATAAACTGTACACAAAATAGATGCTGTATTGAGTCTCCAAACATTTCCTTATATATAAATGTCTCTTAACAATCCAAAAGTCACCTGGCTTTAGTTTTAGATCCTTCCAAACTTTTAGGATCTGGAATTGGGGAGAAAACACATAAATGAGTTTGTCAAAAAACCTTAAAAGATCAGCAACATTCTCTGTGAGATCCGAATGGAGGACTTCAGCTGCTGAGACAAAATATAAGCAAGTGAGTAACACACTCCCAAAAAAAATCCCATAGGGAGAGAGCCCAACATCCCCCTTAGGGGCTTCATCAATTATAAGAAAACATTCAGGCAAAAGTTTTCTAGTTTCTTACTCTATTTTGTCCGCTATATTGTAGACAGTAGGGGGTGTAAAAATAAAACCTCAAGACTTCTAGTAAGGACTCTCCTATAAAAATTATTTCCTCTGTTACTCTCTGTACTTTCTGCACTCTGTACTTACAAACTACTTCTGATAACACTTTTTACTGTGGCCTTTGCAGTAGCATTTGCCACTTGACATCCAAGAAACATGTCCATACAGACAAAATGCATACTTGTAAGATCCTAACTTGGACATCTGGATATATCTTTTTTGTAATCTCTGGAAGGGATGTTCAGCTTTTGGTAACACCTTTGGTAACAGGTAAAACAAGAAGTGGTATGTTAGTAAAACAACTGTGGAGAACCCTGGCTTTATCCCATGCTCATTTACTAAGGCAGCCATAACTGCTTGTGACTGATGACACGGTCCATGTGTCAAGCTGGAGGGAAAAGAGTGGCTGGCAGACATAAATGATCACCTTTTCCAAAGTCCTGTTTCATAAGAAGTTGCCCCCTGTGGACCACTTGTTCTTCTCGTTCTGGGGTCCTTAAAGTTGAATTATTAATCCCAGCTATACTGGGCCAGAACTAGGGTGGACTCTGTGAGTTGCACAGACCCATCAAGTGTCCGGGGCTGTTATGCAGCATCCTTAGTCACCTGGTCTGCTTCCATGTGTGAAAGTTAATATGGCTAGCTCAGCAAGAACCTGGAAGGCTGAAAACAGCCGATCAAATTAACTTGGCATGCTTGATTGGTTTACCTGCCGAAGTAAAAACAAACTTCTAGCCCTTTAAATGGAACCAAAAGCTCTCTATATCTTGACTATCTATATAAATATACACTCTTTTTATAGCTCACAGGCTTTGCTAAAACATGGAGCTCTGCTTCTTGAATTGGGCAAAAAGGATCCAATGACTTTGAATACAGAGTATCCTCCTGGGTGATAAACTGCATACTCAGATCTACAAAAAATGTAATATCTGGGTCTTCAGGGAGTGTGTCCCGCACTGGGCTCACAGCAGCTGATTCCTACACCATCAATTTAACACATGTGTCTTTTCCTTTCTTTTGAATAAATGTACGCGTTTTTCATTGTTAGATTTGTACATAAACAAACTCATATTTTAAACCTTTCGTTAGACAAACATTTAGTTAGCTGTATATTTGCTGCACAGAATGTCGGACCATTAAAAATTAAATGTTTGACCAAAACAATATCTAACTTTGTCTAATAGCACCTTTGCATAAAAGCTGCAGCTCTGATATATCGGGATGAACCCTTCATTACTGGGTCCAGCTTGCATAAATATATTACAATGGTTTGTTTTCTATCATGCCATTTGTGTAAGAACTCCAGTTTCATGTTTCAAAAGCCAACTTTTTCCTGGCAATATTATAATAAATGATAACAATACCCTGCGGTCATGGGGAGATGCCCATAAATCCAAAATATTCTTCTGCTTATACCACTGTACTTACAAGAAAAAGGTGGACATCATTTCACAATCCACACATTCTGCTTTGGATTTCAAAAATAAAAATAAATAAAAACAAAAGGACCAACAATCTGTATGATGGACCAGAAAGCATCAAAAACTATAAAATAACTGGCTGCAGGTGGCATCTATCCTAACAGGGTGTGTGGACTTGATGTGATGGGTCTGTTATATTTAAATTTTATTTATTATTACTCTCACATCATGGACCGCACATCAAGTTATTATCAAAAACCTTACAATATCATTTTTGTAGAAAAACTTCTTATGTATCCCATCCATCTTGGCTTTGTTAAATATTATGGCAGCTGTATTCCAAATAACAACCTCATCTTAATCTTTTTTTCTCTCAATAAGGGCTTATTGTATAAATGTAAAATTACAAAATTGTTATCTTAATCTAAACTAATCCCATTTTTACAAATTTCCCCAATAACCTGGATTTAATTTCCAACCAAAGGTTGTCTAAACCAGTTTCATTATATCTATATAATTGTTAAACTCATATTAGAAATTAATACTCATTATTACTTAATTTTACTTAATTTCCCTTTTTTAAATGCACTGTTTCCACTATCAAAGGATATTCAATTTGTGTAATACACGGTTAAATGTAACCTTCATTTTACCATGTTTGGAAAACAGATTCAAAATAATTGTGATCACATTGTTTATCATTAGATTCATTAACCCGGCACATTTTGTTATAAATGTTTTGTCTAAAAAACAGAAATTGGCATGGTGTCCTTCCAGCTTATCACTAACCTCTCATCTCAGCCACATTTCTTTCATGAGAGCACAAAGGAGGGGGTCACATCTGCGTACATGACACACACAAGCAATAGAACTAAAGGTCCCAGCATTCGCACACACATACACCAATATCTCTCTAAAATCGCTTACATTTTTCCCATTTGTACACAACACACGCATATCATTCTCTCACTTTCTTTTAACTCTTTAATATTTCCCTGTCTAAATTCTGCATTCCTTATTTTGTTCAGATATCTTTTATATCTAGCTTCTATGATCAGATGGGCAGCCAGAGTACTCATCCCATCTTCCCTCTCTGACAACATATAAAGTATTCTGTTTTACCTCTCATTTCTCTGTTTCTGATTTTACTAGTTGTAGTGCCTGACCCAAAATTCATCCCACAACTTAACATGAAAATGTCCCTTTCTGTCTAGTGTTAATTGTCACCCTTGATCCATCCTGCTCACATAGATAGCTGTTTCTCTAGCTGTTTACTCTGCATGATTCTTAGTCCCTATGACCTTTGGTAACCCAGTTACCCATTGTGGATCCCTGTCCACTCTAACCATTAATCTAGGGGCTCAGTATAGGCGGAACCACACCTTTGGTTCATATATAGCGCTCCTCTTGCGCTGGGCATTTTTGAGGGTCTCTTACCCTTCATTCCCTTACTTAATTCAATGCCCATAATGACTGGCCAGTCTTCTCTCTTCTCTACGTGTGCCTATACCCTCTTGCCTCTAAACTACTTTATCTAGCAGATGTACTACATATACCTGTGAACAGCACTATTCTTCCCTTTCTTATCTATAACACTCCGATGGACAGTAGACAGGGACAACATAACATATAACCACCAATCAATACAGTTCGATTAAGGGGAGTGAAATAGGTACCCTTTGTCCCGAAAATGCCTTACCGATCAAGGAAGTCTGATAACTCAAATGTAAGCAAAAGGCTTACCTCAGCCGGCTGATTATCAGAAATTCCCGGATCGTCTCAAGCTCCTCGTTTCGGATACTCAGGGTCACCTGGAATCCCCTCCTAAGGCAAAGCTCGCCATGCTGACTTGGTTAAATTGATGATAGGCAACTCCTATCCTCATATTGATTAGTGGTTCCAAATTAATAATAACTACTGCAGTAGGGAACAGACACAAAAGATACGCTCAGCATCTTTCCAAATAACTGTTCTGCTTCATTATGACGCAATTGAAGGTTTTTATGCACATGATTACGTAGGTATCACATTAATATTACAATTGTACGTTTATGGTAACAAGGGGTGTTACATAGGCAGGCTAATTCTAATCAGGACTCGAAAGAATGTAAACATTTACTGAAAACATTATTAGTGCCGTGTGCACGGTGAGGGCAGTGTGCAATACATACAAAATACAATACAATTATATACAGAACTTACAAATTTCCATTACAAACCCCAAATCTAAACCCTGGGTGTCTGGCTCATCACTATTCCTTACACTTGTTTAGCTGCAATGAAAGGCCAGCAATCACCCTCCAGAACACCTTCCTCCCTAATATCACTATACTGCATGTGCACAATAGTGTGTGTAGAAAGGCCAAATTGCATTGAAAAATAGTCTCCTGAAAACTGTATCAGCAGAGGAATGTGCAGCATTTTGCATCTTATTAGAATGTGTGCTAAACTATTGTGAATACAGCACAAATTTGTGTTCAAAGTCGATCAACTTTTTTTTCACATGCTAAAGCTTCAATTAATCAGCCTGATAGTCCACATTTTATTAGCTTGTTAGCTGCTTTTGGTGTTAAACTGTAATTATTATCCTTTTGGTTTTGGACACTTTTCCGCTTTGTTTTAACCAAGCATCTATTTGTTCTCTGTTTTGTAATAGTTTCTGGCTAGATCTTCTCATCAGCATTTTTATGGACTGTTTTTTCCGTAGTATCTTTGGATTTCATGATTACATTTTTCTGTCCTAACAGGAAAAGAATTTCTATAATTCAGTTCAAACAAAGCTATACCATTCCAGTAGAAAAGTGTTTTGCAGTAAACTCTTCACTGGGGAGATGTAGCAGTGTTCTCCAACCAGGAACATTAATCTGCAAACTGTCCAATATCACAGATTCATGAACAGACCATGGTGTGACCCTAGGAGACTAATGTTTGCAGTTCAGCTACATTAAACATTAGCCCAGTATTACACATAAATAGGTTCTACAAAATTAACTTTGGGACAGCTGAAAATAATAGCAATACGATGCTGTTAAAATAAATTAAACATCATTTAAATTGTGAAAGTAAATAAGACCGTTTTTTTCCTTTATTTAATTGGAAATCTGGCCTGGTGATCTGTTTTTCAAGGGTGTCTTATTTGCTGCAGACCACAGGCTATAAGAGAACTGCAAGGGGGTGCTTTAGCCAGCTACGCTTATTCCAAGTTGAAGGTTTTCTACCCATCCTCTGATCAAAGAGTTCACTTTCACATAGCAGGGCACTTGAATGAGCTCCCCTTTGCAAAGCCTGATTCTATACAGACAGACTTCCATATCCAACCTGGAGAGCCATTCATTATGAAAAGAGGCAACATTATACCCTCACTTACACTCGCTTACATCTTTTGAGACACCACCAGGGGCCTAATGGCTGCACAAATAGTTAGTATGTTCCCCAGCCAGGATACATCTTGCAGCACTCGGTGGGCTCTCTGAGTACAGGAATCAAAGAATCACCCAGTGGCAGCTGGTGCCCAAAATTTTTTGGGGGGTGCAAACAAACTGAAAAATTCTGAAAAATACTGAAACAAAAACATCATATGCAGCCACTGTGCCCATCATATGCAGCCAACTGTGCCCATCATATACATCCACTGTGCCCATCATATGCAGACTCTGCACCCAACAAAAGCAGCCACCTGTGCCCATCATATGCAGCCACCTGTGCCCATCATATGCAGCCCACTGTGCCCGTCATATGCAGCCCACTGTGCCCGTCATATGCAGCCCACTGTGCTCGTCATATGCAGCCCACTGTGCTCGTCATATGCAGCCAACCTTGCCCGTCATATGCAGCCAACTGTGTCCGGCAAATGCAGCAACTGTGCCCATCAATTGCAGCCTCGGTGCCCCCTGCCCACCCGCTGTCTGCCCGGCACTTACCCCATCGTGGTGGTGGGTCAGACAGCTAGTCAGGCGGCGAGCTGTGGGACGTGTAGCGCGGCGATGGATGCTGTGTCCTCCGTGTGCATCCTCTTCCCGTTTTGCTAGGCGGCCAATGAGATCGCCTCTACCTTTAGCCAATCAGGTGCCCGCTATTACATCCGGGCCTCCTAAATGGCTGAGAGGCGGTTCTGTGTTAGCAAAGCAATTATTCATTTGCTTTGCTAAAACACCTGGGTGCACTGCGAGCGCAATGGTTTGCGCTTGCAGTGCACCTTTTTTGAAGCCTATTAGAGCCTATGGATGCCTGAATGGGGGTGACTACAGTGGCCGTGGATAGATTCATGCAATATATTAATCTATCCATAGTACACAGAGGGGGTGGTCTGCAAATACAGACTAGCTTTAACCCAGTGTTTATTGCTAGAGACCTCCTTTCTGACAGCTTACAGACCAGGAAAGCATGCTGTCCTCTCCCAGTAGATCCACTTTCATTTAGCCAGATTTCCATACTTGGCGCTTTACTTTACTTTCCACAGCACAGATTCTCTGGAGATAAAGGACACACAGTTCTCTTCATGCCAAGGACTTTTTTTCCAATAACTTTTAGGTGCAAAACACAACATCTTGATTAGCAGATCAGGCACTCACCTAAACTCGAACATTGTTACTTCAACTTTAGTAACCATCTAAATCCATGTAGATGTAAGCATATAATGCTGCATATCAGGCTTTTCCACAAAATCCTGTTTAAGCAACTCACAATACAGGATGTATTTCCCCACCTCCTTACACCGCAGAACAGGAGAAATTTAGTTGAGCAATTGTGTGGCAAGCTGGGCCAGCACATAAAAGTGTTATGCCCCGTACACACGGTCGGACTTTGTTCGGACATTCCGACAACAAAATCCTCGGATTTTTTCCGACGGATGTTGGCTCAAACTTGTTTTGCCTACACACGGTCGCACAAAGTTGTCGGAATTTCCGATCGCCAAGAACGCGGTGACGTCAAGCACGTACGACGAGACTAGAAAAGGCCAGTTCAGAACCAAGCGCGGCACCCTTTGGGCTCCTTTTGCTAATCTCGTGTTAGTAAAAGTTTGGTGAGAGACGATTCGCGCTTTTTCAGACTCGTGGCTTTCAGATCGTTTTCTGACGTTCAGTTTGTGCTTGTGGGTTTGTATCTGCTCTTCAGTGCGTGCAGTCAGTTCGTATTGGAGTTTTCTGTGCGATCTTGTCCGCTCGTTGCTGTTTTTCAGGTCGCTCTTCACAGGCCTTGCTGTTCTTCAGTGCGTTCTGTTACTTCGTTCTGAGCAGCCGACCGTTTTGTAGCCATGTTTCATATGCGTACTCCCCGTAGAGTTCGTGCTGTGCGGGGGCTTGGTGTTGGGGTCCTGACCTTGACACAAGTCCAGTCCATGAACAGGGTGGGGAGGAGTTCATGGACCAAGAATTGGTTGCTTCAGCGTGACCAGTTCTGTCATATGCCTTTGCTCCGTGAGATCCGTGAGAATAATCCTGATGATTTCAGGAACTTTCTCCGGATGACGGACCCCGTATTTCACCGTTTGTTGGCTTCGCTGACCCCCTATATCAGCAGGCAGGATACCTGCATGAGGCAAGCCATCACTCCGGAGCAGAGGCTGGTCGCTACCTTGCGGTATTTGGCCACAGGGAGAAGTCTGCAGGACTTGAAGTTCTCGACAGGCATCTCCCCCCAGGCTCTGGGGATCATTATCCCAGAGACCTGTTCTGCCATCATCCAGGTCCTGCAGAAGGAGTATATGAAGGTAAGATTTTTATCCTTTTATATCACATTTTATTGTATTGAATGTTTGATAATATATTGTATTTCTTTCCTCGTTCCCTAATTACCATGATTGTAATATGCTGTGAATGTCCCCTTTGTCCTCATGCATGCTGGATTTTTATGTAATTATTATTTTAGGTCCTTCATACATATTTGCCCTTCAATAACCTCCCCAGCATGGTGTCTCCTGCCCTATATTCACCTCATGTAGTCACTTAACAATGTATTTTAGCAGCTCCATAGTAGTGCTTTACCCCAAACACCCCCTAAAATGTTTGGAAATGTTATTTTTGATTTAAATTCAGGCAGAGTGGCAGAGGCTTTTTTTTGTGGTGTCCCCAAATTTTTTGTAACCCTCCCTCCCCCAACTGCTAAGTCAGCTGATCCCAATTCTCTATCTTCAATCATCTATCTGCTGACTTTGCCAAACCCATACACACTATACCCATCTCTTTAGTGCTCAGATTTATGGATTAATTCCCCAAAGCATGTAGTGCAAGGGCCTGCCTGTATACTTTCCAATGGTACTGTTTAAAGTTCTTGTATCCTATTATGATCTTGATAGGTCATAGCAGAATGTCCAAATGTCCTCAAATGTGTACAGTGTGTATTTATATCTTTGTATTATGACACTTCTTACCTGTCCAGTGGGCTGCCAATAGTGTAACTAAGGAGGGGCTGTTCCAAGTAATACCCTGTATTTAGGCATTCATCTCTCAATGAAGTGAAGAGGGTTACCTGTCCAAGAGTTCCCCCCCCTATAATGTTAGAAATGGCCCATGAGGGGGGGAGGGGGAATATGATAGGTGTACCTTATACTTTGTTGTTGTTAAATTCCCCTTAATAAATGCTATCTGGAGGTTGACCCATAATGTTTGTGTCTAATCTGCTTGCCAGGTTTCTGTGAAAAAATAGTAATGTTTATTGTTTTTTCCTCAACAGTTTCCTTCCACGCCACAGGAATGGCAGACTGTGGCCTCCCACTTTGCCCAGCGGTGGGACTTTCCTAACTGCGGAGGGGCAATTGATGGGAAACACGTCCACATCGTCCCACCACCCAACTCGGGGTCGTACTATTATAATTACAAGGGGTTTAATAGTATAGTGATGTTGGCGGTGGTGTCGGCTAATTACGACTTCTTGTATGTGGACGTGGGGAAGAATGGCCGGATGTCCGATGGTGGAGTGATCGCCCAGACGGAGTTCTACAGGCGTCTCCAGAATGGCAGCTTGGACTTGCCACCTCCAGAGGACAATGTTGAAGGTCTCCCATTTGTGTTCGTTGCTGATGAAGCATTTGCGCTGGGGGACCACCTGATGCGGCCATTCCCGATGAGGACCCTCACCCGGAACAGAGGGTTTTTAATTACCGGCTGGCCAGAGCCCGAAGAGTGGTGGAGAACACATTTGGAATCCTGGCCAGCCGGTTCCGATTATTTATGACACCCATCCATATGGCGGAGTATAAACTGAACCATATAATACTTGCCTGCTGTGTTCTCCATAATTTTCTACAAAAACATTCAGCCAACTATGCTGGCTCAGTTGGGCCTGAGGCCGGAATCCCAAATACATCAACAATGACGACACTTGAAAGCGGCCATCCTGGCTTGCCCTCCCTGAATGCCCGTGATGTCCGGTTACGATACCTGGAGTTCTTTGCGGGTAGGGGGGCTATCAATATGCCAGACAATCTGTGACACCTTTTTCAAATAAAAAACAACCAAAAGAAATTCTTGGTGGACATTTACTGCTTGTGTTTGTTTTAGCTGACCCTGACAGAAATGTGTTGAGTGCAGAAAATGTCATGATTGGGTAACCTTATAAAAAACAGTGTTGGCTGGTACTTCCTAAATGCAAAAACACATTTCACTACAAGTGCACTTGCAACTGCACTGAACCTGCACTTGTAGTGCAAAGAGGATTTGCCCTTAGGAAATAACCCCCATTTGTGCATAAAACAACAATTACATCACCCCAAAAGTGTTGTAGTGTTGAGACAATAATCCACACATTCTTGAGTAAGGCACTTTTTTATACCTGCACAATCACATGCGCATTTACCAAAGGTTTTTAAAACAATCCAACATGTTTGTTGTATAACAATGTTTGCAGTAGCATTATGAAAAATCAAAATATCCATTTCAGATAAAACAGGCCTGTGTAAAACCAACAAGAAAGCCAAAAAACTTGAACTTACAAAGTTCACATTAGGTAAAACCTGAAGGCTAGATCAGACATCAGTATTTAGGAACTGGGTTTGATCTAGCGTTCAGATGGGGGGAAATCACCCCTGGAAAAGCCAAATTTGGAAGATGCACACCAATTTACGAATGGCAACATGTGCTATCTGCCATCAGGGGGGATCAAGGGACGTGTTTTGGGGGAGAAAGCCCTTCCTCAATGCGACTTTATAATTGAGGAAGGTGTTGCACCCCCAAAACGCGTCCATTGATCTCCCGTGATGGCAGATAGCACATGTTGGCACACTGTGTGCATCCTCCAAATTTGGCTTTTCTAAACATTTTAAAAATGTTTTGAAGATTGGACCACATTAATAAAATAGGTGATTTTGTGGGGTTTAAATTCGCCCCAAAACATCAATGATGTTATTATTTTTTTTAATAACATCACTGATTTGGTTCTGGATGTTTTGCAATTGGAGATTACACCCCATGATCTCCCCGATCAGGATCTGGGCACTTTCTGAAGTAAAGCGTTCAGGATCCCTCACATCACGATCACCTAAAAAGAGATAAAGAACAAAAAAAGGGTCTCAAAAATCTGCCACCATCCATCTCTTTTACCTGAGCCTGTGGTCGCAGACACTCACCTGTTGTGGTGCCAATCTCCACCACATCTTCTTCTTCCTCCTGCTCTTCTTCTTCGTTTGGGGGTATTTTACCTTCTTCCATAGGTGGGGGGTCTGTGGTCTCCTCGGATGAGGGCTGTCCTCCGAGTCTTTTCTCCCCTATGTAAAACAAAAATGGTATAATTAGCACACAGATATTTGATGGCAGAACTAGAAATAGGAAACATTGCTTGGAAGTGGGGTACAATTGTCTATTTTAGCAGAGTTCCAAGATGTATATTTTTTTTATTGCCCTTTGTCAAGCTGCAATACTTTACATGTTTGGTACAAGCTTCACAGATGTAGCCCCCCTATAGTATACACTGGAGCACCTGTGTGCCCCCCTAATAAAAATGGTGTTCTGGGGTCCCACACTAGTGCTCCAGTGTCCAGATGTGAAAACAGCTGCTCAGTGTCCTCTCTTTACACACAATCTAGTTGTCATTTCATTCTAGTAACAAACCCATCTACACAAACAAATCTTTGGCATCCAAGTAGGCCCCAAAAAATGTGTGAAAATGCATATGGCCTAAACAATGGTGTTCTAGAGGCCGAAATAAAAATGTTTGATACGAACGAATAATGGGCCCATGAACATTAAAGTTGCCCTTTTAAACGTTACAATTAATAAAAGCATATGGAGCAGAACGAACGTAATAAAGACAGAAAGAATAGGAACACAGCACAACTACTTACTTTTTTGCAGCACTCTCCGGATCTTTCGGTACTGCTCTGGCTCTCTCAACTTCAGGTCCGACCACCGCTTCCTGAGCTGATCTTTAGACCTTCGTACCCCGAAATTCCGCTCTAGACTCCTGACCACTTTACCAATGATTTTTGCCTTTCGGATGTTGGGGTTGGGGTAAGGCCCATATTTTCCGTCATAGTCGGACTTCCTCATGATGTGTACCATCTCCAACATCTCCCCAAACGACATATTTGTGGCCTTAAAACGTCTCCTTCTGGATCGGGACGTGCCTGGATCCGGCCTTTCCTCCTCCTCCTCCTCGTTGCTATAATTAGCCCGCACCTGCTGTAACTCTGCCATCATGCTCTTCACCCACTGCGCCGAATGAAAAGGGGCGGGGAATACACTAGAAAGAACGTCAGGGGCGGGCGGAGTTACACGCATGCGCAGTGTGTATAAAGCGTAACACGCGTGCGTATTACGTACGATCTGTGAGCGGAGGAAGGAGCATTGGACGCGCCGATCGTAAGAACGAAGGTAAGAGACAAACTTGTGCCTATACTGCTTCTAGATTGAGGCCTATATTGTAACAAGATTAGGAGAGTTTTGTCTGACATTAGGCTTTGTCTTGTGTTGTGTCTTGCAGTGAACATGGATATCTTAATGAGAGATACTGACTTCATGTCACTATTCATTGATATGCTAAGTGAGCTGCCCTGTCTGTGGGAGATTACCCACCCCCATTTCAAGAACCAAGCAAAGAGGAAGGCAGCACTGGAGCAATTGTGTGAAATTGTGAAGCAGGTGATCCCCACGGCAGACATCACTTATTTAAAGATTTTCATTGGTGGCCTGAGGAGCACATATCTGAGGGAGCGCAAGAAAGTCCTGGATTCACAGAGATCCGGAGCAGCAGATGACATCTATGTCCCCAGGATGTTGTACTACGACAGGCTGCACTTTCTGGCAGGCCAGACTGAACCCAGGCCATCCCTCTCCAGTCTTCCTTCCACACTTCCTTCCCCCCTGGCTGAGGCTTCTGACGCCCAACCTGGGCCTTCCAGGCCACATGTGGAGGAGCCCAGATTGAGCCAGGTATAGCATTCCTCTAAATATTTCTGCTTGTCCAATCAATGATGTTAACTAGATGTTAGTTTGGAGTACTAATTTAGGATTGTGATTGATGATGCAAAACATTACAACCATGTCCCTTTTTCATACACAGGGAAGTCTCAGCCAGGAGGTGGCCGGGCCGAGCCGGCTGGCTGATCTGCAGGTCCCTCCACCCCCCCTGAAAAGAGAAAGTGGCAGTAGGACGAGTGCCCTAGAGGAGGCGGCTATCAGATTCTTTTGGAGGGCTACAGAGGTCCTGGGAGCACCACACACCAGGCAGGAGAATATTGCAGCCTTCATAGCATATAAAATGCAGAGGATGGAGGAGGGCCAAAAAGCCATGTGTGAGGCCCTCATATCGGAGGCTCTGGAGAAAGGTATGAGGGGCCAAATTACACCTCACACACAGCTTTGGGATGGTCCTCCTCCTCCCCCCTCTCCTCCAGGTCCTCCCAGTCCTCCTCCAGGTCCTCCCAGTCCTCCTCCAGGTCCCCCCAGTCCTCCTCCTCCTCCAGGTCCTACTCCTCCTCCTGCCACATCTCCAACTGCACAGCCACAGCCCGGAAGGAAGTGTGAAAGGAAGACCAGAAAGTGAGGACCCTGGGTCCAGTCTGGTCGGCCAAAAAATGCAGCCTCTTGTGGTACCACAGCCTGGGGACACAAATGTCATCTGCTGCTATCCAAGTCTCTGTGAATTCTGGACCAGACTGCACTCCCTTACATATGGACTCCTCAGGCCACCAGTTTTGATGTTTAAGAATTGATGTCTGCCGTGGGGGTCCCAGGCTTCGCTAATTTCTCCTGTTGATCCAGTGTTGCCTTCCTCTTTGTTTGGTTCTGATCCCTTAATAAAGGATTTTTGTTTTGAATTATACTCTCCTATGTGTTTTACTTCAAAAATGACAGTTGGTTTGTGAGGATTCAGGTACATTTCAAATATACAATGTGAAATGAACAAGGGACACCAACAACAAACAATCTCCTTGAGATTAAATAATAAAAGATATCAATGGTGTTGGGGTAACTTGCCACACAAAACACACACAAAAATATTCTGGAGTAAAAATAAAAATAACATTGAACAAAGATCAGCCTTGGAAAAAATCCAAACATTAAAGAAAAAAAAAGGCTTAAAAACAAAATAAAAAAAACATAAAAAATATAAAACTGTCAGATGTGACAACTAATAACAATATATTGAGGGAATCCCACTAAAAAAACACAAATAAAAGTTTGTGAGAAGTGTGTGTGAATATGAGCAGCAAAACTACTTAATTCTTGTCACATTATAAAGAAGAAGAGAGTGCGCTGTATTAAACCATTTTTTACATTGCAGCGTGACGAAAGTGCTGTATCCATTGCGAACGCTAAGTTTACCAGAACGAGCTGTCCCGTGTCGGAATTTCTTCTGAGCATGCGTGGCACTTTGTGCGTCGGAACAGGCTACACACGGTCGGAATTGACGCGATCGGATTTTGTTGTCGGAAAATTTTATCTCCTGCTGTCCAACTTTGTGTGTCGGAAAATCCGATGGAAAATGTCCGATGGCGCCCACACACGGTCGGAATTTCCGACAACACGCTCCGATCGGACATTATCCATCGGAAAATCCGACCGTGTGTACGGGGCATTACTCCAACAACTGTACACACAGAATGACCTTCACCACCTAACAGCTGGCCCCCTCTTTCTAGGTTTGGGGGAATATTTTCTCCCATCTTTGAAAAAGACCTTTGTTGCCATACTACAGTGGGAGAAATGGGACCAAACAACAGACAGATTAAGAAAAATGGGCAAATAGACAATTTGCATGACTTTAGAATCATAGTCATTTTAACCATCACCTTGTTGTTCTTTAAAGTAGACCTATACTTTAAATGTAAAGTTATGCTGTCCAACAGGGATTATTTAATGCAATTTAATGTGACCAAACAATTAATTTAAGTTGTTCAAATGCTGTTAATTTTCTTATGATCTGAACTCCCTACCCCAATCAGTCCAACTGTCTTCTAATCTATCCATCTTTATCCATGTTTTGTTTGTATTGCTTCCTTTATGTGAAATACCTTTTGTCCCTGCCAGTCCCCCTGCTTTCCTATTTCAAACTGACCATACTAGGTATAGACGCACATCCTTGTAGTCAGTTTTCTGACTGTACTGGGAGAACAGCCTACCTGTCCTCCTATGATCAGACTTGTGATGATGCCCCCCCTCCGCACAGTCATTCACTGGGGAGATCAGTGTGCTACTGTTTCTTCACCCTAAGCTCTTCAAGCCCATTATACAGCTGAGGACATAGGCTATGCAATCACTTAATAAAAAAAAAAAAAAAAGAAAAAAAGGTATGTATAATGTTTTTTTTTTTTTTTAATATACAGAAATGTTTTGCCTTTCATTTTTATATTAAACTGAATGGGTCATTTTACAAGGTGAGAGTTTACATATACCTTAAAGGAGTTGTAAAGGCAGAAGGTTTTTTATCTGCTTTTTATCTTCATCTCTTATATGCATTAAGATAAAAAATCTTCTGTGTGTAGCAGCCTCCCCAGCACCCCCCCCCCCCCCCCCATTTACCTACCTGAGCCCCTTCTCTCTCTAGCAGCGATTTCCACGATCCCCTCAGCCATCCAGTACACTCCTCCTGATCGGCTGAGACAGAGCAGCGGTGCCATTGGCTCCCACGGCTGTCAATCAAAGTCGGTCAGCCAGTCAGGGGAGAGAGGGGCGGGGCTAGGGTGGGACTCCGTGTCTGAATGGATACATGGAGCTCTGACTCGGCTTGGGTGCACCCCTGTAGCAAGCTGCTGGCTGAGGGGCACTTAAAGGAGGGAGGGGCCAGGAGCAGCAATATAATATTAATATTATATTAATATAATATTAATTTAATAAATACATTTACATTAAATGAATACATTTAATGAATTTAATATAAATGCAAACCAGTGCAGCTTATCAGTGTCCACTAGTGCCGCATGTCAGGCACCACCAGTGCCAAATGTCAGGGACCACCATGTCAGGGACCACCAGTGCCGAATGTCAGGGACCACCATGTCAGGGACCACCAGTGCCAAAAGTCAGGGACCACCAGTGCAGCATGTCAAGGACCACCAGTGCTACTTGTCAGGGACCACCAGTCAGGGACCACCAGTGCCGCTTGTCAGGGACCACCAGTGCCGCTTGTCAGGGACCACCATGTCAGGAACCACCATGTCAGGGACCATCAGTCAGGGACCACCAGTGCCGCTTGTCAGGGACCACCATGTCAGGGACCACCATGTAATGGAACACTAGTTCCTCTTGTCAGGGACCACAAGTGCCTCTTGTCAGGGAGCACCATGTCAGGGACCACCAGTGAAACTTGTCAGAGACCACCATGCCAGGGACCACCATGTCAGTGACCACCAGTGCTGCTTGTCAGGGACCACCATTTCAGAGACCGCCAGTGCTGCTTGTCAGTGACCACCATGTCAGGGACCACCAGTGCTTCTTGTCAGGGACCACCATGTCAAGGACCACCAGTGCCGCTTGTCAGGGACCACCATGTCAGGGACCACCAGTGCAACTTGTCAAGCACCACCATGTCAGGGACCACCAGTGCCGCTTGTCAGGGACCACCAGTGTTTCATGTCGGGGACCACCATGTCAGGGACCACCAGTGCCGCTTGTCAGGGACCACCTTGTCAGGACCACCAGTGCCGAATGTCAGGGACCACCATGTCAGGGATCACCAGTGCCACTTGTCAGAGGCCACCATGTCAGGGACCACCAGTGCCGCTTGTCAGGGACCACCATGTCAGGGACCACCATGGGACCACCATGTCAGGGGCCACCATGGGACCACCATGTCAGGGGACCACCAGTGTAGAGCGGGGATTATTATCAAAAATCACTCGTATGACACAGTGGTGGATGCCCCACCTCCACAGACATCAGCGATCGGTGTTCTCATATAACAATACCCGACACAGTGGGAGATCCCTGCTGTCATACAAGTGATTACTGACGATAATCCTCGCTCTGCACATTGAGAGCAGGCGGGCAGCGGGGGGGGGCGCTGCAGCGGGGGGACAGACTGGAGGGGCGGAGACTGTCAGGAAGCAGAGTAGGAGGAGAAAGGAGAAGGGGGACACCTCCTCCATGGGCGGCACAGACCGGGGGGCTGGGAGACCCCTTCTGCCCATAATATGCCTGCTTCCTCCCTGCTCATTTTCAGAGGACTACAACTGGGCATGTCAGACCACTGGCTAAGCTCAGGAGAGGGATAGAAGCCACCGCTCTTACAAAAAGGAAATTACCAATACAAATTAACAAGGCAATAACGTTTTTTCAGCAATTCAGCAACCTATTACAGAGGAGCTCAGAAGAGCATGGGTGGCAAAGTTGGTGAAGGTAGGAGATCAGCAACAAGGACATGGAAAAACATTTTTGGCCGGAGTTCTGCTTTAAGGTTCTTTTAATTTACAACAGAGACTCATAAAAATGTAATTTTTTTTTTTTTTTTTACTGTGGTATTTCTGTTGTTTTTTTATTATTAACCACGTCATCTGCCTTGCTTTCTTTCTCAATTCGGTCTTTCATCCCTCTGATAATTCCATTATGAAAATGTACCTGTAATTCCAGCTCCTAGAGAGAGAAATGAATTGCTATGTGCTCCTGCTTAGCAGCATATGTTAAAACTGCAGCTAAATGAAAAACGTTAATGTGAGAATTACACAGTAATGTTGAACCATATGGTGCTTAATTGTACCGGGCTTTAGAAACTGTAGCAAACTTCAGAAACTTAGTTCAAGTATACAAGCTTTCTGCAGTTGCTTTTACTTCCCCTTGTTTGTACTGTAAACATGTTTGTGTATAACGCTCGTACGAGATTGTTTCATACTGGTGTTTTTTCTTTCTACAGTAGTCTAACCTTCTATGAATGTTTTGGGTTGTCACTGATGGTTTTGGTAATCTTCAGTAATCAAGAAACTTTTAAATAAAACACTGAACACTAATTGAAGTCGATGGAAGATCAGTTTTCATGTTAACTTTTTTTTTTTAAATAAATGTGTATTGTCACTTTAATTTGTAAACATTTTCTGACTCTGGAATAATACTTTCTATTTATTTTTTTTAATATATATATATATCTATATATATAGATATATATATAGATATATATATCTATATATATATCTATATATATATATATATGTAGCCCTTACCCCCGAAGGAGCGGCTTAGAATTGGCTATATCCGTAATTCACATTTACCACTCAACCCTCCAAGCCATAGATTCAAAGTCACAGTCCTTATTGCTTTTTCCAATGCTTTATTCATTAACACAAACTGGGATAGGAGAAGGACTTCCTTTGAGATGCTCTCTTTGTTGCATTGTCATCTTAGCATGGTTCTTACAGGCCAACATCAAAGAATGATTGCGGATGATCAGACAAAACATTTAAAACCATCACTTTGATCAGGGAAGATGGAAGTAGATTTTATAGAGAATTAAATGATAAAGAGTCACTCTGAATAACTTCTTCATCTGGATGACTTAACAGGAACAATCCATTCCTCTATGTGTGCATGCAGCTTCACCGCTACCTCTTTGCCACTACTTCCCACTTGCTTGGTACTTTCAGATAAAATTACAAGAGAGTCATTCTGATCACCTCCTAGCTTGACTGATTCGAATCCCAGGGCAATGTTGAACTCTAAGTCACAGGCCATAACTACTCATCTCACGACTTGTGCATTAACAACCTCAGTCACTGACAGTACCGTTCCCCTGGGCTTTCACTCACTTGATCAATAGCCCATGTGCCACTCATAAACGATCGATCGCCCAGTTTCCTTCCGTTTTGCTGCCACTTCTTCCGAAATGATTCCTGGTACCTCTGTCTGTCTGCGGCCCGCTCCCCTCCCCGCAGGGGTGGCCTACGACATCCAAAATGACATGCTGCGGAATATCGCCTGTTCCTCCATGAGGACCGGACCTCCACCCATCTGGCTAGGGTGAAGCAACGTTGGCTCCCCGGAGGGGGGACCTTTCCCCTTCGGGAACCAGGTTGAGCCTCTCCGGCTCTCACGGCAAACAGCAAGACAAGACCCCGACTGACCATGTGACTCAGCTTTTATATCAGAGTTCCGGGCCTTGTCCAACAAATAAATGATTGGCCGGGACTCGAATACAAATACTTGTCACTCAAGTATAGAAATAAACAAACAGGCCTGCTGCAATAGCACAAGCCTGTCTAAATTTACCCGACATAGGAAACTGACAATAAAGGTCACCTATGTAAAAATAGGTGCCCGCTACATATATATATATATATATATATATATATATATATATATATATATATATATATATATATGTTTTAATATATAAGTATTAAAAATAAAATAAAATAGAAAATATTATTCCAGAGTCAGAAAATGTTTACAAATTAAAGTGACAATACACATTTATTTAAAAATTTATATATATTTAAACACACACACACACACATAACGTTAACAAATTAAAGCGACAATACACATTTATACAAAATAAATAAATAAAAATACCCTAAAGAGAAAGCTACTTTTTATGCAGCTGAAGGCGCAACCTTTAACCACTTCCCGCCCGCCCTATAGCGGATTGACGTCCGGGAAGTGGTTCTGTTATCCTGACTGGACGTCATATGACGTCCAGCAGGATAACATGCCGCAGCGCGCCCCCGGGGGCGCGCATCGTGGCGATCGGTGGAGCGGTGTGTCAGTCTGACACACCGCTACACTGATCTTGGTAAAAAGCCTCCGGCGGAGGCTCTTTACCACGTGATCAGCCGTGTCCAATCACGGCTGATCACGCTGTCAATAGGAAGAGCCGTTGATCGGCTCTTCCTCACTCGCGTCTGACAGACGCAAGTAGAGGAGAGCCGATCGGCGGCTCTCCTGGCAGGGGGGGTCTGCGCTGATTGTTTATCAGCGCAGCCCCCCCTTAGATCACCCCACTGGACTACCAGGGATGCCACTAGGACCACCAGGGAAGGGGCAACGTGGATGGCCAGGTATGTACCCCATGGCCATCCACATGTGCCCAATCTGTGCCAATCAGTGCCCACAAATGGGCACTGATTGGCACTATTATGTCAATGATATGCCCAGATCTGCCCAGCAATGCTTTATCAGTGCCACCTGTCATTGCCCATCTGTGCCACCTGTCATTGCCCATCTGTGCCACCTGTCATTGCCCATCGGTGCCACCTGTCAGTGCCCATCTGTGCCCATCTGTGCCCATCAGTGCCCACCTATCAGTGCCCATCAGTGCCACACATCAGTGCCACACATAAGTACCCATCAGTGCCACCCATATATACCAATCAATGCCACCTACGAGTGCCCATCAGTGCCGCCTATGTGTGCCCATCGGTGCCACCTATGAGTGCCCATCAGTGCCGCATACCAGTGCCACCTATCAGTGCCCATCAGTGCCACCAATCAGTGCCCATCAGTGCCGCCTATCAGTGCCCATCATCAGTGCCCGTTAGTGCCACCTCATCAGTGCCACCTCATCGGTGCCACCTCATCGGTGCCCATCAGTGCCGCCGTATCAGTGCCCATCAGTGCAGCCATATCAGTGCCCATTATTGAAGGAGAAAGCATACTTATTTACAAAAAATTTAACAGAAACAAAGAAAAACTTGTTTTTTTTTCAAAATTTTCGGTCTTTTTTTATTTGTTGCGCAAAAAATAAAAACCGCAGAGGTGATCAAATACCACCAAAAGAAAGCTCTATTTGTGGGAACAAAATGATAAAAAATTTGTTTGGGTACAGCGTAGCATGACCGCGCAATTGTCATTCAAATTGCAACAGCGCTGAAAGGTGAAAATTGGGCTGGGCGTTAAGGTGTCTAAGTGCCTGGTATTGAAGTGGTTAAAATACATAAATCCTTTAAATAGCATGTTAGGGGGGGTGGCTTGAAGCTGAATATGTTGTTTAGGCACAGGATGGAATTTTGCTTTAAAGTTCGGTTACTGCCTGTTTCAAGTATATAAACACTTGAACATCCAGAGCCTGGCCATAGGTTCCCTCTAATGGCTATTTCATACTTGCTGTGCTTTTACCTCCCCCAACCACTCCCCTTTAAGCTGTAAAAGCAGCAGAAGGTGGGTTGTACACATGCTGCTGCTACATTGCTTTCCTCGGTGGTCACGGCAAGAATAAAACCTCCTGTTGTGTTCAGTAGGCAACACCTCCCACCCAACTCGACCTATTCAAGTGAATGGAAATGCGTCACAACTGCGTACAATTCATGTGGCTGAGTTGCGGTTGTGTGCACTTTTAGGGGTTAAAACAGGTGGTAAGGATGTGACATTGCGGATAGAACTTCAGAGGGTAAACGTTAATGTAAAATAGTTCTAAGAGCTTTGTTAAAGCTGTTTTTAAAATGCTTCCTGTACATGCTCTTTGCTCATCCTGAATTGAATTTAGAGGTCCAACAGTAACAAGGCAAAAATGTAAATAATAAGCCACCATACGCTTCTTTAAAATCACATATCGATTAATATTTACAAGCGGAATTCAAATCGAACAAATAATCTAAAACAATATTAGTGTGTTTGGATTAGATAATGAAAAAACAGATAGTAAAACACAAAAGAAATGATTAAAAGTAGATTTCCTTTTGTGAATCACAAAGCAGCAGTCCTAGAAATGACAACTAGATAATGTACTTGTCAGCCTGCAAACAGGCAAACGCAGGCTTGCGGGAAGGTCAGTGCACATTATTCTACGATTGGCAATTCTAAGTTGTTATTGCCTGTGCATTCATAACCCCACTCTTCATGGATCACTAACACTTTTAGATATAAGCAAATTCCAAACTGCTACACTGATGAAGCAATCATTGCTTCTGTCACTGTAGCTAAATAATATGTGTATAAACCAGCTGCTTGTATAGACCGCATGTCAGGTAGTTGTAGGCTGATTTGTCTAGCCGTTTTTTTCAATTCAAAGGGAATATTCAAAAAGTGGATATCCGCTAACTAAATGGGGCACATACTTTGTCACACCGTTGTTTAATGCTTGGCGGACTGAATAACATTGCTTCCTAGTGAGACCTTGAATTTTAAACAGTGGAAGAGGAGAACTTTGCCTTAATATTACATGGAGATCCAAAAACATAAAGCAAATTTAATGGGTATTTGTAGTATTTTTCTATAAATTTGCTTTATTAGAGACTAACAAATAAAATTAAAAAATCTATTGCTTTACATTTTGTAGTTAGTTAAAATGGTTGTAAACCCTAGGAAAAAAAAAGACAAAGGCATATTGAGCTAGTATGCATAGCATACTAGTTCATTATGAATTACTTACCTGAGATCGAAGCCCCTGCAGCCGTCCTGGTACCCCGCTTCGGCGGCCAACATCGCTCCCGGAGTTACTTCCGGGTACTGCGGGCTCCGGTGCTGTGATTGGCCGGAGCCGCGATGGCGTCACTCCCACGCATGAGCGCGGGAGCCGCCAGTAACGGCACAGTCTAACTGAAGCAATGGCACATACGTGCCATTGCTTCAGTGCGCATGTGCCGATACAGGTGATACAGGGAATATCTCCTAAACCATGCAGGTTTAGGAGATATCCAGTGTAGCTACAGGTATGCCTTATTATAGGCTTACCTGCAGCAAAAAGTGGTTGTAAAGAGTTTTCAACCACTTTAATGTGCATATGTGGTCAAAAATCAAAACTCTGTATACTGTAGAGCAGCCTTTCTCAATCTTTTCAACACAGATGAACCCTTGAAATGACTTTCCAGTTCTCAGGAAACCCCTGCTAAAAATGACTGTATCTATAACTCATGATACATTAGTGTGACGTTCACTGGGAAGAATTCTTTTACTTGTGGTCATTGGGAAGAATTACCCTCATACAGATAGCTAAAATGATCAATGATGTCAGTGAGAACTTCTCTGAGAGGCAGAAATTGCTCATTGCTCAAGGAACCCCTAGCAACCTCAGGAGGAACCCTGGTTGAGAAACCTTGCCGTAGAGCTTACCCACCCGTACACATGGTCTGTTATTATTTTATTTGTTGTTTTTTTAGTAGTAAATGATACCTGGTGATCCTGCCAGAAATAAATGCAGTCCCTAACTTTTTTACATTGTGTGACAACTCTGAAGCTGCTGCATTAAAAATATTGAAGAATATTGAAATACCACATTGAAATATTGGAGTCCAAAATACGGTTTTGTTCCAAACATGTAATGAATGCAGCAGCCTGTGGCTTACAGTACAAAACCATTTTTGAACTCCATTATATCGGTGTGGCGCCTCAATCTTCTGATCCAAGAAAAGGCGCTGCTCACTAGTATGCATTAGTATGTAGATGAATGTCGCCTCAGCCAGTGCCACTCCAGTTACCCAGACATGTTTCACCCTGCTCACCGGGGTTTGGTCACAAAGTCTCTAATGCGCTGGTTTGGTGAGCGGCACCTTTTCTTCTCTTTGATAATGCTCTCAATGGTGCACTGACGCCAGCACCCTTCACTGCAACCACAGATCTCTGTCTCAACTTAGAGCGGCACTGCAAGTTTCATTTGAATTACTTCTGATCCAATTACTACATTCACATCCTTAGGTTTCTGTGGGAGTTTCTCGGTGCACGGAAGCAGCCCATATATCACCCAGATGCCCCACTGGGACATTATCGGTATAGAATGAACAGTGGGCGCAATAAAGCGCCCACATCATAGGATTGTGGTTGCCAAAGAAAAATATTTTATAAAGTTTTAATTTTCAAAAAAAAAAGAGGTCACGAGGCAAGGAGCGGGAAAAACGCTTTCTCCTCTCCTATATAAGCCTCTGTGTGACAGACCCGCTCACATTTGCCCTGAGGTGGCTTAAGTTTGAGCTCCCCTGCGCTAACCTGGCTGGCTTGGGCTGTCTCTGGGCATGAAGTCACTAGTAAGAAGAGTCCTTGAAAGGGCTGCAGCAGAAGGAGGTGATGAATAGCTCCAGCGGTGTTTAGCTCTCTCAGAAACGGACACTCCTGTGGGTAATGTAGCGGAACAGCGAGCTATGGAGCCGCTCTGTGAATCTCGGCCAGCTGTCTCTGACTCAGCGCAGCGCTTACCGGCTCACAGCATTCAGCGGAGCTCTCCCTCAGAACGTTCTTTTTTAGAAACAGCAGCGGTGAGTGAGGATAGAATTACAGCCATAACTGAGCAAGCGGAGTCAGTGCAAGGGGTTAGAAGAAGCAACAGGCGGGGGAAAAGAAGTAGGAGAGTTTTATCCCCTTCTCCAAGCCGTAATAGCCGAGGCAAGGGCAGAACACACATATCATCAACACAATGCAGGGAAACTCAGCCCAGGAATGAAGCAGCTTTGCCTAGTTTAACAGATGTTTCGCTGGATTCTCCACCTGCAAGCCTGGCTTCACCTACAATACAGCAGTTGCCACAGTATGCTGGTAGTCAGTCCAGGCAGATACCTCAGTCAAATGTGGCATCACTTGCATCCAGGCCAGCCAGGCTGGATGCTGTGAGAGCCCCTCTGTCTCTTTCCTCCCTTACAGGTGATTTTAGTCAAGCAGCGCCAGGTATACAAATTCCAGTCAGATGCAGTTATTCTGAAAACAGTCCAGTCGGTCCTGATAGTCAAGTAACAGCACCAGGTATACAAATTCCTGTCAGATGCAGTCAGTCTGAACACAGTCATGCTGGTAAGTTTGCTCAAAATGAATTAATTAATCAATTATTAGTGTCATTAAATAAATTTTATGAGAATATAGCTATTAATAATTCCACGTCTGTCTCTACAAACGTATCTCCTTCTCCAGCTAATGTTTGGTCTGGTAACTCTGTAGCTAATATTAATCCTATTCCTATAAATACAAGCATTCCTGTATGCATTCCTAACTCTGTTTCTGAGATATGTTTTAAAGAGGTACTCCCCTGTAAAATGTCTCTGTTAGGTTTTCATTTGCCTTTATCAGTAAAAGAAAAAATATGGAAAGGGGAATTCTTGGATTTATTATCGTTATTACCTATTGCTAAAAATGTCATTATAAAAATGGATAGAAGATCTGAGGATAGTGCTGAAGATAGACGCCGACCTGTTGCTAGATCCTTTTTTAATTGGTTGCAGGCGTTTTGTATATTCTCTGCGATAATGGGTGAGAAGCATCCAGAGAAATGTCCTGGACTTTTTCAGCATTTGGAGCATATTTTGGAGGCATATAAAAGTTTTGGCGGCATGGGATGGTTTAACTACGACGAATCTTTTCGTCAAAAATTGCAATATACCCTAATTTAAAATGGGTTAACAAAGATGTTGGGCTGTGGTTAAATTTAATTATTCCTCAGAAACCGGTATATGCAAGACCTCAGCCTCAGTCAAATCTGACCTCAAATGCGTCAGCATCAGTTATAAGAAAGGAACATGTTACGCATTTAATGAAAATCAATGCAAATGGTTGAATTCATGTCGTTACCGTCATGAATGTTCTTTTTGTTTTGGTAACCACCCAGTCTCCAGATGCTTTAAAAGAACATCTAGCAATCAAGTCCTCAGGGATCATACAAAAAGCCTGCACTCCTGTGAGGCTAATCGAAATGCATCCATGGTTAATGTTGTACCCCGACAAGGAGAAAGCACAATTACTAATTGAAGGTTTTTCTACAGGTTTTAAACTCCCTATTTTCACAGGTCCAGGTTGTCAAGTTTCAAAAAATGTGAAATCAGTCTCCCTCAATAGTGAAATAGTTAGGGAAAAATTAAAGGGGTTGTAAAGGTAAAAATTTTTTCACCTTAATGCATTCTATGCATTAAGGTGAAAAAATTTTTGACAGTACTGCCGCCCCCAGCCCCCCCGTTTTACTTACCTGACGCCTTGAATCTTCGCTCCTCGTCCTCGTCAGCTTCATTGCAGCTCAGCCTGGTCGCTGATTGGCTGCAGTGGATGGATTGAAAGCAGCGCAGCCATTGGCTCGCGCTGCTGTCAATCACATCCGATGACGCGGCGCGCCGGGGGGCGGGGCCGAGTGATACAGCGAGCGGCTATAGCCGCCGGCTGTATCACGGGAGCGCGCCCGCAAGCACTCACCACCGTGCGAGGGAGCTCGCATGAAGGTGGTAAATGCTTGCGGGGAGGAGCTGAAACAGCCGCCGAGGGACCCCAGAAGACCAGGTTCGGGGCCACTCTGTGCAGAACGAGCTGCACAGTGAAGGTAAGTATAACATGTTTGTTATTTTAAAAAAAAAAAAAAAACAACTTTACAACCCCTTTAATAAAAGAAATTTCAGCCAATAGGATTGCTGGCCCTTTTCTCTCTCCACCGTTTAATAATTTAGAGTTTCCACGTTGGGTTTAGTACCTAAAAAAGAGCCTAACTCTTATTGGCTCATTCATCATCTCTCTTTCCTACAGGTCAATCCCTAAATGATGAAATTGACCCATTATCTACTACAGTCAAATATGCCACATTTGATGATGCTATTCATATTATTAGAAAATTTGGTCGGAGTGCTTTATTAGCAAAGCAGACATCCAATCAGCCTTTAGATTATTTCCCATTGCTCCAGAATATTACAATTCCCTTGGTTTCTGTTTTGAAGGCTATTTCTTTTATGATAAATGCCTTCCAATGGGCTGTTCATTGTCCTGTTTTTATTTTGAAAATTTTTTGCTTCTTTTCTTCAGTGGGTACTACAATTTGAATCGGGTCATACGGGGATAATTCATTATCTAGATGACTTCATGTTCATTGGTCCGCCAGATTCTTTAGTTTGCGATTTAATCCTCAGGTTATTTTTCCTTTTATCTAAATATTTCGGTATCCCCCTAACAATGGAAAAAACTACTTTTCCATCTCCAATTATTGAATTCTTAGGCATTAAAATTAATACGCAATTATTCCAGTTTGAGCTTCCTGCTCTAAAAATTTACAGGTTACAATCCTTTATTTCCTTCTTCCTGCGCAGAAAAAAGATTTTACTAAAAGAGCTTCAATCATTTCTGGGTCTTCTGGCTTTTGCTACAGGCATTATGCCTATGGGTAGAATATTTTCCAGAAGATTATCCTTGGCTATGTCAGGTCTAAAATCACCATTTTCCCACATTAGGTTGACCTGTGCTCTAAAAGATGATCTACTGGTATGGTCCCAATTTTTGCAGGATTTTAATGGCAGATCTTTTTTCCAGGAAGACTTTGTTTTCGCAGCAGATTTAGAGTTATTCACAGACGCTGCTGGTTCTCAAGGTTTTGCTGCTATTTTTCGTTCTCATTGGTGTTCTGGCGTATGGCCCCCAATTTGGATTGTTAACAAGTTTACGAAAAACATAGTTTTGCTGGAACTCTTTCCGGTTCTAGTGGCTTTGGAAATTTGGGGCGATCAGCTCGCTAACAAAAGAATCATTATCAATACAGATAATAGAGGTGTATTATTCGCTTTAAACTGTCTTTCTTCAAAATCGTTACTGGTCGTAAAACTTAACTAAATAACTTGCGTTATTTAGTTCTCTTATGTTTAAAATTAAACATTTGGATTAAGGCAAAACATATACAGTACCTGTCAATCTTAATGTCATCGCTGATGCCTTGTCTCGATTCCAGATGGCTCGCTTCAGACAGCTATAAAAAAAAATGCCTCACGCAGATCTGTGTTGGGTACCGCTGCCCGAGTCATCTTTGGGATCTAATTTAAACCCAGTAATCCAGGTTATTAAGAATTCGATTGCTCAAAAAACATGGACCAATTATTTGGTTGCATGGGAAAGGTGGTTGAATTTCAATAAGGAATTGGGTTCTCCTGCTTTACCACCTTCTGAGAGTTAGATCTTAGCATTTCTTTGTTCTTTAATTCAATTGGATTTTTCCTTTAATCACATTAATAAAATATTAGCATGAGTTTCTTTTTCCTGAAGCTGAATAATTTCCCAGCCTGTAACAGTTTCTTTTCTGTTAAACAAGCTTTAAAAGGTTTACGGAAGGTTAAGTTGGCTCCAGATAAGCGAAGGCCAATTACTTTGGACACTTTGTCAAAGCTGTGTTTGGCTACTCCTTTTGTTTGCATCTCGGAATACGGAGCTATTTTATTTCATGCTGCATTCGTTTTGATGTTTTTTGCGGCCTTTCGTATATCCGAGATGTTGCCAAATAACAAACACAGTTTAGAAGGTTTGTTTTTATCAGAAGTATCCTTTTCAGACAATAAGGTCTTTGTTTTTGTCAGAAAATCAAAATGGATAGATCAGGCAAAGGCCAGTGGCTCAATCTATTCGCTTTTGGTAACTCCATCCTCTGTCCTTTATTAATTCTCAAAAAATACCTTTCAGCCAGACCAGCTTCAGGTCAGCATTTTTTGTTCACATTGATTCATCTCCTATGACAAAATTCCAGTTTTCAGCAGTCTTAAAACATTGTTTTACTCATTTGGGCCTTTCCCTTTTCAAATTTTCTACTCATTCTTTCAGAATTGGAGCCGCTACTGAAGCTGCTAGATTGGGTTTGAGTGATGAAGTTATTATGAGATTAGGTAGATGGGAGTCTAGTAGATTTAACATTTACATCCGTCCTAACTTGTCTCTTTGATTATAGGTGATAAATCTTGCATTTGGATATTTGGCCATTCATACATTTACTGGGCTCATAAGAGAGCTGCTCAGCGTTGCTATGGTTCCAACTTATCCTTGCCTGCTGATAAGTTTGTTATACTTTGGAAAGGTATTCGTGGTCTACAATGGTCTAATCTTTTCCTTCACATTTCTGAATTATTTCTTTCTTGGCCTTATCCATCTATCATAATTTTACACGTTGGAGGCAACGATGTTGGTAGATTAAAAACTTTGGATTTAATGTTTTTATTGAAGCAAGATTTGCATCGTTTAAGATTAATGTTTCCAAATACGTGTATTGTTTTCTCTGAAATGGTGTCTCGACTGCATTGGTTATATTCTAAAGACAGCAGACCATTGGAAAAGATAAAGCGGAGAATTAATCATTCAATTGAAAAATTTTTAACATCAATCGGGGGGATCTCCTTCCGTCACGTAGATTTGGAAGTTGGTTTTCCTGGTCTTTACAGACAAGATGGTGTACACAAGATGGTCTTGACATTTTCAATTTAGGTCTTCAAAATTGCATTGAACAGGCCGCGGTGCTGGGGTAGCCTGGTTTTGTTTTCAAAACCCGGCTGGTGGGGACTTGTTTTTTATGAATTTAATTTTTCAGCTCAAGTCCTATGACTGAGCAAGTTAGAATTGGTTTTAATTTGAAAGAATATTTATTATATTTCATGGTTTATTGAATAAAGTTATTTGTTTAATTCTAATACCAATAAAGGTGCCAATTTTATTCCAACCTGTTGTAGTGTGATTATTTATTGTTATATAGTGCAACCTACAAATCCATGAACAGTGGGCGCAATAAAGCGCCCGCATCATGGGTTTGTGGTTGCCAAAGAAAAATATTTTATAAAGTTTTAATTTTCAAAAAAAAAAAAAAAAGAGGTCACGAGGCAAGGAGCGGGAAAAACGTTTTCTCCTCAGACTAAGAGGCTATATAAGCCTCTGTGTGACAGACCCGCTCACACTTGCCCTGAGGTGGCTTAAGTTTGAGCTCCCCTTCCCTCCCACCCTTGTCGCTGGCTACTATTATGTGGTTATGTCACCCTTGAATCAAGGGGGGACTTGTTTTTTATGAATTTAATTTTTCAGCTCGAGTCCTATGACTGAGCAAGTTAGAATTGGTTTTATTTTGAAAGAATATTTATTATATTTCATGGTTTATTGAATAAAGTTATTTGTTTAATTCTAATACCAATAAAGGTGCCGCGGCCCATTTTATTCCAACCTGTTGTAGTGTGATTATTTATTGTTATATAGTGCAACCTACAATTCCATGATAAAACTAACCTCATGTACTAAAGTAATATCTACCTAAGTTTCTAGCACCATCAATCTACTACCATAAGCTTTGAAATTGTAAACAATATTGTCAGCCCTAAATGTAAAGTCTGGGGGTGAACTAAAAGAGAAAGTGCAAATGTGACTTATGTCAGCATGGTACCCTCTGCTCTTCTATCTATTTCCATTGCTCAAGGGAAGCACTCATGACAGCACAGAAAGTGCCTGTGAAAACCACTGATGGAATCCAGGTAGGAGCAATGTTCTGAATGTACCTTACACATTGTTGAGAAACAGTGAAGGAAAATATTTGTTTGTTTATTAAAATTAAAAGTCAGCAGCTACAAAAAGTGTAGCTGCGGACTTTTAATAAACAGCCACTTACCTGTCCCACAGTCCAGCAAAGTACTCACCGCAGTGGTGTTCTCCCCGTGTCCTCTTTATGCGGCGCTGGCATCTCTACTATGGACACCTGCCTGTGACAGCTTGCGGTTTCACAGCTGAGTGCCCACTGCGCATGAGTGAGTGGTGCTGCGGTCTGTGACTGGCCCCTGAAGTCTTCTCGGACCTATCATATTACTCTCACAGTAAAGAACCCTCTATGTAGTTTAAGGTTAAACCTCTTTTCTTCTAATTTTAATGAGTGGCCACGAGTCTTGTTAAACTCCCTTCCGCAAAAAAGTTTTATCCCTATTGTAGGGTCATCACCAGTATGGTATTTGTAAATTGAAATCATATCCCCTCTCAAGTGTCTCTTCTCCAGAGAGAATAAGTTCAGTGTTCGCAACCTTTCTTCATAACTAATATCCTTCAGATCCTTTATTAGCTTTGTTGCCCTTCTTTGTACTCGCTCCATTTCCAGTACATCGTTCCCAGAACTGGACGGCACACTCCAGGTGAGGCCGGACCAGAGTCTTGTAGAGTGGGAGAATTATCAATTTATCTCTTGCGTTAATCCCTTTTTCAATGCATGCCAATACTTTGTTTGCTTTGCTAGCAGCAGTTTGGCATTGCATGCCATTGCTGAGCCTATGATATACTAGGACCCCCAGGTCCTTTTCCATCCTAGATTCCCCCAGAGGTTCTCCCCCTAGTGAGTAGATTGCATTCATATTTTTGCCACCCAAATGCATTATTTTACATTTTTCTACATTAAACCTCATTTGCGATGTAGTTGCCTATCCCATTAATTTGTTCAGATCATTTTACAAGGTTTCCACATCCTGCAGAGAAGTTATTGCCCTGCTTAGCTTAGTGTTATCCACAAATATAGAGATTGAACTGTTTATCCCATCCTCCAGGTCATTTATGAACAAATTAAACAGGATTGGTCCCAGCACAGAACCCTGGGGGACCCCACTTCCCACCCCTAAGCATTCCAAGTATTCCCCATTTATCACCACCCTCTGAACTCACCCTTGTAGCCAGTTTTCAATCCATGTACTCGCCCTATGGTCCATGCCAACGGACCTTACTTTGTACAGTAAACATTTATGGGGAACTGTGTCAAATGCTTTCGCAAATTCCAGATACACCATGTCTATAGGCCTTCCTTTATCTAGGTGGCAGCTCACCTCCTTGTAGAATGTTAACAAATTAGTTTGGCAAGAATGATTCTTCATGAATACATGATGATTACTGCTAATGATACTGTTTGCTAATGATTACTAAAATCTTGTATATAGTTCCTTATCATCTGGTCCCGATGATTTATTAATGTGAAGTTTCCCAAGTCTATTTCTAATTCTGTCCTCTGTTAGCCGTGAGGGTGCTTCCTGTGATGTGTCATGAGGACAAACACTGCAGTTTTGATTACTGAAGCCCCCCGATTCCTTCGTGAAGACTGAGGAGAAGAATAGATTTAATACCTTCGCCATCTCCCCATCCTTTGTAACCAGATGTCCTTCCTCATTCTTTATGGGGCCAATATAGTATGTCCTCCCTTTTTTTACTGTTTATATATAGAATTTCTTATGTCTTTCATGTTCAATCTTAGCCACCCTAATTGCACCCTTACATATCTTGTTGCATTCTTTGTAAAGTCTGAATGCTGATGATGTTCCCTCAGCCTTGTATTTTTTGAAGGCCTTCTGCTTTGCTTTTATATGCATTTTTACATTAGAGTTAAGCCATCCAGGACTTTTGTTCACTCTTTTAAATTTATTTCCCAATGGGATGCACTGGCTAATGCCCATATTACAGCTGTCCCTCCTGTATGGGGCCCAGGCTCTATTAGTTCAACAGTGGGGGCTCAGGCAGCTGACAAACAGGCGGAATGGGATCCTGGACAGGAGGGGGTGATCAATGTGCTGACCACCAGTGACTCTCCCTGCTGCAGCTAAAATAAGGTGACCAGATTTTTAAAATGAAATCCGGGGACATATTTTTTTTTTATTGGCAAATGCTAAACTATTTTATAAGCATATTTTCCACAAATTATATATGCCGTGTATGTGTTTATATGTATGTGTATGTGTTTATGGAATGATTGTATGATATAAATGTTATGTCTCACATTTCCTCTATAAACAAAGATTTAAAAAAGATTCTTCTTAGAAATTTTTAAGATATGACTACCAAATGTTATGAAGATAAGATGGAGAAAAGCAGAGTGCAGAGTTTAGGAGTGCACTACATAAAGAATGCAGGGCTCAGCTGTGCACATCTATGTAGCCTGACCAGTACCCATTTATGCAGCCTCACCAGTGCCAGCAATGCAGCCTCACCAATGCTCATGCAGCCTCACCAGTGCCCAGGAATGCAGCCTCACCAGTGCCCAGTGTCAGGGCTGGGCTCAGCCCTTCCTTCTCAAAGCTGGGCGCTCAGCTATCAGCTAATTGCCAGCTCCGGGTCTCTCCACAGTGAGTCACCTGTTGATGATATTCTGCTCGTCAGTCCTGCATACTTAAGCCGTCCAGCCCAGATGATCTCTGTCTTCGCCTTGGTCACATCTCTAGAGACGCTCTCCTATGTTCCTGTTAAAGACTTGCTTGGCTGACATTCCTTCTGGCTCCAGATCCTACTTGCTGTTCTACTATGCTCCTCTCTGGCTCCCTGACATTTTGGCTTGTCTGACTATCCTTTACGGTTCCTGAACTCTGGCTATGTTTTGACTATGTTTACTCTGTTTACCTTTTTTTATTGTTATTAAACAAGTGTTATTTAACTGTATTTCTGTCTCAGTCTGATTCATGGTTTCTGACACCCAGCAATGCAGCCTCACCAGTGCATAGCAATGCAGCCTAACCAGTGCCCATCTATGCAGCCTCAACAGTGCCCAGCAATGCAGCCTCACCATTGCCCATCAATGAAGCCTCACCAGTGCCCATCTGTGCAGCCTCACCAGTGCCCATCTGTGCAGCCTCACCAGTGCCCAGCAATGCATCCTCACCAGTGCCCAGGAATTCAGTCTCACCTGTGCCCAGCCATGCAGCCTCACCAGTGCCCAGGAATGTAGTCTCACCAGTTCCCAGCAATGCAGCCTCACCTGTGCCCAGAAATGCATCCTCATCTTTGCCCAGGAATGCAGCCTTACCTGTGCCCAGGAATGCAGCCTCACCTGTGCCCAGCAATGCAGTCTTAACTGTGCCCAGAAATGCAGCCTCACCTGTACCCAGGAATGCAGCCTCACCTGTACCCGGCAATGCAGTCTCACCTGTGCCCAGTAATTCAGCCTCACCTGTGCCCAGTAATGCAGCCTCACCTGTGCCCAGCAATGCAGCCTCACCTGTGCCCAGCAATGCAGCCGCACCTGTGCCCAGCAATGCTGCCACACCTGTGTCCAGGAATGTAGCCTCACCTGTACCCAGGTATGCAGCCTGACCTGTACCCAGGAATGCAGCCTGACCTGTACCCAGAAAGGCAGCCTCACCTGTACCCAGGAATGCAGTTCCACCTGTGCCCAGGAATGTAGCCTCATGTGTGCAGCCTCCCCTGTTTAAATTCAGCAATGTTAGTCCCCCCCAGTACCTGATCTGGGCAGCTTCCTCTACCTGCGGCCTAGGTGCGGTGCTTCTCCTGCAGGTGGTTCCTCCTGGAGCTGGGAGCCGGGACCAGATGAGCACTGCTGGTACATCTGGTCCTCTGCCTTCCACCTGAAGAAGGGACATCGTCCTGAAACATGTTAGGCCTGAGGAGGAATTTGTATCTGTTTTTGAAATTATATTCCATGTATTGTGGATCCCCTCTCCCCTCCCTACGTCTTAGTGGAGAAGTTGGGTGGGTGTTCCTCTGCGTGTCAACGCCACACCCCCAGTCCCGGGCGTGTGACGTTGATCCGGCTGACGTCGGTGCTTGGGCTTTCTGGGATATATATCTGGCATTATGGATGAGTGAATGTGTTTGACGCCATTCGCCGGGCGGTTATCACTCGGGCTGATGACGTCCCTCTCTCCCACATCTGCCGGCGTGATGTTGGTGGCAAACGGTGGCTACAGGGGAGTATCCACACTCCTTACTGTTTGAACGGGCATTTTCTGTTTGGACTGGTGTTTTCTGGGCTACCATGCGTGGCTATCACATACATTTTCATACCCACATCAGAGGTAATCTTCATTTTTTATTTCCCCCTTTTTTAAGTTTGCAGTTTTATTCCCTTTATCATTTCACTAATTTCATTCAATGTCTAGGCACATCAACAACATTCAAAAAACATAAAGTGCAGCGCTAGAAATTTCTAACATGTGCTAAATAAACACGTGAAAAGGAAAAATATATATCACCATATCTAGCATGTCTTAATAAACATGTGGAAAGAAAAATATCAACATTGAAACATGAAAAAACAACAATAAATGGTCAAAGTGTCTATCGTGAAATATGGAACAGCATATAATGACAGTCCATATGACAAATAGTGAAGGGGTATCTTCTCCAGTAGGAGGGTAACAGTAGACACCGGAAGACGTGTAGATACTCAAACGAAAGGGCAACAGTAGACACCAAAGGCATACAGATGTTCAGTAGAAGTAAATGGGTACCCCTACCGAATTCATAGGATGCACATACCTTATAGCAGTGCGTCAACAAAGCATAAGGAGAATCTCCCGTGATGTTCGGCCGGACGTTATCTTGTGGGCCACGAGCACCGATGGAAGATGGTGGTCACAGGTAGAAGTTGAACAACTACCACTCAAGTTCTCTGATTCCAGAGCGGAATAGTCCAGAGGTGGCAATATGATATGAAGCTGTGGAAAAAGAAAAAAGGAAGCTCCGCATAGTGCAGGTCAAAAATGGGATTTATTGTATAAATACCATACACGGTTAAAACAGGCCCCTGTTGAAGACTCTTCAGTGGAAAAGTGTAGGGCTAGCATTTTCAGCTTCCCACATTGCCATTTATTTATCTGCTTGTGATCACTTTTTAACCGTGTATGGTATTTATACAATAAATCCCATTTTTGACCTGCACAATGCGGAGCTTCCTTTTTTCTTTTTCCACAGCTTCATATCATATTGCCACCTCTGGACTATCCCACTCTGGAATTGGAGAACGTGAGTGGTAGTTGTTCAACTTCTACCTGTGACCACCATCTTCCATCGGTGCTCGTGGCCCACAAGATACCGTCCGGCCGGACATCACGGGAGATTCTCCCTATGCCTTGTTGACGCACTGCTATAAGGTATGTGCGTCCTACGGATTCGGTAAGGGTACCCATTTACTTCTACTGAACATTTGAATGCCTTTGGTGTCTACTGTTGCCCTTTCGTTTGAGTATCTACACGTCTTCCGGTGTCTACTGTTACCCTCCTACTGGAGAAGATACCCCTTCACTATTTGTCATATGGACTCCCATTATATGCTGTTCCATATTTCACGGTAGACACTTTGACCATTTATTGTTGTTTTTTCACGTTTCAATGTTGATATTTTTCTTTCCACATGTTTATTAAGACATGCTAGATATGGTGATATATATTTTTCCTTTTCACGTGTTTATTTAGCACATGTTAGAAATTTCTAGCGCTGCACTTTATGTTTTTTGAATTACTAGTGAACTTGGTTTTTTTGTGTGTCAGCCGCTTTTGAAGTTTTTTACTCTCTGAGTTTAGCGCAGCATTTTTATTTTCTTTTATACATCAACAACATTGGTCTTTCTCTTACAGTGTATTGTTTTTCATGGTTTTTTCTCACATTCCACCTCACATTCACGTTCATTCACGTTTATTTTTCTCCCACCTTTCCTACACCAGATTTGGATCACTGTCTGCCTAGCAATTTATCATCTTCATATACTGTTCACACATTCATACACATTTTTACATTCACTCACAGATTATTTCATGAACCATGCACACACATGGATTTTGGTGGGGTTCATTTTCCCAGCCACACCTTATCCTTCAGGATTTCCCATTGCTCCCGGGGGGAGACAATTTGTCCGCAGCTTTGCCCTGACATCCACCGCCACACCCCATGCTCACTGTTAACCTGTAAGTATGGGTGAATGTTCTATCATTCCCCCTCTCCCTTCTTTTGGTGTGTTCAGTGTATTTACTGTTCACCTTTCAATTTTCTAGACATCTCCACAGAGTCTGCACCTGATGAGTGATGGATAGTCACGAAACACGTCGAGCTAAAGATGCAACAATCATGGTTATACATCCAGTTGTTTGAGCTATTAATGCTGCTACTACATGTTTACAGTCAGTGATCGTTTTTAATGTATGGGATGTCTTATGTAATTGTACTTCATGTTTACCTATTTATACTGCTATAAAATATGCAACTTCATCTCAGAAGACTTGCAGGTTGCAATGTGTATCTGTGCCATTGATGTATTGTACCTTATGTTGTATCCATGGAATAAAATTAATTTTGATAACCTATAGTGTCTCCTTGCTCTCCAGCTGCATGCTTCACACAAAGTCCCAAACCCTTCCCTCTCTTTTTTTTCTGTGCAAAACCCGGGATGGAGGCACCTCTGATAATTAATTACAGAGGCCTCATATAAAGTCCCAAATTCTTTTCACTTTATCACGTAGTCAAAACATAGCCAGGGTTCAGGAACCAGAACGGATGGTCAGACAATCCAAAACATCAGGGAGCCAGAGATGAGCGTAGTAGAACAGCAAGCAGAATCTGGAGTAAGAAGGAATGTCAGCCAAGCAAGTCTTTAACAGGAACACAGGAGAGCATCTCTAGAGATGTGACCAAGGCGAAGGCAGAGATCATCTGGACTGGACGGCTTAAGTAGGCAGGACTGACGAGCAGGGTATCATCAACAGGTGAGTCACTGTTCACTGTGGAGAGATAGGAGCTGCCAATTAGCCGACAGCTGAACAGCCAGCTCAGAGAAGGCTGGGCTCAGCCCTGACAGAACCCCCTCCTCAATGACCCCTCCCCCTTGGAGGACCACCAAGCTTGAGGGGAAAACGTCTATGGAAATCATGGAGGAGGACAGAGGCATGTACATCCGAGGATGAGACCCAAGAGCGTTCCTCCGGACCATACCATTTCCAATGCACCAGGTACTGTATGCGCCCACGAAACCTACGGGAGTCAACAATGGACTGTACTTCATACTCCTTGTGGTTCTCAACCTATACAGGGTGAGGACGAGGCACCAAGGTGGTAAAGCAGTTGCAGACCAAAGGTTTTAATAAGGAGACATACATTCGAAATATGCATATTAGTAGGAAGGTCTAATGCGTAAGCCACTGGGATAATCCTGCGAAGAATACAGAAAGGCTCAATGAACCGAGGCGCGAACTTTAGAGAGGGAATACGAAGTTGGAGGTTGCGAGATGACAGCCAGACCCTGTCCCCAACCTGGCAGGAAGGCGCAGGCAGGCGTCTGCGGTCAGCATGGAGTCTGTACCTATCATTAGCATGTCGCAAAGCCCCCTGGACTTGTGCCCAAGTGGAACGAAGACCACGGAGATGCTCCTCGAATGCAGGAATACTCTGCGGAACAAATGAGCCAGGCAACATGGAAGGTTGGAAACCATAGTTCGCCATAAACAGGGACAATCGAGAAGCAGAATTCAAGGCACTATTGTGGGAAAACTCAGCTCATGGTAAGAGGTCATCGTTAATAAATTCCTGGAAAACTGCCAGGGCGTTACAAAGGCCAAAAGGCATTATGAGGTACTCATAATGGCCTGTTCTGTTATTAAACACGGTTTTCCACTCGTCACCCTACTTAATCCTCACGAAATTGTATGCCCCTCTCTAATCAAGCTTTGTGAAAACCGTTGCTCCCTTGAGGCGGTCAAATAACTCCGTAATCAACGGAATCGGATAAGCATTCTTAATCGTGAAATGATTGAGACCCCTATAATCAATACAAGGTCTCAGTTCACCACTCTTCTTCTTCGCAAAGAAGAAACCAGCACCAGCAAGAGACGAGGATTTGCGTATGAAACCTCAAGATAGTACGTCTGCAACGTACTCGTCCATGGCCTTATCCTCCAAGAACAACAAAGGGTAAACCCGGCCACGAGGGGGTATGGCACCAGGTTGAAGGTCAATAGCGCCATCATACCACAGGTGTGGAGGCAAACTACCAGCTTGACCTTTGTCAAAGACAACGCTAAAATCGCAGTACTCCACCGGCAGGGAGGAGAGTGAAAAGGTGCACAGGGCCTTGGCTACCTTCTGGAAGCATATCTTACTGTATTGTAAGTGGGGTTGTGCCTCTGTAACCAAGGATAACCAATAATCAGTGGAAACTTAGGTGAGGGAAAAAAAAGAAAATTAAGTAGATGTGGCGCTGTTCTAATGTGTTGTGCACTTACATGTTAGTAAACATAAACAAAATAAAAAGTTGATCTAGTGGCTGTTCGTTGATGCGTTAAGCATACATCAGCTCCCTTGTGTTAAACGTGATGTCTAAACTTTACCAATAATCCATATGTGATAGATGTCAAATAAATAATAAATAATATATAATTAGTGCATAAACATTTTTGCATAAAAATTTCAAAGATGGTGATTTTGATAGAATTAATTATACAAAACTCATAACTTAAAAATAGAATAAAATTGTAAACTTAAATCCCAAAAACAAAAGGGGACGGGTTGGTCCCATAAAACATGCGTTTAGACTAGTATATCTATATATAGTCCCATTTAATAAATAACAATGAAGTGCTTCTGTGCTGGTGAAAAAATTTCCACTTTTCCAAGGGTGATCACAGCATGCGTTTCCTATCCGTGCTCTTATTGTGATTGCACTCACCGGAATTTTCTCCCACTCTTGGGGTATGGAGCATTCACAGTATCTGCCACTGTGTAGCACCCTGAAAGCTGGACGATCCCCACTATATTGGCAGTCCTCCAATCTTGTACCATATGTCATATAAAGTGTAGAGGAGAAAGGAATCCCAAACAAACTTTCAGGTGACGAATAGCTCTCCCTTTAGTAGAGTTGTTTCCCAGGGTAATGGGAATAAACACCAACCTGAGCAGTGAAATCTTGTAAAGGCTGCAGTGTCATCATCACTGCGGTTTTCCAGACGCTACAGGGATTGGTCTTTTAGTACAGGAATCTCCTGCACAAAGTGCAGTTGTTTCATGCAGGATTACTACCCAGATCTGTACAAAGTCCTCCTCTCCAGGAGAACACAGGCCTTGTATGCTGCAGCTGGGATTCTCACTCAATAACTTGGAATTGGATTATCTCATGGTGAAGAGCCCCTACGGCCATGGACAACGGAACAGTCTCATGAATCACATGGGCAGGCTGTAGAGGTCTTCCATCAGGAGCCTCAATGGCAAGTGGAGTGTCACGCAGCTGCAGCACAGTCAAGTGCTTCGATACAAAGGCAGCATCAATGAACAGGCCTGCAGCCCCAGAGTCAATTAGAGTCTGTATGTTGATGGACGACCCAGCCCAAGAAAGGGTAACCAAAACCATGGGCTTATCCTTCTGGATAACTGGGGACGAAACAATGCCACCTAAGGTCTGTCCATGACAGGACCTCAAGGTTCGGGCGTTCCCTGGACGGGTAGGACAAGACTTCAAAAAGTGACCTGCCTGGCCACAAAAAAGGCACAATATCTCCCTCCTCCTAAGGGTTCTCTCATTCGCAAAGAGACACGTGAAGCCCAAGTGCATGGGTTCATCTTCCCAGACCGACTCAGTACCAGGAGGCATGGGAGGTGAGGGAGGCAAGGATGAGACTGCAAAGTTCAGAGACAAATGTACAGGAGGCTTCTGCAAGCGCTTCTAAAAAGAGAGTCTTTCTCTCAGTCTGGAGTCAATGAGGATGGCAAACGTGATCAACCTTTCCAGCTCGGTGGGTATATCTCAGGCTGCTATCTCATTCTTAATGGTATCCGAGAGACCATAAGAAAAAGCAGCCACGAGAGCCTCATTGTTCCAAGCAACCTCTGCTGCCAGAGTACGGAATTCAATGGCGTAATCGGCAACAGTTCTCATACTCTATTTGATGGACATGAGGCACTTGGCAGCAAAAGTGGAGCGTGCGGGAACGTCAAATACCCTTTTAAAAGAAGTCACAAACTCAGGGTAACTCAAGTCAACAGGTTTTTGCGTCTCCCATAGAGGGTTTTCCCAGGCCAAGGGTCTCTCAGAAAGTAAAGATATCATGAAACCTACTTTGCTTTTGTAGCAATAACTCACGGTGAAGCTGCTGGTTTTTAGCGGGCTGTTACCGTTACCTTTGTTACCTCAATTTCACCGGAACCGGGTCTAGGGTCCCGTTGAGTTTAACACCAGACAATGTAGGCACCGGAGACTTGAGTATCTTTTCCAATGCTTTAATAAATGTAACTGTAGGAAGTAGCAGGAAAGAGGTAGAAGAAGAGTTGCAGGGAAGTTCAAATACCTTTTCTTGATGTAGTATTAAGAATTGGAATCTTATAGATGAATGAACTTTCCTCTTAGAGTTGAATCTTTGCCCACCTGGATAGGTTTCTATCACTAACCTAGCAGCCAGTACGTAGCACGAACAAAAGTCTCTGCCACAGACTTGAATGGAATAGAAACCCGTACGATCCTCTGCCACGGGATGTAATGGCTTATGATGAGTATCAAACACAGTACTAGAGCCTTTAAGCCGACCCGGCAGTACTATGCGGTAGGATTACTTTAGGATACGTCCTCCAACTGAGTCACCAGGCCCCTCTCCAGACCAGCACTCTGCATGATCCTTCCATGACGGGTCCTCCCCTGGGATCTTCTCAGTTGTCCAGCTTCTTCCCGAAGGACATACAGCCCAGGACCATTCCCTTGCCGCTGTGGTAGGCCCCAGACAGGCTTCTGGGCCCACCCACACGCTGCAGCAACGTGGGCCTCCCGATCGGAGGACCACGCGGTAGTACTCCTAACACATACCTGTCGGCCAGGAGGGCCAGCAGGTGGAACGAAAATGAAACCCTAAAACATGGCGTCTGTCCCATAAATACCCTCTCCCAGAATGCAACTCGGAGGACCACCTCCACTGAGTTATCTCCTGGACAGAGGAGCACTCATACACTTCAACGTGTTGCTTTCCAACACCGACCCATGGTGACAACGACACCCACAGGCACAGTGTGAAACTACATGCAACTTAGTCAAGTTGGAACAGAGGCAAATCTGACTATGTATGAATGGATAACCCACTAAATTTACCTATAAGCAGTAGATTGAAAATCTACCAGCGCTACACTTTTGTCCGTGGGAAACGCCTGGGGCAGCATCTCAAAGTACATCTGAACCTGGTTGAGAAATCCTCTGCATTGAACTGGATCGCCCCCAAATCACTGGGGAAGCCAAGCGGAACCAGACATACCTCTTATAGAGGTAATACTTGACTCGGGTGCCTGCACAGAGACTGGAACAGCAGCAGGGATGGCTTGCAACACAGGTTGAACCGGAGCAGCCACAGTGGGAGATTACAGGTGAGCGACTCAGGAGAGTTTACTATGGCAAACTGATCCATGTGGTGATCCTGCTCATCCAATCTGGAAAAAATATTACCAACAAGTGGATTCACTGCATCTTCTGAATTCATGGCCTTCCCCTACTGTCAGAAACCATGAATCAGACTAAGACAGACGTACAGTTAAATCACACTTGTTTAATAATAATAAAAAAAGGTAAAAAGAGTAAACGTAGTCAAAACATAGCCAGAGTTCAGGAACCGGAATGGATAATCAGACAAGCCAAAACGTCAGGGAGCCAGAGATGAGCATAGTAGAACAGCAAGCAGGATCTGAAGCCAGAAGGAATGTCAGCCAAGCAAGTCTTTAATAGGAACACAGGAGAGCGTCTCTAGAGATGTGACCAAGGTGTACGCAGAGATCATCTGGACTGGACGGCTTAAGTAGGCAGGATCATCAACATATCATCAACAGGTGAGTCACTGTGGAGAGATAGGAGCTGACAATTAGCCGACAGCTGAGCGGCCAGCTCAGAGAAGGAAGGGCTGAGCCCAGCCCTGACAGGATCACCCCCTCCTCTCCACTATCCTCTTCCCACATGTGCCCCCCAGCATTGTAGGCTTCCCCTTCTCTCCACCCCACCGGCTGCTGCCCCTGCACACAGGAGGGTTGTTTCTTGATGGAGGGTGGGTGGTCGGGGGTTCGTAAATATGCCATATTTATTGGCTCCTTCTGTTTATGGATTAACACAGTGATTGATTGGTACTGATCACTTATTGTGCTCATTGTGTTCATTCATAACTGAAGCATAGTAAACTGTGTTTACCCTCTTATTCATTTTCTACAGGGCAGCAGAAGCAGCAGAAAGTGAGATTGAGGGTTGTGTCCTCTGTCCCTTTCTCTGTCTCAAAAGTGAGACATCAGGGATATGTTTTTACCCCTGATATTTGACCAAAGCCCCTCCCCCCAACAGTGTTGTGAAAAAAAATGATAGAAAATAATTAAAACATTACAAAAATATAACATTACATATATACATATATATATATATATATATATATATATATATTGTAATAGTCCCTGTCACTGGGAAAAGGGATGGGATCTCTAACCCTGTGTCCATGTCTTATGGAGAGCCAGCAGGTTGTGTGCCCAGGTGCACACAGCCCATATAACGAGGGGCTAGTGAGAGCAGAGGGTGGAGGAAGGTGGAGTGTGTGTAGCTTGTTGCTACTGCTGTGTGAAGACAGACCTGTGTCTGGAGAGTGGTCTGCCCTGTGGGAGTCTGCAGCCCATGTAAAGGGGATTCTTTGCCCAGGGACTGGGAAAGGCTGGCCAGCCTTGAGAGTCGGGGAGACTGAGGAAGCCAGTGAGTCCAGGGGGCTGTAAAGAATTGGCAAATCTGTTGAGAGCAAGCAGAGGAACTGCTGACAAGAGAGCCAGGTGGCTTGTTTAATAAACGTGGGCTACCAGGCCCTTAACTATAATGCCTGTCTGAGGTGGACTCACTGCACTAAAAACGCATTTATCGCTTGAGCTAAATACCCCAAACATTACAAGTGGTGTGAGAATGCGGGCAGACAGACGGTGAAGTCCGGGTCTCTGCGCCAGTAGTGAGTCATTTCAGGAATTGCTGCTAGCGGTGTGTGGCAGCCAGGCAAACTGCATTGCGCAGAAGTTAAATTGATGAACTGTGTTTGTGTGCATGAGACAGCACAATCAGTGTGTGCACTGTGCAGGTGAGGAAAGCTTGCATGAAGTGAAAAGCAACTTGCTTTAAAGTAACAGTGCTTCATTTTTTGCTGGAAAGCGCAAAAGTGTGGTGGAGTGACTGCAGAGATGAAGCAAGAGTTTGAGCCTGCCGGAGAATATTGCAGACTGTTTTTGGCTACACTTAAAGGGGAAGTGCATGCTGTTGCCCCTGGCAACGCTGGTGCAAGCAGGCCAGCTATTAAGGTGCAAAGTCCCAAGCTTACAAGAGGATGCAATTTGGGAAGCCCTGTCAAAGCTCTGAAGCAAGAGCGCTGTTTTCGGTGCAGAGAGTGGGGGCATGTTATCTCCAAGTGCCCTTTGTCTCAGTCTCCAAGACAAGGCGACACGGCCAGACAGAGGTCTGCAACAATGTTTAGAAAGCCTGATTTAAGTCCCAGGAGTGTCCAAAAGGCTTATCAGAAGTTTGACAAGTATGTGGTTGCCCGTAGCAACGGCAGTGATGTCAAGTCTGTGGACTACGCGAGAAACGTATTGCCGACAGAGGATCGTGGCATGTTTAAAGCAACAATGCTTCAAGGAGCGCAAAGTCGCTGCTTTTGGGAGAGTCAGCAAAGTACAGCTGGAAGAGTGCCATCTCCCTTAGCAACAAGGGATCGGGTGTTAACCGGAAGGAGGAGATACAGTGGAGATGTGGAGCGGCATCCCATTAAAGATATGTGTAAAAATGTACCATGCCTGGAATGTGGTCAACTGGGGCATGAAATTTTTTCTTGTCCCAGGTTATGGAACATGCCTGGAGATGTGGTTACTGGGCAGAAGTCTTTGTCTGCAAGCCCAGATTTTTGTGCAAACCTATTTTCAGTCACCTCTGGCAACAGGGAGGAAGTACCTGTTGTGCCTGCAGGGGGTGCTAAGGAGTCAGAAGTGGCTGCTGCAGTTTCATCCCATGGCCACCAGGGAGAGTTAGTCAGTAAAAGTGCGATAAAGGATAGACAACGTACTCAAATGAAGCCAGAGTTACCTGCTACAGATTATGGTAAGACTGTTGCAGTTTGCGGGACTGATCCCAGTGAAGTGGGAGTATATCCGGCTGGGAGATCAGCAGAAGTGGTAAAAATGGACTTGCTGCAGTTTGCTACCCCGAGTAGTGGGGAGACACAGGTTGAAGCTCAACCTGCAGCAAGGTTAAGAACTCAAAAAGACTGGACTCTGTATGTACCTGGTGTAATCCACCAGAGTGCTGGAAGTGGTAACCTAGGGGTGACCAATACAGTTTGTGTGCCAGGTTCCCTAGTGACAGGTGCTACAGAGATGCCCAGGGAAACCTCCCAGGAGCCCGCAGTGGTGAGGCACATGGTTTCCCAGGACAACTGTGGAGCCGCCCTAGTGGGCAAAAGAATGCCTTTGGAGAGGAAGGGTGGTGTGCTGAGCGTTACACGGGGTGCTGTGTGTTCTGACCAAATACAGCCTGTTAAAGCTTATAACACTGCTATGTCTATGGCTGATGATACATGTACTTATTGTGATGTATTCAAAAGTAATGATGATGTTGAAAAGTGTATTACTGACAATGTTGATGGTTTGGTGTCTCCCATGGTAACCACAGGTAGTGCAGCAGAGTTGTCCCAGGAAATCTCAGGAGGACTCCCAGTGTTGGAGCCGGCGGGGCTCCAGGACAGCTCTGATACTGCTCAGGTGGAAAACAATGGGAAAATAGCTCAAATGAGGGAGTATGTATTATCACAATCTGATGTGGTTGACAGTGACTGGTGCAGATTGTCTGCTGCTAAACCACTCTGTCCACCTGTGTCTCCATGGGCAGAGGGAGCAGTACTACAGAGTGCTGATGACTGGAGCACAGATAGGATAGACTGGGATAGTCTCGCCATTAAGGTGATAGCGTGGTGGAAAGAAATTTCTGAAGGTAATAGTAAGCTGGACACTATTGCTGCTGTGACAAATGGAGAGGCTGCAAAGCCAGTAGACACAGGTGCGTTGGTTGTTGCAGAACTTAACCCCCTCCAGGCGGAAGGATCGGAAAAGGGCGCATATATAGCAGAAGTTTTGTCCACAGCAAAAGAGATGAGTAATGTTGAGTGTCAGGATGATGGGATAATGGATAGGGACATGGAAGGGCTCAGTGTTGCTGAAAATGAGAGGATGAGTGTGACACATGCGATTTGCAGTGCTCATGGGGAGCCGCAAGTTTTGTCCGTGGCCTCTGAGGTGGAGGTCTCTTTGAGTGTCTCAGCCTCTCAAGTCTTAGCAAATGAGCCCCTCCACGTCGTTAGTAAGGGAAAAGTCCCTAGAGTTCTGTGTTTAGATGTGGCATGTCTAGAAATAACTGAGATGTTGTTGGAATTGGTGAAAATCTTTCCGCTGTATACCTGCATGTATCCACCGCAGATGGGCGACCTGGTACTGCGTAGTACCAATCAGTGGAGACACGTGGTACAGGCGATGTTAAGCAATGTTGATAAAAATTGGTTACTGCAATGTTGGTTACTTTTGCAGAAAGTGGTCTCGCAGTTCTCTGCGAGAATGCTTCCAGCGACAGTTATGTGCGGAAGGCGTTCAGGGGAACTGCTAAAGGAATCAGAAATGATAGACATAGTAGAAGTCTCTCCGTATGCTGGTGTGATGAGGTGCATTCCTGCTGGTGCGATCTGAGGTGCAGCTGAGCAGTGGTTGGTACAGGGCGCGTGTGCTGTCTCACCCGCTAGACCTCGTGAAAGGGAAGGGCCCGGAAAAGACGCAGCAGTAGTGGGAATTCAATCCATCACTCGCAGGGAGGTGCAGTTTGAGGTACCCGGAGACACTTTGACAGGAAATGGCAGTGTTGGTAACTGTAATGAAAAAGTGTATGAGAAGCACTGTAGAGCACTGTCGGACAACTCAGAGGTATTGGTTGAGGTACCAATGGACACAGAAATGGTTAAAGAGATTGGTGTGGAAAAATATGGCGCAAAATGTGTGTTGGTAGGACAGTCGCTATTGGAGTGTTGGACAACCGGGAGCGATGTGAAACTGCGGGAATGTCCCATAGGGAGTAACTGCTTGCCTGTAGATGGTCCCTCCCTAGACCCTGTCCTAGCAAACCAGGTGACAAGAGGTCTTGATGATGATGATAATATTGAATTAAATAACCCCTTGTGGAACATTGCTATCGAGGTTAAACAGAAGTATGTGGTGTTGATCTCAGATGATTTGGTTGCCAAGGGTAACCACACAGGGGTTAGTGAACCTGATAAACAGATGTTGTTGGTTAGTGTTGCGTCAGGTAGTGAGAGGGGTCAGTCCCTGACAGATTTCATGGAAATGGGTCCCCAACAGTCCCAGGAGAGTAGGTCTGTGGGAGGGAAAAGGAGGATCCCGTGGCCAGAAGGTGGAAGGGATAGAGAGATTAGTGGGAGCCCATGGTTCAAGGTGAAGTGCTGGTGGAAACATATCCGGAAAAAGAAATGGGCCTACGCAGCGAATGGCTGGCACAGAGGTGTCCCATTCTTAGTGACTGGTTTATGTGTTCCTCCCTCCGGTGCGAAACAAGGGGGGAGTATAGGGAAATGTAGGACCCTGTTAAGATCCAGGGTGGGACGTACCTGGAAGCGCACCCGAAAAAAAGGTTGGGCCTACGTGGCTGACAGCCAGCACAGAGGTGTCCCAACCATGACGGGTGCTGGTGTTCCTCCCTCCGGATCGAAACAAAGGGGGGGGATATGTAATAGTCCCTGTCACTGGGAAAAGGGATGGGATCTCTAACCCTGTGTCCATGTCTTATGGAGAGCCAGCAGGTTGTGTGCCCAGGTGCACACAGCCCATATAACGAGGGGCTAGTGAGAGCAGAGGGTGGAGGAAGGTGGAGTGTGTGTAGCTTGTTGCTACTGCTGTGTGAAGACAGACCTGTGTCTGGAGAGTGGTCTGCCCTGTGGGAGTCTGCAGCCCATGTAAAGGGGATTCTTTGCCCAGGGACTGGGAAAGGCTGGCCAGCCTTGAGAGTCGGGGAGACTGAGGAAGCCAGTGAGTCCAGGGGGCTGTAAAGAATTGGCAAATCTGTTGAGAGCAAGCAGAGGAACTGCTGACAAGAGAGCCAGGTGGCTTGTTTAATAAACGTGGGCTACCAGGCCCTTAACTATAATGCCTGTCTGAGGTGGACTCACTGCACTAAAAACGCATTTATCGCTTGAGCTAAATACCCCAAACATTACAATATATATATATATATATATATATATATATATGTATATGTATGTGTGTATATATATATATATATATATATATATATATATATATATATATATATATATATATATATATATATATAATTAAGAATGATTTAAAAAATGAAACGTTTATTCATACAGGTTCACTGGCCCATTGTGAATGAGTGGTTTGTTTGCGTGGTTGGAGCCACCTGTAGCTCTATGGAGAGATAGCAACTATACCAACACAGCTGCAGGTCCTAATTTGACAAGCATGCAGGTGTAGGTGAGGGGCCCAGAATACATGCTGTCTGTGTTCAGGGCCATACACCTGCACCAACATGCCTGTCAAAGTAGGAACTGCAACAGTGCTCATACAGCCACTGCATCTTCATAGCATAGCATAGGCTGCTTGAATATAGCTCCAGCCACATAAAAAAAGGTGATTCACACTACCTCATTCACACACAGAGCTTTATTTATTAACTCAATACAGTGTTATTTTTGGGGTTTTGTAGGAATTTTGTAAGTTATGCTGTGTTTTTATCCATGAATAATGATTTTAATTTAATGTATTTTTAGCGAAAATACTGTTTAATATTTTTGGGGGGATTACTAACAGCAGCCCTGTATAAGCTTATTCTGCTCTTACAACTTCCATTAAGTAGCTTACCACCCACCTACCTTTTTCCCAATGATGATTCATCTCTCTAACAAAGGCAAGACAGTTAGATGTGGATATCATTTTCTGAATAATGTAAACCATAACTGAATGACTTTTATTTTGCTGTTTTTTTTTTTTTTTTTATAAAATCCCATTTTCATACTGTGTTGCATCTCAGCGATGCTTTTATCCAGCAGTCATTTCCTGTTTAGAGGCATGCACTTCAGCGATGACTGCATAGCATTTCTTGGGGTCAGTTTACAGATGGTGACAACAATAGACTATGCTTTCATAAACAGCCACTTGTAGTCTCCATCAAACGCAGGATTTATAGAGTGATGACACAACAGGGGCACAGTCAGAAGGTAGGGATGAATGAGGCTTTGCACAATATAACAGGAAGTTCCAAGGACCCTTATGGTAGGATCACTGGGTATTGTTTTAGTGAAACCTGCAGATTTAAAATACTGAGAATGGCTTTTAAAATTACATTAATCCTTTTCCACCTAGCCCCAACATCCCTTTAACAGGATCTTAACACCCCAGGGGGTGGAAAGGACCAGCCAATCACAAGAACATTGTGATTGACTGTCGCAGTGGTCACATGTTCAAGAGCCGATCTCACCAGCTCCCGATTATTAGAAGAGACTGAGGGCTGTCTTTGACAGCTTGGTCACTGTGGCCGACTGTGTGCAGTGAGTGTGCTCTCAGCAAAGTATAAGCAATAAAACCTACCCCCTATGCCGCAGCACAAATGCATTACATGGGTGGCAAGAGGTTAACTTGTTAAAGTGGTTGTAAACTCTCCCTGAGCAATTTCCCCTCATTTAAATAATTAAAGCATGCTCTACAAATTGCTGTCTCTAGATCTCTTCTAACCTAGTTAGTTTACTTGCAATTCCGCACAATGTTCCCTTGTTCACGGCTCGCTTATCATGGCGTTAGTCTATTCAGTATTATGCCGTGGCTCCATCATGTCCTCTCTCAGCGGCATTGCTCTACAATCCCATGAGACTACAGGCCCATTCACTGTTTACACCCCCTGTGACTTGCAACGTCACAGGGGGTGTAAACATTGTACATAGCATGGAACAGGTTGCCATCTCACACATGCCCAGTGATTTTTTTTTTTTTTTTTTTATCCAAGTCTCGTTTTTGATCCAGGTTACTATGGCAACCCTGTCCAGTGTTCTGTTGAAATCTCCAACTCGCCAAAATCTCCAACCATGTCACTTCCAGTGGCGCCGCAGCACCAATAATTGGAGATTTGGACGAGTTTTGAAACAACAGCGTATACAGTACGGTACACCATATAATAAGTGGGCATTGTTAGTCCACCTGATACTAACCAACAACATGGCTGCCTCCAAGGCGTTGACAACTTTTTAGCTCCTTACCCGGTGTTCTGTCAAAACAGCCAGCTTGTCGTGTACCGTACTGTATATGCTGCTGCTGCTATGCTAGGAAAACAGCCAACTCGTCCAAATCTCCAATTATTGGTGCTGGAGAGTCACCGGAAGTGAGGTGGTTGGAGATTTTGGTGAGTTGGAGTTTTCAGCAGAACATCTGAAAGGGTTGCCATAGTAACCTGGATCGAAAACGAGGCTTGGATAAAAAACTAAATAAAATCACTGAGCATGTGTGAGATTATGCCAGGGAGACACAGAAAGGGCGGAAGCAGACACTGCTTCTGCATAAGAAGACAGTACCCAACAGTGCCGGCTTCAACTAAAGCAAGAAAATAAGAAACACAGAATAACAGTAAGACACATGCAAAGGGGTCAATAATTGTGCAAAATGTAATGGAAAGCTTTATCACACTGGCTGTATTGAGAAGGAGCACACCAGGGGCAGAGTTTACTTCCTCTTTAAAGCTTACATTACATTTTAGTGATTGAGTTTTCAGTATAGTATTCAGATAACAGCAAAACTGGCACAAAAACACCCCAGAAGAGATAAGAATTTAGTGATTTATTCCAATTTCAGTTGTTAGTCTCACGCTTTAAAGTAGATCTAAACACTAACTGGATGGCGTTTGGTTTGCTAAAGAGATAAATTTATAAGCATATTTCTGGACCGAGTTACTGATCTTAGCATTGATTGACCATGTCTGTGCCATGTGTGTTGGCATGGCCGCTTGTAGTCTCCACCAGGGGCACATATGACAGGGTGGCAATGCAGAAGCACAACCAGAGGACAGTTCTCAACCCATAACAGCAACCCATTCTTAGCAAGGAACTTTTTAGCCAGATCACCAGGTATTTTTTTTATTCAAAACTACAAATTTAAAGAGATTGAAAACAACTTTGAAAGTACTTTAACATGTTAAAGCTTACATGAGATTTAGTGACTGGGTTTAAATGTACTTTAAGTGTTCTATTTTAAAGGGACCATTCTCTTAACATCAGTGTGACCGAATGCTATCTATCCAGCAAACAGCTTCATTGTTGGTTAAGCAGCAAGTAATGTAAGTTTCTGTGAAAACATAGATCTATCTTGTTACAGAATACCTCTTCAAGAGGAAATATACAGCCTTCCAAGATATAATCTTCTAGGGGCTTTAAAGTTGAAAGTATTTTCTGTTAAACCAGAGTACTAGAAATCTCTGGAGCAATGAATGATCAATAAAACACATTACCTGGCAATGCTGGTCCGGCAAATGAAACTCTGAGAGATACTACAATTGGATGAAAAACACCACAGGGGCTTTAAATAAACTTTCCTGCTAGTCATTAATTTAATTCTATTTTGCAAAGTAGTTCAGCTGTTAAACCATTTTATTTCCTTTCTAATATCTGAGCTTATAAAAAAAAAGTATTGCAGACAGAAATGCAAGTTTCATCTGGGCATATGGTTTGCACTAGTGAAGCATGCATTGCAGATTTAGAGGAAGACTGTAACTGAAAGCTGTAGGACCCTGGTGCAAAACCAGAATGTACGCCCCACATATCTCATTCAAAAACACTTCCAGACTCTTTTTTTCTGTAAATATACTGTAGATTATATAAAACGTGATCCCTTGCGATACTAACGGAACAATATCTAATAATTAAATGACATGAAAATGCTGCTAGATCTGAAGTGAACACAATGCAGAAAACAGTATAACTAAGAAAAAAGTGATCTGCGCAATTTCTTAAAGTGATAGGATGCAAAATTCTGATGAATACAATAATAAAGTCCAATAAAGTAAAATACAACCAAAATGTCCAAGCAAGTGAAAGTGCAATAATTCTTCTGAAAGGTAATATCAAATTCTTCTTAATATGTGAATCTTCGCAAAAAAGCTAAATGCTCACAGAGCGCTTACCTCCATTAGGAGTATGACAAGCCTTGAGAATATCCTGTGGTAGGGGTGGGTGCACCGAGGTAGGACTCCGGTTGATGGCTGTACCGGGAGGTATTTCAAGGTGCTAGTGGTGTCCAGCCAAGTTGTAGTCTCACTACACTGATGGTCCACTGATCCTTTAGACCCTACAGTAGCTGGGTGCCACTCCGGTTCGGACCGTTTAAAAGAAAGATAAAAGAAGGCCTCCCATAGTGCGGTATGTAAAAAAAATTGGTTTATTCAAATGCCAAGTGGATCCTTACATAAAAAGCAGGCGATTGCAATGAAATACGATATTTACATCACTTCCAGTTCGTTTCAACATCCGACCACGCCCTATTTTGCAATAAAATACGATATTTACGTCACTTCCGGTTCGTTTTCATCATCCGACCATGCCTTGCGCGTTACATCACAGCATGTGACTTCATCAGGGACTCCCCTGATGAAGTCACGTGCTGTGACGTAATGCACAGGGCATGGTCGGATGTTGAAACGAATTGGAAGTAACGTAAATATCGTATTTTATTGCAATCATCTGCTTTTTACTGTTTTTATGTAAGGATCCACTTGACATTTGAATAAACCAATTTATTTTACATACTGCACTATGGAAGGCCTTCTTTTATCTTTCTTTTAAACGGTTGGGACCAGAGCCAGCTACTGTAGGGTCTGAAGGAGCAGCGGACCATCAGTGTAGTGTGAACTACAACCTGGCTGGACACCACTAGCACCTTGAAATACCTCCAAGCCATCAACGGGAGTCCTACCGCAGTGCACCCACCCGCACCACAGGATATTCTCAAGGCTCGTTATACTCCTAATGGAGGTAAGCGCTCTGTGAGCATTTAGCTTTTTGCAAAGATTCACATATTAAGAAGAATTTGATATTACCTTTCAGAAGAATTATTGCACTTACGCTTACTTGGACATTTTGGTTGTATTTCACTTTATTGGACTTTATTATTGTATTCACCAGAATTTTGGATTCTATCACTTTAAGAAATTGCGCAGATCAATTTTCTCTTAGTTATACTGTAGATTAAACTCCTTAATAAAGTAAAACAGTTTTGTTGATAAAAAAAAGTTCCCCTTTACGTGAACAAAAAACATTGTCAAAAAGGAAGCTAAGGCGGAGGGTCTGCTTGTGTTTCCACCACCTGATCAGTCTCTGAGTGATGGCCGTTACACATAAAAAAGTCTTAAAAAAAATCTCAACAAAATGAAGACTTAGGTAGTGCTCTCCTCCAAAGGGACTGCTATGAATTGACCCAGGTTTTCTTTGCTAGTACAGAGGCTGCCTGACACATACACAGTTCCAAGCACATCGACAACACAGGCTCAGTCTAGGGCACATGTGCCCAACACAAGATCCCTTGGCCAAATCTGGTCCATCAAGCTGTATCATGTGGCCCCCACACCCAGGGCTTTTTTGAGCTGGCATTCCTCCACCTCTGGCTCTTGCCCACTGCTCCCCACTTACCACTGCCATTTGTAAACACAGAAGCCTTCTGTGTTTACAAGGACAACTTTCCTGTTGGCGGCTCTTACAGGTCCCTGCCAGCCTGCACCCACAGGGGGGACAAGGGTGATGCAGATGCAGGTGACTGTGGGATAGGGCAATATGTGGAAAGCTGCACTGTGATCCCCATCTGTGCCTTGGTGCACAGATGCAGACCAATGATCTCCCTGCAAGTGAGAGAGAGGCAGAGCTGCCTACACTCCCAGGAAGTACTAGAGCCTGGCTGAGTAGAAGAGATGTGAGGAAGCTTTTGGAGATGGGGTGGAGGGAGGTGTGTGCAGAGGTCGGGGATGAGGGAGACTGGTGCAGAGGTCAGAACCAAAGAGGGGTGAATGTAAGATAGGGACAGCCAGTGAAAGAGAGCAGAACCCTGCACTCTGTGGATAGCACACCCCTGAACTCATCACTCTGCATGTAGAGTACTCCTCAACCCTGCTTTCTGTACACAGTGCACCCCTGAACTCTGCACGTAGCGCATCCCTGAACTCTGCACTTCACGGCATGCATAGGGCATCCCTGAAACTGCACTCTGTATGTAGGGCAGCCCTGAACCCTGCACTTGGCACTTAGCATACCCCTGCATTCTGTACACAGCGCACCCCTGAACTCTGCACTCTGTATATAGCACATGCCTGAACTCAGCACTGTGTACATAGTGTGCCCCTAAACTTTTGACTCTGGACATAGCACATCCCTATACTCCGCACATAAAGCATTCCTGGTATTCCTATTCCACCATTTGATGTTGTTCGTGGGGGATTCATTGATGGTGTTCCTGAACCTATTCTCTGAGGAAAAAAGTCCAAGATAAATTGATTATTATTATACACGATTTATATAGCACCAACAGTTTACGCAGTGCTTTACAATGTAGAGGTGGGGGGATAGCACAATTACAATACAGTTCAATACAGAAGGGACAGGAGGGCCCTGCTCGTAGAGCTTACATTCTAAAGGGAGGGGGTAGTGGTACAAAAAGGTAATAGCTGTGGGTAATGCTATAGTCTTATAGCTACAACTGGCCCTTTGATGGCTACCATAATGCTGAAGTGGCCCGCAATAAAATTGAGTTTGACACCCCTGCTTTAGGGGATATCTTTTTGTGGATTTTATTTGCAGAAACTTGTACAGGAGGGGATTTAAGGGTTCAGGATACTCCAAAATTATAGCAGAAATCAACTGAAAGACAAACTTATTGCAAAATACTCTTCTAACAGCCTTGACTGGAGGTAATACAGAATGGCCAGTAATTCTAGGTCTCTGTAAGAGCAGTCCCAGTCCATCCAGTAATTACTGGCACTCAATTCCCTGTAGCACATGCACATCTGAGAGTCCAAAACCAGGTCCTACAATGTTTAAGGACAACTGTCTGCCACCCAGCTTCCATGTGACACTTTTGAGTGAGGAGGACAAAGATCCTTCTCCAGACCAAAACTCCAAGATGATGCCCTCCAGCAAAAATCCTTTTAGCATACCTTCTCCAAGCCCTCATCTGAGGCCCACATAGCAACACCAGTACACATGCTGTATCCCAGCAGCAGCCTCAGGACACACTGAGTAAGCCTCCCAAATATTTATCTTCTCTCTCAGCCACCTTCTGGGTGCCCCTCCCAGGAATTGGCTGAACGCAGATATTCATAATTCAGTGATTTGCCCTCCTGCTCCATTCTCTGGAAGCTTCTTCCTGAGGCAGGCAGGAGTAATCAACTGCTAAGCTAAGGGAAACCTGACTAGACTGCCACTCCACTAAGTGAAGCAGAGCCAAAAACTAAATTTAGCCTAAATAGGGCAGGTCACTACACTTATAAATGTGTCTGCAATTTGTAGTATTAACTTTACTAAGGGTCAGTGGAACTGAATAATGTGATTTCCCAGGGTAGAGAAATATCCAAGTTTGCTGGTGCAGCTGCCAACCACACAGATTTTGCACCTCTATCTCTCATGACTTCCCACCTAGCAATGCTCTACATTATTCTGATTTTCTCACATTATGTGAATATATAGGGCATCTGGACTTTAGAGGACAACTTCACCTTTTTTTTTTTAAATCTATTTTATAATGAGCCTAGCACACTTATTAAATCAGCAATATAAATACAGCTTTTTCACATAAATTTGCATTTTGTCATGGTCTGTTTAAAGCGTAGTTCTACACAAAAGTGAAATTTCTGCTTATCTGTCCCCCCCCCCTCCCACTTTCAGTGCCACATTTGGCACCTTTCAGGGGGGAGGGGGGAACAGGTCCCCCTTGCCCACTTTCTCTCGGAAGTTCAGCCCCCCTCCTCCTTCCTCTGCCGCTGGGCCAATTAGAAAGTGCAGCACGCTTTGTGCATGTGCAGTAGGGAACCAGCTGTGAAGCCAAAAGGCTCCACTGCCAGTTTCCCTTAACAGGAATGGCGGTGGCAGCACCTGACAGCTGATCCGAAAGTCGGCTGAGGTGCCGACATCACGGGAACCCTGGACAGGTGTCCTAATATTAAAAATAGCAGCTACAGTATTTATAGCTGTTGACTTTTAATATTTTGTGGGGGGGGACTCCTCTTTAACCACTTTCAGCCCGCCATATAGCAATATGACGGCCGCAAAGTGGTTTCATTATCCTGACTGGACATCATATGACGCAATCGCCAGTGTGGTGTGTCAATTCGACAGACCGCATTACCGATCTCGTTAAAGAGCCTATGACGTAGGCTCTTTACCATGTAATCAGCTGTGTCCAATCACAGCTGATCACATGGTAACTAGAAAGTGCCATTTATCGGCTTTTCCTCTATTCGCGCTGACAAGGCAGAGGTACAGGAGCACCGATCAACTGCTCTCCTGGCAGGGGGGGATCTGCACTAATAATCAGCACATTGATTATCAATGCAGACCCATCAGCAATGCTCACCAGTGCCGCCAGTGATGCCCATCAGTGCCCCACCAGTGATGCCCATCCATGGCCACCAGGGATGCCTACCTTTGACCACCAGGGATGCCAATCAGTGCCCATTAGAAGTGCCAATCAGTGCCCAATAAAGATGTCAATCAGTGCCCATTAGTAATGCCTGCCAGTGCCTCCTCATCAGGGCTGCCTATTAGTGCCATCTATCAGTGCCCATCAGTGCCACTCATCAGTGCCACCTATAAGTGCCCATCAGTGTCGCCTATCAGTACCCATCAGTGCCACCTATGAGTGCCCATCAGTGCCACCTATCAATGCCCATCAGTGCTGCATATCAGTGCCACATATCAGTGCCCGTCAGTGCCGCCTATCAGTGCCCATCAGTGCTACATATTAGTGTCTCATCATCAGTGCCACCTCATCAGTGCCACCTTATCAATGCTGCCTTATCAGTGCCCCAGTGCAGCCTAATCAGTTCCCAACAGTGAAGGAGAAAACTTACATATTCACTAAATTTCATAACAAAAACAAAGAAAAACTTTTTTTTTTTTTAATTTGGCCTTTTTTTTTATTTGTAAATAAAAAACCCAGTGGTGATCAAATACCACAAAAAAAGCTCTATTTGTGGGATGATAAAATTGTTGTTTGGGTACAGTGTTGCATGACCGTGCAATTGCCAATTAAAATGTGACAGTGCTAAAAGCTGAAAATTGACTTGACAGGAAGGGGGGAAAATGCCCTGTATTGAAGTGGCCATCCAGGCTTCTCTGAAGGTATGAGTGTGCAAGAGGTCTATCCTAAGCACTACAATTTCCACCATTCAATGCACCTGTCTAAACTTGCTCCTGCCCTTTCCTCCTCTGTTTTTCCTGTCCACCTGTTAGCTGATTGGGTGATATCTGGAGGAGATTCATCAGCATTCACATGCTCACTGTTCTGCCTTAGCAACGCGGAACAGAAGAACAATACAACCCTCTCTGGCATTACCCACTCGGGTGAGATAACAATACCCAGCAAGCAAGCATGAATTTGTTAAGGACCCATGTAGAACATTTTGGAAATCTCTTGACATTTTTGTTTTTTGCAAATCCTTTTTTGTTGAGTTTTTTCAATTATAATACAAAACGGCCATTTAGACATTTCCCTGACTCAAAAATACCAATAGACTTTGGAGTTGATGTACTAAAGGCAAATCCACTTTGCACTATAAGTGCACTTGGAAGTGCAGTCGCTGTAGATCTGAGGGGAAGCTCTGAAATGAGGGAAAGCTCTGCTGATTTCTATCATCCAATCATGTGCAAGCTGTTTTTTTATTTTCCTTGCATGTACCTCTCATATCTACAGCACATGTAGTAAAAGTGGATTTGCCTTTAGCAAATAAACCCCAATGTACCTAACAATGATCTGTCCAACACATATATCTCTAACCCATATCAGTCCAACCAAGCTATGAAGTTTAATAGCTTGCATAGAAGGTGACAAACAGATTGCATCATGCCCCACCTTTCCACACCTGGACATCATTTGACATTGAATTACATTGTAAAATGTTGTGCTTTTAAACTATTTGCATGTCCTCTCAGGTAAAGGGGAAATGGGCCAAACACCTCTAAACATTAAACATTTAATTGTATTCACTTGGTTAAAAAATTGACTGATAGCACATTTGCTTCACTAGTCATGTCCCTCGCCGGTGCTGTTTCCAGGTGTGGAGACTGAAATGTCTTTACTGGCTGCTCGCCACTGGTCAATTTGTGCTGACATCACTGTTGAGATTCCTCTACTGGATCCTGGGAGGACCCCACCTTTGAACAGCTAATGAGAAGTGTCCACATCACACAGACATGGAAAAGGGACACCCAAAAAAGAACACAGAAGCAGAGAGAACACTCAACACTAGAATGCCACATGACTACGGATTTAGATAAGTAAAAAAACAAAAAAAACATTTGGGTAGGTATTTATTATTTTTTTCTAATGGGGGTGATTAGGGAGAGTGGGGGTATGGAAGTGTGTAAAGCAGGCAGTAGGCTGGAGTAGGGCTTTAAATATTTTACAATAATAAAAATTTAAGTAACATATCAAATTCACATGGAGGGTTCTGTGGTCCAAATACAGTATGCTTTGAATTACACCCAAACCCTGTCCTCAGCAGCACCACACTGACTTGAGGACTTCTTACTAAAGCACTTCAGTTCTTGGAAACCTAGCACCAAGCTCCAAGGGGTCTTGACGAAAACAACCAACACCAGAGGGCATCATATCATCAGATGTCCCCTCTTTACCAATTGAACTGGCCTGAATGACCCAAAACAAAAAGGGGGAGGCAGGACAACTTTTCAGGTCTGCAGAACTCTCTGGAAAAAGTGATACCTTGTCCAACATTCCCTTCTACAAAGTTAGCCCCTCCCACTAGACTATTTAACTGTTTGTTAGACCCTGTTATTAACCTCAGTAAGGATATCCCACCTTCAAGTCCCACTTTCTCCAGAACTAACTTGCAATACACAGCTAAATTGGGCTTGTTTTAATGGTTAGGACTTGTTAAAAGTATTGTACACTTTCAAATGTTTTCATTGCTTTAAATAGGTATTAGCATAGCAATAGTCCCTTTGTTGTGTGTATGTTTGTTTGCCCTACCTTATAATGATGGGTTCTCATATTGTGGCTGCACTTTGTATTGTGATCCATTCACCTATGTACATTTATTGCTTCACGCCGACAGGACAAATTCCTGTTCAAGGTCATACAGCGTAATGAATAAAAAAAAATTCCAGCTGTATCAATGAGCACTCTGTGTGTCTGTGAATGCTCTGCCTGCTTGTGTGAATGTCAGATCTAAGTACTGTTTTGTTCTCACCTGCACCAGCACTAGACTCCAGGGATTGTGGTATATATAGTTTCTTCACAAGAAACATCAATTCATAGACTACAGAAAGAGGTCATGCATTAACATGTTCAGTGCCTTGTGACATGCCTCATGTTTGAACACAAATATAAGCTTCTGATACCAGAATGGGAAACTTTACTCTACTATAGGCTGTATGTACAAGGCAACAAATGCCACCATGAAACTACATGATCAATGCACATCAGGTCAAAAACACAAGGTACTGATAGGAAGGTTTATGATGCTCTTTAAGTATTTCCTAACCATCTTTTGTTTTGCTTATAGTGAGAAATGGTTAAAATTCCTGCCATGTTTGTATTGCTGTCTATGTCTCCGCTACAGAGATTCATCCTTTTTGTCTTTGTGACCATTCTAAGCAGGTAATTGAAAATCCAAAACTTAGTTTTTACTGAAACAGGAGTCAAGGGGAAATTTTCCAATGGAACAAATGCTCTAATGACAGCTGTCTAAGAAGAAAGGTTCTACCTATTTTTGAGAGAATTACTTTGCACTTTCTGTTATGCCTCTAGGACAGGAAATTAGGGGAATTCTCCCCAGTAGGACACAGACAAAAAAAATACTGCCAGGAGTTTTCATTGTTCCTTACTTTTGTGGTTTATGGGGGGGGTTAAAAATAGAAAGTTCAGCCCATTCAAGGGAGGTGGAGATTTTTATGTGTCAAGACAGGCAGTGAAAAGGTGGAATGACACTTTTTCACCACCTGTCAAACACCCTCTGAAAAAGTGATCCACTGGGGGCTTCAAAGGGCTACCGCCCTTTGAGTTCAGATAAGGGGAAGGTTGTGTTATGTTTAGTTGTTTTTGAATGCTAAATGCCCTGTACTGAAAAGTCATGTTCTGCCTCTGTTACATGATGATTGGGTTAACTCCTAGATATGTAGGACTGTAAATCATAATTTCTGAATATCTGATACATAAAATGTACTGCTATGAATTACAGAGACAAAAAATCCCTCTGTTATTAGAATTGTTTGTTTTAGTTCATTACAATATTTTATTAACTGTATTATAATTAATTATAGGCCTGGAAAACATCTATAAAACTTATGTACAACCTTGCCACCATCTGTTGTTTTTATATAGACTGTTAGACCCTAGAGTTCTGTCCATCTGTCCCATATGCAACGATAGAACAATTAATCATTTGATTAATGATGAATATTATACTTGTTTAGCTAACTCCAAAATAATATAGTTAAAGTAGAGCATGCATTTAAAAAAGGAAAAAAAAAATAAACCAATTTATGGATGAATAGGCCATTAAATAATATAAAATATTGTATAAAATGTCTGTATTGTTAAGTTTTTACAAAAATTCACAAAATTGTAAAATGTCTTTGCTGTAAAATAATGCACTGGCAAAAAAAGTTATAACTATAACAATAACATTACCTGTCTGTAAAGCCAGTACAATAATCATTGGTCAATTTCCCATAGACTATCTGCCATAGCCTGAATCAGAGATTTACTGGAATTCCTATTCAATCTTGTAAAAAAAAAAAAAAAAAAAAAAAAGGAAATTGCGAAAAATGTGACAGAAGGAGGAAACATCAATGTATTGATCCAGGACACAACTTGGATAGGTAACAGACACATGGCTTCCCCTCAGTGTACAATGTATATGAAGAATATACATGTTAACACGATTACCTTAGAAATAATATTGTTAATATTAAGTTACTTATATTCATAAGTATATGAAATAATAAAGATAATAGGTCCAAATAATAAAGGCCAGCAAAATAAAGCCTTACCTGTTCTAACAAGCATCTCAAGTAGGGATGAGCCAAACACCCCCCCGGTTCGGTTCACAGCAGAAGTCTATGGGACACGAACGTGAAAAATCAAAAGTGCTAATTTTTAAGGGTTAATATGCAAGTTATTTTCATAAAAAGTGTTTAGGGACCTGGGTCCTGCCCCAGGGGACATGCATCAATGCAAAAAAAGTTTTAAAAACGGACGTTTTTTCGGGAGCAGTGATTTTAATAATGCTTAAAGTGAAACAATAAAAGTGAAATATTCCTTTAAATATCTTACCTGGGGGGTGTCTACAATATGCCTGTAAAATTTTTTCCGTGTTTAGAACAGTCCCTGCACAAAATGACATTTCTAAAGGAAAAAAAGTAATTTAAAAGTAATAGCGGATATAGTGAATTGTTGGGTCTCGGCAATACAGATAAAAGCCATTGAAAAAAATGGCATGGGATCCCCCCCAGTCCATTACCAGGCCCTTTGGGTCTGGTATGAATAATAAGGGGAACCCTGAACCAAAATTAAAAAAAAAAATTGCATTGGGGTCCCCCCAAATTCCATACCAGGCCCTTCAGGGCATCCCAATTCTCTGCCAAAAGCAGTGGATCAGGCATAGGAAAATGGCATGCCAGTATCAGTCATGTTAAATAGGGGAGACAATGGTCCCGAGGCCAGAGTAAAAGTATTTTTACAAGAACTCCCCTATCCTGGAGGAGAAACAGAATTAACCTGTTTAATCGATACTGGTGCAAGCCGAAGTGTTTTTAATGTAGAGGACTTACCTCCAGGATTATTATCTACAAATGTTATCTCTGGTGTTGGCCTAACCAGGACCTCTACTGATTTGGTTGAGTCCAAGCCATTTAAACTCAGGCTAGGACAGCAAACAGAAATTGTCACTAAAGTGTTAGTTTCAGACACAGTTGCTACCAATCTTTTGGGAGCTGACATTTTGAACCAAATTTTAGCAAACATAGACTACACTCCTACAGGAGTCCAAGTGGTTAGTAGTATGTCAGGAGAAGTTTTAAATGCTGCCTGTGGAGTATTTTTAATCCAGGACTCCACTCCGCCATTTCCACCAGAATTGAAAGTGATTCCCGCTGAATTATGGGCCACCAGCAAATATGATGTAGGTCTACTGGATTGCACCCCAGTCATGATAAAAATTAAACCAGGAGCCCATTTCCCACAGATTAAACAGTACCCACTGAGTATTGCTCAGACTGAGGGGATAAAGGATCAAATCACTCAACTGAAAGCAGCACGGGTTGTTGTACCAATTAAGTCCCAAGTCAATACACCCCTGTTCCCAATTGCAAAGAAGCCAGACAAGAAGGGTGGGCAGGTGACATACCGCATGGTGCATGAGAGCCATTAACAATATAATAGAGGCAGATACCCCGATCGTGCCCAACCCCCGCACTTTACTAAGTGGAATACCTGCCTCCAGCACCTGCTTTACAGTAATTGATTTTGCAAATGCTTTCTTTTCAGTGCCCCTGCACCCAGATTGCTTGCACCTTTTTTCATTTACCCATGATGCCCAAAAGTTAGCATGGACAAGATTGCCCCAAGGCTGTGTGAGTAGCCCCTCTGAATATAATACTGCGTTAAAGCAAGTATTGGACCAATGGTCCCCCTCACACCCAAACACAGTTTTGCTTCTGTACATAGACAATTTGCTTATTTGTTCTGATACAAAGGACATTTGTAGCAGAGAAACAGTAAGCCTTCTCATGTTTCTCTATAACAGTAACTACAAAGTTAGCAAAGATAAGCTACAATACTGCCAAGAGAAAGTGATCTTCCTGGGTCACTGCATTTCACATGGAATCCGTCACCTAACCCTAGATCGAGTTAAAACTCTACAAAACTTTGAAAAGCCAAGAAATGTACGGCAACTACGTGCCTTCCTGGGGTTAGTGGGATATTGTAGGACTAGATTCCAAATGCATCAGAACTTATGGCTCCTCTATAGATATCTAATCCTTTCAAACTCACATGGGACAATGAATTGCAGATGAAGGAGCTTATTAAAATTTTGTCTGAAGCTCCCGCCATTGGACTTCCTGACTATACTAAGACTTTCTCGTTGTTCTGTCATGAACTCAATGGATTTGCTGCAGGTGTACTCACCCAGCTACATGGAGACAAACAGAGGTCTGTGATGTATGTATCAGCCTCATTAGACCCTGTCATCAAAGGCTCCCCCAGTTGTATGCGAGCCATAGCAGCCTGCATTTTGCTGCCAAAGTAACAGAGCTTGTATTAGATTCTGCTCTAATCCTGTATGTGCCACATGCAGTACAGGAAATCATGAATCAAGTAAATACCAGACATGTGTCTGCCAGTAGATATGACAAGTACCAGTCTGCTCTTTTGGCTCCATCGAATTTAACAATCAAACGATGTGTTACTTTAAATCCGGCTACTCTTCTTCCTATAATTGATGAGGAAGATGCAACAAATGGTACTGATGTAGAACCTGAGAGTTTTTCTCATGATTGTATGGCTCTGATGGAGGTAGAAAGGGCCTCTGTCACACCAGAAAAAGATGAGCCCTTATCAGATTGTGACACACACTTATTCGTAGATGGTTACAGATTTTACACTGATGATAGTCAGCCACACACAGGGTTTGCTGTAACCACTACAGACACCATTTTACATCAGGAAGCATTGATACCCCAGATGTCAGCACAGGAAGCGGAGTTGTGTGCTGTAGTCAAAGCATGTCATCTCCTAAAGAATCAAAGGGGAAACATTTACACTGACAGCAGATATGCATTTGGAATAGCCCACAATTTTGGGCCTATTTGGAAAGCACAGAACTTTCTGACTAGTGCAGGGAAGCCAGTGAGACATGCAAAACTCATAGAGCGGCTATTTGAGGCTTTTCAGAAACCAGCAGAAGTTGCCATCTTGAAGGTAAAAGGGCATGCAAGGGGAAATGACATGACAGCCAGAGGAAATGCTTTAACGGACCAAGCAGCAAAGGATGCTGCCCTTATGGCATTTGGAGTCACACCCACTGTAGGGGTCGCCCAGGTAGCGGGGACAGATTCCCCTCATCAAGAGCAGTGGGATGTAGAAACTCTAATTCAGTTGCAGAACCAGGCCCCTGATGAAGAGAAGGATAAGTGGATCAAATGTAATGCTACCCAAAATCAGCAGGGCCTGTGGAGCGCTGACAACAGGTGGTGTCTACCCAGGAGATTGTACCCAGTTTTAGCACAACTAGCACATGGCGTCAGTCATCTTGCTAAGGGCACGATGGGGGCACTTACTGACTGCTATTGGATAGCACATGGATTTAGTGCATTTGCAGCCAGGTTTTGTGCTTCATGTCTCACTTGTGCTCTGTACAATGCAGGGAGGCCTGTCCATGTTCCTCAAAAGCATTCTCCTAAGCCAGATTTCCCTTTTCAAAGAATTCAAATAGACTACATTCAGATGCCCAGAATAGGCACCTATGAGTTCGCTTTAGTGTGTGTTGACATGTTCGCAGGTTGGCCCCAGAGCTGGCCAGTAGCCAAAGCAAATGCAAAAACAACAGCAAAGAAAATTTTGAATGAAATAGTTTGTAGATATGGAGTTTCTGAAACTATTGAGATTGACAGAGGAACCTATTTTACTGGGGAAGTAATGAAAGAGGTAATGAAAGCCCTTCACATACAGTAAGCTTTCCATACTTATCATCCACAAAGTAGTGGTAAAGTTGAGAGACTTAATGGAATTTTGAAAAACAGATGTGCAAAAATTAAAGCAGATACTGGAAAAGGATGGGTGGAAGCTTTGCCATTAGCCCTATATTCTGTACGAACTACCCCTAAACAACCACATGGGCTGTCCCCCTATGGGATTTTATTTGGAGGGCCACCCAAAACAGGGCTATATTTTCCCCAACAGTTTCAGGTTTCTCACTCTAATCTGTTAGAATATGTTCAGATTTTGCAAAGAACATTGAATAAAATACATGAAGGTGTTTATAAATCTATCCCCGACCCAGATTCTGTTTCAGGTATTCACAGAATCCAACCAGGTGACTGGGTGGTGGTCAAGCGACACGTCAGAAAGCCACTAGAACCAAAATTTGATGGACCACATTTGGTGCTTTTGACAACCGGTTCTGCTGTCAAGTTGGAAGGAAAGCCCACCTGGATTCACGCCAGTCACTGCAAGAAAATCCTGAAGTGATGATATCCTTTGAAAAAATTATGATAATGTTTCTTTTCTTTTTGTTTGTGAGAACTGAGACATGGAAAAATAACCCTTTCATCCAAATGTTAAAATTGTATGCAACCCATAGCAACGCTAGTAACTGCTGGGTGTGTTCTCACTTACATCCCCAAACAGGAACAATACCCATGATAGCAATGCCTCTCAATTTCACTGATCTAAACAGGACCAGAATAAATGGCCCATACATATATATGTGGAAATAAACTTATTCATAAACTTAAGACAAAAAGACTGTGCACTTTGCAAAATGAAGCAGTTGCTCCAGAGCTTAGTAAATGAGCAGAAGCTATGCTGGCTCATCATCCAATCATGTGCAAGCAAAAATGCATTTTTCTTTAAATTTTCCTTACGTTATTGGATATTCTTTGCAAAGTGAAGCTTTACCTCATTTAATAACCTCTGAAGCAACTGCACTTGAAAAGTGGAAGAATGGTCAAACGTTCCCATAGACACACTCCTAAACCTTGTGGGCAGCCTTCCCAGAAGAGTTGAAGCTGTTATAGCTGCAAAGGGTGGGCCAACTCCATGTTGAACCCTACAGACTAATACTGGGATGCCATTAAAGTTTATGTGCGTGTAAAGGCAGGTGTCCCAATACTTTTGGTAATATAGTGTATCTCTGCCACTCTTTAAATTGATACCTCTGTCTCAACTTCTCCCAAAATTGAGCATAATGCCTAACTCTGAGCTAATGTTTTTTTTAACCTTTATAATGATCCTAGGCGTTAATAAAAAAAAAAAAAACACCTTAGGATACAATACTCACTTTTAATCCTAAGCTGTCCCCCACAGCCCCCCCCCCCCCCCCCTTAGCACTGCATCTTGCATTGATAGATGGTTGATACAGAGAGCAGAACTGATGTCTTCATATCATCACATCTGCATCATCTAGGGCCACCAGTCGTCAGAGAAGAAGAAAGATGACCCAATAGACAGTCCAGAAGACATTAGAAAAAAAAAAAGGAGGCACCTTAAGGAGGGCATAGGGGTATGTGGAGGGGGAGAGCACGGATCACGGAGCTTTAATTGTAGTCCCCTCCCAGCACTAAGCCCTACTTCCCTCATTGAACTGACAGTTGAACAAAAAGAGTAAGGACTTAATCTTGAAATTGCATAAAGCCAGGGCCAAGAATTCATGGGCACTTCCTTTTTGGGGTCAGTTCACACCACAATTTATGCATTCTGGATGCCTTTCTGCATGCATGCACTTTTATCGGGGGACCCTCTCCCGCCCCCCCCGATAAAAGTGATCTCACGACAGAGACCACTTTTATCTGAAAGCGGACCGCCCACTGTTGAGGAGGATTCCGGGGTTATGGCAGCTAGCAGCTGCCATAACAATGGTATTCCACTTCAAATAGCAGATGTACAACAACAGCGGGCGGTCCGCAAGTAGTTAAACACTGTCCATGCATATTTGATGCAGAATAAAAACGCACTGGACTACATCTAGTGTGAACCTGCCCTTAAAGTACAAGCGCTAGCCAAAAGGCCCTCATAGGACTGTGTGAGTAGAGGGACACTCTCCAGCCTTGGGAAATAGCTTTAACTACTTACCTAATGAGAACTTTCACTCCCTTCCTGCCAAGGCCATTTTTCAGCTTTTAGTGCTTTGAATGACAATTGCGAGGTCATGCAACACTGTACCCAAATGACATTTTTATCATTTTATGAGCCAGATAAAGCTTTCTTTTGGTGGTATTTAATCACCACTGAGTTTTTTTTTGTATGCTAAACAATTAAAAAAGACCAAAACAAAACCTTTTCCTTTGTGTCTGTTATAAAATTTTGCAAATTAGTAATTTTTCTTCTTCACTGATGTGCACTGATGAGGCTGCACTGATGGCCACTGATGAGGTTGCAATAATGGGCACTGATGAGGCTGCACTGATGGCCACTGATGAGGCGGCACTAATGGGCACTGATAAGTTGCACAAGGGACAATGATAAAGAGGCATTTATGAGGCTGCACTGATAAAGCGCCACTGTTGGCTCCTGATATGCTGCACTGATGGGCATTGATGAGGCTGCATTAATGGGCACTGATAGACTGCACTGAAGGGGAAAGATGAGACTGCACTAATAGGCACTGATGAGGCGGCACTAATGGGCACTGATAAGCTGTGCTGATGGACACTGACAAAGAGGTACTGATGAGGCTGCACTGATAAAGCATCACTTATGGGCACTGATATGCTGCACTGTTGGACACTGGTTGATTGGCACTGATGGCGATAATCAGGGCACTGATGTCTGCTGTTACAGGAAAGCTGATTATAATAAAATAATGCCCCAAGGGAAAAATAATTCCCTTAGAGAGTACAGCATTGGGGGTACAGTGTTATCCGGCACTACAGAAGAAAAAGATTTGGGGGTGCTTATTTCAAATGATTGCAAAATGAGCAAACAGTGTGACCAGGCAGTGGAAAAAGCAAATAGAATTCTGGGATGCATCACTAGAAGGATCACCAGCAGGAGATAGCAGATTCTGATTCCCCTATATAAATCTTTAGTGAGACCTCATTTAGAATACTGCGTCTATTTCTGGAGACCTCACTTACAAAAAGATGTTGATAAGATAGAACGAGTTCAGAGATGGGTGACACAAATGGTGAAAGGTTTGGGGGATAAAACATATTGAGAGCAACTTCAGGAACCTAATTTGTACAGTCTGGAGGAAAGAAGGGAAAGGGAAGACATGATTTAAATCTTTAAATACATCAACGGGGTGAATAAGGTTGAAGGAAGGCGGTCTTTTCAATATGAAACCAAAATCAAGAACACAAGGACAAACCAACTGGAGAAAAGTTCAAAACTTATCTTAGAAAGTATTATTTTACTGAAAGGGCAGTTGATGATTGGAATAAGCTACCAAAAGAGGTAGTGAGACAGTCAACAGTAAATGGCTTCAAACACGCTTGGGATAAACATAAATCTATATTCGGACAAGGAGGTTAAGGGAAAAAAATTAAAATAAATGGGCAAAACTCAATGGACTACCCATTCTTTTTCTGCTATCTCTTTTCTATGTTTCTATGTTATCAGCTTTCCTTTCCTCACACAGTGGCAGCGCTGAGAAAAGGATATGTCAATAACCAACATTTGTTTACGTGATTGGACACAGCTGATCATATAGTAAAGTAGTAAAGAGCCAAGGTCATTGGCTCTTTACCCTGATTGGTGATGCGTTGTGTCCGAGGGACGTGACAGGGAGGAGGTGAGTCCTGCCCAGTCTTCAATCTGCTATAGAACTGGTTAAAGAGCTCTGTCAGGAATCCATGCATTAGGTCAGCTACCACAGAAATATGATTTATGAGCACACCTGAATGGGTCATTACGTTATCCCACACCAAAAGCAATAGATGTCTCTGTTCCCTGATTGCTTTTTGTGCAATGTCATATATCCAGAAATTAATGGTTCTCTCAATGTATTTTAACCCCTTGGCCGCATATTTGCGTGAATTGCTTTCAATACAGCTGTGTCCAGAGCGAGCAAGCTGTGCGCTCTCGGGACAGTTACTGGCACCTAACCGAAAACTTCTGATCACAAGCAGCAGTTTTCGGATCACATGACCACCATGACAGCCAATCACAGCGGTCACGTGATCTTAAGCCTTGCCCCGCCTCTCGGCATCATAAACCTCTTAGAGGGCAGGGAGGCGCCGGCACAGAGAGGTTTATCTCATCTCCAGGAAACTTGAAAACGATTCCATGCAGTGGGGCAGTGCGCTGCATGGATTAATTGCTTGTTTAGTCTAGGGCAGTAAAAGCACTTACTTACTTGATCCTTTGCTCCCCCAGCAGATGGGGCTCCCTCATGATCTGGCGATGGACTTGGCATTATCAACCCTGCTTTGGTCTTTAAGATGGCAGGACCTTAGACTGCTAGAGCATAGGGGAGAAGACATTATGGGGACTAATCTAGAACAAAAATCTACTTTGACGAGTTGCCTAGACGTAAACAAGCAATTAGCCCTTGCAGTGAAGGCAGAGCCCTGTTGCATAGGAGCAATTTTCAAGTTTTCCCAGAGTTGTTCTTTAAATGTCCCTATACAATAGTGTATGCAAAGACATTTTTTTTTGTTTTGGTGTAGAAAGGATTAATACTTCTATAAGGTTATAATTTGCTGTCTGTGTCTGTTTGAAGATACCTTTTACTTCCTGTCCCAGAAATACAACAGGATGTGAGTAGGGATCCCCCAAAAGAATTACCTTGTATACATTTGTCACTGGAGTACCCCTATAAAAAAAATTACTATTGCTTCTTGTTCTGGTGACAACTCCAATGTTTTGGATTACCCCTCAGTTTCTGTTTTATTGACAAGGTGACAATGGTCATCAGGCCACGTAGAGAGGGGGAATCTAATCAGTTGGTTATTGGTTGAAATAGATGTCTTTTTTCATCCAGTCTAACTATGTAACTATGGGGGGGGGGGGGGTTCTAAAACTGTGTGCAAAATCTGGTGCAGCTCTGCATAGAAACCAATCAGCTTCCAGGTTTTATTGTCAAAGCATAAAGGAGTTGTAAAGTCTCAAAGTTTTTCACCTTAATGCATGCTATGCATTAGGGTGAAAAACCTTTTGTGGTACAGCTGCCCCCCAGAGCCCCCTTTTTCTTAACTGAACCTGATATTTCCACCGACGAGAAGAAGCCCTGCTCCAGCCGCTGTCTCGGGTCCTCATTGGATAGATTGACAGCAGTGGGAGCCACTTGCTCCCACTGCTGTCAATCAAACCCAATAACACAGGAGTCAGAGGGCAGGGCCGAGTTCTGCTGTCTGTGTCAATGGACGCAGCAGCAGAATTCGAGAGCGCGCCCGCACGAGTGCCCCCATGGAAAGCGGCTCTCCATGGGGGCACTCGATGCGGAGGAAGAGCCAGGAGCACCACCAGGGGACCCCAGAAGAACCTTTACAAACACTTTAATTGAACAAGCTGAAGTTAGAAGCAGATTGGCTACCATGCACAGCTGCACCAGATTATCAGTGCTCCAGTTTTAGTAAGGCTCTCTTCACATCTTCGCATAGCAATTTGCTGGAATTTTTGGTATTTTTGGTGTTTTTTTGCAAGCTTTTTTTAAAGCGTTTTAGCGTTTCAGGTATTTTTGTTTAGCCAATAGAAAGCACTAGGGGGGAGAGGGAGAGGAAATTACGGGTGCAGAGCTGCTATTTGAATAAAAAAAGCTCGTAAAATGCTCAAGTCAGGCTTTTCTAATGGAGTCTATGGGCCCAAAAAACACTTGTAATCTGCCAAAACAAAGCTCATTTTTTTTTAGGTTCAGGTGTTTTGCTTCAGGCGGCAGAATGCTCATATGTGAACAGGGGCCATTGAAATGAATAGGATTTGGCTTGTTGAGCATTTTAGAGCTACAAGCTTCAAGCAGAAAATCGTTCAGGTGTGAAAAGGGACTAACCCTGCATTCACACATGAACGCAGGCGGAATCACTGCGTTTTTAAATGGGTGCCATTAGAAGTAATGTGATGCCATTACTTCTAATGGCACCCCAATTGCGATTTTCCCTCCATTATTGCACAGTAAGTCGCGCTGCAATCACAACGCTTGTCACTCAAAAGGGAACATTCTTTTGGGAGACAGCGTCACATGTTGCGATTTGCCGCGATTACAGCACAAATTTACCACGTGACAATTGTGGCAAAACCGCAACGCAATTTGGGCGCTTTTAGAAGTAATGGCATCGCAAACACGTCCAGTGTTTTTCAGCCATTTGAAATCACGTAGCGTAATCGCAGCGATCCCACACGCGATTATGTGTGAATGCAGGGTAAATCTCCCCCTATATGTCTATGTATGTAGCAGGGACACAGAGAGCAATAAAAACTTGACAGAGGGCGTAATCCTTCCTTACTTAATCCAAAACAAAAGCAAAAAAGGTTTTCCTTTACATAATATTTAAAGTGGTATTAAACCCAGATGTAAAAAGCCAGATGTGATGGCTGCATTCCTTTTATTTTTAAGGCTTACTCTCTTATACAGTGGGACAAAAAAGTATTTAGTCAGCCACCAATTGTGCAAGTTCTCCCACTTAAAAAGATGAGAGAGGCCTGTAATTGTCATCATAGGTATACCTCAACTATGAGAGACAAAATGTGGAAAAAAATCCAGACAATCACATTGTCTGATTTTTGAAAGAATTTATTTGCAAATTATGGTTAAAAATAAGTATTTGGTCACCTACAAACAAGCAAGATTTCTGGCTCTCACAGACCTGTATCTTCTTCTTTAAGAGGCTCCTCTGTCCTCCACTCATTACCTGCATTAATGGCACCTGTTTGAACTTGTTATCAGTATAAAAGACACCTGTCCACATCCTCAAACAGTCACACTCCAGACTCCACTATGGTGAAGACCAAAGAGCTGTTGAATGACACCAGAAACAAAATTGTAGACTGAATCTGCAATAGGTAAGCAGCTTGTGTGAAGAAATCAACTGTGGGAGCAATAATTAGAAAATGGAAGACATACAAGACCACTGATAATCTCCCTCGATCTGGGGCTCCACGCAAGATCTCACCCGTGGGGTCAAAATGATCATAAGAATGGTGAGCAAAAATCCCAGAACCACACGGGGGGACCTAGTGAATGACCTGCAGAGAGCTGGGACCAACGAAACAAAGGTTACCATCAGTAACCATGCTGCCAGGGACTCAGATCCTGCAGTGTCAGACGTGTCCCCCTGCTTAAGCCAGTACATTTCCAGGCCCGTCTGAGGTTTGCTAGAGAGCATTTGGATGATCCCGCAGAGGATTGGGAGAATGTCATATAATGTCGTCGTGTTTGGAGGAGAGAGAATGCTGAGTTGCAACCAAAGAACACCATACCTACTGTGAAGCATGGGGGTGGCAACATCATGCTTTGCGGCAGTTTCTCTGCAAAGGGAACAGGACGACTGATCCGTGTACATGAAAAAATGAATGGGGCCATGTATCGTGAGATTTTGAGTGCAAACCTCCTCCCATCAGCAAGGGCATTGAAGATGAAACATGGCTGGGTCTTTCAGCATGACAATGATCCCAAACACACCGCCCGGGCAACGAAGGAGTGGCTTCGTAAGAAGCATTTTAAGGTCCTGGAGTGGCCTAGCCAGTCTCCAGATCTCAACCCCATAGAAAACCTTTGGAGGAAGTTGAAAGTCCATGTTGCCCAGCGACAGCCCCAAAACATCACTGCTCTAGAGGAGATCTGCATGGAGGAATGGGCCAACATACCAGCAACAGTGTGTGACAACCTTGTGAAGACTAATGCCCTGTACACACGATCGGACATTCCGAGAACAAAATCCATTGGATTTTTTCCGACGGATTTTGGGCCAAACTTGTCTTGCATACACACGGTCGCACAAAGTTGTTGGAAAATCCAATCATTCTGAACGCGGTGAGCACGTACGTTGGGACTATAAATGGGGCAGTAGCCAATAGCTTTCGTCTCTTAATTTATTCTGAGCCTGCGTGGCACTTTGTGCATCGGATTTGTGTACACATGATCGGAATTTAAACAATCGGATTTTGTTGTCAGAAAATTTTATATCCTGCTCTCAAACTTTGTGTGTCGGAAATTCCAACGGAAAAAGTCAGATGGAGCCCACACATGATCGGAATTCCCGACAACACAATCCGATCGCCCTTTTTCTATCGGAAAATCCGACCGTGTGTACAGGGCATTACAGAAAACGTTTGACCTCTGTCATTGCCAACAAAGGATATATAACAAAGTATTGAGGTGAACTTTTGATATTGACCAAATACTTATTTTCCACCATAATTTGCAAATAAATTCTTTCAAAAATCAGACAATGTGATTGTCTGGATTTGTTTCCACATTTTGTCTCTCATAGTTGAGGTATACCTATGATGACAATTACAGGCCTCTCTCATCTTTTTAAGTGGGAGAACTTGCACAATTGGTGGCTGACTAAATACTTTTTTGCCCCACTGTATTTGCATCTGGTGAACCAACCAGGAAGTCTATTGTTTTTCCACAGCACAAGCTATTCTGCAAGTGTAGCAGCTTAGCTAGCAGTTGTTAGTGCTTACAACGATCTTTTATTTATTTAAAACCTTTATCCCAAAAAGGAACACCCCCCCCCCCCCCAGACTGACACTGTTACGGTCCAAAGGTGCCCCCTGTGCTTATTCATTCAAATGAGAGGCACTCTAATACAGGAGGTGTGTTACTAGCCAGATCACCAGGTGACAATAGAGGGTAAAAAAGTTCTAAAATAGAAAACAAATGCAGCCACCACATCAAATGATTGGTAAGCTGCAATATGTTACAGTTTTGGGATTAAAAGCGATTTAATTTGCTGAACAATAGATGATAGTTTGAAAACAACACGGTATAAGCTCTAATTCTTCTATAAAGATTGCACTCTTCAGTATAATATATGCCCCTGCATCATATACTGGTTAATAGGCATTATGTCAGCATACCAGGGCATCGTAGTAAACCTGACAAGAAGATACATAAAAAAATTCTTATCAACCTATAAACATAAATAAATGGCAAAGCAGGGTGTAAATGTTGATGAAGAAACATCATTCTTTATTACATTTCCAATAATTAAGAACATAAAACAGCAATTTACAGACTATGAGTAAACAAAACAGGAACTTATCTCTCCTGCTTTTCAGCAAACTCTAATGCCTTTTTTTTTTACTAAACGATCGAACTAAGGAGCAATCTGTGTTTTGATTACACAAATATCCACTTTAACTGCCCTCCAAACATCCTCACCAAAGGGAAATTTACAATGCAGTTTAAAGGTAATAAATGCATTTTATTCCTTTATATAAATATCTTCTGATTAGTGCTGTTGTTTCCAGTTAAAAAGAAAACTTGTACTAATTTAAAGGATCAGTGCATCCAAAACTGGGATCTCAGTTTTTGGTAGATGGTTGAGATTTAAAACCACTCAACCAATGTCTACTGTTTCTTCACTGGAGTTCCTGGGTCTGCATATCTGCTGAAGCCATTATGCCCCCACCCCCTCTGTTTAATCATTTTATATAATGAAAGATGCAACAGAAACAACTGTTTCAATCTAAGTTGGGAAGGGATGGACAGGCACAGACTCAAAAGTTATTGGGATACCTAAGACCACTAAGAGGTCAGGAGCTGACTGAGCCCACTCAAACATACCAGATATACCACTTTTAGGTGGCATGAGCATTTATGGCTAGTAAAGTGACATATGCACTTTCTGTAGCTCACATGCAGCACCAACTTTCTGCCAGAGCAGCCTGAGCAACTCCAAAAGCTTGGGGCAGTTATGCAATGAACAACCACAGTAATGAATGATGAGGTCTAATATACCCCTTATACTTGCTGCACTGTTAAATGTAAAAGGTGGTCTCACTAACCCAGCCTTTTTTAACCAGGGTGCCATGGCAGCCTGGGGGGGGGGGGGGGGGGGCTCCTGGGTCCTTCAGGGGTGCCTTGGCAAAATACCTAAAAATTGCCACAAATTGCTCAAAAATTGTCAACAAGCCAGTGAGTGCCACAAGCCTGCTTTTTTGTTACACAAACCAACAGGTTTTATTATGCAGCATTAAAACCATGGGTGCCGTGCAGACCAGCCTACTGGCATCCTAACATCCAATGATGTCATTGGTTGATAACGAGGATGTTGGGCACCTGTACAGCATCCTTGTTTGCCCCCACCCCTCTCTGGGATCCCGTTAGCAGAGAGAGGGACAGAAACTGAGGAAGTAGAAAAATTCTAGAATACTAGTCAGTACCAGTGTGCAAAGAAGGAGGAATAAATCACCTCTAATGCTGGGTGGCCTATGTGTTTGGATGCTGCTGTGATGTGTAAAACTATTAGTTTAGTGCCTTGAGATTGCGGTGCCTTGACACAAAAAAGGTTGAGAAACACTGCAGTAACCAGTAGTTAGGTAAAGGTGGTAGGAGAGGCCAAGCAAGGTATTGACCTTCTGGACTGTGATCAGCATTAGCAAAATACACAGGACCAGTTTCCAAAGGGTGCAAAGAAAATACTTTCTGGATAGCAGATAGTCTTTTCAGACAGGACGATAACTTTACTGTAGAATGGTTGCCAAGTAGGGAGGAGCCAAACTGCCCTGGTTTAGATTCAAATAGGGTTTAGTGAACTACATAGAAATGTGCTAAACTCAAACCCCACTGAATTCAGTGGGAGCCAAAACCTAAAAAATGCCAATTTTCTGGGCCAATAGGAAAGAGGGTGTCAAAAATAAATAAATAAATATATAAATAAATAAATAAATAGCATGGGGATGTAGGCACTGACCTAGGAAATATGTGCTGGTCAATTCAATTCAGCCAGGAGCAGCGAGTTTTAAATGCTTAAAGTGGAACATTAAAAGGCAAAGCATCTTGTCCTAATGTTCATAAGGACAAGGACCTTTTCCACACAACCCTGGCCCAGTGGTCGAAGAGGTTCTGCAGGCGAGGGCTTATTGGAATCTCAAAAGGGATAAAACATAGGGAAATCTGTATTTACTGCAGATATACTGATTTTTTTTTTTTTTTATAAATATATTTTTTGCCCTGACATATACCAATTATGTTTTAGCCAGTGTCATGTTCACTGAGCATAAAAGAAGGCAACGCAAGGCTCAAAATGAACTCGTTATCATGGTAAAAACTGCCAGAATATTATCATGTATATACTTCTGAAGGTCCTATTTAGCAAGCACACGTACGTACATTTTTTTTTAATTATTATTAAAATAATAAAACTAAACTAGTTTTCAGCAATTTTCATGACAAAAGGAGTGAAACTCCATAGGGCCATGTCAGAGCTGTAAACTCACATGAGTCAGTCTTGCCGCTGGAGTTGCCAAGAGACAAACCAGCAGGTCAATTCACCAGCATCTATCAAATTTTAAATATTCATTTTAGGTAGACTGTTCTTTCAGCAAGCATTTTTAATTTTTTTTTGCTTCAGTGATATATATATCATCTTCTTTCTATTTATTCATATGATAAAATGATTTTAAATGTTTCCACAGAGATGATTCAGCCACCTGAAATGATAATTACACCCTCTATATTAGTAATTTGCAGTTTGCCTGTAAAATTACTTCCAGGCGGTGTGAACAAAAGCAAATTAGAAATAAGTGCAAGGTCACTAAAGGTTCTGTACATATTCTATGCACTGTAAAGTTTTAGCTGCTTTGCAGTCTTAAAAAGTTCTTGTGTCTTGTGATTTGAAAATTGTATCCTATTCTTGACAGTATCTAAGCTATCGAGCTGCTATTAGCAATGAGTGTGCTTAACAGCACATTAGTCACTGCCTCTTCTCATGAGCAGCATCAAAATAATTATGCATGCAACATTTTAATTTAATGGTACTACAGATATACTTGACAGTTTAATATAAACACACAAATACGCAAGCACATCTATGATTTGAAATAGGCTGGAAAAAAAATCCTATTTAAAATAGCTTTAAACCCTCTCGTTGCCAGTGTTGCTTTTTAATTTTTTGCCCATATATTATTTTTTAGATCTGAAAATTAACTCTTACCTTATTAAAAAAACCCATTCAGTTTAAAATTGGAATGAAGGGCAAAACGTGTGTTATATATATATATATATATATATATATATATATATATATATATATACACACAGTATATACACTCACTAGCCACCCACTTTATAGGTACACCTGTTCAATTGCTTGGTAACACAAATTGCTGGTCAACCAATAACATGGCAGCAACTCAATGCATTTAGGCATCTAGGCGTGGTGAAGACGGCTTGCTGACGCTCAAACCGAGCATCGGAAGGGGGAAGAAAGGGGATATAAGTGAGTATTTTTTTAAAACTGCTGATCTACTGAGATTTTCGAATTTATTCGAGAAAAGGAGACATGGACTTTAGAGGCACACCCATATTATTGAAATACAAAATAGAAATTTTTATTTTTATGATTAAAAATAACATTATTGGCATGACATGTTAAAAGCAAAACATGGTGTTTGGTCTAAACAACTCTCACACCACCTAACACAACCAACTATTACCACAGTAAGAAAGATCAATCAAAATGATTCAAAGGAGGTATTGTTTTTAATAAATTTTTTATTTTCATGTATTTTAGACTGCAAGCTCCTGAAGAAGCGCTTAAGGGCGCGCGACATGAAGAGTTGTCGTCACCACGCCTCTACCACCAACCAGCTTTTCCTCTACTAACATCACCTCATTTGAATCAGTTTGATTGATCTTTCTTACTGTGGTAATAGTTGGTTGTGTTAGGTGGTGTAAGCGTTGTTTAGACCAAACCCCATGTTTTTAAATAATGCCTATAATGCTATTTTTAATCATAAAAATAAAAATGTATATTTTGTATTTCAATGCTATGGGTGCGCCTCTAAAGTCCATGTCTCCTTCTCTCAAATAAATTCTGCAATATAGTTAGGACGCTGGCACACTTATACTTGTTTGTATCCACAACGCCATCTTGCAGCGATACACTTAACTTAAATTTCTACTGAGATTTTCACCTACAACCATTTCTAGGGTTTACAGGGAATGGTCCGAAAAAGAGAAAATATTCAGTGAGTGGTAGTTGTGTGGACAGAAATGCCTTGTTGATGTCAGAGGTCAGAGGATAATGGGCAGACTGGTTCAAGATGATAGAAAAGCAACAGTAACTCAAATAACCACTTGTTACAACCAAGGTAAGCAGAATACCATCTCTGAATGCACAACACATCCAACCTTGAAGCAGATGAGCTACAGCAGCAGAAGACCACACCGAGTGCCACTCCTGTCAACTAAACCCAGGAAACTGAGGCTACAATTTGCACAGGCTCACCAAAATTGGACAATAGAAGATTGGAAAAATGTTGCCTGGTCTGATGAGTCTCTAGTTCAGCTTTTAACTTCAGATGGCAGGGTCAGAATTTGGCGTAAACAACATGAACGCAGGGATCCATCTTGCCTTGTATTAATGGTTCAGGCTGGTGGTGGTGGTGTAATGGTGTGGGGGGTATTTTCTTGGTACACTTTGGGCTCTTTAGAAGCATGTCAATTAAAAATCACAGCCTACCTGAGTATTGTTGCTGACCAATTCCATCCCTTTATGACTACAGTGTACCCATCTTCTGATGACTACTTCCAGCAGGATGATGCATTATGCCACAAAGTTCAAATCATTGCAAACTGTTTTTTTGAACAAGACAATGAGTTCACTGTACTCCAAAGGCCCCCACAGTCACCAGATCTCAATCCAATAGATCACCTTTGGGATGTGGTGGAACAGGAGATTCGCAGCATGGATGTGCAGCTGACAAATCCACAGCAACTGCATGATGCTATCATGTCAATATGGAGCAAAGTCTCTGAGGAATGTTCCCAACACTTTGTTGAATCTATGCCATGAGGAATTAACCCAGTTCGGAAGGCTAAAGGGGGTCCAGCCCAGTACTAGCAAGATGTATCTAATAAAGTGGCTGGAGTGTGTATATGTATATATATATATATATATATATATATATATATATATATATATATATATATATATATATATATATATAGTATCTCACAAAAGTTAGTACACCCCTCACATTTTTGTAAATATTTTATTATATCTTTTCATGTGACAACACTGAAGAAATGACACTTTGCTACAATGTAAAGTAGTGATTTTACAGCTAGTATAACAGTGTAAATTTGCTGTCCCCTCAAAATAACTCAACACACAGCTATTAATGTCTAAACCGCTGGCAGCAAAAGTGAGTACACCCCTAAGTGAAAATGTCCAAATTGGGTCCAATTAGCCATTTTCCCTCTCCAGTGTCATGTGACTCATTAGTGTTACAAGGTCTCAGGTGTGAATGGGGAGAAGGAGTGTTAAATTTGGTGTTATTGCTCTCACTTTCTCACACTGGTCACTGGAAGTTCAACATGGCACCTCACGGCAAAGAACTCTCTGAGGATCTGAAAAAAAGAATTGTTGCTCTACATAAAGATGGCCTAGGCTATAGGAAGATTACCAAGACCCTGAAACTGAGCTGCAACACGGTGGCCAAGACCATACAGCGGTTTAACAGGACAGGTTCCACTCAGAACAGGCCTCGCCATGGTTGACCAAAGAAGATGAGTGCACGTGCTCAGCATCATATCCAGAGGTTGTCTTTGGGAAATAGATGTATCAGTCCTGCCAGCATTGCTGCAGAGGTTGAAGGGGTGGGGGGGGGGGGTCAGCCTGTCAGTGCTCAGACCATACGCCACATGCTGCATCAAATTGGTCTGCATGGCTGTCGTCTAAAGATGATGCACAAGAAAGCCCGCAAACAGTTTGCTGAAGACAAGCAGACTAAGGACATGGATTACTGGAACCATGTCCTGCGGTCTGATGAGACCAAGAAAAACTTATTTGGTTCAGATGGTGTCAAGCGTGTGTGGCAGCAACCAGATGAGAAGTGCAAAGACACGTGTGTCTTGCCGAAAGTCAAGCATGGTGGTGGGAGTGTCTTGGTTTGGGGCTGCATGAGTGCTGCCAGCACTAGGGAGCTACAGCTCAGTTCATTGAGGGAACTATGAATGCAAACATGCACTGTGACATACTGAAGCAGAGCATGATCCCCTCCCGCTGGAGACTAGGCCGCAGGGCAGTATTCCAACGTGATAACGACCCTGAACACACCTCCAAGATGACCACTGCCTTGTAAAGAAGTTGAGGGTAAAGGTGATGGACAGGCCAAGCATGTCTCCAGACTTAAACCCTATTGAGCATCTGTGGGGCATCCTCAAAGGGAAGGTGGAGGAGTGCAAGGTCTCTAACATCCACCAGCTCTGTGATGTCATCATGGAGGAGTGGAAGAGGACTCCAGTGGCAACCTGTGAAACTGGTGAACTCCATGCCCAAGAGGGTTAAGGCAGTGCTGGAAAATAATGGTAGCTGTGACAGAGGACTGGAACTATGGACTAACTATGGAGTCAACCCATCTGGGGGCTCCTCCTGTGTTAGTCTCCTGCCGAAAGGGGAGAAATGTGACAGACCTAGCTGGGACAGAGGCTGTTGGAGAGGACTGAATGCAAGCCTCTTGCCTTTTGATTATGAGCCCTGGATTTTCAAGGGAACAATACTCTGCAAGGTGAATTAAAAATCCAGTCTGAACTTTACTAGTCGGACTCAGTCGTGTATATATGTATATATTGTATATTGTCTCATTCTGTTGTGGACTCTTTGATGTGATCATTTGGGATGTGTGTCCCTGTAGAGGGAGGGGGGATTCCTCCAGCAGCCCCCCTGATGATAAGACTGTTTACTGAGGAGAAGTTTGAACACACCTGACCTGTGTGTCCATTGTCTTTGGACAGTTTAATCTGCCCTCTTTTCCAAGGGTGGGGGGGAGAGTCTCTGAGTTATTTTATCTGTCCATGTGTGATAATAAAAATAGTCGTGATAATAAAAATAGTCCATGTTAGCAGTGAAACAAGTGTCGCCTTGTTTTATGCTTGGGAGCGGTTGGAATATCTGATATCTGTATCCAGACTACAAGGAAGTGGTATACTGACGGAAGCACTCAAGTGGAGTGTGGGACGTTCCGTGACATTGGTGGCAAGCAGCGGGACGCTTCCTGCAGTCTGGGACATCCAAACTTCCACCTGGATCCAAGGTCCGGATAGCAGGAGAGGAGAGGTACAGATACCAACCGCCATGGAGGAGGAATTCAGAAGGAGGTTGCGAGAGATGTAGATACAGCACAGAGGACCGGTATCAGAGCAGGTCCTGCTGGGATGGTGTGATTCTATTCGCTGCAAACTCTGGAAAAAAGCGCTAGCCCGTGAGCAGTGACACCAGGGAAAAGTTCTCTCCTCCATCCAGGAAAGGTACTGGTTGCAGTACGGATTGCAGGGGCGTTTTTTTGGAGAAAAACTGCACAATTAAGCAGGCTGGTCTGGGCAGAGATGAAGCTGGATGAGAGCTACAGAGCCCAAGCATGTCCCTGGATAGCGAATGACAGCCCAACGGAAGGCTTAAGCTACGGCAGCTTGGGACTGTTGTATGTGAAGCTGACAGGGGACCCTAACTTTGGCAGTGATTTGGAGTGGAGGGTGGACGAAATCATGTATTTCAGAGAAGGGCTACTGAAGTGCACTGGGCACAGGAAGATTTGGAGTTTCTGGCCATTCAGGAATGGGAGCTGGAGATCGCCTACAAACGGCTGCTAGACGTTGCTCAGTGCCAGGGCTGGGCTCCCTTTGCCTGGGACTATCAGGAAATACCAATTGACAACCCTGAAATCCTGGCTGAAGAGTCGGCAATGTGGCAGAGTAATAGTGTGCCTTGCCAACTTGCCCCTACAGCTATGGAGGCGGAGGTCTTATGGCGGATGCAGCAAGTGCTGATTGACCTTGATGATCCTGTTTCTGCATGGAATGATCTTGGATGGAAGAATATGCCTGTCCAGCAGCATGCCAGAGAATCGGCAGTGGAAAATCTGGAGATTGCCATCCCCAAACCTGAAGTGCTGACAACAGGGCAGAGCTCTGCTAACCTCTGCCCAGCACTGATAGCATCTCCTGGGTTCCATGGACAGGAGATGGTGAACCTCTATCCCCAGACATCAGTTACAGAGACATGGGATTTGATAGACTTTTCTGCTGAGGAAGGACAACCTGATGAGCCTCCAGCAGAAGAGCTGCTATCAGGGCCAAAGTTCACTGTGCTCTGCCCAGTACCAACAGTGGCTTCAGCCTTTTGAGAGAAGAGGTAGTCGGCCTTTCTCCCACAACACTGACAGGGACATGTGATTTTCTGCCAGCAGCGTCTATGGAGTTACAACAAACTTCTCCAGCTGAAGATCTGGTATCTGAACAGAGGGTCCAAGACCTCACACTTTTAGCAATTCCAGAGACTTGGGATTTAATAGACGGTTCTGTAGAGGAGGAACCACCTAGCAAACCCCCAGCAGAAGTGCTGGCAACTGGACAGAGGGTCAAGAGCCAAGACCTCTGCCCCACACCTGCAGCAATTGTGGAGGCCCAAGGTGAGGAGGTGGCAGTCTATCGTGAGCTACAGATCAGGATCCAAGGAGAGAATGCAGTCATCACCTCACAACTGCAGCTTGATCTGGTGCCGGTGGATGGGGCTTCAGTCCCCACCTGTATACCCCAGGGATGCTGGGCAGTCGGCCCAGATCCCCAACAGCATGATGGAGTGAGCCCAGTCCCCCTGTCCTCTCTCCAGCGGCAGAAAGGACTCCAGGGAGAAGGGCCAGTCCAGGCCTCTCCCCAGCGGCGGATATGTTCTCTGAGAGAGGCAGAGGTTGGCTGGGTGAGTAATACTCTGTTTGGAACAATTTGTTTGGGGTACTGTGTGGGTACAGGCAGTAGAGGACTGGAACTATGGACTAACTATGGAGTCAACCCATCTGGGGTCTCCTCCTGTGTTAGTCTCCTGCCGAAAGGGGAGAAATGTGACAGACCTAGCTGGGACAGAGGCTGTTGGAGAGGACTGAATGCAAGCCTCTTACCTTTTGATTATGGGCCCTGGATTTTCAAGGGAACAATACTCTGCGAGGTGAATTAAAAATCCAGTCTGAACTTTACTAGTCGGACTCAGTCGTGTATATATGTATATATTGTATATTGTCTCATTCTGTTGTGGACTCTTTGCTGTGATCATTTGGGATGTGTGTCCCTGTAGAGGGAGGGGGGATTCCTCCAGTAGCCCCCCTGCTGATAAGACTGTTTACTGAGCAGAAGTTTGAACACACCTGACCTGTGTGTCCATTATCTTTGGACAGTTTAATCCGCTCTCTTTTCCAAGGGTGGGGGGGGGGGGGGAGAGTCTCTGAGTTATTTTATCTGTCCATGTGTGATAATAAAAATAGTCCATGTTAGCAGTGAAACAAGTGTCGCCTTGTTTTATGCTTGGGAGCGGTTGGAATATCTGTTATCTGTATCCAGACTACAAGGAAGTGGTATACTGACAGAAGCACTCAAGTGGAGTGTGGGATGTTCTGTGACAGTAGCCACACAAAATTTTGACACTTTGGGCCCAATTTGGACATTTTCACTTAGGGGTGTACTCACTTTTGTTGTCAGCGGTTTAGTCATTAATGGCTGTGTGTTGAGTTATTTTGAGGGGACAGCAAATTTACACTGTTATACAAGCTGTACACATACTACTTTACATTGTAGCAAAGTGTAATTTCTTCAGTGTTGTCACATGAAAAGATACAATAAAATATTTACAAAAATGTGAGGGGTGTACTCACTTTTGTGAGATACTGTATATATGTATATAGTGCCTTGAAAAAGTATTCATACCACTTGACATTTTCCACTATTTGTCATGTTAAAACCAAAATTTTGTAGACCAAAATTGATAGACCAACACAAAGTGGCACATGATTGTGAAGTGGAAGGAAAATTATAAATGTTTTTCAAAGTTTTTTTACAAATACATATCTGAAAGTTGTGGCGTGCATTTGTATTCAGCCCACTTTACTCTGATACCCCTAACTAAAATCTAGTGGAACCAATTGCCTTCAGAAGTCACCTAATTTAGTAAATAGAGTTCATCTGTGTGTAATTTCATCTCAGTATAAATACAGCTGTTCTGTGAAGGTTGTTAGAGAACCTTAGTTAACAAACAGCATCATGAAGGCCAAGGAACACACTAGACAGGTCAGGGATAAAGTTGTGGAGAACTTTAAAGCAGGGTTAGGTTATAAAAAAATATCCCAAGCTTTGAACATTTCACGGAGCACTGTTCAATCCATCATCCGAAAATAGAAAGAGTATAGCACAACTGCAAACCTACCAAGACATGGCGATCCACCTAAACTGACAGGCCGGGCAAGGAGAGCATTAATCAGAGAAGCAGCGAAGAGGCCCATGGTAACTCTGGAGGAGCTGCAGAGATCCACAGCTCAGGTGGTAGAATCTGTCCACAGGACAACTTTTAGTCGTGCACTCCACAAATCTGGCCTTTATGGAAGAGTGGCAAGAAGAAAGCCATTGTTGAAAGAAAGCCATAAGAAGTCCCATTTGCAGTTTGCGAGAAGCCCTGTGGGGAACACAGCAAACATGTGGAAGAAGGTGCTTTGGTCTGATGAGACCAAAATTGAACTTTTTGGCCTAAAAGCAAAGCGCTATGTGTGACGGAAAACTAACACTGTACATCACCCCAAACACACCATCCCCACCTTGAAACATAATGGTGGCAGCATCATGTTGTGGGGATGCTTTTCTTCAGCAGGGACAGGGAAGCTGGTCAGAGTTGATGGGAAGATGGATGGAACCAATTACAGGGAAATCTTAGAAGAAAACCTGTTATGCCCTGTACACACGATCGGACATTGATCGGATATTCCGACAACAAAATCCATGGATTTTTTCCAACGGATGTTGGCTCAAACTTGTCTTGCATACACACGGCCACACAAAGTTGTCGAAAAATCCGATCGTTCTGAACGTGGTGACGTAGAACACATACGTCGGGACTATAAACGGGGCAGTAGCCAATAGCTTTCCTCTCTTAATTTATTCTGAGCATGCGTGGCACTTTGTGCATCAGATTTGTGTACACACGAATGGAATTTCCGACAACGGATTTTGTTGTCGGAAAATGTTATAGCACGCTCTCAAGCTTTGTGTGTCAGAAATTCCTATGGAAAACGTGTTATGGAGCCTACACATGGTCGGAATTTCCGACAACAAGGTCCTATCACACATTTTCCATCGGAAAATCCTATCGTGTGTACAGGACTTTAGAGTCTGCAAAAGACTTGAGACTGGGGCGGAGGTTCACCTTCCAGCAGGACAAACGACCCTAAACATACAACCTGAGTTATAATGGAATGGTTTGGATAAAAGCATATTCATATGTTAGAATGGCCCAGTCAAAGTCCAGACCTAAATCCAATTGAGAATCTGTGGCAAGACTTGAAAATTGCTGTTCAGACACTCTTCGTCCAATCTGATAATTTTAGAGCTATTTTGCAAAGAAGAATGGACAAAAATGTCACTCTCTAGATGTGCAAAGCTGGTAGAGACATACCCCAAAAGACTTGCAGCTGTAATTGCAGTGAAAGTATTGACTCAGGGGGGCTGAATACAAAAGCACACCACACTTTTCACATATTTGTAAAAAAATTTTGAAAACCATTTGTCATCTTCCTTCCACTGCACAATTATGTGCCACTTTGTTTTGGTCTATCATATCAAATCCCAATAAAATACATTTGTTTTTGGTTGTAACATGACAAAATGTGGACAATTTCAAGGGATGTGAATACTTTTTCAAGGCACTGTATATATAATGTTTGGGGGTTCTAGATAGTTTTCGAGCAAAAATACAGATTTTTACTAGTAAACAAAGAGTGTCAGAAAAAGGCCTGGTCCTCGAGTGGAACCCTAAGCCTTGATAACACAACTTGCACTATGTTTAGCACACATTGATGCGAGGTTAATGCTTTTGAGTCAGCGTGTGTTGACATTCCATAAAACACATTTTAGATATGTTGCATTTATTAATGTGCATTTTTTTTCACAGCAGGAGCCAAAATACTTAATTTTCTGTTCCATTAAACATGCTGCAGCTCTCTGTTATGTGTTATAACCTGCTGTAGCTGCATTTAAATGCAGCTACAGCACATTATATTTTTCACTTAGGGCCTGTTGGAAGCAGTAGATTTCAGTTTATCATGGGAAGTCCCTTGTCCTTGTAATGTTGTAGGGTAGAGATATTTGGATGAGACTGGCTAACCACAATTACAAAACCTTTGGCAGATAAAACAACTCATTTATATATATTTCAGTTGTTTATTGGGAAGATTCATCCCTTTTTTTGTACTGTTTACCATTGTCACTGAGAAAGAAAGTGGTGGAAAATCCAACGTATTAGAGATATCCCCAGAACAACATGTAAGGGGAACCAATGGGGACACCTGTTCCAGGGGCAGTTGTCTAAGAGTGGATAACATACCCCATCCATTACTACCAGTAGTCACAAAATAATGACGCATATTTATAATCTTCATATTTCCAATTAAATTATAAGATAAATTTGATTCTGAATAATTTACTAAATACAATACATGTAAGGTTTTTTTTTGGTTTTAGATAGAGTAACACAATACAAGGTATAATCAGCGCAAACAAATAATTCCTAAAAACGAATAGCAGCTGAACACTTGAGGTCAATATTACAACACCCCAACTGTCAATATAAAATACAATAGGGACAGGAGTGTTTTTTAAAAAAAATGTTTTATTATTACGGTATTTATTCTATTCAACTTTTTTTGTTTTTACACTTTTCCTTTAATTTTCATAACTTTTATTGCTTTTGCAAGAAATGCAAACATCTCTTGCAATAATACAGCATGACAGGCCCTCTTTCTGGAGAGATATGAGGTCAATAAGACCCCAAATCTCTCCTCTACCTTTAAAAGCAAAAGATTAAAAAAAAAGGTTTATCTTTTGCTTTCACCAGTTCCAGACTGCCCACCGCACATTTACTGCAGAAGGGTGGCCCAGCTGTGCGAAACAACGTACCTGTACGTTATGTCTTCTTCCAGGTCTGGGGCACGTGCCACTGGAGACCCACCAATCAGCGGGTCCGGAGGACACGATGTCCAGCGGGAACCACTGATCATTGTCAGCAGAGGCAGAACGGCGGTCTGCCTATGTAAACAAGGCAGACCACCATTCTGTCTTTCTCCAGTTAAGCCACCCCCCCCCCCCCCCCACACAGTTAGAAAGCACTCCCTAGGAGCACACTTATGATCACCCCTGATGTTAACCCCTTCCCTGCCAATGTCATTAGTACAGTGAAAGTGAAAGTGAATTTTTTTTAGCACTGATCACTGTATTAGTGTCACTGGTCCCCAAATAGTGTCACTTAGTGTCCGATTTGTCCGCCGCATTGTCACAGTCCCACTAAAAATCGCTGATCGTTGCCATTACTAGTAAAATAAAAATTGCATAAAAATATCCCATCGTTTGTAGATGCGATAACTTTTTCACAAACCAATCGCAATACACTTATTGAGATTTGTTTTACCAAAAATATGTAGCATAATACATATTGGCCTAAATTAGATTTTTTTTTTCCATTTTTTTTTTGGATATGTCCTATAGCAGAAAGTAAAAAATATTGTTTTTTTTCAAAATTGTTGGTCTTTTTTTGTTTATAGTGCAAAAAGAAAAAAAAAACGCAGAGGTGATTAAATACCACCAAAAGAAATCTCTATTTGTGGGAAAAAAGGACATACATTTTGTTTGGTTACAGCGTTGCATGACCGCACAATTGTCAGTTAAGGAACCTTCCAGGGCTGGAGAGGTTAAGAAATGAAAAAAGCCATGGCCTGAGAACTGGAAGTGATGCCATGACAAGATTAGTGCTGTACAAACTCCAACATATAATGTGTATCAGCAAATGATATTCATTTCATAACCTGTGATATATATTATAGCATATCCGCGACAGGGATCACTTTTATCTGAAAGTCTGGCACCTGAGGGAAAAAAAATAAAATAAACAGGATTATGACCTCTAGCTGCAGCCATAACCCCAGTTATTAACATCAAACAAATTACGTATTTTTCCAGTTAGGAGGTCGGCAAGTGGTACTGAAAGCTGGTTCAACAACTCCCATTTTTGTTGATATTCCCACCCAACTAGTTTCTGGGATGCTCCAACTGAAAGACAATCCCCACAGCATTACAGAAGCATATCACTTTAGCGGTAGTAAACTATACCAGCATACCAGCGCAATATGAAAGACTTACCTTAGAACAAAGTCCTCCAATAGTGCACTGTCACCGCTGACAGGGCTTCCATCTTCACCCATTCTTCCTTCTGGGTTCACGGGCTGTGGCCACTTAAATGGGCGAACAATGATAACGTCACTCCCACACATGCTCACGACAGTCACAGGTGTCTGATTAGTATGCCATCCTTTCAGAGCACATGCCCCGGTGACGTCACTGGCTGCAGAACAGAGAATATCTCCAAAACATTGCATGTTTAGGAGCTACTCCTGATACCTACAGGCAGGGTCGGTACAAGGGGGGGCAGCAGGGCCATTTGAAGGAATTTGGGGGCCCCAAGTAAAATGGACATGGAGGCCCCCCTAAACCCCCCGCATGCACGCATGCAAAGCCCCCTTTACTACTTCCCCCCATGTTCTTTTTAACCCCCCTCCCTACCGCATACCGCGCAGCAGGAGATTCAGTTTTCTGTTCCCGGCCGGCCGAACTGAAAGGAAGTGAGCACTCAGTGCGTGCACTTCCTGTCAGTCCAGCCTGGAACTGAATCTCCTGAGTCCTGATCAGCGCAGGCAAAGTACGTTCAGTCAGGATCAACGCAGCCAAAGTACGTTCAGTCAGGATCAGCGCAGCCAAAGTAAGTTTAGTCAGGATCAGCGCAGCCAAAGTACTTCAGTCAGGATCAGCGCAGCCAAAGTACATTCAGTCAGGATCAGCGCAGCCAAAGTACGTTCAGTCAGGATCAGCGCAGGCAAAGTAAAGCAAATAGCCACAACCACTGAAAACCTTCCTTTGCAGTGTATGAGCTTGGGGGCAGCAGCTATTCACCCACAGCAGTCAAACCCAGCAGCAGGAATCAGTAGATTATTGCCACTGGGATGCACACCATGGCTAAACAACTGTGAGAATGGAGCCTAATATGCATTTGCATCAGCTTATAGGGATATCAGACTGAGCCTGTTGGATGGATTGTCTGCCCCCCAAGAGACTTGCAATATCACATTCTCTACCATGCACTATACCCATCCAGAAGGGTTGTGTGGGCCATGATAGGTAACGAGAAATACTATGTAGCTATTGACATACAGATCTACTATGTCATCATGTGGTGGGGAAAGGGGCTCACAGCTTTTTAGCTGCCAAAATGAGGGCCTCTTAGTCAAATGAACCCACAAAGCCCCACCCTCCCAGCCCCTGTTACCCTTCATATCACCAGACTTTCCCAGACTAACACTATCAACACTGGAGCATTCTTTCCTCCCAGTGACACAAGTGCATTTGGCCTTCCAGTGACATCACTGATGTACGGGTATTTTGTTTGTTCTTTGACACTACAGATTCAGGGGCATATTTTCCTTTTAGTGGCACCACAATGCAGGAGCATTTTTACCTTACAGTGACACCACCAGCACAGGGGCATTTTATTTCTCACACTGATGCCATGGCATGACTTTCTACATTAGGGATGAGCTTCGAGTTCAAGTTGAACTCATGTTCGGCTCGAACATCGGCAGTTCGCCAGTTCACTGAACATCGAACAATTTGGGGTGTTTGCGGCAAATTCGAAAGCCGCGGAACACCCTTTAAAAGTCTATGGGAGAAATCAAAAGTGCTAATTTTAAAGGCTTATATGCAAGTTATTGTCATAAAAAGTGTTTGGGGACCTGGGTCCTGCCCCAGGGGACGTGGATCAATGCAAAAAAAAGTTTTAAAAACGGACGTTTTTTCGCAAGCAGTGATTTTAATAATGCTTAAAGTGAAACAATAAAAGTGTAATATTCATTTAAATTTCGTACCTGGGGGTATCGATAGTATGCCTGTAAAGTGGTGCATGTTTCCCGTGTTTACAACAGTACGAGAGAAAAATGACATTTCTAAAGGAAAAAAAGTAATTTAAAAGTACTCGCGGCTATTAATGAATTGCTGGTCTGGGAACCCCGGCCCTTCAGGTCTGGTATGGATTTTAAGGGGAACCCCATGCCAAAATTTTGAAAAAAAATGGTGTGGGGTCTCCCCAAAAATTCATACCAGACCTTTTCCTGAGCACGCAACCTGATAGGCCGCAGGAAAAGAGGGGGGGATGAGAGAGCAGCCCCCCCTCCTGAACCGTACCAGGCCACATGCCCTCAACATTGGGAGGGTGCTTTGGGGTAGCCCCCCAAAACACCTTGTCCCCATGTTGATGGGGACAAGGGCCTCATCCCCACAACCCTTGCCCAGTGATTGTGGGGGTTTGCGGGCGGGGGGCTTATCAGAATCTGGAAGCCCCCTTTAACAAGCCAGCCCCCCCTGTGTGAAATGGTAAGGGGGTACAAAAGTACCCCTACCATTTCACAAAAAAAGTGTCAAAAATGTTAAAAATGACAAGAGAGTTTTTGACAATTCTTTTATTTAAATGCTTCTTCTTTCTTCTATCTTCTATCTTCCTTCGGTTTTTTCCTCCATCTTCTTCTTCTTCTGGTTCTTCTGGTTCTTCTGGTTCTTCCTCCGGTGCTCTCGTCTGGCATCTTCCTCCGCGGCGCCGGCGTCTTCTTCCCTTCTTCTTCTCAGGCCGCTCCTCATCCACCATAATGGGAGGCTCCCACTGTGTGACGCTTCTCCTCTTCTGACGGTTCTTAAATAGCGGAGGGCGGGGCCACCCGGTGACCCCGCCCCCCTCTGACGTACAGGGACTTGACGGGGACTTCCCTTTGGCATTCCCTGTGACGTCAGAGGGGGGCGGACAGGGAAGTTACCGTGCGTCAGAGGGGGGCGGGGTCACCGGGTGGCCCCGCCCTCCGTTATTTAAGAACCATCAGAAGAGGAGAAGCATCACACAGCGGGAGCCTCCCATCATGGTGGATGCGGAGCGGCCCAAGAAGAAGAAGGGGAGAAGACGCCGGCACCGCGAGGAAGATGCCGGACGAGAACACCAGGGGAAGAACCAGAAGAACCAGAAGAAGAAGAAGATGGAGGAAGAAACTGAAAGAAGATAGAAGAAAGAAGATAAAAGAAAGAAGAAGCATTTAAATAAAGGAATTGTCAAAAACTGTCTCTTGTCATTTTTAACATTTTTGACACTTTTTTGTGAAATGGTACCCCCTTACCATTTCACACAGGGGGGAGGGCCGGGATCTGGGGGTCCCCTTGTTAAAGGGGGCTTCCAGATTCAGATAAGCCCCCTGCCCGCAGACGCCCACAACCACCGGGCAAGGGTTGTGGGGATGAGGCCCTTGTCCCCATCAACATGGGGACAAGGTGTTTTGGGGGGCTACCCCAAAGCACCCTCCCAATGTTGAGGGCATGTGGCCTGGTACGGTTCAGGAGGGGGAGGAGCTCTCTCATCCCCCCTCTTTTCCTGCGGCCTGCCAGGTAGCATGCTCAGATAAGGGTCTGGTATGGATTTTTGGGGGGAACCCACGCCATTTTTAAAAAAAATTTTGGCCGGGGTTCCACTTAATATCCATACCAGACCTGAAGGGCCTGGTATGGAATTTAGGGGGACCCCCCATGTAATTTTTTTTTAATTTTGGTTCGGGGTTCCCCTGTGGGGAATTCCAATGCCGTTTTTACCAATGAACGTTTATGTGTATTGTTGGACCGACAATTCATTAATAGCCACCAGTAGTTTTAAATGACTTTTTTTCCTTTGAAATGTCATTTTGCTGTCAGACTGTTCTAAACACGGGAAACATGCGCCCCTTTACAGGCATACTATAGACACCCCCCAGGTACAAAATTTAAAGGAATATTACACTTTTATTGTTTCACTTTAAGCATTATTAAAATTAATGCTCCCGAAAAAACAGCCGTTTTTAAACCTTTTTTTGCATTGATCCATGTCTCCTGGGGCAGGACCCGGGTCCCCAAACACTTTTTATGACAATAACTTGCATATAAGTCTTTAAAATTAGCACTTTTGATTATTCATGTTCGTGTCCCATAGACTTTAACGGTGCTCACGTGTTCGAACAAATTTTTTGCCTGTTCGCATGTTCTGATGCAAACCGAACAGGGGGGTGTTCGGCTCATCCCTATTCTACATCATTGTTACCCCACTCGGGGGGGGGCGCAGTTAGGCATCTTCGCCCTGGGCACCAAATGACTTTGTCCCGGCACTGCCTACAGGTAAACTTTATTATAAGCTTACCTGTAGGTATAAGTGTACCAGCTGTGTTTACTACTGCTTTAAAGAAAAACTCAGGAAAGATGGCTTAAAGCTCTACTCTCACCTCCTCCCCATGAATACAGAGAATCTTCATGGATTTCCCCTTTAAACCAATTTCAACATGGCTGCTTCACTTTAAAACCATAGCGCTGTATATTTTATGGAGTACCTTTCGTGTTTGAAAAAATAAAGATATTTCACTTAATACTAAACCTGAGACAGTCAGATCACTGGATAGGCACATCAAGGCCAAAGAGAAATGCCTTTGACAAAACAGGGCAAGTAATCTTCACAAGCAATCAAAGGATTTATAAATGTCACTGCACTTTCTCATATTCTTTCTGCTGCCAGCACAATAGTAAACCTGTTCTTTAGTGCTGAGCTTTTCTTTTCCTGACCTCTAAAAAGTTAGAATGCAAAGATGAAAGGAAGCTTAAAATTGTCACTCTAAACCCTAAACCTGTCTGTTTATTCAACCTTATCCAATGTGTTGGTTATTAAGAACAAGATTCAAGATTAATGGGTTTATTATAGTCAGTGATGTGTGTTTTTTTTAAGAATATGTTCAAGGCACTTAACACAGCAATAGCATCACAGATAAGGTGGTAGAGATAGAAGGCATATCTGTAATGATTTTTCTATTCAGTGGAAATTCTGGGGCAGGCACTATAGTAGTGCCCATTTCATGTTTCACAAAAACAAAAATACAAAGCCGTGGCCAAAAGTTTTGAGAATGACACAAATATTTATGTTCACAAAGTCTGCTTCCTCAGTTTTTATGAGGGCAATTTGCATATACTTTAGAATGTTATGAAGCATGATCAGATGAATAGCAAATAATTGCAAAGTCCCTCTTTGCCATGAAAATTAACCTAAACCCCTCCAAAAAAAACATTTCCACTGCATTCAGCCCTGCCACAAAAGGACCAGCTGATATGTCAGTGATTTTCTCAGACTGGAAACATTAAAAGGAGGTTGGTGCTTGAAATCATTGTTCTTCCTCTGTTCACTATGGTTACCTGCAAGGAAACATGTGCCGTCATGGTTGCTTTGCACAAAAACAGGCAAGTATATTGCTACTACTAAGATTGCACCTAAATCAACCATTTATTGGATCCTTAAGAGAGGTTCAATTGTTGTGAAGAAGGCTTCAGGGCACCCAAGAAAGTCCATCAAGGGCCAGAACCATCTCCTACAGTTGATTCAGCTGTAGGAGATAGTCCCCAGTGCAGAGCTTGCTCAGGAATGGTAGCAGGCAGGTGAGAGTGCATCTGCACACACAGTGAGGCAAGGACTTTTGGAGGATGGCCTGGTGTCAAGAAGGGAAGCAAAGAAGCCACTTCTCTCGAGGAAAAACTTCAGATTGATATTCTGCAAAAGGTACAAGGATTGGACTACTGAGGACTGGGGTAAAGTTATTTTCTCTGATGAAATCCCTTTCCGATTATTTTGGGTCATCAGGAAAAAACCTTGTCCAGAGAAGAAAAGGTGAGCCCTACCATAAGTCCTGGGTCATGCCAACAGTAAAGCATCCTGAGACCATTCATGTGTGGGGTTTCTTCTCAACCAAGGGAGTGGGCTCACTCACAATTTTGCCTAAGAACATGAATAAAGAATGCTACAAAACATCCTCCGAGAGCAACTTCTTCCAACCATCCAAGAACAGTTTGGTGATGAACAATGCCTTTTCCAGCATGATGGAGCACCTTGCCATAAGGCAAAAGTGATAACTAAGTGGTTTGGGAACAAAACATTGAAATTTTGGGTCCATTGCCAGGAAACTCCCCAGACCTGAGAACTTGTGGTCAATCCTCAAGAGACGTGTGAACAAAAAACCCCACAAATTCTGACAAACTCAAATTGATTATGCAAGAATGGGCTGCCATCAGTCAGGCTGGGTTCAAACTGATGCAAATTGGATGCAGGTTTCCCCACATCCAATTCACATGACAGGAGATTGTGACCAGCTCTCAATGGAGTCGATTCACACAGCTCCTTGGCGGCCATGGAGCAGATTGCACAGGACTCCTGTGTATCTTTGGCTCCATTTTAGGTCTAAATTCAGGCAAAAATTCAGACCTAATTTGTCCCCGAAACGGAGAACAGGGACGCACTGGACCCCCGCATCCAAAGACAGTGTGAACCCAGCCTCAGGATGTGGCCCAGGAGTTGATTGACAGCATTTCCAGGCAATTGCAGAGGTCTTGAAAAAGAAAGATCAACACTACAAATATTGACTCTGCATAAACGTAACCACTTCCTGCTGGCAGGGCGTACATGGGCATCCTCTGGTTTCAGTGGTTAAACCAGGATGATGCCTGCACCTACAGGCATCATCCTGGTATCAATCTTTTCAGCAAGCAATTCTGAACAAGGCAGAAGTTATCTGAGAGCCACTCAATCACTTCTGCAAGTGGCAGAATGGGGCCCCCCCCCCCACCTCTGCCTCTCCTGGGTTCTCCGGTCTCATTGTGCAGGCCAGAAGTGATGCGATGGATACCCTGTACAGAGAAAGAGTAACTGACGTTGTTCCCCTCTCTCTGTAGCCCTGAGTAGTTAACCACTTCCGGTTCCACCCCTTTGTTTATCTGGCCACCAGCGGCCAGGTAGGTAGCCAATCAGAATGATCTGTGTCTGATCAGCTACATGGGAGGCCAGAGGAGAGATTTGGGGTTTAATAGACCCCAAATCTTTCCATAAGGAGGACCTGTCACTGCCCATGCTATCCCAAGGGATGTTGTTCATCCCTTGTGATAGCAATAAAGTTAGTGCAAAAAAAAGTGTAAAAAAATATATTTTTGTATAAAATAAAATATAAATATAATTTTTTTTTTTTAAGTGCCCCTGTCCCACCGTGCTTACACGCAAAAGCCAATGCATATGTTACTCCCGCACGCATATGTAAACGGCAATCAAACCACATATGTGAGGTATTATCATGAACGTCAGAGCGAAAGTAATAATTCTAGCACCAGACCTCCTGTGCAACTCTAAACTGGTAACCTGTAAAGGCGTTCAAAGCGTTGCTAGAATTCTAGTAAGAAAATATTCAGCGCAGATAAACTAAACAATAAATATATACATATTGCCAGCTGGACACTACAAGGACAAAACACAACACCTCAATAAATTATATACCATGAATCAGTGCAGTGCAAATAATAGCAAATAGTTTTGAAATAATATAATCAGCCCTTATAAACTATGGATCGTTGAAATATCAGGATGTCAACACTGTGATAAAAAGGTGTCCAATATAAGCATGCAAGTAAGAGTGAGTCCAGCCCGTCCACCACAGACAACAGCAGCCTCTCACCCCCTTAAGGCCCATACACACGATTGGACTTTTTGACAACAACGGTCCGACGGACCTGTTTTATCTGACAATCTGACCGTGTGTATGCTCCATCGGACAATTGTTTTCGGTTTTTCAACAGACAAATGTTCTCTGTGCATGCTCTCAAACTTTCCAGCAACAAATGTCCGATGGAGGATAATCTGATCGTGTGTACACAAGTCCATAGAACTAAAGTCCAAAGTACAAACACGCATGCTCAGAACCAATGCTAAAGATCAGACAACAATAGCAGAAGTTGCCCAAAGGGTGGCGGTAAAGAGCTGAAAAACCATGTGATTTGGTGAAAGTTGGCTGAAAATGTTCTGCCGTGTGTATGCAAACCAAGTTCATGGCCAACGCCCTTTGGACCAAAATCCACGGAGAAGTCAGATGGAAGTCCGATCGTGTGTATGAGGCTTTACTTCGCCCTAAACGGTCAACAAGTGTCGCCTATGCAGAATTTTAAGCAGCGCAGTTTTCCGCCATTCTATGGGCAGACGCAATTTTAAAGTATGACATGTTAGGTATCTATTTACTTAGCTTAACATCATCTTTCACATCATACAAAAAAAATTGGGCTGACTTTAGTGTTTTGTGCTTTTTCTTTTAATTAATTAAAGTGTTTTTTTCAAAAAGAATTGTGTTTGATAAACTGCATTTTGTTCTACTAGGTGCTGCTAAAATATATTTATATTTTTATATATATATATATATATATATATATATATATATATATATATATATATATATATATAAAATGTTTGGTGGTTCTAAGTAATTTTCTAGCAAAAAAAAGTAGAGTTTTACATGTAGCAGCGAAGTGTCAGAAATGGCTCGGATGGCAAGTGATTGTCAATAAAAGCCTTTGACACTTATGAAATGCTTGTATTTATAGTTCAGTAAACCATGATACCATCTGACAAAAAACTATAAAACACTGAAGCAGCAGACTTTGTGAAAATTAATATTTGTGTCATTCTCAAATCTTTTGGCCACAGCTGTAGTCAGTAGACTAACAAATAAAAGTGTAATGTCACTCTCTCAATCAACAATGACTATTTGTAATCCTTATACTGCTAGCATCAGTAAATAGCTAGGAAAGTATATCATATTTACTTGTTTTAAACTTTTTTACATTTCTTCAGTTACTTCCTGATTTCCAGACCTAGGCAAATTATGTTATACATCTCAGGAGTCTTCAGGAGGGGAGGAGGGTTTTTCAGCATGCCCTCCTATCTGCAAGCCTGAGCTAAGGGCAGATGGATTCCAGAAAGTAAAGGCTACACAAATAATTTGCCCTTACTCAGGATGGGCACGGCTAGAAGTGCTAGGGGGGAGTTTATCAAACCTATTTCTCAGCAAAAGAAAACATGGAGACATGGATGGATGGTTGAGCTTGCTTTGAATATTAAAAAGGAATTAAATAGCATTTTTGGTTTGTGGTGCTCAGATGCAGTGTAGTTCCGATTTAAAGAGACTTGGTCACTTTGCCTGAAAATGGCAAAGTGACCGAATCTCTATAGACCCCACCCTCATTTATACTCACCTTCCACATATTCTCCTTAGCTCTGTCGAAGTCACACCAGACTAACTCTATGCTTCTTCTTAAAATGTGACCTTCCCCAATGATGAAGCAACTGAGCCAAACATCCAATTGCCAGGCTCTAATACCTTCAAATGAAAAGGAGGACGCAGAATTTCAACTCCATGTAAGTTCACACTCCAGCCCATTTGGAGCTTGCACAAGGGTAGGGCAGTGAAAGAGGAGTACAGGGAAGGTGAGTATAAGTAAAATAAACTTTGCCCTAAATAGGCAAAGTGTCAGAATCTTTTTAAGTGGCAATCACATTTTAGGCACCATAAAATTGCTATAAATGCATATTCAAAGAAGTCTCTCAATCTACACTGAGCAAAATTATAAACGCAACACTTTTGTGTTTGCCCCTATTTATCATGAGCTGAACTCAAAGATCTATGACTTTTTCTAGGCCTATTTCTCTCACATCTCAAATCTGTCTAAATCTGTGTTAGTGAGCACTTCTCATTTGCCAAGATAATCCATCCACCTCATAGGTGTGGCATATCCAGATGCTGATTAAACAGCATGATTATTGCACAGGTGTGCCTTAGGCTGGCCACAATAAAAGGCCTCTCTAAAATGTGCAGTTTTATCACACAGCACAATGCCACAGATGTCGCGAGTTTTGAGGGAGCGTGCAATTGGCATGCTGACTAGAGGAATGTCCAGAGCTGTCCGGAGCTAAATTATTAACCCTAATTTAATACAAAAAAAAAAAGAGAAAACCCTGTGTTAATATCTTACCCAAGTATTTCAATACTTTAATTAATTAGTAACCCAACGGTGTTATTAACGTGACATTCTATAATATATAATATCTTCCCCTCCATCCCTCCTCCCCTGATGCCTCAGTCCCATTAACCATAATTTAATACAGGAATCAAATAAAAAAAAGGGGGGGGGGGACTCACAGATGATTACAGTATATTTCTGTTTGTTTAAACTCCAACCATCCTCTCCATATTTTAATAAATTTTTGTCTACAATCATTTTGTGAGGCTATTAAATCTTCCATCAGTCTAATTATATCTACCTCTCTAAACCATTCCTTTATTAAACTGAGTTTTTTTTTTAGTTTCCATTGTCTTGGTATTAAAACTTTTGCTGCATTTAATAAGTATGGTACAGGTGTTGCTCTATATCTCTTTCTCGACTCCCCTGTAGCATGGAACAGACACTGCCAGGGGTCCTGCGCGATCTCAACCCACTAATCTTTTTAATCATCTTCAATATTACTCTCCAGTAGGGATGAGCTTCGTGTTCGAGTCGAACCCATGTTCGACTCGAACATCGGCTGTTCGATCGTTCGCCGAATTGCGAACGTTATGGGCCGTTCGCGCTAAATTCGTGTGGCGCGTCACGGCCCATAATTCACTGCGGCATCGCAGTGCATTGCTGGCTGATGATTGGCCAAGCATGCACTATGACCCGCATGCTTGGCCAATCACAGCGCTGTCAGTAGAGAGAGCTGTAATTGGCCAAAGCCAGGGTGGCTTTGGCCAATTATGGCTCAGGGGATTTAGTACACACCCCACACTATATAAGGCCGCCTGCACGGCGGCCCTGTGTAGTGTGTGTTCCGGTGTGCTGAGAGATAGAGAGAGAGAGAGACAGTGTCATTTGATTTGAGTTAGATAGATTAGGCAGAACAGTCAGTCAGTTAGCTGCACTTACAGTGTATTGTGTATATATATGCATCCCAGGTGTTGCATATATATATATACACTGTATTCAGTTTAGCTAGATCCGTTCCTGTTATCTTCTATCTAGACTATTTACATTTAATGCAGTGCGTCCTGCTCACAGTGTTCAGCTAGATCCGTTCCTGCTATTTACATTTAGTGCAGTGCGTCCTGCTCACAGTGTTCAGCTAGATCCGTTCCTGTTATCTTCTAGACTATTTACATTTAGTGCAGTGCGTCCTGCTCACAGTGTTCAGCTAGATCCGTTCCTGCAATTTACATTTAGTGCAGTGCGTCCTGCTCACAGTGTTCAGCTAGATCCGTTCCTGCTATTTACATTTAGTGCAGTGCGTCCTGCTCACAGTGTTCAGCTAGATCCGTTCCTGCTATTTACATTTAGTGCAGTGCGTCCTGCTCACAGTGTTCAGCTAGATCCGTTCCTGCTATTTACATTTAGTGCAGTGCGTCCTGCTCACAGTGTTCAGCTAGATCCGTTCCTGTTATCTTCTAGACTATTTACATTTAGTGCAGTGCGTCCTGCTCACAGTGTTCAGCTAGATCCGTTCCTGCTATTTACATTTAGTGCAGTGCGTCCTGCTCACAGTGTTCAGCTAGATCCGTTCCTGTTATCTTCTAGACTATTTACATTTAGTGCAGTGCGTCCTGCTCACAGTGTTCAGCTAGATCCGTTCCTGTTATCTTCTAGACTATTTACATTTAGTGCAGTGCGTCCTGCTCACAGTGTTCAGCTAGATCCGTTCCTGCTACTTACATTTAGTGCAGTGCGTCCTGCTCACAGTGTTCAGCTAGATCCGTTCCTGTTATCTTCTAGACTATTTACATTTAGTGCAGTGCGTCCTGCTCACAGTGTTCAGCTAGATCCGTTCCTGTTATCTTCTAGACTATTTACATTTAGTGCAGTGCGTCCTGCTCACAGTGTTCAGCTAGATCCGTTCCTGCTATTTACATTTAGTGCAGTGCGTCCTGCTCACAGTGTTCAGCTAGATCCGTTCCTGTTAAATTCCTACTGACCGGCAGGCTTGTCTGGTTACAGTATATAAAGCTACCTGAAGAAAATTACAGGTGTTCTATTTGATCCTATTAGTACCACGGTCAGGCAGCTAGACTATTTACATTTAGTACAGTGCGTCCTGCTCACAGTGTTCAGCTAGATCCGTTCCTGTTATCTTCCTACTGACAGGCAGGCTTGTCTGGTTACAGTATATAAAGCTACCTGAAGAAAATTACAGGTGTTCTATTTGATCCTATTAGTACCACGGTCAGGCAGCTAGACTATTTACATTTAGTACAGTGCGTCCTGCTCACAGTGTACAGCTAGATCCGTTCCTGTTATCTTCCTACTGACAGGCAGGCTTGTCTGGTTACAGTATATAAAGCTACCTGAAGAAAATTACAGGTGTTCTATTTGATCCTATTAGTACCACGGTCAGGCAGCTAGACTATTTACATTTAGTACAGTGCGTCCTGCTCACAGTGTTCAGCTAGATCCGTTCCTGTTATCTTCCTACTGACAGGCAGGCTTGTCTGGTTACAGTATATAAAGCTACTTGAAGAAAATTACAGGTGTTCTATCCCAGCTTAGTGCAGCTACAGGCCATTAGTATGTCTGGAAGGCCAAGAAGGAGAGGCAGACAGTCACAAGCCAATAAGAGAGGGCAAGCAGGCTCTGTGTCTAGTGCTGGTCGTGGAGACGGTGCATCCTCATCAGCACGTGGCCATGGGACACGCTTGGCCTTTTTTTCGGCAGCTGGCCATGTTGAGCCGCAACATGCGGAAGACTTGGTCGAGTGGATGACCAAGCCGTCCTCATCCTCCTCATCCTCTCTCACCCATGCCCAGGGTGCTTTGTCTGGCAAAGCAGCGGCCTCTTCCCTCAGCTCAATGTCATCAGTGACTCCTTCCCTAGCTCCACCATGTCCTCATGAGGATTCCCTCGAACTGTTTGACCACAGTGTTGGGTACATGCTCCAGGAGGATGCCCAGCGTTTGGAAGGCTCTGATGACGATACTGAGCTCGATGAAGGCAGTAACATGAGCGCGGACAGAGGGGGTGCCCAAGAAGGACAGCAATCTGGCAGTCATGCTCCCCCTGCTGCAGCATACTGCCAGGTTTGCTCCAGTGATGAGGAGGGAGGGGATGATGAGGTCACTGACTCAACGTGGGTGCCTGATAGGAGAGAGGAGGAGGAGGAGGAGGAGGAGGAGGAGGCGGCAGCACATCACCAACGAGGCAGGATGCCCTCCAGGGGCCAGCCTAAGGGCAGCACATTGACTGCATCACACCCCAAAGCTCCACATGTGCAGGGCGCTGCAGTCTCTGCGCGTTATTCAAAAAGTTCTTTGGTGTGGGCCTTTTTTGAGACGAGTGCATCAGATCGCACCGCTGCTATTTGCAACATATGTCTCAAGCGTATCTCGCGTGGCCAAAATATCTCCCGCTTGGGTACCACATGCTTGACCAGACATATGTTGACCTGCCATGCAGTTCGTTGGCAAGCGTATCTAAAAGACCCACACCAAAGAACAAAGAGGATCTCTCCTTGCTCCTCATCAGCTGAGATTTCCAACCCCACTAGACCTTCAGTCCTCTCTGAGACCTGCAGTGAGAGGAATGAAGGTGTAGAATTAGGTGTGTCACAGCCAAGTACTTGTGGGCAATCTGCTTTTGGTACACCGACGTCAGATTGTACCAGGCAAATTTCCCTGCCCCAGCTGCTGCACCGCCGAAAGAAGTTTGCTCCCAGCCATCCACATGCCCAGCGGTTGAATGCTAGCTTGGCAAAATTGCTAGCACTTCAACTGCTGCCTTTTCAGTTGGTAGACTCTGCCCCCTTCCGTGAGTTTGTGGAATGTGCGGTTCCTCAGTGGCAGGTACCCAAATGCCACTTTTTCTCACGGAAGGCGATTCCGGCTCTCTACCGGCATGTGGAAGGCAATGTCCATGCCTCGCTGGACAGGGCGGTCAGCGGTAAGGTGCATATTACCGCTGACTCATGGTCCAGCAGGCATGGACAGGGACGTTACCTAAGTTTCACGGCGCATTGGGTGACTCTGCTGGCAGCTGGGAAGGATGCAGGACAAGGTGCAGTAGTGTTGGAGGTTGTTCCGCCACCACGCCTCCAAAATGCTGATTGTGACACACCTCTCTCCTCCACCCCCTCCTCTTCTTCTTCCTCCATGGCCTCTTCCTCGGAACCAGCGGTGCTCCGTAGGCGTTCAAGGGGCTACGCAAGTACGCAGGCCAAAAGATGCCATGCGGTGCTTGAGCTGGTGTGCTTGGGGGACAGGAGCCACACTGGGGCAGAGGTTCTGTCAGCTCTGCAGGGGCAGGTTCAGAGGTGGTTGACGCCACGCCAACTTAAGGCAGGAATGGTGGTTTGCGACAATGGCACCAACCTCCTCTCTGCCCTCCGACAGGGACAAATGACCCATGTGCCCTGTTTGGCTCACGTCCTTAACTTGGTGGTGCAGCGGTTCTTGGGCAGGTACCCGGGCTTACAGGATGTCCTGAGGCAGGCCAGGAAAGTCTGTGTGCATTTCCGCCGGTCATATAATGCCAGTGCTCGGCTGACGGACCTCCAAAAGGAGTTTAACCTGCCCAAGAACCGCCTAATCTGTGACATGCCCACCAGGTGGAACTCAACGTTGGCCATGCTGCAGCGGCTGCACACGCAGCAGAGGGCCATCAATGAGTACCTGTGCGACTATGGCACCAGGACAGGGTCAGGGGAGCTTGGTTTTTTTTTCCCCACGCCAGTGGGCCATGATCAGGGATGCATGCACTGTCCTGTCACCATTCGAGGAGGCCACGAGGATGGTGAGCAGTGACAGTGCATGCATCAGTGACACTGTCCCCCTTGTCCACCTGTTGGAGCACACGCTGCGTGGAATAATGGACAGGGCACTTGAGGCAGAACAGAGGCAGGAAGAGGAGGACTTCCTTAGCTCTCAAGGCCCCCTTTATCCAGACAGTGTTCCTGCGTGCCCGCCGATCACACAGGAAGAGGACGAGGAGGAAGAGGAGGAGGAGGAAGATTGTGTCAGTATGGAGGTGGAGCCTGGCACTCAGCATCAGCAGCAGTCTTTAAGGGATCAGTCCCAAGAAACACATGGACTTGTACGTGGCTGGGAGGAGGTGGCTGCGGACCATGTCGTTCTTAGTGACCCAGAGGACTCCGGACCGAATGCCTCAGCAAACCTACGCTGCATGGCCTCCCTGATCCTGCAAAGCCTGCGTAAGGATCCTCGTATTCGTGGTATCAAGGAGAAGGACCAATACTGGCTGGCAACCCTCCTTGATCCACGTTACAAGGGTAAGGTTGCGGACCTTATCTTGCCATCGCAGAGGGAGCAGAGGATGAAACATCTTCGGGAGGCCTTGCAGAAAGGTCTGTGCAACGCGTTCCCAGAGACTGGGAGGTTACAAACTCCTGTTTCTGGACAACGTGTTGCTGAGGCTTCGGTCAGTCAAAGAAGGAGCGGTGGAGAAGGTGGCCGTCTGACCGATGCGTTCAGACAATTTTTTGGTCCGCAGCCCCAAGGTATGATCGGTTCCAGCAACCATCGCCAGCGTCTGTTTTACATGGTGCAGGAATACCTAGGGGCAAGATCAGACTTGGACACCTTTCCCACCGAAAATCCTCTGGGTTACTGGGTCTTGAGGATGGATCACTGGCCAGAGCTTGCACAGTATGCAATTGAGCTACTGGCCTGTCCTGCATCCAGCGTTCTTTCGGAACGCACATTCAGTGCTGCTGGAGGCGTGGTAACCGATCACAGGGTGCGTCTGTCCACCGACTCGGTCGATCGGCTGACCTTCATAAAAATGAATGAGTCTTGGATCACCACCAGCTACCAAGCACCTGATGCTGATGTAACCGAATAATTTTTTTTTAAATCTCAGATCCCTTCAAAGACTGCCTATGCTGATGCTGAGTGACTATCCCTGAGTAATTATCCTCTTCCTCCTCAATCATCACGCTGATAGCTTGTAAGAACATTTTTGGTTCTGGGCGCCACCACCAGTGCCTAAGGCACAATTTTTCAGCCCCTGTTTAACAGGGGCGTGTAATTACAATTTTTGATGTAATACTTTGCAGCAGGGCTCGTTCCTGCATTCCAACTAGAGTGTCTGTGAGGGGTTGCAGTGTTGTGGCACCAGCACCAGTGCCTAGGGCCCAATTTTTCTGCCCCTGTCTAACAGGGGCGTGTAATTACAATTTTTGATGCAATACTTTGCAGCAGGGCTCGTTCCTGCGTTCCAACTAGAGTGTCTGTGAGGGGTTGCAGTGTTGTGGCACCAGCACCAGTGCCTAAGGCCCAATTTTTCTGCCCCTGTCTAACAGGGGCGTGTAATTACAATTTTTGATGCAATACTTTGCAGCAGGGCTCGTTCCTGCGTTCCAACTAGAGTGTCTGTGAGGGGTTGCAGTGTTGTGGCACCAGCACCAGTGCCTAAGGCCCAATTTTTCTGCCCCTGTCTAACAGGGGCGTGTAATTACAATTTTTGAAGCAATAATTTGCAGCAGGGCTCGTTCCTGCGTTCCAACTAGAGTGTCTGTGAGGGGTTGCAGTGTTGTGGCACCAGCACCAGTGCCTAAGGCCTAATTTTTCAGCTCCTGTTCAACAGGGGCATGTAATTACAATTCTTGATCTAATATTTCACAGCAGGGCCCTGTGAGGGCTTACAGTGTTGTGGCCACAGCAACACCTAAGGCCCAAATTTCTGCTGAGTATATAGGGCAGGACCCTACTTTCAAACATCTAACTTACAAACGACTCCTACTTGCAAACGGAAGGAGACAACAGGAAGTGAGATGAAATCTACCCCTAGGAAGGGAAATTCTCTCCTGTAAGAGTTAATATGGGAAAACAAGTTCTCCTTTCCACTGATGCTTTCCAATCCTTGTTCCACAAAAAAACCCAAATTTTCAAAAAACATTTTTCATTGGGACAAAAAAGTGAGGTGAAATCTTCTGAAGAGGAGGAAAGACAGCAAAACAAATGTCACAGGGGTGATAACCCTTCCCTATGTTTTCCAAAAAGCTTAGAAAAGATTTTTTGGCTGGAGCTAAACACGTTAAAAATGTTCAAAATTACAAACAGATTCTACTTAACAACAAACCTACAGTCCCTGTCTTGTTTGCACCGCCTGTATACTGCTGTTCAGAGTATATAGGGCCTGGTGGCCCCACACCTTTCCTTATTTTAATTTGGGTGCGGGGTTCCCCTTAATATCCATACAAGACCCAAAGGGACTGGTAATGGACTGGGGGGTACCCATGCCGTTTGTCTCACTGATTTTCATCCATATTGCCATGACCCGACATGACATTAAACCCGCAAGCAGTTTTAAATGAGATTTTTTCCTTTAAAAATGACATTTGGTGCAGGGACTGTTCTAAACATGGGAAACACGCGTCACTTTACAGGCATACTATAGACACCCCCCAGGTACGATATTTAAAGGAATATTTCACTTTTTTTTTTTTACTTTAAGCATCATTAAAATCACTGCTCCCGAAAAAATGGCCGTTTTTAAAACTTTTTTTTGCATTGATACATGTCCCCTGGGGTAGGACCCGGGTCCCCAAACCCTTTTTAGGACAATACCATGCAAATTAGCCTTTAAAATGAGCACTTTTGATTTCGAACGTTCGAGTCCCATAGACGTCAATGGGGTTCTAACGTTCGTGCGAACTTTCGGTCCGTTCGCGGGTTCTGGTGCGAACCGAACCGGGGGGTGTTCGGCTCATCCCTACTCTCCAGTAGGGATGGTCCCGATGTTCGAGTCAAACGAGTCAAAGTTCGACTCGAACATCGGGTGTTTGCCGAATAGCGAACAATTTGGGGTGTTCACGGCAAATTCGAAAGCCGCCGGAACACCCTTTAAAAGTCTATGGGAGACATCAAAAGTGCTAATTTTAAAGGCTTATATGTATGGTATTTTCATAAAAAGTGTTTGGGGACCTAGGTCCTGCCTCAGGGGACATGGATCAATGCAAAAAAAAGATTTAAAAATGGGCGTTTTTTCAGGAGCAGCGATTTTAATAATGCTTAAAATGAAACAATAAAAGTGTAGTATTCCTTTAAATTTCGTACCTGGGGGATGTCTATAGTATACCCCTACCATTTCACAAAAAATGTGTGAAAATGGTAAAAAAAAAACACAATACACGCCTTGGGACAAGTTCTTTTTTAAAAAAATAAAAAAATAAAACTGTCCCATGGAATCATCTTCTTCTTCTCGCGCTCTGACGGACAGAAAAAAAAAAAAGCTGCATGCCGCCTACGATCTGACTCCATGGGAGACACCCGCCATAATGACCGGCACCTCTCAGGCGACAGCTCTTTTATAACTGAGGGCGGGGCCAAATGATGATGTCGCCGGGTGACCCCACCCCCTCTAACGCATGGGGACATCCCTATGGCTTATGCCGCGTACACATGAGCGGACTTTATGGCACACTTTGTCCGGCGTACTTTTAGACGGACTTTACAACGAACTTTCCAAATGACCGGACTTGCCTACACACAATCAAATAAAGTCAGACGGATTCGTACGTGATGACGTACAACAGGACTAAAACAAGGAAGTTCATAGCCAGTAGCCAATAGCTGCCCTAGCGTCGTTTTTTGTCCATCGGACTAGCATACAGACGAGCTGACTTTTCGACCGGACTCGAGTCCGTCGGACAGATTTGAAACATGTTTCATTTCTAGGTCCGTCAAACTTTTGAGAAAAAAAAGTCAGCTGGAGCCCATATACAATTGAATTGTCCGACGGACTCCGGTTCGCCGGACCAAGTATGCCGTAAAGTCCGGTCGTGTGTACGCGGCATATGGCTTACCCGTAGCCTCAGAGGGGGGCAGGGTCACTCGGTTACATAACTGGGTGGCCCCGCCCCCTCTGATGCTACAGGAAAGCCATAGGGATGTCCCCGTGCGTCAGAGGGGGTGGGGTCCCCCGGTGATGTCATTGTGTGGCCCCGCCCTCAGTTATAAAAGAGCTGTCACCTGAGAGCGGCCGGTCATTACGGCGGGTGCCTTCCATGGAGGTAGATCGTAGGCGAGGTGTGGCTTTTTAAAATGTTTTATTTTTCGATCCGTCGGTGCGCAAGAAGAAGAAGAAGAAGACTCCCTGGGACAGTTTTATTTTTTAATTTTTTTAATAAAGGACTTGTCCCAAGGCGTGTATTGTGTTTTTTTTTACCATTTTCACACATTTTTTGTAAAATGGTAGGGGTACATTTGTACCCCGTTACCATTTCACACGGGGGGCCAGGATCTGGGGGTCCTCTTGTTAAAGGAGGCTTCCAGATTCTGATAAACTCCCTGCCCACAGACCCCACAACCACTGGGCAAGGGTTGTGGGGATGAGGCCCTTCTCCCCATCAACATGGGGACAAGGTGCTTTGGGGGGCTACTCCAAAGCACCCTCCCAATGTTGAGGGCATGTGGCCTGGTATGGTTCAGGAGGGGGGCGCTCTCTCATCCCCCATCTTTTCTTGTGGCCTGCTAGGTTGCGTGCTCAGATAAGGGTCTCGTATGGATTTTTGGGGGGACCCCACGCCATTTTTTTTTTTACATTTTGGCGCAGGGTTCCCCTTAAAATCCATACCAGACCTGAAGGGTCTGGTATGGATTTTGAGGGGGACCCCCATGCCATTTTTTAAATTTTGGTGCGGGGTTCCCCTTAATATCCATACCAGACCTGGAGGGCCTGGTATGGAATTTGGGGGGACACCCACACTTTTTTTTTTAATTTTGGTTCGGTGTTCCCCTGTGGGGGAATCCAATTCCATTTTTATCAATGAACTTTTATTTGTATTGTCAGGACCGACAATTCATTATAGCCGTGAGTACTTTTAAATTACTTTTCTCCTTTAGAAATGTCATTTTTCTCTCGTACTGTTGTAAACACGGGAAACATGCAGCACTTTACAGGCATACTATAGACACCCCCCAGGTATGAAATTTAAATGAATATTACACTTTTATTGTTTCACTTTAAGCATTATTAAAATCACTGCTCCCGAAAAAAACGTCAGTTTTTAAAAATTTTTTGCATTGATACATGTCCCCTGGGGCAGGACCCGGGTCCCCAAACACTTTTTTAAGACAATACCACGCATATAAGCCTTTAAAATTAGCACTTTTGATTTTTCATGTTCGTGTCCCATAGACTTTAACGGTGTTTGCGTGTTCAAACACATTTTTTGCATGTTCGCATGTTCTGGTGCGAACCGAATCAGGGGTGTTCGGCCCATCCCTACTCTCCAGTAAGGTTGGATTTCAGAGCACTGCCACCAGATATGCGCATGAGTACCCTCCATCCCACACTCTTTCCAACATAACAATGTCTCCGAGTCTATTTTATGAAGTTTTGTTGGAACACAATAACATTTTGTTAGTAATTTATAGTTCATTTCTTTTATTCTCGTATCTATTGATGGGGAATGTATATAATCTATAATTTCATGTTTCATTTGCTCTGGTATAGTCTGATCTAGTTCCAGTTCCCAGCTCTCCAGAAAATGTAATGGCCCTAAGCCCGGGGAGGAGACCAACATCCCATATATGTTTGATATTCCCTTACCCCTTTTGATCTAAGAAACTTTCCCATGGGGTTAGCTCCCTAATAGAGCTAAGGGGTTTTGGGAGAGTATCGACGAAATGTTGAAGTTGTCTGTATCTCCACATATCCCAAGGTGATTCTCCATATCTCTCTCATAATTCACTTATTGAACAGAGGGTGTTTCTGTTCATAACATCTTTTAATTTCAAACTATCTGAAGATGTCCACCTCAGGTATAGTTTATTCTCCCTCCCTGGTGGGAAATAGCTTGTGCCCAAAAGGGGCATTAGTGGATTGTTGCCATCAACTAGATTTAAATAAGCTATCCCAGGCTCTTAAAGTTTCTATTGTTATTTGGGCCATTTCATCGGGGAGGTCCCTGTACTGCCTTGGTATCCACATTTGACTTAATTGTCTTCCACATATATTTTCTTCTAGTGAGACCCATTTTTTCTGAGAGGTACCATGGACCCAATCAATCATTTTCTGTAGCACTGCTGCCTCATGGTACCTCCCAAAATCTGGGATATATAATCCCCCCTTGGACCGAGGCCCTGTCAAAGACCCGAGAGAAATACGGGCCTTCCTATCTTTCCATATAACTTTTTTAACCAACGTCCCATGCTAGCTGTTAGTCTGGCTGTCATTGACAGCCACAGTGTCCTCTAATGATCAGGACTAGGGATGAGCTTCGAGTTCGAGTCAAATTCATGTTCAACTCGAACATTGGCTGTTCGCCAGTTCGCCGAACAGCGAACAATTTGGGGTGTTCGCGGCAAATTCGAAAGCCACGGAACACCCTTTAAAAATCTATGGGAGAAATCAAAAGTGCTAATTTTAAAGGCTTACATGCATGGTATTGTCATAAAAAGTGTTTGGGGACCTGGGTCCTGCCCCAGGGGACAAGGATCAATGCAAAAAAAGTTTTAAAAACGGCCGTTTTTTCAGGAGCAGTGATTTTAATAATGCTTAAAGTGAAACAATAAAAGTGTAATATTCCTTTAAATGTAAATGTACCTGGGGGTTGTCTATAGTATGCCTGTAAAGGGGTGCATGTTTCCCGTGTTTAGAACAGTCTGACAGCAAAATGACATTTCAAAGGAAAAAAAGTCATTTAAAACTACTTGCGGCTATTAATGAATTGCCGGTCCGACAATACACATAAATGTTCATTGATAAAAAAGGCATGGGAATTCCCCACAGGGGAACCCCGAACCAAAATTTTCAAAAAAAATGACGTGGGGGGTCCTCCTAAATTCCATACCAGGCCCTTCAGGTCTGTTATGGATATTAAGGGGAACTCCGGCCAAAATAAAAAAAAAAATGGCGTGGGCTCCCCCTCAAAATCTATACCAGACCCTTCAGGTCTGGTATGGATCTTAAGGGGAACCCCGCGCCAAAATTTAAAAAAAAAATGGCATGGGGTCCCCCCAAAAATTCATACCAGACCCTTATCCGAGCATGCAATCTGGCAGGCGGCAGGAAAAGAGGGGGGATGAGAGAGTGCCTCCCCTCTCCTGAACCGTACCAGGCCACATGCCCTCAACATTGGGAGGGTGCTTTGGGGTAGCCCCCCAAAACACCTTGTCCCCATGTTGATGAGGACAAGGGCCTCATCCCCACAACCCTTGCCCGGTGGTTATGGGGGTCTGCGGGTGGGGGGCTTATCGGAATCTGGAAGCCCCCTTTAACAAGGGGACCCCCAGATCCCGGCCCTCCCCCCTGTGTGAAATGGTAAGGGGGTACAAAAGTACCCCTACCATTTCACAAAAAAAACTGTCAAAAATGTTAAAAATGACAAGAGATAGTTTTTGACAATTCCTTTATTTAAATGATTCTTCTTTCTTCTATCTTCTTTCTTCTATCTTCTATCTTCCTTCGGTTTCTTCCTCCATCTTCTTCTTCTTCTGGTTCTTCTGGTTCTTCCTCTGGTGTTCTCGTCAGGCATCTTCCTCCACGGCATCTTCTTCCCTTCTTCTCCTCGGGCCGCTCCGCATCCATGATGGCATGGAGGGAGGCTCCTGCTGTGTGACGCTTCTCCTCTTCTGATGGTTCTTAAATAACAGGGGTGTGGGGCCACCCGGTGACCCCTCCCCCCTCTGACGCACAGGGACTTGACGGGGACTTCCCTGTGGCATTCCCGTGATGTCAGAGGGGGCAGGGTCACCCGTTATGTAACCCCGCCCCTTCTGACATCACGGGGAATGCCACAGGAAAATCCCTTCAAGTCCCCGTGCGTCAGAGGTGGGCGGGGTCACCGGGTGGCCCCGCCCCCCATTATTTAAGAACCGTCAGAAGAGGAGAAGCATCACACAGCGGGAGCCTCCCTCCATGCCATCATGGATGTGGAGCGGCCCGAGGAGAAGAAGATAAGAAGACGCCATGGAGGAAGATGCCGGACGAGAACACCGGAGGAAGAAACAGAAGAACCAGAAGAAAAAGAAGAAGATGGAGGAAGAAACTGAAGGAAGATAGAAGATAGAAGAAAGAAGATAGAATATAGAAGAAGCATTTAAATAAAGGAATTGTCAAAAACTGTCTTGTCATTTTTAACATTTTTGACACTTTTTTTGTGAAATGGTAGGACCATTTCCCACAGGGGGAGGGCCGGCATCTGGGGGTCCCCTTGTTAAAGGAGGATTCCAGATTCCAATAAGCTCCCCGCCCGCAGACCCCCACAACCACCGGGCAAGGGTTGTGGGGATGAGGCCCTTGTCCCCATCAACATGGGGACAAGGTGTTTTGGGGGGCTACCCCAAAGCACCCTCCCAATGTTGAGGGCATGTGGCCTGGTACGGTTCAGGAGGGGGGTGCTCTCTCGTCCCCCCTTTTTTAACGTGGCCTGCCAAGTTGCGTGCTCGGATAAGAGTCTGGTATGGATTTTGAGGGGGACCCCACGCCATTTTTTAAAAAATTTTGGCCAGGGTTCCCCTTAAAATCCATACCAGACCTGAAGGGCCTGGTATGGAATTTAGGGGGACCCCCCACGTCATTTTTTTAATTAAATTTTGGTTCGGGGTTCCCCTGTGGGGAATTCCCATGCCGTTTTTATCAATGAACTTTTATGTGTATTGTCGGACCGGCAATTCATTAATAGCCGCAAGTAGTTTTAAATGACTTTTTTTCCTTTGAAATGTCATTTTGCTGTCAGACTGTTCTAAACACGGGAAACATGAGCCCCCTTACAGGCATACCATAGACACCCCCCAGGTACGAAATTTAAAGGGATATTACACTTTTATTGTTTGACTTTAAGCATTATTAAAATCACTGCTCCCGAAAAAACGGCCGTTTTTAAAACTTTTTTTTGCATTGATCCATGTCCCCTGGGGCAGGACCCGGGTCCCCAAACACTTTTTATGACAATAACTTGCATATAAGCCTTTAAAATTAGCACTTTTGATTATTCATGTTCATGTCCCATAGACTTTAACGGTGTTCGCGTGTTCAAATGAATTTTTTGCCTGTTCACAAGTTCTGGTGCGAACCGAACAGAGGGGTGTTCGGCTCATCCCTAATAAGGACACTTACCTGTCCAGGGTTCCTGCGATGTCGGCACCCCAAGCTGATCCATCTATCGGCTTCAGGTGCAGGCGCTGGCATTGCAACTAAGTGTAGGTTCACACTGGGGAGGCTTCAAAGTCATCCGACACTGAAGCTGCCCCGCGCAGCGGGGTCAATGCAAGACAATGCAAACTGATCCGAAGTCGCCATCAAAGATGTACAGGAATCTTTTTCTAAGTCGGTGCAACTTGAGTCGCTCCCATTAGAACAGTTCCATTGCACTGCATGGTGCACGACTTGTCAGGCTGCTAAGTCGCCTGACAGGTCGCCCCAGTGTGAACCCACACTTAGGGAAACCGGCAGTGAAGCCTTCAGGCTTCACAGCCAGTTTCCTACTGCACATTTGTGAGTCGCGCTGCTCTTGGCGAGTGGTCCTGCCATCTTCTGGGACACACACAGGTTCCAGAAAGCAGCGGGGGGAAGGAGGAGGGCCCAAATCACTCGGGGAAATGATGTACCTCGCCGCAGCAGGGTACATAGGAAGTGAAGAAGAATAACAATGAAAAAGAAGGTAAAACAAATACAGAACAAAAAGTTAGCCAATATGTTTTTAAGATGCATGGATTGACTAGATGGCGCAAAGTCTTATATGTGGGTGAAACTCCGCTTTAATAAAATGTAAAAAATATTTAGGCAAACAAATTACTGTAGTCAAGTATAGAGTCATAGGCAAGTTTAAAATTATTATTTATTTATTTATTTATTTAATTAATTCATGAAACAAAGTGAAAATTTACTTTGCAAAGGATACCCAATTACATGCAAGGAAAATGTAACAACAAAAAATTTTTTGCTTGTACATGAATTCATGATTGAAGTCAGCACACTCACAGCTCATTCACTGAGCTGAGTCAAAATTCAGTTTATTATAGATATTTATATAATACCTTCAATTTACATATTGTACATTCACATCAGTCCCTGCTCTCATGGATCTTACAATCTAAGGTCCCTAATCCACATTTACTGTACAAGGGCCTATTTAGGCAGGAGACATTTAACCCACTAGCATGTCTTTGGAGTGTGGGAGGAAACCCACACAGGGAGAACATGTAAACTCAAGGCAGGTAGTGCCAAGGTTGGGATTCAAACCAACAACCCTAGTGCTGCCAGGTGGAAATGCTAACCACTTAGCCACCGTGATGCCCTTGCAAAGACAAACACACACTTATCCTAATGAATAAAGTGATTTTTTAAATTATTTTCCTTGCACGTGATTGGTTGTTCTTTGCAAAATCAATTTTTACTTTGTTTCACCTCTTCCGCTAAGTTAAGTGAAAATTCACTTGCATTGCTTGAAATAAATCCAAATAGCTTAAATATGAGGTGCTGTGACCTTTACAGCAAACTTTTGCAAAAAAAATAGGGATTGTCCCCTCATCATCTTTCCTCGCCATCCTATCCACTCTTGCTTTTTTTTCTCCCCATTTTCTATTCTCCTGTTTTGATCATTTCTCCTAGCCATTTCAGGCTCCAGCTGCCAGTTGCATATATGCCTTAAAGCGTAACTCCACTTTTGTTGAGAAAAAACATTCCCCTCTGAGTGATCTATGTACATTACAAAGATTTTAACAAACTTTGTTGCAGATTCCTACCTTTTGTTATTTTGAAGAAATCCACGTGTGTTTGTCTGTGCCCAGGTTCAAAAGTGAGTCTAATGGGAGTGGTTAAGTAATTATCAACTAGCTGCAGCCCCTGCAAAGCTCTAATGGGGAACACTGCAGTGCCTAATGGGGAAAATTTCAGGCAAATTTTCCCAATTTCAAGGATGCTCCTTTTAGATAGGATTTTCTATTGGGAGTATCATACTAAAAGTGACATTTTTGTTGCAGGGGTTGCCTGAAATCTGACTTGTATCTTAGTGCAGACTTCTGGGAAAATCAGTGAGCCAATCACAAAAGCAGGAAATTACATATCTGGGGGGGGGGGGGGGGGGGGTTCTGTACACATTCTGTGTACAGAACACCTCCAGGTAGCTATATTGCATTGCACTTCAAAGAAAATTACAGAGCTGAAGATTGAAAAGGAAAGGTAATTTTTAATAACATTCAATTACAATATGATTTGTGTTGCAATTGTATATGCTATATTATTTTTTTTTATTTGCAATTTTTTTCACAAAAGTGGAGTTACCCATTAACTTTGGCTGATCCTCCGTGTTGAGCACCAAATAGATGGCTTTCTCTGTACTGTCCTCAAACCTTGAAAAATTAAATAAACACATTGAAACAAAAACAGGGATTGTGATGTAATTACTTTTATTTTTTTCTCTGATATGGTCACTTCTAGACTATAGCACAGCCTTTTTCAACCAGGGTGCCCAGGCACTCTGGGGTGCCCTGAGGTTTCCTCAGGGGAGCCTTTGCGAAATGCCTAACAATTGCCCAAAAATTGTATACAAGCTGGTGTTGACAAAGCCTGCCTTTTAGTTACACAAAGCCACGGGTTTTCATTGTACACCATTATGACCTTCTAGCTGCTGACCTCCTAACTACCAATGATATCATCAGTTAATAAGGAGGATGTCAGTCATCTGTATAGCATCCTGGTTTGACCCTTCCCTGCCCCTCTTCATCAGCTTTGGGGTCACATTAGCTGAGTGATGGAGAAAAACTGAGAAAGACAAACACTGGAATACTAGCCGATACCAGCTTGCACTTTTGACATTGGGTCTCCTATATGTGTCGATGTTGCTGCATTATGTAAAATGAGTAGAATAGTTTTTACATTTTCGAATGGGGTCTTCAAGACTTCAAGAGTCCATAATTTTAAAGGGTGTCTCAAGACTGTCCATAATTTTGAAGGGTGCCTTGAAATTTGTCCATAATTTTAAAGGGTGCCTTGAACGAAAAAAGGATTAGAAACACTGCTATAGCGGACAAGTCTAGGAAAACTGTAGGGTGAAGGGGGAAAGGGTGCAGGCAACAGAGGCACCACAAGACTCCCAATAACCTAGACAACATGAACATATCACTCTTGTCATTTTGTTATGTGTATAGTTGAGTACTGGATCTTCTTATGAGGAAGAGAACACATTTTCCCACTGCACCTTCTCTGTTTAGTCTGTTTAGAATAATGACAACTTCTGATGACTGCTATGGTTCCACCTATAGATTACTTACTGACATCAGCTACCAATCTGTTGCTGTAATTATGTAGGCATTGTCATTTTATTTATGTATTTTACTGATATACAACAGAAAATGAAAAAGTTTTCAGCGTAAAACTTTTCTACTGACACAGCGTAGACTATCAATGGTAATGCTTGTTCTGTGCTTGTAAAATGTGCAATCAGTGTAGCCCTAAGCCCATACTTTAAGACACATATAAAGTAATTTCCACATAAAACTCTGTTTGGAACAATAAATGATATCACTGTGGACCATTATTGCTTTGTGTCACATATTTGAATAGAAAACCTCTATTTTGGCTTTTCTTGTAATCTTCCTTTAGAAGCTGTTTTCCATATAAATGCAGGGATCCCAGTGTGGCAATTTGTGTGACTTTATTGATGATCCAGCAAAAAGACAGGAAATCGTATTGCTACATCTCTCTTGTATTCATTTTGTTACTTTGCTCATTCTGGAAATATGATTCATTTGACCTTGAATGCTTTGGAATGTTCTTTTGCAGTTAAAATGCATTTTGAAGACAAAATCACATCACAAGTCAATAAACCTTAACATTCCATACTTCTCCCTCTACAGCTTTATGATAGGATAGTACCACTATAGCCTTCTTCATGGTATTGTATCTGCCTACTAAAAAAAATATCCAGTTTTATCACATACATATTTGTGCTCACAAAGTTTTATTGGGTTTTGGAGAATTATACCGGGGTGAGAGCACCTTCTGAAATATGGTGATGACAGGTGCATTGGCAGGAGTGGAAAATCTACTCAGAATATTGCAATGCTGAACGCTAGGGAAGAACTAAAGATCTAGTTGAAATACATATATTTGGTTTATCTTACTTGGCGAAAATGTATTAACATTTTAGCCAATCTTGTGTTCTAGGCATCCCTGCCATACAGCATGACCGCACTTTTCCTACTGCAGCTGAGCAAAACAACTTAAGCAGTCCATAGATCAGTGATTCTCAAACTGTGTGCCGTGAGATTTGCAGGTGTGCCATGGGAGTTTTAAAAAATATTTAAAATTGCTAGCATTTTGAAACCTTGAACATATCAAAAAATGAAATGATAAATTAATGTCACAAAAGTAAAAAAAAGTAACATATATAAAAACGCAATCTGTGTTAGTCTGTCACTCATTGGTTCCTTTTTTAATGCAAGACTTGTGCAAGATCTTGGGAGAACTTGATCGCTCTAATTATATTATAATAATAGACTATTCCATTTGTTTGTTCCATTTGTCAACTTTGGCTTCAATGTGATTTCCTCTCGAAAGCAGGCACATCTTTCACATGAAATTTTAAATTGTACTTCCGGTTCTGGCGTCGCATGAAGTAGCAGTAATTTACCACAGCTACCACTTCCCAGCTCGAATCTCAGCTAACAAAACCAGCCCAGACCTCCACTGCCACTCGCAGACCCTCCGGGTACCCCCCTGCAATAATGGACCGCTTTCTCGATAAAAGTACCGCCAGACCAGCGCCAAATCGAGCCTGGGGATGCGGCCTTGTCTTCCAGCATGGTGGACGTGCCTGCTATGGAGGTGAGTCGCAGCCCCACCCCTCTCTCACAACAGATTCTTGTCCACACCATAGAAGCCTCAGTAGAGAAGGCTGTTAACACAGGGATGTTGCTGATAAAAAGAGAGCTGGGGGAACATGCTTCTCGCCTCAATGAGACTGAGAGCAGAATCTCCAACATAGGGGAAGAAATGTACCAGGCATAGGCAACAGAGTAAACACAGGATAAAACACACCAGTATGTACTCCAGAAATTAGAAGATCTAGAAACCAGATCGAGATGCAGCAACCTGCATTTTGTTGGAGTCCCAGAATCAATGCAACCATCTGCTATCTGAGAATTTTGCACCCGGCGAATACCTGAAGACCTAGGCCTGTCAGGCCCCTGTATGGTTGAATGGGCACATCGCATGGGGGCATACTCCTCTGAACGTACCTCCCAACATCCAATTATTGCCAAGTATCTGAATTATGCAGATAAAGCAGTCATCTTACACAAATACAGGCAAGCCAGATCTCTACAAATTGATGGAATCAAAATTCTGATCTTTGCCAACTACTCTATCGTAGACACAAAGAAAACAAAATCTTTTCAGCACATCTGCACAGCGCTCCATCAGCAACAAATAAAATTCACTTTGGCTTTCCCTGCAATACTCCACCTCAAAGCACCTAACGGGGACCAGCTCACCTTTCACGACCTGTCAGAAGCAGAGATGTTGCTACGCTCTCTCCACCCAGAACCACAACCAAATCTTACACCCAGGGTAACCCCGATTCCTTGGCCTTTGGATCAACGTAGCTCATGCAAGGACTCACGAAATGCCTCAAGTCTTCCGGCTCAAATAATCTCTTTAGGCCTCGCTGACTCTACAGACATGGAACTCTCCATCTCGTTCATATGGGTAATATCAAGACTGCTCTGACTTTACTATGGTAATGATTCTGTGTCCAGCTACATTCCTACCAGTGGCCTCCTATAGTTGAGCGGCCTATACTTACCCACTAAGCTTCACTTACTGTCTTTTCCTATGGGCCTCAATAGTAGCAGCTGTTATGCCTCCCTTACCGATGACCCAAGTCTCCTTTACTGAGCTTCCGGACTAAACAGGTGACCATTTACACCATCTACATGGTCAGTTTATGGGAGCTGGCTTTTACTGTGAACCCATGTGGAAAAAAGCGAAGTCCTAAAAATGTTTTGTTATATGGTTTATTTTTATTATCTTCCTTCAATGTCTTTTCCCTCATGTTTCACCTACTCTTCCTTTTTTTGTCCAACTGCATATGCTCCAGGCAATAGATGATTCACCTATAGGTTGGACTAGATGGACTTGTGTCTTTTTTCAACCTCACCTACCTACTATGTAACATACCCTGGTAACCCCTAGCATAATACCCCCCCCCCCCGTATCTTTGGGAATCACCTTTGTGAATATAACACCAGCTCAACTCCAAACCCCCCCCATGAGAAGCACCTCATGCAATGTAAAGGGACTTAGGTCCCCTATTAAGAGACTCGAGATACTAAGACACCTTAAGAGACTGAAAACTGACATTGCTCTACTATAGGAAACCCATCTGACACACTCTGACTTTCACCGCATAGAAAAAATTATGGGTGGGTACGGTTTTAGGCTCCGATGCAGTCTGCCGCAAAGCTGGGGTGATCTCTCTGATTCACAAAAATCTTCCATGTGAAGTTTTAACAGTCGAATCGGATAGCCAGGACTGTCTTCTCGCTGTACACATGTGACTGGGTGACAGAGATCTTATGATTTCAAATGTCTATGCACCCAATAACCCTGGGAAACAATTCTTTGGAGACCTATCTACCAGACTTCTGAAATGTCCCCATGTTCCCCATGTTGTAGGCGGGGATTTTAACTCAACATTACACATGATGAATGACAGATCTACTACTAAACAACCGCACAAAGCAGTAGGAAACTCTGGGAAAACCCTTTTTGCTTCCACAATGGAATCCCTTCACTTTACTGACCTGTGGCATCTCTTCCATCCAGTGGATAGATAATTCACTTTCTATTCTACTTCTCACAAGGTTTTCACTAGAATTGATTACATCTTTTGCATCGATAACATAGTTCCAACTATATCAGAGACTGAGATCCACGAAATAGCCATATCGGACCATGCCCCAGTTTTGATATCTTTTAACAATGCAGTACCCAATGCAGTAAATCCAATCCTCGCCTGTGATGCTTTCTGTCATAACTCCACAACAACGCTGATTTCCAGACGTACATGGACCTGGCATGGAGAGAATTTGGCACTGCTAATTCTTCCCATGCCGACAACCCTAACCTCTACTGGGATGCAGGAAAGGCTTATCTTAGAGGTCGAGTCATATCATATGCTGCCTCCTAGAAGAAAAACATCCTATCTAGTTATAGGAAACTAAGCTCCCACCTTAGGCTGGTTCAACGAGCCCTTTCTGCGCAAAACTCCCCATAACGAGTGACAGAAAGCCAAATGCGAGTTCGATACATGGGCAGATATCCTAGAAGTGACCAAACATGCACACGCTGATGCCACTTTATACAAATACGGTAACAAATTGGGTAAGTTCCTGGCGAGATTATGCAAAGACCCAAACAGTCCCACTCATATCACTGCCCTATGGAATTCCTCAGGCACTGTCAGAATGACACCACAGGAGGTCAATAGTGTTATGAAAAATGTTATTCTTCCCTATACGCTCCAGACCTAATTGATCACAGCATTGCTAAAAACTTTCTTGACAATCTGGACCTACCAATGGTTACCCCTTCCCAACTCGACACCCTAAATGCGCCTATATCCAGCTTAGAACTTTCCACAACAATCTGCCAACTAGACCCCAGCAAAACCCCAGGTCCTGACGGATTCCCAGGGGAATTCTACAAGACCCTCCAAGAAATAGTTGAACCCACTCTCCTCAGCGTTCATACTTACCCCCTAGAAACCAAGCCATCAAACAACTATTATAAAAAAAAAATGGAAAGACCCTCTTGAACCGGGCTTATACAGGTTCATTTCACTTTTAAACTTGGATGTCGAGATCCTCTCTAAAATTGTTGCCACCAGACTTGCCACTATCATCCCCACCTTGATACACTCAGCACAGTCAGAGTTTGTAAAAGGGAGAAAAGCTTCACTAAACATTCGCAAGGTATTGATGGTATTAGAACATGCTAAAAGTCACCCGGGGGGGGGGGGGGGGGATTTTGCTATTATCACTCTGGACGCAGAGAAAGCCTTTGATAATGTCAGCTTTGATTGGCTTTTTTTGGTCTTCATTAAGCTGGGCTTTACTGGTTCCTTCAATCATCTTGGCTCCATGTATACCTCTCTCATGGCCAGATTGGTGGAGGCAGGTCTCCTCACTGAAGAATTTCGTCTTTACAAAGGTAGGAGACAGGACTGCTCCCTATCACCTTCAACTTGGCACTGGAACCCCTTTCTAGATTCCTAAATACTAAGGCTTCTTTACACGGGATCCATTTAGGGAAGCATGAGTTGCGATCAGCCCTCTTCACAGATGATGTACTCATATTCTCAGACAACCCCACCTCCAACATGACCACCATTATGAGAACATTTGACTAGTTCAGAATCCACTCAGACCTGTGAATCAATTACAACAAAAACAAAATTCTTCCCCTAGGTCCCTCTTCAAACCCACCCTGGACATCCCACTCGCCCTTCTCCATAGCAAAAACTCGCATTATTTACTTTGGTATCAAGATTGGGACCATTCCTTCTTCACTGTACACCTTAAACTATCCCCCCCTAATTAACAAAATCACTAATGAATTGGAAAATTGGATGGATCTACCTCTTTCGCTTCTGGGGCGAAATAATTTATTTAAAATGATCAGTTTCGCCCATCTACTTTACTCACTTCAAACTATACCATTACTCTTAAAGCATAAAGACATCCGGCTACTGAATAGAGCCATTTCCAAATTTATCTGCCGACAAAAGAGACCACGCATAGCTCTAACAAACCTACATCTCCCCAGAGGCAAAGGGGGCATTAGTCTACCAAATATTAGAGTGTATAACCTAGCCTGCTTACTGACAATAGGATTGGACTGGACAGGCTTCTGGGTACTCTAACTATTCTTTTGAATCAGCAATGAATGAATCAGCACATCCCTACTCTTTGGTGGCCCTACTATACTGCCAATGGAAATCAATCTGTCCAGACCTACAACACAACCTTCTTCTATGAGATACAGCCATAGCTTGGAGGGAAGTACATAAGAGCCTAAACCTATCCCCCTTCATCTCCAGGCACCTACCAATCCAAGGAAACCCCAGCTTTCCTCCGGGGATGGAACGCCAAATCTACGCTTTTTGGCAAAGAAACAGTCTCACTGAAGTTTCCTCTCCCTGTGATATGGAATCACGGGCACCTTATGCCTTTCCAGTCATAGCCCAGAAATTCTCTCTGCCAAAATCCCATGTGTGTCAACTTCATCCGCACCTCATGTAGGGAGTAAGGCAAGAGATTTTGGACATCCATCACAGATAGTTTACTCCAGGAAGGATCTTACACCATCTCAGACATCTACAAACCTTTAATCTGCAAGATCAGTTCCCTGTTCTCTTCCTCTTCTGCGGCACATTGGGGCAGGGACTTTCCGGATCCAGAGTTGGTAGACAAAATATTGCAGGGGTACAACAAAATCCTCCAGTTGATACCTTATGAATGTTGGCGGGAAACACAAATGAAAATACTCCACCTTGCTCATATACCCTTCCTTGTGGACAAAAACAACCCTCAGTCGATTCCTTGCCCTCTCTGCCAGCAGGCAAGACCTACTTTAACATACCGCTTCTGAACATGTAAATGCATTTCCACTTTCAGGGATCAAACCATATCCTTCAGTCAGGGAATTATCCTGCTACATCTCCCAAAAGACCCTCTACTTTTAATCTTTAGATATTGGGACAAGCAACTCCTGATATGGTCTTCCAATGCTAGATATCCACACAAAGATTGGATCCTAATATGCATTTTTGTGGCTCGAAGAGCAATTCTCAAAAATTGGACCTCTTCCTTCTGTCCAAAAATTTCACAGATTAAACAATTACTGCAGATTAAGCTATTACTGCAGCTTCAGAAAGAAAAAAAGCAATAAGGACTTTAACCACCCGGCCACAAAAAACGCTTCTTCTCACGATGGGAGGCTTTCATAAATTCTACTATACCTCCAGATACACTCAAGACTTTTCGCAGCCTTTTCATTTACTACAAGGATCTCCAATCTCAAGAAATCCATTCAGTTCTATATTGCTCTCAGTTATTTTTCTGCGTGATTTACTGCTGTATGTCAGGGTACCGGGGTACAATGATTATATATTCATTCAGGTATCTCCACTGTTTAAATGTTAAAATGTCTATTTTGGGCAAGAGTTCCTCCTGTCACTCTCACCTTATATCTGTATAACAAATTCTTCAATAAATTATTTTGAAAAAAATAAATACATTTTTAATTAAATAAATATGTAAATATAAATAAGTTCTTCCCCTCAAAAATTGTTAAATCTTTTCAGGTGTGCCGTGAAAATATTTAGATCTTTTTAGTGTGCCGCAAGACAAAAAGGTTTGAGAAACACTGCCATAGATGATATCATTTTTTGTTGTTGTTGTTAAACCAGCAGGTTAAAAAAAAAACTAGTTGTTTCCTCCATCCACACACTTGAGGTGGATGGGAGAATCCTGCCTGCTTAACTATTGTAGTCTGACAGCAGGGAGACTTTCCCACCATCAGAATACAATGATCACAATTACAAGCTATAGCCAGCAGTACTTGTTGAGCGAGGAAAATCTGACAGGGCAGTTTTACAGAAGTCTATAGATGGATTGACTTTTGTACAACCTCCCTCCCAGTACATGTATCGAAATTTGGTCAGTTCAGCAAGTACTGCCATCAGAATACACTGATTAGAGTTACAGGCTATAGCCAGCAGGGCTGATAGAGTGGGGGAAATCCACCAGGGTGAGTGTATGGAAGTCTATCAGTAGATCGACTTCTGTACAAACTCCCTGTCTGTACACGGATCGAAATTCAGCCGGCCCCTGCTGAACCGGCCAAATTTCTATCCATGTATGGACAGGTTCAGTGTCAAACTTGCAGCATGGCTGTAATGTGCAACTATGTGCAGGCTACTTTATCATTTTTATTTTACTTTTTCACAGCCAATTTATATCTTTCTTTGAAAAAAAAAAAGTAAAATAATTGGGATTTTTCTGGCACAAGAACAAGTTTAGGATACTGCAAAACAAGAAACAGAGGGTGCACCAGCCTAGCGCATTAACTTTGCTATTACTTAATTAAAGAGGTATATACAGTAGATGTATACTCACACAAACGGCAATATTAAATAAACACATATTAGGCACAGTGTGCTCCAAACAGTCTCGTCCCAAAGCGCGAGAGGATGTTCAAACAGCTAGACATCCAGCTGGACTAGCCGTTTGGACATGCCCAGTCGATGAGATTGTTTGGAACACACTGTGCCTAATATGTGTTTATTTGACATTGCCAACTGTGAGTATACATCTATATACCTCTTTTATTAATAAAGTAATCATAAAGATAATGCGCTAGGCTGGTGCACCCTCTATTTCTTGTTTTGCGGTTACCTCTCTGGGTTTCCCCGGCCCGGTGTTGGGTGGCAGCAAAGCCAGTGCAAGGATTTGGCCATATATTTGAAAATTCGTAAATGCGTAAATTCGAAAATTCGGAAATTCGAAATTCCGAAAAACCTGAAAATTTGAAAATTTGAAAATTTGAAAATATAACTAACTAATAATAACTTAACTATTGCTAACTATTAAATTATAGGTATTGAAATTTCCTTTCAAATTTGGCTGTTAGTGAATGTAACGAATACTAATTTATCCAAAGTTACGAATTATCCGAAATAACCAATGCCATATCTAAACGAATGGAATGTAATGAATTAATAATAATAAATAACAATAATAATAATAAAACCTTTTTCCAGAAATCCCATACCTGATTTTCAGCCCGGCGATGTTCGGATTTGATTCAGAACTGATCAATCATCAGGTCCAGGCCAATGATTTATGGCCTGAACTTGCTGATCGGTTCTGACACAGGGCAGAACATCCTGCGCCTGCATAATGTAAACACAGGCACAGGAAATTATGTCAGCTTCTCTCCTGGAGTCCTTTTCAGATCCAGCCTGAGAGAAGATAACATCTCTTGTCAGTAAAAGCACTACACTGACACCAGATCACATAGTTAGGCACATTGAACTCCTTGATTCCCCCCCCCCAGTTAACCCTTTCCTCCCCGTCACAGTATCACTAGATACAGTGTACAGATATTTTACTGATCACCCTATTTAAAGTGGAGTTCCACCCACTTTTACAACTCTTCAGCATCCCTCACTAAACTGTGCACTGTAAACGAATTGGATATTTTTTTTTTTTCTTCTCAGCACTTACTGTATATCTGCTGTATTCATTTTTCACTTCCTCCTCCCTGGCCGCGGCCCATCGCATCATTTCCTGTTTGCAATGCCTTCTGGGAAGGGGCGGCAACTTCCTCTGACACTGCCGTTGCTGTGGAAACCTGACCTGAAACCTATTACACTGCTTGTGCTGCACTGAGCATGTTTGAGATCTGCAAGGATGAGATCCAGGAAGAAATACAGTCTGGCTTCAGATGCCCAGACTTAAGATGGCCACGGCCTGCTGTAAGTTTATAAAATAACAAACTACTGCTATAAGCCAACAAAACAGACCTTAGTTTACAGACTAACTTTACTAGAATACATTAAGCTTGTGTATTATAGGGGTATTTTTATTTAAAAAGTATAATTTCGGCCGGAACACCACTTTAATGTCACTGGTGACGATAGATAACGTTAGTGATAGTTAGCATCAGTTAGCGTCAGTCCCAGATAGCATCAGGGTACCCGCCATATATTCCCAAATAAAGTTTTAACCCACTGATTGCCCCCAGTTAACCCTATCACTGCCCTGTCACATTGTCATTAGTACAACGTACAGATCTTTTTTCTGATCACTGTATAAGTGTCACGGCGATGCCAGATAACGTTAGCATCAGTTAGCATCAATCCTAGGCAGCATCAGATTGCCCGCCACATATTCCAGTATATGTAAAACAAAGTATTCCCTTTGTTTTCCAGTAACACTAGCACACATACTATACACCTCCATTATTAGTATAGTCTGAACGGATCAATATCTTTGATCATATCAGAATTATACTAGCGTCCCCAATAGTATAGTGTCCCCAAAAATGCAGCATTAGCAGGATCAGCCCCAACACCTGCCAGCACCTGCATTTAGCGCCCCCCCCCCCCCCCCCCAGTGCAGTGTCAGTAAATCATTGTCTCTTCTGATACACAGTACACAAAACCTCAGCGTTCGCAGAGTCAGCCCTGACCAGATGACCCCATTTTGGAAAGTAGACACCCCAAGCTATTTGCTGATAGGCATGTTGAGTCCATGGAATATTTTATATTTTGCAACAAGTTTCTGAAAAATTCAAATTTTTATTTTTTTTAGATAACATTGTCACTAAATGATATATTGTTCAAACATGGCATGATTATATGTGGAATTACACCCCAAAATTCATTCTGCTGCTTCTCCTGAGTACGGGGATACCACATGTGTGGAACTTTTTGGCAGTCTAATCGCGTACAGGACCCTGAAAACCGCCTTCAGCCTTTCTAAGGGCGTAAAAAAGTGATTTCACTCCTCACTGCCTATCACAGTTTTGGATGCCATGGAATGCCCAGATAGCACAACCCCCCCCCATGACCTAATTTTGAAAAGTAGACACCCCAAGCTATCTGCTGAGAGGCATGTTGAGTATTTTGCAGAACCCGCTTTTTGTCACAAAGTTTTGAAAATTGAAAAAATTAAAAAAAAAAAACATTTTTCTTTTCTTTCTTCATTATCAAAAATAAATGAGATCTGCAAAATACTCACCATGCCTTTTATCAAATTTATTGGGGTGTCTACTTTCCAGAAATTTGGTCCTTTGGGGGAGGGGGTTGATACTATCTTGGCATTTCAGGGCCTCCAAAACTGTGATAGGTAGTGAGGAAGTAAAATAAGCAATTTACGCCCTCAGAAAGCCTGAAGGCGGTGATTGGTTTTTGGGGTCCTGTACGCAGCTAGGCTCCCAAAAAGTCTCACACATGAGGTATTCCCATACTCAGAAGAAGCAGCAGAAGGTATTTTGGGGTGTAATTCTACATATACCCATGGCATGTGTGAACAATATATCATTTAAGTTGAAACTTTGTGTAAAAAAAAAAAATTAATATTCCATGGGCTCAATACACCTCTCTGCAAATAACTTGGGTTGTTAATTCCAGTATATATACCATAGTTTGTAGATGCTATAACTTTTGCGCAAAGCAATCAATATACGCTTATTGGGATTTTTTTACTAAGGACATGTAGCTGAATACATTTTGGCCTAAATTTGAGTTTATTGGGTATTTTTTATAACAAAAATTAGAAAATATATATATTTTTTCAAAATTTGCGGTCTTTTTTCGTTTATATCCGAAAAAATAAAAATCCCAGTGGCAATCAAATACAACCAAAAGAAAGCTCTATTTGTGGGAGAAAAAAAAAGGACATCAATTTTGTTTGGGTACAGCGTTGCATGACTGCACAATTACCAGTTAAAGTAGCGCCATGCCAAATTGAAAAAAATGCTCTGGTCAGGAAGGGGGCAAAAGCTTCCGGTGGTCAAGTGGTTAAACAACATGTTTGATGGATGCCTTAAAACTGCAAATAAGGTTATAATACAGTATGAGTTAGCCACTGAAAAGTGACATTTTCATGCCACAAAATGATGGATCCCTAGTCAGATTTGTATACAAATCTGGTCACGGATCCTGGGATACATCATTGACCAAACATGGCTATGACCATATTTGGCCATATATGTCACACAGGATTACCGCTGGTTTGTTTAAAACCCCAGCCAGATGGAGATCTGGCACTTAGTATAAATAGTGTGGTGCAGCAACATTGCCAGGTGGGGGGTTGTCTTGGTCAGCAAGTCATCGTAATTGATGTTGGGTCTATGGATTTACATCCCTAAGTGCTTACAGAGGTAAAACATTAAATTTCGAACATAAATCATATCAACTGTCTTTTGGACCATATTGCCCATATGCCACCATTCAGTCCTGCAAACATTTAATCTGCCAAAGTAGATTTTCTGCAAAGTAAATCGAAAAAAATGTATTGGCTTACAAATGACAAACATAATAAATAAGTATTAAAATGGTACAGAGGGTGCTACAATGATGAATAAAGAAATTGTTAATACCAAATCTGCAGCAGAGTCTCACTCACAAGTTTAATCGCTTGCCGACCAGCCGCCCTCATTATACAGCGGCAGGTTGGCATGATACCACAAACTGTCGTAGCTGTATGTCGGCCCTTTAAATGCCTATAGCAGGCACGCGTGCGCCCACTGCACGGTGGGGGAGCCAATGTACATGGCCGGTGGTTGCAATGACCTCTGGCCACGCGCGATTACACACAAATTCCTGTTCTGAGAGGAGAAACAGATTGTCTGTTCCTACTAGCTAGGAACAATGATATGTCTCCTCCTCTAGTAGGTTCCATCCCCCCACAGTTAGAAACACAAACGAGGGAACACGTTTAACCCCTTGATCGCCTCTAGTGTTAACCCCTTCCCTGTCAGTGATATTTACTCAGCCAATCAGTACATTTTTATAGCACTGACCGCTGTATAAATATCAATGGCCCCAAAAATGTCCAATCTGTCTGCTGCAATGTTGCAGTACTGCTAAAAATCACTGATCACCGCCATTACTAGTAAACAAAAGAATAAAATGCCATAAAATGATCCCATAGTTTGTAGACACTATAACTTTTGCGCAAACCAATCAATATACGCTTATTGCAATCTTTTTTACCAAAAATATGTAGAAGAATATATATTGGCCAAAACTGATGAAGAAATTTGATGTTTAAAAACATTTTTGGGGATATTTATTACAGCAAAAAGTTGTTAAAGGGGTTGTAAAGGTAATTTTATTTTTTTTTTTAAATAACTAACATGTCATACTTACCTTCACTGTGCAGCTCGTTCTGCACAGAGTGGCCCCGAACCTGCTCTTCTGGGGTCCCTCGGCGGCTGTTTCAGCTCCTCCCCGCAAGAACTATCCACCTTAATGCGAGCTCCCTCGCATGGTGGTTAGTTCTTGCGGGCGCGCTCCCGTGATACAGCCGGCGGCTATAGCCGCTCACTGTATAACTCGGCCCCGCCCCCCGGCGCGCCGCGTCATCGGATGTGATTGACAGCAGCGCGAGCCAATGGCTGAGCTGCTTTCAATCCATCCACTGCAGCCAATCAGCGACCAGGCTGAGCTGCAATAGAGATGACGGGAACGAGCAGCGGAGATTCGAGGTGTCAGGTAAGTAAAACGGGGGGGCTGGGGGCGGCGGTATTGTCAAAAGTTTTTTCACCTTAATGCATATAATGCATTAAGGTGAAAAAATGTTTACCTTTACAACCTCTTTAAACAAATCTGAAATTTCATAGAGCACATTTGATGATATCAACTTTTTTTGTGTAGCACTATCCCCGTAGGGCTTGCTGTGTGTTGACTTCATAGGCCTCTCTCTGGTTACCTGCAGCTGGTTGCTAAGGGTTTTCCACTTTGGTTGCTAGGAGTTTTCGCTTGTCCCATACTCGCTTGCTCGCCACTCAATGACCAGTCCAGGGTATTTGGGCTTTTGTATTTTATTTTGGAACTTGGATGGGAGAAGGGATTAGTGGGATACTCCAACTGGAACTATTCACAGAGGATGACGACAACTCTCACTTAGCCTCACTGGATTATTTGTGGAAGCAGTCACACTGCTTTAACCATACTGCCACACGTATGGTGGAATTAAGTCTTCTTGGTCTCACTAGCAGTAGACTTGATGCATTACATCATCTTCAGGATACTACTCTCTAGCATCCGCTGTACTGACCCTTGTCCACTGACTCTTCTAGCAAGTGGTCCTCACTTGACAGGCCCCAAAGACACAGATATGTACTCACAGTAGGCAGAATCAGATCGCTCCTGGTGTCTCCCTTCCAGTCAGCTCTGCAGAACCTCTGGGTTCAGCTTATCTCTCTCTCTAGGCCCTTGGGTGGACCACCCAAGGCCACACAATCACCTCCATGGAGGAGAGGGCAGCCGCCCCCCCCCTCCTGAACTCTGTTCCCCTAACTCTGAGCACATGTACCCTGGGCTTTTATACAGTATCCTAACATGCAATGCAGCACTTTTCCTATGACAATTGCCAGGACTCTAACAAAGCCTGTGCACCTACCTGTCAGCTCCCCTCCCACTGTCCAATATGACTCCCTATTGGACCAGTGAGGGACAGTCAAACAAGCTGAGCTGCAGCTGAGTACAATGAGCAGACCTAACAAATAGATCCTGCTCCCTAGTAGACAGAGAGCAGTCTAAGTTTTACATGACCATCTTCCTGGTAAGCAGAAAGACCTAAAACTATACTCTCTTCTAGCACCTACCTAGAAGGGTGCTACATTTGTCTGCTCTACAACCACCAGTTAGGTTAAAGTAGAGGTCATACAACATACTGGAGATGCATGTACTGTACAAAACGGCACCCCAAACTGTGGAGGTGTATAACTAGGAATAGAGATAAGCAAACTGATTTGGAGGATGACAAACAATTTATTTTCCAATTTATTGGGGCTAGGTTAATACACGACCCACCTGGTCTACAGCTCTGCTATAAGGCCAGATTTTCCCTTTTGTGGGCCTTCCCCTTGTACTCCTTTCCACCAAGGTCCTTCTCCTCTATGGATTCTACTGCACAATACTCATCCACATGCTACTTTTATAGGTTACTTTATACCCTTGCTTGCAGGCAGCAGCCATTATGGTACTATTATGAGGCATTGTCATATACTGTACATACCAAGGTAAACCCTTGTATCAAGGTATAGATGCATCACAGAAAAACATTTTTGCATTTTTAGCCATTTTCTGACTTTTTTGGGGGAAGCCTATTTTGAGTATTTACTGCTTTCACCAAAGCAGAACTTGCGCAGCTTATGTATCAGTCCTACATGGCATTAACACTGCCATGGGAAGCTTGCTGAGCCATAATATGGACATAAAGGGGTCGATTTACTAAAACTGGAGAGTGCAAAATCTGGTGCAGCTCTGCATGGAAACCAATCAGCTTCCGTTTTTTTTTTTTTTTTTTTGTCAAAGCTTAATTGAACAAGCTAAGGTTAGAAGATAATTGGCTACTATGCACAGCTGCACCAGATTTTGCACTCTCCAGTTTTAGTAACTCAACCCCAAAATGTTCTCAGCATAGAAATGGCCATTGGCCATTCTGGGAATGACAGAAAGTGAAGAATATTAGGGGAAAAAAAGCACATAGGATTAAAAAAAAAGGAGCATGTTGGCTCTTGCAAATAACTCCCTCTCTCTTTCATAGGTTCTAAAAATGTAGGTAACCTAAGCACAATGGCTAATTTAAAATAACTGACCAAAAGAAATAAACAACAACACAGATTCAATTAATATTTACTGAATGGTACACTGTTGCTGTTGCGGTTACTGTTGTTATTATTATAGTATATTATTATTATTATTATTACTGCTTATAATTAAATTTTAGCTTCTTGTTCAAGTTTCCCCTTGTGCCTTGTTATAAACCTTTTAAAGTTAGGCAGATTTTTTTTAATGTCTTTTTTTATATAGTCAGAGAGCCTGCTGAGAATAGCTTTCATGGATTTCAAGAGCTTTTTTCACAACTCTTACAGTAATATTAGGTGCACTTTTTTTACATAAATTCATGACATCCCATACTTAAGCCTCTCTTCCAGTGTCATTGTATTCAGCAAATATTTCCTTGACCCTATCATCTATATTATATCATTTTCATCCTTATATAAAACTGCACCCAAAACTTAACTGTTTACCATTGTTGTTTATCAGAATTATCTTCACTCCATATACCATTAACATGTATATAAAGCAAAACTCAGCAAAACTGAGGGAAAATCCAATTTTAGACAGCTGTCATGGGAAAGGGTTTTCTCTCTGTTCCTGTTCCAGGGATGACTGTAAAATTTTAAAATTTTATTACCGGTACTTTCTGCCCAGGTGACAATGGTCATCAGGATAAATTGATAGGGCAAATCACAGACGGTTATGAAAACCTGGGTGTGCAAGAAAGAAAGTGGCAAAAGCAGAACATATAAAATTCAGATTTAATTTTAATCAGACTCTTATATAATAAAAAGACATAGGGGCGATTTCCTAAAACTGTAGAGTGCAAAATCTGGTGTAGCTGTGCATGGTAACCAAGCAGCTTCTAACTTCAGCTTGTTCAATTAAGCTTTGACAAAAAAAAAAAACTGGAAGCCGATTGGCTTCTATGCAGAGCTGCACCCGATTTTGCACTCTGCAGTTTTAGTAAATCAACTCTGATATGTTTCAGAGGTTCAAAGGGTCTTCCTTCACCAGAACTACATTTAACACATAGAAGATTGAAATCTAAATACAGTATTAACTGGGGAGTAATGGTATAGGAGATTTAGCTTGCATATGTAAGGATACAAAATTAGGAGGTCAAGCACAAATAGGTAACATGGTAAGATGCTATAAAAATATAGCTATAAAATAAAACAATAATATTGAATAGACAAGTAACATGTAGATCGAATTTCAAAAAGTAACCATAGTTAGGATTAAATATTACAAAATATTTTGTGACTAAGTGACTAAAGATCATCACCAAAACTCTTTGAACCCCGGGAAACACATATGATATAAGACTCTGAATAAAATTTAATTTGACATTTATACATTCTGCTTTTGCCACTTTCCCCCCCTGCACACCTATGCCCCGTACACACGGTCGGTTGAGGGAAAATGTGCGATCGGATCGTGTTGTCGGACATTCCGACCGTGTGTGGGTTCCATCGGACATTTTCCATCGGATTTTCCGACACACAAAGTTTGAGAGCAGGCTATAAAATTTTCCGACAACAAAATCCGATCACGTCAATTCCGACCGTGTGTGGCCAGTTCCGACGCACAAAGTGTCACACATGCTCAGAAGAAATTCCGAGACGGAACAGCTCGGTCTGGTAAAATTAGCATTCGGAATGGATACAGCACTTTCGTCACGCTGCAATGTTTTAAATAGTTTAATACAACGCACTCTCTTCATCTTTATAATGTGAGAAGAAAGAAGTAGTTTTGCTGCTCATATTCACACAGACTTCTCACAAACTTCTTTCTTTATTATTTATCGGGATTCCCTCAATATATTTTGATTTGTCACATCTGACAAAATTTATCTTTTGTTGTTTTTTATTTATTTATTTTTTTGTAAGGCTAGTTGTTTTTTTTTTTTGGGTTTGTATTTTTTCCAAGGCTGTTTTTTTTATTTTTATTTTTGTGTTTTACTCCATAATATTTTTGTGTGTGTTTTGTGTGTCAAGTTACCACAACACCATTAATATCTTGTATTATTTAATCTCAAGGAGATTGTTTGGTGTTGGTGTCTCTTGTTAATTTCACATTGTAGTTTTGAAATGTACCTGCCTCCTCACAAACAAACTGTCCTTTTTGAAGGAAAACACACATAGGCGAGTATACTTGAAACAAAAATTCCTTTATTAAGGGCTCAGAACCAAAGAGGGAGGCAACGCTGGAGAAACAGCAGAAATTGGAGAAGCCTTGGACCCCAGGGCACACATCAATTCTTTTACAGCAAAATTGGTGGCCTGAGGAGTCCATATCTAAGGGAGTGCAGTCTGGTCCAGAAGTCCCAGAGATCTGGAAAGCAGCAGATGACATCTGTGTCCCCCGGCTGTGGTACTACAAGTGGCTGCATATTTTGCCAGACCAGACTGAACCCAGGGCCATCACTCTCTGGTCTTCCTTCCACGCTGTGGCTTTGGTGTTGGAGATGTGGCAGGAGGAGGAGTAGGACCTGGAGGAGGAGGAGGAGGAGTAGGACCTGGAGGAGGAGGAGGAGGACCATGTGTGAGGTCACAAATGTGGGTAGCACATGTTATTTGGCCCCTCAACCCCTTATTGAGAGCTTCCAAAATTAAGAACTCACACAGGAGTCGTTAGCCCTCCTCCATCTGCATCATTTTGCAGGCAGTTATGCCAGCAAAGTCCTCCTCCACACTGTGGGGGGTTCTCAGGGCCTCTGTAGCCTTCCAAAAGAGGCTTATGGTAGCCTCCTCCAGGTTACTCCTCTTCCTGCCACTTTGTCTTTGAAGGTGGAGGGGAGGGACCTGGGTATCAGGCAGGCCACCTCCTGGCTGAGACTTCCCTGTGTATGAAAAAGGGACATGGTTTTTGCTTCATCAATCACAATCATAAATTAGTACTCCAAACTAACATCTATTTCACATCATTGATTGGTCAACCAGAAATATTTAGAGGAATGCTATACCTGGCTCAAGCTGGGCTCCTCCACATGTTGCTGCCTGGAAGGCCCAGGTTGGGCGTCAGAAGCCTCAGCTGGGGGGGAAGGAAGTGTGGAAGGAAGAGTGGAGAGTGCTGGCCTGGGTTCAGTCTGACCTGCCAGAAAATGCAGCCTGTCATAGTACCACAGCCTGGGGACATAAATGTCATCTGCAGCTCCTGATCTCTGGGAATCCTGGACCTTCTTGTGCTCCCTTAGATAAGTGCTCCTCAGGCCACCAATTAGAAACTTCAAATAGGTGATGTCTGCCACAGGGATCACCGTCTTCACAAATTCCAACAAATTATCCAGCGCTGCCTTCCTCTTTGTTTGGTTCTTATATTCAGGGTGGTTTATCTGCCACAGACAGGGCAGCTCCCTGAACATATCAATTAAGATTGGCATAAAGTCCTTATCTTTCAAGATATTCATTTTCACTGCAAGACACAACACAAGACAAACCCTAATGACAGCCTAAAGTCTCCTAAACTTGTGCAAATACAGGCCTCAATCTAGAAGCAGTATAGGCCCAATGTTAAATCTTACCTTCGCTATCACGATCGGCGCCTCCGTTACTCATTCCTCCGCTCACAGATCGTACGTACTATGCACGCGTGTTACGCTTTATAGACACTGCGCATGCGTGAAACTCCGCCCGCCCCTGACGTTCTTTCTATTCTATCCCCCGCCCCTTCTCGTTCGGCGCAGTGGGGGAAGAGCACATGGCGGAGACACCCCAGGTGTCTAAAAATGACACCAACTAGGAGGAGGAGGAGGAAAGCCCGGAGGCAGAAACATCCCGATCCAGAAGGAGACGATATAAGGCATCAAATATGTCCTTTGGGGAGATGTTGGAGATGGTCGACATAATGAAGAGGGCCGACTATGACGGGAATTATGAACCTTACCCCAACCCCAATGTCCGAAAGGCCAAGATCATGGCGAAAGTGGTCAATCTGCACTGGAATTTCGGGGTACGACGATCGAAAGATCAGCTCAGGAAGCAGTGGTCGGACCTCAAATTAAGAGAGCACGAGCAGTACAGAAGGATCCGGAGAGTGCTGCAAAAAAGTAAGTAGTTGTGCTGTGTTCCGATTCTTTTTATGTTTATTACGTTCGTGCTGCTCCATGTGCTTTTCTTAACTGTTATCCATTTTAAAATGTCAACTTTCATGTTCACGGGCACATTATTCGTTCATATCAAACATTTTTCGTGCGGCCTAGAAAACACCATTGTTTTGGCCATATGCATTTGCCCACATTTTTTAGGGCCTACTTGTCTGCAAATAATTTGGTTGTGTAGATGGGTTTGTTACTAGAATGAAATGCAAACTAGATTCTGTGTAAGGAGAGAACACTGAGCAACTGTTTACACATCTGGACGCTGGAGCACTAGTGTGGGACACAAGAACACCCTTTTTATTAGGGGGTCCCACACAGGTGCTCCAGTGTATACTATAGGGGTGTCTCCATCTGTGAAGCTTGTACAAGACAGGTAAAGTATTGAAGCTTGACAAAGGACAAGAAAAATGCAACATCTTGGAACTCTGCCCACAAAAAAAATTGTACCCCACTTCCAAACAATGTTTCATATTTATAGTTCTGCCATCAAATATCTGTGTGCTAAGTATACCTATTTTTGGTTACATAGGGGATAAAAGACTCGGAGGACACCCCTCATCCGAGGAGACCAGAGACCCCCCACCTCTGGAAGAAGGGGAAATCCACCCAAGCCAAGCAGAGCAGGAGGAGTTAGACGTGGTGGAAATTGGCACCACAACAGGTGAGTGTCTGCGACCACAGGCTCAGGTAAAAGATGGATGCCGGAATATTTATAATACATGGTGTTTTTTGGTTTCTATCTTTGTAGGTGATCGTGATGTTGTGGATCCAGATCCTTTCACCTCGGAAAGTGCACAGATCCTGATTGGGGAGATCATGGGGTGTAATAGGGACTTGGAAAACATCCAGAAAAACATCAATGATGTTCAGCAAAAAATGAAGAACATTATTGATGTTTTAGGGAGAGTTTAAAACTCCTCCAAATCCCTTAGGTTTTTGGTGTGCTAAAAAGAATTGACATTTTTTTGACAAATTTGAGAAAAGCCAAATTTTGTAGAGGCACGCAGTGTGTCAACATGTGCTATCTGCCATCATGGGAGATCAATGTAGGCGTTTTGGGGGTGCAACCCCTTCCTCAATAATAAAGTAGCTGTGGGTTGCACCCCCAAAACACGTCCCTTGATCCCCCGTGATGGCAGGTAGCACATGTTGACATTCGGAAATTTGTGTGCATCTTCAAAATTTGGCTTTTCCTGGTGTGACTTCACCCCATCTGAATGCAATATCAAACACAGTTTGTAAATACTCATGTCTGATATTGCCTTCAAGTTCTACCAAATGTGAACTTTGTAAGTTCAAGATTTGTGTCTTTCTTGTTGTTTTTAAACATGCCTGTTTTATCTTAAATGGACATTTCTACTTTTTCTAATGTGACCCCAAAAATTGTTATACAACAAACATGTTGGTTTGTTTTAAAAACATTTTCTAAATGCACATGTGATTGTGCTGGTATTAAAAAGATTGATAATCAAGATTGTGTAGATTATTGTCTCAACTCTCCAACACTTTTGTGGTGCTCTAATTGCTGTTTTCTGTGCCAATGGGTGTTATTTCCTGAGGGCAAATCCACTTTGCACTACAAGTGCAGTTTCAAGTACACTTGTAGTGCAAAGTGTCTTTGCCTTTAGTAAATAACACCCAACAGTGCTTTTTAATGTTACACAATCATGCCATTTTCAGGACTCACCACATTTCTGTCAGGGTCAGCTAAAACAAACACAAGCAGTAAATGTCACCAAAGATTTGAGTAGTTTTTTTTTTAATTTTTATTTGAAAAAGCTTTTAGACATTGTCTGGCATATTTATAGCCCCCCTACCCTCAAAAAATTCAACGTATCTTAGCCGGACATCACGGGCATTCAGGGGGGGCAAGCCAGGACAGCCACTTTCAAGCGCCGTCAGGGTTGATTCATTTGGAATTCCAGCCTCAGGCCCAACTGAGCCAGCATAGTTGGCAGAATGTTGCTGTAAAAAGTTGTGTAGAACACAGCACGCCAGGATAATATGATTCAGTTTGTACTCCGCCATGTGTATGGGTGTAAGAAATAGGCGGAACCGGCTGGCCATGATTCCAAACGTGTTCTCCACCACTCTTCTGGCTCTGGCCAGCCGGTAATTAAAAACCCTCTGGTCCGGGGTGAGGGTCCTCATCGGGAATGGCCGCATAAGATGGTCCCCCAGCGCAAATGTTTCATCCACAATGAAGACGAATGGCAGTCCTTCCACATCGTCTTCTGGAGGTGGCAAGTCAAAGCTGCCATTCTGGAGATGCCTGTAGAACTCCGTCTGGGCGATGACTCCACCATCGGACATCCGGCCATTCTTCCCCACGTCCACATACAGGAACTCGTAAGTAGCTGACACCACCGCCAACATCACAATACTATTGAACCCCTTATAGTTGAAATAGTATGACCCCGAGTTGGGTGGTGGGATGATGTGGATGTGTTTCCCATCAATTGCCCCTCCGCAGTTAGGAAAGTCCCACCGCTGGGCAAAGTGGGAGGCCACAGTCTGCCATTCCTGTGGCGTGGAAGGAAACTGTGGAGTCAAACCAAAAAAAACAATTATTCATTTTGCACATAAAAAGGGAAAGCAGATTAGACACAAACATTCTTGGCCAACATCAAGATAACATTTATTTGAGGGAGTTTTTAAAGACCAAAGTATAAGGTACACCTATCAGATTCCCCCCCCCCCCCATGGGCCATTTCTAACATAATAGGGGGGGAGCTCTTGGACAGGTAACCCTCTCCACTTCATTGAGAGATGAATGCCTAAATAATGGGTATTGCTTTGAACAGCCCCTCCTTAGTTACACTATTGGCAGAAAACTGGACAGGTAAGAAGTGTCATAATACAAAGATATAAATACACATTGTACACATTTGACCACATTTGGACATTCTGCTATTACCTATCAAGATAATAATAGGATACAAAAACTTTAAACAGTACCATTTGAAAGTATACAGGCAGGCCCTTGCACTACATGCTTTGGGGAATTCATCCATAAATCTGACCACAAAAGAGATGGGTATAGTGTGTATGGGTTTGCCAAAGTCAGCAGATAGATGATTGAGGATAGATAGAGAATTGGTATCAGCTGACTTAGCAGTTGGGGGGAGGGAGGGTTAAAAATGATTTGGGGACACCCAAAAAAAATCCTCTGGCACTCTGTCTGAATTTAAAGCACAGATCACATTTATAAACATTTTAGGGGGTGTTTGGGGTAAAACACTACTATGAAGCTGATAAAATACATTGTTAAGTGACTACATGAGGTGAATATAGGGGCAGGAGACCATGCTGGGGAGGTTAGTGAAGGCAAATATGTATAAAGGACAAAAAAAAATTACATAAAAATCCAGCATGCATGAGGACAAAGGGGACATTCACAGCATATTATAATCATGGTAATTAGGGAATGTGGAAAGAAATACAATATATTATCAAACATTATATACAATAAAATGTGATGTTAAAGGATACAAATCTTACCTTCATATACTCCTTCTGCAGGACCCGGATGATGGCAGAACAGGTCTCTGGGATAATGATCCCCAGAGCCTGGGGGGAGATGCCTGTCGAGAACCTTAGGTCCTGCAGGCTTCTCCCTGTCGCCAAGTACCGCAGGGTGGCGACGAGCCTCTGCTCCGGAGTGATGGCTTGCCTCATGCAGGTATCCTGCCTGCTGATATAGGGGGTCAGCAAAGCCAACAAACGGTGAAATATGTGGTCCGTCATCCGGAGAAAGTTCCTGAAATCATCAGGATTATTCTCACGAATCTCACGGAGCAAAGGCATGTGACAGAACTGGTCACGCTGGAGCAACCAATTCTTGGTCCATAAACTCCTCCCCACCCTGTTGGGACTGGACTTGTGTCAAGGTAAGGACTCCAACACCAAGCCCCCGCACAGCACGAACTCTACGAGGAGTACGTATACACAACATGGCTAGAAAACGGTCGGCTGCTCAGAACGAAGTAACAGAACGCACTGAAGAACAGCAAGGCCTGTGAAGAGTGACCTGAAAAACAGTAACAAACGAACAAGAACACAATGACAGAGTCACGCGTAGCTTGCTGCACGCACTGAATAGCAGATACAAACCCACAAGCACAAACTGAACAGCAGAAAATCTGAAAACCACGAGTCTGAAAAAGCACGAATCGTCTCTCACCAAACTTTTACTAACACGAGATTAGCAAATGGAGCCCAAAGGGTGCCGTGCTTGGTTCTGAACTGGCCTTTTCTAGTCTTGTCGTACGTGGTGTACGTCACCGCATTCTTGGCGAGCGGAAATTCCAACAACTTTGTGTGACCGTGTGTACACAAAACAAGTTTGAGCCAACATCCGTCAGAAAAAATCCATGGATTTTGTTGTTGGAATGTCCGATCAATGTCCGATCGTGTGTACCGGGCATTAGTCTGTACACAAGCAAAGAGTCAGTCTTTGGCCACCACTTCTGGGAGAGCTGCCTAAAGATAATCAGTCCCTCTACACTGCTTAAAGTGGGCCCTCAACCGATAGTAACACTCAGCATCTTGTTCTTTCTTTCCTCAGCCTGTTACAAAATTGCATTTCTTTTTGCGGGAAATGAGTACCTTTTTGTTTTTGACACTCGCTCCCAACTCCTCATTCCTTTCCTAGGCAAGGATGATGTTCCATTAGCCTGCACACAGCCTCCTGGGATACAAGTCAAACATGGCAATAGGTTGCAGTCAAGTCTCCCTGTAGTTCAAGCGCTCTTACATGCTCAGTAGGGGGCCGTCTGTAAGTGGTCAGGAACTGACAGCCAGCCAGCAACCAAATGCAAGAAGAAGACCTGGGAAAAATCAGGTGCCTAGAAGACAGTGCTGGACAGGGATGCTTATTAAAAGCCATCAGCTACATTACCTGCAGCTACTAACCTACTTCATTTTCCTATAGCTGGGTGAAGTTACTCTTTTAGACTTGAATGAGAACATCTGCAATAAAAGATCAATTCACCTTTAAAAAAATAAAAGTAAATGCACATTTTCTTTGCAGGTGGTGTGTGGGGGCCTGTACATTCGTAACATGGTACACGTTACACCCTGATTATGGGTGTAACATGTAACATTTTACAAAAGGTGAACTAATCCTTTAAGAGATTAAGCACCCACACTTTTCTTTTATTACTTTGGTGATAGAAAACTGGCAGAGGTTTTACCCTTCTACACACTATTCGTAGCTAAAAGTTTGGCTACTCTAATTTTTAAAACCTGTAGATTATCCTGTCTTTGCAAGCTTTCAAATCTGCATGTTTTTTTTTCAAGTAAATGCAAATCACAGTATATGATTTATTGGCATTCAATTGTGCCTCTTTATGTTGTATGTTGCATATGTCTTTTATCTCAAAAGCATACATTTACTTTTCTTCAACACATATCACTGGGGCAGATCTGTCATTCCCGCCAAAAATTGTTTTCACAGTTACATTGTTAAGTAGAAAAAAGATACAAGTCTATCTAGTTTAACCAATAGGACACAAATAAATACACAGAATAAATAAATTGAAAACCTCCATATACAGAATCCTATACTTACAGTTGATCCAGAAAAAGTAAAAAAAATAATAATATACACTCACCGGCCACTTTATTAGGTACACCTTTCTAGTACCGGGTTGGACACCCTTTTGCCTTCAGAAACGTCTTAATTCTTCGTGGTAGAGATTCAACAAGGTGTTGGAAACATTCCTCAGAGATTTTGGTCCATATTGACTTGATTGCATCACGCAGTTAACCTCCCTGGCGGTATGATTATTTCGGATTTTAGGTCCTGAAAGCAGTACAATTATTTTGCATGGAAATTTTTTATATTGTAGGCCTGTAATTCTTATCAATAACACACTTAAATCTGTCCACCAAGAGTCTAGTAGATATCCCGGGTATGATGAAGTTTGAAACACAAAAACATAAATTATAATATAATAAATAAATATAAATAATTATACAAAAATAATAATATAATAATAATAAAATTAATTCCCCCACGATTCACTATCGCTCAATTCTGCAAATGTTCTAATTTACTATCGCTGTTTTCTAGCTGGTCTAAAGCCACTTTTGACGTAAAGGAACACTTTTTGGTTGCTATGGACAATCTCAAGTTTCCAGGCAGAAAGAACAGTATATATAATATAAAACTGCATGCAGGGCATTGGACGAAGCACTGGGGACAAAAGGGATGTGAAATCACTTCATACAGTACTGTAATCTGTAAGATTACAGTACTGTATGTGTTATGATTTTTACTATTTTTTGAATTTGCCGGCATGCTCCGCCCCCGTGCGTCGCGACGCTCGCAGGGAACGGAGCCTGGCACAGAGAGGCTTCGGGAGGAGGACAGAGCCCGCAGACACAGTGGGGGACATAGCAGGATCCTGGGGACAAGGTAAGTAACACCGCACCAGGATCCTGCAATGCAGTCCTGAGTGTGGCTCGGGGGTTACCGCTAATGGTGCTAAAATTTAACCCCGAGCCACACTCGGGAAAACCGTCAGGGAGGCTACTGAAGATTTTTCGGCTGCACATCCATTATGCGAATCTCCCATTCCACCACATCCCAGCTCTATTGGATAGATCTGGTGACTGTGGAGGCCATTGGAGTACAGTGAACTCATTGTCATGTTCAAGAAACCAATTTGAGATGATTTGAGCTTTGTGATGTATATGTCCCAAATATATAGCATGTCAAAGCAATGCAGTGTTGTGAACCAATTAGCTGCTTTTAAAATGCATTAAATGATTATTTTAATGAATTCATAACTGCATTCAATAGTGTTTCCTTTATATCTGCCTAGAGCCCAGCTTTAAAGCTCACCTTTTACAGAAACTTGCCCATACAGACAAGGGGTCCCAGTAGTTTTAAATGCACTGAGTGGCTTGGAGCATATGCTCAGTGAGCTCTCTCTACCGCCGCCTATCCCAGCAGTGGCTGAGCTCAATGTGGCTTTTGAAAAAGGAAGCATACATGCGCCTGTGGTGCTAGGAGCAAGTGGCAATGACTGCTGTATCCTCCAATTAACACAGAATGAAAGGATGTCAATAATAAAATATTTGGGACAGGCTGCATGATGGACAGAAACAGCATACTGGTATGGCACCTACCTGTATATGTTAACAAGTGCATTTAAAATGACTGGGTCCACTTGTATGCATGGCCACGTTTCTGTAAAAGGCGCTTCTCTCTGCAATCCCACTATGCAGTGCTTGGTTCCTGAGTGACCAATTACCAGACCTGAGTACTTTCAAATGAGAGGGGACATTCCTAAAGCCAGCCATAGACGGTTCAAATCTTGGTCGGTTCAGCAGGGACCAGCCAAGATTCGAACCATGTATGAGCAGGCTTAATTACTCAAGTTGACCAATCAATCAACTTGAGTACAACCAGCCTGTCAGATTATACATATGATCATTGCCAGCGGCTATTACCAGGAGAGCACAATAGGTCAGCTAGAGGGATTCCCCCATCAACACTGATGGTTGCAGGAAAGAAAATAACTCCATGTATGCCTGGTTTAACAGAGTTTGTTTTTTTTTGTTGTTTTTTTTTGTATAATTTTAATACATGTTCACCTGAAAGACATTTTTTGTTCTGAACACGGACTTATTGAAAAACACTTTTAACTCATGATGCTGCTTTATAGACTTTATATAATGACAGTTATATGTTAACCACTTGACGACCGCCTCACGCCGATGTACGCCGGCAAGGTGGCACGGACAGGCAAAATCACGTACATATACGTGATTTGCCTTCCGCGGGTGGGGGGTCCGATCGGTCCCCCCCCCGGTGCCCGAGGCGGTCGCCATTTGTGATGAGAGGTGAGGGGGCGGCCATCCATTGTTGGCCACCCCCTCCCGATCGCTCCCGGCGAATGAAAATGCTTCCTTTCCCTCTGTAATGTAAACAGAGGGAAAGGAAGTGATGTAATCTCTCCTCGAGTCGGTCTTTTTGATCCGACGCCGAGGAGAGAAGACATCCAAGTAAGTCTGCACAACACTACACATTCAGTAGAACACGCCAGGCACACTTGTCACCCCCCATCACCCCCCGATCACCCCCCGATCACCCCCCTGTACCCCCTGTCACTCTGACACCAATAGCATTTTTTTTTTTTTTTGCATTGGTGTCAGTTTGTGTCAGTTAGAAGTGTTAGGGCAGTTAGGTTAGCCCCCTTTAGGTCTAGGGTACCCCCCCTTAGGTCCAGGGTACCCCCCTAACCCCCCCTAATAAAAGTTAACCCCTTGATTACCCCCCGTCACCAGTGTCGCTAAGCGATCGTTTTTCTGATCGCTGTATTAGTGACACAGGTGACGCTAGTTAGGGAGGTAAGTATATAGGTTCGCTGTCAGTGTTTTATAGCGACAGGGACCCCCATATACTACCTGCTAAAGGTTTTAACCCCCTGATTGCCCCCTAGTTAACCCTTTCACCAGCGATCACCGTATAACTGTTACGGGTGACGCTGGTTAGCTAGTTTGTTTTTTGTAGTTTATTACAGTTTATTATAGTTTATTATAGTTTTAGGGCACCCGCCGTTTATTACCCTATAAAGGTTTAACCCCCTAATTGCCCGGCGGTGATAGAAGTTAAGTTTTTAGGATCAGATAAGGTCTGCGTCGCCCCAGGCAGCGTCAGGTTAGCGCCAGTACCGCTAAAACCCACGCACGCAGCATACACCTCCCTTAGTGCTATAGTATCTGAACGGATCGATATCTGATCCGATCAGATCTATACTCCCCAGCAGTTTAGGGTTCCCTGAAACGCAGTGTTAGCGGGATCAGCCCAGATACCTGCTAGCACCTGCGTTTTGCTCCTCGGCCCAGCCCTGCCCAGCCCACCCAAGTGCAGTATCGATCGATAACTGACACTTACAAAACACTAAGCACACATAACTGCAGCGTTCGCAGAGTCAGGCCTGATCCCTGCGATCGCTAACAGTTTTTTGGTAGCGTTTTTATACAGTCGCCAACAGTCAGGAGCTTTTTTGCCTGTGAGTCTCACTAGTGTACCCCTAAATTTAGAGGCCAAAATGGCAAATCGAAGGTACACTAGTGAAGAGGCCTACACGTTTCTGAGTATGACAGATAGTGAAGAGGAAGTCACTCATCTGTCAAGTTCAGGCTCAGAATACGAACCTGTAGAGGACAGCGGCTCCATGACAGATAGCTCTGACGACAGAGTTGTGGTCCCTGCTAGAGTCAGGCGTACCAGACCCCATTCTTCTTCTTCTGTCCTTGAAGTGCAAGAACCGCAGGGCTCTCGTATGGAGCAGAGAAGTACTAGCGCCGCTACTCCTTCTGGTGAACTGGCAAGCACCAGCGGCCTAGTACACCCTGGTCGTACATCCAGCACTGCAGTATCACGTGGTGACGTGGCGAGTCCCATAAGTGCAGTTCAAGCTGGCGAGGTGGCAAGCTCTAGTAGTGTCCCGCTGCCACCAAGAAGACAAAGACAGGCCCGTCGTGCCCATAGTGCCCTTCCTGCTGCATTGGCCAATCCGAATTGGGAACCTTCCACTTCTGCAGCACCGGTACTTCCCCCTTTCACTGGCCAACCCGGAATTCAGGTGGAAACAGTTGACTTTACGCCACTGGATTTTTATTCACTGTTTTTCACCGAAGATCTCTATAGATCTATTGTGGACCAAAGCAATTTATACGCTGGTCAACACATCGCCGCTAATCCCCAGTCCTCCCTTGCCAGAGATTGGAGACCAATTACGGTCTCCGAATTTAAGACCTTTCTGGGCCTTTCCCTCCTCATGGGGTTGAATAAAAAGAGTAAGTTGCGGTCATATTGGTCCACTGACCCAATTTACCATTCACCCTTGTTCTCTGCTTCCATGGCCAGGGCACGATACGAGCAGATTTTGCGGTTCATGCACTTCAACGACAATGAACTCTGTCATCCTCGTGGAGACCCTGCATACGATCGGCTCTACAAAATTCGGCCCCTCGTAAACCACTTCAACCAACGTTTTGCAGACTTGTTTACCCCCCATCAAGTTGTCTGCGTTGATGAGTCCCTGATTAAGTTTTCTGGCCGCTTGTCATTCAAACAGTACCTTCCCAGCAAGCGTGCCAGATACGGGGTCAAGATGTATAAGCTCTGTGACAGGGCCACAGGCTATACATGTAGATTTATGGTTTACGAGGGCAAAGATAGTCACGTAGAGCCGACAAACTGCCCTGACTACATAGGAAGCGCTGGCAAGATAGTGTGGGACTTGGTGTCACCCTTATTCGGAAAGGGGTACCACTTGTACGTGGACAATTATTATACGAGCGTGCCACTTTTTAGTCACTTGTTTGATCAGCAGATTGGAGCATGTGGCACCGTGCGACCTAATCGCCGGGGCTTTCCCCAGCGGCTTGTAGATTCCCGTCTTAGGCTGGGGGAGAGAGCCTGCTTGAAGTATAATAATTTGCTCGCTATGAAGTGGAGGGATAAGAAGAATGTTTTCGTTCTCACCTCCCTTCATGCAGACACGACGACCCAAATTTCTACGGCGACTGGTGTTGTGGAGAAACCCCTCTGTGTCCACGAATACAACCTTAATATGGGAGGGGTGGACCTCAACGACCAGTTGTTGGCGCCGTACTTAGTTGCCCGTAAGGCCAGACGCTGGTACAAAAAAGTGTCTGTATACTTATTTCAATTGGCTTTGCTGAATGCTCATGTGCTATACAGAGCTTCAGGACAGACTGGATCCTTCCTTAAATTCCAGGAAGAGATCGTCAGAGCCCTTCTGTTTCCAGACGGTGCTCTACCTCACCTTCCCCAAACAAATGCAGTAAGCCGGCTGCATGAGCGGCATTTTCTTTATGCCTTCCCGAGTACCCCTACCCAACGAGCCCCCCAAAAAAGATGTCGTGTCTGCAGCAAGCGCGGATTTAGGCGTGACACCCGGTCTTATTGTCCCTCCTGTCCTGGCAATCCTGGTCTTTGCATGGGTGAATGCTTTGAACGCTACCATACATTAGTTGAGTATTAGCGTAGGGTTCAGCACTGCACAGACTAGGCACACTAACACAGGGTCTCCCAAGATGCCATTGCATTTTGAGAGACCCAAACCTGGAACGAGTTACAAAAGTTAAAAGTTACTAAAAAAAAGTGTAAAAAAAAAATTTAAAAAAAATTAAAAAAAATAAAAACAAAAAAAAATATAAAATAAAAAAACCAAAAATAGTTGTTGTTTTATTGTTCTCTCTCTCTCTATTCTCTCTCTATTGTTCTTCTCTTTTTTACTCTATTCTATTCTGCAATGTTTTATTGTTATTATGTTTTACCATGTTTCCTTTTCAGATTTTTCATACTTTACCGTTTACTTTGTTTTGTTGGTAACCATTTTATTGTTTTCAGGTACGCCATTCAGTTGCAGCGCGGATTTATTTATCTTGACAGCAACAGCGTTTGCTCCCACGATATCTAAAGCCATGACTCCAGCGCTGTCGGAGGTGATTTCACCACCACAGTTACATACTTCAGCATATATGCCAAAGCGTGGGGGCAGCAGTGGGTGGAGGAGCAATTTGCTCCTGCCTTTTGCGGGAGGATGCCCCCATGCTTCGGCATATATATATATTTTAGGCACAGGTTGCGTTAAATGTTTTATTTTTTACTATGTTTTTTTTTTGTATTTGCTTTGCAGGTATGGTAAGTCTTACTGTTATACTGTAATGTTACTTTGTTTTATTGTTAACCATCATTTGCTTAGCAGGTACGCCATTCAGTTGCAGCGCGGATTTATTTATCTTGACAGCAACAGCGTTTGCTCCCACGATATATAAAGCCGTGACTCCAGCGCTGTCGGAGGTGATTTCACCACCACAGTTACATACTTCAGCATATATGCTGAAGCGTGGGGGCAGCAGTGGGTGGAGGAGCAATTTGCTCCTGCCTTTTGCGGGAGGATGCCCCCATGCTTCGGCATATATATATTTTAGGCACAGGTTGCGTTAAATGTTTTATTTTTTACTATGTTTTTTTTTTGTATTTGCTTTGCAGGTATGGTAAGTCTTACTGTTATACTGTAATGTTACTTTGTTTTATTGTTAACCATCATTTGCTTAGCAGGTACGCCATTCAGTTGCAGCGCGGATTTATTTATCTTGACAGCAACAGCGTTTGCTCCCACGATATATAAAGCCGTGACTCCAGCGCTGTCGGAGGTGATTTCACCACCACAGTTACATACTTCAGCATATATGCCGAAGCGTGGGGGCAGCAGTGGGTGGAGGAGCAATTTGCTCCTGCCTTTTGCGGGAGGATGCCCCCATGCTTCGGCATATATAAATGGTGCATGTATGCCCATCATTAGAAGTGGGTGGATGAAGGGAGGTATTCTAATGGTGGGCATACCCACCGATCAATATCTTTTTTTCGTTCAGCCCACAGGCTGCATGAAAAAAAAGTTTACAATATATGCCCAACAAGGACCAGCAACGTACTGGTATGTTGCTGGATTTTGAGTGGTTATACCAGAATGATGCCTGCAGGTTTAGGTATCATCTTGGTATCATTCTTTTCAGCCAGCGGTCGGCTTTCATGTAAAAGCAATCCTAGCGGCTAATTAGCCTCTAGACTGCTTTTGCAAGCAGTGGGAGGGAATGCCCCCCCCTCCCCCACCGTCTTCCATGTTTTTCTCTGGCTTTCCTGTCCCAACAGGGAACCTGAAAATGCAGCCGGTCATTCAGCCAGCTGACCATAGAGCTGATCAGAGACCAGAATGGCTCCAAACATCTCTATGGCCTAAGAAACCGGAAGCTACGAGCATTTCATGACTTAGATTTCGCCGAATGTAAACAGCGCCATTGGGAAATTGGGAAAGCATTTTATCACACCGATCTTGGTGTGATCAGATGCTTTGAGGGCAGAGGAGAGATCTAGGGTCTAATAGAGCCCAATTTAAAAAAAAAAGAGTACCTGTCACTACCTATTGCTATCATAGGGGATATTTACATTCCCTGAGATAACAATAAAATTAATTAAAAAAAAAATAAAAATGAAAGGAACAGTTTAAAAATAAGATAAAAAAGCAAAAAAATAATAAAGAAAAAAAAAAAAAAAAAAAAAAAAAAGCACCCCTGTCCCCCCCTGCTCTCGCGCAAAGGCGAACGCAAGCGTCGGTCTGGCGTCAAATGTAAACAGCAATTGCACCATGCATGTGAGGTATCACCGCGAAGGACAGAACGAGGGCAGTAATTTTAGCAGTAGACCTCCTCTGTAAATCTAAAGTGGTAACCTGTAAAGGCTTTTAAAGGCTTTTAAAAATGTATTTATTTTGTCGCCGCTGCGCGTTTGTGCGCAATTTTAAAGCATGTCATGTTTGGTATCCATGTACTCGGCCTAAGATCATCTTTTTTATTTCATCAAACATTTGGGCAATATAGTGTGTTTTAGTGCATTAAAATTTAAAAAAGTGTGTTTTTTCCCCAAAAAATGCGTTTGAAAAATCGCTGCGCAAATACTGTGTGAAAAAAAAATATGAAACACCCACCATTTTAATCTGTAGGGCATTTGCTTTAAAAAAAATATATAATGTTTGGGGGTTCAAAGTAATTTTCTTGCAAAAAAAAAATATTTTTTCATGTAATCAAAAAGTGTCAGAAAGGGCTTTGTCTTCAAGTGGTTAGAAGAGTGGGTGATGTGTGACATAAGCTTCTAAATGTTGTGCATAAAATGCCAGGACAGTTCAAACCCCCCCCCAAATGACCCCATTTTGGAAAGTAGACACCCCAAGCTATTTGCTGAGAGGCATGTCGAGTCCATGGAATATTTTATATTGTGACACAAGCTGCGGGAAAGAGACAAATCTTTTTTTTTTTTTTTTTTTTTTGCACAAAGATGTCACTAAATGATATATTGCTCAAACATGCCATGGGAATATGTGAAATTACACCCCAAAATACATTCTGTTGCTTCTCCTGAGTATGGGGATACCACATGTGTGGGACTTTTTGGGAGCCTAGCCGCGCACGGGACCCCGAAAACCAAGCCCCGCCTTCAGGCTTTCTAAGGGCGTAAATTTTTGATTTCACTCTTCACTGCCTAGCACAGTTTCGGAGGCCATGGAATGCCCAGATAGCACAACCCCCCCCCAAATGACCCCATTTTGGAAAATAGACACCCCAAGCTATTTGCTGAGAGGTATAGTGAGTATTTTGCAGACCTCACTTTTTGTCACAAACTTTCGAAAATTGAAAAAAGAAAAAAAAAATACATTTTTTTTGTCTTTCTTCATTTTCAAAAACAAATGAGAGCTGCAAAATACTCACCATGCCTCTCAGCAAATAGCTTGGGGTGTCTATTTTCCAAAATGGGGTCATTTGGGGGGGGGTTTGCCATCTTGGCATTTTATGGCCTTCAAAACTGTGATAGGTAGTGAGGAGTGGAATCACAACTTAACGCCCTTAGAAATCCTGAAGCCGGTGCTTGGTTTTCGGGGCCCCGTATGCGGCTAGGCTCCCAAAAAGTCCCACACATGTGGTATCCCCATACTCAGGAGAAGCAGCAGAATATATTTTGGGGTGTAATTCCACATATGCCCATGGCATGTTTGAGCAATATATCATTTAGTGACAACTTTGTGCAAAAAAAAAAAAAATTGTCACTTTCCCGCAACTTGTGTCAAAATATAAAATATTCCATGGACTCAACATGCCTCTCAGCAAATAGCTTGGGGTGTCTACTTTCCAAAATGGGGTCATTTGGGGGGGTTTTGTGCCATCTGGGCTTTTTATGGCCTTCAAAACTGTGATAGGCAGTGAGAAGTGAAATCACAACTTTACGCCCTTAGAAATCCTGAAGGCGGTGCTTGGTTTTCGGGGCCCCGTATGCGGCTAGGCTCCCAAAAAGTCCCACACATGTGGTATCCCCATACTCAGGAGAAGCAGCTAAATGTATTTTGGGGTGCAATTCCACATATGCCCATGGCCTGTGTGAGAAATATATCATTTAGTGACAACTTTGTGCAAAAAAAAAAAAAATTGTCACTTTCCCGCAACTTGTGTCAAAAAATAAAATATTCCATGGACTCAACATGCCTCTCAGCAATTACCTTGGGGTGTCTACTTTCCAAAATGGGGTCATTTGGGGGGGTTTTGTGCCATCTTGGCATTTTATGGCCTTCAAAACTGTGATAGGAAGTGAGGAGTGAAATCAAAAATTTATGCCCTTAGAAATCCTGAAGGCGGTGCTTGGTTTTCGGGGCCCCGTACGCGGCTAGGCTCCCAAAAAGTCCTAAACATGTGGTATCCCCATACTCAGGAGAAGCAGCAGAATGTATTTTGGGGTGTAATTCCACATATGCCCATGGCATGTTTGAGCAATATATCATTTAGTAACAACTTTGTGCAAAAAAAAAAAAAAAAAAGTGTTACTTTCCCGCAACTTGTGTCAAAATATAAAATATTCCATGGACTCAACATGCCTCTCAGCAAATAGTTTGGGGTGTCTACTTTCCAAAATGGGGTCATTTGGGGGGGGTTTGTGCCATCTTGGCATTTTATGGCCTTCAAAACTGTGATAGGTAGTGAGGAGTCAAATCACAACATTACGCCCTTAGAAATCCTGAAGGCAGTGCTTGGTTTTCGGGGCCCCGTATGCGGCTAGGCTCCCAAAAAGTCCCACACATGTGGTATCCCCATACTCAGGAGAAGCAGCTAAATGTATTTTGGGGTGCAATTCCACATATGCCCATGTCCTGTGTGAGAAATATATCATTTAGTGACAACTTTGTGCAAAAAAAAAAAAGTGTTACTTTCCCGCAACTTGTGTCAAAATATAAAATATTCCATGGACTCAACATGCCTCTCAGCAAATAGCTTGGGGTGTCTACTTTCCAAAATGGGGTCATTTGGGGGGGTTTTGTGCCATCTGGGCATTTTATGGCCTTCAAAACTGTGATAGGTAGTGAGGAATGAAATCAAAAATTTATGCCCTTAGAAATCCTGAAGGCGGTGATTGGTTTTCGGGGCCCCGTACGCGGCTAGGCTCCCAAAAAGTCCCACACATGTGGTATCCCCATACTCAGGAGAAGCAGCTTAATGTATTTTGGGGTGCAATTCCACATAGGCCCATGGCCTGTGTGAGCAATATATCATTTAGTGACAACTTTTTGTAAATATTTTTTTTTTTTTTTGTCATTATTCAATCACTTGGGACAAAAAAAATAAATATTCAATGGGTTCAACATGCCTCTCAGCAATTTCCTTGGGGTGTCTACTTTCCAAAATGGGGTCATTTGGGGGGGTTTTGTACTGCCCTGCCATTTTAGCACCTCATGAAATGACATAGGCAGTCATAAACTAAAAGCTGTGTAAATTCCAGAAAATGTACCCTAGTTTGTAGACGCTATAACTTTTGCGCAAACCAATAAATATACGCTTATTAACTTTTTTTTTACCAAAGACATGTGGCCGAATAAATTTTGGCCTAAATGTATGACTAAAATTGAGTTTATTGGATTTTTTTTATAACAAAAAGTAGAAAATATCATTTTTTTTCAAAATTTTCGGTCTTTTTCCGTTTATAGCGCAAAAAATAAAAACGGCAGAGGTGATCAAATGCCATCAAAAGAAAGCTCTATTTGTGGGAAGAAAAGGACGCAAATTTCGTTTGGGTACAGCATTGCATGACCGCGCAATTAAAAGTTAAAGTGACGCAGTGCCAAATTGGAAAAAGACCTCTGGTCCTTAGGCAGCATAATGGTCCGGGGCTCAAGTGGTTAAAATTAAGTTAAAACAGACTAAGTATTATGAGAATTTGGGGTTACAAAATGTGTTCATTTTTTTAAATGAAATAATTGAGGTAGTAGAGTAACCCATGTGTTTAAAAATAAATTGTTGTACAGTATACAGTGGGTCAGCTGAGCAAAAAAATGTGCTAATTAAGCAATTTCTTAAAAAAATCTAAATATTAATGTACTATAACTAGATTGGAGTGTTGCCAAATTGGCTGGTTCTCAGTCAGTAATTGTTGAATAAATGCATTTTAATATAAGTAGATTCATATGTGATTGTTATTTGAGGATTTCCAATTTTTTATTGTTCAACTACTTTTTTGAGAGAGGTTTAATTTTTTGGGCTTAAGACAGTAATTGTTTATTTTTAATTACATCTAAAAACCTTACCATATAGCAGGAAGAATTTTGCCATTTAATAAATCCAGTTTTTGTCTATATTAAAGTTACATATAGATTTTCATTTTTTTTAAATCCACTCTACTAAAATGTACAATAATGCAAATACCAAACATCACTGTCTTTTTCAATAAGTTGGTAAGGGTGTGTGTTCTTTATTAATATAGATTGTAATATTACTTTCCATGGCAGCCAAAAACAAAACTGTCTGAAAAAATAAAAAAAAATTACATTTTCAGAGAATTGCCAGCTTGGGTGATGTTAAACCATTTGAGAGCAAATACAGTGTGACGGAAGATACAATTTTCTTTATGTATAGGTGAAATGAAGAGACGACAACGTTCAAAAAGTCTGCTCTTATACTGAAATTGTGGTGTGACCTTGCTTCTCAGTACGTCATTCAAAAAGGTAAAACTGACAACTTGAATTTCCTTCCAGAGTTTGCTAAACATTATAACAATATCTATCACTGATTGCCTGCCCAGGTGTCCTGTCACACTACTAATGGCATTTTTGGTATACTTCAGGCATACTTTTTCTAAACCCAGAACAAAAATGTACTCTATTGCATCTTACCAGTCCTGAAATTTGGTGGCTGCATTCGTTATCTTTTTTGCCAGCTTTTTTTCTTTTTTTTTTACTTTGCCAGTAACACTCACTCACCCTTCTATGTCAGGATCGGACTCAGTCCAAGTGACTGCAGTGTCACTCCTGTCAGTAGAGTTCCTATTCATCTGGAGCCCTATGCCCACTGCTGTCACTAGTTGCAAAGACAGAAGCTAACTTCCTGTGCCGGATTCTATGTTTACATGTAAAAGTGTGCTTCTCCTCACACAGACAGCCCTGCCTCTTGGCAGCCACTTTTCCCGACTAGGTAAGTACCTGGGGGCTGGGTGGGTGGAAGAGCTCTGTACTAGGGGGTAAGAGAGCTTTGAAGTGGTGGGAAGGAGGGTCAGGCAGCAATCTCAGTATTGGGGGAGGGGGATTTGTGCGGTTGAGGGAAGAGTTCTGTACTGAGGGGGCAGGGAGGAGAGCTTTGTAGTGGGAGGTGAGAGGGGAAGGGGAGAGCTATCAACTGGAGAGGAGAGCTTTGTAGTGTACTGCCGATATCGGCCCTGTCCCTTTCTCCACCCAACAGGGGGTGGGATGGTGGTGAGAGGGTGAAAGATGGAGGGGTGTCAAGGAAGGGGGGGGGGTTTCCCATCTTTGCCCTGGGCACTGGATGATGTTGTCCTGGCAATGCATAGTAATATGTAATGTGTGTTAAAAGGGCCATTTGTAGCCTTCTTTGCAGTGGTGTGATAACGCAGGAGCACAATTAGGAAGGAAGAACAGAGCATTGGCACCCTATAACAGGAAGTACCCAAACAAGGACCTTCCTAGAAGGATCAGCAGGTAGTATTCTCAGTATTGGGGGGGGTGGATGGGGAAGAGCAATGTAGTGGGGGGGGATTTGTGCAGTTGAAGGAAGATCTCTGTACCGAGGGGGCAGGGGGGAGAGCTTTGTAGTGGGAGGTGAGGGGGGAAGGGGAGAGCTATCAACTGTAGAGGAGAGCTTTGTAGTAGGGTGTGAGGGGAGGAGGTGGGGGAGGAACTCTATAGTACTGGGGGGTGGATAGGGAGAGCTTTGTAGTGGGAGGTGAGAGGGGAAGGGGGATAAGGGAAGCGCTATCAACTGGGGAGGAGAGCTTTATAGTAGGGGTGAGGGGAGGGGGTGGGGGAAGAGCTCTGTGGTACTGGGGGGGTTTGAGAGGTTGAGGGAAAAGCTCTGTACTGTGGAAGGCTTTGCAATGGTGTTTCTTCCACCACCAACTCAGGGCCATTTCTTTCCTTTCAGTGACACCACCGAAGTAGGGACCTCTTTTGCCTTCCAGCAACACCACCGACACAGGGACATTCCTTCATTTCAGTGGCACTGTTAACATAGGACATTGTTTCCTTTTGCCACTGTATTTGTGCACCAATTATAAACTTACAGTTGGGTGCAGTGTACTGCCGATATTGGACTTGTCCCTTTCTCCACCCAACAGGGGGTGGGGTGGTGGTGAGGGGGTGAAAGATGGAGGGGTGCCAGGGAAGGGGGGGGGTGGTTTCCCATCTGCGCCCAGGGCACTGGATGATGTTGTCCTGGCAATGCATAGTAATGTGTAATGTGTGCTAAAAAGGCCAATTGTAGCCTTCTTTGCAGTGGTGTGATAATGCAGGAGCACAATTAGGAAGGAAGAACAGAGCATTGGCACCCTATAACAGGAAGTACCCAAATAAGGACCTTCCTAGAGAGATCAACAGGTATTATTTTAATGAAAACTTCAAATTTAATATAATTGAAATTCACTTTTAAATTGACATCAATATGTTAACGCTTATATGAGATTTTAATGATTTTGTTTATACCTACTTTAAATTAAGATCTAGAACATATGAACAAGTTATTATTTATACCACACGAGCCTGATTTTCATTTTCAGATAGCATATGGCAACTCAATTTAAAGTTAGGCTTAGCTAATTTCACTAGCCTTATTGTAGAATGCATTTATGACCTCTGAAAGAATATGCGAACTAAAGGGCGATTATATATTTGTTTTCAGCTCTTCTTTAAATTAAAATTCCAGCAATTACACTTTTTTTCAAAATTCTTCTCCTATAACCTCCAAAATAGCTTACTGTAAAAATCCAGCAATTTGTAAAGAACCTGCTCTGTTTACTCTCTGCCCCATGTGGACTGTGCCTTCTCTGGAATCTAACAGCCTGACTCTGGGAAGGCAGATTGCTGCATAAAGTCTTATCAAGCATCATTAGCTGTTAAGCCATGATAGAATATTCTCTTAAAATTGCAAATGCTACATTCTTGACAAACATCAAATACTGCTAACATGTACAAAGCCTACATATCTGTGAAAATGAAAGAAAAGCTAAATTAAAAAAAATATTATTCTTTATACTTAAGGCGCACTCAATATAAACTTAAAAAAGTTAATGAACTAACTCAGGGGATAAAACGTATCTAAAAAAATGCGGTCAGAATCCTTTTTGTTCCAATAACCTGAATCTGAGACTGTGAAAATGCAGGCCAGTGTGTTCACTGGTTCCAACACCACCCTCCTTCTCAACTTTCCCGTCTCTAACTGGTGTAGATTTATTCTCCCTTCTTAGTTGTTGGGGGTTCTTGCACATGGAAAGATGTTGGGTTAAAATGTAAACATCCTCGTGACAGCAATAGGCATGTGACAGGTACACTTTATGGGGGGATCTGGGGTCAGTAAAACCCCAAACCCCTCCTTTGCACTTGAAAGCATTAAAAATGCAAAGATCTGCATTTTTGAACACTTTGGATTTTCAGAAAATGGTACTGATGACAGCCAGGTAAACTGGTGATGTCATGTCATCGCTTCTGGGTTACCATAGCGGAGACCCGATCAAAGCTGATTGCGGATTTGTATGGGTCTATGGCTAGCCAGCGGACGTGTTGGCTGGTAGCTCAGGTCTCCTGGTGGGATGTGAGAGTCCCAGAGAGCCACGGAAGACGGCGGGAGGTGGGGATGTCCCCTCCCACTGCTTGTAATAGCAACCGAGTGGCTAGTTAGTAGGGATGAGTCGAACACCCCCCTGTTCGGTTCGCACCAGAACATGCGAACAGGAAAAAAGTTTGTTCGAACACGCGAACACCGTTAAAGTCTATAGGACACGAACATGAATAATCAAAAGTGCTAATTTTAAAGGCTTATATGCAAGTTATTGTCATAAAAAGTGTTTGGGGACCTGGGTCCTGCCCGAGGGCACATGGATCAATGCAAAAAAAAGTTTTAAAAAAGGCCGTTTTTTCAGGAGCAGTGATTTTAATAATGCTTAAAGTCAAACAATAAAAGTGTAATATCCTTTTAAATTTCGTAGCTGGGGGGTGTCTATAGTATGCCTGTAAAGGGGCGCATGTTTCCCATGTTTAGAACAGTCTGACAGCAAAATGACATTTCAAAGTCATTTAAAACTACTCGCGGCTATTGCATTGCCGATCCGACAATACACATAAAAGTTCATTGATAAAAACGGCATGGGAATTCCCCACAGGGGAACCCTGAACCAAAATTAAAAAACATAGAAGACGCCACAGAGGAGATGCTGGACGAGAACACCGGAGGATGAATCAGAAGAGCCAGAAGAACCAGAAGAAGAAGATGAAGGAAGATAGAAGAAAGAAGAAGCATTTAAATAAAGGAATTGTCAAAAACTGTCTCTTGTCATTTTTAACATTTTTGACAGTTTTTTAGTGAAATGGTAAGGGTACTTTTGTACCCCCTTACCATTTCACATGGGGGGGCCGGGATCTGGGGGTCCCCTTGTTAAAGGGGGCTTCCAGATTCTGATAAGCCCCCTGCCCACAGACCCCCACAACCACCGGCCAGGGTTGTGGGGATGAGGCCCTTGTCCTCATCAACATGGGGACAAGGTGTTTTGGGGGGCTACCCCAAAGCACCCTCCCAATGTTGAGGGCATGTGGCCTGGTACGGTTCAGGAGGGGGGGGCACTCTCTCATCCCCCCCTCTTTTCCTGCCAGGTTGCGTGCTTGGATAAGGGTCTGTTATGGATTTTTGGGGGACCCCACGTCGTTTTTTTTTTTTAATTTTGTTGCGGGGTTCCCCTTAAAATCCATACCAGACATGAATGGTCTGGTATGAAATTTAGGGGGACCCCCACGTCATTTTTTTTTAAAATTTTGGCCGGGGTTCCCCTTAATATCCATACCAGACCTGAAGGGCCTGGTATGGAATTTAGGGGGACCCCCACGTCATTTTTGTTTTTTAATTTTGGCCAGGGTTCCCTTAATATCCATACCAGACCTGAAGAGCCTGGTATGGAATTTAGGGGGACCCCCACGTCATTTTTTTTTTAAATCTTGGTTCGGGGTTCCCCTGTGGGGAATTCCCATGCCGTTTTTATCAATGAACTTCTATGTGTATTGTCGGACCGGCAATGCATTAATAGCCACGAGTAGTTTTAAATGACTTTTTTCCTTTAAAATGTCATTTTGCTGTCAGACTGTTCTAAACAGGGAAACATGCGCCCCTTTATAGGCATACTATAGACACCCCCCAGCTATGAAATTTAAAGGGATATTGCACTTTTATTGTTTGACTTTAAGCATTATTAAAATCACTGCTCCTGAAAAAACGGCCGTTTTTAAAACTTTTTTTTGCATTGATCCATGTCCCCTGGGGCAGGACCCAGGTCCCCAAACACTTTTTATGACAATAACTTGCATATATAAGCCTTTAAAATTAGCACTTTTGATTTCTCCCATAGACTTTTAAAGGGTGTTCCGCGGCATTCGAATTTGCCACGAACACCCCAAATTGTTCGCTGTTCGGTGAACTTGCGAACAGCCAATGTTCGAGTCGAACATGAGTTCGACTGGAACTCGAAGCTCATCCCTACTAGTTAGCCACTCTGGTTGCTATTACAAGAGAGCTGACTGTCGGCTCTAAAAAAACAGTACAGCCACTTGAAGTTGAATGTCGTACCAGGTACGTGATTTGGTGGCAAGTGGTTAAGGAGGACCAAAACTGCACAGGATCCGGGCTGCCTCACCTGGCCAGCAGATTGCAGATGGACAATGCTGGATCCGCTGGACAGGTGAGTATCTGAATTAAGGACAATGCTCCATGACAGGTAAGTCATGGTAAAAAAACATGATGAACAAGATCTAGTTTAGTAAGTGCCAGTGTCATGTAAGTGTCAGCTAGTGTCAGTTATAGTGTCAGTTAATATCAGTGTTTGGACCCTTTCACACCAAACGCATAGAAATATCATATATCATAGTAATCCTATGGGCATAGTTCACATCATTGTTGTGCAGTTCAGTGCAGTTAAAAAAAGTAGAGCATGCTCCATTTTTCTGCACCGCAAATGCAGGGAACGCACCTACAAACACAAAAACAGGTACAAGTGCGCTACAAACGTGCTTTAAATGCACTGCTCCGCACCCCTTTAAGCCAAACAAGTCACGTACAAAAGCGTATAGAAAATGCACTGCAAATGCAGTGCTACACGCATCAAAATGCATTTAAGCGCACGTCAAGCGCACAGCAAGCCCACGTCAACCACGCTTCAAAGACGCTTCAAATGCATGTAGGTAGGGCAAGAAAAAACAAACTGTGTACTATTGTTTCTTGGCCCTTGCAAGGGTACAAAGAACAAATAGCACAATTGGCCAACTTCCAAGCACCAGTGCTGGTACAGGACAGAGGAGAGTGAGCCATATGGTCCTCCATACTTGGAAATACTGTGTTATTTCTTTGTGGCTAAAAGGAGGGGCAGAAAAGGAAATTACGAATACATACTTTTGGGAGAAAGGCATTACAATTAACCTGCTGCTTTGAACTACATGGACAAAGCTTGAGTTTGCTTTATATCTATATTTGAATCTAAACCCAAATACCAAAAACCAAGTTTGCTGTTGCATATATTCCTGTAAAGTCAAAAAAGCGTAATCCTTTATTCATATGTTTTGTTACTAATTAACTCATATCAGCAAGGTTTATGCACAGAGACTTTCAGTTCTAGAAGAACAACGTTTAGTTAATTTAGCTGCAGCGTTGTCACTCTCTCATGTGCACTCCTGAGTTGGACTACAACTATCTGTCAACACTCAATATTCCATGTTCTATGTTCCGCTGTAGCTACTGCAGTAAAATGATGATATTCAGAGCACAAAGTCAACAGGAAGTTCATAGAAAGAGCCTACAGAGTGCACATAGAGCAAGGTAACAAAGCGTGTACATAGTAAGGGAAAAGCTATATCTTAGTAACAAAAAAATAATGAACTCCTGTCTTTCTTACAGCGCTTTTTAAAAATTAAATTTGAACCACTCAAAAAGTTAAGTATCACTGGTTTGCCCCCTCCCCACAGCCTGTAACTGAGTTACAGTTTTCTATTTTGAAGGGGTGGGCACTCATTTTTAATGGTACCCTCTCCCACTTCTGTAATCCTCTAAGTGAGGGTGATGCCCCTTGCATTGCCTCCTCCTGCAGCTTCCTTAGAAACGTCACATGTCCCAGAAGGTTGCAAAACCATTCTCAGGGTGCTGCGCAAGCTTGCTCATGCGCAGTGGGGAGCTGGCTGTGGTCTATCAGAAAACCACAACTGGCTTCCATATGCAAGATGGCGGTGCCAGACACTCGCAGCAGTAAGAAGAACTGACTGCTGGAAGTCAATGCTGCCCTCCAGAGACTGTTAAAAAACAGTTTTTGTGTTTGTAATTGCTCTTTAAGTGTTCTTTTCTTTAGAACCTGATTTTGTGTTTGTAGTTTCTGTCTAAGTATTCTTTTGTGAGAGTTAAGTTCTATCATAAGAACAATTATAATGGTGGCCATATTAGTTGTAGGTTCTGAACAAACATACATCAAAGCCCTGTGTGGCACACCCCTGATCTCCAACCACCCAGTACTGGGGAGATCGACATCTATAGACAGAGGGGTTGAATAATTATTTAATGTAATAATGGCAAATAGGCTTTTTACTTTGCAAGGGAAGTTGCACTGTGCAAGGGAATGTAGTGAAATTTCACTTTGCACTACCCAATCACGTGCAAGAAAAATGCAAAAAAAAATAGCATTTTTGCATGCATATGATTGGATGATGGAAGTCAGCAAATCATCACCACATTCACTAAGGCATGTGGAAAATTACCTTTGCAAAATGCAACCTCCCTTACAAAGTGAACAGTCTATTTGCCTTCACTAACCCCTACATCTCAAGAAATCCCATGTTTCATACACTCGGTGGGCAGTGTACCAAGGAACTGACACACATACCACCCAAAGGAGTAATCAGACCCTAAAATGTAGTTGCAGTGGGGTTTAACAGTAAACTTCAACCCATTTTCATTCCATTTGGGAGAGATTGAGGAAGCCTTAAGCCCCGTACACACAATCAGAATATCATACAAAAAATACCTCTTTCAAATCGATCGTACAAAATTTTCCGAAGGGACAAACACGAAAATTTTTCTCATACAATGCCAGATCGTAGGATTTTCGTATAATCAGTACACTTTTTGTCCAAAAATACAATACAAATACACTACAACACATTACATCACTTCCTAAATTTTTATTCTGTCATATGAGAATTTTCATACTTTGACAACCTATTCGTTTTCGATGTGGAGATTAGCATCCAAAAAAAGATACGATCATTCATCCGATAATCTCATCGTGTGTACTAGGCTTTAGGGGATCTGTCAAGTTTTTATTGCTATCAGGGACAGAGTGATGGTGGTGATGATTGGATGTCCCATAGGCAGAAAATAAGTGGACACCTATCTAAACGGAACAGAGACAGTGACAAAAACACAAAGTGGCAAAGTGAGGAAGAAGTAACACCTGTTTTAGATTGTTATTGATGTCTGTGTCCCTATTAGGGGTTTTTTGCTCTGAGAACCACAAAGGAAAGCATATCTTTTCAGTGGGGGCATAAACGTGAAACAAACACTAGAAATTCTGGATGAACCTTGTGCATGCTGCTATATACCCTTTCTAGCAAACTTTGCAATGAAAAATAGTGATTCTTAGTTCACAGATATTGCAATATATGTTTATGCTGGTCAACTGTGTCAAGGCAATCCCTCTATGGCTAGTCACCAACCTGTTCTGAAAAATGCAAATTCTTCATTAGATACAGTGCCTTGAAAAAGTATTTATACCCCTTGAAATTTTCCAAATTTTGTCATGTAACAACCAAAAACATAAAATGTATTTCATTGGGATTTTATGTGATAGACCAACACAAAGTGGAACATAATTGTGAAGTGGAAGGGAAATGATAAATGGTTTTCATTTTTTAAAATAAATATTGGTATGTGAAAAGTGTGGTGCATTTGTATTCAGCCCCCCAAATCAATACTTTATAGAACCACCTTTCACTGCAATTACAGCTGCAAGTATTTTTGGGGATGTCTCTACCAGCTTTGCATATCTAGAGAATGATATTTTTGCCCATAATTGCAGAATAGCTCAAGCTCTGTCAGATTGGATGTAGAGCGTCTGTGAACAGCAATTTTCAAGTCTTGCCACACATTCTTGTCACACAATTGGATTTAGGTCTGGGCCATTCTAACACATGAATATGCTTTGATCTAAACCATTCCATTGGCTCTGGCTGTATGTTTAGAGTGATTGTCCTGCTGGAAGGTGAACCTTCGTCCCAGTCTCAAGTCTTTTGCAGACTCTAACAGTTTTTCTTCTAAGATTGCCTCCATCCATCTTCCTATCAACTCTGACCAGCTTTCCTGTCCTTGCTGAAGAAAACAATCCCTATAACACAATGCTGCCACCACCATGTTTCACATTGGGGATGGTGTCTTCAGGGTGATGTGCAGTGTTAGTTTTCAACCACACATAGCGTTTTTGCTTATAGGCCAAAAAGTTCAATTTTGGTCTCATCTGACCAGAGCACCTTCTTCCACATGTTTGCTGTGTCCCCCACATGGCTTCTCGCAAACTGCAAAAGGGGCCTCTTATGGCTTTCTTTCAACAATGGCTTTCTTTGTGTCACTCTTCCTTAAAGGCAAGATTTGTGAAGTGCACGACTAATTGTTGTCCTGTATACAGACTCTCCCACCTGATCTGTGGATTTCTGCAGCTCCTCCAGAGTTACCATGGGCCTCTTGGCTGCTTCTCTGATTAATGCTTCTTCCTCTGTTAGAAGTCTGGTTAGACGAAATGCGTCGGGATGACTCCACTGCCGCCACTTTTATGTACAAGCGCTTTTTAAACTACTCAAATGTAAGTGTATTTTTTTATTAAAAGTTTACTGTGTTTACAGAATCACACTATGTGGCCCCTTTTTTTTTCTTTATGGGCCATGTCCTTGGACGTATAACCACTTTTATGGAGAAGACACCCCTATGAAGGCTCCTGGGACCCTATCCCCCACTGGTTACCAAGGCTTCCCCTCTATTGCCGGTGGGCAATACAAGCTGATTTGACCCATATAGCGTATGTTATTTTGGGTTCAAACCCTCCGGTAAGCCTCCATTCACTTTGGTTGTGGTATCCTCACATGTATATGCATGCAACACTTTTTGTGAAGGCTCTTGGAATCCCATTTCTCACTGGTCATCAAGGCTTTCTCTTCATTGCCGGTGGGCAATACAAGCTTGTTTGACCCATTGAGCATATGCTGTTTTGGGTTCAAATTTTCTGGTAGGCCTCCATTCACTTCGGTGGCGGTTTTTCCACAACTTTTCGTTATTCACATATGGGGACCAAGATGGTCTCACGTATAAATGGACTGTGATTCATAATTACATATGATGGACTTTTAAAAAGACACCAGAGACTTTCTAAAAACACTATTTTTATCCTTTGTTTTTTATTATATGTTTAGCGCTACACTTTGTTACACATATCGTTTATTACAAAATTTTCTATTTGCTGTTTTAGCCGCTTACACCACTGAGTAAGCGCAAAGTTATCCTTGTTTTTTGCAGGTTTGCAGTTGTGCCATATGCTTTTCATTTTCGTATGATGGATTGAACAGTGCTCCGTGAAATGTTAAAAGCCTGGGATATTTATTTTTTTAAAACCTAACCTTGCTTTAACACTTCATATGACGTCCAGCAGGATAACATGCCAGTGCGTGCACTCGGGGGCATGGGCGATCGTTGGTGCGGTCTGACACACTGCATCTCCGATCGTGGTATGGAGCCACTGACAGAGGCTCCTTACCATGTGATCAGCTGTGACCAATCACAGCTGATCATCGCGTGAACCAGGAAGTGTCGGTAAATGGCACATTGATTATCAGCACAGCCCCCATCAAATGTGCCCATCAGCTGCCAATCAGTGCCCATCAGCTCCCAGTCTGTGTCCCATCAAGAATGCCAGTCAGTGCCCACAGAAGTGCCAATCAGTGCCCATAACAGTGCTGATCAGTGCCCATAAATGTGCCAATCAGTGCCCCATCAGTAATGCCTGTCAGTGCCCTTCAGATGCCATTCAGTAATGCCTGTCAGTAGCTCCTCATCAGTGCTGCCTATCCAATGCCATCTATCAGGGCCCATCAGTGCCACTTATCAATGCCCATCAGTGCCCATCAGTGTCGCCTATCAGTGCCACATATTAGTGCCCATCGGTGCCGCCTATCAGTGCCCATCAGTGCCACCTATCAGTGCCCATCAGTGCTGCCTATCAGTGCCCATCAGTGTAGCCTATCGATTCCAATCAGTGCTGCATATCAGTGCCGTTTGTCAGTGCCCATCAATTCTACATATCAGTGCCTCCTTGTCAGTGCCCATCAGTGCCACTTTATCAGTGCCACCTCATCAGTGCCCGTCAGTGAAAGAGAAAACAAAATTTTATAACAGAAATGAAGAAAAACTTTTCAAAAATTTCTGTATTTTTTACTAATTTTTACTAATTAGATGACTTCGGAAGACAATAGGTTCCACTCAATTTTCATTAGGGGTTTTAGAGTGAAGGGGGCTGAATACAAATGCACGGCACACTTTTCAGATATTTATTTATAAAAAAAATTGAAAATAATTTTAGCATTTTCCTTTCGCTTCAAAATTATGTGCCACTTTTTGTTGGTCTATCACATAAAATTCCAATAAAATACATTTACATTTATGGTTGTAACATGACAAAATGTGGAAAATTTCAAGGGATATGAATACTTTTCAAGGCACTGTATAGTGCTAATAGACACAAGTTGACACGAGTTGGAGGAGAGCTACAGGTCGTACAGCTTGTACATATGTATATATATATATATATATATATATATATATATATATATATATATATATATATATATATATATATATATATATATATATATATATATAATCCATCAGGCGCTAAAGGGGTGTGACCACATGTTAACATGTTCATCCAGAATTTCTAGTGTTAACACATGGTCACAATCCTTTAAAACATGACGCACATTTAAACTCTTAACTTTCTCCAAAATTATTATTATACAGGGTTGCTTTACAATATAAAGGGGAGACAATACAGTTATAATACAATACAATACAAGAGGATTAAGAGGGCCCTGCTCAGAAGAGCTTACAATCTAATAGGGTGGGGCAGGTGGTACAAAAGGTTGTAACTGTGGGGGAATGAGCTGATGGGAGAATACTTGGTCGAGGGTATTACCATTGGAGTGAGTGGAAGTATGTGTCCATTGGGTTAGGTCAAAAGATGAGGTTAACATACACAGATGTTAGCTTGTTACAGATGGAGTGGGCATTCCAAAGGGGACATGAGATTGGTGGGCTACTTTGAGGAAGCAGGGGGATAGAAATTAAACTGAGCAGATTGCGGTGGTTGCCAGAAGAGGAGGGGTATTGGATATGTGGTTTGCAGTTGGAAAATGACAGACCAGGATTAGGAGAAATGTCAGCTGAGACTAAGAGAAGGAGGGTGAGGAAGGCAAGATGGGAGTGGCATGTGCACGAGGGCACGTGTCTAACGGATCTGATGTTTATGTCAGCATGTGGGTGCAGCAAATGCAGGAGATGATGGGTGCAGTAGTAAGGAAAGGGTAGGAGTGAGGGTGATATGTGCATGCTGCAGGGTAGAGAGGAGGGGTAGATTAAGGATAATTTGAGGATAGAAGACACCGATGTGAAAAGGAAGAGTAGAAGGAGCATGTTAGTGGATAGAGAGTGGGACTCTGACTTCACATAAAATAAACGTCAAATGCTGGTTTGCTTGTCATCTTTCAGAGTGAAGCAGAGTTCTTTTTGTATCTTCATTCAGCTTTAGTTATCCTGCTTTCGTATTACTGCGGCGGTGAAATTGGGCATCACTCGTGACAGAGCCACTCAGGAAAGAGCCATGGTGTCTGCACCTCTCCATAGGCTGCTTGAAGTTTATAGGGAGACTGAGCAGGCATGCATTTCTCAATTGGTCATTATAGGGTCTGATTTGAGGCACCTGAATATGGGAGAGGAGATGGCCAATACCAGACCAGCCACAGACACAGGCTAGGATCGTAAAGCTAATTAACTCTCTTGATCACTCAAGCCAAATGGGGTTGAGAATCAATCACCAGTAATGTTGCTATTGCAGTGTGTTTTTTTATAGAGCTAGCATTAAATATAGAAGTTCTCCTTTACCATGGAACATCTGCCAAGTTTGAGAACCGATTACCCAGCTCATCGATCAAACTCTGATCAACCCTCGGACATTAATTCCAATTATTCTTCCCCCTCAACCTTACCTTATTTCTTTGTGACTGTATATTGTCTTTATTTCTTTGAAACATATTTTTCTGTAAATATTTTATTTGCACCAATTTTGGGCTTTTCACTATTAAAAACCTTATTTTGAAAAGTGTTAACCTAGTCTCTAAAGCAGTTAATGCAAGCTATAAAGGAACCTGCCTCTTGGAGAGTGCTACTGTTTAAAGTGAGGCCAATTAGCAGACCTGTCTGTGCTGACAGTGTGTGTTACAGACGATTATTCTAAAATCATAATTGGTATTGCTAAATTGATGGGTGTTCTGACTCTCCCATAAATCAAAGGTCGGTGGTGGCAGTTAAAGGGTTAATTAGCCCAGTGACAATCGCTCTCAGGCTGCTGGCACCTAGATTGTTGTCCCGCAAGCTGGAAAATCTTTGTGCTGGGCTCAGCTGAGAGTGGCATTGTTACGTAAGTGACAGTGTGGTGTGAGATTGACTGATCCTCCATTACGAGTAAGTGAGGAGGGCAGGGGTCTGATACCCGCAAATCAAGATGAAGCCTTTGGCCAGAGTTTCACTTTATTTTAATCAAGAATTTACTGCACAAAAAATAATTTACTGGTCGTCCGTGGATATTAGAGCTGCTTGAAAAGTCCTTTTTCCCCTTCCTGATTGGAATTCCTTTTTAATTAGTAACATTTCTTTTGTCTATCATGAATAGTTAATTCAATTTACATTACCATCTGACTTGATTTTTCTCAAAGCCAGAGGAAAACAAGTTACAAAGATACTTTTGTGTCCTTGTAATCAAGTTCGGAACACTCATACGCACAGGTTTTACAGATCTTTTAATTGTAAATCCCACCAATTGCTGCCACGTCCTGGCTTTTGCTCTCATTTGTAAATAATGCAGCGACTCTGCTTCAATAGATATGTTTCCAAATCATTCCAGTGGGATGGTACTATGAAATTGCATGCACTTTATTAATGAATAAGGATAAAATGGAAAACATGATAATTAAAAGATAAGTAGCAGAAGCTTTAAACGATAACATCATCTAATTATACTTAAAGCAAAAATAATTAAATGATACAATAAACTCTTTTCAAGACGTTGTTCCAATTATCCAAAGACTGCCTAAAAGTAAATCAACAAAACATTACCTTCTGGAGAGGAGCACAAACACCAAATAATCAAAAACTTTATAGTATATTTAGAATTGATGAATGAAACATGAGCAGGTTAGAAGCATTTGGAAATAATCTTTTTAAATGTTATAACTGACAAAACATAATAACAAGAGACATTTAAGCATAAGCTGCAATTCCATTATTTGTGCAGAAGAGGGTTTTTTTCTTCTTTAGTATAATGTGCTATGTTTTTATATTTTATAGAAGAAATTAGCCTGTTTTGCAGATGTAGATGTAGCGCCCTGGTGTTTAGGCAGGGTTGCTCCTAAATTTACCTGCCATCAGGTATTATTACCTTGGCCGATTGTTAGGGATCAATCGATTTCACTCTAATGCCGCGTACACACGATCGGATTTTCTGACAACAAAACCATGGATTTTTTTTCGAAGGATGTTGGCTCAAACTTGTCTTGCATACACACGGTCACACAAATGTTGGCCAAAAATTCAGAACGTAAGAACGTGGTGACGTACAGCGCGTACGATGGGACAATAAAAAGGAAGTTCAATAGCCAGTGCCCCACCCTTTGGGCTCCTTCTGCTAATCTCGTGTTTATCTCATGTTAGTAGAAGTTTGTTGAGAGACGATTTGCGCTTTTCAGCCTTGTGCTTTTCAGTTTGTTTCTGCTTGTCAGTTTGTGCTTGTGGGTTCGTATCTGTTCTTCAGTGCATGTTGTCAGTTCGTTTCTGTCTTTCAGTGTGTTCCATTTATAGTTCGCTTCTGTTTTTCAGTGCGTTTTTGTCCGCTCGTTTCTGATTTTCAGCTCGTTTTTCTCAGGTCCTTTCTGATTTTCAGTGCGTTCTGTTCGTTCTGACCAGCCGACCGTTTTCTAGCCATGTTGCGGTTACGTTCTCTTCGGAGAGCTCGTGCTGTTGTTGGGCTTGGTGTTGGAGTTCTTGCTTTGACCCAAGTCCAGTCCATGAACAGGGGACGGAGGAGTTCATGGACCAAGAATTGGTTGCTCCAGTGTGACCAATTCTCTCACATGCCTTTGCTGCAGGAAATCCAGGAGAATAATCCTGATGATTTCAGGAATTATCTCCGGATGACGGACCCCGTTTTTCACCGTCTATTGGCTTTGCTTACCCCTATATTACCAAGCAGGACACCTGCATGTGGCAAATCATCACTCCTGAGCAAAGGTTAGTCGCCACCTTGTGGTACGTGGCGATGGGGAGAAGTCTCCAGGATATTAAGTTTACGACTGGGATCTCCCCCCAGGCTCTGGGAATCATTATTCCAGAGACCATTTCTGCCATAATTCAGGTCCTGCAGAAGGACTATATTAGGGTAAGTTTTATCCTTTAACATCACATTCTATGTATTTAATGTTTGCTAATGTATTGTATTAATTTCATCATTCCCTAATTACCATGATTGAAATATGCTGTGAATGTCCTCTTTGTCCTCATGCATGCTGTAAGCTTTTAATGCTCCTTTTTTTGTCCTTCATGCATATTTGCCTTCACTATCCTCCCCAGCATGCTATCCTGGGCCCATACACACCTAGCCTATTTCACTTAACAATGTATTTTGTCAGCTCCATTGTAGTGCTTACCTTAAACACGCCCTAAAATGTGTCCATTTGCTATTGTTGTCCTTAAATTCAGGTAGAGTGCAAGAGGCCTTTTTTGGGGGGCCAAAACTCATTTGGAACCCTCCCTCCCCCTAACCGCTAAGTCAACCGATACCAATACTCTATCTGCTGACTTTGCCCAACCCATACACACTATACCTACCTCTTTTGTGTTCATATTTATGGATGAATTCACCAAAGCATGTAGTACAAGGGCCTGCCTGAATACTTTCAAATGGTACTGCTTAAAGTTTTGTTCTTCTATTATCTTAATAGTTAATTGCACAATGTAAAAATGTGATTCAATTTGGACACTGTGTATTCATATTTTTGGATTATGACACGTCTTACCTGTCCAGTGGGCTGCCAATAGTGTAAGTAACGAGGGGCTGGCCAAAGTAACACACATTATTTATGCATTCAGCTCGCAGTGAATGGGAGAGGGTTACCTGTCCAAAACATCTCCCCCCCACCCTCACATTTTTACAATGGGCCATCAGAGGGGGTGAGGAATCTGATAAGTGGACCTTATATTTTTGACTTTAAATACTCATTTAAATAAATGTTATACTTATGTTGGCCAAGAATGTTTGTGTCTAATCTGCAATTGCAATGTTATGTGCAAAAGTACTAATTTTTGTTTTCTTCTTTGATTCCACACTTTCCTTCCAACCCACATGAATGGCAGACTGTGGCCCCCCAATTTGCCCAGCAGTGGGACTTTCCCAACTGCGGTGGGGCAACAGATGGGAAACACATGTGCATTGTCCCACCGCCCAACTCGGGGTCGCACTACTTTAAATACAAGGGGTATAGTAGTATTGTGTTGTTGGCGGTGGTGTCAGCATCTTACCAATTTCTCTATGTGGATGTGGGGAAGAATGGCTGGATGTCGGATGGTGGAGTCATCACCCAGACGGAATTCTACAGATGGTTCCATAATGGCAGCTTGGGCTTGCCTCCCCCAGCAGACAACGTGGCGGGCCTCCCATTCATGTTTGTAGCAGATGAAGCATTTGCACTGGGGGACCATCTGATGCGGCCGTTCCCTATGAGGACCCTCACTCCGGACCAGAGGGTTTTTAACTACTGGCTGGCCAGAGCCAGATGAGTGGTGGAAAATTCCTTTGGCATAATGGCCAGCCAGTTCCGGCTATTCTTAACTTCAATAAATATGGCAGAATATAAACTAAACCATATTGTTTTGTGCTGCTGCATTTTGCACAATTTTTAAAGAAAAAATGCAGCCAACTATCTGGCCTCAGTTCTAACTGAGGCCGGCTCACCGGACCAAAACATGACGGCACTTGAAGCTGGCCGTCCTGGCTTGCCCCCCGCAAAGCGCCCGCGAAGTACGGCAAAGCTTTCTGGAGTACTTCGCGGGTAGGGGGGCAATTGATATGCGAGATAATGTTTAAAACCTTTTGAAAATAAATTTCTTTGTAAAAACTGAACTCATATTTCATTTGATTTACAGCTTGTGTTTCTTTTATCTGCCTCCTAGGTTCTCCAATGGCCTTTTATTTTTGGTCATTTTCTTCAATAGTGCAAACGTAACTTATTTGATACATAAGGTGACAATCTCTTCTTCAGCTAACTATTATGTTCTGTTGTGGGTCTGCTACACACACACAATGTTTTTGTTGTTAATGTATGTAATGCATTAATGCTAAAAATAATCATCCTTTTCAACTCCATTAATTAATTGCTTGGAGTCCCGAAAATGGCCTTATTGGGGTACATTTTAGAGCACTGTGGGGGTTAATTACTAAAGGTAAATCCAGTTTGCACTACAAGTGCACTGCAAGTGCCCTTGAAAGTGCACTGAAACTGCAATGAAAGTGCACTTGTAGTGCAAAGTGGATTTGCCTTTAGCAAATAACCACCATTGTCACTGTAACTACACCAACTTACTCCTAGAACTGGTATTGGACATTGAAAGAAGAAACCACACATTGTTGAGTATAAAACATTTTACTCCAATCACATTCACATGTGTGTTATAAAAGGGTTTTTTAACAAACCAACACCTTTGGTGTATAACATGTAAGTGTGATAGTAGATATAGCCTTTTTTGTGGCTAAACAGGCATGTTTAAAACCATAACATACACACCCACAACTCAGGAACCTACAAAGTTCAACTTTGATAAAGTGAAGGCAATATGAGACATTAGTATGTCAAAACTGTGTTGATTTTGCCTTCATCAGATGGGGTAATCTCACCCCTGTAAAAGCCAAATTTTGAAGATTCACACAAATTGGGAGTCAAAATGTGGATTTCCATCATGATCCCATGCCTAAAATGTGTGTCTTTTCCCTACATCTATTTTGATGTAGGGGAAAGAGACACAGTGTGTCAACATGTGCTATCTGCCATCATGGGATATCAATGTACACATTTTGTGGGTGCAACCCATTCCTCACAACTAAAATAGATGAGAGGTATGGGTTGCACCCCCATGATGGGACCTAGCAAATGTTGACACACTATGTGCATCTTCAAAATTTGGCTTTCCAATTTCTTTAACATTTTTATAAAAAGATAAACAATAACGACAACATTGTTTTTTTTTTTTTTAGATTTTGGCTAAAACATCAATGATGTTGGTCAGTCTTTTTCCTTGACCTTGTCTAAATCCCGATTGCACACCATTATTTTGCTGATGAGAACTTGTGCACTTGCACTGCTGAAGTGAGTTATTCCTTCCACAACATCCACATCACCTAAAAATTAAAAAAACACACCATGTATTATAAATATGCAGGCATACATCTATTACCTGAAGCTGTGGTCTCAGACACTGACCTGTTGTGGTCACCATTTCGACTACTTCCTGAACCTCGGAATCAACATCCTCATGTTGTATGGTGAGTTCCTCTTCTTCGTTGTATTAGTGGTCGAACAAACAATGTTTAATACGAACGATTACTGTGCCCACAAACCTCAAACTTGGCATTTTAAACTGTACAACAGTAAAGAAAAGCACGTGGACCAGCACGAAAGTAATAATAATAATAGGAACACACAACAAATACTTACTTTTTTGCAGCACTTTCCTGATCCTTCTATACTGATCGTGCTCCCTCAATTTCAGGTCTGACCATGGTTTCCTCAATTGCTCCTTGGATTGTCGTACCCCAAAATTTCTGTGCAGACTTCTCACAACTTTAGTCATGATCTTGGCCTTTCTCACATTTGGATTTGGGTACGGTCCACACTTCCCATTATAGTCTGCCCTCTTCAAGATATCCACCCTCTCCACCATCTCTACAAAGGACATATTTGAGGCCTTATATGGAACTGCCTTGCTCCAGTCTTTCCTGGTCCTTGTCGTTGCTGTTCTCTGCAGGCACCTGCTGTCTCTCCATCATATGCTCTCCCACTCCCCCAAAAGAGAAGAAGCGGGGAATACACTAGAAAGAAGGACAGGGGCAGAGTTTCACGCATGCACAGTGTATATAAAGCATAACACGCAGGAGTCGTACGTACGATCTGTGAGTGGAGGACAGAGGATCGTAAGTGCCGATCGTGCAAACGAAGGTACAATTTTAACTTGGGGCTTCAGTGGTTAGTGGCCTATACTACTTAGAGATTGAGGCCTATATTGGGACAAGATTAGGAGAGTTTAGCCTGACATTAGGGTTTGTCTTGTGTTGTGTCTTGCAGGGAAAATGGTGGATAAATTCACGGACCCACACTTCCTGCCCAGATTCCTGGACATGTACAGGGAGCAGCCATGTCTCTGGCAAGTCCAAAACAGGGAATACTCCAACAAGCTAAAGAGGAAGGCAGCGCTGGAGAAACTTTTGGAATTGGTGAAGCTGGGTCCAGGATTCCATGAGATCCGGAGCAGCAGCAGGTGACGTGTATATACCCAGGCTGTGGTACTACAACAGACTGTGATTTTTGTCAGACCAGAGTGCACCCAGGCCATCGCTGTCTACACTTCCTTCCACACTTCCTTCAACATCAGATGAGGCTCCTGAAGTCCAACCTGGGCCTTCTACCCAAGAAGATGTGGAGGAGCCCAGCTTGAGCCAGGTATAGCATTGTTCAACATATTTCTTGTCAAAAAATTACTGATGTTAACTAGACGTTATTGATCAATAATTTCTGATTGAACAAAGTGGTTTACATATCAATAGACAGTAGTGGCCAAAAATGATTGGGACAAGAATGAAAAATGCTGCAGTCAGAATGATAGTCTTTTCTATTTGTTAACATTCAATTTGCAACAGACATGAGCTCAAAACTGTGTGCGATTGATGACCAAAAAACTAAAACTATGCACCATGGAAAGAAGCCTGACCGAATCCCACGTTCCTCCCCTTCGCATTCCAACCAAAAGGACCAGGAAGATGAGGAAACTGGAGGAGTCCGTGACTTCTTTAATTCGCCAGGCTGCTGCAGTACTTAAAATGACCCTGGTGGCCCTGAGTCATTTGGCTGTGTGACAGCCAGTAAACTGGAATGCATGGAGGAAGGCCAACGCCACATCTGTGAGGAGATCATTCTTCAGGTCCTAAACAAGGGGATGAGGGGCCAACTCACAAATCAAAGCCACCTGTGTGAGTTGGACCATGCTACTCCTCCTCCACCTCCAGCAACACCACCAACACCACAGCCACCCAACCCACTAGAACAGCATGGAAGGAAGTGTGAAAGGAAGTGTTGAGAGTGATGGCCTGGGTTTTGTGTGATCTGGCAAAAGGCTGAAACAATAAAAGTGAAATATTCCTTTAAATTTCGTATCTGGGGGGTGTCTATAGTATGCCTGTAAAGTAGCGCATGTTTCCTGTGTTTATAACAGACCCTTCAGGTCTGGTATGATTTTTAAGGGGAACTCTGCACCAAGATTTAAAAAAAAATGGCATGGGGTTCCCCCAAAAATCCACACCAGACCCTTATCCGAGCATGCAACCTGGCAGGCCGCAGGAAAAGAAGGGGGGATGAGAGAGCCCCCCTCAACCATACCAGGCCACATGCCCGCAACATGGTGAATCCTGTGTTGCATCATAGGGGGGCGGGGTCTCCCATACACATCACAGGGAAACCCTGGCATTTCCCCTTGTCAGAGGGGGATGGGGTCACGTGACGGGTTTCCCCGCCCTTAGCTACATAAGAGTTGTTAAGCTGGTGCTGCGTCATTGGCTGGGTGCCTCTGGTGGAGGCAGGATCCTGTGTGTGTTCTTTGCTGGAGTCGCTGGAGATCATTTATCGCTGGAGATCGAGAATTGGATTACATCGCTGGACTAGGAGCATGGATTTATTGGATTACATCCCTGGAATCTCTTTTTTATTTTTTTATTTTTAATAAAGGACTTGTCCCAAGCCGTCTCCTGTGGTTTTTTAACATTTTGACACTTTCTTTTTGTGAAATGGTAGGGGTACATTGTACCCCTTACCAATTTACATAGGGGGGGCGGGATCTGGGTGTCCCCTTTGTTAAAGGGGGTTTCCAGATTCCGATAAGCCCCCCCTGCCCGCAGACCCCCACAACCACCGGGCACATCCCCATGTTGAGAGGATGTGGCCTGGTATGGTTCATGAGGGGGGGCACTCTCTCGTCCCCCCTCTTTTACTGCAGCCTGCCAGGTTGTGTGCTCGGATAAGGGTCTGGTGTGGATTGTTGGGGGAACCCCACACCATTTTTTAAATTTTGGCACGGAGTTCCCCTTAAAAGCTATACCAGATCCTTCAGGTCTGATATGGATTTTTGGGGGGAACCCCACCACACCATTTTGGTGCGGAGTTCCCCTTAATATCCATACCAGACCTGAAGGGCTTGGTAATGGAATTTTGGGGGACCCTCGCGCATTTTTTTTTTTTTTTTTTTTAAATGACTTTTATGTGTATTGTCAGGACCGACAATTCATTAATAGCTGGCACTAGCGCTAGCACTTTTAAATAACTTTTTTTCCTTTAGAAATGTCGTTTTGCTCGCGGACTGTTATAAACACGCAAAACATGCGCTACTTTACAGGCATACTATAGACACCCCCCAGGTTCAAAATTTAAAGGAATATTTCACTTTTATTGTTTCACTTTAAGCATTATTAAAATCACTGCTCCCGAAAAAACGGCCGTTTTAAAAAGTTTTTATTTGCATTGATACATGTCCCCTGGGGCAGGACCCGGGTCCCCACACACTTTTTATGACAATAACTTGCATATTAACCTTTAAAATTAGCACTTTAGATTTCCCTCATAGACTTTTAAAGGGTGCTCCACGACTTTTCGAATTTGCCGCAAACACCCCAAATTGTTCGCTGTTCGACCAAGGGGCGAACAGCCAATGTTCGAGTCGAACTCATGTTCGACTCGAACAGATAGCCCATCCCTACTCAGGTTACCAATTTTGACAGTCAAATAATTGATGTCTGCACTGGGGGACAAAGGCTTCACCAATTCCAACTGTTTCTCCAGCGTTGCTGTCCTCCTTATTTTGTTAGGAACCCTATTAAATATCTATTTTTTTTTTTTGGGACAAATACTTGGCTATGTGTTTTACTTCAAAAAGGACAGTTTGTTTGTGAGTAGGCAGGTACATTTCAAAAATGCAATGTCAAATTAAAAGAGACACCAGTTGTATCTTTGAGGTTAAAAAATACAAGATATATAATGGTGTTGTAGTAACTTGACACACAAAACGACAAAAGATATTATGGAGATCGCTAGAAAAAAAAAACAAAGATCTCACCCATTCAACCCTTTTGGAAGGAGGTTCACCGTCTTGCTACACATATTTCCACACTTCCATTGAACTTCTCTCCGGCACAAATGCTTTTACACCACTCCAACGTTCCTAAAAAAACTTACTACAAATCTCTTGCTTTACACTTAATCAACGCAGCGAAAATGTGTATCCTGGCTCTTTGGAAGGTCACTAACCCTCCAACTATTCTTGATTGGTTCAAACGTATAAATAAAGTAGCAGCCATGGAAGAATTGATCCATCAAGCTAATGACACTCCTAATTCCTTTAAAAAAACTTGGGCTTGTTGGAACCACTTTCAAAACTCAACTGAATTCAAACAATTGATATCCCAGTGACATTTAAGTTTTTTTTTTTTTTTTATCAGGTACCATATCTATACTTGAGACAGGGAAACACTTGAGAAAAGAAGGGAATGCTGCACACCCCGAGTGTGATAGAAAAAAATGGAAATGGTCCCCCAACCGGGAAAGGGGCTTTCTAGGCAGCAAAAAATATGTATAACACAGAGTGTGAAATTGATGAGCTTTATTGGGACATAAATTGCAAAGGATGACAATGCGTAAAAATATGAGCTGTGTTACAGGAGATAAATTATTATTATTATTATTATACAGGATTTATATAGCGCCGACAGTTTACGCAGCGCTTTACAACAACATTAGGGCAGACAGTACAAGTACAATACAATTCAATACAGGAGGAATCAGAGGGCCCTGCTCGTTAGAGCTTACAATCTAGGAGGGAGGGTCAAGTTATACAAAAGGGTAATAGCTGTGGGGGATGAGCTAATGGAGAAAATAATGCAGTTGTTAGATGGAGGCAGGATAGGCTTCTCTGAAGAGGAAAGTCTTCAGGGATCGCCTAAAAGTGGATAAATTTGGAGACAGTCTGACAGATTGGGGTAGGGAATTCCAGAGGATGGGTGAGGCTCGGGAGAAGTCCTGGAGGCGGATATGGGAGGAGGTGATGAGGGAGCTAGAGAGCAGGAGATCTTGGGAGGAACGGAGATGGCGTTTAGGTTGGTATTTTGAGACTAGGTTAGTGATGTAGCTGGGGGCACAGTTGTGGATGGCTTTGTAACTTATTGTTAGTATTTTGAATTTAATTCGTTGGGCGAGTGGTAGCCAATGGAGGGATTGGCAGAGAGGGGTAGCAGACACTGATCGGTTTGTAAGGTGGATGAGTCTGGCAGCAGCATTCATGATGGACTGAAGGGGGGATAGTCTATTTAAAGGTAAGCCAATGAGGAGTGAGTTGCAGTAGTCAAGGCGAGAGATAACCAGGGAGTGAATCAGGAGCTTTGTAGTTTCACTGGTTAGAAAGGGACGTAGTTTAGAGATGTTGCGGAGGTTGAGGCGGCAAGCTTTGGAAAGTGATTGGATGTGGGGCTGAAAGGTTAGTTCAGAATCTAGGATAACACCTAGCACCCTGACATGTGGGGACGGGTGGATGGTTTTGCCATTGCTCTTCACAGAGAAGTCAGGGGAAGAGGCACGTGGGGGAGGAAATATTATAAGCTCGGTTTTGGACAAGTTGAGTTTGAGGAAGTGGTGTGACATCCATACAGATATGTCGGTTAGTAAGTTAGTGATGCGTGAGGAGACTGATGGAGTGAGTTGAGGGGTGGAGAGATAGATTTGTGTGTCATCAGCATAGAAATGATATTGAAAGCCATGAGAGGCTATCAGCTGACCCAGGGAAGAGGTGTAGATTGAAAATAAAAGAGGTCCAAGAACAGAACCTTGGGGGACCCCGACAGAGAAGGGAAGAGGAGTGGAGGAAGTAGAATTGTAAGTGACACTGAAGGTGCGTTGGGATAGGTAGGATGAGAGCCACTGAAGAGCACAGTCACGGAGACCGATGGAGTGAAGTTTTTTGAGGAGGAGGGGGTGGTCAACCGTGTCAAAGGCAGCTGAAAGATCCAGAAGTAGGAGTACAGAATAGTGTCCGTTGGTTTTTGCAGTTAGTAGGTCATTTGTGAGTTTTAAAAGAGCAGTTTCTGTGGAGTGTTGAGGGCGAAATCCAGATTGAAGGGGATCAAGAAGGTTGTTTTTAATGAGGTGGTCACTCAGTTGGTTGTAAACCAGGCGTTCAAGGAGTTTAGAGGAAAAGGGGAGCAAGGAGATAGGGCGTAGGTTGTTAAGATTGGTAGGGTCCAAGGATGGTTTTTTGAGTATGGGAGTGACCAGTGCATGTTTTAGAGCATCGGGGAAGACGCCAGAGGTGAGGGAGAGATTGAAGATGTGGGTTAGAGAGTGTAGGATGGGGTCAGAGGGTGACCGTAGCATTTGAGAGGGAACAGGGTCCAGGGGACAGGTAGTTAGGTGGGCGATAGAAAGGAGTTTAGCAACTTCGTCTGGAGTAGTAGATTTGAATAGAGGTAGTGTCAATTGTATCTGTTGACATGGGGTCTTAGCTGGGGGAGATACCTGTAGAGTGGAGATTTCATCACGGATTGTATCAATCTTGTTTTTGAAGTGATTAGCGATTTCCTGGGCAGTGAGTAAATCAGTGGGGGGAGGCGGTGGAGGACAAAGTAGAGAGTTGAAGGTAGAGAAGAGTTTACGGGGATTGGATGAGAAGGTATTAATAAGAGTTGTAAAATAGGTTTGCTTGGCAGTGTGGAGGAAAGAATAGTATTTTTGGAGGGCAGATTTGTATTGGTTGAAGTCTTTGAGAGACTTGGTCTTGTGCCACAGACGCTCAAGAGCGCGACTACGTTTTTTGAGAATTTTAGTGTCATCTGTTTGCCAGGGTTGTAGGGGTCGAGGCCTGATTCTGCGTGTAGTGAGGGGAGCGAGCTTGTCCAGGGTGGAGGACAGAGATTTATTGTAGATGGATATGGCTTGGTTGGGGCAGGACAGGGGGGAGATTTTGTCATAGAGGTGGTCGGTAGCAGAGTAGAGGAGAGAGGAGTTGAAGTTGCGAAAGTTTCTACGGGTGACGGTTAGGCGATTGGAGGGAAAGGTGGTGGAAACAGGGGGAGAGAGAAACTAATAAGGTGGTGGTCGGAGAGAGGAAAAGGATTGTTTGAGAAGTTGCATGGAGTGCATAGGTAAGAGAATACAAGGTCAAGGGTGTTGCCATCAGAGTGAGTAGAAGCCTGTACCCATTGCTTCAGGTCAAATGAAGAGGTTAGACTAAGAAGTTTAGAAGTGGCAGGAATGTTTGTATTAGCAGGGATGTTGAAATCACCGAGAAGGATTGTGGGAATTTCCGAAGAGAGAAAGTAGGGTAGCCAGGCAGAAAACTCATCAAGGAAAGTCGATAATGGTCCAGGGGGCCCGTAGATCACAGCAATTCTTAGGGAAGTGGGAGAGAATAGATGTATACAGTGGGCTTCGAATGATGAGAGTGAAAAAGAGGGAGGAGGGTGAATAACCTGGAAGGTGCTCTGGGGGGATAGGAGGAATCCCACTCCACCTCCCTTGCGTCCATTAGGCCTGGGGGAGTGAGTCCAGTGAAGGCCACCCTGGGAGAGGGAAGCAGGAGAAGGGGTGTCATATTCGTGGAGCCAGGTTTCTGTGAGAGCAAGTAGATTAAAGGAATTAGTGACAAAGAGGTCATGAACAGCAGTGAGTTTGTTGCAGACAGAGCGGGCGTTCCAGAGGGCGCAGGAGAGAGTGAGGCTGGTGTTGGCAAGAAGAGGAATGGAGACTAGATTGTGTAGATTGCGACTACTGCCAGAGGGTGTAGGGTGATGGTGATGGGTGTGTTGGGCACAGTTAAATAAAGTGGGCCCAGGGTTTGGGGAAATATCTCCAGCGATTAGGAGAAGCAGAAGAGTGAGGGAGGTAATATGAGAATATGATTTGTATGAGGGGACATGCTTCAGTATCCTGGGGGGTATGTTAGCAAGTGGGCTTAGAGTTAGAAAGAGGTGATGAGTGCAGTAATAGGGGGAGGGGAGAAGTGAGGGTGATATGTACAGGTTGTGGGGTGGAGCAGAGGGATGTAGAAAAGAGAGTTTGAGGAGAGAGGCAGCAATTGTGAAAAGGAGGAGAGGTAAAGAGTGCATGTTTCAGAGAGGAAGATGATAAAATTAGGAAATGGGGTCACCTGCAGTCTTTTATAGTTTGCTTTGTGCAAATCGCTGAAGTGCAAGAGCAGAAGTGCCACTTATTTTAAGAACGCCACTTCTTTGGAAGAACCCCTGTATGTGCAGCCCCCTGTATGTGTTCCCCCGTAAGGAAGGCCTTGTTTTTATACTGTGTGTTGGGTGTGGGTTGAATCTGGCAATTAATCAATTAGGAGGGCATATTAGCAACACAGCTAGCAGGGCATAACTTTCACACCATAATCAAACTGCAAGGGGACTAAAAGGCCAAAATTGTAAAGATAAGGCAACCCATAATTTAGGTAAGACTTAATGGCTAAATAAACATTGAAATAATGTGAGCATGGCTACAGATGGAGTTGAAACAGTGGTGACAAACAGGTTTACCCAATAAGCTTTTTTGCAGTCATGCAATGTTCAGTTTTAAGGTATGTGGAGATATAAACGCAGGTTTACCCAATAAGCTTTTTTGCAGTCATGCAATGTTCAGTTTTAAGGTATGTGGAGATATAAACGCAGGTTTACCCAATAAGCTTTTTTGCAGTCATGCAATGTTCAGTTTTAAGGTATGTGGAGATATAAACGCAGGTTTACCCAATAAGCTTTTTTGCAGTCATGCAATGTTCAGTTTTAAGGTATGTGGAGATATAAACGCAGGTTTACCCAATAAGCTTTTTTGCAGTCATGCAATGTTCAGTTTTAAGGTATGTGGAGATATAAACGCAGGTTTACCCAATAAGCTTTTTTGCAGTCATGCAATGTTCAGTTTTAAGGTATGTGGAGATATAAACGCAGGTTTACCTGTGAAGAGAGAAGAAGATGTTCAGGTGGATTGGGCAAGAGCAGAAGTGCCACTTATTTTAAGAACGCCACTTCTTTGGAAGAACCCCCTGTATGTGCAGCCCCCTGTATGTGATAAATAAACAGTGTGACCTCAAATGGGAAACTCGACACATAATACAATGCAAATGTAAAATATTAGAGCGCTTTGGTAAATCCTGACGCGTTTCGACCCCATCGGGTCTTCTTCAGAGGATATGTATGCGCTGTAGAAAGAGTTATATGCATAAATATACATCAATGAAATTGCACATAAATGTATAAAAGTATAAGAGTAAAAAAAAAAAAAAAATTCTTTATGGCATAGTTACCAATCACTTGCGTAAGGCTGTTACTCCTAAACCCGATGTTCTCCAAGGCCCCCCCCACACACACACATATTCAGTCCCAGCCAGGATACTCCCGGCCAGTCAACACCCCAACGGGGAAAGCCGAGCACAACTGCGTGACTTGCGGTGAGTTACACTTGTGGAATTCCCTGTGGTTGGCGAGAAGTGTGAGGGCAAGCAAGCAGCACCTGTAATCTAAACATCAAGCAACAGCACTGTTAGTGCTTGTAAGGAGATACAAATAGAATTAAAGTAGGTAGGTAATTGAGTGGTAGACAAGAGAGTTTACTAATTATGATTTTTAATTAGTGTTGTACTAGTGTATTTAAATGTTGCGACCAGCGGCATGGAAATATGTATTATATGATAAAGTAAGTAAAAATAATAAAGCTAATAAGAATGATAATGGTAGCTAAAAGTAATCAAATTAATATGTGTACAAACATATATCATAAAGGTATGATGGTAGGACTGGTTAGGTAGATGGAAAAGGAAGGGAAAGATATTAAAGGGGAAAGTGAAAAGAAAAAAAGAGAAAGAAAGAATAGAATGATCCGACAGGTGAGGGAAAATGGGAATGGGGGGGGGGAGGAGGGGAAGGCGTGAAGGAATGGGGGGGTGGAGGAAAATGGGAAGGAGGGGGGGGGAGAAGAGTGGAAGAATGAGGGGATGTAGGAAAAGGGGGATAGAGATGAAGAAGGAAAGCAAGAGAAGAAGAGAAGGGGATAGACAAGACGCAGGAGAAAAGAATGAAGAGGAGACAATGCATGCGAAAAAGACCGATATGTGAAAAATGAGAACCATATGTGAAAATGAGGTGCAAAAGATGAAAAGAAAAATCAAGAGAACACCCAAGGTGAAGTGTTGTGAAGGAAGTGAGCATGTGAAGGATGTGAAGGTGAGTTGAAGATAAATGAGTGAAGCTAGAGCGTGTGGGAGAAGTAGGAACCAGGGAGACAATGCAACATAATCAATGAGTGAAGATTAAAGTGCAGAGAAAGTGTGTACTGCTGTGATAAGAAAACTAGTTAGTGGAGGATAGTGAAGTAATTGTAGAGAGTTGTGAACGCCAGAAGACATTACAAAATAAGGACCCAAGGTGCAAGATATGCAACGTCGGGTCCAAACCATAAAAATATAAAGTATAGCCTGGTATTACCTGTCACAGGACTAGTTATGAGTCAGCAGACCTCATATTGGAGCAATGGGGATCAAATGAAAGATCTCCCGCATAGCTCCATCCTTATATGTGAAGAACTGGACGCTAATTGATTGCCCTAATGTATTGCAGGTGCATGCCTGTCACTCCCACCTCACTCACCTAGGCAGGAACAGTGCTGACTATGTCAGCGCTGCCACGTGTAGTTCACCTGGCGTTTGGGAAGACAGACCATCCCGGTACTCCCGTTACTTCCGCCGCAACTGCGTGGCGTCGTGACGTCATGCGCATGCGCGCACACCATGCGCGAGCGCGGGCATGGTCACGGTGCCCGGAAAGATCCGAAACGCCGCTGGCAGGGGAAACCACGTACAAGATGGTCCAGCCATCTAGTGGTCATATAAGGGAAGTGCAGGGCCCTACGCTTGCCTCCCCCTGCCAGGAAGAAACACAGTGGCAAGGCTAACATCCCGATGGAGGCGGCGGGTCCAGGGATCAAAAAAAAGGTGACTTCAAAATGCAACCAAAATAGACTCACGGCTCATATCTTGACTCAAGTGTCTCAAGTGTTTCCCTGTCTCTAGTATAATTTGGGTGGTTAAACACCCCTTCCCCCACTTTGACACTTGAGTCAAGATATGATCTGTGAGCCTATTTTGGTTGCATTTTGAAGTCCCCTTTTTTTGTCCCTATGACTTGTTTAATGATGTATGCCACAACACTATCTACACAATGAGCCATTTGTGGGTGATGACCGTAATAAATACAATACTATTGTGTATGGGGGAACAGGTGGAACACTATATGTTCATCCTTCCCTACTTTACACACTCACCTAGTAATTTAAGAAAATATAGTTACCCTCATTTGGCACACCATTATTACCTGTACCTCCATTGTCTATAAGAAAGATTTTGGTGGGGACATCTTGTGGATCCTTCTGTTTTATCCCGAAGGGCTCTCAGTTCACAATAATTTAATCATACACAATATACTTTATGAACTATTGGAGGCTTTGAACACCTATTCTGGGCGTCAGTTCACATTGTAATCCTATGTCAATAATATAGACTTGTTTATTTTTTGCCCTGCAGTTCCCCTCCCCCTTTTATCCCCCTATCCCAGTTCCAGGCTTTGATCCCTGGACCCGCCGCCTCCATCGGGATGTTAGCCTTGCCACTGTGGTTCTTTTTGGCAGGGGGAGGCAAGCGTAGGGCCCTGCGCTTCCCTTATATGACCACTAGATGGCTGGACCATCTTGTAAGTGATTTCCCCTGCCAGCGGCATTCCGGATCTTTCCGGGTGCCGTGACCATGCCCGCGCGCATGGTGTGTGCGCGTGCGCATGACATCACTATTCCACACAGTTGCGGTGGAAGTGACGGGACTACCGGGACGGTCTGTCTTCCCGAACGCCGGGTGAACTACAAGTGGCAGCTCTGACATAGTCAGCACTGTTCCTGCCTAGGTGAGTGAGGTGGGAGTGACAGGCATGCACCTGCAACACATTAGAGCAATCAGTTAGAGTCCAGTTCTTCACATATAAGGATGGAGCTATGCGGGAGATCTTTCATTTGATCCCCATCGCTCCAAAATGAGGTCTGCTGACTCATAACTAGTCCTGTGACAGGTAATACCAGGCTATACTTTATATGTTTATGGTTTGGACCCGACGTTGCATATCTTGCACCTTGGGTCCTTATTTTGTAATGTCTGCTGGCGTTCACAACTCTCTACAATTACTTCACTATCCTCCACTAACTAGTTTTCCTATCACAGCAGTACACACTTTCTCTGCACTTTAATCTTCACTCATTGACTATGTTGCATTGTCTCCCTGGTTCCTACTTCTCCCACATGCTCTAGCTTCACTCATTTATATTCAACTCACCTTCACATCCTTCACATGCTCACTTCCTTCACAACACTTCACCTCGGGTGTTCTCTTGATTTTTCTTTTCATCTTCTGCACCTCATTTTCACATATGGTTCTCATTTTTCACGTATCGGTCTTTTTCGCATGCATTGTCTCCTCTTCATTCTTTTCTCCTGCGTCTTGTCTATCCTCTCCTCTTCTTCTCTTGCTTTTCTTCTTCATCTCTATCCCCCCCTTTTCCTACATCCCCTCATTCCTCCACTTCTCCCCCCCCCCATTCCCATTTTCCCTCACCTGTCGGATCATTCTATTCTTTCTTTCTCTTTTTTTCTTTTCCCTTTCCCCTTTAACTTTCCCTTCCTTTTCCATCTACCTAACCAGTCCTACCATTATACCTTTATGATATATGTTTGAACACATATTTATTTGATTACTTTTAGCTACCATTATCATTCTTATTAGCTTTATTATTTTTACTTACTTTATCATATAATACATATTTCCATGCCGCTGGTCGCAACATTTAGATACACTAGCACAACACTAATTAAAAATCATAATTAGTAAACTCTCTTGTCTACCACTCAATTACCTACCTACTTTAATTCTATTTGATCTCCTTACAAGCACAAACAGTGCTGTTGCTTGATGTTTAAATTGCAGGTGCTGCTTGCTTGCCCTCACACTTCTCGCCAACACAGGGAATTCCACAAGTGTAACTCACCGCAAGTCACCCAGCTGTGCTCGGCTTTCCCTGTTGGGGTGTTGACTGGCCGGGAGTATCCTGGCTGGGACCGGATATGTGTGTGTGTGTGTGGGGGGGGGCCTTGGAGAACATCGGGTTTAGGAGTAACAGCTTTACGCAAGTGATTGGTAACTATGCCATAAAGAATTTTTTTTTATTTTATTCTTATACTTTTATACATTTATGTGCAATTTCATTGATGTATATTTATGCATATAACTCTTTCTACAGCGCATACATATCCTCTGAAGAAGACCCGATGGGGTCGAAACGCGTCAGGATTTACCAAAGCGCTCTAATATTTTACATTTGCATTGTATTATGTGTCGAGTTTCCCATTTGTGGTCACGCTGTTTATTTATCCCCTGTAACACAGCTCATATTTTTACCGCATTGTCATCCTTTGCAATTTATGTCCTAATAAAGCTCATCAATTTCACACTCTGTGTTATACATATTTTTTGCTGCCTAGAAAGCCCCTTTCCTGGTTGGGGGACCATTTCCATTTTTTTTTGACCATATCTATACTTTTCCATTATACTGGTTAAAACAATATTGCAAGTATTAATCTAGGTGTTTCCTGTCTATTTCTTTTGCCCTACTCATATACTTCAGCCTACATTTTTCCAATCCTGGGTACTCGGATGAACCTCATATACTTTTTCTTGGAACTATTTATACAATGTGTTTAGATTACACTGCTTAATATATGTAGGTATGGGTGTTCAATACACCTCGTACTTTCATTTAATGTCTACTAGCTTAAGTTTTATTTATTCTTATCTCTTATATGCTTTTTATATACATTATATGATTGTTATTGAACATCTTTGCAACAATTATACTTTCATGTTATTCCATGTAACTTTGTATTATTGTATACTTCCTGTTTCATACAATAAACTTTATTGCAATAAAAAAGAGTTGAGAGCCAGCTCCACTCCCAAAAAAACAAAAAAAACAAAAAAAAACAAAGATTATTCATGATATCACAAGAAATTATTAAAAATCTGTTTGTCAGAACTCTGTGAATATCAGCAGCAATGCAAAAATTCATTTTTCTAGCATTATAAAGAAGAAGAGAATGCGCTGCATTGAGAGATTTCTAAATTTGCCACGTGACGAATGTGCTATCTCCATTACGAACGCTAGTTTTACAAGACCAAGCGCTTCCGGCTCGTACTTGATTCCGAGCATGCATGAACTTTTGTGCGCGTACTTGTGTACACATGATCGGACATTCTGACAACAAAGTTTTGTTGGTGGAAAATTTGAGACCTGCTATCAAACATTTGTTGGCGGAAAGTCCGACAGCAAATGTTCGATGGAGCATACACACGGTCGGACTTTGCGACAACAAGCTCACATTGAACATTTCCTGTCGGAAAATCCATCCGTGTGTACGCGGCAATAGTCTGTAATAGCTGCATTTCTCTCTTTTGCCGCTAGGAGGGAGGGTACCTGGTGGCATTGGATACGAGAAGGGCATTGCAAGGTCAGATTATGAGTATATGTGGTATCCCAGCCAATGGGCAGGGGTTTTCTTAAATCCCTTGGCCTGCTGGGAGAGCCTTTATATTTTGGTGGATTCAGGTGATCAGTTTTCTGTGCCACCTGGATGGCCGTCTGGGTGGACGTGTGTTGTATATCCCGGGCTGCTAGGCCAGAGATTGGGCCTATCCCGGGCACATCTGGCTGCTAGGCTGTCTGAGTGCCTATCCAGAAGCAAGAGAGCTGCACGGTTAGGGTTGTTGCTTGCAGTCCAACCAGAAGTGACGGTTCTGCCGGACGGAGAACCTGACATTGTAGGAGGTAGAGGGGAAGCTGTGGCCACTAAGGGACCAACCACCTTATTACCAGGGACCACAGTGAGTAACTGAAGCAAGTACCAGAGCAGTTCTCTCACTAACCGGGGACGGTGAAGAATCGGGAAACTTCAGTGGGTATCAAGCCAGGGACCCAGCCAGCGCAGGTGACGCTTGCAGAGCAGCCTTGTGTGTCAAGCCAGGGACCGAGCAGGCCAGTGGGGTGAAGCTTGAGAGGCATCTTGAGTGCCAAGCTAGGGAATCCGCAGAGAGGCGGGGGTGACGCTTGAGGAAGATACCACTGTGAAGATTGGAGGAGCTCAAGGGATTCAGTGGCAGTGAATCATCTAGTCTAGTGAGGGACTGGGAGCTCAGTGAGCTGAAGAACTACAAGGAGTGATTGTAGTGGAATCGAAGGAACTGTTACGTTTTGTGTTAGGAACTGTTAAAGTCTGTTGCCATAGGAGACAGCATCCCTGCACATGCAGATGTGGCGTCTTGCTGGATGCCTTTCCCTGCATGGCTATCCTCCTGTTGAAGTCTCAGAGTCTGCCGATTGAACTTGCAACTACCTAAGGGTGTCCTTGTCCTACCCCTCTCTCCCCCAAAAAAGTTTGTTAAGAGAAATAAACTCTCTTCTGCATTCAAGAAGTGTCTTGCACCCTATACCTTTACCTACTTTGCACCCACCATGCCTCACAGCCCACTACATACAGAAGGATGTCCTGTGGGGGTGTCCTGTGGGTCCCTGGGTGGCAGTTGCGTCTTGTTGGGGTCTCCTCCCTTGCTGGCATGCTGGCGATTTCTGTGTGCATATCAGCTCATTGACACTTTTCCTGATGAAGCACTAACCGTGAAACGCGTTGAGGACTCACATCCAGGCTTTAACATTATGTATATGATCTACCTTGATGAGATACTTATGAGATACTGCTGAATGTGAAATGGCGTCTTAGATCTGTTATGTCACACTTAATGCAGCAATGTGTTTTTATATCATTTCTAACATTTGTATTGAATAAAATGTGATGATTTTATTTAATGTGTGGTCCATTCCTGTGATTTGCACCTTTAAAATCCCACTTTTTTTGTTGAAATTTTGTTATGGTCTTAAGGGGGTGTGGTGCATGATCCAGCCCTCTGGAATTTATTTATAAAACATTCAAAAGTCACCTTTGTTGTCATTTTGAAAATAGGGGTGAAGTTCTTCTTTATGTATCAGTAAGTAAAAAAAGGGTTAAATAACATGAAAAAGAAGATATCCCCCGTGGGGTTTTAAAGCAGCAAAAAATTATGAAAATAATAAGTTGTTACTTGAAAGGGTTTTTTAATTAGTGGGACGTAACCGTGATGGTTAAAATAAGAGCTGTGCTACAGGAGATAACAGAAATGAAGCTGGCACAAGTTTATACAATGATCAAGCGCTATAATAGGGTGATAATGCTGACGCGTTTCGACCCCGTTGGGTCATCTTCAGAGGATTGAGGCGCTGTGACAAAATTTGCGTATTAGAGTTCATGGATGTGACCATAAAAATATAATATAATATATATATATATGTTTAACAGTATAATTACCAATCACATTGTGTTTGAGCAGTTTCTCCTGAGCTTATAATTCTCCGGCGTCTCCCCCACCGGGTCCCGACAGGGGTCCCCGGCCGTCCACCACGTCAGCAGGGGAAAAGGGGGGTTACTCGTCCATGCGTGTCTTACAAGGAGTCACACCAAGTGGATATTTCCCAAAACTGGGGAGGAGCGTGGGGGCAAGCGAGCGAGACCTGCAGCCAAAGCATCAAATAACAGACAACTGTACCATCAGTGCGTTCAGTTTAGCACGGATAGAGATATATGTATCATGTGTCACTTTTTGAAAAAAAGGATAACTCTGTTTATAATTTATTTAATATTTGTTTGATGTTGTCTGTACTTATTGGGGTCAGCAATGTATGAATATTTCCATAGTGGTGATGGTAACAAAGGGGGGGGGGGGGAGGGGTTAACAAGGGTAGATATGACTGCATGTAGATATCAGTATGTCAGAGTATGTAATGTAATAAGTAAATAGTGGTATCTATGTGTTGGCCGTGAAATAAGTGACAAGGTAGGGTGAGGGTAAGGAATGTAAAGAAAAAGGCGAGTGTGGGGAGAACATGTGAGGAAAGAAGGGGATGGGCAGACTAGTAGGGATAAAAGGGAAGGGGAAAAAAAAAAAAAAACAGGGGAAAGGAAGGAGATGGGAAAGAAAGAACGGGAAGGAGGGGGGGATGGTTAAGGGGAGAATGGGAAAAAAGATTAGGGAGTGAAGGGAAAAAAGCTTAAGAGGAAAAGATCCAGGGGAAAAAAGGAAACAGATTGGTGAAGTGTGAGGATAGTGCAGGTGGAGTGATGCATGTGAGTGGAATGAAAGCATGAGGGTGGAGAAATGGAAAAGTGCAGTGCAAGGGGCCAAATAAAACAATCAAAAAGCAGTGAAAGCAAAAACATCAGCAAAGAACACAATCCAACCGTGTAATGTGAGAGATGGGTGTGTGTGATAGTGTGCTGAAAAATGCATAGGTGCTGGAAAAGGGGTGATGAGGTGTCAAGATAGGAAGAAAATGGGACAGAAGTGAGACAAAGAAACACACAAAGTGAAGTGCCATAAAGGTGAACGTGTGTTGAGGGTGGGTAGAATCGGATGTAAATTGTACAAAAAGGTGTAACTAGTCACAGTGGGAAGGAATAACGTGAAAGAGACCCACAATACAGGGTATGTCATGTCAGGTCCAACTCATCAATGTGTTCAGATACTGGTGATTACCTGTCTCCAGAGTATAGGTCAGTTGGTCAGTCTGATGAAACAGTAGGAACTAAATGCAGATCCCCAATCTGCTAGGTCATTATAAATAGAGTGCTGGCCGCAGATTGGATGCCTAATTGGGCTGCAGGTGCACGCAGGCTGTCCCCACCCCCCCTCCTCCTCCAGCAGGGATTAGCACTCCACATGTGGCTCCCCCGGCGCTCAGGAAGATGGATATCCCGGCACAGCCGTCACATCCGCCGTAATAGCGTGATGTCGTGATGTCACGCGCACGCACACAGCATCGCGTGCCCGCAGCGCCACGGCGTCCGGATGTGATCCGGAACGCCGCTGGCAGGAAATGATACACCCGAGGGTGCAAAAAGGAGGCACGGGCCCTTTAATTGTGCCCCCCCTCTTTTCCTGCCAGGAAGAGACGCAACGACGAAGCCCCCATCCCCAGGACGGGTCCACGGCCCATGGAACCCACGCCGGGCTCCGGAAGGGGGAGAGGCAGGGGAACAACACAATTCAGACAATATGTAAAAGGATTATAAGAAACCTATAAATTGCATTCTAGTGTACAAAAATCTAGAAAGCTGTGGGTGGTTGGAATGCATTCGAGGCAGCCATGGGCTACCTCCATTGGATTTAACAAAAAACGTACATGTGATGCTCCAGATGGTAGGGGTTGTCATTACAGCAGAATGAAAATACTAGCCAATGTATTGTAAACATGTTAAGTGCGCCTGAGGGGGCACACTAAAGTGTCCAGTATTATGATAGATTAGTGAAAACAGGGGAGAATGACAGATAATTTTATCCGATCTTGCCTGTTCTAAAATATTAGCGTGTATGGGGATAGTCCAATCATCACCTATACATATACATTGGCTCATCCTGTAAACAATGTAACACAATACTTATTCAGTAGAAACAGTCACAATAAGAGTATTACAAGGAATGCACAATTCAACCAGAATCATCCCACAGCTCATATCTTAACTCGAGTGTCAAAAAGTAGGGGGAGGGGTGTTTAACCACCCAATATTAGAGAAAAGGGGAGAGACACATACTGAGAAGATATAGAGTGCTGCACACCCCGATTAATGTCAAAAAGAAAAAGAAGATATCCCCCGTGGGGTTTTAAAGCAGCAAAAAATTATGAAAATAATAAGTTGTTACTTGAAAGGGTTTTTTAATTAGTGGGACTTAGCCGTGATGGTTAAAATAAGAGCTGTGCTACAGGAGATAACACAAATTAAGCTGGCACAAGTTTATACAATGATCAAGCGCTATAATAGGGTGATAATGCTGACGCGTTTCGACCCCTTTGGGTCATCTTCAGAGGATTGAGGCGTTGTGACAAAATTTGCGTATTAGAGTTCATGGATGTGACCATAAAAATATAATATATATATATATGTTTAACAGTATAATTACCAATTATAATTAAATAACATAAAATTCTACACAGATGTGTTGTGGTTTTCTAGTCAAACTATTCTCATCTATGATCATAAATTAATAAAATAGGCAAATGTCACAACACAAGCAGCAAAAATTTGATACCTTTGTAGGATTTTTGGCCATAAACTTGTTGATGGGATAAGTTAGTGTAGTGTAGTGCTACCCCTGCAGGGGCCGCTGATATAGACTGTTTTTTTCTCAAAGTGTACAGAGGCCGCCAGTCACCCGAGCAACAGTCAATTCACTTTGGTTCCAATAAAGTCTAGAGGCTGTCTTTTTATAATTTATTGCTTTTAGTATTTGTAACAGGAGAAGGATTGTGGCATGGAATAATTCAAACCATTCAGTAACATTGATCAGAGGACACCCTTCTCCCTATGGATATGGGATAGTCTAAGGCTTCACAGCTGAAGACCATGAGGTAAGTATCTTTGGCATCTGGTTACCGTGCATGACTGCACAGCTATAGGTAAGGAGGCAAAGTCAAAGGGGGCCAGTTAGGATCTTTACTGACAAGTCCACAGGACAGCTGCCTCCTTCCAGCTTCCTCCAGACACAGTCCAGTGAAGCTCTCCCTCTCCAGACCCAATCCCCTAGTAGAAAAATCCTGAAGTCAGCTCCAGAATACTCCTAGGTCTCCAACCCTGCCACAGCTGAGACCCTGCAGAACAGAAACTCAGTCCATAGGTTGCCTCAGAGGCAAGCAGTCCCTTGAAGCGCTCAGAACATTCCCCAATGAGGAAAACAACAGTTTTCCCAGGGCTCCAGAGTATTTACCACCTCCCAGACCACCTTCTGGGCACATTTCCCTAAGGATTGGCCAGGGCATGATAAATATTCAGACTAGTTATTTGAATTTTCCTGTCCTAAGCTCTGGAAACATCTTCCAAAAACAAGGGGAAACAATCAAACTACCAACCTACGAAACCATATGCAGACCAGAGCAAGTGATTACTGCTCCCTTGATTACAGAAGGAGCCAAAACCTAATTTACCTAGCAGCCTATGCTAGGAGGGTGCTACAATAGCAATCCCAAAGATCTTTAGGCCTTATGTACACTGCTGCTCCTAAACATGAGTTTAGCACCTTTTGGCATTTTTTTGCTAAAGCCCCTGAACTCAACTCAATACAAGCTTATATGTCCATGAACATATAGGCTTTATTAGAGTTTAGGAATGTTTTGACAAAAAAGCAAACGTGGCCAAAGTGAGGCAAAATCACAGCAAAAACGTGGTACCACTTTTTTGCCACGTTCAGCATTTTTCTGTTGCCCGGAGTGTTACTTTAGGGGTGGACAGTGGACTTTGAGTTTAGGCTGAAAATAAAAAAATACTGCTTCTTACTATAAGGCAGCTCCACTGTAAAATGTGGCTTTTGTTCACAAATACCAACACTGATTGACCATTTGAGTCCCAGGCACCATTTAAAATGGTGCTGGGACAGCAGCTTGTTGGCAGCCCTGATTTGCCACCAGCTCTCGCCAAGGTGGCAAAGGCCACCTCCTCTCTTTCTGGAATTTATACCTGTAAAGCGAGAAATTCACATTCTCCTGGCTTAAGGCCCCCTCCATTGCAAAATTCACATTCTCCTAGTGTGAGGCTAACCTCCATTGCAATATTTACATTCTCCTGGCCTGAAGCCCACCTTCATGAATAAAGGAATGTCTACACAAGTAGCCTTTTAACAATTTACTGTGAGACAACATGTCAACCACTCTGTACAGCAGCTTTTTCATCTCCACAGTCCAAAACAGCAGTACAGTACATAATGGTGCAATAAACTCAAAGTCCAGCCATCTCTCCCACACTTCCACCATGAGTCCCCCTATTGTGGGTCCTTATCCAGAATCTCTTTATGGCCTAGCCCCAAAGTGCCCTCTCCTTTCCAGGATACAGACCTACATAGTATATATAAAGGTAGTCTGTTCCCATACTCTACTCCTTCTGCCCAAGACTCCACCTACACCAGATTAAAAAGGGGTGCAAGTACAAGGAATGGACCTCACTAAAATGGGACTAACCCCTGCTTGCAAGCTGATTTCCATAGTGCCATTTTAAAGTGGTTCTGGACTCAGCAGTTCCTGGTAACCTAAACCCCACCCCCCTCCTTTCCCCTCCAGCACTAGCACTGGAATGCTGGCTTCCACCTTTTTGTTTTATTTGTTTGATAAGTGCTTCCTGTGTTATTTGGAGTGTTATTAGCCCTGCCTGGTTTACCTCTGTGGACTACAGAAAACAGGTGTTCTGTAATCCTAACACACTCCTTAATTAAAGTCTTTTTTTTGGACTTGTTCCTACAGGTAAGCCTATAATAATGCTTGAATTGTACATTGAATATCCTTAACTTGTGGTGTTTAGGAGCTATTCCCAATGGATAAATCGGGTGACATCACCAGCACATGCGCTATGAAGGTTTGGCATACAGTGAGTGGGAGTGATGTCATCGTGGCCCTAGCCAGCCTGCGAACCCGGAAGGAAGACCGGGTGAAGATGGAAGCCCTGTCAATGGCGATAGCATGCCACTGGAGGGCTTCATTCTAAGTGTTGTCAGGACAAGAAGTGTGTTTCTGGCAGGATGAGAACTGGTAAGCCACAACATATAAATTTTTGTTCTTTGGTTTAGATAAACTTTAACCGTCTCATACAGACACATAGAAGGCAGTTCCAGTCTCATCAAGCTGATAAGAGCCCTCAGGCCGGAGCAGCTTTCAGTTATATTTGAATTAGTAATGGTGCAGAATTCCTCAGATGTGCTTGAATCCACAAAAGATCATCTCACCTTCCTCACATCAGTATTATTTACCTTTTATTTTATCTGTAAAGATTTTGCAGTTTTATTTGGTATTCTCAAATGCCAAAAGTAAGAAATGAATAAGACTTCCCTACCCAAGGAATTGATATTCCTGGTGAATTGCCATGCCAGAGCCCCATGGAAGAACTAAACGCTCTTTATTTAGTAACCCATAGCAACTCGTTCATTTCAGGGTTATGGATGTCACAGCCAAGAAAAACGGAGTAGCTTTGCCTTAATGGTTACGCTCATAAATCTCCTTTTCAGAGATATTCGTTTCTTACAGATAATTTTTCTGGGCTTATGTAACATTTGCTGGATGTGATATGCTTGGTTGGGAGCAGTTCAGCTATATGCCTGCTCTCCACTTTCCCCACATACAGATGGAACATATTACATATATAATCAATCTCAATACATTTGTCCTTTCTCTTATTAGACTGTGTTGATGTCTATGTGGTAGCACCTCAAAGACATTTTACAATTATTAATTGATTTTCTGTCTTGTTTAGTGGTTGTTATAAATTCTGGCTAGATGTTGATTGTGCGCTGATACAATTAATTGTAAAATTGATAAATTGATCTTTGTTTCTATCTTGGGCATGCATGACATTATGCTGATATGGCTAGAAATGCTCCCATTTCTCCCTTCACATCAATTAACCTGACTAGTTTATGGGTGCGGTAGATAATGCTGTAACCACATTTACTAATCTTCTTGCTCTGCAGTATTTTAGGATATGCAGTACTGCACATTTAAAGTGACACTACACTCTGGTTTAAAAAAAAAAGGAAAATCTATTCGAGTATGTATTCTTAACTCTAAAAAGTACCTCCTATTGCTCTGAACCCCCTCAAAGTCTCCAAATTCTGCTGCAGTGATCTGATGGATAGAGGGTGGCTATGTTCTATATTCATTCTCCTTGGTTCCATAGTATGTAGAACCAGAGGTGTAACTAGAACCTTCAGGGCCCCAGTGCAAAAAAACATAAAGGGCCCCCCTGTCCCCCAGCTGGGGACCCCCATGGTGGCAGAACACTAGGGCCCAGCCGCAGGTGCACTCTACACTTCGCACAGAGTGCAGAGTTCAGGTGTACACTAACTACATACAGAGTTCAGGAGTGCGTTATGTATAGAGCGCAGTTTAGGGAATCCTTATGTATAGAGTGCAGATTTCAGGGGTGCGTTATGAACAGAGTGCAGTTCCAGGGGTGCCCTTTGCACAGAGTGCAGAGTTCAGGGGTGCACTACGTACAGAGTAAAAGGTTTGGGGGTGCGCTGTGTACAAAATGCAGGGTTTAATGGTGCTCTTTGCACAGTGTGCAACACCCAGTCCCCAACTTGCCAGGCTCTAGTAACTCCCTATGTAGGCAGCCCCAGGCCCATCCTGTGTAGGTTGCACTGTAATGCCCCGTACACACGATCGGACATTGATCGGACATTCCGACAACAAAATCCATGGATTTTTTCCAACGGATGTTGGCTCAAACTTGTTTTGCCTACACACGGTCGCACAAAATTGTCGGAATTTCCGCTCGCTAAGAACGCGGAGACGTACACCACGTACAACGAGACTAGAAAAGGCCATTTCAGAACCAAGCGCAGCACCCTTTGGGCTCCTTTTGCTAATCTCGTGTTAGTAAAAGTTTGGTGAGAGACGATTCGCGCTTTTTCAGACTCGTGGTTTTCAGATCGTTTTCTGCTGTTCAGTTTGTGCTTGTGGGTTTGTATCTGCTCTTCAGTGCGTGCAAGCAAGCTACTCATGACTTTGTCATTGTGTTCTTGTTCGTTCGTTACTGTTTTTCAGGTCGCTGTTCTTCAGTGCGTTCTGTTACTTTGTTCTGAGCAGCCGACCGTTTTCTAGCCATGTTGCGTATACGTACTCCTCGTAGAGTTCGTGCTGTGCAGGGGCTTGGTGTTGGGGTCCTGACTTTGACACAAGTCCAGTCCATGAACAGGGTGGAGAGGAGTTCCTGGACCAAGAATTGGTTGCTTCAGCGTGACCAGTTCTCTTATATGCCTTTGCTCCATGAGATCTGTGAGAATAATCCTGATGATTTCAGGAACTTTCTCCGGATGACGGACCCCGTATTTCACCATTTGTTGGCTTTGCTGACCCCTATATTGGCAGGCAGGATACCTGCATGAGGCAAGCCACCACTCCGGAGCAGAGGCTCGTCGCCACCCTGCAGTACTTGGCGACGGGGAGAAGCCTGCAGGACTTGAAGTTCTTGACAGGCATCTCCCCCCAGGCTCTGGGGATCATTATCCTGGAGACCTGTTCTGCCATCAACCAGGTCCTGCAGAAGGAGTATATTGAGGTAAGATTTTTATCCTTTAATATCACATTTTATTGTATATAATGTTTGCTAATATATTGTATTTCTTTTCTCTTTCCCTAATTACCATGATTGTAATATGCTGTGAATGTTCCCTTTGTCCTCATGCATGCTGGATTTCTATGTAATTATTTTTGTTGTCCTTCATACATATTTGCCTTCACTTACCTCCCCAGCATGGTCTCCTGCCCTATATTCACCTCATGTAGTCACTTAACAATGTATTTTATCAGCCCCATAGTAGTGCTTTAGCCCAAACACCCCTAAAATGTTTTGAAATGTGACTGGTGCTTCAAATTCAGGCAGAGTGCCAGAGGCTTTTTTTGGGGGGTTCCCAAATCATTTTGAACCCTCCCTCCCCCCAACTGCTAAGTCAGCTGATACCAATTCTCTATCCTCAATCATCTATCTGCTGACTTTGCCAAACCCATTCACACTATACCCATCTCTTCAGATTTATGGATGAATTCCCCAAAGCATGTAGTGCAAGGGCCTGCCTGTATACTTTCAAATGGTACTGTTTAAAGTTTTTGTATACTATTATTATCTTGATAGGTAATAGCAGAATGTCCAAATGTGCTAAAATGTGTACAGTGGTACACACCCATGGGGCTTATGAAAAAATGTTTGCTACATGCGAAGGCCGCTTGTCTTTAATCTCCACACAATGGTCACACTGGCTAGAGTGGCATGACAAAACAAAAACCCCCTGATATGATCTCTGTGGTTAATGTTTCTCCAAGTTCTTCAATTATATTCTTAAAGGTTCACTGGATCCACAGGTGAAATGTGTTCCAGGCCCCCTATGACACTGTTTGCTCCCAAATGAGGTGTCTGGGGGTATTGGACTACACAGCTCACCTTACTTTAAGCACTTGTTATGGACACTGTGTTTGACCATGATTGGTAACTTTATTCTGACATATACATTCGTTCATATATACTTCATCTTAAGCTTTAATGTATAACAAAGATTGTTAACTATCATTAGTTCTAAAACCTCAATAAAAATATTGACCATTAAAATGTGTACAGTGTGTATTTATATCTTTGTATTATGACACTTCTTACCTGTCCAGTGGGCTGCCAATAGTGTAACTAAGGAGGGTCTGTTCAAAGTAATACACATTATATAGGCATTCATATCTCAATGAAGTGGAGAGGGTTACCTGTCCAAGAGCCCCCCCCCTATAATGTTAGAAATGGGCCATGAGAGGGGGGGGGATCTGATAGGTGTACCTTATACTTTGGTCTTTAAAAACTCCCATAAATAAATGGTATCTTGATGTTGGCCAAGAATGTTTGTGTCTAATCTGCTTTCCATGTTTATGTGCAAAAAGACTATTTTTTTTTGTTTTACTCCACAGTTTCCTTCCACGCCACAGGAATGGCAGACTGTGGCCTCCCACTTTGCCCAGCGGTGGGACTTTCCTACCTGCGGAGGGGCAATAGATGGGAAACACGTCCACATCATCCCACCACCCAACTCGGTGTCGTACTATTATAATTATAAGGGGTTCAATAGTATTGTGATGTTGGCGGTGGTGTCGGCTACTTATGAATTTCTGTATGTGGACGTGGGGAAGAATGGCCGGATGTCCGATGGTGGAGTCATCGCCCAGACGGAGTTCTACAGGCATCTCCAGAATGGCAGCTTGGACTTGCCACCTCCAGAAGACAATGTGGAAGGACTCCCATTCGCCTTCCTTGCGGATGAAGCTTTTGCGCTGGGGGACCATCTTATGCGGCCATTCCCAATGAGGACCCTCACCCCGGACCAGACGGTTTTTAATTCCCGGCTGGCCAGAGCCAGAAGAGTGGTGGAGAACACATTTGGAATCATGGCCAGCCGGTTCCGCCTATTTCTTACACCCATACATATGGCGGAGTACAAACTGAATCACATTATCCTGGCGTGCTGTGTTCTACACAACTTTTTACGGCAACATTCTGCCAACTATGCTAGTTCAGTTGGGCCTGAGGCCGGAATTCAAAATGAACCAACCCTGATGGCGCTTAAAAGTGGCCGTCCTGGCTTGCCCCCCCCTGAGTGCCCGTGATGTCCGGCTAAGATACCTTGAATTCTTTGCGGGTGGGGGGCTATCAATATGCCAGACAATGTGTAAAACCTTTTTCAAATAATGAAAAAAAATAAGCAAATCTGGTGACATTTACTTCTTGTTTTTGTTTTAGCTGACCCTGACAGAAATGTGGTGAGTCCTGAAAATGGCGTGATTGTGTAACCTTACAAAGCACTGTTGGGTGTTATTTACTAAAGGCAAAGACACTTTGCACTACAAGTGCACTTGAAACTGCAAAGTGGATTTGACCTTAGGAAATAACACCCATTGTCACAGAAAACAGCAATTAGAGCACCACAAAAGTGTTGTAGCGTTGAGACAATAATCCACACATTCTTGATTAACAATCTTTTTTAATACCTGCACAATCACATGTGCATTTAGAAAAGGTTTTTAAAACATACCAACATGTTTGTTGTATAACAATTTTTGGGGTCACATTAGAAAAAGTAGAAATGTCCATTTAAGATAAAACAGGCATGTTTAAAACCAACAAGAAAGACACAAATCTTGAACTTACAAAGTTCACATTTGGTAGAACTTGAAGGCAATATCAGACATGAGTATTTACAAACTGTGTTTAATATTGCGTTCAGATGGGTTGAAGTCACCCCTGGAAAAGCCAAATTTTGAAGATGCACACAAATAGCCGAATGTCAACATGTGCTACCTGCCATCACGGGGATCAAGGGACGTGTTTTGGGGGTGCAACCCCTTCCTCTCAGCTACTTTATTATTCAGGAAGGGGTTTCACCCCCAAAACGCGTCCATTGATCTCCCGTGATGGCAGATAGCACATGTTGACACACTGTGTGCCTCTTCAAAATTTGGCTTTTCTACAATTTGACAAAAAATGTTAAAAAATTGTAGCACACCAAAAAACAAAGGGATTTGGAGGGGTTTTAAACTCTCCCCAAAACATCAATGATGTTCTTATTTTTTTGAATAACATCATTGATGTTTTTCTTGATGTTTTCCAAGTCCCTATTACACCCCATGACCTCCCGATCAGGATCTGTGCACTTTCCGAGGTGAAAGGATCTGGATCCACAACATCACGATCACCTAAAAAGATAGAAACCAAAAAAAACCATGTATTCCATGTATTATAAATATGCCGGCATCCATCTCTTACCTGAGCCTGTGGTCGCAGACACTCACCTGTTGTGGTGTCAATTTCCCCCACGTCTTCCTCCTCCTGCTCTGTTTGTCTTGGGTGGATTTTCCCTTCTTCCAGAGGTGGGGGGTCTCTGGTCTCCTCGGATGAGGGGTGTCCTCCGAGTCTTTTCTCCCCTATGTAAAAAAAAATGGTATATTTAGCACACAGATATTTGATGGCAGAACTATAAATATGAAACATTTGCTTGGAAGTGGGGTACAATTTTCTGTTTTGGCAGAGCTCCAAGATGTAGAATTTTTAGTGTCCTTTGTCAAGCTTCAATACTTTACCTGTTTTGTACAAGCTTTACAGATGGAGACACCCCTATAGTATCCACTGGACCACCTGTGTGGGACCCCTAATAAAAAGGGTGTTCTTGTGTCCCACACTAGTGCTCCAGTGTCCAGATGTGTAACCAGCTGCTGAGTGTCCTCTCCTTACACAGAATCTAGTTTGCATTTCATTCTAGTAACAAACACATCTACACAACCAAATTAGTTTCAGACAAGTAGGCCCTAAAAAATGTGGGCAAATGCATATGGCCAAAACAATGGTGTTTTCTAGGCCGCACGAAAAATGTTTGATATGAACGAATAATGTGCCCATGAACATGAAAGTTCACATTTAGAAATGGATAACAGTTAAGAAAAGCACATGGAGCAGCACGAACATAATAAACATAAAAAGAATCGGAACACAGCACAACTACTTACTTTTTTGCAGCACTCTCCGGATCTTTCTGTACTGCTCATGCTCTCTTAATTTGAGGTCCAACCACCGTTTCCTGAGCTGATCTTTCGATCATCGTACCCCGAAATTCCGGTGCAGGTTCTTGACCACTTTCGCCATGATCTTGGCCTTTCTGACATTGGGGTTGGGGTAAGGTCCATACTTCCCGTCATAGTCGGCCTTCTTCAGGATGTCCACCATCTCCAACATCTCCCCAAAGGACATATTTGATGCCTTAAATCGTCTCCTTCTGGATCCAGATGTTTCAGGCTCCGGGCTTTCCTCCCCCTCTTCCTCATTGCTATAATTAGCACGCACCTGCTGTGTCTCCGCCATGTGCTCTTCCCCCACTGCGCCGAACAAAGGGGTGGGGAATAGACTAGAAAGAACATCAGGGGTGGGCGGAGTTACACGCATGCGCAGTGTGTATAGAGCGTAACACACGTGCATAGTACGTACGATCTGTGAGCGGAGGAAGGAGTATCGGAGGCGCCGATCGTGATAACGAAGGTAAGATCTAAACTTGGGCCTATATTGCTTCTAGATTGAGGCCTATATTGTAACAAAATTAGGAGAGTTTTGCCTGACATTAGGGTTTGTCTCGTGTTGTGTTTTGCAGATAAAATGAATGGCTTCAATGACCACAACTTCCTCCCCCTGTTCATAGACAAGTACAGGGAGCTGCCCTGTCTGTGGCAGGTGAAACATCCACATTACAATAATAAAGAAAAGAGGCAGGCAGTGCTGGAGAAACTGCTGGAGTTGGTGAAGCCGGTGGTCCCCACGGCAACCATACCCTATTTAAAAACCAAAATTGGTGGCCTGAGGAGCACTTATCTTAGGGAGCGCAAGAAGGTCACAGATTCCCAGAGATCCGGAGCTGGAGCAGATGACATTTATGTCCCCAGACTGTGGTACTATGAGAGACTGTGGTTTCTGTCAGACCAGACTGGAGTCAGGGAATCCCTCTCAACCCTTCCTTCCACTCTTCCTTCCACCCCAGCTGAGGCTTCCGATGTCCAACCTGGGACTTCCAGCCAGGAAGAAGTGAAGGAGCCCAGATGGAGTCAGGTATAGCATTGTTCTACAGATTTCTTGACAATAAATAAATGATGTTTACTAGATGTTATTATTGATCACTAATTGCTGATTTAAGAAAGTGTTTTACATATCAATAGACAGTAGTGGGCAAAAATAATTGGGACAAGAATGAAAAATGCTGGGCTCAGAAGGATAGTCTGTTATATTTGTTAACATTCAATTTGCAACAATCATGAGCTGAAAATTAAGTGTGATTGATGAATAAAAAACTAAAACGATGTCCCTTTTTCATACACAGGAAGACCTCAGCCAGGACGAGGCTGTGGAATGTGCCACACAGGAGGAGGCTGTGGAATGTGGCAGCCAGGAGGAGGTGGGGGTTAGTGGCAACCAGGAGGAGGCGGGGCTAAGTGGCAGCCAGGAGAAGCCTGGGCCCAGTCATAGCCTGACCGAATCGCAGGTTCGTCCCTTCCATACAAAAGACCCAGGAAGGGGAGTCACGTTCAGGATTCAGCACTCAGGCTCATTCAGGAGGCTTCTGTGTCCCTCAGAGCCTCCCCCACTCCTGAAGAGGCCTTTGCCTGCATGGCTGCCACCAAACTGCAGGGCATGCAGGAGGGTCAATGCAAGCTGTGTGAGGACCTTCTGTATAAAGTCCTAAGTAAGGGGGTGAGTGGCGAAATCACACCCAATACCCACCTGAGTGAGTTGGCCCATCCCCCTCCTCCTCCTCCTCCTGCTGCCACAACTCCACCACCACAGCCACAGCGTGGAAGGAAGCATGGAAGGAAGACCAGAGAGTGATGGCCTTGGGTTCAGTCTGGTCTGACAAAAGAGGCAGTCTCTTGTATGACCACAGCCTGGGGACACAGATGTCATCTGCTGCTTTCAGGATCTCTGGGACTTCTGGACCAGACTGCACTCCCTTAGATATGGACTCCTCAGGCCACCAATTTTGCTGTAAAATAATTGATGTCTGCCCTGGGGGCCAAAGGCTTCACCAATTTCAGCTGTTTCTCCAGCGTTGCCTCCCTCTTTGTTTGGTTGTGAGCCCTTAATAAAGGAATTTTTGTTTCAATTATACTCACCTATGTGTGTTTTCCTTCAAAAAGGACAGTTTGTTTGTGAGGAGGCAGGTATATTTCAAAATACAATGTGAAATTAACAAGGGACACCAACACCAAACAATCTCATTGAGATTAAATAATACAAGATATTAATGGTGTTGTGGTAACTTGACACACAAAACACACACAAAAATATTCTGGAGTACAAACAAAAAAAAAGAAAAAAAAAACAGCTTTGAAAAAAATACAAACCCAAAAAAAGAAAAATTTGAGGGAATCCCAATAAAGAATAAAGAAAGAAGTTTGTGAGAAGTCTGTGTGAATATGAGCAGCAAAACTACTTCATTCTTCTCACATTATAAAGATGAACAGAGTGCGCTGTATTAAACTATTTAAAACATTGCAGCGTGACGAAAGTGCCGTATCCATTCCGAACGCTCATTTTACCAGACCGAGCTGTTCCGTCTCGGAATTTCTTCTGAGCATGCGTGGCACTTTGTGTGTCGGAACTGGCCACACACGGTCGGAATTGACGCGATCGGATTTTGTTGTCGGAAAATTTTATAGCCTGCTCTCAAACTTTGTGTGTCGGAAAATCCGATGGAAAATGTTCGATGGAACCCACACACGGTCGGAATGTCCAACAGCACGCTCCGATCGCACATTTTCCGTCTGAAAATCCCACCGTGTGTACGGGGCATTATACCTCCCTGTGTAGGCCCTCCAATCCACTGTAAGTGTGTGCAGGGATCTGTTACATCTGGAAGCCGCTGAGAGCAAAGCTGTCCCATGTAAACACAGAAGTCTTCTGTGTTTACAAGTGACATCAGTGAGTGGGAGCGGAAAGTGACAGCTGGAGGTGGCAGAATGGTGTTCTGCCAAATTCTGGCTGCAGAACTGGATGGGAAGGCCACATGACAATGCCTGGTGGGCTGGATTTTGCCTACGGGCCTTATGTTTGACATATATGATGTAGAGCATGCTGAAGGCAGATGTGCAAGGTACAGACTATCTTGTGTCCACTGGCACCACCATACCAGGGTTATACGATGCTCACACTGTAGATTACACTCCCGTGAGCACGTCCTGTTGTGACGAAACGACGTAGGGAGGAGGAGCTACGTCCCGACGACACCGCGATTTGTACACCCGGAAGACACGGGTAGTTTTGTAGCCGGCCGGCGTTCCTTTATGCTTTTATACACAACTGATCTTGTAAGTGCAATCTATACTTCTTTCATACAATAAAACCTTAGATTTTATGCTATGTGGAGCTCTTTATCTCTTTTATGGGGACATATCCTACTTACTATGGTGTGATTGGCGGAGAGAGTTCCTGGATTCGGATGACAACTAGTGCCTGCTGTACAGATCCCTGGCTGGGGTTGCAGCCATCCGCCCTTTAGGTCTCCTATAACTAAGAGACCAACTTTATCTGGTAAGAGGCAGCAGTTTTGAATGGTGGAGGTCTGCCTACGCACCCTAGTCACTGCAGCAAAGTTTTGGTTCTAATATTCACTCAGCACTTGGGGACACTCATCACTACGTTTTTGTGCTACAAAGCATGCACGGACTATATTAATTATTGTTTCTGTATGGATATGGACTTTTGTTGGAATTTATAAGCTTGGTATAATTATTATTTTCTACACTGAATAATTTTTTAATGTTTTGGCACGGCTCTCTTAGACAGACATTTGTCACACTGTCATACTTTGCCTTAGTGTTTTGAGGCATTCACTTGTTGCTCACATCTAATCACGCATTTTTGAATTTAAATTTATTCCTTTTTTTTTTTTTTTTTGGACATAGAAAGCAATATCTGTGTTCTATTTATTTAATTTCCATTGTGGTGTATTCATACACCGATTAGTATTATAATCATTTGCTCAGTGACCACTACCTATCCTCATAATCTTTTATGATGTTTTAGGCACTTGTTTGTTGCCACTCACATTTTTTTAGCGCAACTTTTTGAATTTTATTAGATTACACAGTGCATGGTGTGGCTATACTGAACACAAATATGCAGACTTTACTATACCCACCATACACATCCTATATGAACACTGTGCTTACATGACATGCAGACTGCATGCAGTACACATCACACACAGTCTTGTACCCACAGCTCCCCAGATACAGACATCTCAGCCCAGGTAGGAAGGTGTCAGACAGGTATAGACCCCCTGTGTTCACACTCTGCAGATGTCTCTGTCTGATTGGCTCTTTAGCCCACACTGCATACTAATTGCATAAAGAACAGCCCTGTGACAGGTCTCCCACCACCTCCCCTCACCCCCCCAGGTTCACACATAAAGAGTGCAAAACACAAAGTTGCATACCTCCATCCAGAGCGATGCAGCCCTGTGCAGTGACAGCAGCCATGTCAAAGACTCCCAGAGGCCCAGGTACCTCCCAGAGGCCCAGGTACCTGGCTGGTCTCCGCACTGCTGTGTGCAGGGCTCCCATGTAATAAGGATCGCACTCTTGAATGTTCCATTGTGGCACTCGGCAGAGGGGGTGATGTGCGGTCTGTGTCTAGCACAAAGCTTCCCACAACTGGTGGAAAGCTTCCCCCCTTCCCCCCCGCACATGGTCGGAGATAGGAGCAAGATTGCTCTAGGGGAATCAGCACCAGCACCAGGATAAAGATTATGATATGCTGGAGGGTACTGACAGGCCCCCCCTGGAGCATGGGGCCGGGTTCCTAGTAGTAGCTAAGCACAGCCTGAATGGTGCAGAATGGCCGGTCGGGCCCCTGACAGGGGAGAACAGCTGGGCTGCACAGTGGTGCAACTGCTGCGACCCTCGTAGTTCTGCCACTGTGTAGGAACATAGTCACCCTCTCTTGCTGACTTTTGAGATGGACTATAGGATTTGTAGTGTGCATGGAGCACAACTAACCTCCACTGCTCATTCCAAACAAATGAAAATGAGGAGGGAAAAAGGAGAGGTTTAGAAGATCACAGATGCCATTACAAGGAGGCAGAAAAAACACAGTAAAAAATTATTTAATGAAAAAAAGGTTACAGAGCCATTAAGAAGTAGATGTGTATGGATTATTTTTGGAGAATAAAGATATTATGTAGTGCCACTGTCGCCAATTTAAAATAGTGCAGGTAAATTAAGTTAAAGTGATAATAAATTCTTGTTTTTTTTGTGTAAAAATAACAAACGTTATACTTACCTGTAGACTTGTGCACTGCCAAAAGATGTGTTTGTTTTCGTCTCATTCATTTTTTTTTCATTTTTCGGGTCATTCGTTATGATCGAAATTCATTATTTTGAATAAATTTGTAAATTTGTAAATTTGAAAATTCGTAAATTAAAAAATTCAGAAATTAAACAATTCAGAAAAATTCGGAAATTTGGATATTCGAAATCCGAAAAATGCGAAAACTCGGAAATTCGGAAATTCGAAAATAAGAAAGAAAATCCGAAAATTTGAAAATCAGAAATAATAACTAGCTAACTAATAATAACTATTAAATTAAAGGTATTGGAATTTCCGTTCAAATTTGGCTGTTGGTAAACGTAACAAATACAAATAATTATCCAAAATAAGGAATTCTGCATCTATTATTAGTGTTATTATTATACAGAATTTATATAGCGCCGACAGTTTATGCAGCGCTTTACAACATTTGGGCAGACAGTACAATTACAATACAATTCAATACAGGAGGAATCGGAGGGCCCTGCTTGTTAGAGCTTACAATCTAGGAGGGAGGGTCAAGTGATACGAAAAGGGTAATAACTGTGGGGGATGAGCTGATGTACAAAATAAAAGTGCAGTTGTTAGGTGAAGGCAGGGTAGGCTTCTCCGAAGAGAAACATTTTCAGGGATCGCCTAAAAGTAGATAGATTTGCAGATAGTCTCACAGATTGGGGTAAGGTATTTCAGAGGATGGGAGAGGCTCGGGACTCGGGAGAAGTCCTGAAGGTGAATATGGGAGGAGGCAATGAGGGAGCTAGAGAGCAGGAGGCCTTGGGAGAAACGAAGAGGGCAATGGTTGTTATTTTGAGACTAGGCTAGTGATGTAGCTGGAGGCGGGGTTGTGGATGGCTTTGTAACTTATTGTTAGTATTTTGAATTTAATTCATTGGGCGAGTGGCAGGCAATGGAGGGATTGTCAGAGAGGGGTAGCAGACGCAGAGCGGTTTATAAGGTGGATGAGTCTGGCAGCAGCATTCATGATGAACTGAAGGGGGGATTATGAATGGAAGGTAACAAATTATTAATAAATAATAATAATAAAACATTTTTATTATTATTATTATCATTATTAATTTGTTATGTTCCATTCGTTTAGATGCGGCATTCCTTAATTCGGATAATTCATATTCATTACATTCACTAACTGCCAAATTTGAAAGGAAATTCCAATACCTTTAATTTAATTATTAGTGTTAGTTATTATTAGTTAGTTATGATTTTTAGATTTTCAAATTTTCGGGTTTTCTAATTTTCGGATTTTCTTTCTTATTTTTGGATTTTCATTCTTTCGAATTTCTGAATTTTCGAATTTTCGAATTGTCAAATTTTTCTAATTTCCGAATTTTCAAATTTCTGAACTTTACACTTTTTGAATTTCTGAGAAATTTGTTAAACTGTTTTTAGTTGATTTGAATACTTCCGAATTAACAAATTTGTCGAATTTCCTCAAAAAAAACTAATTTGGAATGAAACGAATTGCACATGTCTACCTACCTGCTCTGTGGAGTGGTTTTGCACAGAGCAGCTCTGATCCACCTCTTCTCAGGTCCTCGTCCCTCCCTCCTGATGAATGCCCCCACAGCAAGCAGCTTGATAGAGTAAGCTTCAAAAAATATGTATCCAAGTCCACTTGTGAAAACTTAAGTGAAATAAGTGAAAATTCACAAGAAAAAGTCCCAAACCACCTTGAAATCAAGTGTGCCAGTTCCCTTACCAAATGGTAATGATCTCCAAATTATATGAAAATTGTAGTAGTGACAAGGCTTTATGGAAGAAGACCCACTGCCCACATCCCTATAAGACTACACAATGAGAGATTTGGGAATTTTTTACAAAACGTTAAAACATGACAATAATAAAAGAGATGGATGCAAAAGATAGATAGATAGATAGATAGATAGATAGATAGATAGATAGATAGATAGATAGATAGATAGATAGATAGATAGATAGATAGATAGATAGATAGATAGTAAAAAAAAAAATTCACAATTAAATTACATTTCTACTCGATACATTATTCGTACATTACAATTATCAACCAGGCATTTACCACACAAGATTTCATTAAACCAACAAATATATATATAAAAGTGTCCCCATATTAAAAAGTATGAAAAGTGTCCTCATATTAAAAAGTAAACAAGACAATAAAATAGGACTATGTGACCTCTTTCATTTTCTGTGCTGTTTGAACCACTCTTTAGAGCATTTTTATCTGCCTGCGTACAACTAGGATACCAAACTAGAATACAATACCTTAATGTGCTCTCAATGGCAGAGTGATAGAAGGTCTCTAGTACCTTCCTTCCCAAGCCATTCTTCCTAAGGAGTCGCAAAAAATATAAATGCTGTTGCGATTTCTTAATAATGGCTTTAACATTGATTGTCCACGATAAGTTTTAAGAAATGCATGTTACCAAAAACTTAAAGGTAGAGACCTGCTCCACCCACACACCTTTAAGAAAAAGTGGTACTGGTTCAGGCCTGTTCCTTCTGAAATCTACAATCAGTTTCTTTGTTTTCCCTGTGTTTAGGATCAGGTTATTCGCTGTACACCGATCTACTATCCTATCAACCACTCTTCTGTATTGCTCCTCATCGTCTCCAGTGATACAACTGATTATGGTAGTGTCATCGGCAAACTTAACTATATTATTGGTCTCATAATAGGGGGTGCAGTCATATGTGTACAGCGCATAGTGAAAGGGTCTTAACTCACAACCCTGCAGTGCTGCAGTACTTATTTCTCGTTTGGAAGAAACAAACTTTTCCAATTTGACCACCTGTGAGTGATGGACCAAAAATCCCTTATCCAAAAACAAATAAAGGGTGGCAAATCCAATTTTTTTCATTTTTTTAACCAACCAATTTGGAATGATAGTATCAAAGGTAGAGCTGTCACCTATAAACAACATCCTTATGTAGTTTCCCAAATGTTCCAGATAACTAAGTGCCGGAAAAACAGCAGATGATAGTGATCGATTAAAGATCTTGGCAAAGACTCCAGCTAATTGATCAGCACAGGCCTTAACTACTCTTAACTACTTTATTAAAATCACTGCTCCTGAAAAAACGGCCGTTTTTAAAACTTTTTTTGCATTGATCCCTGGGGCAGGACCCGGGTCCCCAAACACTTTTTATGACAATAACTTGCATATTAGCCTTTAAAATTCTCCTTTTTAAATTTAAAATTTAAAAAGCCTTTAAAATTCTCCCATAGACTTTAAAAGGGTGTTCCGCGGCATTCGAATTTGCCGCGAACACCCCAAATTGTTCGCTGTTCGGCGAACTTGCGAACAGCCAATGTTTGAGTCGAACATGAGTTCGACTCAAACTCGAAGCTCATCCCTACTCTGGAGCTATTTTCTGCCTGATAGGAATATATGTTGGAATAAGGAATAAAGAAAGGTGGTCTGACTGACCCAGATGGGATAGTGGAATGGCTCTGTAGGCCTGCTTAATATTGGAATACACCATATCCAATGTATTTTCACTTCTAGTAGCACATTTTACAAACTGATGTAGTTTTGGCTGCGCAGCCCTCAGATTTGCTTTATTGAAATCACCTGCAACTACCAAACCCCATCAGGAAGTGCACGTTGATACTTGCCTATGAGATTTGACAAAATATTCAGAGCCACTGCAGTATCTGCATCTGGCGGTATATATACCACAATATTGATCACCACTGTAAATTCTCTGGGTAAATAAAAAGGTCTACACTTCACCAGCATAAAATCCAAATTTGGTGAACAATAATGGTCCTCAAGTTTACTATCAGAGCACTACTCATTTAAAACATGATTACAAAGGCCTGCTCCTTTGCTCTTCCCTGAATTGCTGTTTCTATCCTGGCGATAGAAAGTGCGGGCTGATATGTGCATAATAGTGTCCGGTACAAGAGGATGAAGCCACGTTTCAGTTATTATCAACAGACAGCACTTTTTAACCAAACTGCATGTAGCGATCTGCAACTGCAACTCATCCATTTTAGGGATTATGGATCTAGCATTGGAACTTGGGTGGGATCCCACGCTATTTATTTTTTTTTTTTACATTTTGATGTGTAGTTTCTCTTAAAATCCATACCAGACCCAAAGGGCCTGGTATGGATTGGGGGGGGACCCCACGCCATTTTTTATTTTCAATTTTTGTATTGCCGGAAATGGTATTATACTTCCGGCATTTTAAATGTCATTTTTTTTCTTTATGAATGACTGTTTTGCTGCAGCAGGTTCTATACACGGTACAGATATACAACTTTACAGACAGACTAAGAGGACCCCCAGGCACTATATTTAAAGGAATTGAAATGTTTTATTGTTTTACTTCAAGCATTAACCACTCCTATAAAAGAATCTTTTTTTTTAGAAACATTTTTTTTGCATTGATACATGTCCCCTAGGCCAGTACCCGGGCCCCATGCCCTTTTTATGGCCAATAACTTGCATATAAGCCTTCAAAATGGGCACTTTTGATTTTTCAAGTTCAGTTCTTATAGACTTTAATAGGGTTCGGAGTTCGGGTCTGAACTTTTACAATGTTCGAGAGTTCTGGTGCAAACCGAACCGGGAGTTGATCGGCCCAACTTTATTCATGAAGAATAGTAACACTGCTTGCAGAAATCTTTCATTATGTTGGGGATTTTGAACATTTCAATGCTGGAAAAATAAAAGAGATGCGCTTGGACACCAGAGTAAAAAAGAGAACGATGGGTTAGCTAGGCCACAAACCATATTTGTCACACCTTTGCAGCTCTAAACCAATCAGAGGTAGTATGGAATGTGTGACAAACATACAAAAAAAAGCACAGATCACCTTAAAGGTAAAATAAAATTCTGGCGGACAGATTCGTTGGCACTTTGGTTAGTCCAGGAAAGACATGAGTCAGGGTAGAGTTTGCATCAGCTCTGAGAATATCAAGAATCTGTAGGCTCTCCTCCCATGTCCTAAGAATTTCCTACAACCAGCTTGGGCAATGTATCAGATACATGTAATATAGTCAAAAGGCAAAACTCTAATATACAGCAGTAGTGTGGTTTGCTCTGGGACCATTACCTTTTAGGGCTTAGCTCTGTCCCAACCATTCACAAGTTTTCATGCTGAAATATTACTATGGTAGACTTACTATGTACAAGAAGCTTACAGGGTAAATGGTTACATATAGATAGTTACATAGTAGGTAAGGTTGAATAAGGTAAGGCACTGCATCGCTTTAACTGACAATTGCGCGGTCGTGCAATGTTGCACCCAAACAAAATTGACATCTTTTTCCCCATAAATAGAGCTTTCTTTTGGTGGTATTTGATCACCTTTGCAGTTTTTATTTACTGCGCTATAAACAAAAAAAACAGTTTTGAAAAAAAAGCAATATTTTTTACTTTTTGCTATAATAAATATCCCCCAAAAATATATAAAAAAACTAATGTTTTCCTCAGTTTAGGCTGATATGTATTCTTCTACATATTTTTGAAAAAAAAATTGCAATAAGCGCATATTTTTTGGTTTGCGCATAAGTTACACAAACTTACAAAATAGGGGATAGTTTTATGGCATTTTTATTATTATTATTTTTTTTATTACTAATGGCGACGAACTGTGATTTTTATCATGACTGTGACATTATGGCGGAGAAATCGGACGCTTTTGACACTATTTTGAGACCATTGTCATTTATACAGCGATCAGTGCTATAAAAATGCACCGATTACTGTGTAAATAACACTGGCAGGGGAGGGGTTAAACACTAGGGAGCGATCAAGGGGTTAAGTGTGTCCTAGGGAGTGATTCTAACTGTGGGGGGATGGGCTACTTCTCACATGACAGAAATAACTGCTCCCATTGACAGCGAGCAGTGATCTCTGTCATGTCACTAGGCAGAATGGGGAAATGCCTTGTTTACAAAGGCATCTCCTGTTCTTCCTCTCCGTGACACGATTGCAGGAACCCAGAAGACATCGAGTCAGCGGGACCCGTGGTCACGGTAACGGAGCATGCGGCAGGCGTGCGCGCCCACAATGCCGTTACTTAAAGGGGACGTACCTGTATGCCCATTTGCCCAGCTGTGCCATTGTGCTGACGTATATCGTCGTACACTGGTCGGCATGTGGTTAAACCTAAATTGCCATGTAGTTGCCCACTCCATTATTTTGTTCAGGTTTTCTGTAAAATGTATATATCCTGATGTTAAGTTATTGCCCTGCTTATTTTTGTGTCGTCTGCAAAAACTGAGATTGAGCTATTTATCCCATCCTCTATATCATTTATGAATAAATTGAATAGAATTGGTCCCAAGACAGAACCTTGCGTTACCCCACTTACCACTCCAGACCAGTCTGAGTACACGTTATTTATCACCAACCTTTGGACATACCCCTGTAACCAGTTTTTTTACCTAAGAACAAACCTTATGGTCCATGCCTGCAGACCTCAGCTTGTAAATTAACCATCTATGGGGAACTGTATCAAATGCTTATGGAAAATCCAGATACACTAAATCCACAGGCTTTCCCCTATCTGGATGGCAGCTCACTTGCTTGTAGAATGTTAGCAGATTGGTCTGGCAAGAATGAGCCTTCGTAAACCCATGCTGATTACTACTAATGGTACTTTTTTCTTCAGTAAATTTTAGAATAGTCCATTATCATCCGCTCCAATAATTTACCCACTATTGATGTTAGGCTTACTGGCCTGTAGTTTCCAGGGATTTGTCTATGTCCTTTTTCGAATATTGGTACCACACTGGCTTTTCTCCAATCAGCTGGTACAATTCTTGTCAGTATGCTGTCTGCAAAGATTAGGAACAATGGTCTGGCTATAACCTGACTCTGAGGACTCTTGGGTGTAAGCCATCTGGTCCTGGTGATTTAGTTGTATTAAGTTTATCTAGTCTTTCCTTGACTTCGGCCTGTTAGCCACAAGGGTATGTCCTGTGATGTGTCACTAACAGTACTGTTGTGGTTTTCCTGCATAAAAACTGTGTCATCTGTAACCATCCTCATCTTTTATGTAGGCAATGTGCTCTGATCTTGCCTTTTTACTGTTAATATATCTAAAAAATGTATTTTGATTTCTCCTCCACTATGTGTCTCTTTTAGTATTTTTTAGCCACCCAGATTGTGTTCTTCTTATTCTTCTATTCTATTCTTCTATCACTTCTTATTGCATTCCTTGTAGTGTTGGAATTCTGGTGATGACCCATCCCCTTTATATTTTTTAAAGGCCATATTTTTCTCTTTAATGAGGCTTTTACATTACGATTTAACCACCCAGGTTTAACCTTCGCTCTTCTATATTTATTGCCCATTGGAATGCACTGTGTGATACCTTTGTTTAAGATGCTCCTAAAGTATTCCAATTTTTCTTCCGTGTCCAATGTTTCTAGCATTTGGTCCCAATTGATGTCATTTTGTAATGACCACAGTTCAGAAAAATTTTGAAATATAGTGTTCTTATTCTACCCTTGTGTCCCCTTTTCTATGATTTCTGCTAAATGTGATCATCCTCTGATTTAATGAGTGAGCAGACCCCTCTGCCCAGTCAATATCAGGATAATTGAAGTTCCCCATTTTGAGGACATTTCCCTGTCTCGCTGCCATTTCTAACTGTGATAGCTCCTCCTCCTCCTTCAGGTTGGGGGGCCTATAACATACCCCCACTATTAATTTCCCACTTATTTCTTCTCTTTGAAGTTTTACCCACATGAATTCCAGCTCCCCCTGGTCCTATTCACATTGCTATTCCTCTCTACCACTCTTGCATCATTTTTTACATATAGACACACCCTCCCCTCTTCTACCTTCCCTGTCCTTCCAATAAAAGGAATACCCCTGGATATTTGCCAGCCAATCGTGTGAGCTGTCAAACCAAGTTTCTGTTATTCCCACAAAGTCTATGTCCTCCTCGTGTAATAGCAGCTCCAGTTCCTCCATTTTTTTAGCTAGGCTCCTAGCATTTGTGTATATGCTTCTCAGTGTTGTATGAGTGCATATTATTTCCTCCTTATGTTTCCTCAGGCTTTGTTGTCGAATTGTCCATGCATTCAACCCGGGATTAGATGTTACGGCTGTATTATCACTGCTGACTCCACTATTACCCACTGTCCTTTGCTCACTGCTGGCTATTGCTTCCTCTGCCCCCCCAATACCTAGTTTAAAAGCCCCTCCAACTTTGTGGCCATCTTTCTTCCCAATAGAGCTGCACCATCCTCATTAAGGTGCATCCCGTCCTTACTAAAGAGCCCGTAACCGACTGAGAAGTCAGCCCAGTTCTCCAGGAACCTGAATCCCTCTTTCCTACATCAGTTCCTCAGCCACTTGTTCAGTTCCTCAAGCTCCTGCTGCCTCTCTGGTGTAGTCCAAGGCACAGGTAGTATTTCAGAGAAAACCCACCTTGGAGGTCCTTCTCCTCAATCTATTCTCTAAGTCTCTGAAATAATTTTTTAGGCTCCTCCACCTTCCTCTCACTTTGTCATTGGTACCAACGTGTACCATGACCACTGGGTCCTCCCCAGCCCCTCCCAATAATATGTCCACCCGATCCATGGTGTGCCGAACCCAAGCGCCCGCTAAACAACATACTGTTCGGCAACCACGGTCCTTCTGACAGATTGCTCTCTCTGTCCTCCTAATAATTGAGTCCCCCACTACCAGCACTTGTCTATCCTTTCCTGTATCTCTGCCCCCCTCCTTATTGGAGCCATCACTCCCCTGGCAGCTAGGGGAGGGCACCTGCTCCAGCAATGCCACCCCTGAGCTAATATGCCCATCATGCAACTTGGCATATTTGTTGGGGTGTACCAATTAAGGCCTGGCCTCCCTAGCGCTCTTCCCTATACCCCTCCTCCTAACTGCCACCCAGCTACCTACCTCTGGCTCCTGTGCCTCCAAGTCTCCAACCTGGTGAAGCAGCAAAGCAACAGAGGCGGCATATGACATTCAAGGGGTTGTAGCGTAGACTCTAATGTCTTGTACACATGATAAGATTATCGGAAGAATGATCATCTGTTTTGTTTTTTGCATGCTAGACTTATATCGATAATGAAGAGTTAACTTAAGTGACAACAATTCTCGTATGACAGAAAAAAAAATTGTGATGTGTTGTATTGTATTTCTATTGTATTTTTGAATGAAAACTGTACTGATTAAATGAAAATCTTACGATCTGGTATCGTACGAGAAAATTTTTCGTGCTTGTCCCATCTGATAATTTTGCATGAATTGTTGTGATCGGCTCTCGAAAGCTGTATAGTAATGATCAGATTATCAAACGATCAATTCAAAAGCACTATTTTTCATACGGTTTTATGATTGTGTGCATGGGCCAAAAGGCAATGGTCACCAAAGAGCCGCACATAAAATTCAGTGGAAATTCAGTGTCAGAGACAGCAGACACACAGCAAAATGTAGTCAAAAACTAATGGCATGATATAGAAGATGGTCAGAGACTGAATATAATACAAGACTTTCTCAGAGACTACAAACATGGTGCAAGAGATGGACAGAGTCTGCAGTTATGATACAAGAAATGGTCAGAGACTACAGGTATGATACAAGAGATGGTCAGAGACTGCAGTTATAATACGAGAGATGGTCAGAGACTTCAGACATAATACAAGAGAATACAGAGATCACAGATATGATACAAGTGATGGTCAGAGACAGTAGACATGCTGCAGGAGACTGTCAAAGACTGTGAACATGCTATATAAATTGTTGGAAACTGGGGAGATGCTTCAGGAGGCAGTCAATGACTGGAGACATATTACACAAGACTCCTAAAAATCACTATTATAACAAGACAATAAGGAAACATAAATTAGTGTCAACGGGGGCCCCGAGTGCCACACAAAAAGGGGCCCAAGGGCTGTAGGTTGGGCAACAGGGTTTTAAAGGCCTACTTCAGACCTCTCTGCTTTATTGTATTGCATTGTGTATAAAGCCAGCCTTTTTTAAGAACACGTTCCATGCATGTTTATCGCACCACGTTCAAAATGCAATTCAGATGCGATCTGCAGCAGGTGTCAGTATTAGGTTATTGAAACCACAGACGCAGTACATTTTCCTGCACCAGATAGCATGGTACAGAAGTACCATGTGATCCGGTTACAGTGCGTTTCCAAAAGTAGTGCATGCACTACTTTTGGTGCAGTGCATCGTGATTTGAGCCCATTCAAAATGAACGGGGCTCACATTGTGCCACACTGAACTGCATATGAATTGCACAGGAACGCGCAGCGTGTTCCTGTGTTATTCCTAGTGTGAACCGGCCCTTATGGAGCATTTTCTAACTTCAAGATGCCCTCATGTTTACATATGATTTTAGTTTATAGGACATTTGTGAGTGTGATAGATGTTATTAATAAAGATGTGAATATATGGAAACCTGGCTTCACATTCTGAGTTTAGCTAGACTGCTAATGTATGTGCTACGCTCACTTTCCTCCACTTTACTGAGCCATTTCTATATCCCTTTAATATGCAGCTAAATCAATAGTTCTACAGTTAAAAACTTTGTAGTCATAATGTTTTCTATACAAGTGAAAGCCTTTTAAAGTAATTTTAAAGGGGTTGTAAACCTTTGTGTTTTTTCACCTTAATGCATCCTATGCATTAGGGTGAAAAAACAGCTGGCAGTCACCGCCCCCCTAGCCCCCCCATTTTACTTACCTGAACCTCTTCATCTCCTCGGTGGGGACGCGCTGTCCCTCTCTCCATGGGTTCACGGCTCTAGATTGGATAGATTGATAGCAGCGCAGCCACTGGCTCCTGCTGCTGTCGATCAAATCTAATGACGCGGGCACCTGGGGGTGGGGCCGAGTCTGGCATTCGTGTCTGTGGACGCAAAATGCTGGACTCGGGAGTGCGCCCGCAAGGTGACCCCCTTGGGAGAGCGCTTCTCCTAGGGGGTTCTAATGCGAGGAGGAGCCGCGAGAGCTGCCGGGGGACCCCAGAAGAGGATGTTCGGGGCCACTCTGTGCAAAACGAGCTGCACAGTGGAGGTAAATATGACAAAAATAAAAAACGATCCTTTACAATCACTTTAACCTTTAACTGAGAAAGGGCAAACCAGGTAATGTGGATTTGTACTAATATGCTGATAAAGAAACCTCAATTATATGTTATTTTCTATAGTATAGTATTTAAACATTGTGTAAGGTTTATTGTCTACCCTCTCTAGTGCAGAAGATAAGTTCAAGGATTCAACTAGTTGCTAATGTTTTCAACAAGTAAGCACAGTATGAAAATAAAACCAGTTTTGTAAAAATGTGCCATTACCAAACAAAAAAGAAAAACGCTGCATGCAGTAAAAGAAATACATCCATTTAGTTTTAAAAGGAAAGTTTAGTGGTTTAGTACATATTGTTTCTCTTTTTATTAGAACAGGATTATGGGCAGATTATAGCCAGGAAAAAAAGAAAAAAATTATATATATACACAGTGGCAGCTGGTGCTCCATTTTGGAGGGGGGGCAGCAAACAAGCCACCCCAAACCTCCCTGATGCTCGCTCGTCCATCTGCCCACCAGCACTTACCCCTGAAGTGAAGGATCCAGCCGGGGAGATGTGATACCGCGGTATGCAGGAAGATCAACTGGGAAGCGGGACTGAAGACCAGAGGATCCGCGAAGTGTCAGGCTCGCCTGGATGACGAGCAGCACCAAGCCAGATGGGAGGAAGGAGAATGGAAGCACGTACTTCTCCTCTCGGCCAATCGGGTCTCAGAATCTGCTTCCTGATTGGCCGGGAGAAGAAACAGGAAGACACTAGCAAATATTAATTCACCATTGTCACACAAGTGGGTGGGCTCGGGGCGCAGAGCATTGCCTTTTTGAAGCCGATTAGAGCACCCGGAACTAAACACGTGCTTCAAAAAAAACCAAAAATTATTGTAATTCATGCATCCAGCACCCTGCGTGTAGATTAGGGGGCGGACACATGGATTAGGGGGATGGGCCGCCACTGTATATATATTGTATATATATATATATATATATATATATATATATATATACTGGGAACGGAAAGTATTCAGACCCCCTTAAATTTTTCACTCGTTATGTTGCAGCCATTTGCTAAAATCATTTAAGTTCATTTTTTTTCCTCATTAATGTACACACAGCACCCCATATTGACAGAAAGACATAGAATTGTTGACATTTTTGCAGATTTGTTAAAAAGGAAAAACTGAAATATCACATAATCCTAAGTATTCAGAACCTTTGCTGTGACACTCATATGTTTAACTCAGGTGCTATCCATTTCTTCTGATCATCCTTGAGATGGTTCTACACCTTCATTTGAGTCCAGCTGTGTTTGATTATACTGATTGGACTTGCTTAGGAAAGCCACACACCTATCTATATAAGACCTTACAGCTCACAGTGCATGTCGGAGCAAATGAGAATCATGAGGTCAAAGGAACTGCTTGAAGAGCTCAGAGACAGAATTGTGGCAAGTCACAGATCTGGCCAAGGTTACAAAAAAAATTTCTGCTGCACTTAAGGTTCCTAAGAGCACAATGGCCTCCATAATCCTTAAATGGAAGACGTTTGGGACAACCAGAACCCTTCCTAGAGCTGGCTGTCCAGCCAAACTGAGCTATCAGGGGAAAAGGGCCTTGGTGAGAGAGGTAAAGAAGAACCCAAAGATCACTGTGGCTGAGTTCCAGAGATGCAGTCGGGAGATGGGAAAATGTTGTAGAAAGTCAACCATCACTGCAGCCCTCCACCAATCAGGGCTTTATGGTAGAGTGGCCCGATGGAAGCCTCTCCTCAGTGCAAGACACATGAAAGCCCACATGGAGTTTGCTAAAAAACACCTGAAGGACTCTAAGATGGTGAGAAATAAGATTCTCTGGTCTGATGAGACCAAGATAGAACTTTTTGGCCTTAATTCTAAGCGGTATGTGTGGAGAAAACCAGGCACTGCTCATCACCTGTCCAATACAGTTGCAACAGTGAAGCATGGTGGTGGCAGCATCATGCTGTAGGGGTGTTTTTCAGCTGCAGGGACAAGACGACTGGTTGCAATCGAGGGAAAGATGAATGCGGCCAAGTACAGGGATATCCTGGACGAAAACCTTCTCCAGAGTGCTCAGGACCTCAGACTGGGCTGAAGGTTTACCTTCCAACAAGACAATGACCCTAAGCACACAGCTAAAATAACAAAGGAGTGGCTTTACAACAACTCCGTGAATGTTCTTGAATGGCCCAGCCAGAGCCCTGACTTAAACCTAATTGAGCATCTCTGGAAAGACCTAAAAATGGCTGTCCACCAACGTTTACCAACCAACCTGAAAGACCTGGAGAGGATCTGCAAGGAGGAATGGCAGAGGATCCCCAAATCTAGGTGTGAAAAACTTGTTGCATCTTTCCCAAAAAGACTCATGGTTGTATTAGATCAAAAGGGTGCTTCTACTAAATACTGAGCAAAGGGTCTGAATACTTAGGACCATGTGATATTTCAGTTTTTCTTTTTTAATAAATCTGCAAAAATGTCAACAATTCTGTGTTTTTCTGTCAATATGGGGTGCTGTGTGTACATTAACCACTTCAATACCGGGCACTTAGACACCTTCCCGCCCAGGCCAATTTTCAGCTTTCAGCGCTGTCGCAATTTGAATGACAATTGCGCGGTCATGCTACACTGTACCCAAACAAATTTTTTATCATTTTGTTCCCACAAATAGAGCTTTCTTTTGGTGGTATTTAATCACCTCTGTGGTTTTTATTTTTTGCGTAACAAATAAAAAAAGACCGAAAATCTCAAAAAAAAACAAGTTTTTCTTTGTTTCTGTTAAAGTTTTTTGTAAATAAGCACGTTTTCTCCTTCAATGACGGGCACTGATATGGCTGCACTGACGGGAACTGATACGGCAGCACTGATGGGCACCAATGAGGTGGCACCAATGAGGTGGCAATGATGAGGTGGCACTGACGGGCACTGATGATGGGCACTGATAGGCGGCACTGATAGGTGGCACTGATGGGCACTGATAGGTGGCACTGGTATGTGGCACCGATGAGCACTCATAGGTGGCACCGATGGGCACTCATAGGCAGCACTGATGGGCACTCGTAGGTGGCATTGATTGGTACATATGGGTGGCACTGATGGGTACTTATGGGTGGCACTGATGTGTGGCACTGATAGGTGGGCACTGATGGGCACAGATGGGCACTGACAGGTGGCACCATGGGCAATCACAGGTGGCACTTATAAAACATATTGGGGGCATTGCTGGAACATAATGGTGCCAATCAGTGCCCATTTGTGGGCACTGATTGGCACAGATTGGGCACATTGGGCACATGTGGATGGCCATGGGGTACATACCTGGCCATCCACATGTTGCCCCTTCCCTGGTGGTCCTAGTGGCGATCCCTGGTGGTGCAGTGTGGTGATCTGAGGGGGGGCTGCGCTGATAAACAATCAGCGCAGACCCCCCCTGTCAGGAGAACCGCCGATCGGCTCTCCTCTACTCGCGTCTGTAAGACGTGAGTGAGGAAAAGCCAATCAACGGCTCTTGCCATTGACAGCGTGATCAGCCGTGATTGGACATGGCTGATCACGTGGTAAAGAGCCTCCGCCGGAGGCTCTTTACCAAGAACGGTGTAGCGGTGTGTCAGGCTGACACACCGCTCCACCGATCGCCGCGATGCGCGCCCCCGGGGGCGCGCTGCGGCATGTTATCCTGCTGGACGTCATATGACGCCAGGTCAGGATAACGGAACCACTTCCCGGACATCAATCCGCTATAGGGCGGGCGGGAAGTGGTTAATGAGGAAAAAAAAATGAACTTAAATGATTTTAGCAAATGGCTGCAATATAACAAAGAGTGAAAAATTTAAGGGGGTCTGAATACTTTCCGTCCCCACTGTATATATATATATATATATATATATATATATATATATATATATATATATATATAAATAAAAATCTGTAAGCACTGCGCTTAAAACACCAAAAGAGTAGGATTAATGGTGCTGCCGCTTAAAAAACAATATAAACCCACAGGTGAAAAAATAAATAAGTATGTGCACATACATAACTTTTTCACAGTAGCGCTCCTAAAAATCATTAACAACCAAAAAAGGTGTTCAAACTCATCTAATCATAAATAAATGTCCATGGCTACACAGCAACTGTATGCTGAGTCCGGGAAGGCGATCTGATGCTCAGCGAGTGAAGGAGTGGTGAGAACGCAGCACATTACCCCCTGGCATGTCTTGTACCATGTAACATGAAGGTTTGTTTTACTTGTATTTGATGTACGTGCAATCTATTTTTTTTATGGATTCACTAGCTTAAGCGATTTTACGATATTGGAGGCATTGTCTCTGCTTTTATTCCTACATGTGGAGTTTAACATCAGGCATTTCAATGGAGTGTGGGGTTTTCAGCAGCTCTTCAATATAATCCCTGAGCTTATTTGCCAAACACGAGAGTGAAAGGCAACAGCATTTGGTGAGCCTGTTTCCTAAGGGAGCTGAACTCCCATTTTTCACTGTGGTGGAGGAATTGGTGTTATTATAATTTATGCACATCTTTTGCACTTTTAAAGAGGACTGTCGTTTATGTTTTGTGTGGAATTGCAAGATATTGATAAAGTCTTCTAAAAATACATATACAGTACATTATTTAGGTATACAAAAAATAATAGTTTTGTTAGATTTATTGTCAAGTTAAAGTGACACTAAAACAATATCCTCATTGAGGCCTGGTTCACACCAGTGCTGTTTGTTATGTAATTTGTGCCACACAGAATCGCATCAGAATGGAAATCACATTATTCCCTATTATGTCTGTTCACATGAAATAAGAGGACCCCAGATCCATTGTTGTACGGTGGCTGTGATATTTGGAGCTCCCAGACCTAGAGCTTTGACAGGGCGGAGAGAAGTAGTTGATTTTATCCGTGGGGGTTTGCCTTTCCAAATCAAAGAGTTTAATATTGCTTGTATTTTCTTCAGGTGTGCTGAGAGGAAAGGTATTGTCAGAGTTCTAAACAAATATAGGACATGAGGCAACATAAACATTTTGAGTAAGGCTATATGACCAGCCTAAGTTGGTGTTCAGCTGGGTAAGCTTGGAGAGCAGGGCATTAAAGTTGTTTTGAAATAGTTTAACACTGGGAGTGGTCAGCTGTATTCCTAAGTATTGAAGAGAGGAGAGAAGGGAGCCCACGAGAATTGAGCATGGATAACATTTGGCATTTTGTATGGTTAAGTTTATACAGTGAAAGTGAACCAAATTGTTTTATTAATTTACACGGGGGGGTAGAGACTGGAGGGGGTCAGTTAAGGATAGGATTACGTCGTCTGAGAATAAGCCTATTTTGTGTTCGGTGTCGCCAACGGTTATGCCAGAGATAGAGGGGAGAGATTGAATGTGTTCTGCTAGTGGCTCCATTATCAAGGAGAATATAAGGGGGGATAAGGGACATCCTTGTCTGGTGCCATTTGTGATGTTGAAGGCCGATGAAATAAGGCCTGGTGTCCAGACTTTTGCACTTGGGCAAATGTAGAGAGTGGTTATAGCCGAGAGGATCCGTCTTGTCAATCCAAACTTCTGGAGCACTTCGTTCATGTACATCCAATGAACCCTGTCGAAGGATTTTTCCACATCTAATGAAATTAGAAGCGAGGGAAAGTGGAGATGTTAAGCCCACTGTATAAGGTTGTTAAGCGACGTATGCTGTCGGAGGTTTGGCGACCCAGGACGAAACCTACCTGAACTGGATGAATTAGATGGGGGGTAATTTTAGCTATGCGAGTGGCAATAAGTTTAGCATAGAGTTTTGTGTCCAAATTAGGAAGGGAGATAGGACGGAAGTTGGCAGAGTCTTCAGGAGGCTTACTGGGCTTGGGAATAGTTATAATGAATGAAAGAAAGGAATTCTTTGGGGCAATTACCGCAGTCTATGATGTTGTTAAAGGAATCTGTTAGGAATCTGTTAGGAAAAGGGTCAGCTGATTCGCAAATCGTTTATAGTATTCATTAATGAATCTGTCGGGGCCTGGGGATTTATGTAGCGGAGTGAATGATGAGAATGGTGCTGATAGTTCTTTAAGTTGGTCTTCAGAGACAGAAGGGAGGTTGATAGAGTTTAGAAAGTCTCGAATCAGAGATTGGTTCAGTGTGGGGAAAGAGGGAGAGTATTTCAAATTATAAAGGTCTGAGTAATATTGGCAAAAATGCTCAGCAATAGCCGAGGAGTTGTATATTTTGTTATTATGTTTATCTTTAAGAAACGCAATTTTGGTAGAGGCTGCTTTCTTCTTGTATTGTTTTGCAAGAAAGGCACCAGATCTATTGTTTAAGGAGTAGTATGAAAGGCGTAGCCTTTTAATTTAGTGATCAAAGGAGTGTATAAGGTGTTCACTTAGTTGGGTGCGGAGCTCTCTAAGTTGGTTGATAAGAGAAGGGTTATGTTTCTTTTTATTCTGAGTTTTGAGGGTCTGAATTTGTGAAATAGGTTGGGTGGTGAGTCTTGTGCATTGTTTCTTCTCGGGAATTCCTGGGAATATATTCCCTGTTTTATTGAGCAAAACATGGCTTTCTGTCAGGAACCATGAATCAGACTGAGACAGAAGCACAATTAAATCACACTTGTTTAATAATAATAAAAAAGGTAAACAGAGTAAACGTAGTCAAAATAGTTCAGGAACTGGAACGGATAGTCAGACAAGCCAAAACATCAGGGAGCCAGAGATGAGCGTAGTAGAACAGCAAGCAGGATCTGGAGCCAGAAGGAATGTCAGCCAAGCAAGTCTTTAACAGGAACACAGGAGAGCATCTCTAGAGATGTGACCAAGGCGAAGGCAGAGATCATCTGGGCTGGGCGGCTTAAGTAGGCAGGACTGATGAGCAGGACATCATCAACAGGAGAGTCACTGTGGAGAGATAGGAGCTGGCAATTAGCCAATAGCTAAGTGGCCAGCTTAGAGAAGGAAGGGCTGAGCCCAGCCCTGACAGTACCCCCTCCTCAATGACCCCTCCCCCTTGGATGACCACCAGGCTTGAGGGGAAAATGTCTATGAAAATCATGGAGGAGGACAGGGGCATGTACATCCGAGGATGAGACCCAAGAGTGTTCCTCCAGACTGTACCCTTTCCAATGCACCAGGTATTGCATGTGCCCACGGAACCTATGGGAGTCAACAATGGACTGTACTTCATACTCCTCATGGTTCTCAACCTGTACAGGGTAAGGATGAGGCACTGAGGTGGTAAGGCGGTTGCAAACCAAAGGTTTTAATAAGGAGACATGAAATACATTCAAGATACGCATATTAGAAGGAAAGTCTAATGCGTAGGGAACTGGGTTAATCCTGCGAAGAATACGGAAAGGCCCAATAAACCGAGGTACGAACTTCAGAGAGGGAACACGAAGTTGGAGGTTGCGAGATGACAGCCAGATCCTGTCCCCAACCTGGTAGGAAGGCACAGGCAGGCGTCTGCGCTCAGCATCGAGTCTGAACCTATCATTAGCATGTTGCAAAGCCTCCTGGACTTGTGCCCAAGTGGAACGAAGACCAAAGAGATGCACCTCTAACACAGGAATACTCTGCGGAACAAACAAGTCAGGCAACATGGAAGGTTGGAAACCATAGTTCGCCATAAACGGGGGCAATCAGGAAGCAGAATTCAAGACACTATTTTGAGCAAACTCCACCCATGGTAAGAGGTCTGACCAGTTGTTATGATGGTCAGAAATATGGCAACATAGGAATTGCTCCAAGGACTGATTGGCTTGTTCTGCGGCCCCATTAGAGTGCGGGTGATACGCAGAGGAGAAAGCAAGCTGAAATCCCAACTGTGCACAAAAGGCTTGCCAGAACCGAGACACAAACTAACTACCCCTTTCCGAGACAATCACCTTGGGTAGCCCATGTAAGAGAAAGATCTCCCGAGCAAAAATGGAAGCCAGTTCCTTAGAAGTGAGCAACTTCTTAAATGGAATACAATGGGACATTTTAGAGAACAGGTCAGCCACCATAAGGATAATGCCCCGTACACACGGTCGGATTTTCCGATGGAAAATGTCCGATCGGAGCGTGTTGTCGGAAATTCCGACCGTGTGTGGGCTCCATCGGACATTTTCCATCGGATTTTCCGACACACAAAGTTGGAGAGCAGGAGATAAAATTTTCCGACAACAAAATCCGTTGTCGGAAATTCCGATTGTGTGTACACAAATCCGACGGACATGCCACGCATGCTCAGAATAAATAAAGAGATGAAAGCTATTGGCCACTGCCCCGTTTATAGTCCCGACGTACGTGTTTTACGTCACCGCGTTCAGAACGATCGGATTTTCCGATAACTTTGTGTGACCGTGTGTATGCAAGACAAATTTGAGCCAACATCCGTCGGAAAAAATCCATGGATTTTGTTGTCGGAATGTCCGAACAAAATCTGACCGTGTGTACGCCCTATTTTTGTGTTGCCCTGGGAGTTGGGTAACTCCACAATGAAATCCATAGACAGGTGGGTCCAAAGCCTTTCTCCATTGGGTATGGGATGTAGGAGGCCCACTGGAAGATGTCGTGGAGTCTTACTCTGAGCACACACGAAACAGGCAGGTACGAAGCCGGTTACATTCTTCCCCATGGTGGCCAGCAGGGAAGTCTGGAGCACAGCAGTACGGAGACTCTCTGTGACAAAGCAGTGGTCACGAGGTTTCTCAGGAGGAGCATGGACCTGAGCAGTAAGAATTTAAGAATTTTATCACCCAAAGGAGAAATGAGACTGGTGCGAACCATAGCCAGAATACGATCAGGAGGAATCACAGGAACCGGAACCGACTCCATCTTGGAAGTGGAGAAAAATTGTCGTGACAAAGCGCCAGCCCTTACATTCTTAGAATCCAAAAGAAAAAATACGCTGCGCTAGAGTGAACTGTAACAGTCTAAAATCTCTTGAATCTAAAAATATGTGCAAATCAATAATCCCTCTGAGTGAATCAAATAGTGACAAATCCAAAAATCAAAAACATATGGAAGTATACATATGTAAATTATCAATAAATATAAACCAAACGCATTCAAGTGCAACGTGCATAAAAAATTACGCAAAAATATTAAAGTGCATACAAAGGTTCAAAAGGTGCTTAGTACTCCACAAATTGACATAATAAACAGTCCTGATAATTAGTATTAAAGTGATTGCTGATGAATAAAATCCTGTGAGTCAATATCAAAAAAATGTGTATAATAAGTGTCCCTTGATAGTGTTTTCCAGCATGCTCATAATATCCTTGGTGCTGCAAACCATGCTCAGGTGCAATTCAGTGCCCCCCCCCCCAAGTGATTCTGCTCATCTCAGACTGTGTGACTCAGCTGCTACACTGAGTCAATACACGCTTATGGAGCCACCCCTGGGCTCTGTGCCGATTACCAGATGTCAGTCTCCAATGCAGTTCCACAGACATATACAAGAGAAAAAACTCAATAGTGTGATATCGTTTTGTAAATTTATTAAAAATAAGTAAAATACACTCCCCACAATGGGGTACTCACACTTTCCCGGTGCGTCAGTGCACAGCTCTATAACAAGCCTTCAAAATAGTAACCAATGTGAGGGTATGGTATGTGTCTCCACTAAGACAGACTCTGTGCTACTCGCTCCATCATGGCCCCTCCCCTACATGTGTTGGACACAGGGATCACGTGTCTTCATCAGGGGGATATGATTGGACGCAAGCTCTGCAGTTTAAATATAGTCATCGCGGCCATTTTGCCATGGGTCACGGACACTCTAGTGCTAGGCTCCATACCCCACCAGAGCGCCGAGAGCTCAAATCAATCCATGGAAGATGACTAATAGAAAATAAATCATTCACAAGGTGAAGTGACTATTAAACATGGATCGGTGAATGACTTAAATGGGAGATAATGTATAAGACCATGTAAAGTTACTACTCTATTCCAGGACAAAGCTTTAATGTTTGGCATACCATACCTCATAGCCATACAATACATGGAAATGCTTGGCTTTAATATAACATATTGTGAGTACATAAATAAATTAAAAAAATCAAAACAAATACATAGAGACAGATGAATCATTCATATATATATATATATATATATATATATATATATATATATATATATATGCTGAAATTAACAATTAATAACAAAATCCCTAGAAATCAATATGCATGTATTCCAGACATAGCAGTGATCGGTCAATCCAATCAATATAATGTCATGTATGGTGAAATAAAAGTATCATAATACCTAGAGCAATAAATACTATACATAAAAATAATATAGGGATATATGAATAAACAATTTTTTAATGTGCAATCTCAAATGGCCACTAAACGGTCAACCGACCAATAATCTGTCATATATGATAAACCCATAAACTATCATCATATCTATTTAAAAAGAGTTAAAAAAATACATAAAAAACTAACTTTATTTATTACGGTAATTAAAATGACCAGAAACATATCTAGCCTGTCTGCATGTTGCTAGCTCAATAAATCATATAAACAAGAACCATATATATGAACTATTCAGGTTCAATCTGTGTGAAAAACCCATATTATACCACCTGGTGTGCAAAATATCATGCGCACACCAGGTGAAAAAATTACGATAGGCAAAATCTATAAATCTCCCCATCTGAAGTGTATGAAATACCCTAGAATAAAATTATTATATAAAAGTATATATGTAAAGGAATATATATATTATGGGTACATAATGGGAAGATGGGAAAAGGACCCCCTGGTTAATTATAACCAGGTTAAAAATTACTGAGAAAACACCTGAGATCGAACGCTTTGTTCAACCCACCAGGTGACAATGAGCCAAGCTGGTGTATCCACCAAGATTCACGCTTGCTGATTTCTCTAATATAATTAGAGCCCCTCCAATGACTGAATATAATTAGAGCCCCTCCAATGAATGTTTTGGTTCCTCTATACCCCAACATTGCATCCCTGCCGTGCTCTGATTATGTACCTCCTTAAAATGTATGGATAGGGAATGTTTATCAAATCCTTTACGTATGTTTCTAATGTGTTCTTCCATTCGAGCCCTTGTGGTGTGACCCACATAAATGAAATCGCAGGGACATTTTACCACATATACAACACCTACAGTATTACAAGAGATAAAATCCCTGATAGTGTACATCTGATCGGTGTGAGGGTTGTGGAATTCTTTTACCCTCTTGATGTTGGTTGGAACTCTTATGCAACTATAGCATCTTCCACAACCATAAAAACCCTTTAGGTCCCAAAACATTTTGGGCTTCGAAAGGGGTGGTTCTACAACATTATGTACCAGTTTATCACGTAAGCTTGATGCTCTTTTATAAATGATTTTAGGCTTAACTGATAGCGAACCCCTAAGATGGATATCTTGCTTTAGCACATTCCAATATTTTTGTATGATCTTTTCCACCTGTTTACTTTGTAGACTATAATCTAGAACTATGCATGTACCCCTATCCTCATCAGTTCCTCTGGTTTCCATTGTATCCACCAATAAATCTTCTCTATTTAGATTCCTAACCTTAATTCTTTCATTTTCAAGAAACTCTTTGTGATATCCTTTGTCCATGAACATATTACTCAACATATCAGATTGGGCTTCAAAATCTCCATCCTGTGTGCAGTTTCTCTGCATTCTCATGAACTGACCTCTGAGTATATTGTCCAGCCACGGTCTAAAATGGCAACTTGTGATGGGGATATACGAATTACGGTCAGTTATCTTGAAGAAGGACTTGGTTTCAATACCTCTTATAGTATTATGTATCTCTAAATCAAGGAAATGTATCTTGTCCATACTGATGTCCCAAGTTAGAGAGATATTGCGATCATTATCGTTCATAGACTCTAATAACATCATCAGTGACTCCATACTTCCCTTCTAGATAATCAATAAATAGTCTATAAACCTTTTATATAGTAGGATGTCCCCATGCTTCCCACCATGAACACTTTTTGCTTCCCACTTGGCCATATAGAGGTTCGCCACACTAGGGGCGAATTTTGCGCCCATAGCGACGCCCCTTGTTTGTAGATAAAATGTATTGTCATACCAAAATAAATTATGTTGCAAACAAAAATCCAAACATTTTAAAATAAACATATGTAGATTTTCCTCCCTCACATCATCACCATTCTCTAAAGCCCATTTGAGAGCATTTAAGGCCCCCTCATGGTCAATATTAGTATAAAGCGAAGCTACATCACCTGTAGCCATAATTATATTATCATATGTTATGCATTCACTAAGTAATTGTAAAGTACGCTTAGTGTCTTTGAGAAAAGCATGCATGTTCCTCACTAAAGGTTGTAGATGGAGATCGATGTATTCTCCCAGTCTAGATGTTAAAGACTCAATCCCACTCACTATGGGTCTTCCAGGGGGATTGTTGCTGTTTTTATGTATCTTCGGTAGATAGTATATTACCGGAATCTTGCTAACCGTAGGAACCAGATATTTTGCCTCTTGTTTATTGAGAAGTTTGTTATCTGCACCATATTGTATAACAAGTTCAAATTCATTCCTAAAGGACTTGGAGGAGTTGGCATTTAATAATTGATATGTATCTCTATCATTTAATATTCTTTCCATCTCCTCTTTATATTGTTCCAGCGATAATACAACAATACCCCCCCCCCTTTGTCCGCTGGACAGATCACTATGTCGGTTCTATTTTCTAACAATTCCATTCCTTTTTTAAGGTCCCTTTGCTCATACACCTTGCTAATAGGTAACTGTTCTAATTCAGTGGTCAATAATTTCTTAAAGAGGTCTACATATTTGTTATTGGCTATATGGGGGTTAAATACAGAGTTATTTCTTAAACTAGTGAATTTGTCCATAGTTGCTCTTTCAACCGGATTGAGGGCAGAGTACTTTTTTACATTTAGTTTTCTAATAAATTTCTGCACTCCAACATAAGTTTCAAATTTATTGAGCCCCTTTTTTGGCGCAAATTTTATGCCCTTATCAAGGGTTAGTATCTCCTCCCTTGACAATTCGATGCCACTTAAGTTGTAAATCCCATCTCCTAATCTTCCCCCCTTCTTTTTTTGTTGTAACCTTCGTCCAGCTCTTCCCCCCTTTTTCTGGGTTTCTTACTTCCTGGGTGGACCCCACCCTGCCTTTCCCTAAAAAAGACCCATCCAGGTGCTGATCTCCATTATCCTCCAAAGGTTGGTAACTGTTGTAGACGGGTACCCATATTGATCCTGCGGTGGTTTTTCGTATCTCACCCGCTGAGGTTTAGGTGAATAATAAGCTCCACCCCGTCGGGTATCATCATTCGGCTGGGGAAGATAACCCTGGTGCCGATATTAGGGTTGACGCTGGCCTCCTCTATAGGGCGTTCCATGCTGGTAACCATGATTCCTCTGATGAACATATGAGTATTGGTCATTTTGTTGTCCACCCCTATGGTAAGGGACATAGTTAGATTGATAACCCCTCCCATATTGATTACCACCCGGGAGGCCTCTATTCCCATTCCCTCGATTATACGGTACTCCAAAACCCCAATTACCTTGGTTTGGTGGCAGACCATATTGTGGGGGGCGGCCACCATTACCATCAAATCCTCGGTTTTCCTGCTGATCATAATATGGTTTCCTAGGTGGTTGCCAGTGTGGCACATTGGATTGCCTTTCCTCATGGTGGTAAGAAGGATATCCCGTGTTGGACTGATTAATATCATGTTGATGATATTGCTGCCCCTGAGGTTGCGGTGTTTTGGCACACCCATTCCAATCTGACGTATTGTTTTCTTGGGGATTTTCAGTATTGCCAGCCAACACTGTTGATTGCCAGCAAAGAACCTGCTTTTTTTGGTAATCCTCAAGATCCCTCAGATACTTCTTTTTCTTAGCATTCCTATTCTCTAAATCCTTTTTCTGCATATTTCTCTGTAACTCTCCCATAAGTTTAGCATATTCCGGTGTGTCCTTAACCACTTCAGCCCCGGAAGGTTTTACCCCCTTCCTGACCAGAGCACTTTTTACAATTCGGCACTGCGTCGCTTTAACTGCTAATTGCGCGGTCATGCAATTCTGTACCCAAACAAAATTTGCGTCCTTTTCTTCCCACAAATAGTGCTTTCTTTTGATGGTATTTGATCACCTCTGCCGTTTTTATTTTTTGCGCTATACACGGAAAAAGACCGAAAATTTTGAGAAAAAATGATATTTTCTACTTTTTGTTCTAAAAAAAATCCAATAAACTCAATTTTAGTCATACATTTAGGCCAAAATGTATTCGGCCACATGTCTTTGGTAGAAAAAATGTCAATAAGTGTATATTTATTGGTTTGCGCAAAAGTTATAGCGCCTACAAACTAGGGTACATTTTCTGGAATTTACACAGCCTTTAATTTATGACTGCCTATGTCGTTTCTTGAGGTGCTAAAATGGCAGGGCAGTACAAAACCCCCACAAATGACCCCATTTTGGAAAGTAGACACCCCAAGGAATTTGCTGAGAGGCATGTTGAGCCCATTGAATATTCATTTTTTTTGTCCCAAGTGATTGAATAATGACAAAAAAAAAAAAAAAAATTACAAAAAGTTGTCACTAAATGATATATTGCTCACACAGGCCATGGACATATGTGGAATTGCACCCCAAAATACATTTAGCTGCTTCTCCTGAGTATGGGGATACCACATGTGTGGGACTTTTTGGGAGCCTAGCCGCGTACGGGGCCCCCGAAAACCAATCACTGCCTTCAGGATTTCTAAGGGCGTACATTTTTGATTTTACTCCTCACTACCTATCACAGTTTTGAAGGCCATAAAATGCCCAGATGGCATAAAACCCCCCCAAATGACCCCATTTTGGAAAGTAGACACCCCAAGCTAGTTGCTTTGAGGCATGTTAAGTCCATGGAATGTTTTATATTTTGACACAAGTTGCGGGAAAGTGACAAATTTTTTTTTTTTTTTTTTTTTTTTTGCACAAAGTTGTCACTAAATGATATATTGCTCACACAGGCCATGGGCATATGTGGAATTGCACCCCAAAATACATTTAGCTGCTTCTCCTGAGTACGGGGATACCACATGTGTGGGACTTTTTGGGAGCCTAGCCGCGTACGGGGCCCCGAAAACCAATCAGTGCCTTCAGGATTTCTAAGGGCGTACATTTTTGATTTTACTCCTCACTACCTATCACAGTTTCGGAGGCCATGGAATGCCCAGGTGGCACAAACCCCCCCCAAATGACCCCATTTTGGAAAGTAGACACCCCAAGCTATTTGCTGAGAGGCATGGTGAGTATTTTGCAGCTCTCATTTGTTTTTGAAAATAAAGAAAGACGAGAAAAAAAAATTTTTTTTTTCTTTTTTCAATTTTCAAAACTTTGTGACAAAAAGTGAGGTCTGCAAAATACTCACTATACCTCTCGTCAAATAGCTTGGGGTGTCTACTTTCCAAAATGGGGTCATTTGGGGGGGTTTTTTGCCACCTGGGCATTCCATGGCCTCCGAGACTGTGATAGGCAGTGAAGAGTGAAATCAAAAATTTACGGCCTTAGAAAGCCTGAAGGCGGTGCTTGGTTTTCGGGGTCCCGTACGCGGCTAGGCTCCCAAAAAGTCTCACACATGTGGTATCCCCGTACTCAGGAGAAGCAACAGAATGTATTTTGGGGTGTAATTTCACATATTCCCATGGCATGTTTGAGCAATATATCATTTAGTGACAACTTTGCGCAAAAAAAAATAAAAAAAATAAAAAATTGTCTCTTTCCCGCAACTTGTGTCACAATATAAAATATTCCATGGACTCGACATGCCTCTCAGCAAATAGCTTGGGGTGTCTACTTTCCAAAATGGGGTCATTTGGGGGGGTTTTGAACTGTCCTGGCATTTTATGCACAACATCTAGAAGCTTATGTCACACATCACACACTCTTCTAACCACTTGAAGACAAAGCCCTTTCTGACACTTTTTGATTACATAAAAAAATAATTTTTTTTTGCAAGAAAATTACTTTGAACCCCCAAACATTATATATTTTTTTAAAGCAAATGCCCTACAGATTAAAATGGTGGGTGTTTCATTTTTTTTTTTCACACAGTATTTGCGCAGCGATTTTTCAAACGCATTTTTTGGGGAAAAAAACACACTTTTTTAAATTTTAATGCACTAAAACACACTATATTGCCCAAATGTTTGATGAAATAAAAAAGATGATCTTAGGCCGAGTACATGGATACCAAACATGACATGCTTTAAAATTGCGCACAAACGTGCAGTGGCGACAAACTAAATACATTTTTAAAAGCCTTTAAAAGCCTTTACAGGTTACCACTTTAGATTTACAGAGGAGGTCTACTGCTAAAATTACTGCCCTCGATCTGACGTTCGCGGTGATACCTCACATGCATGGTGCAATTGCTGTTTACATTTGACGCCAGACCGACGCTTGCGTTCGCCTTAGCGCGAGAGCAGGGGGGACAGGGGTGCTTTTTTTTTTTTTTTTTTCTTTATTATTATTATTTTTTTATCTTATTTTTAAACTGTTCCTTTCATTTTTTTTTTTTAAATCATTTTTATTGTTATCTCAGGGAATGTAAATATCCCCTATCATAGCAATAGGTAGTGACAGGAACTCTTTTTTGCAAAAATTGGGGTCTATTAGACCCTAGATTTCTCCTCTGCCCTCAAAGCATCTGACCACACCAAGATCGGTGTGATAAAATGCTTTCCCAATTTCCCAATGGCGCTGTTTACATCCGGCGAAATCTAAGTCATAAAATGCTCGTAGCTTCCGGTTTCTTAGGCCATAGAGATGTTTGGAGCCACTCTGGTCTCTGATCAGCTCTATGGTAAGCTGGCTGAATCACCGGCTGCATTCTCAGGTTCCCTGTTGAGACAGGAGAGCCAGAGAAAAACACGGAAGACGTTGGGGGGGGCATTCCCTCCCACTGCTTGTAAAAGCAGTCTAGAGGCTAATTAGCTGCTAGGATTGCTTTTACATGAAAGCCAATCGCTGGCTGAAAAGAATGATACCAAGATGATACCTAAACCTGCAGGCATCATTCTGGTATAACCACTCAAAGTCGTGAATGGCGTACCTGAAGACAAAAAAATGGTTAACAATAAAGCACAGTAAACGGTAAGGTATAAAAAATTGCATATCTGAAAAGCAAACATGATAAAACATAACAACAATAAAACATTGCAGAATAGAATACAGTAAAAAAGAGCAGAACAATAGAGAGAGAATAGAGAGAGAGAACAATAAAACGACAACTATTTTTTTTTTATTTTATATTTTTGTTTGTGTTTTTTTTTTTTTTTTTACACTTTTTTTTGTAACTAACTTTTATAACTGTAACCGGTTCCAGGTTCGGGTCTCTCAAAATGCGATGGCATCTTGGGAGACCCTGTGAAAGTGTGCCTAGTCTGTGCAATGCTGTACCCTACGCTAATACTCAACTAGTGAATGGTAGTGTTCAAAACATTCACCAATGCAAAGACCAGGATTGTCAGGACAGGAGGGACAATAATAGCGGGTGTCACGCCTATATCCGCGCTTGCTGCAGACACGACATCTTTTTTGGGGGGGTTCGTTGGGTAGGGGTACTCGGGAGGACATAAAGAAAATGCCTCTCATGCAGCCGACTGCATTTGGTTGGGGATGTGAATGGGGGAAGTACGGGCGCTGCAGAAGTGGTGGGTTCCCAATTAGGATTGGCGAATGCAGCAGGAAGGGCACTATGGACACGACGGGCCTGTGTTTGTCTTCTTGGTGGCAGCGGGACACTACTTGTGCTTGCCACCTCACCAGCTTGAACTGCATTTTTGGGACTCGCCATGTCACCAAGTGTTACTGCAGTGCTGGTTTGACTACGACCGGGGTGTACTAGGCTGCTGGTGCTTGCCAGTTCACCAAAACGCTACCAAAAAAACTGTTAGCGATCGCAGGGATCAGGCCTGACTCTGCGAACGCTGCAGTTATGCGTTTAGTGTTTTGTAAGTGTCAGTGATCGATCGATACTGCACTTGGGTGGGCTGGGCTGGGCTGGGCCGGGCAGAGGGGCAAAACGCAGGTGTTAGCAGGTATCTGGGCTGATCCCGCTAACACTGCGTTTGTGGGAACCCTAAACTGCTGGGGACGCTAGTATAGATCTGATCAGATCAGATATTGATCCGATCAGATACTATACCACTAAGGGAGGTGTACGGTGTGTGCGTGGGTGTTAGCGGTACTGGCGCTAACCTGATGCTGCCTGGGGCTGGCGCTTGCCAGTTCACCAAAACGCTACCAAAAAAACTGTTAGCGATCGCAGGGATCAGGCCTGACTCTGTGAACGCTGCAGTTATGCGTTTAGTGTTTTGTAAGTGTCAGTGATCGATCGATACTGCACTTGGGTGGGCTGGGCCGGGCGGAGGGGCAAAACGCAGGTGCTAGCAGGTATCTGGGCTGATCCCGCTAACACTGCGTTTGTGGGAACCCTAAACTGCTGGGGACGCTAGTATAGATCTGATCAGATCAGATATTAATTCGTTCAGATACTATACCACTAAGGGAGGTGTACGGTGCGTGCGTGGGTGTTAGCGGTACTGGCGCTAACCTGACGCTGCCTGGGGCTGGTGCTTGCCAGTTCACCAAAACGCTACCAAGAAAACTGTTAGCGATCGCAGGGATCAGGCCTGACTCTGTGAACGCTGCAGTTATGCGTTTAGTGTTTTGTAAGTGACAGTGATCGATCGATACTGCACTTGGGCTGGGCCGGGCGGAGGGGAAGAACGCAGGTGCTAGCGGGTATCTGGGCTGATCCCGCTAACACTGCGTTTGTGGGAACCCTAAACTGCTGGGGACACTAGTATAGATCTGATCGGATCAGATATTGATCCGTACAGATACTATACCACTAAGGGAGGCGTATGCTGTGTGCGTGGGTATTAGCGGTACTGGCGCTAATCTGACGCTGCCTGGGGCGACGCATATCACCGCCGGGCGATCAGGGGGCTAAACCTTTATTAGGTAATAAACGGCGGGTCCCCTGACACTATAAAAAATAAACGAACTAACCAGCGTCACCCGTAACGGTTATACGGTGATCAGTGGTGAAAGGGTTAACTAGGGGGCAATCAAGGGGTTAAAACATTTATTAGGTAGTATATGGGGGTCCCTGTCACTATAAAACGCTGACGGCGAACCTAAATATTTACGTTCCTAACTAGCGTCACCAGCGACACTAATACAGCGATCAGAAAAATGATCACTTAGTGACACTGGTGACAGGGGGTGATCAAGGGGTTAAAACTTTATTAGGGGGGGTTAGGGGGGTATCCTAGACCTAAAGGGGGGTAATATTCACTGCCCTAACACTGTAACTGTCACAAACTGACACCATGCAGTAATCAGAAAAAAAAAAAAATACTGCTTGCTGTCAGTTTGTGACGGGGGGGGTGATTGGGGGGGGGATCGGGGGGCGATCGGGGGGGGATCAGGGGTGTAAAGTATGCCTGGCATGTTCTACTGTGTGTGTTTGTGTTGTGTGCACTTACATGTCTTCTCTCCTCGGCGCTGGGACGGAAACTGGCAAGCCGAGGAGAGATGACATCACATCCTCTGCCTGTGTGAAACTACACACAGGCAGGGGAGGATTCCGATTGGCTGGGAGCGATCGCGAGGGGGGGGCCACGATCGGATGGTCTCCCCCTCGCCTCCCGACGCTCCCAGTCAAATGCCGACTGCCGCTGGCACCGGGGGGGGTCCGATCGGACCCCCCGCCCGCGGAAGGCAGATCACGTACAGGTACGTGATTCTGCCTGCCCGTGCCATTCTGCCGACGTATATATACGTTAGGCGGTCGGCAAGTGGTTAAATGGATTGATTGTATCCCTAATTTCTTTAATTTGAACCTCTAATAATTTTAATTTATGTTGTTTTTTTTTAATGAGAAAATCCATAACCTCTCTGCCTTTCCCATCAAAAAAAGTATACCATTCCTCAATATCCTCTTCCCTCAGTAAACCGTCATTGATGGGAACATCCCATATCAATTTCCTGGGCACCATATTGTCCTTTAGATATTTTTCCATAGTGGACTGGTCCTACCAAATATTGCTCTTTTTATCCATACAGTGTCCCAATTTTCTAAATAAATGCGTCATGTCATTTTCTTTAGCATTATTATCTGAGAATAGATCCTCCAGATCTAATTCCCTATTATCAAAAAAGGCAAACGGATCCATAAGGCTACCAACAAGCATATGAAATAAGTATAAATAATTAAGCAAAAAACCCTGTGAGCCACAACGATCTTATGCCAAATAAATAACACTACTCAGCTGCAGCCGCAGATATCGTTTCATATATCGTGCAAGTAGTTCAAAAGTAAAAATACGCTGCGCTAAAGTGAACTGTAACAGTCTAAAATCTCTTGAATCTAAAAATATGTGCAAATCAATAATCCCTCTGAGTGAATCAAATAGTGACAAATCCAAAAATCAAAAACATATGGAAGTATACATATGTAAATGATCAATAAATATAAACCAAACGCATTCAAGTGCAACGTGCATAAAAAATTACGCAAAAATATTAAAGTGCATACAAAGGTTCAAAGGTGCTTAGTGCTCCACAAATTGACATAATAAACAGTCCTGATAATTAGTATTAAAGTGATTGGTGATCAATAAAATCCTGTGAGTCAATATAAAAAAAGTGTATAATAAGTGTCCGTTAATTGTGTTTTCCAGCATGCTCATAATATCCTTGGTGCTGCAAACCATGCTCTGGTGCAATTCAGTCGCCCCCCCCAAGTGATTCTGCTCACCTCAGAGCGTGTTGTTAAGTTGAACCTTGAAATAAAGGACATCAACGCCAATAGAGCTGCATTTATCTCAATGTATGTTTACTTCAGAATATGCACTGTACATACAGAGGATCACATCTTTCAAGGCAGAATGTGATACAGGTTACAGGGCAGTACAGCTTTTATAGGGAATGATTATACAGTCGTCTATGGCGGGCACAAGCCCAAAATTACACATCACACAGTACGTATTTTACTAAGTGTTTCAACATAACTTTTGGTCAACATGACCTTACTGATTAATGGGTGATTAGTTAGTTTGACAGAAGGAAGGATATTGATTATATCAAGGGATTAATTTAACTTTTAAACAGGGACTTTTCATATCAACATCTTTTCCGAGAATTGTATCATGTCATTGGCAGAACATTTCATGTAAATTGGAGGCCAACCAAGACAGCCACATGTGTTGCAATACCAAAAGAATTCAGAAACATTTTACTCAAAATTATAAGAAATACATTTTCATGTTGAAGAGAAACTCTAGATACATAACAAGATATGACTCATATATTTCATATCTTCCCATATCTTCATCTTGACTCTACTACTGCTACACCGAGTCAATACACGCTTATGGACCCACCCCCGGGCTCTGTGCCAATTACCAGATGTCAGTCTCCAATGCAGTTCCACAGACATATACAAGAGAAAAAACTCGATAGTGTGATATCATTTTGTAAATGTATTAAAAATAAGTAAAATATACTCCCCACAATGGGGTACTCACACTTTTCCGGTGCGTCAGTGCACCGCTCTATACCAAGCCTTTGATTCACTCAGACAAGAATGTGAGATTCTTATGGTCAGTAAGAATGAGAACCTGCACAGTGGTACATTTGAAGAGATGTCTCCATTCTTTCAGGGCTAAAATGATCGCTAACAGCTCTCTGTCACCAATCTCATAATTGCACTCTGCAGGTGATAATTTCTTGGAAAAGTAGCCACAAGGATGCATAGCACTCTCAGAGGTAGGACGTTGAGACAGAAGGTCCCCAACTCCAGTCTCAGAAGCATCAACCTCAAGGATAAAAGGTAACGTAGGATCAGGATGTGTCAACACAAGAGCAGAAACAAAGACAGCCTTGAGACTCCCAAAGGCCTTAATGGACTCTGGAGACCAACTCTGTGGGTTACCATCCTTTCTGGTCATATCAGTCAGGGGGTTGACCAGAGACGAGAAGTTACAAATAAACTTCCGATAATAGTTGACAAAGCCAAGAAAATGCTGCAGAGGACCTAAACCCATGGCTCGGGGCCACTGCAGGACTGCTGAAAGTTTCTCTGGGTCCATCGAAAAACCAGCAGTGGAAATGACATAACCCAGGAATTTAATCGGTTCACGATGGAATTCGCACTTCTCCAATTTATAATAGAGATTGTTCTCTCTTAGTTTCTGAAGTAAACGACAGACATCTGTGTGGTGGCTCTCCAGGGACTTGGGAAATATGAGGATATCGTCGAGATAAACCACCACACATAACTGCAACAAATCTCGGAGGACATCGTTAATAAATTCCTGGAAAACTGCCGGGCGTTACAAAGGCCAAAAGGCATTTACGAGGTACTCATAATGGCCTGTTCTGGTGTTAAACATAGTTTTCCACTCGTCGCCCTCCTTAATCCTCACGAGATTGTATGCCCCTCTCCAATCAAGCTTCAAGAAAACCATTGCTTCCTTGAGGCGATCAAATAACTCTGTAATCAATGGAATCGGATAGGCATTCTTAATCGTGAAACAACTGAGACCTCTATAATCAATACAAGGTCTCAGTTCACCACTCTTCTTCTTCACAAAGAAGAAACCAGCACCAGCAGGAGACGAGGATTTGCGGATGAAACCTCGAGAAAGTGCACCTGCAACATACTCCTCCATGGCCTTATCCTCCAGGATAGACAAAGGGTACACCCAGCCATGAGGGGGTATGGCGCCAGGTGAAGGTCAATTGCGCAATGATGCAACCGGTGTGGAGGCAAACTACCAGCTTGACCTTTGTCAAAGACATCGCTAAAATTGCTGTACTCCTCCGGCAGGGAGGGGAGTGAAGAGGTGCACAGGACCTTGGCTACCTTCTGAAAGCATGTCTTACTGCATTGTGGTGACCAGGAGAGAACCTCAGCATGGAGCCAATCAAAAGAGGGGTTGTGCCTCTGTAACCAAGGATGTACAATAAGCAGTGGAAACTTAGATGAGGAAATAACTTGGAATTGGATTATCTCATGGTGAAGAGCCCCTACGGCCATGGACAATGGAACCGTCTCATGAGTCACATGGGAAGGCTGTAAAGGTCTCCTGTCAAGAGCCTCAGTGGCAAGCGGAGTGTCACGCAGCTGCAGCGGAATCGAGTGTTTCTATACAAAAGCAGCATCAATGAACAGGCCTGCAGCTCCAGAGCCAATTGGAGTATGTATCTCGAGGGACGACTCAACCCAAGAAAGGGTAACCGAAACAAGGGGCTTATCCTTTTGGATAACTGGGGGCAAAACAATGCCACCTAAGGTCTGTCCATGACAGGACCTCAAGGTTCGGGCAATCCCTGGATGGGTAGGACAAGACTTCAAAAAGTGACCTGCCTGGCCACAATAAAAGCACAATCTCTCCCTTCTCCTAAGGGTTCTCTCATTCACAGAGAGACGCGTGAAGCCCAAGTGCATGGGATCATCTTCACAAACCGACTCAGTACCAGGAGGCATGGAAGGTGAGGGAGGCAAGGGTGGGACTGCAAAGTTCGGTGACAAATGTACAGGAGGCTTCCGCAAGAGAGTCTGGAGTCAATGAGAATGGCAAACATGATCAACTGCTTCAGCTCAATGAGTATATCTCGGGCTGCTATCTCATCCTTGATAATATCCGAGAGACCATGAGAAAAAGCAGCCACGAGGGCAGTATTGTTCCATGCAACCTCTGCTGTCAGAGTACGGAATTCAATGGTTTAGTCAGCAACAATTCTCGTACTCTGATGGACATGAGGCAATGAAGTCAAATACCCTTTCAAAAGAAGTCAAAAACTCAGGGTAACTCAAGACAACAGGTTTTTGTTTCTCCCATAGAGGGTTTGTCTAGGCCAAGGCTCTCTTAGAAAGCAACCGAAACCTACTTTGCTTCTGTCTGTGGGAAACGCCTGGGGCAGCATCTCAAAGTATATCTCAACCTGGTTGAGAAACCCTCTGCATTGGATTGGATCGCCCCCAAATCACTGGGAAAGCAGAGCGGAACCAGACATACCTCTTATAGAGGTAATATTCGAGGCGGGTGCCTACACAGAGACTGGGGCAGCAGCAGGGACAGCCTTCAACACAGGTTGTACCGGAGCAGCCACGTGTGTAATGCCATGGAAAACTGATCCATGTGGTGATCCTGCGCATCCAATCTGGAAAAAATATTACCAACGAGTAGATTGACTGCATCTTCTGAATTCATGGCCTTCGCCTACTGTCAGAAACCATGAATCAGACTGAGACAGAAGTACAGTTAAATCACACTTGTTTAATAATAATAACAAAAGTTAAACAGAGTAAACATTGTCAAAACAAAGCCAGACTTCAGGAACCGGAACGAATAGTCAGACAAGCCCAAACATCAGGGAGCAAGAGATGAGCGTAGTTGAACAGCAAGCAGGATCTGGAGCCAGAAGGAATGTCAGCGAAGCAAGTCTTTAACAGGAACACAGGAGAGCGTCTCTAGAGATGTGACCAAGGTGAAGGCAGAGGTCATCTGGGCTGGACGGCTTAAGTAGGCAGGACTGACGAGCAGGATATCATCAACAGGTGAGTAATGGTGGAGAGATAGGAGCTGGCAATTAGCCGACAGCTGAGCGGCCACCTTAGAGAAGGAAGGGCTGAGCCCAGCCCTGACACTTTCACCTCAGGTCAAATGCAGCGTAAAACTGGAGTCATATCAAAATCTGCATTGTAACTGATTAAGGGTATTAATCTATATTTACTTGAGGGGGAGAATAAAGGTTTGACCAAGCCATCCCGTGTTCTTAATTCTAGTTTCTAGAACCAGTCTGCACTCCCAATAATAATTAACTTATTTTCTTATTTTTGTCTTATTTATTTTATCCTATATTACGTCCAATAGAAATCCTTTTTTGAGCAAAGGTATAATTCATTTGATGGACTTTTTTGTGCAGGCTAGCAAGTAATGAAGACAAATTCTAGCAGGGATAAAGTTCAGTGGCTTCTCTTCCTGTGTGTGTCTCTGACACCAAAATGTCCTATTTAAAACCTCACAAACTGATGGAACATTTGAGCATAATCCACAAGGTCAGCTTTTCTGTTGTTTAATCTTTTAAAAAAGTTAAACTGAAACACCTTACTCTCTTGTCCCTATGGCAACATTTTTTCTTGCTTTTTAACAAGATGTGTAGACATTAGAGAGGGAAATGTGAAAAATGTTGACAAAAAGAACATTTTTGATTCCTGTAAGTGTTAGGGACTTAGTTTTGATGACAATTGCTGCAGGAACCAGACACAGTTTATGTGCTGGCACGTTAATGGGTGCACCCAGACTTCCCAGATTTTGTGATCTTAAAGGGGTGCTTCCATCATATTTTGGAAAGGTGTGGGGAGACAGCTGTGGCTGCTTGCAGCTTCACAGCCGGCTGCTCACTGCGCATGTGTGAACCGCTCTGCACCATCTGATTGATCCCGCAGCTTTCTGGGACATGTAACATGGGAAGGAGGAGGGACGAACTTCCGCTCAGACCACAGCAATGATCTGACCAGAAGTGGGGGAGCAGGTATCTGTCAAAACTAGGTACCACTCCCCCCCCCCCCCCACAAAAAAAAGTATGTGCCAAAAGTGAAGGAGCAGGGGGCAGAGGAGGAAGAGTAGAACTTTCCCTACTGGGTAAAATTCTGCTTTAACATAATGATTGTTTCCCAACAAGACTCCACAAAGAATTCCCACACAAAGAGAGTCGGTACCTGAGAGTTAGAGAACCAAAAAGGACAAGGTCAGGACAAACATCAAGCCAGTTTGTTCCATATAGTGGCAACCACGTAGAACAGAAGCATTGTTTAGGTCAAGCCAGCGATAAGGACTAAGAAGTTGACTGATCAAGTATCAGGACAGAAATCAAGAATAGGAATCAAAGGTTGTATCAAAGGTTCACACCAGGCAGCGTTCACTTAAAGTCAGGAGAAAGAAGTAAGTAATTTGAAAATCAAATCAGTAAATTGGAACAGAGAAGTGATTTCATGAGACAAGCAGTACCCTACAATGGGAAGCCAGATTTAGGCCTAAGCTGACCAATAAGGAAGCATGGGCAACACACACAAGGGCTTTCTAGCGCACCTGGGGAGAACAGAGGCAGCGTGTGAGGGGTTCACATTTTCTCCAGCAGGATAGAGGGAGCAGCCAATCACTGCCATATACATGCTCAGTCTAGAACCAACTACTTGATGGAGAACTGCAGAGCAGACAAGTGACCAACTTGTGACCAAGCCAAGTGGACAACTGGCCAGACAAAGAAAGTATTTTTATAGCTTCCCTTTGGAAGGAAGGGCTCATTTTTTTATAGGTCCTATTAAGTATATTTTATTTTTTACTACACTAAATGCAAATTGCCAGTTTTGACCATTGAAACAGCAAAAATATTTCATTTTTTTCATATAGCTAATCATCCAACCGTTCTGTAGGTTTCTACAGGACCATGAGTGCCAAAAGGCTAACTTGTTAGCACCAAGGCTAATTGATAATAATTTAATGCAGAAATAGTTTTAACACAGATGCAACTCTTGTAAAGATATAGCAATTTTATGAACTGATTGAAATATATTATCAGATAGTTCCAATAATAGCTTTCTAACATATTACATACAGTACACACCTATGCATCTTGAAAAATGAGTTACACTCTTAAGCTATTAACAATGGACAAGCAAGCAGAGAAATGTGTAGTTATTTGGCAAATCCCTTTGCGTGATGATTGACTGCTCATAATTCTGTTCATTTATTAAAAGTTATTATGTAAATGCAAATTTTATAACACACTTCAACGTGCACTCTTGCTCATCTAATGAGTTTAATTGAAAACTGCTGATCCTTGCCTAAGGATATTTGGTGATGTGTAGCTTTGTAAAGCAATATATTTGTTACATTGCATTTGGCTTGTTCTTGGGTAATAAAAAAAGAGCTCTTCAACAAAAACATGGATGAATATTTTACCCTTATCTGTTGAAACATTCCACTTGGCATTCTGCCTGATTATTTGCTTCAAGTATCTCTCTGTCATGGAAACTAAAAGCAGTTTATAAACCAACCTTACTCTGCAAGTTAACAATAACTCTAATTTCTAAAGAGGTGCCCTGGAGGTAGTAGACCCCATGGGGTTGCTTTACTAAAACCGAAGTGTACAACATCTGGTGCAGTTGTGCATGGTTGCCAATCAGCTTCTAACTTTGGCTCGTTCAATTAAGCTTTGACAAAAAACCTGCACCAGATTTTGCCTCTCCAGTTTTAGTAAATCAACCCCCATGCATCGCCAGGAAAATGCAGGATTTTTCTGTGGATGCTGCCAAGTTGTGGCCCTCAGTTACATTGAAACCAGGCAGAAATGCAGCATAGTACAAAATCAGCAGGCATGGGTGTATTTGGACTGGCAAAAATCAGGGCATGTGGATAACAAGGGAGAGAAACAGGTCAAGGTCGTAAGCAGAATTGGAACAGAGATCATGGGTACAGGAGCCTGGGGACATATACTAGGAATGGTCTTTTCTCAGGCAACTCCCAAGTGCACTAAGCAGGTTTAAATTGCTTTACCAGACTTGTGTCGTATCTGGGCTCCCGGCCCTCCCTTCTTAGTGCCCAGGTTGCTCAGCTGTTGGTTAATTGTCTGTACTTATTGTTCCACAGTGGCTCACCTGGTGATCATTTCCTGCTTGTCAGTCCAGCCTACAGCTAGCCCCTTATGGCTATTTAAACTGCCTAGTTCATTTCTTCCATGTCTTTTCCTTGGTCAAACATATCTGGAGACTCTCTGCTGTGTTCCTGTTGAAGACTTGCCTGGCTGACATCCCTTCTAGTTCCTGATCTTGTCTGCTGCCTCCGACTACGCTGATCTCTGGCTTCCTAAATTACTGGCTTGTTTTGACTACCCGCTTTGGCTACTGTACCCTGGCTATGCTTTGAATCTGTTTACTATTTGTACCATTTTTACCATTATATTAAAAGGTGTGATTTTTACTGCATTTTCTGTCTCCATCTGATTCATGGTTCCTGACAACTTGACCCCAATGAAAGTGTCCAGCAGCACTTATCACAAAGAACCAGCAAGGTGAGTTTAAGAGCATCTAAATACATGGACTGAGCTAGGGCAGGCTTCTGAGGAATTCAACAGTGTTAGCAAAGATCAACAGGCATAAAGCAAGGGCCCAGGTGCGAAACTGCATACTGGTCCTGCAGAGGCTCAGCTGCAACATAAACAGCTTCAAACAGTGACACAGGTTTGTTTGGAGGACAGTGAACTGTAAAAAGGGGGTTTATCACTTTAAACTAAAAGCGGATCCATTCTTGAGATTTCTTCATACTTCTAAACAGGCCCCATTCCCATTACAAGCAACATTAGAACCTTGTTTTTTCTTTTGTTCACAATATTTCCCTTGTGGAAAATTCATCAGTTCAGTAATAAAAGTGGCTGGATATCACATCGACTTTGAAGATCATTCAGCTCTCACACTTCACTTTTCTTAGATGAATTTTCTTCATAAGTACTTTCCCATCTTACTAAATTGCATAGTCACAAGGCTCTCTAAACATTTTTCAGAATATCCAAACATAAAGTGGATCCAAATGTAATCACTAAAATCTCATATAATCGTTAATATGTACATGTAATTTTAAATATGTTTAAGTAATTTTAAATTTTTAGAAATCTGCAGTAATTATTACAATAATTCCTTGTAATTCAGCTTAGTTTGGGCACTGTTCAATGATGACAATGGGGGGTTATTTATGAAAGGCAAATCAACTTTGCACTGCAAGTGAACTTGAAAGTGCACTGAAAGTGCACTTGGAAGTGCAGTCGCTGTAAATCTGAGGGGTAGATCTGAAATGAGGGGAAGCTCTGCTGATTTTATCATCCAATCATGTACAAGCTAATATGCTGTTTTTTTATTGTCCTTGCCTGTCCCCCTCAGATCTACAGCGACTGCATTTCCAAGTACACTTTTAGTGCACTTTCAAGTGCACTTGCAGTGCACTTGTAGTGCAAAGTGGATTTGCCTTTGTTCTATATCTGTTGCCTGCATTGTCACCTGGCAAAACATGTGCTTCCATTGGAAACTATAGATAGCTGAGCCACTATGATCACCATTAAGAAATCTTATCACATTATAGTTCACTTAAACATGCTTGCTCGAAACATTGGTGAGACGTTTTCTACTGTGTCATCTCAATATTTCTTCTTCTGTGTCCAACCTCAGTCCCTTTTTTGCATCATCCTCTTACATGACCATCATTTGTCCCACACATCCACCGGTGGATCCTATCAGTGGTCTGTATGTCAAACTTATCTTCCCCTATCATCTTCCTAATTCAATAGGCCCTCATCTGCATGATGTCTTGTATAGTCCTGTGACTTTAATCTATTACATAAATACTGCAACCTCTAGACATCAGATAACTCCAACCATGTTCTCTCTTCAATTACAGGATTCATAAAATTAATTATTAAAGTTGTGCTGACATGATTCATGGCATGCCAAAGGTACACTCTCTTATCTGAAAATGATAATGAGTTCAAGCTCCCAAATTATGCATAAAAGTTTGCATGCCAACAAAGAAGTGTCCTAACTGTTTCAAATTTAAATCCTAGTAGTTAACTGTCTGCAGCCAATATTCATGAGCTCCCTCTACAACTGACAGTCCCATGTCTTTATTCAATGTTCATAAAAATAAATATTTTAAATTGTTAGATACAGAGGTGCCAGTGTTGAAGATTGTTAATAAAGCTTCCAGTAGCAGTTTTTTAGTAGTAGACTGGGGAAGGGGTCATTTTTGGATAGATATGTTTTGAGTTCAATGGATAGTTTGCACCTACAACCTAAAAATCTGTGACTGTGGGTGCAAACTGTGAGTGAAAAACTTTGTGGAACCTCTTTCAAAAAAGTTTTCACAGTGCATAATGGTCACTAAGCATTGTATTTTATCTGAATTTCACTCTAATGCCGCATGCACACGATCTGACTACTCGTCGGAAAAAGATATGACGGCTTTTCCGATGGGATTCCGCTCAAGTTTGCCTTGCATACACACGGTCACGCAAAACTTTGCTGAACTTACAACCGTCAAGAACACGGTGACGTATAACACTACGACGAGCCAGGAAAATTAAGTTCAATGCTTCCGAGCATGCGTCGAATTGTTTCCGAGCATGCGTAGAAATTTTGCACGTCGGAATTGCCACAGACGTTCGCATTTTCGTAAATTGAGAACATGCTCTCAATCTTTTGCTGGCTGGAATTCGGCCAGCAAAAGTCCGATGGAGCATACACACGGTCGCATTTTCCGACTAAAAACTCTCATCGGTCTTTTGCGGGACGAAATTCCGATCGTGTGTACGTGGCATTAAAGGGGTTTCTAATTTAAAATTGACCCTTTTTCAAAAACTTCTAGGTAGATGCATGGATAACGTCTCTTCCCACCCTGTCATTGTTTCATATGTGGTTTACTTTTAATATACCCTTATTTCCAAAGCGGAGTTTAATGTTATCTAAGCTGATGTTTTAAAGTAACAGCAAACAAGCTACAATAGACAAAAATGGCACAAAAATTTGCAAAAAAAAAAAATGCCCCCAAATTGATGTTGATAGTAATGTATGTCCTTGAAAGTCCAGTGGTAAACATAACAGGTTTTTGACAGTGCAGCACCTCTCTGAAGCAAGGGTGAATCTTTTGGGTGAATCTCTCTAATGCACATATAAGGAAAAAAGGAGGGCACCACTGACTAAGTGTAGCTGCTCTTTCCTGAAATGTGCAGCCAGGCCCTCCTCGCTCATAGCGTGTGACATCATCTCCACAGCTCTGAATTGCCAGCTGCTTCCCTGCACCACTCCACTTGTCATCGATCTAAAGAAATCCAAGCCATCTGCAGTACTTGTACCCTGCTGTTCCCTGTTAAACTCTTCTTAGCTCAGCCACTTCCCTAACAAACTGTGCTGCATATGACTATTCAGCTGATGACAATTCATCATGGGAGGAGTAACCAAGAGACCGGGGTTATTTATATGTAGATTTTCATTCTATCACATTGAGTACATTAATGTGTGTTTTTATCACTATAAAACAAAAAATACCTAAGCGCAATCACTCCTATAAGTGAAAACTCGAAAATGCAGAAATAACGTGAACCTAATGCTGGCCTTACACTATACCTAAAATCGGCCAAAATTCGGTCATTTGGACAGCTCGTTCCCTTTTTTGGCCAGTTAATGGGCACAAATCGATAATCGGTTGTGACGTTTTTGAGCCAAAAAAAGAAAGACAAGTTTGGAAATGTTCTGCTCCATTGGAGTGCTGAGCTGTGGAAGGGTGGGGAGCAGCCATCTCAGTGGCTCGCTGAGACGCTCAGTCAAGGCAGCTGGCGAATACAGACTTCCTAAGTCGGGATGATGCGCTGCCTCGACTGATTGCAGTGACGTCAGCAGAGAGCGGACTTCAAAACAGGTCACAGGAGTGCAAAACAATTTGCACTCCTGTGACCCTTAGGAGAAGCCCAGCCTAGAAAGCTCAGACTGGACTTCTCCTTTAACATATGTTTATCCTATTAATCCTTAAAATGTATCATACATTTTATTTATTTCAGTGTCTTAATTTTCCCCCGCAACTTGTAGATCCTGATGTAGATCCTCAGACAGTGCACATCCCATCACCATAATACATATGTTCTCACCTTATAACTAGATCTAATAGATATTAGGTCATATGCGCCTACCCCTTTAAATGGGGATCTTACAAGCCACAGCAACAATCTCCACTCCAATTTACAGAAGTGATACCATGAGGTTGCATGCTCCATCAGTATTAGGCAAAACGATGAGATAGACCTCCAGCAAGATGGTTGCTTATTCACTTTCGGGTTATGGCATGATTTCACTGGCTCCTCTCAATGTGTTGCGTCATGTGGCTATCTCAGGGGTTAAAGGGCCGATAGCACGTTATGCCTTTTATATACATGGAGCCTAATTGGTGTCACGGGGATAATAAACATCTATATCAGCCGCCATTTTTCTGTAAACCGGTTGATAACACAGGATTAAGACCAAACTGAAGCCATTTTCTTGGTGATCCAGAGGACATGTATGTGAATGGATAGCTCAGAGTCTAACTGTACACCCTACCACATAAACAGGGCCCATTTTCTTGGAGTTACAAATCAAAAGTTAAAAAAATTAAACCCAATTTAAATTAAAAATCAGTTGAAGTTTGTCACTATTGTTAAAAACTTAAAAAATATAATTAAAATCTACCACTGATCTCTGCAGTTAAAACGCTACATCAATTTATCATACCGAATATATAATAAATACCACATATAAATAAATAAGCAAAATGACTAAAGGCCACACAAGCAATTAACCAGTAAATATATATATAAAATACACACATCAGTCTATATATAGTAGTATATGGTTACATGGAAATTGAGGGTAACAAGAAGAACAAGGTGCAAGGGGGAATGTCACATGTCATGAATTTATACACAGTAAATATAACTATATATCTGCTAATATATGTTAAAATATACTTATATCGACTAATAAATACCCACAAAGAAGAGTTACCAAGTGTTCCAAGGGACCTTATCACATCAAACCAAAAATTATATATATAAAAGTTTACATAGGGGCATGCCTAGCCCAAGTACCAGGTATGATTAATAATTATTATAAAGGATACATAAAAAAGCTTGACCTACTAGGATAAATGTGTTGTACCTTGCACTAACAACAGCTAATAATTCAAGAAAACTATCGTATTTATCGGTGTATAACAAGCACAGGCACATAACGTGCACATTCATTTTAAGAGGGAAGTTTCAGGAAAAAACTTACATTTTAAATAAGGAACTTTGAAGCAAAATAAGGGTCAGTGCCCATCTGCAGCCTCACCATTGTCATCAATGCAGCCTGATCAATGCCCATCTGCAGCCTCACAAGTGCCATCAATGCAGCCTCATCAGTCCACATCAATGCAGCCTCACTTGTTTCATATTTTCCCTCCAAATTGTGTTTAACATAAATCTATAATCCATAAAACCTTTCTAATAACCTTGTCAAAATTAAAACATAAAATATGTTCTTAACTTCAATTTGTTCATATAAGTGAGATGATTTCAAAACTAAATACATATTACAATGTAAAGTTAATCCTATCTTGTTTATGTACCTTTAAGAAAAATGTACTCTGTCTTAATTAACAACAGATGTTCCCTCTAACTAGAATGACTCTATTGTAGGGATGTTTAACCCTTTCAACTTTGAAAATACACTATATATGAGTGTAAAAAATGATGTGTAAAAAATATCTCATCTTGATATAATAAACATGTCCTGTCACATAAAAATGATATATAAAAACTGTAATATATCTGATGGATAAATGATTTCATCAGTAGTTAAAAAAACTAAAAAGTCCATTGTTTTTAGAATGTCCTCTCTTATCAGAGGTTCTCGAGAATTTTTCTTCTTCTTCTTCTTCCTGCACTCTGTAAAGTTGGAAAAACTTTATTGAACATTAAAATGACAACAATAATTATAACGAATGGATCTCTTCTGTCAATTCTTCTCCCAGAACTGATATTCTTAAACTTCAAGATTTTGTTCCCATCTGGAAGGTCTAGAAATATTAAATTTCTTTCTTTTGGTGACTTACAAGTCAGATCCTAAAAAAGAATGCAGTATCATTATTGAGAATTTAAATACATGCAAAATATACCTTCATTTACTTATTCATTTTACATACCAAAATTCTAATATTTTATTATGACATACAAACCATATTTTAATAATAACATTTCTAATTACCTTACTTTGCTCTATTTTTCTTAAAATTACCTATACTCTAATTTATTATTCTGTGTATTTAAACGACAGGACGCAATTTCTCTTTTTTTAGTCATAATATAAAATCTTGTTTTCATAAACCAAATAAAAGATTTTAAATTACCCCAGAAGACAAAAGCGAATTATATATTCATTCACTTCTCCTCTATAATATTTCAGAGTAATGCGTGCTGTACTGTACATCTAACATTTTCAATTCAGCATTTTCTGTAGAATTTTTGCTGAATAGTATAACCATTCTTTGGGTAACACATAGAAAGACCTGTTGAACAATTCTTAATATTATTGACAAATCCTGTCTCAAAGCATTGCTCAGCACTTGTTCTAACAATCCCATTTATATGCTTTCTGAATAAATTTAGCTGAGAATGTTCTGTTATCACATCTACCTCTATGGGTTTAGATTTTAAAGTTTTAAAAAATGGGCAATATTTGTCATATAATTCTCCTGAATGAATTCTCTTAAAAAGAATTTTTAATGACAGATCAGGTGTCCGTAATATGATCATCCTAGATCTCACAATCTTTTCTGTTACTTTGACTGCAAAATAAACACTTAACAATTGCTTCATATTTGTGTCAAAAGTCTTTTCCATATTTGTCAAACCTCTGGAGAAAAAAACTATTATTTTCGGTTCACCATCTTTTACCTGAAATAAAATTACTGAGATGGAATTCTCAGATACCTTAGTAGACAATAAAACAGGCATAGACATTCCAATTTCGATTGTATGCAATGAAACAGCATTCTGCAAATCTTTTTTCAGCATTTCAAAAACATCTGTATGGGTTTGAGACCATTGATCAAACACAACATCTTTTTGTTTCAGGAAATCAAATAATGGTTTAACTTTATCATCATATTCCTGTAAAAACTCTTTGCAAGAATTTACCTCACTCAAAAATTGATATAATGCCTTGTAAGATGTTGGAACTGGAATAACAGAAATGTTTCTAACTTTTTCCTGTGATAACATTCTCTGTCCATGACTAATTTGCATATGAAGAAAATTAACTTTATCTTTCATTAACTGAACTGACTCTGTGTTCAATTTCAATCCTGCTGTTTGTAACAAAGTAAATAACTCTGTCAACAGAGTGACATGTTCCTCTGTATTTTGGGTAGACAACAAAATTTTGTCCACATGCTGGAAAACACATTTTGGTCTAGAAAATTTTGATAAAACTTTCTCCAAGCACTCGTGCACTATTCCGTCACTGATTTCCATTTCTGGAATTATTCTAGTGAAGGCATAAGTTTCTTTATTGAAACTGAAGGCAAGTTTATAATGACAACTGTTTGCTACTGGTACTGAAAAATGACTATTGGAAATTTCCAGTACTGAAAATACTTTGGCCTTGGCATCCATTTGTGACATTAAATTTAAATTAGGAACAATAGGTTTGTTATTTGTAATGCATTTATTCAGTGATCTTAAATCAACTGATAAAGAATACGAATCATCAGCATTCTTGATAGGCCAAATACAATTATTTACCACTGATTTTGCCTTCTTTAATATTCCTTGTTGTAAAAATGATTGTACAATGTCAGAAACTGGACCTATTGATTCTTGTGGCAACTTATTTTGAATTTGGGGTTCAGGGTCTCGTCCCTCAATTTCTATCTCAATATCTTTAAACAAACCTGTATCCATTTTGTTCTGACTCCAAAGACTTTTATGTGCTCTTACCGATTGTTCCAATTCGAGATTGGTTCCTGTGTGTGGCTAATTAAGATCTGAAGAAATGTCAGCGACTGCTGTACAAATACTTCCAACATTATTGTACATGGAAGAATCTATTAACCTAGATTTGGGCCTAGATGAATCTTTCCATATAGTAGAATTACTTAAATCAATAATCCAATCTAATTTACTAATTACATCCATGCCTAAAATATTCTCTGTATTTTGGCAACACCAGATGTCCATTTTAGTTTTTAAAACTCCCGGAATCTCGAAATTCACACCAGAAACTTTAGCTGCAACTGTATTTCCTTTTCCATTGAAACCAATTAAATTACATTTTGGAGAATCAATATTCACATGTAATTTGTTTTTAGTTAAACTGAGTTTAGATCCTAAATCTATTAACCATTTAGTATCCTTGCCATTTAATAAACCATGTAACCATGGCCTTCCACTTTCATCTAATAAAAGTGAAGTCACATATTTTAATGTTGGAGATGACTCAGAACCTTTTTTCCTAAATCCTGATGGTGATGGAAGTAATCCATCCCTCTCATTTTCATCATTGTTTTTCAAATTGATTGAACTGTCATTAACAGTCAATGTACTGATCTGTTTGACTTCTGAAGCATAAGGCAAATCAGTCAAACAATTGTTTGAAGAAGAAAGAATATATTGCTCAGAAATATGTTCTGTATTTTCTACTTTCAAAGTTTTCCTTTGTGTAGTATGTAGGGAAGTATTTCCTGTCTGCTCTGAAACTTTAGTTCTGCCTGTGATGTGTATCTCACCATCTCTGGGTGTGGCCTTACACGTGGCACTCTGAACGCCATTTTGTAATATATCTAAACGGTGTCTGCATTCAGCAGCTTTATTCAGTATTTTTGTTTTAAGCAAAACTTCATGTTCCTGGTCATCAACCTTGAAAAACCGCATATCTTGTACAAAAGGCTTCTGCATAGAATCTGCAGTAACATTCATAGAGGCTGCATTAACATTAATCTCTAAACTCTTGCTTGACTCTGCTTTAAACTTTACATTATTCTGTAACTCAGACAACTGAATATCCTTTATTTGAATTGCACTCTGCAAATCATCTATCCTTTCAGTCAAAATCTGACAATTAGTACATAAACTATTGTCCATTGTTTCCTCTTTTGTACCAACTACATTGCTTTCAAAAACTCCTGATATCATTGTATCATAAACTTTAATCAACTTAATCAAATTCCTAACCTGTTTGCTGAATTTCTTAAATGTAAATTTTGACTTTTGTATTTTCTTATTAGCCTGTAAGCATTCATTGAACATGTAACACCATAATTCATCATCTTTAACAAACTTTGACAAATTTTTAAATTCTAAATCACTCTCACTGGATAATTCATGAATTAAATCCATAACTTACCAATGTAAGACGGCTTCCTTCATGTAACACGCGTTCCCTCTCTTGGCGGGAAATTACGTCATCAAGAAACAGATTTTTCTTGTACGTGCACAAACGTCTCACCGATTCGGATATTTCTTTTCCTTCCAAGTTCAATTCAATGATGCCGAAAATGAGCTTTTTCGATTTCTCCTGAAAGCTTGTCTGAATAATCACTGTTTTTGCTGATATTCCCTCTCGACAAGCGGAAGGAGAAATTATTGAAAAAAAATTTGATATTCGGACAAAAAGAATCTGGCAATTGGCTCACCACTGTAAACTGTATTAATAACTATATTTCAATAATTCATATTGATGAGAAAAGTTCCAAGAAAAATCTGTTAAGTTCTCGTGTAAAACCTCCAAAATTGATTTAATGATCAATTAGCAAAATGTTACAAAAACAATGTCAAAATGTAGAATACAAAAATAGATTATTCTTAAAATAAAGTTTAAATCAGATATGTCTGTGTGTATATCTTGAGATCTGTGTGTGTGTGTCTTGATGGAGAGCTGCAGTGTAAGTGTCTTCCCCCACAGTCTGTCTGAACTCCTTCAATTAACCCCCCCACCTTTTTCCATAGAGGCTGGCTTAAAAAAGGTTCGTTATAGTCCCATAGAAAAGACCGGGAGATTTGAATTACTCCTTCCAACATTCCTAAGGGTGGGGCTATGAACTATGTGAAAAAAGCTATCATTTAAAGAATCATTTAACTTACAATATATACATTTCCTTTAAACATATAAAATCCTACATATTAGTATACATATATGTAAAATGCAGTGTTCTTATTAATACCCTAATCAAGAAATATAGTAATGTAAAGAAACAGCTTATATTCTTAACATACTGAAACTTTGTGTCTTTGGAAAGACTGTAATCCTATCCCTTACGATGGGGGAGGTGAAATGGTCTACACTAAATTGTATCCATATGTGATATCTCTGCCAAGCAATGCATACAAAGCCTATACCAGCATAAACTTATATGAGTATAAAAACCTATATAACTTCACCTTTTCCCAACATAGAAGATATACATATATTTATATATATATTTATATATATAATTCAATTATCACAAGAACTCAACCATTCATAAATTCTGATATTCTAACAGGGTGCCTCTCCAATGCTTCTTGTACTTCTCCACTCCCTAAAAGGAAAGTAGGAACAGATCCTTATTGTAGTGGAGCCGGGAATGATTTGAAAGATTGTGTTAAACCAATTGAAATGTTTTACATATGTTTCTGTACTCTCTTCATTAATTGCCTTTTGGTCTGTCTAATAAATTGTTTGCCACAAGGGCATTCCATGGCATAGACCACTCCATCTTTCTGGCATGTTATGAAGTCCTGTATCTCATGCATTCTACCATTGCTAGTTGCATGGAACATCTTCCTTTCTATCTAAATGTTCCTATTCCTCGTACACCCGTAACATATCCCACAGGCATAAAAAGCCTTTCATATCAAAAAATAACAATTCCTTTTTTGGGGGGTCAACTACATTCTGCACCAACCTACTTCTAAGGTTTGGTCCTTTATTGTAAAAATAATTGGGCCCAGAGGGCAACACATCTTGTACATGTTTTTATCTTCCCTGCCTCTACATAGATCTCCAAATCCAGAAAGTCTATTTTGCTGGTACTTACTTCCAGGAAGTTTTTTTAAGGAACATACACGGACACTTTGTTTTTCATATTATTCTTTTATTTTAGGTATTTATAGCAGTGAACATATGATTCTATTCTATATATTTGCACACATTCACCTGGTATATTGTTTTTGAGTGCTGCGTAGCACTAATTTATATGTGTTTTTATAATTGATTTCCATAAAACTACATGTAGTTAGTGGCACTTTTACTTCCTCTGTTTATTCCCTATATGTGCAAACAAGCTCAAATGTGCAGCACCTTCTCTCTTCCCACTATAACGTCTATGCAAGTCCATTGTTCTTCCTTACCTAACCACCTAGCATTACCATGCTAGCATCCAGACGTAGGTGCTAGAATGTATACTAGGATTTGTGAAGGCCTTAAATCTGAACCTTGAATACAAACACTTTCCATTAAATAAATTACCAAATAGCCGCACAGGAGTAAATCCACTTTGTGTGCACTAAATGCTTTCAAAACCCAGATATAACTTTGTAAAACCAGCAGTGTGCTTCACATAGCGTTTGCAGAGAGCAGACCTGTGATGGGAACCAGTCCTCTCTACAGGCTACACTGCAGTTGCACAGCACAGCCTAGTCTGGGACACACTCCACACCTGTAATTGGAAAAAGCAGCAGCACATTTAGTATGTATGTAAATCATAAATGATATAATTTTTTAAAAAATTAACCATGTTTAGTGCCCCAGGCTACTAGGTTCTAAAGTTAGTTTTTGGCCTCTCTGTAGCCAGGGTTCTATTGGTGCCAGCTCGATTACTTTCCCCAGTTTTCCCAGAGAGCATTGGGACATACAGTAGTGTGCGGAACAATACAGGCCCTGGCCTGCAGATTATTGACTCTTCAGCCAATCCCTGGTCAGTATTTTGGGTGACCAGCAGGGAGCTAAGAGGGGTATAAATGATCTGGAACTCAGAGCAGAGGTCTCTTGTTTCCTGGGGGAGTAAGACGCAGCCTGAGGGCAGTAGCATCCTTGGGAGTTCACTTGCATTTCAAAGAATTCTATATGGCATGGGTGCTCACCCTGTGGACCTCCAGCTGTTGCAAAACTACAAGTCCCAAGAGGAATTGCAAGGCTAAAAGTTAGAAGCATGACTCCCAAAGTGAGAGGCAATATTGGAGTTTTAGTTCTGCAACAGCTGGATGGCCACAGCTTGAGCACCCATGCTTTATGGGGTCCCAGCTTTTGCTTGGCTGGGGGACCTCTGGCCTAGTCTCTTGAAGATTGCTGAGAGCTCTTCTAAGGATCCAGGACACAGACAATCCAAGTACAATAACTGACTGATACAGCAGACAGCCACACAGTATTCTCAGCAAACAGTGGGTACTATCCTTCTGGACCTAGAGACATTCTTTGGCTTCTTATGGGAGAGCCTTCCTTTTGTACATTCAGGACTGTATTCCTGCTGAGGAGTCCGTGTTTTGTACCATTCTTCTGCATGTCAAAGTGATGCTTTCACCCTGAAGTATTAGTGCAAAGTTAATATCCTCATTTGCAAGTTCTTCAGTTAAGGAAGTATCCCTAGGCTCATCCTCACCCTATCCAAGTTCATACCCAAAGATAGAAAAAATGTAAAAAGACATGCACAGCCTATTCTCTGACTTGAGTGATTGGAAAATACTGTGTGCCTGCCTGCTATGTGCCTATCAGTGAATGAAACCAGGGACCAAACAGCCAGACCGATACCATCTGTGTGCTACACCTGTTTCTAAAGTAAATGTTCAACATTAAGGAAAAAAATAATCCAACTTCCATTGGATATCCTCAGTTTATATTGTCTTTCTGCACATATTCAACTCTTTTTTATTGTATTTTTATTTTTATTTCATTTGTTGTTATTGCTTTTCAAGCAAAGGAAAATGTGGAATCAGAAAACATGATTTTATCAAAAATAAGAAATATTTTATAACCTTCCACTCAGGTGTGTATCCTGTTCATAGATTCTTTTTTAACCACTTGCCGACCCCAATATGTATATATACATTGCGCTTTGCAAGTGGTTTACCAGATTTATGGCTGAAGCTATCAGCCATAACCTCAGTTTTCTTTTCAGGCGGCGGTTGGCTTTCTCTCAGGAGTGTTCCGAGCAGCTCATGAGCCACTGGAACGTTTTCAGAAGCAGCCAGATGGGACATCCCCCCTCCCTCCATTTGCCGGTGTTTCTCAGGCTTACTGTTTCCACCAGCGCACCCAAGAAATTATACGTTGGTGAGGCTGGCTGGTCACAGAGGCCTACCTGTAAAGAAAACATTTGATAAATTTGGATCTCCACTCTTCACTATGTTGAAGAGCTGACGCTTTCAGAAGAATCTTTTGCATACATTTCTGGGAGTGTCAGATGCCTGTTTCCCTTCTGTGTTCAGTGGTTCCTTTTTGCAGTGCCCTATGTCACTACCGGACACAGTAATGATGCAGCAGCCGGCAAATGGAACCACAGCTCTTGGAAGAGGACCAATCCAACACACCCAGAAGTGTGTAGAATGATAATGGTTCTTCTTTAGCTCTGCAAGAAGCCACGTACACACGAGCGGACTTTACGGCAGACTTTGCTCGGCGGACTTTTCGACATACTTTATGACGGACTTTCTGAATGAACGGACTTGCCTACACACAGTCCACCAAAGTCTGTCGAATTCGTACGTGATGACGTACGACCGGACTAAAACAAGGAAGTTCATAGCCAGTAGCCAATAGCTGCCCTAGCGTGGCTTTTTGTCCGTCGAACTAGCATACAGACGAGCGGACTTTTCGACCGGACTCGATTTTGACGGATTAATTTAAAACATGTTTCAAATCTAAGTCCGTCCAACTTTTGAGAAAACAAAGTCCGCTGGAGCCCAAACACGATCAAATTGTCTGACGAAATCCAGACTGCCGGGCAAAGTCTGACGTAAAGTCCGCTCGTGTGTACGCGGCATTAGTCTTTACACGGGATGTTTACCCAAAGTGTGGAAGAGCATGGAAGAGCATGGGAGCTGGATATGAAAGCTCACCTCCACCCTTCTTACTAAGACTCTAGAGAGACTCCTGTTTTTTCACAGGTGTTCTGCAGAGTGTAGCTTCACTTCATGTCCCATGTTTTAAAAGTTTATGTTGTAAGACAGCATGATGAAATAATATACACTCACCAGCCACTTTATTAGGTACACCTATTCAGTTGCTTGGTAACACAAATTGCTAATCAGCCAATCATATGGCAGCAACTCAATGCATTTAGGCATCTAGTATGTGGTGAAGACAACTTGCTGAAGTTCAAACTGAGCATCAGAATGGGGAAGAAAAGGGATTTAAGCGACTTTGAACATGGCATGGTTGTTGGTGCCAGACGGGCTGGTCTGAGTATTTTAAAAACTGCTGATCTACTGGGATTTTCACGCACAAGCATCTCTAGGATTTACAGAGAATGGTCCGAAAAAGAGAAAATATCCAGTGAGCGGCAGTTGTGTGGACAAAAATGCCTTGTTAATGTCAGAGGCCAGAGGATGGGTAGGTTTATTTGAGATGATAGAAAGCCAACAGTAACTCAAATAACCATTGTTACAACCAAAGTATGCAGAATACCATCTCTGAATGCACAACACATCGAACCTTGAAGCAGATGAGCTACAGCAGCAGAAGACCACACCGGGTGCCACTCCTGTTAGCTAAGAACAGGAAACCGAGGCTACAATTCGCACAGGCTCACCAAAATTGGACAACAGAAGATTGGAAAAACGTTGCCTGGTCAGATGAGTCTTGATATAGAGCTGCAACATTCAGATGGTAGGGTCAGAATTTGGCGTAACCAACATGAAAGCATGGATCCATCCTGCCTTGTATCAACAGTTTAGGCTGGTAGTGTAATGTGTAGGGGATATTTTCTTGGAACACTCTGGGCCCCTTGGGATGTGGTGGAACGGGATATTCACATCATGGATGTGCAGCCGACAAATCTGCAGCAACTGCATGATGCTATCAAGTCAATATGGACCAAAATCTCTGAGGAATGTTTCCAAGGCCTTGTTAAATCTATGCCATAGAAAATTAAGGCAGTTCTGAAGGAAAAAGGGGGTCCAACCTGGTACTAGCAAGGTGTACCCATCAAAGTGGCAGGTGAGTGTATATCAATAACTATGAGCTAACACTGTGATGCTTATCTGCCCACAGGCTTCCATCAGTACTCCCTTCTCACCCCTTCAATAGGAAAAGTTATCTCGTTAAAATGTCTTTTTAGACATTTAGTTTTAGTTGCAACAAATTGTAACATGAAATGAGACCCTGAAAGTGAATTTTACAATACAGCTTAGTTGCTGGAACAGGTTTGTAGTTTAGAGGCATCTAGTAATAGGTTTACGTTTTCACTTCTTGGGGCACAGTATTTTTAAAACAGCCCTGTCTAAAAACTGAAGCCATGGACCTATTTTTGCATATTTATATCATAATTCATTGCTACTTTTTCATGTCAGAACAATGGTAATCCTACTAAAAAATATAATTGTAACTACTGAAATCACTTGTAATATCAACATGCATTAAAGGCATTTGTAAATATTGTGCATTTTTCTTTTCTTCCAGCTCTAATTATTCATTAAAAAAAATCATAAAAATAAATATAATAATAAAATTAAAAAAACTAATCCGAGTCTTGGATTTCTGGATGACGATTGTTTATGTATCTTGCCATTAACAACATAGGTTTAGTCCTTCACTATTTTTTTTTCTTTTGGTTATAGGACTATAAAATTCATCATCCAAATGATCACAATAAAAATTAATGCAACATGGAATTTTAAACTCTAGAAAGTTCAGTTATACCTTTCATAATTTTTGCTGGTTAAGACATAATTACATATCTTGAATTGATATGCATCGTTAAAATAGCAGACTAACTTTTATCACTTTAACAGTGTAAATGATTCAAATAAATGTGCTGGGGCTACTTTTCATGGGAGGCACTTTGGAATAAAAAGACAGGATTTCCGAAACTTGTGCTGGTAAATGGCGTCCTGCTGTAGGTGGTAGCAGATTAGAAGTTCCTTAGAGGTTTATTGTGCTGATCATCAGTGGTATGAACACTGAAAACACCCGAAAGCTGGAAGTGGAATCCCACTTTAACACTGTCCTTCCACGAAAATGGAAGATCTAGTTTATTGATAGCTCACACCCCCCAATAAAAATTGGTTTAAAAAGCACATAACAAATAAACTTTTTCCCATCAATTTTTATTTTTTTTAAATCTCACCTTGGGCCCAGCTTCCGGTGCCTCAGAGAGGCAGGGGTGATATCACCATGCCTTACTGATGCCTCCCATACAAACTACATTAGACTGAAATGTATTCTTATGGGATTTAAAAAACCCAGCTCTCGCTAGAGCAGGGGTCTCAAACTAGCAGCCCTCCAGCTGTTGTGAAGTCCCTTGAGGCATTGCAAGGCTGACAGTTGCAAGCATGACTCCCACAGGCTGAGGCATGATGGGACTTGTAGTTTCATAACAGCTGGAGGGCTGCCAGGCCCCTGCTCTAGAGGAACTGTTGAGAAGCAATGACAAACATCAGGCTTGAGGTAATTTTTTTCTTAATTTTCGAAAAAAACTTTTCTTATGACATGCTTTTTTAAGCATTGTATTGGGGAGGTGAGGGCTGTCAGTAAAGTGGACATTCCCTTTTCATGGAGAGACCGCTTTAAGGACAGAGGAAGGAGGCCATGCCTCTGAAACACATTGCCATGGCAACTGTGTGACGTCCACAATCTCTCCCCCCCCCCCGGTATCCTGTTTGTGTGTCCTCGGAGAGCTGCACCGGCTGGACCAGGCGCTTGTGCATTAGGATCTGCGTGTTGAACGTGGTGGTGGATAGCCTTTGATGTGCTGCCAGGATCCCCCCAGCTAGGTTGAACGTCCACAGCTCCCCCCTCCCCTGTCGGGATCTTGAGGTGGTTTTGGGAGTGCGGCCACAGTGGAATACTTATGCTGTATCTATCTGCACACAATGTGAGTTTGACCATTGTAGTGTTTTTAACTTTACCAAATTAAAGCCAAGTTACACTAGGGTGGCTTTGCGCTCTCTTCTTTTGTGTTTTTATCCATAGAGAGCAGCAGCACCCTTTGACTTGTCTAATTATAACAAATAGCCAGCTGGAGGGCTATATTAAACTGTTAATCAGCGCACCTGCTAGTTTTTTCTTTTGTGTGCATTTTTTGTCTTTAAGGACAGTCCAAAATGAGCAGATTCCCCAACAACAGTGACAAGATTAAGAGATCTGCATATGGGACTTTACTGGGACATGGTGTTCTGCATGGACTGGCCAAATAAGTAAGACCCCTGACACTCACACCTTTACCCTCACCTTCAAGGGTGTCCTTCTCCCCACTATTATTATGTAACCAATTTAGGCAAGACCTTTTTGTATATGGGCACTTTGGGGGGTTGGTTTTCTACAGAAGTAGAGACTGTTAATTTACTAAAGTGAATGTTAACTGAACAAGTGAAGCTATGTTCACTTCAATCATCCAATCACATGGAAGCACAAATCCTGTTGTAGTTTTTTTTTCTTGCAAATAATACGTTTTTGAATGTGAACAACTGAACATAGCTTCAGCTCGTTTACAAAATGGAAATTTACTTTGTAAAGCATACATCTACTTTCCAAAATGAACATTCACTTTTCTGGGTGAAAAGCCTCTACTCTTTTATTAAAAGAGCCCCAAACTCTTACTTGCTGCAGAGGCAGCAGGCAGAATTTACAAAAGTGACCAGAAAGGGCTGTATTTAGTTAAAGTGGTTGTAAACCGCTGAGTGCTTTTTTTTTCTTCAGACCTGCAAGGTAAAGACATAATGTGCTAGTATGCATCGCATACTAGCACATTATGTGCAACTTACCTGAAAACAAAGCATTCCAGGGATGCAATGTTATCGCTGGAGGCCACTTTTACCTTCACCCATCTTCCTTCCGGGTCCGCGGACTCTGGCTGTGTGACTGCGTGCACGGAGGAGCTGTCATTTAGGGCACAGGATTCTGAAGGAACAACCCGTGTGGCCGTTTTTCAAAGTGCATGCGACGATGATGTCATTGAGTGCATATATAGTAAATATCTCCTAAATGGAGTGTGTTTAGGATACATTTTCAGAACCTATAGGTAGGCCTTATTATAGGCTTACCCATGTGCATAGCAATAGGGATCACAGGGGTCGCAATTGCAACCCCGCCCACATTCCAGGGGGCCCATGCGGCCTCCCCAGTAGCGTATCATCTGTGGGTGCAAAGTGTGCAGTGTACCCATGAATGAGGTGCTGCAGCTTCACCTGTCACTGCCCAACCTCTGGCTCCTGTCACAGATGATCCTATGTGACTTGTTTCTCAGTCACACAGAGATCTCTTGCTGGAACTTTGAGTGGCAGTCTGGGGGCGGGAACTGCATCTCTGGAGGGGGCGTGTTGCTGATGTAATATCATCCACCAAAACCCCCGGAAGGAAAGGAAATCTGTCATCCCTGTGAGAGACAGAGAGATGTGATTCTGAAGTGGGCTCTGTTAAATTAGGGAGGAGGGGGACTTGCACAGACTGGGGGATTGTACAGACTTGGGGGGACTTGTGCAGACTGGGGGGGCTTGTACAGACTGGGGGGGGACTTGTGCAGACTGGGGGGGACACTGAGGGGGGACTTGAGCAGACTGGGGGGGGAGCTTATGCAGACTGAAGGGGTGGATTTGTGCTGACTGGGTGTAGTCAGTGGGAGTATCTAGGCGCATGGTGGAAGTGGCGGATGGTAGTGGGGGGGCCAGGTCAACTTTTGCACTGGGGCCCACAAGCTTCAAGCTATGCCTCTGAGCTTACCTATCGGTATAAGTAGAGGACTGAGGATTACAATCACTTTAATGGTGCCACGGGAACAGAGCAAAAAAAAAAAAACAGGCTGCCATCTATTATTAATTAAATATATAGAATGCAATATACTGTATATATATATATATATATATATATATATACAGTATATAGAGAGAGGAGAGAGAGAGAGAGTGCAGAGAGTATGAAGAAGGCAATATGTGCAGGAGAGGAGAGTGGAGGGTATAATTCTGGACAGTATATGCAAGAGAAAAATGTAGAGGGTGCAAAAAAACAAAACAAAACGTATACATGTAATTAGTGAAAGGGTCCCTTGACTGTTTTATTGAAAATCTCTACTAACTGGCATATTTATCTTTCAGATCTAATTCTGTCATAGGGTTCCCCTTAACCACTTCAATACACTATATTATATACTGTACACTGCACTATATACCCTGCACTGTATTATATATACTACACTGACTGCACTATATACTCTGAACTGCAGACTTCACTATATACTCTGCAGAAAAATTGGGCCTTAGGTGTTGGTGGTGCCAGAAAACTGTAACCCCTCACAGTTACTCTTGTTGGGTGCAGAAACGGGCCCTGCTGTTAAAGTAGAGTAACACCCAAAAATGGAACTTACACTTTTTGGAATCCCCCCCCTCCAGTGTCACATTTGGCACCTTTCAGGGGGGAGGAGGGAGCAGATACCTGTCTAATACAGGTATTTGCTCCCACTTCAAGGCATAGATCACCGTTGTGTTCGCGGTGACCTACGCCACTTCTGGTGCCTATTCTGTCCTCCCCCGCTGTCTTCAGGGAGACAGAAGACGGCAGGGACCAGTGAGGAACGTGCAGCGCGACTCGCGCATGCGCAGTAGGGAACCAGGAAGTGAAGCCGCATGCCTGATTCCCTTACCGAGGATGGTAGCAACAGATCGGCTTCGGCTGCCAACATCGCAGGCTCCCTGGACAGGTAAGTGTCCTAATATTAAAAGTCAGCAGTTGCAGTATTTGTAGCTGCTGGCTTTTAATATTTTTTTTTTCGGCAGACCTCTGCTTTAAATATTATTTTGAAAATTGTAATTTCATGCCCCCTTTAAACAGGGGCAGAAAAATTGAGTCTTTGTTTTTGGTGGTGCCAGAACACTGTAACCTCTCACAGTTACTCAAGTTAGGCGCAGGAACAGGCCCTGCTGTTAAATAATATTTCAAAAATTGCAATTCCATTCCCCTGTTAAACAGGGGCAGAAAATGTGGGGCCTTGGGTGTTGGTGGTGCCCTTAACCAAAAATATTGTTGGAGGCTAGCATCATCAAGATTCAGGAGGAATAGGATAGGCAGCATAGGCAGTCTTCAAGGGATCCCAGATCCATAGCAAATTCAATCAGTTACATCAGCATCAGGGGCTTGATAGCTGCTGATCCAGGACTGATTCATTTTTTTAAATGTGAGCCTATCAACGGAGTCTGTGGACAGGCGCAGTCTTTGATCCATTACAAACCCTCCAGCAGCACCAAATGTTAATTCAGAAAACATGCTGGATGCAGGACAGTTTAAAGGTATCGGTCAACCGGCCAACTTCTCCACCGCTCTTCCCTCTTCCTCTGACCGAACAAAGCCTCAGAAACACGTTGTCCAGCACCAAGAAATGGTAACCTCCCAGGGTCTGGAAATGCGTTACACAAACTTTTCTTCAAGGTCTCCTGAAGATGTTTCATCCTCTGCTCCCTTTGCGAAGGCAGGATGAGTTCTGCAACTTTACCCTTGTAACCTGGATCAAGAAGGGTTGCCAGCCAGTAATGATCCCTCTCCTTGATACTATGAATCCTAGGGTCCTTTCGCAGGCTTTGCAGAATCAGAGAGGCCATGCAATGTAAGTTTGCAGAGGCATTACATTCTGAGTCCTTTGGGTCACTAAGGATGACATTATCCGTAACTATCTCCCAGCCACGTACAACTCCTTGGGTTTCTGGGGACTGAAAAGCATCCCTTAAAGACTGCTGCGTGTTATCCTCTACATCCATGCTGACACAGTCCTCCTCCTCCTCTTATTCCTGTGTGTTTGGCAGACCTGCAGGAATCTATCTGCATAAAGGGGGCCTTGAGAGGAAAGGAAGTCCTCCTCTTCCTCCCGCTGTTCTGCCTTAAGTGCCCTGTCCATGATTCCATGAAGCGTGTGCTCCAGCAGGAAGACAAGAGGGACAGTGTCACTGATGCATGCATTCACTGCTCACCATCCATATGATTAAGCACAAGATGTGTGAAACTTGTCTACGTGACCACAATTTGGTGTCTCTGGTGTTATCTTTGTGAAGCAAATAAAAGGCAATCAGAAGTTCTGGATGTGCAGCCATTTCTTTCTTCTTTCCAAGTTTCCCATGGAGGCAGGCCGAGGCTAGCACTCTGCAAAATACTACAATCAGCCTTATCTTTATACACCTGGAGCAGCGGTTCTTTTTCTTGTACACCATACATGTGGCCTCCACAAATGATGACAGGACAGTGCATACATCCTTGATCAGTAGCCACAGGCGTGGCAAAAAGAAGCCAAGCTCCCCTGACCCTGTCCTGGTGCCATAGTCACACAGGTACTCATTTATGGCCCTCTGCAGCAACATTGGCAATGTTGAGTTCCTCCTGGAGGGCATGTCACAAATGAGGCAGTTGGTGAGCAGATTACATTCCCATTGAATGACAGCCAGCTGAGCACTGGCATTGTATGGCCGTCGGAAATGACCACAGACTTTTCTGGACTGCCTCAGGAGATCTTGTGAACTTGGGTACTTGGTCAAGAAATGCTGCACCACCAAATTCAGGACCGGTGCCAAACATGGAACGGAGAGTAGGTTGGTACCATTGTCGCATACAACCATTCCTGGCTCAAGCTGCCGTGGCGTCAACAACCTCTGAGCCTGCCCCTGCAGAGCTGACAGAATCTCTGCCCCAATGTGGCTCCTCTCCCCTAGGCAGACCAACTGAAGCACAGCATGGCATCTTTTAGCCTGACTGCTTGCGTGGCCCCTTGAACGCTTAAACGCTTATGGAGCACTGCTGGTTCTGCAGAACGACCCGTGTGGCAACCTCCCCTTCCACTAATCCCAGCAGAAGTGCATCCCGAGGTGTCTAATCTGCGGCGCCTGTGAGGAGTGAGCTTGCAATTGCCCCGGCAACCAGGAAGTATGCCAGAGTGGCCGAAAGTGTCTGTCAATCATCCAGCCTTCAGGCAGCGGGTGGAAATATCTTGGGGGCCCAAACCACTTGGGACATCCGGGCCCCTTGGGATGCCCGGGCCCCTTACATGAATGTGGGCTGTCCCCCCCGATGGCGGCCCTGATAACAGGATAAAGTGACAAAACAATATATAAAAAATATACCAAAGTGGGGCAGAGCAATCCCTTGCCTTATTATTATTGTAATATGATGTCACTGATGTCTCTAAGAACTTTCATGGCTCTCTATAAATATAAAATCTATGAATATAGACTTGTCTAAAATGTGTAGATTTCTTATATGTTTACTTAATTGTTAAAGGCAATGCTCTTTTATGCTGGAGAATTCTCACTGAGAACACGGTTTATCTCTAATAGCTGTAGAAGCAAGTAGAGGTTGTTGTGTTCAAACTAAAATGCCAACAAAATAACTTCTTAGAGTGTGATAAAGCAAGCTACATAATTCATGAGCCTAAACCTTGTAACAATGTACCTGGAAATCAAGATAAACAATTCACTGACATCCACACTGTTATCACTCATTAGCAGTTTAGACTCAGAGCTGCAACTCTGGTAAGAAAGGTACAGACAGACAGGACAGAAAAGGTAAAAGGGATATACATTGGGGATTATTTAAAGGACAATATTTTAAAAAAGCCTTATTTTTAACCCTTTCATGACTAAGCCTATTTTTGAAATTTGGTGTTTACAAGTTAAAATCCGTATTTTTTGCTAGAAAATTACTTAAAAGGAAACTTTAAGATTGGTAACAGGGAGGTGCCCCTACGTCTGTGCTGAAATTAATACGTATGCTTAGATCTGAAACTTCTAGTTCCCAGTTTGCCATACTGGACCAGTGGCTTTAGTTTTATCAGTAGCACCAGGGCTTTTTTTCTGCGGGAACATGAGAGAACACAGTTCCTGCACCTCCAGCACTGAATGTATGTAAAGGCAAAGGTGCTGGGGTGTTCTGGATGGTCTATTGATGCTGGCTACAGGGGGATCTGTTGTCACTGGGTAGGATCTATTGTTGCTGGTGATGGCCTTATTTTGCTGGGGAGTTAATTGTTGTTGGCAGGGATCTACTGTTGGGAGGGGCCTACTGTAGAGAAAGGGGTCTATTGTTGTGCCTGCTAGAGGGTCTATTCATGCTGACTGTTGGGAGATCTATTGTTACTGGGAGATCTAATGTTGCTGGGGGAATCAATTGTTTTTAGGAGGGATCTACTGTAGAGAGAGGGGTCTATTGTTACTGCCTGCTGGAGGGTCTACTGATGCTGGGTGACCTATTGTTGCTAAGGGATCTATTAATGCTGGGGGATCTATTGTTTCTGGGGATCTATTTTTGCTGGTGGGGGTCTTATGTTGCTGGGGGTCAATTGTTTATAGAAGGTATTCACTGTTGAGGGAGGGGTCTATTGTTGCTGGCTTCTGCAGGGTATATTGATGATAGCTGCTGGGAGAAATATTGTTGCTGGGGGTGTCTACTGTTGTTGAGGGATCTATTGTTGCTGGGGGAATGGGGTCCAATTTTGCTTGCTGCAAGAAATCTATTTTACTGCTTTTCTTGTTATCATCAACAAATTCCATACAAGTGACTTAGCACCACAAAATGATACTTGGCTCTGTATTCTCTAAAAGGAGCGGTACTGTGAGAGGTGTAGAAGGTGAAACCAAGGTACAGTTGTTGGAGGTGGGTAGGGGTGGAGACAATGGGTGATTTAGAAGGGGTAGTACCTGCACCTATTCTCTGAGACAAAAAAAAACCCTGTGTAGCATTGATCCTGAAGTATACAGATTAGGAGTTCTTTACTTTGATGTCAGTAGTTGCATTCTAATGAACTAGTTGTGACTCTAATTCTAAAAAACAGAAAAAAAGCAACTAGTATTCTAAGGGGGGGGGGTCAACAATAGCCATCCACATATTTATTTTGCTGTACCCGTAGCATGATTTGAACCACAATACCAGATTTCACCAAAAGGTGGTGCTGCAGTCAAAGTTTGTAATCACATCACTCTTCTTCAATAATCACACAGCACTGAGTTATTTGCAGTTGTAACCAAAATTTAAGAGAGAATATCTGGAATGTGTGTTGTTACCGAGGGATACAAGCAGATGTCAGCATTCTAATGAGGGGAGACTCCATAGGGGGTCTGTATCCTAACCCCCGTAATCAGGATCAGATCTCGGTGCCGCCCAATGTAATTGTAATCCAGCTTGTAAATTGAAAATCTCAGGCGAGTTTATGTGCTTTTAGCCTTTTGTTGCAATAAAAGAGAATGAAAAGCCATGGAGAGTTGTTAAAGTGTATGTTGTAAAGCCAAAAAAATGTTTATGATGAATGCAAAGGGAACAGTTAGAGAACTAATTTTTTTCCCATCTGCGGAGATTTACCTTAACTTTCTGTCCTGTAGACACAATAGGAATTAAAGTGATTGTGAGGGTAATTTCTTATTTATTTTGAAATAACAAACATGTCATACTTACCTCCACTGTGCAGCTCGTTTTACACAAAGTGTCCCCGAACCTCCTCTTCTGGGGTGCCCCGGTAGCTCTCGCGGCTCCTCCCCACATCTGATAACCCTCTCGGAGAAGCGCTTGCCTGAGGGGGTTGCCTTGCGGGCGCGCTCCCGTGTCCAGCATTTGTGTCTATAGACACAGAATGCCGGACTCGGCCTACCCCCCCGGCGCCCGCGTCATTGGATTTGATTGACAGCAGCCGGAGCCAATGGCTGCGCTGCTATCAATCTATCCAATCAAGAGTCATGAGCCCGTGGAGAAGGAGCTAGTACATCCCCGCCGACGGAGTGAAGGGGTTCAGGTAAGTAAAACGGGGGGGCTAGGGGACCGGTGACTGACAGGTGTTTTTTCACCTTAATGCCTAGGATGCATTAAGGTGAAAAAACACGTACCTTTACAACCCCTTTAAAGTGATTTTTTTCTCTAAAAATAACAAACATGTTATACTTACCTTCTCTGTGTAGTGGGTTTGCACAGGGCAGCCCAGATCCTCTTATTTTCAGGTGCCTCTTCGGCTCTGCTGGCATGTCTCATCTGTCGTGTGCCCCCACAGCAAGCAGCTTGCTATGGGGGCACCCGAGCCGAGTCACAGCTCTCTGTGTCCATTCAGACACTGAGCCCCAGTTTGGCCCTGCTCCCCCCTCTCTCCTGATTGGCTAACTGACTTTGACAACAACAGAAGCCAATGGCGCCGCTGCTGTGTCTCAGCCAATCAGGAGGACAGTCCCGGATGGTTGAGGAACTCGAGGGCTTTGCTGGACAGAGATGGGGCTCAGGTAAGCATTAGGAGGGCTGAGGGGATGCTGCACAGAGAAGGCTTTTTATCTTAATGCATAGAATGCATTAAGATGAAAAACCTTCTGACTTTACAACCACTTTAAAGGGTAACTCCACTTTCGTTGGGAAAAAAATAGTAAATAAAGAAAAAATAATATAGCGTATACAATTGCGACACAAGTCATATTGTAATTGAGTGTAATTAAAAATGACCTTTCCATTTCTATCTGCAGCCACTGTAATTTTCTGAAAATGCAATGCAATATGGCTCCCTGGAGTTGTTCTGTATACAGAGTGTGTACTGACCACCCCCCCTAGAAACATAATTTCCTGCTTGTGTGATTGGCTCACCAATTTCCCAGAAGATACAAGTCAGATTTCCGAAATTCCCTGTAACAAAAATGTAATTTTTGGTGAGATACACCCAATAGGAACACATCTAAAGGGATGCAGGCCCAGCAGCTTTCCTCATTAGTGCTCCGTAGCTGCACAGCTGGTTGATAAATATGAAACCACTCCCATTAGACTCACTCATCACAGAGGCACAGACAAACACACAGGGATTTCTTCAGAATAACAAAAGGTAGGAATCTGCAGCAAAGGTTGTTATAATCCGTGCAATGTACATAGATCACCCAGAGGATAATGGTTTTTTTTTCAATAAAAGTGGAGTTACGCTTTAAGTAGAAAACACACCAACAAAAAAAAAAAAAAAAAAAGAAAACACTCCAAGTTGTGAAAAATCTCTTATACAGTTTGGCATTGGAACAAGTGTCCCCTTTAGATCACCTCCCTTCTATTCTTGTTCTGGTGGCAACTCAGAATTTTGGATTTACCTTCCTTTTTTTGTAAATTATTCTGATATATTTTTAATTTTCATTTACCCCTTTTTTCTCTTTTTTTGTTACCTGCACCATATTTCATGTTGGCATTGCATACTCAGCTTTGTGGTTGCTCTTTCTACTTGTCAGTGACATCACTGCCATTGCTGAACTGCATGCTGCATAACTCCTAATTTAAATTACTTATTGACAAAAAAACACTATTAGCTTGGTGATAAAGCTCTGTACATAGATAATCAGACCATTAGAGCAGAATCATTATGCTGTGCTTTTTGAAAGACTACACAATTGACAATACACGCCAAGTAAAGATTAACCATGTGTGCACAACTTTAAGGATAACTAAACCTAAAGAACAAAATTGAAATATTTTGCATATTAGCAGTCACAAAATGTGTTGGCTGACTTATTTTTCTTTCCTTTTTACTCTAAGAAAATTTTCAGCAAATACAGGAAATACCTGTTGAGTGGCACTTTTTAACGCTTGTGCAAAGAGAAAGGGAAGGGGGCACTAAAACATTAACTAGTATTAGTATACCTTATACCACTGTAGTGAATCATACAAATCATACAAGAACACATAGATGTGCCCAAGTGATGATTAAGGTCACAAATATAAGTGGAGTATGTGCTAAAATGTCCATAATATTCTCATGAAATTAATGCCCCTTCAGTCCTTTCAGATCACACCACTGATGTTCAATAATTGATTTTCAGTCCCTCCGTGACACCACAAGTGACTCCAATATTTAAAGTGCTCACTCACCAGATGGTCATGACCACATAAAAAAGTTGATCAAAATGTGCTTTTTACAAAAGAATCCCCTCTCCTCCCCAGCCTTCAATGTCCTGGATGCCCACAATATTGCTCTCCTTCTCCTCTCAGCAGCACCACAAAACCACTCAAGACCAATGGGGAAATGTTTAATTGCACAGTGTTTATTACAAATAAATCATTATAAATTCATAAAAACATAAGATAGCCCACTCACATTTAAAAAGTGATCTCATTGGTACCCAACATAACCAGTTACTATTGTAAACTAAAACACTGTTGCTCTGCTTGCTCCTGGAGTCAGTATGCATTCCAATTACCAAATATGATGTCATGTTAAATGACAAGCTGGAAGTCCTGCCTCTATGCATTTTGTTGATTGATAAAGCTAGAGTTCTGAAGATATCAATCGATAAAAGGCAATACTTCTGACTCGTCATTTCTGGTGACTGCATATCTAGTAATTGGAACGCAAGCCAGTTCTTTCAAAGTAGCTATATAGGCAAAACTTTTTTACCCATTTTAGATCAACAGAGTAACAGAGGGTTATAACCCCTGTCAGATTTTTTGTCTTCTATGTCCCATTGGGGCGATTTCCCCTTTACTTCCTGTCCCATAGCCAAAACAGGATGCGAGAAGAAATTCCTGCAAATTAAGGGAATCTCTTGGGGCTCCCCAGATCAGCAGAACTAGTGTCCCCATTTGAAGATTTACCCTCTATTAATTTTCTGGGGACAATCCAAAATGTGGGATTTTTTTTGTTTTCACTTTTCAAACAGGACAAATAGAGAAGATGAATCTTCCTAACAGCAATACAAATCTAGTAGGTATTCTAATCCATCTCCACTCTGTCCAAAACATGGTAATGGTATTGGTAATTCAGTAACGAGGTGATGGAGACAACAGAAAATACTGGTGACAAATGTATCGTTTGATATTTATGCTGTGATTATCATTTACTAAATAAAGTTACATTTAGTGCATGTACAATAAAGGGTGGGGGATCTTGTCAATCACAAAAAGTGGCACTATCCCCAATAACGTACAAATGAAGCATTTTATGTCCCACACGTCCCTTCAAAGAACAAGGGTCCTTGAGAATAGGGATTTTAATGTGCCCAAATTACAAGGAAAACAAAAAATACTTAAATAGCCATTTTTATTATTCCATGTAAAATGTATGTCCCTCATATTTATAAAAACATTAGTTAACAGCTGCACAGATAAATTTACAATTAATACTCAGAAATATAAAAACGATGGATCGACAAGTTACGCCCAGTGAGGCCTTCCTCAGGATCCACTCAGTTTATAGATCTTTACAACAGTGCAGCCAGCCAAAAAAATCTTTCTTTCCTTTTTTTATAAATAATCCATAAGCGAATAAACACCCACAGAGTAGCAGCATTCAGACAGTCTAGTTAACAATCTTGAAAGTATCAACCTTAGCCACTAAGGTAGTCATCCATAAATATCAGATAGATTCCAACAAATCAATCCGCAGATAACGGCTTTGAGACGGTTTTATTTTTTTATTTATTTTAAATGTTTTTTATATTTTAACAATGTATCTACAATACTTATATTACAAATAATTAATACAGAGTCTAAGAAACTGGATTCATGGGCAATATGGGTATCCTGAGAGCAGAAGCCATTTAATTTAAGACACTCCTTCACTCTCTCTCTAATTGGAACATCATACATAGTCTAAATAGACAATGAGGGAGAGGTGTAATGACTTCTACAATGCGTGTGTAAATTTTACCTTGAGCTATTGAGCTCAATAAACAACATACTTTTTCAGCAAAACAGAAAAGGATAGCCTAGGAACTGTGCCAAATGAGCCTAAATCTCCACCCTATGGCTCAACTTAAAGCGATATTAAACAAAAACAAAAATGTATTACAGTGCAGATTATAATTCATAGACTTTTTGCTTTTATATTTTCACCCAGTGATCTGGCCAGTATGTCTGTTATTTTTTAACTTTCTTTAACCGGTTCCCGACCTGTGCACGCCAATGTACGTCGGCAGAATGGCACGGCTGGGCAAATGGACTTACAGGTACGTCCATTTGAATTCCCTGCCATGCCATTGCATGCGCGCCGCCATTACTAGTAAAAAAAAAAATTATAAAAAAAATGCCATAAAACTATCCCCTATTTAGTAAACGCTATAACTTTTGCGCAAACCAATCAATAATAGCGTATCACAATTTTTTTTTGTACCAAAAATATGTAGAAGAATACGATCAGCCTAAACTGAGGAAAAAAAATGTTTTTTTATATATTTTTGGGGGATATTTATTATAGCAAATGTAAATGTAAAAAATAATGTGTTTTTTTCAAAATTGTCGCTCTTATTTTGTTTATAACGCAAAAAATAAAAATCGCAGAGGCGATCAAATACCACCAAAAGAAAGCTCTATTTGTGGGAAAAAAAGGACGTCAATTTTGTTTGGGAGCCACATAGCATGACCGCGCAATTGTCAGTTAAAGCGATGCAGTGCCGAATCGCAAAAAACGCTCTGGTCAGGAAGGGGGTAAAATCTTCCGAGGCTGAAGCAGTTAACAGACCAAGCTGTCCAGCAAAAGTAGCAGTTAAAGGGTTGAGACAAGCTTACAATGGTCAGCTTTTATTAATTTATGTAAAACCTTTATCCTTAAAGGAAAAAAAAATACTGCTTAAAAAGTGTTAGCTGGTGTTCAGCTATAATTTGTTATGCTGTGTACACACGACCGGTTTTGCCATTGGAATAAACTCCGAAGGTTTCTCCGACGGAACTCTGACGGAATTCCATTCAAGCGGTCTTGCCCACACATGGTCAAACCAAAGTCCGACCATCCAGAACGTGGTGACGTACAGCAGATACAACGGGACTAGAAAAAGGACGTGCAATAGCCAGTAGCCAATAGCTTCCGTCTCGTACTTGCTTCAGAGCATGTGTCCTTTTTGGTCCATTAGAACAGCATACAGACGATCGGTTATCCCGATAGGAATTTGTTCCGTCAGAAATATTTAGAACATGTTCCATTTCTGGGTCCGTCAGAATTTTCGAAAAAAAAAAAAAGTCCGATGAGGCATACACACGATCGGAATAGATGATGAAAAGTTTCCGTCGGACATTTTCTGTTGGACATTCCGCTCGTGTGCGGCTTTAGTCACATCCATCTAAATCTGCTAGTACATTTAATACTACCATCTCCCCAGATTGACAATGCCCCTGTCCAAACATGAAAACAAATGCAGCCATCATATTTAAGGATTGGTAAGCTTCAAATATATTTAAATTTATTTTTGTTTTTTTGTTTAATTCATAGTTACATTGGTAAGGTTGAAAAAATACACCAGTCCATCCAGTTTAACCTGTGGTGTGTGGCCACGTGTCTTTTTAAACTCCCTTTCACTGAAAAGTTTTTTCTGAATGCTAGGGTCACCAGTCAGGTATTTGTGTATCGCTATCATATGCCCTCTCAAGCGTCTCCTCTCCAGAGAAAATAGGTTCAATGCTTGTAGCCTTACCCCATAGCTGAGATCCTCTAGTTACTTTATTAGCTTTGTTGCCCTTTTCTGAACTCTTTCCAGTTCCAGCACATCCTTTCTAAGGACTGGTGCCCAGAACTGGACGGAATACTCCAGAGGCAGCCAAACCAGAGTCTTCCACTGTAAATAAACAAAGTATCAATATGTAGTATTTCATATTTACCTGTCTATAAAAAATATTGTTATATTATATTTTTTGGTTCTCTCTATAAAAAATAACATAAGAAAATGTATGCAAAACCATTATACTTTTCCTTAAAAGAAGAACAGGAGCCTGCACTGCTGGCTACCTCTTGAAATCGCTTGCTTCACAACGTGAAAGTTTAATTATGGGCAAAAAAAAAAAAAAAAAACATTATATGTCTGCACCTGCCTCTAGCAAAATCAGTAGCTTGTTTTTCAAAAAATGAAATTTAAAACTTAAAGTGTTACTAAACCCAAAACAGTAAAATCTGTCTGTATATGCAGCATAGCATGCTTGTTATACTCACCATGAAACTTAAGGGGTTAATCCTCTGCATTGTGTATAAAGGCTGTTTTATCCTGTCTGCACAGATCCTTCCCTCCTGAGCTGTCTATCTGGGGAAAGCCAACACAGGCAGAATAGCCAACCTGCACATGCTCAGTTGTGTCTTTTATGCTGGAGAGGATAATTATTTATTGATCAGAGCTAGCCAGGTCACATGATATTGGCATCACACATATGGGTGGGTATACAGACTGCAGTGGAATTTTCCACCTTCCTGAACTCTCAGCAATGGTGAAACTGTGCAGTTTATCACTGACTGTGGTATTCAGATCAGCCAAAAGAAGATTTATAAGCTGTGGGCACTGTGGGGGGGGGGGGGGGGGCAGATTAACTATTTTCATATTACTGGGTTTAGTAACACTTTAAATTCCTTACGTGAAACCATGGCCAAGTGACAGGCAATGTCCAAATTCTTCTTGTATCTGCTCTGTAGTGCAGAAGGTTACTTCTTGCATTGTCTTTGTCACTTATTGGTGATGTGGAACAAGGGCATACACAGGGTCCTGTAGTCTTACAATGCCGGTCACTTGCATGGAGAGCAACTTGCAATCACTATTCTAGAATTACTCAAAGAGGTGCCTCAGATGGTCACAGGACAGCAGAGTCAGGTGACTAAATGATATTTTTAAAAGTTCTTTTTATTTTTAAAATAATAACTGCAGCATACCTAGGAGTGGAAACTTTTTTTCAGCTTTAGGTCACACATAGGTATCTTTATAATTGTTCCTAATCTCTGTACTTCTGCAGCAACTCTGTCCATACAGTATAAAAAAAATCAGCGCAGATATTCTCACCCCCCCCAGTCCTCTTGAGCACTGACATTTCTGGGAGTGTCAGTCTCTTTGGCCCCTCAAAGCTCTCACTCATTCTTGTTGACATCTACTTCACTACTGTCTTTGGTTTGGCTGTGCAAGCAAAGTTAGCATTTACAGTCTTCTCTTATGCCCAATGCACACGATCGTTTTTTCCATCGGAATAAACTCTGAAGATTTTTCCAATGGAGTTCCGCCGGAATTCCGCTCAAGATGTCTTGAATGCACACTGTCACACCAAAGTCCAACCGCAAAGAACACGGTGACGTACAACACGTAGCTTCCGTCTCGTACTTGCTTCAGAGCATGCGTCGTTTTTGGTACGTCGGAACAGCATACAGACGAGCGGTTTTCCCGATAGGAATTGGTTCCGTCGGAAATATTTAGAACATGTTCTCTTTCTAGGTCCATCAGAATTTTCGACAGAAAAAGTCAGATGAGACATACACACGATCGGAATATGCAATTAAAAGCTCCCATCTGACTTTTTCTATCGGACATTCCGCTCGTGTGTACGCGGCTTAACAGGGATATTTTTATTAGGTAAAGTTTGTACAGTGACTAGGGTAGCCTGAAAAGGAGCTTTCAGCATTGACAGCCTACATAATTCTCTCATGGCTGGTGTACTTTAAACATGTGTTGATACCAAAGCTCCTCATACTGTGTGTCCTCATAATGTAACTCTTCAGGCACATTATTTTCATTGCAAGTTGGAAAATTAGCTAACTTTTCTGGGTTGTGAATTTAAAAGTTTAAAATTTAAACATTTTAAATCTAAAAGGTCAAAAAGTGATGATAAAAATCAGGACACAATTATGAATCTGCAAGGCTTGAAACTTCCATCACAAAATAGATGACATTAACCAAATAAAACAAGAAAATTAGCTATAATCACAGATGCTCTTTAAATTAAAGCTTAATCATGTTTTCCAGGACCTGATAAAAAAACACGACTCTTGATAATGTGTCCTGTCATTTTATTGTTTTAGTAAATAATATAATTACCCATTTATAGGGCATTTAACAATAGACAGATGTTTTTCGATTAAGAAAAAGTTATACTTTCTGCCATTTTGCCTTTACAAGTTACACGTTATCGTGCAAATGTAATGTAAATTAGCCCGGGAAGATGTCACTTTGCTGTCAAAAAATGCTCTAAGAAATTCTAAAACTCAGCATAACATTTTAATAAAATTGGTTTATGTCAAAAAAGAATTTAAAATTCAGTCCATTTAACACAAAGGTCATTAGTGTTACTGGTTCAGTTCCATACATTATCGGCATGCACCATTAATGATCTATTCAAACATCTTACAGGAGAGGGCTAAGGCTAGAGCATATTTAAATGTCAAATGTCCTCTTAGTCAAGCATGGAAAAACATCACTGAAAATTAATATTTTAAACATGAAATTACTTTTTCTATAGGCTGTAATGCATGAGTGTGTAAGATTGGGCAGGGATATTGGTCTAAATAAGACATTTAATCATTATTATCACTTAACAGAGCTGTTACTTAAAGTGTAACTAAACCTGAGAACAAAGATGTAATATATAACATGTGCATGTGGGAAATTTCAGGATTTCAATATCTCAGGGCCATTTTGTCACAAAGAAATACATGATAATGTGGACCCCACTGAGAATTACCATGTCTGTGTGAGCAATGCAGTCTTTAATCTGTAATTAATATATACAGTTTCTCACAAAAGTGAGTACACCCCTCACATTTTTGTAAATATTTTATTATATCTTTTCATGTGCTATGCCCTTAAAGTCCTTTTTGCACCGTACACTTTTCATGGTGAACGTGTTTCGCTTGTATAGTAGCTTCTTCAGGACCATTTACATTAGAGGGCGTGACACTAAATACATCAAACAAAACCGTACAAGGATTCTTGCCATTCTTTTTCTTTGCATTTATATTAGGATGTGGCATATTGAAAGTTTGACTCTTTTTGCATGAGAATGTCACGCATGCGGCTTCATACATAGATACTTCTGTAGCCTTTCTAAACAAATATAAATAACACACTAAAGAGCACTGTGGTCTTCAATGGACAACCACTATGGTTTTATTGCAGAAAAACCATACATTTAATTATACAACAAAACAATTTTAGTTGATGAAGGGTGGGACACACAAAACTGTCTTCATTGTACAATCAAATGTACTGTTTATTTCTGCAATAAATCCACAATGGTTGTGCATGAAGAAGGACTGAAGGAGTGTTCTTTGGTGCTTTACATTTGGTGGCAAAGTAGAGTCTGTCTACAATGTGCACCCTACCTAAAATGACCTTGTTAACCGATCTACTTGTGCATCTCACCAATACTAATTATATATATGTTCAAAAGTCACATGTTGGTAGAGTAACTTCCTCTATAGTAACTCTTCTTCTTCAACTTTTTCATTGCACATAAATATTGGATTCCAAACAGGAGCAACATGCCCTCGTTGGGTTCTTGACAAAGAAGGGGTGAAGACTCTCCAACATTCACAGAAGGCTACAGAATGTTTATGGAGATGACACCATTGATAAGAGCAATGTCTTGTAATTGGTAACTCTAGTTAATGGTGTCATCTCTGTAAACATTCTGTAGCCTTCTGTGGATGACGAATATCCTCAAGAACTCAATGATGACACATGGCTTCTGCTAGGAATCCATTATTTACCTGCAATAAAAAATAAGGAGAGTTACTATAAAGGAAATTTCACTCTATCAGCAAGTGAAATTTGAATGATCTGTGTAAGTAGATAAAAAAAAGTTATGCCCACTTTTCCATCACTTTTGGTACAGTCCTTGTATATATGTAAAACAAAGCTTCTTAGACATGCCAAAGTAAAACACAACGAAGCCTTTCCTTTATCACTATATTCTTTGGTTATTCTAAAATAAAAGTTTTTTTGACAGCAATTCCAGTTCACAGCATTGGCATACAGTAATAATAAATGCAATGTTTAAAGACAGAGTAAATCTACAGGTAATATAGATATTGAATGAAATAGCCTGCTCTCAGCAGAACAAAGGTTTAGATTTACAATGGATATCCCAATATAAAAAGAGCATAAATGCTGAGTAGGTTGACTTGTGGAGAAGGACATTTGTATGTTCTTTTCATTTTTCATAAGGTGTAAAGAGCTACACCACCACTACATACAGTACATCTGACAGATGAGAATGATATTGTTTTACAGGTGCCCATATGTTCATGCATATGTTAGGCTTGCTTATAATCAGATGAATACTGTAACCTTTTCATGATCAGAGATCACTATAGTCTAGATGCCCAGGCCTTCATGCTGGGGATTGTTCACGTAATGAGTGTGGATGGGAAAGCATTATTTTAAAATCAAGAAAAGAAGCTTCTTTTATTTTTATGTCATACTACCAACCTGATCAACCACCAAAAGAAAGCTCTTTTGTGTGAAGAAAAATAATATCAATTTTGTTTGTGTACAGTGTTGCATGACCACGCAATTGGCAATTAAAGTCGCGCAGTGCTGAATAGTAAAAAATGCCCTGGTCATTAAAGCGGTTGCCCAGTCTCCTGTAAAAAAATTAAAGTCAGCAGCTAGAAAAACTGTAGCTGCTGAAATTTAAAAAAAACAGCCACTCACCTGTCCCATGATCCAGTGGTATGCTCACTCCATGACTAAGCTCCGGGGGGCGAAGTGAAATGCATTGGGGGTGTGGTCTGCTTGGAGTCCAAGCTGAGGTTGCCACTCTACTTACTGCTCCCAGGACATCTAGATGTGTGACTTTTAGTGGCCACCCCATTGTTCTTTGTGTGCTCACTCCAGCCAGTTTCACCTGCTGTCTTCTTTCCTCAGTGCCGGCATCTTAACTGGGGGGACAGCTTGCGGTATCACAGCCAGTTGCCCACTGCACTCGTGCGAGTAGTGCTGCGCATTATGAATGGTCCCGCAGTCTTCTGGAACCTGTCACGGGGGAGGGAGGGAGGAGAACTTCTGCTTCTGAGCGCCAAGGTGGTTGAAGTGGGAGCGGGTACCTGTCAAAATTGGGTACCTGCTTCACCCCTATGCACCTCAAAAGTGCCAATTCTTCAAGAAGAGCAGGGGGCGAGTCCTTAAAATGGAGCTTCCCCTTTTGGATGGAGCTCTGCTTTAAGGGGGTAAAACCCTCCGATGGTCAAGTGATTAAAGTTTATTCACTGCTTGTTAAGAATGTGTACGTTTTTGAGTGTCCATAGTCTGTCCAGGGGTCCACCTTAAGACTACATGTGTTAGGTATAATTAAATAATACATGTGAAACTTTTCTAATGAGTGCATTAATGGATTAAATAGTACTTTTTATTTCTGTTGAGTCTGAGGGTTAAGGCTTATCTCAGTTAGGTTGCAGAGGTAGGAGAATTTCTAACACTAAAAGACAACCATGAAACATAAAATACTAATAGTTTTGATCTCTACCAAACAAAAGTCGCAAGTATTTTGCTGTTGTGACATGCTTATAGTGCTATTTAATGACATGAATATATTTGTATGCTTATGTGATGTTTAATTGAGGTGTAGGTTGCACAGCTATTAATATGAATTGTCATTCTGTAAGTTAAAACACAAACAACTGTCTTGTCAATGCAAAGCTTACTACACCATAGCTAATTGGCCTAGTGGAAATAATTGGTGCTGTGAGCACATAATGCAGCCATTAGTTGGATAATAACTCATTGACTATACTATCATCCATGGAAAATATTAAATCAATTTCTCCTTAAGGGTATTATGGTGAAACTTACATTTAATAATCTGTCTTTTTTTTGATTGCTTGAGTGGTTCAAAATAATCATAATGAATATGAGTCATACTACTGGAGGAGACTTGTAGATAAAAACAGCACAGATGTCATTTCATTAATAAAAAGTAGTTTTGTTCATTGAAATGGCAGAGTGTGTTTATGAATGAATTTACTTACATGTCTTGGTTTGTGGATATGATGATAAATATACAACATAGTACACTTCAGTGGGTCAGAATGTCTCTGAAGTACACTGGTCCTCTGTATTTCTCCAGCAGTGACTGAAGAAGACAGAAAAACATTGTTATGATGTCTTGGTTTACTGCATTGCAATGCATCAACGCCTAAATATTAGGCATGAGCCAAACCGCCCTAGGTTTGGTTCAAGCATGGTTTGTTGAACTTCAAAGAAGTTTCAATGCTGAGCTTAAACCCTATTGAAATCAATGAGAACCAAATCTGTCAAATTAAAAATTACCATTTTCTGGGCTAAAAAAAAATAGCATTGGTTGGAGGGAAAGGGGGGGGCTGCAAGTGCCCCAGGGACTATGTATCAATCCGAAGAAAACATTGTAAATCATTCCATTCGACCAGGAGCGGTGATTTTTTTATCCAAATGCTTAAAGTGGAACATTAAAAATTTCAAATTCCTTTAACCACGTCATTACAGATCACCTCTACCCCCTTCCTGCCCAGGCCAATTTTCAGCTTTCAGCTCTGTCACACTGTGAATGTTGCACGGTCATGCAACACTGTTCACACAAATAGAGATTTCTTCAGGGGGAATGTAATTGGACGGTGTTTCTTTTATCTAAATATACTGACGGTGGCCATCTTGCCGTGGACCCCAAGGGAGGGGTCCTTATCAATCCCAAAGGGGATTTTCGCATGTTGAATACCAACAACATCGGGAGCCCCCTTACCTTAAACGAGTAAACCAAAGGAATGGAGCCTACTATTCCCCTAAGCCCCATTGAGTGAGGTATGATAGATCACTACAGGATATCAGTATGAAGTACCGATCCACAATAGCTATCTACAATTACAGGACAATACAGATCATTATCAAGATGCCTCTTCTCCTTTTTTAGAGGTGAACCGGGTAGAATCCACCCGGGGAGGAAGAGACCCAAAAAAAGAGGAGGAAGAGCTGGAAGAAGGCTACAACAAAAAAAAAAAGAAGGGAAGATTTGGGGAGGGGATTTACAACCTGAGTGGTGTGGAGTTGTCAAAAGAAGAACTAATAACCCTTGATAAGGGTATAAAATTTGCACCCAAAAAGGGGCTGAATAAATTTGACACCTACATAGGAGTGCAGAAATTGTAGAGTAGAAGTAGAAAAGTTGGGGAGGGATATTGAATTTCTCACGTACAGTGTCGAAGGTATGTAGCCTTCGCGTAACAGGGTGTACTAAATATCAAAGTTGGAAAAGGGAGGCGTTAAGCCATGGGAAGATCCTGCCCAGGGACATACTGTCTGGTATAAGTGGGTTAAATAATATATTGACAAGAGGGGAGCAAGGCGAGCTAAGTTGATATTCTTTAAGGCATTTACGCCAAATGGTTAAGGTAAAATTCATTGGAGCAGTGCACTGGAGTTTGAAAGTGGATCCAGAGATAAGGAACCCTCCCAAACCAAGGAGCATTAGATTTTTTATATTTTAAAGTGAACAAGTACAGCATTGTTGTACAATATAGAATATAAAATTACTGAAAACATCTTGATATTGTACGACGGGTATTGTCCCCCGCATGTCTGCCAGGCACAAAACCCACCTGATCCTTATGAGTCAATTTGGGGATAATCCTAGACAATCTGGATGCAAGAATTTTTGTGAAAATCTTATAATCTGAATTTAGAAGAGCTATCGGCCTATAATTATCTGGGATAGAGGGATCCTTACCTGGTTTCGGGATGACGGAGAAAAATGAATGAGAGAATTGTGAAAGAGGGGACTTACCCTTAAGCAGGGACTCATAGAGGGTTAGCATGTGTGGAGATAGGATATCAAAGAAAGATTTGTAGTAAAAATAGGGTAAACCATCAGGGCCGGGTGATTTGTGTAGTGGGAGTTTCTTAACTATGGACAAAAGTTCTTCAGTCGTTATGTCTACATTCAAACTGTCTAAGTCTTCCGAAGACAGCTTTGGGAGTTTTATATTAGAAAAAAATGTGTCAATCTTCTCCTGAGCAAAGTTAAAACCTTGCTCAGGAGTGAGACAGTTGTATAATTTATGGTAAAATTTGCCAAAGGTGCTAGACATTGCATGGGGGCAATAAACTCTAGATCCATCTGTCTGTTGAAGGAAACCAGGAAATTAGTTAAATGGGCGTGGGTGTAGCTTATTGACAAGCATTCTATGTGGTTTATTCGAATATTCATAAAACTTTTGTTTTGTCCATAGTAGAGACCTAGCTGCCCTGCCCAGTTGTATTTATTTGATTTGCTCTCTAAGGGAGGTGACTCTGCATAGTTTCGATACTGTGGGGTCACTCAACAGCCTCCGCTCCGCAGTAACCAAAGCGGAAGTAAGAGACTGTATAAGACTATTTCTATCTTTCTTTAGCCTGGAGCTTTCAGCTATACAGGCGCCGCGAAAAACAGTCTTATGTGCCTCCCAAAGTGTTGAGAAATCTGAGACAGACCCTATGTTATGCTGAAAGTATTCTTCTAGATTTTTTGCCAGTATGGTACGTGAGATCTCAGATTGTAGCAGACGATCATTTAGGCGCCAATGACATGACTTAGGGTAGGCCTGGGAAAGCATAAGGTGTAACGTGATGGGAGCATGGTCCGACCATGTAATAGATGATAGATCAACCTCAGCCACGTAGGATATGAGTGGGGCTGATATAAAGAAATGGTCAAGACGTGAATACATTTTGTGGGCCGAGGAATAGAAAGTGAACTGTTTAGAGGAGGGGTGTCTGATCCTCCATGAGTCGAACAGTTGATGGGACCTTATACATTTGCGAAAAGAGTTAGCCTGGGATGTAGTCTTTTTAGAGGGCGTGGCATTAAAGAGGGTTTGTCTGTCTCTAGTGGGTGACATAACCAGATTGAAATCCCCTCCTATGATCATGAAAGGTTGCGATGGGTAATGAGGAGAGCCAAACAATTTATTAAGGAAATCAATTTGGCCTGTATTAAGAGCATAGAGATTGATGAGGGTAAATGATGCAGTCATATATTCACAATCCAGGATGAGGTATCTACACAGAGGGTCAGCATGGGATCTTTTTACCTTAATAGGACAAGACTTCCTAATCAAAATCGCCACTCCTGCCCTGCCCGAGGAATCCGAGGCAAGGAAGGAAGTGGGGAAGTACCTTGAAGCAAATTTAAGCGAACCATCTGACTTAAAATGGGTCTCTTGGACCATCACCACATCTGCATCTGAGGCCCTGAAATCCTTCAGGGCCATCCAGCGCTTGCGGATGGAACCCAAACCTTTCACATTACACTACATAATTTTCAAAGCCACATGTATGGACCCATTAGATTAGCTTTTGTAAGTGTATAGACATCGAAGAGCACAGAAACATACCCACATATCAGCAGACATATCCTGTAATAACATACAAGAACATATTTGGGGGGCACACCATACAATGCATTTAAATTCAAGATGGTGCTGCTGTAAGACCTATAAACAGTACAAAATATTTTACAGCGCACACATACAAGAATGACATTTCCTGCAGGGCTAGTTAAAAACACCTGAACACCTGAACATATTAAAAAAATACGGGGGTTTGGTCACATTATATGGTCATATAGTGCTAAGCCCAATGACCATATAGTGTGACCAAACCCCCGTATTTTTTGAATATGTTCAGATGTTCAGGTGTTTTTAACTAGCCCTGCAGGAAATGTCATTCTTGTATGTGTGCGCTGTAAAATATCCTGTAATAAAACTGCATTTGGTTAGAATGGTAGGAATAAAACATTTTCATCCTTAGCATCAGAATAATATCCATGGACATAGAAAAAAACAAAAACCAACTGGAAAAAAAAAATAATACCAAAAAAGAACTGAAATTCTATAAGGCCTGAGAGGCAACTGCTCTCAGGAGGCCTTGAACAAATGCCAAGGCCAGGTAGGGGCATATACGGACTTCCATCAGGAGACTCTAGGTGGAGAACTGGGAAGCAGCCGCTGCTCGCCTTATGAGCTCGTTAGCAATAGGAATAGATTCTGCCAATAGAAGAGTGGTTAACCGAACAGAGAAAAAGACAACGAAATGTACTGAAGGGTCTGTCAACTGAGGCACTTATGGCCAGGGGGCAGAATAGACCATTAGCCATGGGACCTCACAGGCTGAGCAAAAATAGTTCTACCCTTGAATAAAACAAAAACAAAACCAAAGGAACCGGGTAGTTGTCCAAAAAAATATAGTAGGCCAGAGCATTAACTTCTACTACTCTAAGAACATGTAAAGTTAAGAATGTTCTGAGTAGTACTATGTGAATGGATCCATGAAGATAAATGTTGGGCAATCAAGGAGGTTGCTTGGAGGTACGAAGACGCTGAGGTGTGGAGAAACGTTTCCTGGATTTGTCTCTCACAGGGGTCCAGATGCAGCTGGGTGTGTTAGGAGGTGGAGGAGCCTGATTATTAGGAGGGATTAAATCCTCTTCCGGGAGTGGAGGCAGACCAAGACCTTTCAAAAATGCCTCCCCTTTCAATAATTCAAGCAGGGGTGTGTTGCACGCCATCCTTGGAAACGGTGAGGCGGAATGGAAAGCCCCAGTAGTATGGGATCTTGTGGTGTTGTAGGTGGAGTTTGATTGGGCGCAGATTGCTACATTTTGCAAGGGTAATGGGAGAGAGGTCGCTGAAGATCTGGAGTTTTGCCCCCTTGTATGTAAGTTGAGATTTGTTACATGTGGCAATGGGGAGCGCCTCCTTGCTTTCAAAATAATGAAATTTCACTATGACATCTCTGGGTCTGGCTCCAACCGGAGGCCTGGGGGCCAGAGACCGGTGGGCCCTATCAAGGCGCCAATCAATGTCCACCACCATGGGGGCCAAAGTATTAAAGAGACCCAGAAGATAGGCACGTAGGTTAGGATCTCCCACTGTTTCAGGGATACCTCTGAAGCGTAAGTTTTGTCTTCTTTCTCTATTTTCCAAGTCCTCCTGCTGTAGCTGTAATTGAGAGACTGACAAACGTAAGTTGTGGTTTTCCTCTTCAATAGCCTGTACATAGTTTATCATCTCATCGAATTTGTTTTCAAGAGTGTTAGTACGTTCACCAATTTGGTCGATCTCTCCTCTCAGTTCTGCAGCTAAATTGTTAACCTCCATTGAGACATTATTTGTGATTTGTTGTAGCAAAAGCTGCAGCTTGGCATCAAGCTTGGCATCTAGTGTGTCTGGGGTAAGGATCTCATGTGGAGAGGATGAGGCGAGACCTGGACTTTGAGTAATAGTAGACAGTATGTTCACAGCATTCTCCGCTCCCACGGATGTATCCATCGCCGCAAAAGGGTCTGTGGGGGAGTTTGAGGCTATAAGTTGTGGCCTGGTGACATAGCGTTCCATATTTGAACCTTCACGTGACCCAAATAGGGGCTTATAGTTTCGCTGCTGCTGCCCATGTAATAGTCAAGGTATGTGTCTAGCTTACCTCCAAATCTATAGATGATTAATATAGTGTAGCAGAGGTCTCGGGGAGCAGGTGGGCTTCCTGGTTCACTTAGGGGACATAGCCCATATTAGGTGGGGCGGCCACCATTCGTTTGTTGATTACATCTGTTTGTTTTAAAAGTACCTGTGTAAGTATCTTAGGGAGGAGGTGGAGATCCCAGAACACCATTCAGTTAGTGCGGGAGTAGGTTACAGGCAGAATAAGAGAGAAGTGGCTGGGTGTATATGGAGTCCCAAGATGGCCGCTGACCTCTGCGCCCAGGCCAAAGCCGCAGACTTTCCTAGAAGTGGCTGCCGGCCACGGGAGTTCTGACATTATGGCAGCTGATAGTTGCTGTTACGAGCGTCAGCTATGTATGGGGGAGTTAGATGGCCTGTTACTCACTGTGCCTGTGGAAGGAGGCAGAAGGCAGATCGATAGGCCGCAGGCCTCGGCACAGTGTCGGCCGCAGAGTGTCCATGCCTGGGAGACCCCAGGTGGCTGCAGGCAGTCCTCCCCTGCTGCAGGTCTGTCCGATGTCCTCCGGGAATGAGCCTTTGGTGTTCCGGGATGAAGCGATCGCTTCGCCTTCAGGTCTCAGTGTACTGGGAAGGAGGGCCCGCAGGCCTCAAGATGGCGGCGGGCCTCGAGCCCGAGGATTAAGGAGCCGGTCCTGGATGTACATTGCCGAGCAAAGTCTATTGGAGATAAATAGTTGTAACGGCAGTACACAACGCCCTTAGAAGTATGCCGATGTCCCCAATGTAAAACGGGGTGAAACAGAGGAAGGATGACAGCGGATTGTCACTATCTGTGCGGAGCTCAGCACAGACACGTCTGCTCTGCTTCATGTCCGGACACACCCCCGGCATGTACATTTATTCTTAAGTGTTTGGAATTTGGTTTACAGCACAATTTTTTTTGGTTAGGTTTGGTTTGAAAATAAGTTCTATTTGCAGGTCAAGGGAGTCGCTATGGGTGCTAAGTTTGCCCCAAGTGTAGCGAATCTTTATATGGCCAAGTGGGAAACAGAGGAGGTCTTGGATGGAACCCATACAGGAATAGTACTATATAGGAGGTTTATAGATGATTTATTGATCATCTGGAATCAGAATATGGAATCCCTTATGGGATTATTGACCTCCATGAATCACAATAATCAGAATATAACTCTTACTTGGGATGTCAGTAAGGAAAAAATACATTTCCTTGACTTGGAGATATGCAATACCTCACAAGGTATGGTCACCAGAAAGTTTTTTTAAGGCGACTAACTGAAACTCATACATTCCCACAAACAGTTGCCATTTTAGACCATGGCTGAACAACATCCCTCAATGCCAATTCATAAGGATTAGAAAGAATTGTACACTGGATGAAGATTTTGAGGACCAATCGAATAAGCTTAGTGAAAGCTTCATGGACAAGGGATATCACAAAGAAATAAGATTAAGAATTGTAATAGGGAACATTTACTGGAAGACAAATCTTCTGACAGGGATGTTGATGAAAATAGGGGTACCTGTTTAATATTGGATTACAATATAAAAAATAAGGAGGTGGAAAGGATCATACATAAGTACTGGGGTGTGCTGAAACAAGACATCCACCTCAAAGATTGTTTACCAGAGAAACCAACGATTATCTATAAACGGGCACCCAACTTGCGAGATAAGTTGGTACATAACATTGTAGAACCACTGCCTTCTGAATCAAAAATGTTTTGGGACATGAAAGGGTTTTTTGGCTGTGGAGGGTACTACAGTTGCATGAGAGTTCCAACTAATATAAAGAAAATCAAAGTATTCAATAACTCCCAAACTGACCAAACATACACCATTAAGGATTTTATCTCTTGCGACACGATAGGTGTCGTATATGCGGTAAAGTGCCCCTGTAATTTATTGTACGTTGGCAGCACCATTAGAGCTCTAAAAGACCGTATGGAAGAGCACGTCAGGAATATACATAAGGGGTTTGACAAACACTACCTATCCATACACTTTAGAGAAAGAAAGAAAAAACAATTCTGTATTAAAACAATTGTCTCAAAAGACATATAATAGTATTGGATAAAGACATAATTATCGGAATGGTAGTTCAATAGACACATAGGGGCCACTGCCCTGACCACACAGAAGACACCCAATGGTCAATCATAGAACTTAAAATTCTCGATGATCTGATCGTACAATTGCCTATTTTAGCAATGCATGTGTGGCCCGAATTTACTCTAAAGGATGCATGGATTCAATAACACATTGCATATAAAAATCCATGCATGTGTACATGCAGGTCATAAAATAAATTTGAATATAAAGGATTTAAAAAAAAAATCCTTAATAAAAATTATTGTACTGTAAAAATTAAAAAATTATAACGTATGAAAAATGGATAAAATATAGAGGAGTGTCCAAATAGGCGAAACCCAAAACTGAAAGGCCTGGTTGAGGTTTCCAAAACCAAACATACATTCTAGGTAATAAAACAGCCCTCCCATAAACAGATAATCTATATAATCCTATTGCCAACAGCCATATTGGACACAAATAAAAATATGTAGAAACCATTGAAGAATATGGAAAGAAAACAGATCAGATATTCTCGACATGATATGAAGCCCCCATGAAGAGTTATTGATGAAGGCGTTCACATCTGTGTTGATGTTCAAGCCAAAGGGGGTTTAGGTCTTGAGTCTGTGAATCCAAGCCATCTCTTGTTTGGAGATTTCTCGAACTAGCAGGTTGCCCCTCCAGTGGGGTCTATACTTGTCAATTCCTACAAACAAAGTGTTTGATGGATCTCTGTCATGTACTTGATCGTAGTGCCTAGAAACCGGGTGTTTGTCATAACCTCTTCTGATGTTACCAATGTGTTTGTTTAGTCGCACACGAAGTGCCCTTATGGTCCTCCCTACATACTTTAGCCCACACGGGCACTGTATGAGGTAGACCACACCCTCAGATGTACATGTAATAAAAGGTTCCACATCAAAGGTCCGTGAGGTGCTGGTTGATGTAAATGTACAGATCTTTTTCTCTTTACACTTATTAAGGGAGCAAACCTGGCAGTTCCTGCACCTATAATAACCCGTAAGGTTTTGAAAAAAACATCTATTGTTTTTTGGGGGGTCTTGGACGCTCAGAGCAATTCTACTGGCTAGAGAGGATGCCCCCTTAAAAACAATCCGAGGTCTATCCGGCAGAATTGTGCCAAGTATTTGGTCACTAGTGAGCACGTGCCATTGTTTTTGAATCAATCTCTTAATGCTACGATGTTGCACTGAGAAGGTAGTGATAAACGGTGCAACAAAAAGGTCACCATCTCCATTGGATGGTTTATCCGACAAGAACGAGGACCTAGCCTTGTTACGTGCTATTTGGACAGCCTGGGACAGAAAATTCTGATCATAACCTTTCTCCACAATTCTACTTGAAAGGATGGCCGCCTGATCTTCAAAGGTACCAATCTCAGTACAATTGCATCTGAGTCGCGTGAATTGGCCTAAAGGAACTGCTCTTAGCCAAGGCTCATAATGACAGCTGTCTAACGAGATATAAGAGTTCCTGTCAGTTGACTTGAAAAATGTAGATGTCACAAATCTGTCCTCTGAAATCTTAATTTTCAAGTCAAGAAAATGAATTTCTTCTAGGCTTGCTTCAAAATTTAGTTTGATCCCTCTGGTATTATTATTGAGGCCCGCCATAAAATCAAAAAGATCAAATCTACTACCATCCCATAGGAGGAGGATGACGTCGATATATCTGTCCCACAGGACCACCTCCGGTCTCCTGGGGATATCGACGATGCCCTCCTCCCACTTGGCCATAAAAAGATTGGCCAAGCTGGGGGCATACTTAGCCCCCATCGCCACCCCACTATCTTGTCAGTAGAACTGATGTTCAAACCAAAAATAGTTGTGGCTTGCGGCATACTGTAATAATTCCACAATGAAATCAATTTGGAGTGAAACCAGACCAGAATCTCTCTCCAAAAAGAGCCTAACAGCGTCAAAACCCAAATGGTGGGGTATGATGGTGTAAAGAGAGGTTACATCCGTGGTGATAGGTGTTATACTAGCCAATAAGTTGATTACCTGTTTGGTATCTTTAATATAAGATGGGACCTTTTGGACCAAAGGTTGCAGGTAATGGTCAATATACTTGCCCACCCGGGATGTGATAGAGTCAATGCCACTCATTATAGGTCGTCCCGGGGGGCAAGTCTGATTTTTATGTATCTTAGAGAGATAGTAAATGACCGGTATGCGGGGAGCATTCGGTTTTAAAAACAATCTCTTCTTATCACTCAAGATACCCCTACAAAAACCTCTATCAACAATAGTTTGAAGTTCCCTCTTATATTTCATGATTGGATCCTTACTCAAAACAGTATAGGTGTCACTATTGTCCACAATGCGATGCATCTCTTTCAAATAGTCACAGCGGTCCAAGATGGTGATTCCTCCACCCTTATCGGCTGGTCTGATCACTAAGGATTTATTATTACAAAGTGATTCTAAACCGGCCTTCAGATCTCTCTGCATCTTAACCTTTCTAACTTTCATTTGATCTAGGTCCCGTAGAACTACATCTCTAAAGACCCTAATGGAGGGTGCCAAAGAGCCTGGTGGGTTGAAGAGGGATGCGTTAGAAATATTAGAGTGTTGATACTCTGATCTAATAACATTGCCCTCCCTAATGGGGTTGGAAATCATACAACGTTTAATATTCAATTTACGGACGTACTTGTGTACGTCCATGTATATCTGAAATTTGCTCATAATTCTAGGGGGAGCAAACTTCAGACCCTTATCAAGCAGCTTCTTCTCAGGGTCTGTCAATATTTGTTTACTCAAGTTTAAAATCCTGGTTCCTAGGTCCTTTTTCTTTTTAATTGATTGGATCCGCATCCCCCCTCGGACTCCTCTCTTCGTTCCATGGGTTGTTTTATGCCCCGGGTATCCCTGTGAAAACCCCAATTTTGATTTCCTCTGTTGGCAGGAGGGCCAGAATGCTGAATTGATCTCTGCAAATTATAATCCTGGTCATAACTACCCGACTCATATGCACCAAAATTTCTCTCGGGTCTGTAACCGTAGCCTACAGTATCTAATCTGGGGCATCCGGGGGTCTGCGGACCAGACAAAGGTAAAAACTGGTTTTGGAGAAGGACCTGATATGCATTCCCCCATTATAATTACCATCATTGTAATGACCTGGGTAACCATAATGAGGACCCTGATTAGAATTCAGTCGACCAGATCTACCCGGTGGGTTATCCCACCTTCGTGGGGAAGGTTCCCACGTTTGTGGATATATATCCTGTTGCTGGTAATCATGATTGAATCGTCTGGGGTTCCTATTGGGACCTCTTAGAGGGGTCATCGCCTGAGATCAAACAGGTCTATTGTTTGGGCCCCTAGGTTTATCCCTAACTTTCTTAGGCCTAATATCCCTCCTTGGTGTATAGTGGGGGTCACCTCTGGATTGAGGAGGGGCAGGGTTATTCACTAACAGGGTCCCTGAGGTTGTATGTCCATACTATTCCCTCCCTCAATATCAGAGGCAAGCTTTTTTTGCCAAACAAAAACTAAACCTGACTGGTAGTCTTGTTTGTCCCTAATATATTTTTTCCTCTTTTTAATCTTTTGGTCTTTGTCCTCTTTTTCTAATGTTTTCAGCAGATTCTTAGAACACTCCTTGTACTCTTCACTGTTAATTGAAGGGGCCAATTTTTCTCTAATGTTCTTAATCTCCTGATCCAACCGGGTGAGTTTTTCACTCTTCCTCTGGACAAGGAAATGTAAAAGACTGATGCCTGAATCGTTAAAATATTTAAACCATCCCTCCAAATCGGGTTCACCCTTGTGAGGGGTGACTTCCCACCTTAAGCTTCTAAGGACCATAACTTCTCTAATATAAGTATCCAAAAATTCGATGTCCCATTGAGTATGTGTCTCAGATATTGTAAGGTTTTTTAACCTAACAAACAGACCACTTATATCAGAATCAAGGGCCACCGAGGTGGAGTCGAACACACCCGTGGTGTCCACCTTCTTAGCCCTAAACTCAAATATATCCATATTGGACTGAGCCAATTACCAAGCAGCAATTAGTAAATGTTAAATATTAAATAGGAAAAAGAAAAAAACAAACTGCGCTAGGTAAGAAAAAATAAAGCTTAAACCCATTCAAAATTGACAAATGAATAAACAAGTGAAAAATTAGCAGCAATTCTCCTGCATAACATAAATACAGTGCACAAAAATTAGAAAACCTTGAATCGCACTAAACATAGAAGTGAAATAAATGTGTTCTCTTATACCAATCAAATGAATGAATGGTCATATATCTGGTGAATAAATACTAAGAATATAAACAAAAAAAAATACAGGATATAGACAATCGATGTTAGACAACCCCACCTTAGTGTGTGGGAATGTCAAAAACAGTAATCTTGTGACAGTGTCGAAAAACAAAAATAAAAAATATAGATTAACCACAATAAGTGTCCAAATGAGCCTAAACGGCAATAACACCCGTGATTAAAAAGTCCAACCATACACGGTACCACTTTTCAAATAGTAGAAAAAACTTGTGAGGAAATCCACCACCGGTAAGTAAGGGGTTACTGTTTACCAAAAGCCCACGATCCCCCACTACAGAGGATCACGGGGAGCCTGTGTATAGAAAAGCCTTGCAGGACACATCAAGTGGATCAGCTGTTCTCAGTAGAATGGGGATGATGCTGTGATCTCCAAAGTACCCCAACGAGGCTCTTAACATTCAAAACTCTCCTCATGCCATTTGGGGATCATGGTTGAATGTATATAGCAGGGAAAGAAATGAACGCTCCATAGTGTAAAATCTTCTTGTTTATTAAATAGTAAAATATAATGCACTCACATGAGAAGCAGAAAGACAAGCCTTTAAGTCTGGTGCGCCGGCCGGTAGCACACAGACCAACCCGTCCTGCTGGAACGATCAATAGCAATACGAGGTGACGTCAGCGCGTCGCTTCGCCCTATGCAGCGTTTCGTAATAGGTTACGTCATCCAGGGGCATGGGCGGCACACTGCGTCACCTCCCTAAATACCTTGGAAACCCCACCAAGCCTCGCTTTGGAGTCTAACCAATTAATCGGCATGCGCATCAACATTAAATAGGCTGATAGTGTCTATAAGCCATCTATAACAAATCAGAGGTGGGATTCATGATGAGTGATGCAAATAATGCAAAACATATAACAAGTACACAACTCCAAAAACCATTCTCTTACTGGCCGAACCAAAAAGGTGGGGACACAGGGAGATGTTAGGATAATTTAAAAACATATATAAAAAATCACGCCGCTGCGCTACCCCGCTGCTGTGCCTCAGGGCGAGATCCGAGAGCACGTCATATGACATCCACCCGGATCGATGAGAGGTTCCCGCCGGTGTCATTATGCCATAGGCCAGGCAGGAACCAGTTAAATAACAAGCCTGGAGAGTGCCCTAACCTAGCCCGTGAAGGGGCGCATCTCTGTGATGTACAGAAAGTGCTGCAGCGCTGCAGCAACACTAATATTTACAAAGGAAAAAAATGTTTAAAATTTCCGTCAAACATCATTTCATTACCAATTTTTTTTTAAGCGCACAGACCCCTGCTATGTATTTTGGGGGACCTGTGGAAGGTGGCAATGAATGTCATTTGTCTGCAATTTCTTTCTTTGTAAATGTTACTTTTGCTGAAGCACATCCTACAGCAAGAATAAAAAAACACATACAGACCCCACAAAATACAATTTAAGTCTGGTATGGATATTTAGATACCTCAAGCAATAAAACCCCCAAAAATGCTTTGGGTCTGGTAATGATTTAAGGGAGACTCCACGAAAACTAAAATAAAAATGTGTGTAAGGCCCCCCTAAAAATCCATATTAGACCCTTAATCCGAGCATGCAACTTAGCTGGCCAGAAAAGAAAAGGGGCCGAGCCCCACCACCACCGAACTATATTGGGCCAAATATCCTCAACATGGGGAGGTGCCTTGCTAGGGTGGACCACCCTGGCAAAGCACTCTGTCCCCATGTTGAGGAGGGCAGGTGCACAACCCAGGCAGATGCTTGTGAAGGTCTGCTGGTGGGGGCTTATCAGAATCTGGAAACACCCTTTATTAATAAGCGGGCCCCCAGGGTCCCCTATGTGAATGAGTAGAGGGCATATAGTGCTTACCTCTGTAAACAAATTGACATAGGCCTTCACTCAGCACACTCCCTGAGCTCAGCTACTGTATATAATGGAAGGGGAGGGGATGCTGGTTACTCCATTAACCAAATATGGCCATTGCCATGTATGGTTAATGTCATTGTCAAGGTTTACCTTGTTGGCCATATTTGGGCAGTTACCAATTTGCTTACCTGGTGGGGATTGCCTAGTGGGTTCTAGGAAGGGGTGGGTGCAAGCACCTGCTGTTTCCTTAGGAACCATTGACAGCAGGAAGCTTTCACATATAGAAGCAGTAGTTGAACAGGGGGCCAAACGGGCATAAGTTCAGTTTGAACTCCTATGTTGTCACCCAGAGCTTTTTTATGGAAGTGGCCATTTCAACACAAAATAAGTAGACACAGCTTACTATATTCAACCTCAGGAAGGCCACCCTGATAAAAGGTATGGAAATATCAATAGAGTGCATGCATAAAGATAGAAAGTAGTTGCAAAGAGGCTGCAGGCAATCAATATTTGTGATATGCAGCAAAGGATTCAAAAAGATAGAAGCAAGAATTTTATTTTTAAAAGATGGTAATTGTTTACGATAAGAGTACTTTAGCAAGCTAAATGTTATTCAGCTAGGTTTTATATCTACTTTAAGGTTGTGCTTTCTTGCAGTGTGATCATAAAGCAAAAAGGTGATGAACCATTTGAATGATGGCATGCTGTTTCCTAACTATTCTTCTCTGAAATATTGAGAAAAGGCATTCTAAACTACAGTATACCCCACCAACCCTAATGTAAAACCAAACCACTAAATACTTAAACTGTCAAATGTTTTTTCAATAGCCCTCAAGGTATTTTAAACATCATGATTTTGTTTGTCAAATAGAATAGGGTGAACAATGTTCCTTTTCTTGCAGTATTCTTGCAAACAATAGCCTTCTATCCTCATCTGCAATTATGCAGCATTTAACTTGTTAGTATTCTGCAAAAAATGTTCTACACGATGTACAAGAGAATGAAAAATTGCAGTATAGAAAACCACCACAACAATATGAATACAATAAATCACAACAAAACATTGTGATCACAAAGAAAAGCTGTGAATTTCTTTTATATGCATTTATATAGCCAACTTTCAAGCTTTTGTAAAATATAAAAATGCATAAGCTTTCTGAAGACTACAGGTCACAAAAAAAGGGACCCAAGTTTTCCTTCTTGGTAAACATACTGCAATTTGAAAAAGTTGTTTGCTAGCAGTAGTTAGTCATGTTCAACTGAATCTGCACTTTCACAGGTATATGAAAAAGATGCTGTATATACAATATATATATAGGTAGCCTTTGAGAGGTGGAGATCTACCTGAACAACAAGAAAGAGATCAAAGTTCTCCAGGATTTAGTGCCTTTTTTTAAAATAAATTAATTAGCAAGGCCTAACTAAATAGTAAGAAAAGCTTAGAAAAGTGCATAGGATGGTGGCATTAGAGCAGTGGACATTGTCAGTAGAGCAGAGGACAGTGTCAGTAGAGCAGATGACAGTGTCAGTAGAGCAGTGGATGATGTTAGTAGGGCAGTGGGTGGTGTCAGTAGAGAAGTGGATGGTGTCAGTAGGGCAGTGGACGGTGTCAGTAGAGCAGAGGACAGTGTCAGTATTGCAGTGGATGATGTCAGTAAAGCAGTGGATGGTGTCAGTAGAGCAGAGGACAGTGTCAGTAGGGCAGTGGACAGCATCAGTAGGGCAGAGGACAGTGTCAGTAGAGCAGTGGACATTGTCAGTAGGGCAGTGGACATTGTCAGTAGGGCAGAGGGTGGTGTCAGTAGGGCAGTGGACAGCATCAGTAGGGCAGAGGACAGTGTCAGTAGAGAAGTGGATGGTGTCAGTAAGGCAGTGGAATTTGTCAAAAGGGCAGAGGATGGTGTCAGTAGAGCAGTAGATGGTGTCAGTAAGGAATAGGTTAGTGTCAGTAGGGCAGTGGACAGTGTCAGTAGTTTTTTTTATTTTTATTATTGTTTTAATTATTTTTATAACTTTATTTTTTTTTTATTTTTTACAATTTTTTAACAGCCCTGTTGGGGGCTTTGATGAAATATCACGGGTCTAAACAGACATCCGATGTCTCACTTTTGAGACAGAGAAAGTGATTAAGGACACAGTCCTCAATATCTATCTCTGCAGCCTCAGTTGCACAGAATGAATGAACAGGAATTGCTCTGCACAGTCACAGTCCTATTCATTCGCAAAACACAGTTTACTATGCTTCAGTTATGAATGAACACAGCGAGTGATTGGTACTGATCACTCACTGTGTTCATTCAGAAAAAGAAGGGGCCAATATACTACATATGTTCTGGCCCCTTCCCCACTCTCCATCCTGAAACAATCCCTGCAGCAGCTATTGGGAAAGGAGAGGAGGGAAAGCTGGCAGTGCTGCAGGGGGGGGGGGGGAACCAGGGGAGCACACAGGGGGACCCAGGCAGAAGAAGGAAGGGAAAAAAAGAGCAGCCTGATGCCCTGCATTGAGGGTAAGGGATAGAAGACCCTTTGCCGGGAGGCAGAAACCGTTCCTTTGGACTGGTAATTCCAGCTGCCACACACTGCTGGGGTCAACACTGAAGATTGGGAACCTATCCGAATGATCTCCGATTATGTGATTGCTATGTCAGCTACCACATACAGGCTGAAGGCTTTAGTGGAAAGATAAAAGGCTTCAGTCTGCAGATGAACACTGCAAGCTGTAGTGGCATCTGCAGTGCCATTAGTTTTTATACTGTAAAAGCCTAGTATTATAAAAAAAAATTAAAAAAAATAGAAAAGTTAAAATAATGACCACAGAGCATTTTTTTTTTAGACAGTATATCAAATAAAAGCCTTATATGTAAACAATATATATAATAATTATCTAGGTATGAAAATTAGTCATAAAATTTTTATCAAGTTAACCACAGCATGCTTGTTTTGCCTTAGAAATGCTACAAACTACATTTGATTCCCACTCTCCTTGGTGAGTTGACACTTTCAGAAAGAAATCATGATTTCATGAAAGAAAGAAAGAAAGAAAGAAAGAAAGAAAGAAAGAAAGAAAGAAAGAAAGAAAGAAAGAAAGAAAGAAAGAAAGAAAGAAAGAAAGAAAGAAAGAAAGAAAGAAAGAAAAAGAATACAGCCATCACATCTAAAAATTGGTAAGCTGCAATATAATAAATGTTTGCTTTTCAGTTTATTACTGCTTGAAGTGCACCTTCATGATAACAATAAAACGCTTATGTTGTGTGTCATACATAAATCATCAACTCTTACAAACTTTAAATTCAAAATATTATTTTTACGGTCAAATGTTTCTCTGAAGCAAAGATGAAAGAGACAATTGATAGAGATTAAACAAGATATAATTTTTAAAAGATTATACCTGAATAAGGCATTCACATCCTTTCTCTCCATATGGGCTGACTTTCGCAGGAATTCTGTCAGGGCTTCACCAGGCAGAAGAATATCGCCATACGATTACAACCTTTTAACTAATTTGGAACCTCCACCAATAATGAAGTTTGGAGCTCCAAGACCTAAATGTTTCCTCCATGACAGGCCGACATTTGCACGAATCATAAAGAAATCTTGTACTTAAAGGAAGGCAACTATAAAAAATGGGTTTGCCAGTTGCTTACCACTTCAGAAGAAAAGAGTCTGGGACTATTCCTATGTAGTATTCCAAAGCGTATTCAAAAGAGGAAGGTCTCCTTAAATTATAAAGAAAAGGGAACCTCGTCTGCTGGAAGCATGGCAGTTTAATAAGTGACTCCTTGTACCCTTCCCCTTGACCTATAAAAATGTGTAAATACAAGCCATCATTGGCTGGACTAATTCTAGCAGCGGGAATCTGGATATCATTTAAGAGGGTGCCAAGGGTGGAACTATAAACCTGAAGCCACCAACCAACTTCTCTACCCTTCCTTCCATTTTGTTTCCCATCATGGCTTTATTGGCAGAGTTTATCTCATCTGTTTTACACTCTATGTGGGTTTTAGTTTCTCAAAAATATGTGATGAAAACAAGCATTTTGGCTATGTAATTCTTATTGTATGCTCACAATTTCTGTTACTGGCACCATGTTTTTATTTAAAGTGGCTGTATAGACTCAAGGTTTTTTACTTTCATGTATTCTATGCACAAAAGTAAAAAATCTTTTGTGTGCAACAGCGTCCAAAGCCCCCCTAAAATTTATCTGAGCCTCATTCTGATCCAGCGATGTGCATGAGAGCCTTGGCTCTACTGGGTCTCTCCCTCCTCACTGGCTTAGACAGCAGTGGTAGCTAGACATGTGCATTCCGTTTCGTTCGTTTTTCATTATTCGGAAATTCGGATACAACCGAATTTCCGAATTACAAAAGTAACAAATTTAAATGAATCCGAAATAACGATTAAAATCGAAAAAAAAAGCGAACGAAATTCGTTTCGAATCGAATTCAAAAACAAATTCTAAAAAATAGAAATTGATTGTCTAAAAAATACAATAAAATAGAATATAAAACAATAAAGCAATAGAATAAAAATAAAAGAATAGTAAAGAATAGAATAGAATTTAATAGAAAGAAAAGGGTTTTTGACTAGATAGTCCTCGTTATAATACGGCACCTCATCCCAATGAATATGGCGACAATGGTAGGGGGAGAGTAAGGGCATTATCGCGGTGCCAAACAAGTATTGGAATATTGTATAATGACACATTAATTAAAAAATATAATGTTTTATTAACAAACAAATTAAAAAGAGTATACAATAAATATACACGTCAAGGGTGTGAACATACAATGAAGGAAAAGCACAAAACCAACTTATGCAGCAATATTACAAGACCCAGCCTGTAGCGTGGCCGCAGGTCTTGTTAACAGGTATTGAAATCCTACATGTTTCGCCAACATTGGCTTCCTCAGGGACAGTTGGTTGTACCTGTGTTAATTTCCTGAATTCTAAATAGAGAAATAAGTAGTCAGAAAAAGTATGACAATGTATATCTCGAGCAAAAGCAAGATAAAGTAAAATAATATATAAATGTATATTTGTATATTGAGGGGCTACCAGACATGACCAAGAGTCTCCCCATGCAAAAGAGATTGCTGGGGCGAGCAACCGCCCCATTCAACACCCCCAAGGGAACATCTTCCCACCCAACCGGGTAACCCCAAAAGAGACCCTCAATCCCCAAGATGGTAAAATACCTACCGATGAGTCACATAGGGTAAACATAACAGTCCCCCAGAGTGAATTCAAGGCTCCATGTCGCCAATAGGAGGCTGCAGGGGGAAGAAAAAGGGCCTGGAAAAAGAGGGAAATATATAAGAATTACATGGTTCTGGTGAACACCCAGAATAAATCTGAGTGTCCAACACTGACATCGGGCTAGCATAGCCTAAAAAATACTTACAGTATATGTCTTACTAAAAACAACAGAAGAAATGTAAAGGCACCCGATAGGCTGACATTAATGTTGAATGGAAGAGCTGATGAATAATGACTAAAGAATGAGAGAGAGAAAGGGGGAGTGAAGGCATATAGAAAGTAACGTTTTAACTGTCATTAAAGAAGTATATGTTGAAAATACAATGTACAGCCATGAACAATGTTCAATTAGGCATAGGTATCCTACATAATTCTTTAAGTAAATAGAAAGGGGAAAACAAACTCACCCATAGGTCCAGTAGGGCTATTAAAAAGTAACTTGGACTATGAGAGTACAATCAATGGGTAGTGAATATGGCACAGTGAGGCTGCGCTGTAGAAAAAAAGGCATATAGTCAAGCTTACTATCAAAGACATAAGCAACAAGAAAGCTGTCAGCGTGGAGTGCAAGATAAAACACAAGCTTATCACATTAGACAAGACAGCGGGTATGGGTGCCCTTAAACACCGGAAGTGGAATGGCCGGAAAAGCCAGCCTTTTATTCCCCCCACACACGAGCGGCGTCTGACATCACCGATCATATGAGCAGACACAGGGAGCCACTGCGCATGCGCCGGTCAGCAGATCCGTGGGCCTACAAGATCCAGGGGGCTGTGCGAGATAGTCTGACGCGTCATGTGATTGGGATGACGTGGATTACTCAGTAGACTGTAGAGCCAATCAGTGCGGTGGCGCTGCATTGTACCAGAAGATGTAATAATGATCCGAGGATCATATACATGCCAGTGGCTAAAGATGGGCGGACACTGGTGGAGGACAGTGCCGCCCTTGGGTGTCCATACAGCCAAGGCGGCATAAAGAGCCGCAACTCACCCAATAGGGGGGCTAGCCAAGCACACTGTGACACCAATCTCAGCAGGAAAAAGGAAGGGGCTGAGGAAAGGGGAGCCCGAGGGTGGCAGAGAAAGAACCGAGGAGGGGGAGAGGAGGGGCCAGCCGCCAGCGCCCAGCAATGAGGGGAGAAAATATTATATTATATTTTTTTCTATTTTGTTCTATTGTTTTTCTATGCTATTCTTTTCTATTCTATTCTAATCTTTTCTATTGGAATTTGATTTCATTCTATACAAAATTCGAATTTCATAATATTCAGTATATTGCAGCCATTTGCTAAAGTCATTCAAGTTCATTTTTTTCCTCATTAATGTACACACAGCACCCCATATTGACAGAAAAACACAGAATTGTTGAAAATTTTGCATATTTATTAAAAAAGAAAAACTGAAATATCACATGGTCCTAAGTATTTAGACCCTTTGCTGTGACACTCATATATTTAACTCAGGTGCTGTCCATTTCTTCTGATCATCCTTGAGATCGTTCTGCACCTTCATTTGAGTCCAGCTGTGTTTGATTATACTGCTTGGACTTGATTAGGAAAGCTACACACCTGTCTATATAGCACCTTGCAGCTCACAGTCCATGTCAGAGCAAATGAGAATCACAATGTCAAAGGAACTGCCTGAAGAGCTCAGAGACAGAATTGTGGCAAGGCACAGATCTGGCCAAGGTTACAAAAAATGTCTGCTGCACTTAAGGTTCCTAAGAGCACAGTGGCCTCCATAATCCTTAAATGGAAGACGTTTGGGGCGACCAGAACCCTTCCTAGAGCTGGCCGTCCGGCCAAACTGAGCTATCGGGGGAGAAGAGCCTTGGTGAGAGAGGTAAAGAAGAACCCAAAGATCACTGTAGCTGAGCTCCGGAGATGTAGTCGGGAGATGGGAGAAAGTTGTAGAAAGTCAACCATCACTGCTGCCCTCCACCAGTCGGGGCTTTATGACAGAGTGGCTCGACGAAAGGCTCGACGAAAGCCTCTCCTCAGTGCAAGACACATGAAAGCTTGCATGGAGTTTGCTATAAAACACCCGAAGGACTCCAAGATGGGGAGAAATAAGTGTCTTTGGTCTGATGAGACCAAGATAGAAATTTTTGGCCTTAATTCTAAGCGGCATGTGTGGAGAAAACCAGCCACTGCTCATCACCTATCCAATACAGTCCCAACAGTGAAGCATGGTGGTGGCAGCATCATGATGTGGGGGTGTTTTTCAGCTGCAGGGATAGGATGACTGGTTGCAATCGAGGGAAAGATGAATGAAATGAAAGAACAGGGATATCCTGGACAAAAACCTTCTCCAGAGTGCTCAGGACCTCAGACTGGGCCAAAAGGTTTGCCTTCCAACAAGACAATGACCCTAAGCACACAGCTAAAATAAGAAAGGAGTTGCGTCACAACAACTCTGTGACTGTTCTTGAATGGCCCAGCCAGAGCCCTGACTTAAACCCAATTGAACATCTCTGGAGAGACCTAAAAATGGCTGTCCACCAACGTTTACCATCCAACCTGACAGAACTGGAGAGGATCTGCAAGGAGGAATGGCAGAGGATCCCCAAATCCAGGTGTGAAAAACTTGTTGCATCTTTCCCAAAAAGACTCATGGCTGTATTAAATCAAAAGGGTGCTTCTACTAAATACTGAGCAAAGGGTCTGAATACTTAGGAACATGTGATATTTCAGTTTTTCTTTTTTAATAAATCTGCAAAAATGTCAACAATTCTGTGTTTTTCTGTCAATATGGGGTGCTGTGTGTACATTAATGAGGAAAAAAATTAACTTAAATGATTTTAGCAAATGGCTGCACTATAACAAAGAGTGAAAAATTAAAGGGGGTCTGAATACTTTCCGCCCGCATTGTATATATATATATATATATATATATATATAGATATATCTATGTATATATTGTATATATCTATATCTATAGATATATCTATAGATATAGATATACAGTATCTATAGATATATCTATATATATAATATTTTTTCTGTTCTGTGCTATTGTTTTTCTATGCTATTATTTTCTAGTATTTTCGATTCTATTCTAATCTTTTCTATTCAAATTCGATTTCATTCTATACAAATTTTTGAATTTTAGAAAATGGTTATATATAGTTCACTTTTTCAAATTCTGTAGAATTTTTTCGAATGAAGTAGAATTATTTCGAATTTGATAGTTTTTTTCGAATTCAGTAGATTTTTTTCGAATGCAGTAGAATTTTTTTAATTCGAATATGAAACAAATCCCAAAAACGAATGTAACGAATGCAATGAATTTAACTAAACAAATTTAGTTAAATAACGAATCGAAATGAAACAAAACAAATTTTTTCATCCTGCACAGGTCTTGTGTTAGCCTTTTGCTCCCATTACTGTCAATCACAGCTAGTAAGCCAATGAGGAGAGAGCGGGGATGGGCTGAGCAGCGCTGTACTAGGGGGGTACTAGGCAGAAGGGAGGCTCCTGAAGTGCCAGCGAGGGACCCGAGAAGTGGAGGATCTGGGCTGCATTGTGCAAAACCATTTCACAGAGCAGGTAAGTATGACATTTTTGTTATTTAACCGCTTGCCGACCAATCGCCGTCATTATACTGCAGCAGGTTGGCATGGCTGCACGAATCGCTGTAGGTGTACATTGGGCGCTTTAAGAGCAATAGGGGGGGCATGTGCACAGCGTTACGCCAGCCACCCTTGATCGCTCCACAGAGAGCCAGAACAGGGATCTGTGTATGTAAACAAACAGATCCCCATTCTGACAGGGGAGTAGAGAGAGATCTTGTCAGGAAGGGCACGCCGATAATCCAGATGACGGCCACAGAAGTTCCCCTGTATTGCATGTCCCACTGAAAAGGGCTGCACAGGCACGCTTGCATGCACCGATGCACACACGCATGCATGCTAATGCAGAACAAAATGCCAACAAGTGTTTGTGTGCGTGTGCACCCTGTGACAGTTCTTGGCACTAAACTGACTCATTCCCCAGAATTAGTGCTGTCTGGTCTACAGAGTTCCCTGTGATTCCTGATATCCATTTGCCTGTACCTGTTCCAATTGACCTACCCCGCTTGTCCCTGACTATTCCTGCTATCTGCCCGCATTCGACCTCGGCTTGTCTTTGACTATGTTCCTGCCAGCTCCTTCTGCTACCTTGCTGCCAGCCTGTTGCTTAACCTGCCTGCACCGTATTCTGCTCCTTTATCCACGTCTGTCCTAGACTTGTTTACCAGTGTCTCCAGCCAGCCTGCCTGAGCTCCAGTCCATGCTGATATCGTTCCTGCTAGCTGCTGTATCCACGTTCCAGCCAGTGGCTTCCAAGTACCAGCCCACTCCAGTCTCCAGCCTGACAGTTGTTCCTTGTTCGATCTTGCCTCTACCATCAGTTCCAGTCCAGCTCCACTGCTAGCAACTCTGCCAGGCACTCATGCAACTCTGCACTTCCACGCCTCCTGTTTACTCTACCAGGGGCCTTGAGTCAGCGGTGTAAGAGAGGTCTCCCACTGCATATTAGACTCTACCACCAGGTACGCGACAGTACCAGGCAGCCATGTCTGAGTCTGCGCAGAGGGCCTCTCCCATGGATGAACTTTGCCTACACCTGGCTGGCCTTACACAGCCTGATAAGAACTTACAAGAGGGTTACACCCGACTGGAGGAACATGTCCAGGCTCTGTCCTCACCTACTACTGCCCCACAAGGATCTTCCCATGCATCCACTTACTCCGCTGAAGCCTCCGCTACCCCTGAAGTTGTGATGCTACTTCCATAGCCCAGGGTCCCTACGCCAGAAAATTTTGGGCATTCTGCAATGCTTGTGAGCTCTACTTTGCCCTGCAACCACACACCTTCTCCCTGGAAGTCACCAAAATTAGGTTCATCATCTCCCTGCTGCAGGGTGAGCCCCAGTCATAGGCCCACTGCCTGATTAATCTGGCTATCCAAATCGATCGCCAGTTAGGGGAGTGGAGATCCGAAAGAGCAGCGGGACAATCCCGTCCAGTATGGATGTTACCACGGATCTCCAACTACACCAGCCTGACATCACCAATCCCTGCTACACCTACGCCTGATGTCCCTGAACCAATGCAGCTTGGCTTGCTTCGTCCCTCACTTTCCGCTGAAGAGCGTCATCGCCGACTTCATAATAATCTCTGTCTGTATTGTGGGGAACTAGGACACTAGGTGAGATCATGTCCTGCCAAGATCTGTAAGTGCCTAACCATTTCTTCTGCCTGTATACCAACTCTGTCAACTCACTCAACCCACCTGGCTCTTCCCATTGTATTGCAGCTTCCAGGGAGGATTATCCCAGTTCCTGCTATAATTGATTCCTCAATTAATTGAGCCTGTAGCTGCTTTATGGACTTATCTTTCGTCATGGAACATCAAATACCTTTATAACCCAGGGCTCAAGGACTCTTAGTACATCTGGCCGACAGGTCTGCCATCAAATCTGGACTAGTATACTAGTATACTAGTGATAATAACCATAAAGAACTGTTACGCCTGGATGCCATTGCAGCCCCCCTGTTTCCTGTTATCCTTGGCATGCCATGGCTACAGGCGCATAATCCTCTTATGAACCGTGCCACAGGGGAAGTCAAATTCCACTCTCCCTACTGCCTCCAACACTGCTTACTGGAGTTCCCATGTGACCTGCCATCCTTGCTGTCCTTGGACTCTGACGCTGAAACTCGCCTATCCGTACCAGTTGTGTATCACAACTTCTTAGATGTGTTCAGCAAAGAGGGGGCAGAGACTCTTCCTCCCCACTGGCCTATGATTGTCCGATTGAACTTCTCCCCGTCGAAGTCTCTTTTGGAAGGATTTTCCCTCTGTCAGAATTGGAGCTTGCCTCTTTAGAAGACTACATTGATGACAATCTAAAGAAGGGCTTCATCCGCCCATCTACCTCCCTGGCAGGAGCGGGTATCTTCTTCATGGAAAAGAAGGATCATTCTCTTCGGCCTTGTATAGACTATCGTGAACTCAACAAAGCTACTGTCAAAAACCATTACCCTCTTCCCTTGTTGCCCGAACTGTTCCGGAGGTTGGGAGCAGCAACCATATTCACAAAGTTGGATCTCCGAAGGGCTTACAATCTGGTTCGTATCCAGGAGGGTGATGAATGAAAGACAGCCTTTCACACCCGATTCGGGCATTTTGAATATCTTGTGATGCCTTTTGGTCTGTTCACTGCCCCTGTCACAATCAAGCACTTCATTAATGACATTTTTCAAGACTTCCTAGACCTGTTTGTCGTAGTGTATCTGGACGATATCCTAATCTTTTCCTCTTCCCTTGATAATTACCGCAGACATGTCACAAATGTGCTGGGCAGACTTCAACAACATGGTCTATACGCTAAACCCGAGAAATGCGAGTTCAAACGACAAAGCATTCAATTTCTGGGACTGATTATCTCTACCGAAAGTGTTAAAATGGATCCCTAAAAGGTCACTGCCATTCTGGACTGGCCAGCCCCAGTGGACAAGAAAGGCATTCAGCGCTTTGTCAGGTTTGCAAACTTCTATCGGAAGTTCATCAGTGGATTTTCAGCCATCATCTCTCCTATTACACAACTGACCAAACAAGGCATCCGGTTTCGATTGTTCCCCCGAAGCTCAAAATGCTTTCGAGACCCTCAAGAAGCTGTTCACATCTGCATCAGTTCTAAGGCACCTTGACCCAGCTTTACCATATGTGTTTGAAGTAGATGCATCAGAAACAGCAGTCAGGGCAGTACTATCCCAGAGACAGGGGTCCAAGGCCCTGTTACATCCAGTCCCTTTCTTTTACCGCAAATTGTCAACCTCAGAAAGAAATTATAATGTTGGGGACTGATGGGGGGGGGGTAACGATCTTCTAGGAGCAAGTGAACCTCTTCTTGAAATATCTGCCTAGAGTGTTCTTTCAAACCCAATCAGGCCCGGAGATCATTCCAGTAAGAAAATAATGACACAATAGTCAATGCCTGGAATGTTCTGCTTTTACTTCCGCAGACAGTCACTTATATAACCAAAATTACATCACAAAAAAAGTTCAACCCTTTCATTAATATATGCTAAAATTACAGACATTACGTATATATCAGATGTTTAAAAACCGCCGAAAAATAGGACATGATTTCTTCATACAGAAACTGTCAACAAGGAAAAAACTTCACGCGTAATTTCGAGGAAATCATATCATTTACAAGAATTTAACTAATTAACTAACTTTTGATAGACGTCACATATACATATTATTCTAAAATGGATACACATTTTTATAGATTTTTATAGCTAAAATAAAGGACAGCAAGCTAAAATATCCCTACGGGGACCATGAACTTCTAGCCATCAAAACTGCACTGGAGGAGTGGAGATTCTTCTTGGAAGAAGCTGCACACCCGATCTTGAGCTATACAGATCATAAAAATCTGGAATACCTGAGGACAGCAAAAAGACTGCAACCACGCCAGGCCAGATGGGCACTCTTCTTTTCCAGGTTCTCCTTCCATGTAACTTACAGGCTGGGATCAAAAAAGAATTGTCGCCCTTTTTTTGTTTATAGCGCAAAAAATAAAAAACGCAGACGTGATAAAATGCCACCAAAAGAAATCTCTATTTATGGGGAAAAAAGGACATAAATTTTGTTTGAGTACAATGTCACTCGACCGCGCAATTGTCAGTTAAAGCGATGCAGTGCCGTATCGCAAAAAATGGCCTGGTCATTAAGTGGGCAAATCCTTCTGGTCCTTAAGTGGTTAAAAATAAAAAAAAAAACCTTTAATATAACTTTAATGTGATTTTCATTTGCTTGGATGTTTAATTCAAATTCTGCTTAATCTGGTAAAGATGCACCTTGCAAAATAAAATAGATTTGATGTAGTTATGTTGGCAAGGGTTCTTCAATGATATATAGCTATTGGAAGCTGCTTCTCAGCAGTCTTGCCTGTTTTAAATAATTACTTCTGTATTTAAAGACACCTTTTATCCACCACCAGAGAGGGAATTTGTATTGATGGGTCCACAACTTTTTGGTCATAGAACATCAACAGAAGGGGGAAGATAAAATGTTATAGCTGCATTTTTCTGCTATAGCTTATTCACCTACATTTATAAAAGTAGATGTAGCGTGCATAAAGTACATAATTTTTTCTAACACATTTTCAGAGTCTTTGTATATACTGTAAATACAGGTGCCCATTACTGGGGACACATTTACACATATGAACTTTAGGAGTCATAATCAATACTGTCCACAGCGGGTGACTCTCCATCCTGGCTATCACCGTCAGCTCAGGTCCCAACTGATGATTGAGCACCAGAGTGGTTTCCCAGTATGTTATCATTCTATAAATAAATGTAGTCTGGAGACTTCATTGAAAAAATAAATACCTTCAGCCTGTAGACAAACACTTCAGGCTCCACTGGCATCTTCAGTGCCATCTGTTTAATACTCAAATTGTCAGATACAGTTACAGTATTAAAATAACAATAAATTAATTAAATCAGAAAAAAAAGAGTTAACATTTTTTGCATGTTTTCACATTTGTCAGCCAATAAAAAAACAGAGCAGGATTTATTTAAATATTGCAGGAAAGAAAATATTTTGCTTAAAATCATAAAACAAATTTAAGTATTCAAATTATTTGTAAAGCTTTTGTCAAATGAATGTACACATGTTGGTGTCGTTAAATTTGGTCTGGAAATTTAGGCATCAATGATCTCTGGTCATGAATGTTTTAAACCAACACAGTCTTTTCTTTAACTACTATAATCCTAACAAAGCAATGCAAAAGTTGCAGCAAAAAAAAAAAAAAAAAATCTTTAAAGTTCACAGAACAACTTCCAAGCAATTTGGTAGAGGAAAAAGGGCACTCTGGCAACTTTCAATGTGATGACTGTGATTTACAGTTCATTGAAGACCGCACAGGCTGCTGGTGATGCATAACCATATTATATTCTGCCTGTATTGCATTCACTGAGGCATGGCGTGTCAAGATGTTTTTAAAATTATGCTGTGCTCACTTTTATAGTGACACAAAGTATAAATAGAAATGCTAGGCATTACTCAGCAGTAATGTAGAAATGTATAACATATGACACTAATAAACTTTTAACACAGCCCTTTGAATCTAATGTTCTGAAAGAGTGGTAGAACAGTGTTTGCTGAGGGGCATTACCTAATGCAGACATTTTTTACCTTGCAAAAATACCTATAAGTCTCCACTAGCACGCAATGCAAGAGGTGTTTGCAGAGATGAAAATACCCAAAGCCGCAGTGGAATTGCGAATTAGGATTCACAAACTCCTTGCCATATTACAAGTATAAAAATCTTCCCAGCTCGATGTTAACATGTCACTGTGGAATTAACCAAACTGCGGAACGTGGGATAGCAACTATCATTCTGTATTACACAATTACAAGTAATCTATTTTATAAAAGGAGAACTTTAGCACACATTGTGTATCCAGAAGTCCCAACAGGTTTGTCCTCAATCACTGGAAACAAAAAGCAATATAGCAGTTCTGTATTGTTTAAATGTTACACATGATCTCATGAAAACTGTATCACATAAAGGTCTTTCAATGTAATAATAAACTCTAAAATATAATGGGGAAATATATAGAATAGTTACAAATATAATAAATCATAGATACCATATCTGTAAAGTGATTTCAGTTATAAATCTAAATTACGTCTTTTACATGGAATGAGACAGGTTTTTTAGGGTGTTTAGTGCTGTAAGAATCCCGAACAAGAGATCTTCTTCTCTTGGCATCTCTTTCACAGACCAAGTTTGTCTGTTAAGTTTTTCATTTGCAGAGGCTATTGAGACCACAGGAAAATATCTGATATTGGATAAGACCCATGACCGCTGAACAGAATCCAGATAGCCAGATTAATCAGAGCGTCCAGGGAGTGGGGAATGCCAACTTGGGCCAACTCATCTTTCAAAGGTTCAGAAAGGCCCATGCGGAATTGGTGACGGAAAGAAACATCATTCCAGTTATTGTCGGAACTCCAGCGCCTGAATTCTAAAACATAGTCCTCGGCCGCTCTGCGACCTTGTTGGAGGGTATGTAGCGCTTCTTCCGTGGTAGCGGTTTGCTGAAGATCCTCATAAAGCTGAGCCATGGAGTCAAAAAAGTTGGTTATATTGGTCAGGAAGTCAGCTTTTTGTTCCAGCAGACGGTGGGCCTATGACTGGGGCTCACCCTGGTGCAACTGCAACTGCAACATCACAACTTCAGGGATAGCAGAGGCTGCAGCGGGGTAAGTGGATGCATGGGGAGATCCTTGCGGGGCAGTAGTAGGTGAGGACAGAGCCTGGACACTTTCCTCCAGTCGGGTGTAATCCTCTTGTAAGTTCTTGACAGCCTGGGTAAGGCACGCCAGGTGTAGGTGAAGTTCATCCATGGGAGAGGCTCTCTGTGCAGACTCAGACAAGGCTGTCTGGTACTGTCGCGTACCTGGTGGTAGATATGATATGCAGTGGGAGGCCTCTCTTACACCGCTGACTCAAGGCCCCCTAGTAAACAGGAGGCGTGAAAGTGCAGAGTACTATTCAAGCAATGGTAAAATGCTTACTCCGGTAAACAGACACCTAGATCTGTACCATAGGTTTGACATGTCATGTGTCTCCTTTATTGCCTTAGCCGTAGTCCCAAAAAACCCCCAAGGGGGGAACTGGGATAAAATCATTCTGCAAAAAGAAACCCTATGGATCAAATGATTAGACGCCACCCATTCCCCTGGCATTAATGAGACTCAGTCGGATAAACCTTTTCTATAGATTTATAATGGATAATTCTGCTATATATTTTACAATTTGCGACTATAAGCCTTGTTTTTTGGTCCAGTGGCCATGTATATAACTTAGATCTAAGTGGACTCTAAACTAATCGATAACTTTCTTAGATCTTTCTCTTTCTTCTCTTTTTTCTGGAAAAAAGTTCTTAAGACATTAAGATATATTTTGTTAATGCTGTTTCTGTATAGGTTATATAAGGAATATGTTGGTATTCTTGCTTCAGTATGATTATTTGTTGTACTGGTTTTATTTTGCTGCTTGGCTTCCTAACCGCATCTTGCTGGCATGGGTCCTATTCGCAGTTTGGACAAATATTGTGACTATGCAGCCGCAAAGCGCAGTCTGACCAAGCCTCCTTTTGAGTGCCAGTCTGCGGCGCTTTTAGCATCCAGAGGAGAGCGTATCATCGCCCCCTTTAGTTGCTATGTGCGCTGTGCGCTGTGTTGTGCGGTCGATGTCAGGCTGCCCTGCTGACATCTAATGGTCATGGCACAGCAGCTCTGGTGTCCGGCACATGCGCAGTGGCTTAAGGCCGCATTGCTGTGCGTCATTTCCGGCTGCGCCGCTCTGACGTCACGACCGGGACAGGCATATAAAGGGATGCCCGGTGTCGGCGTCTCATACAGCCAATCTTTACCACGCTTTGTGGCTGTGACACAGCGGAGCCCTGCAGGGGATTTTCATTGTTGATGGTATGTACTAGCCTGAGAAGGGATTATGTAGGGTAATGGTATGTGTTTGTTGATCAGAAATACATTTCTGACCAAGTGCCCTATACATTTGTTCTATACAACTCCATAAAAAAAGCAAAAACAGATGAATACTGCAGATGTGTGAACAGTGGGAGATCCTCTATATTTCCAGAACTAACATAAAGGTTTTCCAAAATATCCTGAATGGTTTCTTTTCTTTTCCCTTCTGGCTATGCAAGTAACTCTCAATCACCTCAAGTTTACTGTGTGATCGTTATTTCGCAGGTAAGCCAGTGTCTATGTTTGCCCCTGCCCAGCCCCCCCCCCCCCCTCCTCATTATATATCTCATTATAGTGATAGGATCATTGTTGCATACAGTACCATTTTTAAACACACATCCTTAAAAAAAAACTCTTTACATATACAGACTAGCTGGGAATTCATCTGATGAGATATCCCTGCACCCTTGGCTGCACTGTGGACTTTGGTCCCTTGTCTACTTTTTTGACTACATAATGTAAGTTATCTCTCTCATATATATATATGTGTATATACATACAAGCTGTTTAATTATACATATACCACCTGCTTGAGACAATAATTTTCTAATGTTTCACCTGTTCACAGTCTCAGAGTCCTTCTGTGGGCCTGGACCTGTGGCGGTTGGTATGATTGGGGCTGGGGAAGATAAGCAGAAAATGTATACCATTTAAGGAATCATTGTATTAACAATACTGTGTATTATAGTTATATGTTAGAAACTGAATTGTGATTCTCTATTCATAGAATGTGCCCTAAACTCCTGAAGAAGCGTTTTTGAATATGCGTAACATGTAGAGTTGAGCTGAACCATGACACACCGCCTCTTTTAAAATTATGTTACTATCATCAAATTCTTGGAGAGTGACCTTTGGGTTTCTCATTATTAAGTATTCCAATTTTCTATGATACATAGGTGGTGTGTTGTATGCTTCAAGGCACAATTGTGGATAGTCAATGTTTTTAAAAGTGTTTCATATGTTTCTGTAAATAAATACATTTATATACTTTTTTATAAAATTTTGTATTGTGTTATGTCTATAAAGTCCATCATTCAAAAACTTCTTTTCCAAATATAATATATTGGGGCGTGGCATATGTCTACTCATTTATCGTATCCACAGTACCACTCTGTGATGATAAGATTCCAATTTATCTAGCTAAGAAGAGGTCAAGTAGCGCTTGTTTTTATATTCCACAGAAACCTCCAACTTCCTTCAAGCATCTTGCCAGATAATTACACCTCAATGTATGCCACAGATCAATATGCAGTAAAGCTCTGTACAGAAATGATGTCAAGAAAAAAGGAAGAAACACTCTCCATAGTGTAAATCAGTGGGATTAGGCAGTATTTAATAGGGGTAAATTCACTTACACAGGTAGATGTTGTATAAACCAGTGTTTCTTAACTCCAGTCCTCAAGGCGCCCCAACAGGTCATGTTTTCAGGATTTCCCTCAGATAAAAGGGCTGTGGTCATTACTAAGGCAGTGAAACTGATCAAATCACCAGTGCAAAATAATGGAGAGCCTGAAAACATGACCTGTTGGGGCACCTTGAGGACTGGAGTTGAGAAACACTGGTATAAACAATTCGCATCACATGGATGGTCGATTTGCCCAAAACCAAGATGAATGTGGCTAGTTCAAACATGCGCAGTGGCGTGTGTTCTGGCTACGCGCAGAAAATGTCATCATATGTGACAACATCAAGGGTATTGTGCCAGCTGTTTTCCATTGTTATATGTTTGGGCTTCCAGTGCGGTTTTCTTTATTCACAAGATGCACAGATTAACCGATTACCCCTTTTGGACTGCTTGGTTTTTGACTCCCACCACCTATTGCAACACAAACTGGGGATTATTAGAACTTTAAAACATCCCATAGATAGAAACAACAAATGCAGAGTCTAAAAAAACAAAGAGCAAAGGCATTTCAGAAGAGCTTTTATATATTCCCAACTTCTATCCATAACATAGCATTCATAAATGCAAGAGACCAACATGTTACCATCAAAAAAGAGGAAAGAGGAACACCACATAGAGCAATATAGCCTACTTTTATGTAGGTGGAGTGTCATAAGGATTTTTGACACATTTTGCATCCCTGTGTTTTTCAAGCCCAGCAATACACTGAGACAGAGGTCGTTTTACCTTGGTAGGCAGGTGACAAGGATATGATTCACTGGATGTGTGGCAACACTGGCAAGGATGTACCACTGGCTGGTGGTGGCCAAATATGTGCATGAGGAACTATCTTCACATGTCATGTGAGAGAGGGCCTTTTCCATAGTGGGGGTTTATGACTGAGAAGTTGTGTTTTAAATACCTGGGCGATGGTGTGTGTATCAGGAACCATGAAACACTGTTTAATAAAATAGTAAAATGGTATAAACAGAACAAACAGTCAAAACATAGTCAGAGTTCGGTAACCAGGACGAGTCATCAGAACAAGCCGGAGAAACAGGAATCCAGAGATCAGAGACGTCGGGTGCAGCAAACAGGATCAGGAACCAGGAGGGAAGTCAGCCAAGCAAAAGTCTTTCACAGGAAAACACAGCAGAGAGAGTCCGAATATGTTGAACAAGGCAAAGGCACAGAAGATATGATCCAAGGAGTTTATATAACCAGCAGCTCTAGCTGATGAGCAGGAAATGAAGACCAGGCAAGTCACTGTGGAAGGAAGAGTCTTTGACAATTGAAGGAAGGGCTGAGCCCAGCCTTGACAGTGCGGAGTTTTGGGAGCACAATCTTTTCAATTTTTTTTTTCACAGGATGCAGTGAGGTGCTGCAACAGCTCCTGAATGGACTATAAGCAACAACTGCCTGGTCTAAAAAATACAGGCAGCAGGACCCTGCTGTAGCATTGTTCATAAACCAATGGTGGTAGATTGGTGGAAATCAAGGAGGCTTATCTGAAACAGTGGCTGCTGGTGGTAATTTTTTTTGGGGGGTGGCAAACAGTTCCACTCCCCCCGGGCAGGCGGTTGGCAATCGGTCGGATGGGTCTGGTGCACTTACCCCATCTATGGTGGGCAGCGCTTCTCCAAAAGCTTCACTGGTGGCTTCCTTTGCTAGGCAGCGGCAGTGATGGCTTTTCCTTCCCCTGCTCTCCACGGGCTATGTTGCGGCTTCCGTTTTGTCCCTCTTCCTCGGTAGCCAATTAGGACTCTTCTCTTTTTGGCCAATCGGAAAACGTGTCTCAGACCTGCTTCTGTTTAAGGATTGAAGATTAGTGTGTCAATACCAAATATTTTTTTTTTTAATCAAAAAGGTTTTATTGAACATTCACATGTTTTCCAACAATAATCAATGTTCAGGTTACATTTACAGTTACAACATTAAAACCAATTAGGTTCATTTACATGTATACAGTAATTTTTCCAGTTAGTTTGTCAATCCGTTGCATTTCTCCAGACATCTACAATACAACTCTCCCTGTTTTGACCATCACCACCCACATTGTTATTATTATATATAATCTGATTCGCCCCCCCTCAACTTGTTTTAAAGAGATTGCAGGAGTCTAGACATCACCAGCTCTCTCGGGCTCAATCCCGGTGTGTCTAGCCATTTTGACCAGATACGCTCAAACCTACTTGGGCATCCCCTATGTTGGTATATATATTTTTCCCTGATAAGGGTTTGTCCCATGTGTTCCACCCAGGAGCCCCTGGTGGGTGGCAGTGTGGATTTCCACCCCATTAGGATAAGTTTCCTGGCCTGAAATAGAGCCCTGGAGAAAGTGACCCTATCCATTTCCTCCGAGATCTCCTCCTCCAGGATTCCCAGCAAGCAACACTTAGGATCGGTGGGAACCTTTGTCTGAAATACTCCATTGAGCGTGCCCATCACCTCATTCCAGTACCGATGGAGCTTTGGGCAGCGCCATAGAAGGTGAATAAGGTCCCCGTCATGCTGTTGACAGCGGGAACACAAAGGATCTGCCGCCCTGCCCATCTTGTGCAACTTTTTTGGGGTGTAATGCACTCTCAATACTATAAATAGTTGGGAAACCTTTTGTGCAACATTAAGGGAGCAGGTAGATATAGACTGAAGAGCCTCCTCCCACTGTTCATCTGTAATCTGGCCAAGGTCCCTCTCCCAGGCAGAGGCCGCCTTGCATGGATAAGCCCGCAAGTGTCTCACTAGCAGCATCCGGTAGCATTGGGATATAATTCCTTTGGTTACACTACTAGACTGCAGCACATGAAATACTGGAGCGGATGACAATATCCACTCCACGGCATTCCCCTGCGCAGCGATAGCATGTCGCAGTTGAAGGTATGAGTAAAACATACTATTCGGTAGGTTAAAATTGGCTTGCAGATCTGTGAAAGAAAGCAGTTTACCGTCCCTAAATATATGAGAAAGTAGTTTTACCCCGTGCTTACACCATCTAGACCTTTGCTGTAGTTTTCCCAGTTCACTATAGGAGCGGTTGTCCCATATTGGACTGAAATCCGTTAACCCTTGCACCCCCTGTATTTGTCTAACCTTATTCCATATTTTCTGTACCAGTAACAGGGTTGGGGCCTTTTTATTGGATTTCGCAAACAGCTGGGCCTCAAGACCCATAGGGATGGTCTCCGCTCCAGAAGCATCATCCTTGCTGCTGAGCCCTGTGGTTCTGGAGTCATAGAGCCAACCAACTGCTGCAACTGGGACGCTATGTAGTACAACCAGGGGTTGGGAACCGCCAGCCCCCCGTTGTCCTTAGACTGCTGCAACTGTTCTAGCTTAATTCTGGGATGTTTGGTATTCCATAATAATTTACGAAAAAGGGTATTTACTATTCTGAAAATTTTTAGGGGAATTACTACCGGTGTATTGTGCAGGAAGTATAATAATTGGGGCATTAAGATCATTTTAATTAAGTTGGCTTTACCCGCCAGGGACATTTTTAAGTTATTCCATGTGTTTATTTTATCTCTAAAACGTGAAAGCAAGGGGTATATGTTTAGGGAGCAGTAGTCTCCAATCCTGGGCGCTATTTGTATGCCCAGATATTTGAAACTAGTAACCAGAGGGATGGGGCAGTGGTCGGGGAGCGCAACCCCTTGATCTCCATCCAGCATCATCAGGGCTGACTTGGACCAGTTTATGGTTAACCCGGAGTAATGACCAAACAGTTTTATTATAGACATCGCCTCTGACAGCGAATTGCACGGGTCCCCCAGAAAGAGTAACATGTCGTCTGCGTACAACATTATTTTTTCATGCAGAGTTCCATATTGAAACCCTTGAATCTGGGCACTATCCCTTATGAGGGCTGCCATTGGCTCTATCGCAAAGAGCAGCGGGGACAGAGGACAACCTTGCCTCGTCCCCCTGCCCAGAGCAAAGGCATGCGAGACTCTATCTGTCATTCGAACATTGGCCTGAGGGGATGCATACAGAAGCCTAACCCATGCTATAAAACGTTCCCCAAATCCAAATTTGTCTAATACTGCCCAGAGATATTTCCAGCTAACGCTGTCAAAGGCCTTGTTGGCATCAAGTGACAACAGTGCTCTTTGACCCACATTATCTGCCTGTAGTTGCATATTAAGGAACAGTCTCCTCAAATTTGTGGCTGTGGACTTTTGGGGCATAAAGCCCGCCTGGTCTTGGTGTATAATGGAGGAGATGACCCCGTTGACCCGGAGCGCCAGGACCTTTGCAAGGATCTTTACATCACTCTGGAGCAATGAAATAGGTCTATAGGAGCCGGGGTCAACCGGATCCTTCCCCTGTTTAAGAAGTAAAATCACATTTGCCCTTGCCATAGATTCAGGAAGTCTGCCTGCATCCAGGCAAGCGTTAAATACTTTTAATAGTTCAGGAAATATTTGTTCGCCATATTGAGAAAATACCTCCATAGGGAGGCCATCCCCACCCGGTGCCTTACACGTGGGAAAAGAGCCGGCCGCCATCTGAAGCTCCTCCAAAGTTATTGGGGCATCCAATTGTTTTTGTGCTGCTGCCGATAATGAAGGCAAATCAATCTTGGAGATATATTCAGCTAGTTCTGCATCCGAGTAGGCATCCCTCGGCCTGTATAGGTCTTTATAGAAGGATGCCAGCTCGGATATGACAAGTTCCGGGGAATTGACCACTTTCCCATTGGCAGCTCGAATGGCTCCAATGGCTGGTGATTGCTGTTGTGATCGTGCAATTTTTGCGAGTAGGCGGCCCGTCTTCTCCCCCTCCTCATAAAATGCTAACTTCGTGAAGAACCTTTTACGTTCTGCAGTGGAGGATCTCAGCCGGTCAGAGGGAATCCTGGGCCGACATCCATGCCTCCCTGGTGGAGTCAGTAGGGTCAGTTATGTAGGTAATTTCTAGTTGCTTCACCAAGTCCCCCGCCTGTTCCAACAGGACCGAGGAGTTGTGTTTAACCTGTTGTACTTCCTGAATGAAAATCCCTCTCAGATGTGCCTTAAAAGTCTCCCATTTCAAATGGGCGTCATGTAAATGTCTGTGTGTTTTGAAGAAAACCTCAATCTGAGTTGCTATTCCCTCCTGTGAAACAAAGAGTTTTAACCAGAAAGCATTCAGCTTCCACGGGGCTTTAGGTAGGTTACTGGGGGGTCTAGTAATTAACCATAAAGTTAGTGGGGAGTGGTCCGACACTCCTCTTGGAAAATATTCCACTTTGGATATGTTGCCTACCAGATTTGGGGTACCTATGCATAAGTCAATACGTGATAGCGACCCATGGGTCTTGGAAAAACAGGAGAATTGCTTGCATACTGGGTTACGATTGCACCAAATATCTATCCATCCCACTTCTGCAAGTAGACGACTGAGAGCAGTGCCCCCCCCCCCAGGGGGGCTGTACAGGTGGATGTCTGTCTAGTTTAGGGTCTAAGTAGCAATTGAAATCACCCATTATTAATACCGGAATATCCGGTTTGTTAGCTAAATAGGAAATTAACAATTGTAATACCTCTCTGGAGAATGGAGGGGGCACATATACAAAAGCTAATATCAAGGTAATCGTATACAATTTACAGTGCAAAAACACAAATCTACCAGATATGTCTATTAAGGAGTCTAGCTCCTGGTACACTAGGGCTTTGTGTATCAGTACACTTACTCCGCGTGAAAAAGCGGAGTAGGTGGAGTGATAGGCTTTGCCGACCCAGGCATATTGTAAGAAACCAACTGTATCATCCCGCAGGTGGGTTTCCTGCAGGCCAACTACAGCCGGATGGAATTTCCGCAGTCCGGCTGAGATCATAGACCTTTTCAATGGATCCTTCACTCCCCGAACGTTCCAGGTCACTATGGGTGTATCAGACATTGCAGAAATTCAGTCCAATTCCTATCAGTGTAGCAAGGTCCCGTATTGTCTTGCAGCACTTCCGGGGATCTCCAGTCAGCAATCCATACATAAACTGAAGTGGCCAGCCAGCCACCTGGATCACAGGGTATGACGGTGATGCATTTCAAACAGTGGAGAAGCAACAAAATGTCACAGAAATACTGTATAATCATTTGTAGAGTGAGGTGAACCAGGTAATAGGTCCAGGAAAAAAAGAGAACCTGTGAAACAGTCCCCGGTGATTTTGCCACGCGGAGGGGTATCAGATTTTGTGGGGCTCGATAGGTCCTAACCATGCCAACAGGGCACAACACCTCAAGCCATAACAACAGTGGCAACGTGGAAAGTTCTGGTGCGGAGCACATCCGTCATCCATCTAAGTGGTTATTCAACACTTGCAGTGAGCTCATAAAATTGAAATTCCTTCGCTGGTACTAGGTGATAAGGAAAAGTCCTCTGTAAAAGGAGTAATAGCGACGGTATAATGTGGGCGCCCATTAATCCTGCAGCGAGCAGATTAAGTGAAGTCATCCATCCTCATTTTCGCGTCTGCGACGACGCAGGTCTTGCTCGTTTCGGTCCAGCCATCCTGCAGCATCCTGCGCGTTTTCAAAGAAGTGATTCTGATCTCCAGCTGTAATTCGCAACTTGGCAGGGAATAGCATCGCGTATTTAAGTTGTAAGCGTTGCAGCCGTTTCTTAACATCTGCAAATTTGGATCTTCTGCGTTGCACTTCGGCTGAGAAGTCGGGGTAAAAGGAGATTTTGGTTCCATTAAACTGCACAGCCCCTTTTTCTCTGGCTAGTCGTAGCACTACTTCAGGGTCACGATAATTAAGGAGCCTGGCCAGCATCGCTCTAGGGGGATTCCCAGGTGGGAGAGGCCTTGGCAGCACTCGATGTGCCCGCTCTACTGCATACAGGGGAGAGAAGGCCTCTTTACCAAATATTTCTTGCAGCCACTCTTCGACGAACACCGTGGGGTCCCTGCCCTCCACCTTCTCCGGGAGCCCTACTATGCGAACGTTATTGCGTCTCAGGCGGTTCTCGATGTCGTCAGTCTTTTCAAAAACCTGGTGTGCGTGTTGTGCAGCCCCCCTCACATCTCTGTTTAAATGAGGCATCTGATCTTCTATGTCACTTACTCTCCCCTCCACTGCCGTGGTTCTCTCCCTGATTTTTTTAATGTCTTGACGGAGGAGAGATACAGTCTCCTTTAGTCCTCCAAATTTTTCTTTAAGAAGCAGTGCATCTATGGACTGCATGTAAAATTTCACTGAGCGTAGGCTGGGGACTGTCTTCCACTTGTAAATCAAACAGGCCTGGCATAGGATCTGGAACTGAGTCCATAATGTCTGTGTCCTCTGGCCTGTCTGTGTCTCCCCTGCCTGTCTGCTCCATGGACACTGCTGGGATCTGTGTGCTGGTCTGTGTGGAGTCAGCAGAGCCTGCCAGTTTCTGTGCATAGTATAGCATATCCCTGGTTTGGTCTTTGGTTTTAGGGGGTTTCTGTGACTTACTCCCCTGGTCTGCTTTCTTGTCCTGGCCTCGTGGCGTTCTCTGCGGCTGAGATGTCCAGGCGCCATCTTGGAAGTCCGGAGCGGCCGAGGCCGCGGCTTCACCGCGGTTCCCACGGGTCATCATACCCCCACACTGCAGCTGTATCTGTGTCCTGGGGTGACAGGGAGGCTGTAGCTACCTAGCACTTCGGTTTTTGGGCGCCAGGAACAGCGAGGAAAGGATCGTTAGGCGGATCAACAGCGGGAGCTCCGGTGAACAGGTCTGTTCACATGCCGCGCTAGGCCACGCCCCCCCAATACCAAATATTAATTTGCTGTTGTAACATCTGGGTAGGCTCCTGGCGCAATGCTCCACGTCACAAGCCCACCCTATTTAAAGCCTATTAGAGCCTCTAGCTCTAAACAGGTGCTTCAAAAAACACCCCCCGCTGCTGTAATTCATGCGCCTGTCATCCTGAAAGGAGCCAGACACATGAATAGGGGGTGGCGGCGTCCTGCAAAATAGTGGCCGTGGATAGAGCATGGGAGTTGCGGCTGTGGATAGAGGGCTGGTGTTCAGATGCCCCTAATGGACGGTCTGTCACTGATCTGATATGTACTAGAGACAAAGAGTAAAGGCAGTTTTTTAGTAGAGATTGCAAGAGATTGCAGATAACACAGCCAGAAGCAGGACAATTGTAGCAATTTTAGGCCCAAATCTACTACAGACTAAAAGCACAAGTAGGGGTTTTACTAATAGAATTTAGAGACCATGGATTATACAGCATTGTGAAACTGGCCAGCGGCAGGACAATTTCACAACAAGGCTAAACCCAATATACAAGAGATAAAAGACACAAAAATAAGGATACCACAGAGAATACTGTTGTTTAAAATTGGCCAGAAGCAGAACTGTTTTTAGAAAGTTTTAGAAATAATAGGCCTAATCAGTGTATGCCTAACTTGTATTTTATCCATTGAAATGGGGGGGGGGTGAATGTGAGTAATATAATGTGAGGTGGTTTAGGTGCACATTGTTCTTACAAAAGATCCCAATTAAGAGAAGTAGCTAAGATGTTGACAACTGAAGAAGATCACAAGAGGGCTAACTATGAGATACTGTAGGCAGATGATAGCTCTTCTTTATGGAAACATAAGGGGTTTATTAGACTCCCAACTTCTTCCCTGCCCACCACTGCAGCATATCAAGCACAGATGCCAGAATTGATGTAATGCATGTTGCTTCTTGGGGCTTTGGTCGCAGAGAGGAACAGGGAAAGGATGCTTTCAATGCTAGAGTAATTTACCACAGACCCAGAGGAATGGAAGTGCAAGGGAACCATCGCAGGTGTCACAACAGGAATGGAGGGGGAGGTGCACCTTCAGAGCGATCAAGGGATCACTTTTACCTAAAAGCGATTTTTCTTTTATTTCTCTCTGGTCTTCGGGTTCAAGTCCAAGCCCCTCTCAAACCTACACTTTATATAAGATCAGGGACGTGTGGTGAGGTCAGTGGCTGGTGAGGCACTGGCTAGTGAGGCAGATACACACAGGTTACACACAGGTTAATTACACTGTGATCGTTATAGCGAGAGCAATAATTCTAGCACTAGACCGCCTCTGTAACACTAAACATGTAATCTGTAAAAAAATTTAAAGCGTCGCCTATGGAGATTTTTAAGTACTAAAGTTCGGCACCATTCCACAAGTGTGCGCAATTTTAAAGCGTGACATCTTAGGTATCCGTTTACTTGGTGTAACATCATCTTTCACATTATACAAAAAAATCGGGTAATCTTTAGTGGTTTTTTTTATATTCATGGAAGTTTAAAAAAAAATTGTTTGAAAAATTGCTGCGTAAATACTGTGTAACATAAAAGGTTGCAATGACCACCATTTTATTCCCTAGGGTGTCTGCTAAAACAATATATATAATGTTTGGGGGTTCTAAGTACTTTTCTAGCAAAAAAATGATGATTATTAATGTAGGAGAGAAGTGTCAGAATTGGCCTGGGTGGCAAGGGGTTAATTACCATAAGGTAATTTACTATATTTTCAAAAACTGTACTCAAGCAGGTGGCTTAACAGAGAAATTACTGAAGTTTGAAGTTATAACTCAAACCAGTAATTTCATAGTAAATAGATAAATAATAAATTATTATGTTATAACATATAGCATATAAATATATGATTTAGCTTGATTATAACAGTACCTTTTCAACAGCAGCAGATTCTCATTCTCCCTCTTAACTGTGTGAGAAAAACATGGGATTGGGGATAAATCTTATACCCATAAATCAATTTATTTCCTTGTAGTTAAATTAGTTGTCCAGACATTTCTTGACATGTAAGACCTGGTTGTCAAAGTCCTCCAAGTTCAGAACAATCCCTTCTTACAATAAGGAGGCTCACTGCACTTGCCAGCATAGGGGGATGTTTGTCGGACATCACAGCCATTTGCTCAGAGGGTATTTCAGAAGTCTGAGTCCAAAACATTGTCTCCTGAGGCTACAAGATAGCGTTATGGCCTTTGCCTTTACCCCATTTTATAAAGTTAAACTTCCCTTCCCCTCCACCAGAGTCCAACTTATTCTCTGTACTAAGGCAAAGGGAGGCATTTAGCGCATTCTGTATCTGAAGATTTTCAACAAGTATCTTTGGAATCAAAAATTCCTATGAAATCTGCCAGATCAGTCATCACTTTAATTCAGCCAGGGGACCCTTTGAACTCATTGGATGTCAAGAATATCTACTTTCATATCCCGCTCTGTCTCCAATATCAACACTACTTGTATTTTTAGCTGTGTGCTTGCAACATTACCAGTTTGTTGCCCTTCCATTTGGCCTGTCCATCTCATGTTTTCACCAATGTGTTAGTTCCTGTCCTAGCTCTGCTGCACTTCCAGAGTATCCCTATCGTGAGATATCTGGATGATGACCTCCTAAAGGAAAAACCCATCCAGACTTTATCAGTCAATGTCCGTTATATAGTGTAGACTCTACAGAGGTTCAGGTGAATCCTAAGTCTCCACAAGTCAAGTCCCGTGACATTCCCGGGATTTGGACCTTTTTCCTAATTTTAGCATTTCCCGGGAAACTCTTTTTTTCCCGATTTTCCGCGGCTCCCCGCCACCTCCGCTAGAGGTCCACGGTAGTCTCTGCCGGCCGCCATTTTACTGAAGAACAAGAACAAGAGGTGGAGCCAGCCGGGTGGCTGACGATAAAAATTGAGCTGTGGCAGCACCCACCCCCGCCCTTCTGCCGGTCTGTTTGTGACCTGTTGTGTAAAAGGGCAGGGGGTGGGAGGCGCCACAGCTCAATTCGCTCAACCTCGGCCTGTTACTAATAATGTACGGTAATGGTGGCAGAAACTCTGCTGCAGGCACACCGGATGTAAGGAGGGGCTCTGCTAGGGACACCATATGTAAGGAGGAGCTCCCCTGGGGACACCATATGTAAGGAGGGGCTCCACTGGGGACACAAGATGTAAGGAGGGGCTCTGCTGGGGACACCAGATGTAAGGAGGGGCTCCGCTGGGGACACCTGATGTAAGGAGGAGCTCCGCTGGGGACACCTGATGTATGGAGGGGCTCCGCTGGGGACACCAGGTGTATGGAGGGGCTCCGCTGGGACACAGGTGTATGGAGGGGCTCCGCTGGGGACACCAGATGTATAGAGGAGCTCTGCTGGGGACACCAGATGTATGGACGGGCTCCGATGGGGACACCAGATGTATGGAGGAGCTCTGCTGGGAACACCAGATGTAAGGAGGGGCTCCGCTGGGGACACCTGATGTATGGAGGGGCTCCGCTGGAGACACCAGATGTAAGGAGGGGCTCCGCTGGGGACACCTGATGTAAGGGGGAGATCCGCTGGGACACCTGATGTAAGGAGGAGCTCCGCTGGGGACACAGATGTAAGGAGGGGCTCTGCTGGAGACACCTGATGTATGGAGGAGCTCTGCTGGGGACACCAGATGTATGGAGGGGCTCCGCTGGGGACACCTGATGTATGGAGGAGCTCTGCTGGGCACACCAGATGTAAGGAGGGACTCCGCTGGGGACACCTGATGTATGGAGAAGCTCTACTGGTGTGTTGCGTTTGACATAAAATATAATTTTTCTATAAGACTCATAGCATTCTGGTGTCACAGAGACAGACTTTCTCAAACAAATGTTGTTGGATACAATGGGAATGTAGATATCATTGTTGTATTCCTTTGGCAGTTTGAGAACAGTCTATTGTCGCTATAGCTACAGTACACAAGAGATTTACTTGTTTGAGGTTCTTTCAGCTCTCAAACTGAAAGAATGACTGTTAGATTACTGTCAGGTTTTGGCTTGATTAGACAATGGGTACGTAGATAACATTGTTGTATTCAATTGACAGTTTTCAACAGTCCATTGTTTCTACAGCTACAGTAAACAGGTATGTTTTCTGTTGTTTGGTAACTATGGTAAACAGCCTGACACATAAAAGGGGAATTCAGGCATAAGCTAGGGGCACACACAAACACCATGATGCTGTAAGATCAGAAGCCACTCATGATAGAAGAAAGGTGCCTGATGCTCCAGGAGAATCGTTGCCAATGGAGATCACAAACATACAGTAATAGAAGATAAGTAACCTTTAAGTATATTTGTACTGGTATAGACCATAGGCTGTTCATTTGCTAGGCATTTTGCTTGTTATAGATATCTGTCAGTCTTGTATTGTATTCCCAATATTGTAATAGTTTTGTATGTACAGCATCTTTGTATAGTAAAAGCACATTTACACACTGCAGAAATCTCAGCTTCCTTGCTTATACCACAGAGGAACCTTGCTAGATAGACGCAAGCAAAACAGCTGGGGACACCAGATGTAAGGAAGGGATCTGCTGGGGACACCTGATGTATGGAAGGGCTCCACTGGGGACACCAGATGTAAGGAGGGGTTCCGCTGGGGACACCTGATGTAAGGAGGGGCTCCGTTGGGGACAACAGATGTATGGAGGGGTTCCACTGGGGACACCTGATGTATGGAGGGGCTCCGCTGGGGACACCAGATGTATGGAGGGGCTCCGCTGGGGACACCTGATGTATGGAGGAGCTCTGCTGGGGACACCAGATGTAAGGAGGGGCTCTGCTGGTGACGCCTGATGTAAGGAGGGGCTCCGCTGGGGACACCAGATGTAAGGAGGGGCTCCGCTGTGGACACCTGATGTATGGAGGGGCTCCGCTGGGGACACCAGATGTATAGAGGGGCTCCACTGGGGACACCTGATGTAAAGAGGGGCTCCGCTAGGGACACCTGATGTATGGAGGGGCTCTTCTGGGGACACCTGATGTAAGGATGGAGCGCTAACACCAGGTGTTTGGAGTATCTTTATCTGCTGATTTATTAAACTCTGGAATACACATTTCTATTGTGGTGTAGGATCTAGACCTGCTGTCCTTCCATCCCTCTTTACTTCCTTCTTTCTCCTTCCCTCCTCTTTCCTTCTTTCTCTCTCCCTCCCTCCCTCTTTTTTCCTTTGTTTCTCCACACCCATTTTTCTATGTCACGCCTACAAATGCATGCCCCACCCCCTAATTATAATAAGACTCCGCCTACAGCCAAAAAAGTGTCCCTATAAATTTTTTTACAATGTTGGCAACTATGTACTTGAGCCGCTGAAATTATTTAGGTTTGATCCTAGACATTACCCAATGCAGGATTTTCCTCCTTTGAGACAAGAATCTGCCCCTTTGCTACTGCATTGGGACCTTGCAGTCTAGGGGATGCCCAACCATTTATTTTTGAAACCTCTTGGGCCTAATGGTAAGCTTCTTCTAACATTTTGTGGAACATTCAGTCGGACAATGCCAGGGCAGTGGCTTATTTCAACCATTAAGGGACATTAAGTTGTGCAGTTCAATAGGAAGTGGATCTCATTCTAGCTTGGATATACCTACTCTGTCCACGGTACATACACCAGATGTGGAAAATTGGTAGGTAAACTTTCTCAGTCATCAATGTAAAGTTTCAAAGCAATGACCACTTCACCCAGGGGTGTTTTGGGACCTCTGTCACAGGTCTGGAGGCACTTCATGTGAATTTTCTGGCATCCAAGTTCAACAAAAAGCTGGAAATTTATTTGTCACCAGAACCAGTGAGTCTCAAGCTTTTGCAGTGGATGCCATGGTGACTTAAAGGGATATACTTGATCTACACTGTCAGGAAAGGTTCCCTCCGCTGGTAATATCGATCATTTGGCGTGCAGTACTGAGGCCTACCAGCAGGTGTCTCCTGGCAGTTTGGAGCTGTCAGAAGAGCTTTTCCCTGCTGGTATTATGTCATCTTTCGACCGCAGTACTGGCGTCCACCAGTGGAGGGATCCTGGCAGTGTGGAGCTGGTATTAACTTCTGCAATCAGGCTTCACCTGACCTTGTTAGCAGCTATTATATAAATGCCTGGCAAGTGCACACACACCTTGCCCTGGTATTGTCCTTGTGCCCTAACCTGTAGCCTGTTCACCTGTTTACCAGATCCTGAACCCTGATCCTGATTACTGTTTCTCGTATCCCATATCCCGAACCTGTTATATCAGTTCCTGTATCCCCTGATCTTTGCCCTGCAGCCTGATCCCTTCCATCTTGTTCCCTGTCTGTTTACTCCTGGCCCCCCATCTACTGATCTCCTGTTTATAACCCTGGCCTGGCTTGACTACGATTCTGGTACTCCCTTTTGCTACATATGCTGGTTCGTTTATTATCACTGTTGGTTGTTTGGTTTGTTTGCTCAGATTGTATTGGTGGTGTGTTCACATGTATATGCATTTACCTTAATAAAATTACTTTCACCTATTTATGTTTGGTTCACTCTGTCGCAGTCACACAGTTCTGGTCACATCTGGTTTATGACATACACTTTTCCCCCTCTAAAGCTTCTTCCTCATCTGCTTTGCAGGACTGAGAGGGAAGGTATTCCAAGGATCCCCTGAACTGGCCCAGGAGGGCTTTGTAATTACCGTAGATCAAGTTAAACTCCTGACAGATTCTCTGTAGGCCCTTCATCAGTCTTACAGCTCTTGATGTCATACCTGCCTTCCACTTAAGCAAATGGAGTGCACCGAGGGTCAAATTTTGGCCAATGCCATTATTTTCCAAAGACTGCTTGCCTCTCACTCATTGGTGAAAGCTTTTGTGAAAGGTTTCACTTACACCTCAACTTGGTTTTGCCAGCTCTTCAATAACTTCCCTTTAAACCTTCCAGGGGACATTTTCCCTCATTCACAAGGTTGCCTTTCTTGTGTTATCACCTTAGACTTTGTGGCCTTATCTTGTAAGGAACTCTTCCTAAAGTTTGTCTTGTGGCCTAAGGGCTCTTTTCTTCTCAAGTTTGTTTCCTCCTTCCACCTTAATCAAGACATTGTGCTTCTCTGCTTATGTCCTGCTTCAAAACATTCCAAGGTGATTTCTCTACTCTGTCTGGATGTGGTATGCACTGTGTGAGTTTATCTCTCAGCTAGATCTTCTTTTAGAAAATCAGATTCAATCTGTGTCATTCCTTAATGTCCCTAAAGGGGATGTCCTCCTTCTCAGTCTACCTTTGCCAGGTGGATTAGACAAGTTATCACCCAAGTCTACAGCCTGAAGGACTAGGTGCCTACCTTTCTTATTAAAGCACACTCTACACAATCTGTCACTGCTTCTTGGGCTTTTCAGTATCAAACACCTGAGACATCTAATTCTCAGATATTTAAAGTGTTTGTAAAGTCACACTGTGACTTCACTGTTATCCTCCTTGGAATATGCAGTTAGTAACTATAGTGTGTGTATTTTTTTTCAATGAACAGGCTAAATACCTTTTTTCCCACCACAGCTGTGCGGTCACTTGATCCCCCTCTGAACTTCTTCTGTGACCTATGTATAGCAGCAGGACAGGCTGATATTCCCCTGTGATGTCAGCCGGCCAGCAGAGGGAAGTCACATGACCGCAAAGCGGTGGTGTGGGAAAAGGTATTTAATTTTTCAGTTAAATAAAAACACACACACAAAATTTAGTAACTGCATAATCCAGAGGGCAAGTATTTTTGCTGCATAATGCAGCTGAATAGAGGTGGGAGGGGTAGGGAGGAGAGCCGCTCTCACACTGACAGGCAGGAAGGGAGGGAGAGAGTGGGAGAGGGGAAAGACTCTCACAGAAGAGTGGGATGACGGAGGCATGAAAACTGACCACGGTATCATGGCTCAGCAGCCATGATTACCATGATCAGCACAGACAGGGGGACACAGGAACAGGCAGGATCACCCATGTATATTACAACATAGGAAGGGACAACTTACATGGCAGAAGCACTGTGCTATAGATCATGAATCAGAGAAAGAAAAATGGTGCCTCCTATAGTGTTTAATTACTAAGCAGCTGTCATCATTTTTCTGGTGTAAAGCCAAAAAACCTGTATATTCCCCTGTGTTGAGGCGCTAGCTTATAAAAAAATTGCTATACCCAAAATACCAAAAACAACAAAAATAAAATGATCATCTAGTCCGTGCATGTAATATGTGATCAAAAAGTAATTTGATTGATAAACAACTACATAATCTTCCAATTAATTTCCATCACCATGTGTACTTTAGTGATACATGCTCTTCTCAATATAAAGTGCTCCTCTTTGTATATGTGCTTTACCACTTAATATAAGGGGGGCCACTCACCAGAAGACTTTGGGCCACCAGGACGCTCACAGCTTATATCGTATGTCTCTAGATTGATGTATACTCGGCGTGCACCTCCTTTTCTCCTGCATCCAGTATGATCAAAAAGGGTATCCCAGAATAAAAAAGCGATAAAGCAATAATTGTGCAGTACATTTAATGAAAAGAGATTCTTATTCTAAACAATTGCCAGTGCACTTACAATTTGTTGTGCCATGAAGCGGCACCCACTGTACAAGGCCTGATCAATAACACTCCTCGCCGCTCATCTCTATGAGCCGCCGTGCGTTCCACCTGACTTGGACCTGACATCAGCAAGACCCAGAATAACCACACTATTAGGACTTCATTTCACTGGAAAGGCGTCATCAGGAAGTTGTGCTACAGATCCTAAAGATCATGCCTTAAAGATACAGGATATATATATATTTTTTTTAGGTTACAACCACATTGCCACCTGGTCTTCTGTTCACACAATTGTTAAGTTTTACCACATGAATGTTCAGGCTTAAGGTGCTTCAAGCTGCCCTTTGAGTTTTTAAGCTCTTTGTTTGCCTATTTGTTTCGTGGGCCTGTTAGTATGTGTTGTTTGTTGTACATGCTTCTACTGCATTGCCTTTGGACATCCCAATTGTCTAAGACTAAGAACTTGTGTTATGTAATTAAGAAAATAGGATTTTTTTCTTACCTGTACAATCATTTTCTTGGCGTACATTACAGGACACAGGTCTCTCTCCTTTGTTCTTATGATTTACTCTTTATTGGTTGCTACTAGACATGGGCTGAAGACCCCCCCCTGTTTGGTTTGCAGCAGAACTCCCGAACAGGGGAAATATTCTAAACCGAACAGCGAAACCCATTGAAGTCTATGGGAGCCATACAGGAAAAATCTAAAGTGTCCATTTTGGAGGCTTATGTGCAAGTATTTGGCCAAAAAGAGGTATGGGGGTCTGGGTACTGCCCTGGGGGACATGTATCAAAGCAAACTTTTTTTTAAAACGATCATTTTTTTAGGAGCAGTGATTTTAATTTTGCCTAAAGTGCAACAATAAAAATGAAAAATAAAAAAAAATTAAATATAGTGCCTGGGGGGTCCCTTTAATGTGCCTATAAGGTGGCGCATCTGTAGCATGCATAAAGCATGCTGCAGCAAAATTGACATTTCTAAATAAAAGAAAACTGAGACAAATCACGTTTAAAATGAATCACAGTTACAATTTCTGGCACCCGGCTATTGAAAAAAATAAAGAAAAAATGGCATGAGGTCCCACCCCAGTCCATACCACGCCATTCGGTTAGTCTTTAACTACCTTTTACCTGCCGTATAGACAAATGATGGAGGACAGGATGCTCCGTTGTTCTGGGATGATGTCGCTCCAGTCCCACCTTGCTTTCGTGCCCACCGCACTTGCGGACCCTGATCTCGGTAAAGAGCCGATAGCACGGCTCTTTATCAATGTGACAGCTGTGTCCAGTCACAGCTGCTCACATGTAAACAAGGAAATTCTGGTTGTTGGCTCTCCTCGCCTCACACTGACAGAGTATGAGGAGAGGAGAGCTGACCAGCGGCATTTCCTCACAGGGGAGATCTGTACAGATAATCAGGGAACTGATCATCAGTGCCCTGATTATCATTGCAGCCCCAACAGTGCCCAGCAGTGATGCCAATCTGTGCCCATCAGTGATGCCAATCTGTGCCCATCAATGAGGTCAATCTGTGCCCATCAGTGATGCCAATCTGTGCCCATCAATGAGGTCAATCTGTGCCCATCAGTGATGCAAGTTATTGCTGCCTTTCAGTGCCCATCAGTGCCTGCTCATCAGTGCCCATCATTGCCACCCATCAGTGCTGCCCATTATTATTATTATTATTCAGGATTTTTATAGCGCCAACAGTTTACGCAGCGCTTTACAATATAAAAGGGAGACAATACAGTTATAATACAATACAATACAATAGGATTAAGAGGGCCCTGCTCAGAAGAGCTTACAATCTAATAGGGTGGGGCAGGTGGTACAAAAGGTTGTAACTGTGGGGAATGAGCTGGTGGAAGTGGTAGGAGATTAGTTGGAGACATTATAGGCTTTCCTGAAGAGATGAGTTTTCAGGGATTGCCTGAAGGTAGCAAGAGTAGGGGATAGCCGGATAGATGGAGGTAGCGAGTTCCAGAGGATGGGAGAGGCTCTGGAGAAATCCTGGAGACGAGCATGGGAGGAGGAGATGAGAGAGCTTGAAAGCAGGAGGTCTTGAGAAGAGCGGAGAGGTCGATTTGGGCGATATTTGGAGACAAGATTAGTGATGTAACTTGGGGCAGAGTTGTGAATGGCTTTGTATGTTATGGTTAGAATTTTGAATTTAATTCGCTGGGTGATTGGGAGCCAGTGTAGGGATTGAAGTAGAGGGTTGGCAGACACTGAGCGGTTGGTAAGGTGGATAAGTCTGGCAGCAGCATTCATGATAGACTGAAAAGGGGATAGCCTATGGAGCGGTAAGCCAATGAGAAGGGAGTTGCAATAGTCAAGGCGAGAGATAACAAGGGAGTGAATGAGGAGCTTGGTGGTTTCATTTGTTAAAAAAGGGCGAATTTTAGAGATGTTACGGAGGTGAATTCTACAAACTTTTGACAGCGATTGGATTTGAGGCTGAAATGACAAGTCAGAGTCTAGGATTACACCTAGTACCCTGGCGTGAGGGGAGGGACTGATGGTTGCATTGTTGATTTTGATGGAAAAGTCATGGAGGGGGGCACGGGCGGGGGGGAATATTAATAGCTCAGTTTTAGAGAGATTTAGTTTAAGGAAGTGGTGCGACATCCATGCTGATATGTCAGTTAGTAAGTTAGTAATGCGAGAGGAGACTGAAGGAGTGAGGTGAGGAGTAGACAGATAGATTTGGGTGTCATCAGCGTATAAATGGTATTGGAAGCCGTGGGCAGTTATTAAGTGACCAAGGGAGGAGGTGTAGATAGAGAAGAGAAGGGGTCCAAGAACCGAGCCTTGGGGGACCCCCACAGAAAGGGGCAATGGGGAGGAGGAGACAGAGTTGTAGGTGACACTGAAGGAGCGCTGTGATAAATAGCCAGAGAACCAGGATAGAGCAGAATCTCGGAGGCCAAGGGAATGTAGTTTATTGAGAAGGAACGGGTGGTCAACAGTATCAAAGGCCGCAGAGAGGTCAAGTAGTAGGAGTATGGAGTACTGGCTGTTGGTTTTAGCAGTTAGTAAATCGTTAGTGAGTTTTAGTAAGGTAGTTTCCGTGGAGTGCTGCGAGCGAAAGCCAGACTGTAAGGGGTCAAGAAGGTTATTTTCATTGAGGTAGGAGCTAAGACGGTTGTGGACTAAGCGTTCTAGAAGTTTAGAGGTGAATGGGAGTAATGAGATGGGTCTTAAGTTGTTCAGGTCGGTAGGGTCCAGTGAGGGCTTTTTAAGAATGGGAGTGATCTGTGCATGTTTTAGAGGGGAGGGGAAAATGCCACTAGAAAGGGAGAGATTGAAGATGTGGGTGAGGGAGCATAGGATAGAAGAAGAGGGTGACCGTAGTAGTTGTGAGGGAACAGGATCCAAGGGACAATTGGTTAGGTGGGCATCTGAGAAAATTTTTGTAACCTCTTCCGTAGTAGCCAATTCAAAAGAGGAGAGTGTTGAATGTGCTGCTGGGCAAGGTATGATGGGTGGGGAAGACGTACGCACAGTGGAGATGTCCTCACGAATTGCATCGATCTTGTCTTTGAAGTGATTGGCAATCTCTTGGGCAGTGAGTGAGTTAGTGGGTAGAGGGGGTGGTGGACGAAGCAGAGAGTTAAAGGTTGAGAAGAGCCGACGGGGACTGGATGACAAGGAATTAATAAGAGAGACAAAGTAGGCTTGTTTGGCAGCATGGAGGCATGAATTGTATTTTAGAAGGGCAGATTTATATAGGGTGAAGTCTTGCAGGCATTTGGTTTTACGCCACAGTCGTTCAAGAGCACGGCAATGTCTCTTGAGATTTCTAGTGTTGTCAGTTTGCCAGGGTTGTAACGGTCGGGGCCTAATTTTGCGTGTGGTTAGAGGAGCAAGTGCATCTAGTGATGATGAGAGTGAACTGTTGTAGACAGAAGTGGCCACGTCAGGACAGGACAGGGGAGAGAAAATGTCATATAGGTGGTCAGTAGCAGAATAGAGAAGAGAAGGGTTAAAGTGGCAAAGGTTTCTACAAGTAATTGCTTGCTGCTTGGAGGGATGGGTGGTTGGAGGCAAGGATACAGTGAAAGTAATGAGGTTGTGATCAGATAGAGGAAAGAGGGTGTTGGTGAGGTTGCCAGGGTTGCAGAGATGGGAGCATACAAGGTCAAGGGTATTACCATTGGAGTGAGTGGAAGTATGTGTCCATTGGGTTAGGTCAAAAGATGAGGTTAAGTTGAGAAGTTTAGCTGTAGTTGGGCTGTTAACATTGACAGGAATGTTAAAGTCACCAAGAATAATGGTGGGTATTTCAGAGGAGAGAAAGTAGGGTAGCCAGGCAGCAAAGTCATCAATGAAGCGCGATACCGGTCCTGGAGGCCTATAAATTGCTGTAATCCTCAGAGAAATGGGAGAAAACAGACGAATACAGTGCATCTCGAAAGAAGAGAGGGATAGAGAGGGAGGGACAGTAAGGACTTGGAAGGTGCTTTGTGGGGACAGAAGGAAGCCAACTCCACCTCCTTTCTGTCTGTTGGGTCTGGAGGAGTGAGTCCAATGGAGACCACCATGGGAGAGGGCAGCAGGAGAAGCTGAGTCAAAATTTTGCAGCCAGGTTTCTGTTATGGCGAGTATGTTCAAGCCATGAGAGATGAAGAGGTCATGTACAGATGTTAGCTTGTTACAGATGGAGCGGGCGTTCCAAAGGGCACATGAGATTGGTGGGGTGCTTTGAGGAAGCAGGGGGATAGAAATTAAACTGAGTGGATTGCGGTGGTTGCCAGAGGGGGAGGGGTATTGAATATGTGGCTTGCATTTGGAAAATGGTGGACCAGGATTAGGAGAAATGTCACCTGAGACTAGGAGAAGGAGGAGGGTGAGGAAGGCAAGGTGGGAGTGGGATGTGCATGAGCGCACGTGTCTAGTGGCCCTGGTGTTTATGTCAGAATGTGGGTGCAGCAACTGCAGGAGATGATGGGTGCCATAGTAGGGAGAGGGTAGGAGTGAGGGTGATATGTGCATGCTGCAGGGAAGAGAGGAGGGGTAGAGTAAAGATAATTTGAGGATAGAAGACACCAATGTGAGAAGGAAGAGAATATGGAGCATGTTAGTGGATAGAGAGTGGGAAACTAACCTAATATAAAATAAATTTCAAAGGTGGCTTGCTTGTCGTCTTGCAGAGTGGAGCAGAGTTCCTGTTGTTCATGCAGCTTTAGTTATCCTGCTTTCGTTAAACTGCGTTGGTGAAACTGCGCATCACTCGTGACAGAGCCACTCAGGAAAGAGCCATGATGTCTGCGCCATGCCCCTGTCTGCGCCACCCCATAAGCTGCCATAAATTTATAGAGAGACTAAGCTGGGATGCATTTCTCAGTTGGTCATTATTGGGTCTGATGTGAGACACCTGAATATGGGGAGGAGATGGCCAGGGCCAGGCCAGCTACAGACACAGGCTAGGGTCGTAAAGCTAATTACCTCTCTTGATCACTCAAGCCACATGGAGTTGAGAATCAATCACCGGTAATATTGCTATTGCAGTATGTTTGTTATAGAGCTAGCAGTAAATATGGAAGTTTAAAGATATGGCAGCAGGAGACAATTACCAAAAATATTAATAGCAGACTCAGCAAAGTCAGTTCAGTGGGGATGTACAGTTGGATAGGAGATAGGAGACAATTACCAAAAATATTAATAGCAGACTCAGCAAAGTCAGTTCAGTGGGGATGTACAGTTGGATAGGAGATAGGAGACAATTACCAAAAATATTAATAGCAGACTCAGCAAAGTCAGTTCAGTGGGGATGTACAGTTGCCCATCAGTGCCACCCATCAGTGCCACCTATCAGTGCTCATGAGTACTGCATATCAGTGCCGCCTATCAGTGCCCATCTGTGCTGCATATTAGTGCATCCCCACCATTCCGCCTCATCAGTGCCCTTCAGTGCTGTCCCATCAGTGCCCATCAGTGCAAAAAATAAAAAACCCAGCAGCGATTAAATACCACCAAAAGAAAGCTCTATTTGTGTGGAAAAAATGATAAAAATTTAATCTGGGTACAGCGTTGCATGACCGCTCAATTGTCATTCAAAGTGTGACAGCACTAAAAGATGAAAAGCTGGGCAGGAAGGGGGGTAAACGTGCCCAGTACTGAAGTGGTTAAACACCTACACAATCAGAAAATAGCAAAATTAGAAAAAATAGAAAAATAGACATCCCTGTTGGGGATACGTATACACTGCAAAGCACAGCCTTAACCAAATCTGCTATATATGTATATATATATATATATATATATATATGCAAATGACTGCCTAAAATGTAAACTATGTCTCTTTAACCACATGCCGACCAGCCGCCGCAGTTCAGTTATACTGCGGCAACATGGCTCGGCTGCGCGAATCGCCGTGTGCGCCCCCTGCTCACCCATGGAGCCGATGCAAGTGCCCGGCGGTAAACACACAGTTTCCGGTTCTCTGAGGAGAGAAAACACGATTTGTCATAGTCCCTGCACATTCCCATCCCCCCTTCAGTTAGAACACGTACTAGGACACACTTAACCCCTTCACTGCCCCCTAGTGGTTAACCCCTTCACTGCCAGTGACATTTTCGCAGTAATCAATGCAATTTTATTGCATTGATCGCTGTAAAAATGCCATTGGTCCCAAAAATGTGTCAAAATTGTCCGATGTGTCCGCCATAATGTCGCAGTCCTGATAAGAATCGCAGATCACCGCCATTACTAGTAAAAAAAAAAAATAATAATAAAAAAGCCATAAAACTATCACCTATTTTGTAGACGCTCTAACTTTTGCGCAAACCAATCAATATACGCTTATTGCAATTTTTTTAACAAAAATATGTAGAAGAACACATATCGGCCTAAACTGAGGAAAAAACATTTTTTTAATATATTTTTGGGGGATATTTATTATAGCAAAAAGTAAAAAATATTGTGTTTTTTTTGTTTCCCAGTTTACATATTCTTTCCATTGATGTGAAAATGGGGCTTGTAGGCATAAAGAAAAAAAAATAGAATTGCGTTTTACTTGTTGAGAAAAATATGTAAAATGAGCTACATTTATAACTGGGACAACTTTAAAACTAAATAATCTTCCCTTCAATGTAATTTGCCATTTCAAGCTCCATTGTTAAATATGGATAAAAGACAAAATAGTACATTGAAATCTCCATACAAACAGCTTAGGTACAGTCTGTACCTTCACTTTGTAGCAAATAGAACTCAGCAACAAATTAATGCATGCAATGGATAACTTATTGTAGCTCGTCATTATAATTTGCTGTTTCGTATTTTATAAAAAAATGCAGTTTCCTGGTCAACATAGCATAAAAGGAACACAAAAGTGGAAAATAAGCTGGTTACGGCTTGTCAGATTTACAAAAATGATTTACACCTGTCAGACTTACAAAAAGTATCAACAATTATGATGATGTAGTGCGAGAGTCCACCTTAACCACTTCAGCCCCGGAAGGATTTACCCCCTTCCTGACCAGAGCACTTTTTGCGATACGGCACTAAGTTGCTTTAACTGACAATTGCGCGGCCGTGCGACGTTGTACCCAAACAAAATTGACGTCCTTTTTTTTTCCCACAAATAGAGCTTTCTTTTGGTGGTATTTTATTACCTCTGCGGTCTTTATTTTTTGCACTATAAACAAAAAAAAGAGCGACAATTTAAAAAAAAGTAACTTTTTTTACTTTTTGCTATAATAAATATCTCCAAAATATATATAAAAAAACTAATTTCTTTTTCAGTTTAGGCCAATGTGTATTCTTCTACATATTTTTGGTAAAAAAAATTGCAATAAGCGTATATTGATTGGTTTGCGCAAAAGTTATAGCTTCTACAAAATAGGGGATAGATTTATGGCATTTTTATTATTCATTTTTTTTTTTTTTATTAGTAATGGCGGCAATCTGCGATTTTTATCGTGACTGCGACATTATGGCGGGCACATCAGACACTTTTGACACTATCTTGGGACCATTGTCAATAATACAGCGATCAGTGCTATAAAAATGCAGTGATTACTGTGTACAGTAAATGACACTGGCAGGGAAGGGGTTAAACACTAGGGGGCGATCAAGGGGTTAAGTGTGTCCTAGGGAGCGATTCTAACTGTGGGGGGATTGTCTCAATAGAACATGACAGAGATCACTGCTCTGATGACAGGGAGCAGTAGATCTCTGTCATGTTGCTAAGCAGAACACTGAAATGCCTTGTTTACATAGCCATCTCCCGTTCCGTGACAAAATCGCAGGCCCCCAGCGGACTTTGAGTCCGCGGGACCCGCGGGCACGGTCACGGAGTATGCGGCTGGCGTGCGTGCCCACAATGCAGCGATTTAAAGGGGACGTACCTGTACGTCCGTTTGCCCAGCCATGTCATTGTGCCGATGTACAGTGGGGACGGGAAGTATTCAGACCCCCTTAAATTTTTCACTCTTTAATATTGCAGCCATTTGCTAAAATCATTTAAGTACATTTTTTTCCTCATTAATGTACACACAGCACCCCATATTGACAGAAAAACACAGAATTGTTGACATTTTTGCAGATTTATTAAAAAAGAAAAACTGAAATATCACATGGTCCTAAGTATTCAGACCCTTTGCTCAGTTAGTAGAAGCACCCTTTTGATCTAATACAGCCATGAGTCTTTTTGGGAAAGATGCAACAAGTTTTTCACACCTGGATTTGGGGATCCTCTGCCATTCCTCCTTGCAGATCCTCTCTAGTTCTGTCAGGTTGGATGGTAAATGTTGGTGGACAGCCATTTTTAGGTCTCTCCAGAGATGCTCAATTGGGTTTAGGTCAGGGCTCTGGCGGACCCTTCAAGAACAGTCACAGAGTTGTTGTGAAGCCACTCCTTTGTTATTTTAGCTGTGTGCTTAGGGTCACTGTCTTGTTGGAAGGTAAACCTTCGGCCCAGTCTGAGGTTCTGAGCACTCTGGAGAAGGTTTTTGTCGAGGATATCCCTGTACTTGGCCACATTCATCTTTCCCTCGATTGCAACCAGTCGTCCTGTCCCTGCAGCTGAAAAACACCCCCACAGCATGATGCTGCCACCACCATGCTTCACTGTTGGGACTGTATTGGACAGGTGATGAGCAGTGCCTGGTTTTCTCCACACATACCGCTTAGAATTAAGGTCAAAAAGTTCTATCTTGGTCTCATCAGACCAAAGAATCTTATTTCTCACCATCTTGGAGTCCTTCGGGTTTTTTTAGTAAACTCCATGCGAGCTTTCATGTGTCTTGCACTGAGGAGAGGCTTCCATCGTGCCACTCTGCCATAAAGCCCCGACTGGTGGAGGGCTGCAGTGATGATTGACTTTCTACAACTTTCTCCTATCTCCCGACTGCATCTCTGGAGCTCAGCCACAGTGATCTTTGGGTTCTTCTTTACCTCTCTCACCAAGGCTCTTCTCCCCCGATAGCTCAGCTTGGCCAGACGGCCAGCTCTCGGAAGGGTTCTGGTCATCCCAAACATCTTCCATTTAAGGATTATGGAGGCCACTGTGCTCTTAGGAACCTTAAGTGCAGCAGAAAGTTTTTTGTAACCTTGGCCAGATCTGTGCCTTGCCATAATTCAGTCTCTGAGCTCTTCAGGCAGTTCCTTTGACCTCATGATTCTCATTTGCTCTGACATGCACTGTGAGCTGTAAGGTCTTATATAGACAGGTGTGTGGCTTTCCTAATCAAGTCCAATCAGTATAATCAAACACAGCTGGACTCAAATGAAGGTGTAGAACCATCTCAAGGATGATCACAAGAAATGGACAGCACCTGAGTTAAATATATGAGTGTCACAGCAAAGGGTCTAAATACTTAGGACCATGTGATATTACAGTTTTTCTTTTTTAATAAATCTGCAAAATTTTCAACAATTCTGTGTTTTTCTGTCAATATGGGGTGCTGTGTGTACATTAATGAGGAAAAAAATGAACTTAAATGATTTTGGCAAATGGCTGCAATATAACAAAGAGTGAAAAATTTAAGGGGGTCTGAACACTTTTCGTCCCCACTGTATATCGTCGTACGCTGGTCGGCAAGGGGTTAAAGCGGTATTAAACCCCCAAAAATGTAATATATTGCAACTTACCAATTATTAGATAAGGTTGTTGCATTGTTTTCTTTTTTTTTTTTTCCATTGTTTTCACTTCTTGATATGGCCAGTAAGCCTGCTATTTTTCAACTTCCTACAACAAAAGTTACAGATAGAGGGTTGCAACAATCTGTTTAACACTGATGGATGCTTACAGTACAATGGTCAGCTTTTTGTAAAACCTTTATCCCAAAAGGAAAAGACAATTGTTTCTGTAACTGCTTAAAAAGTTTTACCTTGGGACCTTCTCCAAGACCCCCCCTATGACTAAGTGACAATCTGATCTTCGTCATGTTTTCTCTGATGACTAATAGAAAATGGCCATTTGGTATTCCCAAAGTATTACGCATTGCCTCAACCACCCTGAAATGTCCCGTAAGGTCCTATCTTGTTGGTACCTAACTCCGTATGGTTTATCAAAGTTTTCTCCTGAAAACTCCTCTTCCGCTGGAGAGGTTGTGGAAACATGGGTACTCTCCCACATATACTTTGGGACTGCAAAGGCCTAACCAGTTACTAGAATAAAGTCTTCCAACTCTTATCTAGAATTACTGGGATCTTCACCAAACCAGATCCAAAGTTGGCCTTACTTTATTTAAACATTGATAAATTCCCTATTCAATTCTGTGATATTGTAGTGATCATTCTCCTGTCCACCAAGATGCTCATTACCAGACTCTGGAGGTCTGCCCAAGTGCCCAATGTCTCCGAGCTAGATGCTCACATAAACCTAACCCATAATTTTGAAAAGGGCATAGCTCTCAGGACCAGTTCTATGCAAAAATTCACTCAGGTGTGGAGTCCTTGGATCTCAATGACACCCCCTATTATTGTTTGATGCACTTATTAGTTGGTACTACTGATTGATATCGTTTCCTCAGGTTATTGTTGATGATGTGGTCAATTGTAAGCTTGATTGATTGTTTCAGAGATAGCCTTTTTGCTCTGTGTCCCTCACTGTATGTACAACATGTATAACAGCACAACTCAATAAAAATGTATTGCTGAAAAAAAAAAGTATTACCTGAAGTTTTACTTTAATTTGTTAGTCATGTCCATCTAAATCTGCTAGTCCATCTAACACTATCTTCTCCCCAAAGGTGTCTCCATTGCAGACAGGAATTGTTTTATTGGGCAAAAATAAAGAAAAAAATTATAAAAAAAGAAAATAATGCAGCCACCACATTAAAAGCGGAACTAAATGTAAATTATGAAAAACTGCAAGCAGGTAGGTCTTTATTGCAGAAGGAACATGCAATGCTTCCTAACAACACTTACCTACCTGTTTCTAGTCTTCTTTTAACTGCACGCTGAGATGCGCAGCTCATTGTGCATTCCCGACAGACTCAGGAATAAGGTACTCCCATGCACATGTGTGGGGTCATATCATTCCACCAACAGACAATCAAGAGATTTGGCAAGGGATTTAACCACTGAATCGCTGGAGAGCTGGGTTTTTCTGACTTTAGTTCCACTTTAAGAATTGGAAAGCTGTAATGTATTACGTTTTTTTTGTTTTTGGGTCTAACACTGTTTTAGCAATTCCTTCAAACTACCCAGTTCCTAGAAAATTCTGCTGATCTGGCATATTTGAAACCATCAGTGTGTGAGCACCAACTGAATTTTCAGTTTAAATCAGCTATCGACATTCCAGGTGTAAAAAACTGTGTAAAATGTTGCAGGTTGGATTCATTAGAAAACAGCCACAGCCTAAGTAGAAAAGCCTGTTCCCTGCCAATACACTGCAGAGAAGAACCCTTGCTCTCTGTGTGGAAGCACTGGCCTCTCTGCAGAAGTCTGACACACTGCCTACTAAGTTATGCCGCGTACACACGAGCGGACTTTCCGGCAGAAAAGGTCCGACGGAATGAGTCTGTCGGACATTCCGATTGTGTGTGGGCTTCATCGGACCTTTTCTGTCAAAAAATCTGACAGACCTTAGAAATAGAACATGTTTCAAATCTTTCCTGACGGACTTAATTCCTATTGAAAAAAAACGTTGTCTGTATGCTAGTCTGACGGACCAAAAACGACGCAAGGGCAGCTATTGGCTACTAGTCATCACGTTCGAAACGATCGGACTTTGGTGGGATCGAGTGTAGGCAAGTCTGTTTCATCAGAAATCCGTCGGAACTCCGTTGAAAAGTCCTTCGGAGTTCAGTCCGACAAGAAGTCCGCTCGTGTGTACGAGGCATTAGTCATATAGCTCTGCAATCAAAGTTCATGCTCTTTGCCAATAAGAGAGCTATAGCCAGCTACCTCTCTGTAAAATATTTATTTTTCCTGCACATCCAGTACTTGGTTGAGTGTGCTCCATGAAAAGACCTTTACACTGAAGAGTGAGACTCACTGTTCCTTTATGCAAATGCAACCTCGACTTCTAAATGGTAACACAGTTGTAGTACATTTCTGATGCTATGTACGTTCTTGATTCAGCAGACTGTTCAGGGTCGTCGATTATATGTATATTTTGTAAGGAAGGGTGGTAAGAGTTCAAGGAAAAGCTTTTCTTTGTATTGGAGATCCTGTTCATATAAAGGGATTACTAGTAATTTCACATTCCTAGTTGAAAAATGATTCTTTGTAAAGAATATATAAGTGGATTATATAAAGTTCAATTACAGTTGCCTTAATATATTTTAAATAGGAAACGTTTTTGAGCAGTGGCGGTGTGTCTTAAGGGTGCACGGGCGCCGCCCCCTCTCTCCTGCCTCCCCCTCTAGCACTAATAGACAGATTCATGCATTGCATGAATCTATCTATGGTCGCCGCTGCCACCCCCTATTCAGGCGCCTGGCCCCTTTTCGGGCACTGGGTGCCTGAATTACAGCAGCGGGGGAGTGTTTTTGAAGCACCTGATTAGAGCCATAGGCTCTAATAGGCGTCAAAAAAGGTGACCTGCGAGCTCCATGCTGGGTGCTCGCAGGTCACTCAGCTGTGTTAGAAAAGCAAATGAATATTTGCTTTTCTAACACTAAACCGCCTCTCCACCAATCAGGTGCTCGGATCTGTTACACATCACTTGATTGGCTGAAACGACAGGCGCTGTGACTGGACTACTATCAGGCATCCAATCATAGCAGAGGACAGGAAGAGAGGACAGGAGAAGACTTCGAGGAGCATCGAGTAGCTGTCCCACTGAGACAGGGTAAGTCCAGATGGCGGGAGCTGGGCACACTGGCCACATTTGATATGGCACACTGGCAGCATTTCATATGGCACAGTGGGAACATTTGATGGGGCACAGTGGAAGCATTTGATGGGGCACAGTGGAAGCATTTGATGGGGCACAGTGGGAGCATTTGATGGGGCACAGTGGAAGCATTTGATGGGGCACAGTGGGAGCATTTGATGGGGCACAGTGGGGGCATTTGATGGCACAGTGAGAGCATTTGATATGGCACAGAGGCTGCTTTTGATGACACAGTGGCTGCGTTTGATGGCACGGTGGCGGAAATTGATGGGCACAGTAGCTGCGTTTGATGGCATAGTGGCTGTGTTTGATGGTACAGTGGTGGCAATTAATAGGTACAGTGGCTGTGTTTGATGGCACAGTGGGTGCGTTTGATGGCACAGTGGCGGCAATTGATGAGCACAGTGGCTGCGTTTGATGGCACAGTGGCGACAACTGATGGGCACAGTAGCTGCATTTGATAGCACAGTGGCTGTGTTTGATGGTACAGTGGCAGCAATTGATGGCACAGTGGAGGCAATTGATGGGCACAGTGGCTGTGTTTGATGGTACAGTGGTGACAATTGATGGTACAGTGAGACTGCAATTGTTTTTTTTTTCAGAATTTTTCAGTTTGTTTGCGCCCCCCCAAAAAATTTTGAGCACCAGCCGCCACTGCTTTTGAGGCCTTGTTCTCATGGGTGTACTACACTGTAATTCTACTTTAAAAAAATACGTTGTACCCTTACGTGAAAGAATATTTACAACTTAGTACTCATAATGCACATAATTGATAAATAATTAATGAAACATGATCATATGTCCCTATAAATCAATACCTTAAAAAAATACACGATTAATAATCATTATTTATCCTAAAGTACACTATATTGCCCAAAGTATTGGGACACCTGCATTTACACACACATGAACTTTAATAGCATCCCAGTCTTAGACCATAGGGTTCAATATTGAGTTGACCCACCTTTTGCAGCTAGCCAGTCAAGTTCCTCCACCTCAAACTCACTCATCCATGCCTTTATGGACCTTGTTTTGTGCAGTGGTCCAAATCATTAGGTGGAAGGGGATTATGGTGTAGGGTCATTTTCATGGGTTGGGCTTGGCCCTTAGTTCCATTGAAGGGAACTCTTAAGGCATCAGCATACCAGACATTTTGGACAATTTCATGCTCCCAACTTGTGGGTTTTTGGGATGGCCCCTTCCTGTTCCAACATGACAGCCCACCAGTACACAAAGCAAGGCCCACAAAGACATGGATGAGTGAGTTTGGGGAGCAGGAACTTGACTGGCTTAACCAGATAGAACACCTTTGGTATGAATTAGAGCGGAGACTGCCAACCAGGCCTTCTCATCCAACATCAGTGCCTGACCTCACAAATGCGCTTCTGGAAGAATGGTCAAACATTTCCATAGACACACTCCTAAACCTTGTGGACAGCCTTCCCAGAAGAGTTGAAGCTGTAATAGCTGCAAAGGGTGGGCCAACTCAATATTGAACCCTACAGACTAAGACTGGGATGCCATTAAAGTTCATGTGCGTGTAAAGACAGATGTTCCAATACTTTTGGCAATATAGTGCATGTATCATTAAATTCAAAAAATCATATCAACATAAAATCCATGATAAGGTTTGTGCAATCAAAGTGCTCCATGTTCAAAATATTATTTTATGAAGGTGCTCCAGTGCATAAAGTGCTTCTCAAGCAATAGTGCCTCTTACTAAACAGGAAGATCTCAAATTACACAGATCACATGCACTTTATCTCTCCACAGATGGCCGACACACTCATCATCAGACCTCCGAATAGCACCATGACCCCATCAATAAGATACAGCAGTGTCGTCCCCACAGGAGGAAAGCATGCCTTAGCCCTTACTCCAAGCAGAGCTCTCCAGCAATCATATTGTAATGTTTGGGGGTTGTTTAGCTCAGTGTAGAGCTTACCAGTGAGCAGAGTCTACGCGAGTAATACCATTTAAGGACTTGTTTGCCCACTTTTATTAGGAAGAAAGAAAATGTCCAAACAATCTAGGTTTCTTACGCAGGGGGTTTCCACCAATAACATAAAATGATGTTCAGCCTCATGGCTCTTTTTAGCAGCAGTGTTGCTCACGCCTTCGCCTTGGTCTTCCTGACCATGTAACAGGGCCCCTGTACTCACGTTCAAACACTGTACTTCAGTTAACACTCTTTCTTTCACAGCTTTACTGTTGCTCCAGCCCAGCCCACAAGCTTGGATCCTCTGTTTCATCACAGACTGCTACATGCAGCCCTCTGTCTTCTCCCTTGCACACCTGTAATCCTCAGGAGGGTGGAGCCCAGAACCCTGGTCCTGATTCTACAAAAAGACCCACACACACCTGCATAATCAGTGTGCTGGCTGTTCCCAAGACCTGTGTCAGGGCTTAGCTCAGCCCTTCCTTCTCTAAGCTGGCTGCTCAGCTGTCGACTAATTGCCAGCTCCTATCTCTCCACAGTGACTCACCTGTTGATGATATCCTGCTTGAGAAGGGGGTACTGTCAGGGCTGGGCTCAGCCCTTCCTTCTCAAATCTGGCCGCACAGCTGTCGGCTAATTGTCAATTCCAATCTCTCCACAGTGACTCACCTGTTAATTATATCCTGCTCATCAGTCCTGCCTACTTAAGCTGTCCAGCCCAGATGATCTCTGCCTTCACCATGATCACATCTCTAGATACACTCTCCTGTGTTCCTGTTAAAGACTTGCTTGGCTGACATTCCTTCTGGCTCCACATCCTGCTTTCTGTTCTACTACGCTCATCTCTGGCTCCCTGACGTTTTGGATTTTCTGACTATCCGTTCCAGTTCCTGAACTCTGGCTTTGTTTTGGCTACGTTTACTCTGTTTACCTTATTTTATTATTATTAAACAAGTGTGATTTAACTGCACTTCTGTCTCAGTCTGATTCATGGTTTCTGACAGTAGGCGAAGGCCATGAATTCAGAAGATGCACTCAATCCACTTGTTGGTAATATTTTTTCCAGATTGGATGAGCAGGATCACCGCATGGATCAGTTTGCCATGGCGTTACAAATGCTCCTGAGTTGCACGGCTCACCTGGAATCTCCCACTGTGGCTGCTCTGGTACAACCTGTGTTGCAGGTCGTCCCTGCTGCTGCTCCAGTCTCTGTGCAGGCACTCACCTCAAGTATTACCTCTACAAGAGGTATGTCTGGTTCCGCTCTGCTTCCCCAGCGATTTGGGGGCAATCCAGTCCAATGCAGAGGGTTTCTCAACCAGGTTGAGATATACTTTGAGATGCTGCCCAAGCGTTTCCCACGGACAGAAGCAAAGTAGGTTTCATGATATCTTTGCTTTCTGAGAGAGCCTTGGCCGGGCAAACCCTCTATGGGAGACGCAAAAACCTGTTATCTTGAGTTACCCTGAGTTTGTCGCTTCTTTTAAAAGGGTATTTGACATTCCTAAAAGCTCCGCTTATGATGCCAAGTGCCTCATGTCCATCAAACAGAGTACGAGAACTGTTGCAGACTACGCCATTGAATTCCGTACTCTGGCAGCAGAGGTGGCTTGGAACAATGAGGCCCTCGTGGCTGCTTTTTCTCATGGTCTCTCGGATACCATCAAGGATGAGATAGCAGCCCCTGATATACCCATTGAGCTTGAGAAGTTGACTACGTTTGCCATCCTCATTGACTCCAGACTGAAGAATATTATTAATATTAATATCTAATATTCTTGTATCTCAGAGGCGCTTCCGGATGAATAGCATTGATAGCCAAACTGACTTAAAACAAAGTGTGAGTTTATTGTCACACAATTGGCATCATAAATACAATGTAAAAAATATAATAGTTCAGTTCAGTGTAGGTAAAAATATATTAAATAGAATAAAAGTTATAAAGCTGTAATAAGCTTATGAAAGCATGTGTGCTTCATGGATGCTGTCTGTCTCCATGCTGTCTTGTGTGTCGTCCAAGAAGAAGCAGGAAATGACATTCTTAGACTTCTGGCAGAATTCAGCTATGCCAACTTGTCAAAGTGTCTTGTGTCATGTCAGTGTCATCTATCCTAGAGGGTGTGTGTGTCTGTGTGACCTTCAATATGGAAGCATTGGCTTTATATGTTACATGTGAACGTGTGAACGTCATAACCTCACACCAACTTAGAACCTTGTATGGCACATATTCATTTCTGCTAACTTCAGCAATATGCTATCCAAGAAAAGATTCTAACTCAGAGTCATATATGGCATAGGATTGACAAGCCCACATGTAACACTCCATACTTGAAGTAATGGGCTGATCATGTAATGTCATATAACCAAACATCTACATAATAGGAACTCATATTACCAACTTTATATTAAGTAACTATATACTAATAATTGTTAATATGACTGGAACTACAAACTAACTTAACAGGATATAATCCACAATGTATATTCCTTTAGCTAGTGGTCACGTGTCTATTTTTGTCTTCTCATGACATTCTATACCAAGATACCTTATATGTCATACTCAAATTGGCTACACCAGAAAAATCCAGCAATGCTCAGCTGTAGATGAAGAATCATGTCAAATCAATTGATCAAGGCTATTCACACATACTCTATTTATTATGATTAATCATAAAACCAAATATGTTTTGCAAGCTTGCCATGAATATAATATAACACCTATAAGTGCCGAATTATGAATTTGGAATAATATTCTAACACAGACTCAGAGAAAGACTTGCTTGTGGAAGCCTCCTGTACATTTGTCTCCAAACTTTGCAGTCCAACCCTTGCCTCCCTCACCTCCCATGCCTCCTGGTACCGAGTCAGTCTGTGAAGATGAACCCATGCACTTGGGCTTTACGCGTCTCTCTGTGGATAAGAGAACCCCTAGGAGGAGAGAGGGATTATGCCTTTATTGTGGCCAGGCAGGTCACTTTTTGAAGTCTTGTCCTACCCATTCAGGGAATGCTCGAAACTTGAGGTCCTGTCATGGACAGACCTTCGGTGGCTTTGTTTCCTCCCCAGTTATCCAGAAGGATAAGCCCCTGGTTTCGGTTACCCTTTATTGGGCTGAGTCGTCCATCGAGGTACAGGCTCTAATCGACTCTGGGGATGCAGGCCTGTTCATTGATGCTGCCTTTGTATCGAAGCACTCAATTCCACTGCAGCTGTGTGACATTCCACTTGCCATTGAGGCTCTTGGCGGGAGACCGCTACAGCCTGCCCATGTTCATGAGACTGTTCCGTTGTCCATGGTCGTAGTGACTCTTCACCATGAGATAATCCAATTCCAAGTTATTTCCTCAACTAAGTTTCCGCTGGTTATTGGTTATCCTTGGTTACGGAGGCACAACCCCTCTTTTTATTGACTCCACACTGAGGTTCTCTCTGGTCGCCACAATGCAGTAAGACATGCTTCCAGAAGGTAGCCAAGATCCTGTGCACCTCTTCACTCTCCTCCCTGCCGGAGGAGTACCACAATTTTAGTGATGTCTTTGACAAAGGTCAAATCAGTAGTCTGTCTCCACACCGCTCGTATGATTGCGCAATAGACCTTCAACCTGGTGCCATACCCCCTCGTGGCAGGGTTTACCCTTTGTCGGTCTTGGAGGATAAGGCCATGGAGGAGTATATTGCAGACGCACTTTCTCTGGGTTTCATCTGCAAATCATCATCTCCTGCTGGTGCTGGTTTCTTCTTTGTGAAGAAGAAAAGTGGTGAACTGAGACCTTGTATTGATTATAGGGGTCTCATTCGTTTCACGATTTAGAATGTGTATCCGATTCCATTTATTATGGAGTAATTTGACTGCCTCAAGGGAGCAACGGTTTTCACATAGCTTGATTTGAGAGGGGCATACAATCTTGTGAGGATTAAGAAGGATGACGAGTGGAGAACTGCGTTTAATACCAGAACAGGCCATTATGAGTACCTCGTAATGCCTCTTGGCCTTTGTAACGCCCCGGCAATTTTCCAGGAATTTAACTATGTCCTCTGAGATTTGTTGCAGTTATGTGTGGTGGTTTATCTCGACAATATCCTCATATTTTTCAAGTCCCTGGAGAGCCACTACACGGATTTCTGTTGTGTGCTTCAGAAACAAAGAGAACATTCCCTATTGTAAATTGGAGAAATGTGATTTCCACTGTGAACAGGTTAAATTCCTGGGTTATGTAATTTCTACTGCTGGTTTTTCGATGGACCCAGAGAAACTTTCAGCAGTCCTACAGTGGCCCCAACCCGGGGGTTTACATCCTCTGCATTGTTTTCTTGGCTTTGCCAACTTTTATCAGAAGTTTATTCATAACTTCTCGTCTCTGGTCAATCCCCTGACTGATATGACCAGAAAGGACGGTAACCCACAGAGTTGGTCTCTGGAGTCCATTAGGGCCTTTGAGAGTCTCAAGGCTGCCTTTGTTTCTGCTCCTGTGTTGGCACATCCTGATCCTACGTTACCTTTTATCCTTGAGGTTGATGCTTCTGAGACTGGAGTTGGTTTCCTTTTGTCTCAACGTCCTACCTCTGAGAGCGCTATGCATCCTTGTGGCTACTTTTCTAAGAAATTGTCACCTGCGGAGTGCAATTACAAGATTGGTGAGAGAGCTGTTAGCATTCTAGCCCTGAAAGAATGGAGACATCTCCTCGAAGGTACCACTGTAACGGTTCTCATTCTTACTGACCATAAGAATCTTACATTCTTGTCTGAGGCTAAACGCCTCTCTCCCAGAAGGGCGCAATGGGCTCTTTTCTTGTCTAGTTTCAACTACATTGTCTCATTCTTACCCGGTACTAAGAATGTAAGGGCTGACGCATTGTCATGATAATTTTCCTCCACTTCCAAGATGGAGTCGGTTCCGGTTCCTGTGATTCCTCCTGATTGTATTCTGGCTATGGTTCGCACCAATCTCACTTCTCCTTTCTTGCTGCTCAGGTCCATGCTCCTCCTGAGAAACCTTGTGACCGCTGCTTTGTCCCAGAGAATCTCCATACGGCCGTTCTCCAGACTTACCATTCTCCCAAGGCTGCTGGCCACCACGGGAAGAATCAACTCTTTTGGGCCATTTCCGAACAATTCTGGTGGCCTAGTCTACGTGCTTTCTCCTCTGCATATCATCAGCAGTCTAAAGGGCCGCTGAACGAGTCAATCAGTCTTTGGAGCAATTCCTACGTTGCTATATTTCTGACCATCAAAGCAACTGGTCAGACCTCTTACCATGGGCAGAGTTTGCTCACAATAGTGCCTTGAATTCTGCTTCCCAATTGTCCTCATTTATGGTGAACTATGGTTTCCAACCTTCCATGTCGTTCCGCAGAGTATTCCTGCATTAGAGTAGCATCTCTGTGGTCTTCGTTCCACTTAGGCACAAGTCCAGGAGGCTTAGTGACATGCTAATGATAGGTGCAGGCTCCATGCTGACCGCAGATGCCTGCCTGCGCCTTCCTACCAGGCTGGGGATAGGGATGAGCCGAACACCCCCCTGTTCGGTTTGCACCAGAACATGCGAACAGGCAAAAAATTTGTTCGAACACGCGAACACCGTTAAAAGCTATGGGACACGAACATGAATAATCAAAAGTGCTAATTTTAAAGGCTTATATGCACGTTATTGTCATAAAAAGTGTTTGGGGACCTGGGTCCTGCCCCAGGGGACATAGATCAATGCAAAGAAAAGTTTTAAAAATGGCCGTTTTTTTGGGAGCAGTAATTTTAATAATGCTTAAAGTGAAACAATAAAAGTGTAACATCCCTTTAAATTTCGTACCTGGGGGGTGTCTATAGTATGCCTGTAAAGGGGCACATGTTTCCCGTGTTTAGAACAGTCTGACAGCAAAATGACATTTCAAAGGAAAAAAAGTCATTTAAAACTACTTGCGGCTATTAATGCATTGCCGGTCCGACAATACACATAGAAGTTCATTGATAAAAACGGCATGGGAATTCCCCACAGGGGTACCCCGAACCAAAATTTAAAAAAAAAATGACGTGGGGGGTCCCCCTAAATTTCATACCAGGCCCTTCAGGTCTGGTATGGATATTAAGGGGAACCCCGGCCAAAATAAAAAAAAAAATGGCATGGGCTCCCCCTCAAAATCTATACCAGACCCTTCAGGTCTGGTATGGATCTTAAGGGGAACCCCGCGCCAAATTTTTTTTAAAAAATGGCATGGGGTCCCCCCAAAAATCCATACCAGACTCTTATCCGAGTACGCAACCTGGCAGGCCGCAGGAAAAGAGGGGGGATGATAGAGCGCCCCCCTCTCCTGAACTATACCAGGCCACATGCCCTCAACATTGGGAGGGTGCTTTGGGGTAGCTGGTATGGATATTTAGGGGAACCCTGGCCAAAATTAAAAAAAAAATGGCATGGGGTCCCCCTCAAAATCTATAGCAGACCCTTTAGGTCTGGTATGGATTTTAAGGGGACCCCAGCGCCAGAATTAAAAAAAAACGGCGTGGGGTCCCCCTAATAATCCATACCAGACCCTTATCCGAGCACGCAACCTGGCAGGCCGCAGGAAAAGAGGGGGGGACAAGAGAGCGCCCCCCTGAACTGTACCAGGCCACATACCCTCAACATTGGGAGGGTGCTTTGGGGTAGCCCCCCAAAATACCTTGTCCCCATGTTGATGAGGACAAGGGCCTCATCCCCACAACCCTGGCCAGTGGTTGTGGGGGTTTGCGGGCAGGGGGCTTATCAGAATCTGGAAGCCCCCTTTAACAAGGGGACCCCCAGATCCTGGCCCTTCCCTCTGTGTGAAATGGTAAGGGGGTACCCCTACCATTTCACTAAAAAACTGTCAAAAATGTTAAAAATGACAAGAGACAGTTTTTTAAAATTCCTTTATTTAACTGCTTCTTCTTTCTTCTTTCTTCTATCTTCTATCTTCCTTCGGTTTCTTCCTCCATCTTCTTCTTCTTCTGGTTCTTCCTCCGGTGTTCTCGTCCGGCATCTCCTCCGCGGCGGCCGCGTCTTCTTCCCTTCTTCTCCTCGGGCCGCTCCACATCCATGATGGCATGGAGGGAGGCTCCCGCTCTTCTCTTCATCTTCTTCTCATCATCTTCTTTTTGGGCCGCTCTGCATCCATGATGGCATGGAGGGAGGCTCCCACTGTTTGACACTTCTCCTCTTCTGACGGTTCTTAAATAATGGGGGGCGGGGCCGCCCGGTGACCCCACCTCCCTCTGACGCATGGTGACTTGACGGGACTTCCCTGTGGCATCACGGGGAATGCCACAGGGAAGTCCCGTCAAGTCGCAGTGCGTCAGAGGGGGGCAGGGTCACCGGGTGGCCCCACCCCCCGTTATTTAAGAACCATCAGAAGAGGAGAAGCATCACACAGCGGGAGCCTCCCTCCATGCCAGCATGGATGGGGAGTGGCCTGAAAAGAAGATGAAGACAAGAAGATGAATAGAAGAAGATGAAGAGAAGAAGATGAAGAGAAGAGCGGGAGCTTCCCTCCATGCCATCGTGGATGGAGAGCGGCCCGAGGAGAAAAAGTGAAGAAGATGCCAGTGCTGCGGAGGAGATGCTAGACGAGAACATCGGAGGAAGAACCAGAAGAACCAGAAGAAGAAGAAGATGGAGGAAGAAACTGAAGGAAGATAGAAGATAGAAGAAAGAAGAAAGAAGAAAGAAAAGCATTTAAATAAAGGAATTGTCAAAAACTGTCTCTTGTCATTTTAACATTTTTGACAGTTTTTTAGTGAAATGGTAGGGGTACTTTTGTACCCCCTTACCATTTCACACAGGGGGAGGGCCGGGATCTGGGGGTCCCCTTGTTAAAGGGGGCTTCCAGATTCCGATAAGCCTCCCGCCCGCAGACCCCCACAACCACCGGCCAGGGTTGTGGGGATGAGGCCCTTGTCCTCATCAACATGGGGACAAGGTATTTTGGGGGCTACCCCAAAGCATCCTCCCAATGTTGAGGGCATGTGGCCTGGTACGGTTCAGGGTACGGTTCTCTCGTCCCCCCCTCTTTTCCTGCGGCCTGCCAGGTTGCGTGCTCGGATAAGGGTCTGGTATGGATTTTTGGGGGGACCCCACACCATTTTTTTTTTTATTTTGGTGCAGGGTTCCCCTTAAAATCCATACCAGACCTGAAGGGTCTGGTATAGATTTTGAGGGGGACCCCACGCTATTTTTTAAAAAAATTTTGGCCGGGGTTCCCCTTAATAACCATACCAGACCTGAAGGGCCTGGTATGGAATTTCGGGGGACCCCCCACGTCATTATTTTTTTTACATTTTGGTTCGGGGTTCCCCTGTGGGGAATTCCCATGCCGTTTTTATCAATGGACTTTTATGTGTATTGTCGGACCGGCAATTCATTAATAGCCGCGAGTAGTTTAAATGACTTTTTTTCCTTTGAAATGTCATTTTGCTGTCTGACTGTTTTAAAAACACGGGAAACATGCGCCCCTTTACAATCATACTATAGACACCCCCCAGGTATGAAATTTAAAGGGATATTACACTTTTATTGTTTCACTTTAAGCATTATTAAAATCACTGCTCCCGAAAAAACGTCCGTTTTTAAAACTTTTTTTGGCATTGATCCATGTCCCCTGGGGCAGGACCCAGGTCCACAAATTGTTCGCTGTTCGGCGAACTTGCGAACAGCCAATGTTCGAGTTGAACTCGAAGCTCATCCCTAGTTGGGGACAGGGTCTGGCAGTCATCCCGCAACCTCCAACTTCGTGTTCCATCTCTTTGCACCTCAGTTTATTTGGCCTTTCCGTATTCTTCGCAGGATTAACCCAGTGGCTTACACATTAGACCTTCCTTCTAATATGCATATCTTGAATGTATTTCATGTCTCCTTATTAAAACCTTTGGTGTGTAACCTCTTTACCACCTCGGTGCCTTGTCCTTACCCTGTACAGGTTGAGAACCATGAGGAGTATGAAGTACAGTCCATTGTTGACTCCTGTAGGTTCCGTGGGCGCATACAGTACCTGGTACTTTGGAAAGGGTACGGTCTGGAGGAACGCTCTTGGGTCTCATCCTCAGACGTACATGCCCCTGTCCTCCTCTGTGATTTCCATAGGCATTTTCCCCTCAAGCCTTGTGGTCCTCCAAGGGGGAGGGGTCATTGAGGAGGGGGTACTGTCAGGGCTGGGCTCAGCCCTTCCTTCTCTAAGCTGGCCGCTCAATTTCGGCTAATTTCCAGCTCCTATCTCTCCACAGTGACTCACCTGTTAAAGATATCCTACTCATCAATCCTGCCTACTTAAGCCGTCCAGCCCAGATGATCTCTCCTTTTGCCATGGTCACATCTCTAGAGACGCTCTCTTGTGTTCAAGTTAAAGAATTGCTTGGCTGATATTCCTTCTGGCTCCAAATCCTGCTTGCTGTTCTACTACGCTCATCTCCGTTCTGGTTCCTGAACTCTGGCTATGTTTTGACTGTGTTTACTGTTTACCTTTTTGTGATGTAACTGTACTTCTGTCTCAATCTGATTCATGGGTTCTGACAATCTGGTCCCAGGATTAGAGATTTTATCCTACCTGGATCACTATGAAATCTCCAGGCTCCAGGTCCCAAACCGGATTCTACCAACTGAAAAAACAGTTTCCTCCAAATTACACAATAATCCTTGAGCCCTTCAACCTGCCTTCTTGAGAATCCTGAGCAACATACACCATCCCAGATAACTGCACTGTCACAATATATATATATATATATATATATATATATATATATATATAAAAATTATAGCAAGCAGTGGACAAGACCAAAAGCTTGAGAGCAGGACCAACCAACACACCCATATGTGATGATGTCACACTCTAGCTCCACCCAACGTGCTTCTCTACAATAGGCGGCCTCTGCAATTGGAGGCCTGCAATACCAGAGGGTGTCAATTATGGAGAAAGGTTTTGGGTGGAGCTAGAGTGTGACATCCTGTACAGGTGTGTTGGTTGGTCCCGCGCCTGTGCTTTTGGTCTTGCACACCTCTTGTTCTAATACTTTTAAATGTAAGTGCAATATCATTTATATTAAAAAATATTTGATCTTACTACACTGAGGCTTTTCCTTCTTTGTGCCTTATATATATGGTTGCTGGAGAGCTCTGCTTGGAGTAGGGGCTAAGGCTTGCTTTCCTACTGTGGGGACAATACTGCTGTATCTTATTGACGGGGTCACGGAGTTATCTGGAGGTCTGATGGTGAGCGTGTCGGCCCTCCGTGGAGAGATAAAGTGAATGTGATCTCTGTAATTTGAGATCATTCCTGTTTAGTAAGAGGCCCTGTTGCTTGAGAAGCACTTTATGCACTGGTGCACCTTTATAAAATAATCGTTTGAAAACCAAGCACTTTGATTGCACAAACCTAAACATGGACTATACAGTTGTGCTCATAAGGGTACATACTCTGGCAGAATTTATGATTTCTTGGCCATTTTTCAGAGAATATGAATGATAACACAAAAACATTTTTCCCCTCATGGTTAGTGTTTGGCTGAAGCCATTTATTATCAATTAACTCTGTTTAGTCTTTTTAAATCATAATGGAAACAGAAACTACCCAAATGACCCTGGTCAAAATTTTACATATCCTGGTGATTTTGGCCTGATAACATGCACATAAGTTGATACAAAGGGGTTTGAATGGCTATTAAAGGTAACCCTCCTCACCTGTGATCTGTTTGCTTGTAATTATTGTGTGTGTATAAAAGGTCAATGCGTCATGGGGAAAGCAAAAGAATTGTCAAAGGATCTTCGGGAAAAGGTAGTTGACAGGAAACAGGAAAGGGATATGGTATCCAAGGAATTGAGAATGCCAATCAGCAGTGTTCAAACTCTAATCAAGAAGTGGAAAATGAGGGGTACTGTTGAAACCAAACCACGGTCAGGTAGCCCAACTAGAATCTCAGCCACAACTGCCATGAAAATTGTTTGGGATGCAAAGAAAAACCCACAAATAACTTATGGTGCAATACAGGACTCTCTGAAAACATGTGGTGTGGCTGTTTCAAAAATGCACAATAAGGAGGCACTTGAAGAAAGATGGGCTGCATGGTCAAGTCACCAGAAGAAAGCCATTACTATGCAAATGCCACAAAGTATCCCGCTTACAATACGCCAAACAGCACAAGCCTCAAACCTTCAGGCACAAAGTCATTTGGAGTGATGAGACCAAAATTGAGCTTTTTGAAGACAACCATAAATGTTAAATTTGAAGAGGAGTCAACAAGGCCTATGATGAAAGGTACGGAGGTGGATCACTGATGTTTTGGGGATGTGTGAGCTACAAAGGCACAGGGAATTTGGTCAAAATTGTTGGCAAGATGAATGCAATATGTTATCAAAAAATACTGGAGGAACATTTGTATTCATCAGCCAGGAAGCTGCGCATGGGACGTACTTGGACTTATGATTTATGGGGCATATGATCATGTTTCATTAATTATTTATCAATTATTGAGTTGTAAATATTCTTTAACTTAAGGGGACAGCACACTTTTTTTTAATGTAGAATTGTATTGGGTCCCGTATTCGGATTTATAAGTCATAGCAGTCCTGTGGTTACAGTTAACCAAGCGCAAGGTTCCATATTATAAATTTACCCCAGTGTAAACCTGTGCAAGGACCGTGTTAACTCACAAAGGGAGGCACTGGCGTTCCGTGCATCCTTCTGCAGGCAGTCCCATTCATGTCCATTGGGAAGCAGTGGCAGTGCCCCTATTTGACATCCATGTGGGTGCACAGCCCTAAACTCACATTGTCTGTGTTTGGGGCCATGCATCTGCAGCACAGATATCAAATTTGGAAGCATTAGCTGTATCTGTGCAGCCACTGCATCCCAATTGACATGAATGGGACTACCTGCATGAGGATGTCCTGAACACTTGTGCCTCCCTTTTTGGGTAATTCAGGTTTAAACATCTGTTCCACTGTTAGTTTGCCCATTGTGCTCCTGTAAAGTAGAATGGCAGAATTGAATCTGCTATACAGTCTTTGGCAATCCTTTCATTCTTCTCTTCATAACATGCACATTAAGCAGCTAATCCCTACCTCAAAGGCTAGCAGCATGAAGGCCTAAAGAACCAAAAAATTCCTTACCCCCTTCCAAATACTGTTAGAGCTTCAAGCTCCAGGGATCAGACACTATATGACCACACAACAAACAATGTGTGAAATCAGTCCAGAATCTTCCAGCACAGGAAAGAGGTGTGGGGTGCTTAATATAAAGAGCTATTGTAGAGGTAAGTTGGGTTAGTATTAGTGTCAGGGATTGAGGGGTTTGAGGGATAGGGTGTCAGAAACCATGAATCAGACTGAGACAGAAATACAGTTAAATCACACCTTAATAATAAAAAAAGGTAAACAGAGTAAACGTAGTCAAAACAAAGCCAGAGTTCAGGAACCGGAACGGATAGTCAGACAAGCCAAAACGTCAGGGAGCCAGAGATGAGCGTAGTAGAAAGGCAAGCAGAATCTGGAGCCAGAAGGAATGTCAGCCAAGCAAGTCTTTAACAGGAATACAGGAGAGCATCTCTAGAGATGTGACCAAGGTGAAGGCAAAGATCATCTGGACTGTACGGCTTAAGTAGGCAGGACTGACGAGCAGGATATAATTAACAGGTGAGTCACTGTGGAGAGATTGGAATTGACAATTAGCCGACAGCTGTGCGGCCAGATTTGAGAAGGAAGGGCTGAGCCCAGCCCTGACAGTACCCCCTTCTCAATGACCCATCCCCCCAGAGGATCACCAGGCTTGAGGGGAAAACGTCTATGGAAATCACGGAGGAGGACAGGGGCATGTGCATCCGAGGATGAGACCCAAGAGCGTTCCTCTGGACCGTACCCTTTCCAATGCATCAGGTACTGTATGCGCCCACAGAGCCTACGGGAGTCAACAGTGGACTGCACTTCATAATCCTCATGGTTCTCAACCTGTACAGGGTGAGGGCGAAGCAACAAGGTGGTATAGCGCTTGCAGACCAAAGGTTTTAATAAGGAGACATGAAATACATTCGAAATACGCATTTTAAAAGGAAGGTCTAATGCGTAAGGCACTGGGTTAATCCTGCGAAGAATACAGAAAGGCCCAATAAACTGAGGTGCAAACTTCAGAGAGGAAACACGAAGTCGGAGGTTTCGAGATGGCAGCCAGACCCTGTCCCCAACCTGGTAGAAAGGCACAGCCAGCTATCTGTGGTCAGCATGCAGTCTGTACCTATCATTAGCATGTCGCAAACCATCCTGGACTTGTGCCCAAGTGGAACAAGATGCTCCTTTAACGCATGAATACTCTGCTGAACAAATGAGTCAGGCAACATGGAAGGTTGGAAACATAGTTTGCCATAAACGGGGACAATCGGGAAGAAGAATTCAAGGCACTATTGTGAGAAAACTCCGCCCACGGTAAGAGATCTGACCAGTTGTTATGATGGTCAGAAATATAGCAATGTAGGCATTGCTCCAAGGACCAACTGGCTCATTCTGTGGCCCTATTAGACTGCGGGTTATACACAGAGGAGAAAGCAAGCTGAATTCCCAGCGGTGCACAAAAGGCTCAACAGAACCGGGACACAAACTGACTACCCCTGTCCGTGACAATCACCTTGGGTAGCCCATGTAAGCGAAAGATCTCCCAAGCAAAAATGGAAGCCAGTTCCTTACAAGTGGGCAACTTCTTAAGTGGAATACAATGGTACATTTTCGAGAACCGGTCAATTAACATAAGGATAACTGTGTTGCCCTGGGAGTTGTGTAACTCCACAATGAAATCCATAGACAGGTGGGTCCAGGGCCTCTTTCCATTGGGTATGGGTTGTAGGAGGCCCACTAAAAGGTGTTGTGGAGTCCTAACCTGAGCACACACGGAACAGGCAGCTGATGTTACATCAGCACATAGACTAGGCCACCATAATTTTTGGGAAATGGCCCAAAAGAGTTGATTCTTCCCAGGGTGGCCAGCAGCCTTGGGAGAATGGAAAGTCTGGAGCACGGCAGTACAGAGACGCTCTGGGACAAAGCAGCGGTCACAAGGTTTCCCAGGAGGAGCATGGACCTCAGCAGCAAGAATTTTGTCACCCAAAGGAGAAGCAAGACTGGTGTGAACCATAGCCAGAATACGATCAGGAGGAATCACAGGAACCAGAACCGACTCCATCTTGGAAGTGGAGGAAAATTGTTGTGACAAAGCGTTAGCCCTTACATTCTTATGCCCCGTACACACGGTCGGACTTTGTTCGGACATTCCGACAACAAAATCCTAGGATTTTTTCCGACGGATGTTGGCTCAAACTTGTCTTGCATACACACGGTCACACAAAGTTGTCGGAAAATCCGATCGCTCTAAACGCGGTGACGTAAAAAACGTACGTTGGGACTATAAACGGGGCAGTGGCCAATAGCTTTCATCTCTTTATTTATTCTGAGCATGCGTGGCACTTTGTGTACACACGATCGGAATTTCCGACAACGGATTTTGTTGTGGGAAAATTTTATAGCCTGCTCTCAAACTTTGTGTGTCGGAAAATCTGATGGAAAATGTGTGATGGAGCCTACACACGGTCGGAATTTCCGACAACAAGGTCCTATCACACATTTTCCATCGGAAAATCCGACCGTGTGTACTGGGCATTAGTAGGTAAGAATGAGACAATGTAATTGTAATTGAAACTAGACAAGAAAAGAGCCCATCGTGGCCTTCTGGGAAAGAGGCGTTGAGATTTTTATGGTCAGTAAGAATGAGAACCGGCACAGTGGTACCTTCGAGGCGATGTCTCCATTCTTTCAGGGCTAAAATGATTGCTAACAGCTCTCTCACCAATCTCGTAATTGCACTCCTCCAATTTACAATAGAGATTGTTCTCTCTTAGTTTCTGAAGCACACGGCAGACATCTGTGTGGTGGCTCTCTAGGGACTTTGTCGAGATAAACCACCACACATAACTGCAACAAATCTCGGAGGACATCGTTAATAAATTCCTGGAAAACTGCCGGGGCGTTACAAAGGCCAAAAGGCATTACGAGGTACTCATAATGGCCTGTTCTGGTATTAAACACAGTTTCCTGTCGCACCATGGCAGCATACACCTATGGGTTGTGGCTCCGCCCCAGCAACCTGATAGGACCGCGTAGCTATTAAACTCTGAGAAGGCACCCGCCCCAGTATTCTCCTTTTTTTCCTCACCTGTCAAGGACCGAACATACATCCCTTACCACTCTCGCCCCAGCCAGGTTCTAGCCTCTCCTGGGTGGAAGTCCTTTTCTGTACAGCCTCTAAATGAGCTTAACGGAAGGAACCCCACTCTGATGGTCTCAGGGGTATGTTAATAATGCATTACAAACCTTAAATAGGTTTCTTGCCTGCAGCAGTCTCCAGCTTCTCTTCTGAGCACTTAGGGGGAAACTTTCTCTTTTTTCTTCTGACTCCATAGCGTCTCTATGATCTGTTTCTCCTCTCCGCTCTCTGTGTATAGCGCCCAGCGTCTCAGCTCTTTCGCACATGCGCAGACAGCGGTATCTCGTCCAGGGATTCCCTTTTCCAGCTTCCAAGATGGTGCTTCTGCACATGCGCGAGCGTGACGTCATCACCACCACGACGGCGGCAAGTTTAAAAAGCTGTATTTTCAGCTTTTCTTGTCTACTGAGCTTGCAAGGGGGAAAATTGACCGGAATTTTTGCTGATTATCCAGCTGAATTGCCCTGTCTCTCTCTCTCCCTCTCTCCACGTCCAGGTAAGCTCTCTGGTTTCTTTTTCTTTCATGCTCACTGCCTGGTTATACTTATTCATGCTAAACTACCTATATGTTGTAGGTTTGGTTCACTTACCTTTCATGGAGGCCGCTGCCCCGGCAGACCATCGCCAGCCTATTAGGTAAGAAGGGATGATTGGTAAGTATGAAGAAAAGGAAAAAAGAGAGCCTTTACTAATGCTGTTTAAATTGAACAGCCCCACCAGGTCTTCCAGATCGTCATATTCAAGACGAGGGGAGCCTTCAAGAAGGAGCCGCTCAAGCCACTGGCAGAGTCGCTCAGAGCGCGGCAGAAGTCGCTCAAGTCGCAGAAACCGCTCAAGTCGCAGGAGAAGCAGATCGAGTCGCAGAAAAAGCCGATCAAAATCAAGGCATAGTCACTCCCATCACAAGAAATCCCCTGCACGCAGGAAATCTCCTGTCACCCAGTCTTCCCGTCCACCCGGGAATTCCTGCTGGATTTGTGGTGCTACAGCGCTTCCAGACAAACTAGCCTGTCGAACATGCTTCATCGAGGCAACTAAAGACAGAGAAACAGATATAAGGGAGTCAAATAAAGAGCCATCCCTTCAAATCGCAGGGCCAGAAGCCAGCAGACCTATACAAAGCACCTAATCCGCTGCTCCATCATTATCAAAGACGTCAGATCCTCTTTCTGACAATGATGATCTAGAGACATCCACCACCTTTGATTTTTCACTAATCGATTCATTCGTGAAGTCAGCAAAGGAAGCGATCGATTGGGTGGAGGAAAAAGAAACTCCTCAAAAATTGAGGAAATACTTTCCAAACCTTAAAAAATACCCGGAGACCTTCCCGTTCATTGACGAACTTGAGGATCTAATTAAGGATGAGTGGCAGAAGCCAGAGAAAAAAACCAGCCTCAGTAACAGATTAGCAAAGCTCTATCCACTTAAAGAGCCTAACGTCAACCCACTAATATCTCCTCTGGTGGTCGACTCCTCTCTGATGCACCTCGCTAGGCACGTAACACTCCCAATAGAGGACGCAGTCACATTCAAAGATGTCCTGGATAGAAAGATCGACCTGGATCTTAAAAGAACCTACCTGTCGGCAGGTGGCACTTGCAGGCCAGCAATAGCACTGGCTGCTGTCGGCAAGGCTATCTCAAGCTGGTCCACGATTGCCGAGAAACTGGTGTCAGAAGGAGTGGAACAAGAAAAAGTTATCTCAGCCCTCCAAGAGCTTAGTCTTGCAGTCGACTTTGTCGCAGAAGCCTCCGTGGATATAATTAAAACCACTTCAAGAGCAATGTTAAGTTCAGTAATGGCCAGAAGGGCTTAAAACCCTGGTCAGCAGACCCCTCCTCAAAGTCCAACTGATGGAAAATACCTTTTGATGGCACAAATCTTTTTGGAGAAAAGCTGGACTCGGCCATTTCTAAAGTCACCGGAGGGAAATCGTGACTCATTCCTTCAGAGAGAAGGCCCAGACAGCAGAGACCACCTGCTTCTAGAAGGAATCTCCCAGATAAATACAGGGAGGCAAGATCTGACAGGCCTGGAAAAGAGTATAGGAGGAACTGGAAGAACCCCCAGTCTTCATTCCTCAAGCTCCAAAAGTCTAAGACCCCTACCACAGGGGATCAAAAGTCTTTTTGAAGGTGCGTCCGCCCAACCAGCTATAGTAGGGGCCAGACTCACGAGATACAAGCAGGTCTGGGCGGATACAATAAAGGACCCATGGATGGTAGACACTGTCCAGTTCGGGCACAAATGGAAATTCAAGTCACGGTCACCAAGAGACCAATTCTGTATAACCAGATTACCGGCATCTCGAGAGAAAAGGACGCTACTAACAAAATACGTCCAAGATCTGTTCCAGAAAGAAGCCATAGTGGAAGTTCCACTATTCCAAAGGTCAACGGGATTCTACTCCCCGTTGTTTCTGGTGAAGAAGAAAACAGGGGACCTTCGTCCTGTTCTGGATTTAAAGAATCTCAATCGCTCAATCTTAGTCGAGACATTCAAAATGGAGAGCCTGCAGTCAATTCTTCGGGCCATGGATATCGGGGATTGGATGCTTTCCGTCGATTTACAGGACGCCTATCTGCAGGTTCCAATTCACATTTCATTTCAAAAGTTTCTCCGCTTTGCGGTAGGTCTTCACCATTTCCAATTCCGAAGTCTCCCGTTCGGGATCTCTACCGCTCCAAGAACATTCACCAAAGTCTTACTGCCAGTAATAGCCTTACTGAGGGAACAAGGCTTGAGAGTCCATCATTACCTGGACGACATCCTCCTGCTAGCAGACAATCGGGATTCCCTTCTACTGCATCGGTCCATTCTGATCACCACCCTACAAAACTTCGGCGGGATTATAAACTGGGAAAAAAGCAATTTACAGCCCACCCAGAGAATGATATTCCTGGGGGCAGAACTAGATACCCGTCTCAACACGATAGAACTTCAGTGGGAAAAAATTCCCAGTCTAATTAAGAAGGCAAAGAAGTTATTAGCTTCTACCACACTACCAGCCCGGAAGTACCTCAGTATATTGGGGTCATTCTCAGCAACCATCCCGATGGTACAATGGGCCCAATGGAACACCAGACCCCTGCAAGCATCACTGTTAAGACAGTGGAACGGGGTGTCATTGACTCAGCCAATCGTAATCCAGAAAGAAGTGAAACAATCACTCTGGTGGTGGACCAGATTGAACAATCTGAAGAGATGCAGGCATATAGTCCCTCTTCTCCAAGAAGTAATCACTTTGGACGCCAGCCTAAAGGGCTGGGGGGCACATTACCGCCATTACGCAGTCCAAGGCCTTTGGACATTCAAGACACAGAATGTGGTTTCAAATATCTTGGAGATGAAAGCAGCATTCCAAGCTCTGTTAGCCTTCAGCCCCCTCCTCAGGGGGAAAGAAGTCCTGTTAAAATTGGACAACAAGGTGGCAGTTGCCTATATCAACAGGCAGGGGGGCACCAGGAATTGCTCCATGATGCAGGAAGTCCGCCCAGTCTTCGAGTGAGCACAGCTAAACCTGTCGAGACTAACGGCAATGTACGTCCCGGGAGTTCAAAACCAACTAGCCGACTCTCTAAGTCGGACCTTTGTATCAAACAACGAGTGGGCTTTAGGTCACCAAGCCTTTACCCTCATAACCCAAACCTGTCGGATACCGGATATAGACCTGGCAGCAACACCGACCAACACAAAATGCCAGAGGTATCTAGCGTGAATTCCTTTCCCATCGACAGAGGGCACGGACTGTCTACAGCACAACTGGAACTTCTGTTTGGGGTACATCTTTCCACCAACGCCCCTCATTCCAAGATTCTTACTCAGACTCAAGAGGTCGAAGTCCACAGTAATAGCAGTCCTCCCATTTTGGCCGAGGCGACCATGGTTCACGACGCTCCTCCAATTGAACACAGCAAAACCTTTGACACTCCCAATGACAGCGGATATACTGTCGCAGGGGCAGCTCCTTCATCCATTTCTGGAGAGGCTGCATCTAACAGCCTAGAGATTGAAAGGACTAGGTTCTTAGTCCAAGGATGCTCCCAGAAAGTGGTAGACAAGTGGGACTCTCCTTCAAGCCAGAAAATGCACAACTAACAAAACCTATAAAAGGATCTGGGAGAGTTTTCTCTCAGTCGCACAACAGCAATCCTGGAACTCGTCATCTCCATCAGTTGCTCAGATCCTCGAGTTTCTCCAGCTAGGATTAGATAAAGGTCTTAGGTCTAGTACCCTGAAGGTACATGTGTCAGCCCTGTCCACCATGACAGGAGTGAAATGGGCTCAGGAACCTTATGTCATCCAATTTCAGAAGGCCTGCCTAAAGTTGAGACCACCCAGGAAACCTTCCTTCCCGACATGGGACCTTTCAGTAGTGCTGGAAGCCTTATCCCATGAGCCATTTTTTCCGTTAGAGGGCATTTCTCTGTGGGACCCAACTCTCAAGGTCACCTTCCTAAAAGGGCCAAAAGGGTCTCGGAAATCCAGGCCTTGCAGGCAAAGGAACCATACCTAACTTTCTATCCAGACAAAGTAGTCTTAAAACCATTGGATCGCTTCATCCCAAAGGTGTCATCTTCCTTCCACTTTAATCAAGAGTTATGCCTTCCCACCCTCTCCACAGAACAGGGTGATCCACACCCACTTGATATAAAGACCAGTATTCAAGCCTACCTCTTGGCGACCAATGAACTGAGAAAGACGGAGAATCTCCTAGTCATTCCTCATGGCTTTAGAAGAGGACAAGCAGCAACCTCTCGCACCATCGCAGCATGATTGGTGAAGATCATTAAAAGAGCTTACGCATCTAACAACACACGAGTACCTGAGGGCTTAAGGGCACACTCCACAAGGGCAATGGCGACCTCCTGGGCGGCCTACTGCAGGGTATCAACCGAAACCATCTGCAAAGCAGCCACTTGGTCTTCAAAGAGCACCTTTATTTCTCATTATAAAGTGGACTCTGCTAGATTGTCCACGGTTGAATTCGGGAGAACAATTATACAGGCTAACTCCTCAATTCCTTCTAAATAAAACATATCTTCTGCTCATACCCACCCAGTTTGCGAGTTATTCCCCATAGGTGTATGCTGCCATGGTGCGACAGGAAAACGCAAAATTGTATACTCACCTTTCCGTAATTTTCCTTTCCTGTCGCATCTCATGGCAGCATACAGATGCCCACCCATCTGAGTTGAGGTATATATATACGGAGAATACTGGGGCGGGTGCCCTCTCAGAGTTTAATAGCTACGCGGTCCTATTAGGTTGCGGGGGCGGAGCCACAACACATAGGTGTATGCTGCCATGAGATGCGACAGGAAAGGAAAATTATGGAAAGGTGAGTATACAATTTTCCGTTTTTCCACTCGTTTCCTCCTTAATCCTCATGAGATTGTATACCCCTCTCAAATCAAGCTTCATGAAAACTGTTGGTCCCTTGAGGCGGTCAAATAACTCCGTAATCAACGGAATCGGATACGCATTCTTAATCATGAAACGATTGAGACCCCTATAATCAATTCAAGGTCTCAGGTTACCACTCTTCTTCTTCACAAAGAAGAAACCAGCAAAAGCAGGAGAAGATGATTTGCGAATGAAACCTTGAGAAAGGGCGTCCGCAACATACTCCTGCATGGCCTTATCTTCCAAGAACGACAAAGGGTAAAACTGGCCATGAGGGGGTATGGCACCAGGTTGAAGGTCAATTGCGCAATCATATGACCGGTGTGGAGGCAAACTGCCAGCTTGACCCTTGTCAAAGACATTGCTAAAATCGCGGTATTCCTCCGACAGGGAGGAGAGTGAAGAGGTGCACAGGACCTTGGCTACCTTCTGGAAGCATGTCTTACTGCATTGTGGCGACCAGGAGAGAACCTCAGCACAGAGCCAATCAAAAGAGGGGTTGTGCCTCTGTAACCAAGGTTAACAAATAACCAGCGGAAACTTAGGTGAGGAAATAATTTGGAATTGGATTATCTCATGGTGAAGAACCCCTACAGCCATGGACAATGGAACAGTCTCATGAGTCACATGGGCAGGCTGGTGAGGTCTTCCGTCAAGAGCCTCAATGGCAAGTGGAGTGTCACACAGCATCAATGAACAGGCCTGCATCCCCAGATTCGATTAGAGCCTGTATCTCGATGGACAACTCAGCCCAAGAAAGGGTAACCGAAACCAGGGGCTCATCCTTCTGGATAACTGGGGACGAAACAACGCCACCTAAGGTCTGTCCATGACAGGACCTCTGGATGGGTAGGACAAGACTTCAAAAAGTGACCTGCCTGGCCACAATAAAGGCACAATCTCTTCCTCCTCCTAGGGGTTCTCTCATCCGCAGAGAGACGCGTGAAGCCCAAGTGCATGGGTTCATCTTCACAGACCGACTCTGTACCAGGAGGTATGGGAGGGGAGGGAGACAAGGGTGGGACTGCAAAGTTCAAAGTCAAATGTACAGGAGGCTTCTGCAAGCACTCCTTAAAAGGGAGTCTTTCTCTGAGTCTGGAGTTAATGAGGATGGCAAATGGGATCAACCTCTCTAGCTCAGTGGGTATATCTCGGGCTGCTATCTCATCCTTGATGGTATCCAAGAGACCATGAGCAAAAGCAGCCACGAGGGCCTCATTGTTCCAAGCAACCTTTGCTGCCAGAGTACAGAATTCAATGGTGTAATCGGCAACAGTTCTTGCACTCTGTTTGATGTACATGAGGTACTTGGCAGCAGAAGCAGAGCGTGTGGGAACGTCAAATACCCTTTTAAAAGAAGTCACAAACTCAGGGTAACTCAAGACAACAGGTTTTTGTGTCTCCCATAGAGAGTTTGCCCAGGCCAAGGCTCTCTCAGAAAGCAAAGATATCATGAAACCTACTTTGCTTATGTCCGTGGGAAATGCCTGGGGCAGCATCTCAAAGTATATCTCAACCTGGTTGAGAAACCCTCTGCATTGGACTGGATCACCCCCAAATCGCTGGGGAAGCAGAGCAGAACCAGACATACCTCTTATAGGGGTAATAATTGAGGCGGTGCCTGCACAGAGACTGGAGAAGCAGCAGGGATGGCCTGCAACACAGATTGTACCAGAGCAGCCACAGTGGGAGATTTCAGGTGAGCTGTGCGACTCAGGAGCATTTGTAATGCCATGGCAAACTGATCCATGCGGTGATCCTGCTCATCCAATCTGGAAAAAATATCACCAACAAGTGGATTGACTGCATCTTCTGAATTCATGGCCTTCACCTACTGTCAGAAACCATGAATCAGACTGAGACAGAGGTACAGTTAAATCACACTTGTTTTATAATAATAAAAAAAGGTAAACACAGTAAATGTAGTCAAAACAAAGACAGAGTACAGGAACCGGAACAGCCAGTTTTGAGGAGGAAGGGCTGAACCCATCCCTGACATAGGGTTACTCATGAATCCATTCAAGTGCTCCAAATGTCTGATAGTTCTTACCCAATGCCACCTCGTAATCTTATGGTCAAATATTTATAGTACACCCTCTTCCAGATAAAGCAGCAGCAGTGCTGAATTTTTGTGTTTGTAAATTATCTGATTTATTTTGGGCTGATGGAAGTCCAAGTCTTTTTAAATTCTTTTAGAAAATAATTTTACCAGCTAACTGGATACTGCTTTAAGCCCACATCCCTGATACAGACTTTATAAAGAATGCAACAAGAAATGTAAGGGTGCAATAAGGACGGCCAAGATAGAACATGAAAGACACATAGCGGAGGAAAGCAAAAAAGGTCCCAAGAAATTCTTTAAGTATGTAAACAGTAAAAAAGGGAGGACAGACCATATTGTCCCCATAAAGAACGAGGAAGGACATCTGGTTACAAAGGATGGGGAGATGGCGAAGGTATTGAATTTATTATTCTCCTCAGTCTTCACGAGGAAATCGGGGGGCTTCAGTAACCAAAACTGCAGTGTTTATCCTCCTGACACATAAAAGGAAGCACCTCCATGGTTAACAGAGGACAGAATTAAAATTAGACTTGGGTAACTTAACATTAATAAATCACCGGGACCAGATGGCTTGCACCCGAGAGTACTTAGGGAACTCAGTCAAGTAATTGCCAGACCATTGTTCCTAATTTTTACTGACAGTCTACTGACTGGAATGGTACCAGCTGATTGGAGAAAAGCCAACGTAGCACTAATATTTAAAAAGGGCCAAAAATACATCCCTGGGAATTTCAGATCAGTTAGCCTAACATCAATGTAAACTCTTGGAGGGGATGATAAGGGACGATATACAAGATTTTAGTAATGAGAATGGTATCATTAGCAGTAATCAGCATGGATTCATGAAGAATCGTTCTTGCCAAACCAATCTATTAACCTTCTATGAGGAGGTGAGTTGCCATCTAGATAAAGGAAAGCCGTAGACATGGTGTATCTGGATTTTGCAAAAGCATTTGACACAGTTCCCCATAAACGTAAACTGTACAAAATAAGGTCCGTTGGCATGGACCATAGGGTGAGTACATGGATTGAAAGCTGGCTTCAAAGGCGAGTTCAGAGGGAGGTGATAAATGGGGAGTCCTCAGAATGGTCAGGGGTGGGTAGTAGGGTCCACCAGGGTTCTGTGCTGGGACCAATCCTGTTTAATTAGTTCATAAACGGCCAAGAGGATGGGGTAAACAGTTCAATCTCCGTATTTGCAGACGACACTAAGCTAAGCAGGGCAATAACTTCTCCGCAGGATGTGGAAACCTTGCAAAAAGATCTGAACAAATTAACGGGGTAGACAAATACATGGCAAATGAGATTCAATGTAGAAAAATGTAAAATAATGCATTTGGGTGGCAAAAATATGAATGCAATCTATACATTGGGGGGAGAACCTCTGGGGCAATCTAGGATGGAAAAGGACCTGGGGGTCCTAGTAGATGATAAACTCAGCAATGGCATGCGATGCCAAGCTGCTGCTAACAAAGCAAACAGAATATTGACATGCATTAAAAAGAGGATTAATTCCAGGGATAAAACAATAATTATCCCACTCTACAATACTCTGGTCCAGCCGCACCTAGAGTATGCTGTCCAGTTCTGGGCACCAGTCCTCAGAAAGGATGTACTGTACAAAGAGTACAAAGAAGGGCAACAAAGCTAATAAAAGGTCTGGAGGATATTAGTTATGAGGAAAGGTTGCGAGCACTGAACTTATTCTCTCTGGAGAAGAGACGCTTGAGAGGGTATATGATTTCAGTTTACAAATACCGTACTGTTGACCCCATAATAGGGATAAAACTTTTTAGTGGAAGGGAGTTTAACAAGACTCGTGGCCATGCATTAAAATTAGAAGAAAAGAGGTTTAACCTTAAACTGCGTACAGGGCCGCTGATAAGCCAGTACACCTGGCCCTGTTGTACCGGGCCCGGCCTGCAGGGGGGGCCCGGGCAATATAAACAGTGAATGAAAGAATGCAAAGTAATTAAAAAAAGTGTTTCCCTTCTCTAGCCGCTCACATTTGACTGTAAACAGTGCTGGAGTGGGGTTGAATGGGGGAGCAAGGAGGGAGACACACGGAGGTATGCCTACAGCAGCAATACAAGTTCTGCAGGACACACAGCTGTGGCTGAATGGAAACAACAGTTTTGTCGGGAGCACAGTAACATGTTGCTGGCCGACTGCAGTGTCTTCCAAATATCTATGTGATCAGGCAGTGTACAGGTTACCGATCAGCCTCCCCTCCCTCTTGTCTTGCTGGTTACTTTTTTTTATCTGCCTAACCTGACCTGCACATTGCCTGATCACACTGATACGATCTCTGGAAGACTCTGCAGCAGCTGTTAACCATTTCAGCTTATAATCAGCTATTTAGCCATAGCACTGTGTGTGCTGCACAGATTGTTTGATGGATTTTTTTTTTTGGAGGATTTACTGCTGGATCAGGCTAGAAACTTCACAGCCCCATTAACCAGTTACTGTCCTCTACTAATTCTGACCAATTCACTGTTTGTAAGAAAATTTGTATTTTGGAAATTGGATGTGATGCTGTCTTCTGTCACTTGGTTGTACTTTTAAAGGAAAATCACTGACTTGATCTTGCAGAGCTGGTTTAACCCTTTCATGACTAAGCCTATTTTTGAAATTTGGTATTTACAAGTTAAAATCCGTATTTTTTGCTAGAAAATTACTTAGAGCCCCCAAACATTATATATATATATATATATATATATATATATATTTTTAGCAGAGAATCTAGAGAATAAAATGGTGATTGTTGCAATATTTTATGTCACACGGTATAAGTGCAGCGGTGTTTTAAACGCAACTTTTTGGGAAAAGGGACACTTTCATGAACTTAAAAGAAAACAAACAGTAAAGTTACCCCAATGTTTTTGTATAATGTGAAAGATGATGTTACTCTGAGTAAATAGATACCAAACATGTCACGCTTTATAATTGCACGCACTCGTGGAATGGCGACAAACTACGGTACCTAAAAATCTCCATAGGCGACGCTTTAAATTTTTTCTGCAAATCTGACGATTGCAGCGATACCTCACATGTGTGATTTGAACACCGTTTACATATGCGGGGCGCGACTTACATATGCGTTTTCTTTGCTGCGCGAGCTTGCAGGGACGTGGCGCTTTAAAACATTTTTTTTTCTTATTTATTTTATTTAATTTTATATTTATTGACTGTGCTTTAAAAAAAAATTTTTTGATCACTTTTATTGCTGTCACAAGGAATGTAAACATCCCTTGTGACAGTAATAGGTGGTGACAGGTACTCTAAAAGACCCCCCGATCCCTCCTTTGCACTTCAAAGTATTCAGATCGCTGAAAACGGCGATTCTGAATACTGTGTATTTTTTTAAAACTGGCGCCATTGGCAGCCGAGTAAATGGGAAGTGACCTCATGACGTTGCTTCCGTGTTTACTATTAGGAGGCTGGAACAAAGCCATTCACGGCTTCATTGGTTATTGGGCCTCCCGATGGAATGGAAGGCCCGCTAAGAGTGGCGGGAGGCGGCGGGAGGGGGGACGTCCTCTCCCGCTCCTCCGGTATAACAGCCGAGCGGCTTTTAGCTGCACCGGTTGTTATATCTGGATAGCCGATTGCCTGCTCTAAAAGACAGTACCAGGATAATGCCTGCAGCTGCGGGCATCATCCCGGTATAACCCCGGAAAACCGAGTACGCTCGTCAGGAAGGGGTTAAATAGAGTGGATCAGCCCTGTGATACTATATACTTGTACATTGGATTCAGCTATAAACGCAGTCTTCGACCATCTCCTGAATCAATCATGTTTGCAATCCCTAACTGTCTTCTGTACCATGTCTGCAGTCTCTGACCATCTCCTGTACTATGTCTGCAGTCTCTGACCATCTCCTGTACCATGTCTGCAGTCTCTGACCATCTCCTGTACTATGCCTGCAGTCTCTGACCATCTCCTGTACCATGTCTGCAGTCTCTGATCATCTCCTGTACCATGTCTGCAGTCTCTGATCATCTCCTGTACTATGACTATGTCTGCAGTCTCTGACCATCTCCTGTGCTATGTCTGCAGTCTCTGATCATCTCCTGTACTATGTCTGCAGTCTCTGATCATCTCCTGTACTAGGTCTGCAGTCTCTGACCATCTCCTGTACCATGTCTGCAAATCACCTTTATTTAACCACTTGCCGCCTATCATATAGCAAAATGACAGGAGCAAAGTGGTTGAATTCTCCTGACTGGATTCAGCCATAAACGCAGTCTTCGACCATCTCCTGAATCAATCATGTTTGCAATCCCTAACTGTCTTCTGTACCATGTCTGCAGTCTCTGACCATCTCCTGTACTATGTCTGCAGTCTCTGACCATCTCCTGTACTATGTCTGCAGTCTCTGATCATCTCTTGCACTATGTCTGCAGTCTCTGATCATCTCCTGTACTATGTCTGCAGTCTCTGATCATCTCCTGTACTATGTCTGCAGTCTCTGATCATCTCCTGTACTATGTCTGCAGTCTCTGACCATCTCCTGTACCATGTCTGCAAATCACCTTTATTTAACCTCTTGTCGCCTATCATATAGCAAAATGACAGCAGTAAAGTGGTTGAATTCTCCTGACTGGACGTCACATGACATGATCAGGGTAACAAGCTGCCGCGCGCCCCCAGGGGTGCGCATCATAGCGATCATTGTTTTGCGGCATGTCAGTCTGACACACCGCAACTCCAATCTAGGTAAAGAGTCTCTGACGGAGACTCTTTACCATGTGATCAGCCATGTCCAATCACAGCTGATCATGATGTAAACAGGAAGAGCCATTTATTAGTTTTTCCTCACTCGCATCTGACAGATGCGAGTAGAGGAGAGCCAATCGGCTGCTCCTCTAACTGAGGGGGCCTGCACTGATTGTTTATCAGTGCTTTTCCCCCATAGATGCCCACCCAGGACCACCAGGGATGCCACCAGGACCACCGGGGATGGCCACCACTGATGACCACCAGGTATGGCATCTCTGGTGGTCATGGATGGCAATGTGTGCCCACACATGATGCCAATGTGTGCCCACACATAATGCAAATCAGTGCCCACCAGCAATACCTGCCAGTGCCCCAATAGAAGCAATGCTCATCAGTGCCATCTATCAGTGTAAATCAGTGCCACTCATCAGTGTCCATCAGTGCCACCTATCAGTGCTCATCCATGCTCATCAGTGCCCACCTATCAGTGCCCATCAGTGCAGCCTTTCAGTGCCCATCAGTGCCGCCCATCAGTGCCACCTATGAGTGCCCATCTGTGCCGCCTATGAGTACCCATCAGTGCTGCATATCAGAGCCGCCTATCAGTGTCCATCAGTGCTGCCTATCAGTGTTGCATATCAGTGCCCATCATCAGTGCCACCTCATCAGTGCCACCTCATTGGTGCCACCTCATCTGTGCTCATCAGTGCCACCTTATCAGTGCCCATCAGTGCAACCTCATCAGTGCCCACTAGTGAAGGAGAAAATTTACTTATTTACAAAATTTTATAACAGAAACAAAGAAAAACTTTTTTTTTTTTCAAAATTATCGTTAGAATTTCGTCAAAATTTTTATTTAGCAAAAAATAAAAACCCCAGAGGTGATCAAATACCACCAAAAGAAAGCTCTATTTGTGGGAACAAAATGATAAAAATGTTGTTTGGGTACAGTGTAGCATGACCGCTGAAAATTGGCTTGGGCAGGAAGGGAGGAAAGTGCCCAGTATTGAAGTGGTTAAGTCCATAAAAACATATCTAAAGACACAAATAGAGGGGAACAGCATTACCAGCTACTTCTTCTTGTGACTATGGGACAGGAAGTGAAGGGAAACCTCCACAATAGGATACAGATAGAAAAAAAACCTGACGGGTTTTAACTCTCCCTTGCTTTATCCAAAATGAGAAAAAAAAAATTGCCTTTATTTCTACATTAAACCAAGCCATTTATGTGCAAGGCAATGCAGGGAAGGGACACAAGTGTTGTAGCATCTTTCTGCCCCTAACTGAACCTTAGGCAAAGATTCCTACAATCAACACATTTGCATAAATCCAGAGCAGATGTATGAATCTAGTTGTGTGACATTGTTATTGCATTCATAATCAAATTGTTGTGGAGCTTGGATGTCCCAGCAATTTGTACAGTTGAACAGAAGACCTGCTGGCCCTAGGCTGTTCATTAAAAGCTAATAAACGTTTGCCCTAAGAGACAGGATACACTGCCATATTTCAGGGAAATGTGCTGTAATGACTGGGATTTTCTGCCTTTGAAGACATGCCAGCACTGTCAATGCTTTCCGTGGACTGTAAATTCCTATTGTAATGGCTGAAAGGCAGAATCTGTAGATGTTGGATTGATATGGCCATAGGCTCAAAAAAAGGTGTGTTAGCTGCTGGAATCAGATTAGCAGTCACGCTGCGATTCCTTCCATTGTTTTACATTATTTTGCTGTGTGTGCTTCTCTGGCTCGGCTGGTGTTTGCACATTAAAGTTCTGCAGATTGCTGAGTATTAAAACCAGACACTGGATCATTGTGGTATTCCGGGTTCAGTAAAGACAGAACACTGTTTATTACCAAAATCTTTGTTTCAATATTATTTTTATTTTAGAAACTCCTCTATCCCTTTAAATCAAAGAAAAAGTGTTAGGCTGGTACCACACCTAAGCATACATCATGTATGTTAACTTGAAATAACATGTTTGTAGGCAGGCGCCTAAAATTTTGTGTGCATATTGCAAAAAGGAGTTAACGTTTGGTGTTACAGGGGTTAATATTATGTGATGTGGTGTGCCTTCCCTTGCATGTGTAACTTGTTGAGGTGATATATACCGGAGGAGGTCAGATATTGTTGTCTGTCCGTGTATTGGAACCGATCAGTGAGGATAATCCAGGTCTGGATGTAAACCGGACTGTAACTGTGGAGTTATCCCTCAGCAGGGCTCTCAGCCTAGGAGAGGGAGGAGTAGCACTAGAAGCTAATCAAACTCTGCTGTATATATGTGCTGACACTTTAACCGGTTCCCACTCGGCCTATGGCATAATGAACCTCTCCTCGATCCGGGCGGACATCGTATCACGTCCCCCCGGATCGTGCAACGCAGCGGTGCGATCTGTCACCAGCTGGGTCCACCGGACACAGCCGATGACTGATCACTGTACCGGCCCGCTGCTGGTACCACGTTACTGCTGTAACCAATCACAGCAGGTCACATGACAGTTGTAAACAATGGATGGCTTCCATTCAAGCCATCCATTGTATACAGTTGTGCTGCTAGCTGTGATAGGTCAGTGTGATCACATGGTACAGACCGGGCTAATAACAGCCCATCTGTACCATGTTATTAGCTCTGACCAATCACAGCTAATCACAACAAAACGAACCAAATGAATCAATTTCATTCATTGAAATTTCAATGAAATGAATGAATGAATGAAATTTCAAATGAAATTTCAATTTCAACATTATATTGTTCTGGTCAAAGTGTGTAAAATAAATCGTAAAAAAAAGAAAAAAAATATAATAAAAAAAGTGTAAACATTAAAAAAAAAAAATTCTGTCACCAGTCAGTGTTTCTTATCATCGCCACACCCATTATATGATGATGCTGTACTACACTGATGTCAGTATGTAAAAAAAAAAAAAAAAAACAACTCGCCATGCCTCTTACTATCTTGTGTTATATGTTCAGGTGTTTTTAACTAGCCTTGCAGGAAATGTAATTCTTGAATGTGTGCGCTGTAATATGTTTTGTACTGTTTGTTGGTCTTATAGCAGCACCATCTTGAATCTCAACACATTTTAGGGTGTGCCCCCAAATATGTTTTTGTATATTGTAATAGACCCTGACCAGGTTTTTTGGGCTGGAGCACTCCCCCCCTCTTCATTACCTCTTATTTAGTGGCCACCAGTGCATAGGAGGAATCCCCTTCAGTTCTCCCACATAGAGGAGTTCAGCTCCCATGGTTGAGACACAGGATCTTTTATTCTATTACTAGGGTAGGACCCACTAATTCGGGGTACTTTGTTGCAGTAAGTGGGCTTAGCACTATATGATCATATAGTGTGACCAAACCCCCATATTTTTTTGAATATGTTCAGGTGTTTTTAACTAGCCTTGCAGGAAATGTCATTCTTGAATGTGTGCGCTGTAATATGTTTTGTACCCCTTATATACAGGCCCAGATCAAAAGAGTGCAAAGCAAGCGGCCTTCGGAAAAAAAGCACTGACAAGGCCAAGATCCGACCCTTGATAGAACTCAAGGCTAGCTTAATTTCCATTCCTAATTGTAGAAAGGCAAGAACACTAAATATAACATACTTCCGAGGATGCCATCCTTGATTTCCAGCAGGAACATAGGCCCACTAGACCATTAATCTGGGTAGATACCAATGACCCTGAAAGCGCCTGATTCTTTTAGAATGTGGGCTTAATAGCCAAACTGCTAAATTCAGCGTTTGCAAGGCAGGATGGAATACCGACCCCTGCAAAAGTAGGTCTGGATGGGAAGGAAGAGTCCATGGATCCCCTACTGACATCCTCTCAATCCCTGCACACTAGGATCGTCTGGGTCATGCCCGATCTGCTAGGATTACCGGCTTCCGTTCCCTTTTGATCCTATATAGAAGCCGTGGAAGAATCGGGAATGAATAAATCAGTGAAAACTGAACCCACGGGAATACTAACGCATCTCCCATATGCTGGTGAATCCCTTGCCCTTAACAAAAATTTGTCTAAACTAGTGTTAAATTGTACACCAATAGATCTATGATCGAGATACCCCATTTTTGGCTTATGGCCAGAAAATGTTGGGCTGTAGCAATTATTCTCCCGGGAATAATTGTTGGCGTTTCAAGAAATCCGTCTGTCAATCCTCCACTTCCCGTAACGAAGACTGCAGATAGGCAAGAGACATGCTTCTCTGCTCAAGCCAGAACACGGTTTACCTCCCTCTGGCTGTGTGACTTCTGGTACCCCCTAGGTGATTGATGTAAGCCACTGCTGTGGCATTGTCAGATTGTATTCTGACAGGACGACCCTGCAACCTAAATATTCAGGCCATTAGAGTCAGACGTGCCACCCGAATCTCTAGGGTTTTGATGGACAAGGTTTTCTCGGACCTTGCCCTGAGCAGTGGTCTTTTCCAGGACTGCCCCTCAGCCCAAGAGGCTGGTCTCCATTGTCACTACCTTCCAGGTAACCGGTATGAAGGATCTTCCCTTCTGCAATTTTTTTTTTTGTTACCAACCACCAACTGAGACTCTGGCGTACCTTTGGGGTCAGATACCTTGGATAATGTAAGGCTTGGGTCTTCTTGTTTCAAATAGACAGAATACTGTTCGCAACAGTCTTGCTGAGCATAGAGAACCACTTCGAAAGAAGCCACCATCTTCCCTAGCAATTCCATGCAAAGGCGAAAGGAAGGACTCTTCCTTGCCTTGACCACATGGACCAGCTCTCTTATAGCGCTGACTGGGGCCAAGAGACTCTTCTTTTTGGGCTGAGTCCCCTGTACTCTAGACTTCTTACTGGTAAGGATGACTTCTTCTAGGTTGAGAACCCAACCCAGGTACTTGACCATGCTGAACACAGTCTGGTCTAGCCGGGCTACCAATTGATCTATCAGCAACAGGTCGCCTAGGTATGCCATTACTGCTATATCCTGGGCCCTTAGTCCTGCTAGAAGCGGGCCCTGAACGTCCAAAACACCCAGGGTGTGGTGGCTGACCCGAAGGGTCAGGCCACAACTGGAAGATTTGCTGTTCCACTGTGAATCACAGAACTTCTGGTGAACAGATAAAAATTGGCACATGCAGATATGCATCTTTGATGCCTGTTGACGCTAGAAATTCTCCTCCCCACAGGGTGGATACGACTGACCGGATTGATTCCATGCAAAGAGAGCGGATGTTTAGGAACTGATTTAGATCTTTGAGATCTAGAATGGGTCTGACATCTCTATTCGGTTTCGGTACCACGAAGAGATAACCACATAGCCTGCTCTTCTGAGGGGGTCTCTATGAATACACCCTGTGACATCAATCAGTTTTAGCACCAGAAATAGAGACCCTCTTTTCACTGGGTCTTTAGGGACGTCTGAACTTAGAAAGTGAACCGGAGGAAATTTCTGAAACTCTAGTTAGTAGCCTAGGGTTACCACAGAGATGACCCATCTAGGATCTCTTTTTGCCAAGCCCCTGAATACCACAGAAGTTTTTCCACCCCACCTCAATCGAGCAGGGGCGCCTGATCATTGGCACCAGCCTCCCCGGCGGGAGGGCCACGTGCCGTGGGCGGAGGGGGGCACCGGGGTGGCCGTGGGGGGTGCCCAAAAGGCGGGCGGGCCTAGGGCCCCTTGTAAGGAGACCTTGGGACTCTGTTTTGTAGTCCTATGTAAATATAGGTAAATAGTTCCAGAAAAATTAGTACATATGCATACAGTTTAATGTATGCAGCATGTGTTAAAGCAATATGCCTCTATGGAAGCATGGGTTCACAAAAATAAGTTTTTAGGCAAAAATATGAAAAGTGCACGGTGTACACACACATTCATGTAGTACGTGTGCCATGGAACAAGCAAGTGTTTTGCAAGCAAGTGTTCATGAAACCCATTATGCAACATTACGCAACACGTATACCACTCTATCTTACATCATTTACGTACTCTTCTTGAATGCTGGAAAAAATATCAAATCTCTTTGATGGGGCGCATGACGGCAATAAAGATGGTCTTTCTTCCTAAATGACTTTATTTATTTTGAATTCTTCCTATCAAGATACCTTCTCATGTATTTAGATACAAAATCAAATATTCATCTTTATCTGGCATAAGTATAAACCCTGTGTGAATTGCAATACTCTTTTCCAGCTCAAAAAAAGGGGGATCTTGCAGTCTCTAACATATCGACTTTTTTTTTTTCAGCACAGATCGCTCAACTAGCAACATATCACAATTCTATTGTTCCCCCTTATTGAATTTCCATTAAAGCACTCGAATTGGATCCTATTTCTATTGAAACTGTTTTATGGATGCCACCAAAATTCCATAAAATAATTCACAGTCCTATTATCAAACATTCTCTTTCAATTTGGGATAACTATAAATATTCTGGACAACTTCCAATTATATATAACCCAATGTTCACTCCAGGCTTTCTTAAACCAGCAAAATTGAAATGGTGGGTCTCCTATAATATGTACAAAATGTATAACCTAATTTCCTCTACAAATGTTTAAAGCCTCTCCTCTATTAGATCTTTGCACAACCCACCTTATCAGGAAATCCCTAGATATTCTCAAATTAAAAACTTTGTTACTCATATTATCGGTTCATCATCCTCTCTTCGTAATCTCAATCCCTTTGAAAAAATATGTTTAAATAACCCCATGGCCAAAGGTCTCATTACATCTATCTATAGTATACATCTATATTGGAAGGATGGACCCCCTATCCACATTCATATATTGTAAAATGGCAGGATGATCTAGGCAAAGTTATTGAAGATACGGAATGGCATCACATGTGGCAAACCACTGCATATTGCTCAATTAATATTGCAGCAAATGAATCTAATTTTAAGCTACTAATGTATTGGTATGTGGTTCCCCAATGCCTAGACAGATCTAAACCTTCGATATCTGACAAATGCTTCAGGGGCTGCCAAGCAAGGGAACCTTCATACATATTTGGTGGGATTGTCCCAAAACTAATAAATTTTGGACAGATAGGGTTCCTTTTAAGTGAACTTGTGTTGCCCTGCATGGACAAAGCACAAGATCACTATAAAGTGTTTGATTCCTGCAACATTTCATTTTTCTGATATGTACATGCTATACCATGTACTAGTATGAGAAAGTATCTGGTTCTCTTTGTATTGCTTCTTTCGTGTGAAAGCCCTTTTGTTCCTGCCAGTCCGTCTGCTTTCCTATTAAAACTGACCACCCCAAGCAGGAGAGCACACCATGGTCAGTTCTCTAGCTATGATGGGAACTCAGCCTGTTCTCATCCAATGATCAGACTTGGCATCCTGACATGACCCCCCCCCCCCGGTACAGCCATTCACTGGGAAGCTCTGTGTGCTGTTGTTGCTCCTCCCCCCAGCTCTTATGCAGCTGAGAACAGAGGGAATGTGATCACTTATAAAATGAGAAAAAAAGGTATTGATTGTTTTTTAATATCTATACACAAATGTTTTGCCTTTCATTTCTATTTTAACCTGAATGGGTTGTTTTAGAAGAAGATAGTTTACAATCACTTTAAGTAACCACACCAGCCAGTGGTATTAGATTTTTCTCAATTTACTAAAATGGTTTCTTATACATTTCAAATATGAATATACCCTGCCAGGGTCAACCCTAACCACATCTATTTTGCGGATAAAGCTATGTTTCAATGGCCCCCAGATCCTGGGACAATCTTGGAAATGCATAAAATATTGATAAGTATAAAAACATGGAGTGCAAGTTACAAAAAAAAAAGTTGCCATCTCCTTTAATGTGATTTAGCCTTTGCAGTGACAGAACAACAGAACAAATCATGAAATATTCAGTAGAGCAAGATATTCCAAGATGTTTTCATCTGACAAAATGTATGATGTGTTTTCAGCATGCTTGGACTTTGTACAGATCTCCCAAGACAGATATTGAAAGTATGTCTTTTAACTCGATTAACAAAGTTAAACTCTCACTTCATCTCCCTTTCTTTTCAGTTTTCTTTAACATAAAAGAAGAAGCATATTTGCTATAAGATAGATGTAGATAAATTTGCACTGGCACTAGTGCAAAACTTAGACTGGGCTCTTCTCCTACTGATGCCCCCTGTTTATGGCAGTGGTTCTCACCCTCAGTCCTCAAGTACCCCAACGGGCCACGTTTTTCAGGTTTTCTTTTACTTTGCACAGCTACTATAAATCAATATCAATGACATGATATTGATAAGAGCTTTTTTATCTAAGGGAAGTTCTCAAAACATGGCCTGTTGGGAGTACTTGAATGAGGTTGAGAACCACTGGTTTATGCTGTTCCTTTTACCTGCATTTTACTCACTCACAGTAATAAAACAGGTAAAGCTAAGCAGATATAAAAGACACAAACTTATGCTGCCTGGGAGAGGAGGAGGCAGGACTGGGAGCAATCAGGTGTCTTATATGCAAATATTTTGCAAGGAGCATGCTATTAAGAGGAAAAGACAAGAGGAACAGGGGTATGATCTCACCAGTCTGCTGCTGCTCTTTCACTGTTCAGTCTGATGGCTGGTGATGGAGAGAGAGCAGCACCCTATTCCTTAACCATTTCAATACTGGGCACTTTTACCCCCTTCCTGCCCAGGCCAATTTTCAGCTTTCAGCACTGTCACACTTTGAATGACAATTGCGTGGTCATGCAACACTGTACTTAAATTTTTATCATTTTGTTCACACAAATAGAGCTTTCTTTTGGTGGTATTTAATCACCATTTTTTTTTTTTTTTTTTTACATTTTTACTTTCTTTTTCGTACATCATGGGACACAGAGCAGCATAGTAATTACTATGTGGGTTATAGGCCACCTTCAGGTGATGGACACTAGCACACCCTTAATAGGAAGTTGCCTCCCTATATAACCCCTCCCACACCAGGAGTACCTTAGTTTTTTCGACAGTGTCTAAGATGTTGGTCAGGAGTAAACATGTGCTATGAAAAGTTCCACTGGAGTAATCCTTGCTGGAGCAAGCTATGCAACCGGATCTATCCAAAGTGCCACTGAGACCAAAGTGGATGGTACCTTGCGAAGAAAGAATGAGGTTTTGCCTGTAACGCCTCTGCTTTGGAGGGCTGGACCCTGGGATCCAGTGCGTTGGTTATGCTTACATTACCATCAAGTTTTCCTGGCAGGGTGCTATACGGGTCCAAGGGAGTGGAACCCCGATAGAAAGGGACCCGGTCCTTGAAGGCTTTTTAAATGCAGCCCGCCGTGATGGATGAAGATTGGGTCTGTCTGTGATTTCCAGCAGATCCTGAAGCGGGAATGGTAAGTCAGGAAGATCCTAAAGAAACCCAGGTTTGCTTATGGACTTCCTATTATGGGTAGACTATGTCTTGCCTATTTGTCTCTACTAGAGGGCGTAAAGTGCATATCTACTTTACCATGCTTCTCCAGCAGCAGCAGCCTGACTCTGTGAGCAGCCATCAAAGGGGGCATGGCTTAGCGGCTGGCGTGCACGAGGAACGGCGTGCACAGAGTTGCACAGCGCAGGTGCAGGGCTCACTCCCTATTTTTAAAAGTTCTTTTCTTAGAACAATCTGGTGGCTGCTGGAGAGGACACAGAGCATATGGGGCATGTAAGCTGTATGTGTACTGGACATAGGCATTCCTAAAAGACACTTCTACTCAGCATCAGGCTGAGCAGTGATAGCAGCATAAACAACTCATTGCTGGGCTAATGCTCACCAGTAGATGCATTGTATGTTGTACCTTAGCTGTTGTGCTTAGGACTATCTTTTCCCAAAGTTAAAAGCAGGGAATTCAGCAGGGAGGAACACAAGGGTGCTGCGGCCAGGGTCTGAGGATCCTAGTCATTCCACAGTACCTTCCTTCCCTGAAAGACCTGAAGCAACTGGTCAGTCTGAGCTATCCAGACCCTCAGGTGTTGCAGCTGCTTCCAACATTTCAGCCCCTGCATCAGCGTTAGCTAGGTGGAAGGGAAATAGCTGAGATGATCGCGTCCTCTCCCCAGGGGAGAGGAAACGCGACAGGTCTCCTTCTCCAGACCCTGACCTTCCAGCATTTGCAGGAATGGCCAGGAGATGTTGAATTACCCTTGGGGGGGAATCGGCAAGAGAGGCATGCAGATGTCTCTTCCTCTGGGGGTTCAGTCTCAGAAGAGCTTTTTTTCAGCCTCACAATCTCAAAAACTGTTCAGTCCCTTACGGAGTTGGTCCATTCCAGGTATAAGTTGCCCCCAGCAGAGGTAGCTTCCCCTTTGGGTTCTCTAAAAACCTTCCTCATACATGTGCTTGCTTGCAAACTAGATAAAAACGCACAACTACTGGTATGCACAGTTGCTGGAGCACATAGTGGCTAAAAACGCTCAGCTGCAGAATCACACAGTTGCTGAAATGCATGGATGTTGAAGATAACTTTTTTTTTTTTACCAGTTCATATGTTTGGATAAAGATACATGATTATGGGTGTACAAAATGGCATGGTTGGACATGTTTTTGTGAAAACAAGAAATGGAGCATGTTTATTGTTGTTTACAGAAAGACACATGATCACATGAGGTGACAGGATCACTCCAGGATACATGGTCACATAAAGATGCATGATTGTGTTTGTATAGATATACATAGTTTTTACATAATCGCATAAAAAATGCTTGATAACATTTTAGTTGCATAAAGATGTTTGATCACATAAAGATGTTGATCGCATGAAGCTGCATGATCACCTAAAACTATAGGTTTACTTAAATGTACACGATTCCTTATAATCGCATAGGAATATATGTCTGCATAGCTTCATAAAGAGAGTTGTAAGACGAAGTAAGAAAAATTCCCAAGTAAGGCAATGAAGTATGTTCCCACGGAAAAGGGAAGTTTTCTTTGATATGACAAAGAATATTGTCTGGGATACAAATTTTGAGAGACTAAAGCCCCATACACACTATTAGATTTTCTGCAGATTTTTGTCTTCAGATTTACCAAAACCATATAGTGCAAGGGCCTGCCTGATTTCATACATATTCAAACTTTTCAGGTTTAACCTCATATTATATGGTTTTGGTAAATCTGAAGACAAAAATCTGCAGAAAATCTAATTGTGTGTATGGGGCTTTATGCCCCGTACACACGGTCGGATTTTCCGATGGAAAATGTGTGATAGGACCTTGTTGTCGGAAATTCCGACCGTGTGTAGGCTCCATCACACATTTTCCATCGGATTTTCCGACACACAAAGTTTGAGAGCAGGCTATAAAACTTTCCAACAACAAAATCCGTTGTTGGAATTTCCGATCCTGTGTACACAAATCCGACGCACAAAGTGCCACGCATGCTCAGAATAAATAAAGAGATGAAAGCTATTGGCTACTGCCCCGTTTATAGTCCTGAAGTACATGTTTTACGTCACCGCGTTCAGAATGATCGGATTTTCCGACAACTTTGTGTGACCGTGTGTATGCAAGACAAGTTTGAGCCAACATCCGTCAGAAAAAATCCATTAATTTTGTTGTTGGAATGTCCGATCAATGTCTGACCGTGTGTACACGGCATTAGACTTATCATTATTAACCACTTCCCGCCCGGCCTATAGCAGATTGATGGCCGGGCGGTGGTTCTGTTATCCTGACTGGGTGTCATATGATGTCCAGCAGAATAACATGCAAGCGCACCACAGTGCCAATCAGTGCCCAGCAGTAACACCTGTCAGTGCTGCCCATCAGTGCCATCTATTAGTGTCCATCAGTGCTGCCTATTAGTGCCCTTCAGTGCCGCCTGTCAGTGCCCATCAGTGCCACCTGTCAGTGCCCATTAGGTCTGCATAACAGTGCCGTCTATCGGTGCCCATCAGTGCTGCATATCAGTGCCGCCCATCAGTGCCCATCAATTCTACATATCAGTGCCTCCTCTTCAGTGCCACCTTATCAGTGCCAACTCATCAGTGCCCATCAGCGCCGCCTCATAAATCCCCATCAGTGCCGCATCATCAGTGCCCGTCAGTGAAGGAGAAAACTAAATTTTATGACAGAACCTAAGAACAACTTTTTTTTTCAAAAATTTTGGTCTTTTTTAGTTCGTTTAGCAAAACATAAAAACCCCAGAGGTGATCAAATACCACCAAAAGAAAGCTCTATTTGTTGGAAGAAAATAATAAAAATTTTGTTTGGGTACATTGTTGCATGACCGCGCAATTGTCATTCAAAGTGCGACAGTGCTGAAAGCCGAAAATTGTCCTGGGCAGGAAGGGGCGAAAGTGCCTGGTATTGAAGTGGTTAGAGGATTTGTTATAACCATGAGGACATCATCGGCAAAAATATATAATTTATGATGATATCCAGTAAACTCTAATTAAATCAAACAATTTTGAACAGATATTTATAGAGTAATACATACTTTAATGAGTAAAAGAATTTGAAAAAAATCTGAAAGAATCGTTATTGAAATTAAAACCTTCCAATTGCACCAAAAATCTATATCAGCTCTTAAAATTCATATTCACTGCAGCCAAATAGACTCTGGGGAAGGCTTGGTGGTCCTCTATATTGACTTCCACCCAAGCCAAAAAATAGATCATGTGGTATATATGTCCAATGACAAACTTCAAAATAAATCCCTGAATGTGAGAAAATTTAGGTCTCCGTGGATCGAATCATATTTTCCAGTAGACTTTAATAGGTTCTTGTTATGCATATAAAACAAAAGATTGCTTATATTATCTCCCATATGCTAATTCCTCGTGTATATTTGCCTTCCAGGACCCTCCTTCATTTACAGTATCACAAAAGTGAGTAGACCCCTCACATTTTTGTAAATATTTTGTTATATCTTTTCATGTGACAACACTGAAGAAATGACACTTTGCTACAAAGTGAAGTAGTGAGTGTACAACTTTTATAACAGTGTAAATTTGCTGTCCTCTCAAAATGGCTAAATGGGCCCAATTTGGACATTTTCACTTAGGGGTGTACTCACTTTTGTTGCCAGCAGTTTAGACATTAATGGCTGTGTGTTGAGTTATTTTGAGGGAGAAGCAAATTTACACTGTTATACAAGCTGTATACTCACTACTTTACATTGTAGCAAAGTTTCATTTTTCAGTGTTGTCACATGAAAAGATATAATAAAATATTTACAAGAATGTGAGGGGTGTACTCACTTTTGTGAGATACTGTATATTCTCTTTCCCTCTTTTATCTTCTTCTCTTACCATTTCCATCTCTTTAATTGATCTCACATCAACATTTATACATTTATCTATGCTAAAATAGCACTACAATGCGTATAACTCTATGATTTATATTCACTTTAAAAACGTTATTGCCATTTATACTATACTTTGACTTATGATTGATAACATGATAAGCATATACAGTAATATATAGTCATAGATACTGTTGTATACATGTCTCTATATAAATCTTTTTTACCTGTATTATTGTTTAATATTTTAATAAAAATTTATTGAACCATCAAAAGGAACCCTATCGCTTTGCCAGTTTAGGCCAAACTCATACCCCATTCTGTTCTAGTTATGTGCAATTAGTTTCGGTCCGAATATAAATTCGGATTGACTTTTGGTTTTTCAGAGATTCGGATATATTGGAATCTCCAAATGAAACAGTAACAAATTTTGTTGAAATGTGTTTAATTTTGTATCCTATATCTGTCTTCTAACGAATTCCACATTTTTGGAACGACTCAAATTGGGACTGGTCGAAAAATTATCATTTCTGCGTGAAGAATAAAGTTGTTGTCTCCCCCCCAAAGCACCTTGTGCGCTATTACATCTATTGGGAGGTGAGAGTTCTGTGAGCCTTGGGAATCAGTTTGGTGTTGGATGTTGCTTTGAAACTGAAGATAAAATTCATTTATAGTCACTGATAAGTTGAAAGGACTTGATAGTCTTTGTCACATTCCATATATTTGTGTATCACTGTTAATTGTTTATTGAGCATTTATATTTGAATCACACATCATTATATGTATACGCACTATATTAGTAAAAAGTATTAGATAAAAGGGTTAGAAATAATGGATGTGAAATCTAGAATAAAAAAAATAATATACATAGATATACATGAAAACAGCTATAGATTTGTGAGATGAACTAGATGGAAGGTTCTATGGGTGGTTAATTGGGGTGGTGGGGGGAAGGGGTAAATGCTTGGAGATATGTATTGCAATACGTACAGAAAGACTCACCAGGAAAAATGTTGTAATGTTTTTATATGACGTTTTGTAAATGGGTAAAAAACTTAGTACTCATAATCAAATGAAACATAAATCAGTGCACACAATTGATAAATAATTAATGAAACATGATCACATGCCCCTATAAATCAATACCTTAAAAAATACACGATTAATAACCATTATTTATCCTAAAGTAGACTATATTGCCTTAAGTATTGGGACGCCTGCCTTTACACCCACATGTACTTTAATGGCATCCCAGTCTTAGTCTATAGGGTTCAATATTCAGTTGGCTCACCCTTTGCAGCTATAACAGCTGTAAACTCTTCTGGGAAGGCTGTCCACAAGGTTTAGGAGTGTGTCTATGGGAATGTTTGACCATTTTTTCAGACGGTCAGGAGAAGGATAAGAAGGGCTGGCTCGCAGTCTGCGCTCAAATTCATTCCAAAGGTGTTCAATCAGGTTGAGTTCTGGACTCTGTGCAGGCCAGTTAAGTTCCTCCATCCCAAACTCACTCATCCATGTCTTTATGGATCTTGCTTGTGCACTCGTGCGCAGTCATGTTGGAACAGGAAGGAGGCCATCCCCAAACTGTTTCCACAAAGTTGGGAGCATGAAATTGTCCAAAATGTCTTGGTATGCTGACGCCTTAAGAGTTCCCTTCACTGGAACCAAGGGGCCAAGCCCAAACCCTGAAAAACAACTCCACGCTATAATCCCCCCTCCACCAAATGATTTGGACCAGTGCACAAAGCAAGATCCATAAAGACATGAGCGAGTTTGGGGTGGAGGAATTTGACTGGTCTGTACAGAGTCCTTAATTCATTAACAAGCCAAATTTAGAGAGATTTATATTTTTGAAAGAGTATTAATTGCCTTTAACGCTGTCATTTTGAATGGATTGGGGATGACTTACAAAATTTTCAGATTTTTGCTCACTTTTAACGTGTCAGTAAATATGTATATATTTTATTTTATTCAAGGCAGAAAGTATTATTGCCCACAAAAGCAAAGGTTGGTGATGGCAGCACAAAAAAGCAAAAACTGCTTTGGTCCTTAAATGTATGCAGAGTCAGTTAAGACTAAACCTTCTGTCAGGTTTTTATTTTTGTCAGTACCCCTGCTGGGGAGATTCACCCTTTTTTTTGTCCTGTTGTCCATTGTCATCGAGACAGAAAGTGATGGGAAATTCAAAAATGTTCAGTTGTAACCAGAATAATGCCCCGTACACACAGTCTGATTTTCCGACAGAAAATGTGTGATGGGACCTTGTTGTCGGAAATTCCGACCGTGTGTAGGCTCCATCACACATTTTCCATCAGATTTTCCGACACACAAAGTTTGAGAGCAGGTTATAAAATTTTCCGACAACAAAATCCGTTGTCGGAATTTCCGATCGTGTGTACACAAATCCGACGCACAAAGTGCCACGCATGCTCAGAATAAATAAAGAGATGAAAGCTATTGGCTACTGCCCCGTTTAGAGTCCCGACATACGTGTTTTACGTCACCGCGTTCAGAACGTTCGGATTTTCCGACAACTTTGTGTGACCGTGTGTATGCAAGACAAGTTTGAGCCAACATCCGTCGGAAAAAATCCTAGGATTTTGTTGTCGGAATGTCCGATCAATGTCCAATCGTGTGTACGGGGCATAAGAGTTAAGAGTTAATCTTTCAATAGGACACTATTTCTAGGGCAACTAAGAGTAATTTCCCTTTCTTTGTGAAGATTTCTTAGGTTTTCCCGGACAGGACATGAAAGGAATCCTTCCCAAAAGGCACAGACAGCAAAAAATAAACTGGCAGGATTTAAAAACTTTTCTACTCTATTCAAAACTAAAAAAGAATGTTGGCTTCCGAAGTTAAGGAATACAGTGTTGTCAACTCGCAGCCTGCTCATTGGACAGTGAAGGAGCACAACACACTAAAGCTGGTCATACATGGATCGATGTTCGTCTGGTTCAGCAGGGACCAGCTAAATTTTGATCCATGATAAATATTATATATAACCGCGATTCCTTGTGCAAAAATATGTCATAAATCAAACACTGACAAATTAAATATAAACATGATCCAATACCAAGTGCTCAACATAAAGTGCATTGAGTGCAATGTCCATATGCTGCCACCAAATGTCTCCAATAGGTACAGATGATGTATTAATTGTTATCTTCTTTAGCAGTTCCACACCAAGGTGACTAAAGGCCCGTACACACAATCTGACTTTCCGACGGGAAATGTTGGATGTGAGGTTGTTGGTGGACAATCAGACCATGTGTATGCTCCATCGGACAATTGTTGTCGGACTTTCCACCAACAAATGTTGGCTAGCATGTTCTCAAATTTTCCGCCAGCAAATATGTGTTGTCGGACTTTCCGATCGTGTGTACACAAGTCCGTCGGACAAAAGTCCAAAGTACAAACACGCATGCTCGGAAGCAGAAGCGATCGGTCTTGTTAACTAGCGTTTGTAATGGAGAATGAACATTCGTGATGTGGCAAATTATGAAATCTCCAAATGCAGCGCACATTCTCTTCTTCTTTAATGGGATAATAATGAAGCTGCTTTGCTGGTGATACTGATAGAGTTATTGCAAACTAATTTTCAAAGGCTTTTTTTTCTAGTGATATCAAGAAAAATATTATTATGCTTTTTTTTAATTTGTGCAAGTTATCACAACACCATTATCCTGTAGTTTTTAAGAACAAAGATACAACTATGTTGGTGCCCCTTGTCAATTTTACATTGTATTTTTTAAATGTAACTGCCTACTCCCAAACTGTCATTTGAAGTAAAATACATAGCCAAGTATTATTCTACACAATTTTTTTATTGTGCATTAAAAAAATAAAATTAGACATGCTATCTGCCAATAGAACTTAACCAAAAAGTGCATTCTATGCATCCAAAAATATAAAAAATATACCAAATCAGAAAATAACTCTAAGGTCAATAATAAATAACACGTTATCTCCTCCAATTCCACAACATGTCTGGTTGAGGAACGGCCGTTCAGAAACGAACTGAAAAGCACGAAATGAAAAGCGTGAACTGAAAAGTGCTAAATGAAAAACGCAATAAGAAAAGCGCGAATCAACACTCACCAAACTTCTACTAACGCGAAATTAGCAGAAGAAGCCCAAAGGGTGGCGCTAAAGAGCTGAAAAACCACGTAGTACATCTAGTACGTCACTACGTTCATAATTGTTGGCCAACATTTGTGTAACCGTGTGTATGCAAGACAAATTTGAGCCAACACCCTTCGGACAAAATTCCACAGTTTTGTTGGCGGAAAGTCCGTTCGTGTGTACGAGGAATTAGTGTCTTCTTCCACCAACACTAAGCACACAGCCCACCCACCAGACTTATATGTGGGCTGTGTGCTTGGTGTTGGTGGATAAAGACACTTAGACACCTTGGTGCGGAACTGCTAAAGAGGATAACAATTAATACATCAGCTGTAACTATTGGAGACATTTGGTGGCAGCATATGGACATTGCACTCAATGCACTTTATTTTGAGCACTTGATATTGGATCATGTTTATATTTAATTTGTCAATGTTTTATTTATGACATATTTTTGCACTAGGGAGTGCAGTTATATATAATATTTACCACTTATTGGTTGTTTAACCTCACAACAGGCAGCTCTGAAATTCACACAAATTACATATATATGTGTGATATAGTGGATATTAAACTATTGTGCAGGTAAGGGAACATTCCCAATTTGTTATTACATTTTGATCCATGTATGGGCAGGCTGGTTGTAGAGAAGTCAATCCACTGAAGATCATCTACAGCAGTACCAATGCCACCGGCTATAACCAGTGGTGCTGATTGGTGAATTTTGATGGCGGGGAAGTCTCCCTGCTGTCAGAATACAAAGGCTTAGTGAAAGTGATTCCCCCATTCACATTAAATATGTGGATGGGGGAATTGGTTCAAATTTTTTTCCATTTAACCTGCTGGTTAAAAGAAAATAAATGACTAATAATCAGGCAGGGGTGTCAAACTGGCGGCCCTCCAGCTGTTGCAAAACTACAAGTACCATCATGCCTCTGCCTATGGGAGTCATACTTGTAACTGTCAGCCTTGCAAATGCCTCATGGGACTTGTAGTTCCGCAGAAGATTTTAATTGGCTCCTAATATTCTCCCCTCCCTCTCCTTGTCTAAGTAATGCAAGGGATAGCAGAGGATGTCATTAAGACTTAATTATGTTGGTTATATTTAAAGTACATTTCATTCATTTTGAAATATTTGAAATTTTGAGATATGAAATTGTATTAAATAGCACCTTTATATTTGTCTACAATTGAGGTGGTTAATGAAAATAATATAAAATACTAACCCCATAAAAAAATCTGTCTGTAAAAGCTGCAGTAACATGACAGCATGATCACAGTATTCCCGACATCACACTAAATTTAATTTCTCAGTGATCTCTTTTTTTATGAACAAAAAAAAAGACTTTAATATACCAGGGTAAGAGTCCTTTGAAAAAAAAATGTCATTTTTATTCAGTCTTACAGTATGTACAAACTATGTCGCTGTAGCAAACAGACAACATGATAAAAATGATTTGTGGCTGTGCATTAAAAATGCATGACTTCCATCAATTTAATCAAAAACCTGCGATAAGACCAGAAGAAGAAGCTACAGCACTTCGTATGTCAGCTAAAATAACAAAACGAAACACTGACATGTTTTTAAACTATTAAAATGATAAATATTAATGATACGCATATGCATTTAGTTACTGCTCTGAAGGTTTACTCGTAAGATGCGGAGGTATACCATAAGATAAAATGTGAGTATTTGTTTGCTAGAAAGACTGAAGGGATATTTGTTTAAAATATTGCAAAATGCAGTGGTGTTTTTACAACCACCTCTGGAATGGGATTGAGGATACTTTTGCCAAACATGGCAATTGACAGATTCATAGTCCTCAGTGTGATCATTTGAACAGATTCATAGTCCTCTGTGTGATAATTTTTTTTTTTACAAGCATGGTCCATGTTGGTGTCATTATTGGTTTGAAACTGCTGCTTTTATTGTGACAAACCTTCCTGCCTGACTAATTAGATCTTGGCTTATTGCAGTAAAACTGATGCATTGCGATAGTGCAGTATAACATGGTATTGACTCACATGTCAATGCACACTTATTTAGAATGGCACCCCATCGCACTTGTACTATAGTTGTCAACACAACTTCAGTACCACAATGCACATAGCATGTGTTATGGTGTTCTTCTTTACAGAAAAAGCTGCAAGTTCATTTTTTTATGTGTTTTTTTTTGTCAGCTTATTCAAAATGTATGGCCTTCCTTAACACAGTGTGCCTTAAAGCAAGAAAATTAGTTGCATGATTGATGGATTTGTTGATACCATATTCGTTTTCCCATATAATGACTTGGACTGCTTGATGTGTATTTAAACAGCAGCCCTTCATTTGGCAACCATTAACATAAATTAAAGTAAACAAAACCTACCACGACAGGTTTAGAAAAGCATTGCCAAGAGAGGGTCTTTGAGTGACCACTAACCAAAATTTGCACTAAGCACCACTGCTGTCCCCCACACCCTCTCAAAGACAGATTTGAATTGGTGATTGGCACCCTTCTAGCATAGGTTGCTAAGCAAATTTAGTTCTGCATCCTTTTGTAGTCATGGAAGTAGTAATATGTTTATGTTCAGGGTCTAACAGACTGGGAGTTTGATTGCTTCCCCCTGACTCCTGAAAGAAGCATCCAATTGTGCGGTCTTGTGACGTGGCTCCCAAACAAAATTGACGTCCTTTTTTTCCCACAAATAGAGCTTTCTTTTGGTGGCATTTGATCACCTCTGCGGTTTTTATTTTTTGTGCTATAAACAAAAATAGAGTGACAATTTTGAAAAAAACGCATTATTTTTTACTTATTGCTATAATAAATGTCCCCCAAAAATATATAAAAGAACAATTTTTTTCCTCAGTTTAGGCCGATACATATTCTTCTACATATTTTTGGTAAAAAAAAATCGCAATAAGCGATTATTGATCGGTTTGCGCAAAAATTATAGCGTTTAAAAAATAGGGGATAGTTTTATGGCATTTTTATTAATAATTTTTTTTTTTTTTAATGGCGGCGATCAGCAATTTTTATTGTGACTGCAACATTATGACGGACACATCGGACATTTTTGACACATTTTTGGGACCATTGTCATTTATACAGCAATCAGTGCTATAAAAATGCACTGATTCCTATGTAAATGACACTGACAGTGAAGGGGTTAACCACTAGGTGGCAGTGTAGGGGTTAAGTCTGTCCTAGGGGCGTGTTTTTAACTGTGGGGGGGGGTGGCTACATGTTACACATCACTGATCTCTGCTCTGATGACAGGGAGAAGAGATCGAGTGACACTGTCACTAGGCAGAACGGGAGATGCTTCTTACATCAGCATCTCTCCATTCTTCCTCCCATGAGGCGATCGCTGGTATCCCCACGGCGATCGAGTCCGCGGGACCCGCGAGCCGACTCATGGAGCGTGCGGCAGGCGCGCTGGCTGCCTCTTAAAGGGCAACGTGCATGTACGTGGTTTTGCCTGTACGAGCCCTTCTGCCACAGTATATCTGCGTGAGGTGGTCGGCAAGCGGTTAAAGAGGAACTGCAGTCTGCTCACATAATTTGTAATAAAAACATATTTGCCATTCTGAAGCTTCCCTCCAACCACTTTGCATATTATTTTATATATACTGTGATTCTGTACTTGCCAAATATGCTGCAGCAACCCCCCCCCCCCCCCCCACTGAGTCTGGATGCAACCATTTTAACTGTGGGCAGCTGAAGCTGTTTTCTGTTGACCTCCTGCCTCCTGGATTTACACAGACACACAGAGGCACACCTTCAGCTCTGTAGCTCTGATTGGCCCTCTTATGACTCCCCCTCCCTTCCTGGCAAACTGAGAGAGAGGGCTGTGCATGATGTCATAAGCCTAGGCTTTTTACCAGATAAGAAACAGGAAGTGGGCTGTATAAGGTATTTACAGGCAGAAAAAAATTGTTTTGCTATCCAAAGTTAAAACAACAGGGGCAGAAGATTTAATTGATGGAAAGTTGAAAAAATAACTTAAGTCCTGCTTTAACTGCAGTTTTTGTTCCCGCATGCTCTGGTGCCATGTACTTTTTCTGATATACAGTGCATCCAATAAGTATTCACAGCGCTTCACTTTTTCCACAGTTTATTATGTTACAACATTATTCCAAAATGGATAAATTCATTATTTTCCTCAAAATTCTACAAACAATACCCCATAATGACAGTGTGAAAGAAGTCTGTTTGAAATTTATTCAAAATAAAAAACTAAAAAAATCTCATGTACATAAGTATTCACAACGTTTGCTCAGTACTTGAAGCACCTTTGGCACCAATTACAGCCTCAAGTGTTTTTGAGTATGATGCTACAAGCTTGGCACACCTATTTTTGGGTAGCTTCTCCCATTCTTCTTTGCAGGACCTCTCAAGCTCCATCAGGTTGGATGGGGATCGTCGGTGCACAGCCATTTTCAGATCTCTCCAGAGATGTTTGATCTGGTTCAAGTCTAGGCTCTGGCTAAGCCACTCAATGACATTCACAGAATTGTCCTGTAGCCACGCCTTTGTTATTTTGGCTATGTGCTTAGGGTTGTTATCCTTTTGGAAGATGAACCTTCACCCCAGTCTGAGGTCCAGAGCGCTCTGGAGCAGGTTTTCATCAGGGATGTCTCTGTACATTCATCTTTATCTTGATCCTGACTAGTCTCCCAGTTCCTGCCGCTGAAAAACATCCCCACAGCATAATACTGCCCCAACCTTGCTTCACTGTAGAGATGGTATTAGCCAAGTGATGAGCGGTGCCTGGATTCCTCCAGATGTGACGCTTGCAATTCAGGCCAAAGAGTTCCATCTTTGTTTCATCAGACTAGAGAATTTTGTTTCTCATGATCTGAGAGTCCTTCAGGTGCCTTTTAGCAAACTCCAGGCGGGCTGTCATATGCCTTTTACTGAGAAGTGGCTTTCGTCTGGCCACTCTACCATACAGGGCTGATTAGTAGAGTGCTGCAGAAATGGTTGTTCTTCTGGAAGGTTCTCTTGTCTACACAGAGAAACACTAGAGCTCTGTCAGAGTGACCATGGGGTTCTTGGTCACCTCCCTGCCTAAGGCCCTTCTCCCCTGATCGCTCATTTTGGCCAGGTGGCCTGCTTTAGGAAGCGTCCTTTTGGTTCCAAATTTCTTCCATTTACGGATGATGGAGGCTACTGTGCTTATTGGGACCATCAATGATGCATACATTTTTCTGTACCCTTCTCAAGATCTACACCTTGATACAATCATGTCTCGGAGGTCTACAGAGAATTCCTTGGACTTCATGGCTTTGTTTGTTCTCTGACATGCACTGTTAACTGTGAGACCTTATATAGACAGGCGTGTGCCTTTCCAAATCATGTCCAGTCGACTGAATTTACCACAGGTGGACTCCAATCAAGTTGTAATAACATCTCAATGATGATCAGTGGAAACAGGATTCACCGGAGCTCAATTTTAAGTGTAATGGCAAAGGCTGTGAGTACTTATGTACATAAGATTTTTTTCATGTTTTTATTTTTAATAAATTTGCAAAAATTTCAAACAAACTTCTTTCACGTTGTCATTATGTGGTATTGTTCGTAGAATTTTGAGGAACATAATGAATTTAATCCATTTTGGAACAAGGCTATAACATAAAATGTGAAAAAAATGAAGCGCTGTGAATACTTTACTTTGTAAATATATATATATATAGAGAGAGAGAGAGAGAGAGATAGAAAGAGAGAGAGCTTTTTTTTTTTAGCTGTCACGTGTCAGAACTCCATTACGGCACCTCCGGCAGCCCTCTCCTCTCCAACCTGTCATTTAACACAGAAGCAGGTAAAAAAAAGTATTCTGCACAGCTCACTTACTCTACCAGCTTCTCTGTACCAGCGCTCCTGCCCTCAAGCCCTGGTAAGTGCCTCAGATCTTAGCGCCGCAACTGCAGCTGCCTGTGGTGATCCGAGAGGCAGCTTCTGTCTCCTCCTTCCACCGCTACTCAGACACTGTAGCACGGACCTTTGTAAAGACCTCTGAAACTTCTCCATGGCTCTGCTCTACAATTCTGATAGGCAGAGCTCTCCGACCACATTATACTGTGCTGAGATAAGCTGGGAAAGTGGGGGGTGGGGATTCGTGCAGAGAGGAGAACTAGGAAATTGGGGGAGATTTGTGCAGAGGGGAGAGCTAGGAAAGTGTGGAGAGGAGAGCTGAGGGGGCGGGGATGGTAGCAGGAAGGAGAGCTGGGGGGACATTTGGGCAGGGAGGAGAACAGGGAAAGTGTGGGGGGGGGAATATGTGTAGAGAGGAGAGCTGGGGGGGATGTTAGAAGAGAGGAGAGTTGGGGGGGAGGGGGGGCATTTGGGCAGAGAGGAGAACTGGGAAAGCAGCGGGGGGGGGATTTGTGCAGCGAGGAGAACCGGTAAAGTGAGTAACTGAGGGAAGTGATACACACTTCTCACTACTGCACAATACATACTCCTATGCCCTGTGTGTTATGCACTCCTGAGTCCTGTACTTTGTGTGTTACACATTCCTTAACTATGTACCTTGTGTGATACATAGTCCTAAGCCTTAACTTATTACCATTATTTGGCACCGCTGTACTTTTCTCCTCTAAGGAAAGTGTTAGGTCATGGCTGGGAGCAGGGAGCTGGCCGGGGAATAGAATACAGTTCCTGCCCCAATTGACTGGAAAAAGGCTATATATATATATAAACAGTACCCAGTATCTCACAAAAGTGAGTACACCCCTCACATTTTTGTAAATATTTTATTACATCTTTTCATGTGACAACACTGAAGAGATGGCACTTTGCTACAATGTAAAGTAGTGAGTGTACAGCTTGTATAACAATGTATTTTTGCTGTCCCCTCAAAATAACTCAACACACAGCCATTAATGTCTACAGGGCCGAAACTAGGGGGGGGCGGGGGGGACAACCCCCGGTTGAGGCATCTAGGGGGGTGACAGGAGGGGTACCGTCACCCCCACCCGCACTGGGAAGCGCTGCTTTAAATGAGTCACTGTCATCTGATCAAGTGTAATGGACAGGCAGTGCCCTCTGCATAGTTTGCCAAATACCAGAGAACCAAATAGGAGGGAGACTGCACAGGTGCACTAGCGCTGAATCACTCTACTCCTCCAGTGGAACTGGAAGGCCTTTATTAGGACAAGGAGAAGGGTTTGTGTGCAGAAGGCCCTGGACTAGGAAGTTGGGGTTGTTATGACAAAGGATTGGGGAGCCTGGGGGGTGCAGAAGAAACCCCCGGACTGAGGTGGGGTGCAGAGAAGGCCCTGGGCTGGGGGTTCCAGAGTAGGCCTTGGACTGGGGGATGCAGTGGAGGCACTGAGCTGAGGGAGGTGCAGAGGAGGCCCTGGACTGGGGGGAGGTGCAGAGGAGGCCCTGGACTGGGGGGGGTGCAGAGGAGGCCCTGGACTAGAAAAGGGTTGGTGTATCAAAGACCCTGGATAAGGGATAAGGGGAGGAGGCCCTGAACTAGGAGAGGAGTACACAGGAGGCCCTGGACTGGGAGGTGCAGAGGAGGACCTGAACTAGCAGGGGAGTGCAGAGGAGGCTATGAACTAGGGGATGCAGAGGAGGCCCTGGACTAGGAGGAGAGTAAACAGGAGGCACTGAACTGGGGGGGGGGTGCAATGGAGGCCCTGGACTGGGTGATGCAGAGGAGGCCCTGGACTAGTAGGGGAGTATACCCAAGACCCTGGATTGAGGGTGTAGAGGAGGCCCTGGATTTGAAAAGTGGTGTTGGTGTGGCAAAGGACCCTGATTCGGAGGGCAGGGTGCAGAGCAGGCTCTTAACTTGGAGGGGCTGTAGAGAAGGCCTTGAACTAGGAGGGGAGTGCAGAGGAAGCCCTAGACTAGGGGAGGGGGCAAGAAGAGGCCCTTGACTAGGAAATGGTGGTTGGTGTGGCAAAGGCCCCTGGATGGGGGTTTCACAACATAAATATGGACATTTATCAATTGTTGCAAGTATTGTCAAATACAGAGAGACAGGTCCTGTGATAGATTTATTGTTTGTTTGTCTGCACTTCTACTGTGGATCACAGCAGTGCACAGAGCCGGTTCAGGCATATGAGTGATTCCTGACCATATGGTTGCAATCTTTCCCCAGCCTGGACTGGCTCTGTGAGGTCAGCCAACAGCCCACTGAGCTGGCCGCCCCCATCCCCTCCACAGCCCAGTGTTTCAGTGAGTGTGGGGGTGGGGGGGTAGAGCAGAGAGCCAGAGACTAACAGCCACCAGCTCTCTGCTCAGGGAGCACTAAGAACTGAGTGATCAGTTTGATTACTCGGTTCTCAGCCTTAGAACTGGCGGGGGGGACAGATGCAGCATCCACCTACATAGGTATGATTAAAAAAAAAATTCACATACCCGACATCTCCTCTTTCCTGTTATCACACATGACAATTGGACCTCATTCACATGGCGCATATGCGCCCATGCCCAGTGTGATGGCTGTGTACAGCGTGGGGATACGTGGTGTTCTGTGCATCCCCGTGCAGGCAGTCCAGTCAAAGTCACTTGGGACACAGCAGCTGCATGGACATAGTTGAATGTCAAAATTTGACATGCAGACAGGAAGGGATGCATGTATCCGAATGCACAGTGTCTGCATTCGGATCTGTGCACCCACTTCTATAGGTGAAGCTTTCTGGTGGATGCAGATGCACTGAATAGTTGCTCAGCATACAGGACCTGTCTCAGGGCCTGTCTGAATGAGCCCTTAGGGGATTTTATCAGTACTAGAGCAGACAGAATCTGGAGTAGCTGTGCATAGCAACCAATCAGCTCATAGCTTTAATTTTCAAAACTGAACAAGCTGAAGATAGAAGCTGATTGGTTGCCATGCACAGCTGTTCCAGATGCTGACTGCATCAGTTTTGATAAGTTCCCCTCACTGTGTTTTACATTTCTTACGCCTGACTACTGCATTCTAAGTACAGCACATTCTTTGTTAAAGTGGTTGCAAAGGTACAAGGTTTTTTTACCTTCATGCATAATGCATGAAGGGAGAAAACCTTCTGTGTGCAGCAGTCCCCCCAGCCCCACCTAATACTTACCTGAGCCCTCTCCCAATCCAGAGATGTCCACAAGAGCCTTGGCTCTTCACGAACTCGCACTCCTGATTGGCTTTTGGTAGCAGCGGGAGCCATTTGCTCCCACTGCTGTCAATAACAGGCAGTAAGCCAGTTAGGGGATGGAGTGGGCGGGAGTGTGCCTGTTTAGATGCCCCCATAGCAAGCTGCTTGCTGTGGGGGTACCCAGAAGGAGGGAAGGGTCAGGGGTGCCAGCGAGGGAACCAAGAAGAAGAGGATTAGGGGCGCTCTGTGCAAAACCATTACACAGAGCAGGTAAGTATAACATGTTTGTTATTGGTAGTAGTAAAGGATATGCAATAGAACAGTTTTATTTTATTAACCACTTGACCACTGGGCACTTAAACCCCCTTCCTAACCAGACCAATTTTCAGCTTTCGGTGCTCTCACACTTTGAATGACAATTAATCAGTCATACAATACTGTACCCATATGAAATTTTTGTCCTTTTTTTCACACAAATAGAGCTTTCTTTTGGTGGTATTTAATCACCGTTGGGTTTTTTATTTTTTGCGCTATAAAAGAAAAAAGACTGAAAATTTGGTAAAAAAATGAATTTTTTCTTTGTTTCTGTTATAAAATTTAGCAAATTAGTAATTTTTCTTTGTAAATTTTGGCCAAAATTTATACTGCTACATATCTTTGGTAAAAATAAGTACAACTTGGTGTATATTATTTGGTCTTTGTGAATGTTAGAGAGTCCAAATGCTATGGTGCCAATATCTGAAAATTGATCACACCTGAAGTGCTGACGGCCTATCTAATTTCTTGAGACCCTAACATGCCAGAAAAGTACAAATACCCCCCAAATGACCCCTATTTGGAAAGAAGACATTCCAAGGTATTTAGAAAGATGCATGGTAAGTTTTTTGAAATTGTCATCTTTTCCCACAATTCTTTGCAAAATCAAGATTTTTTTTTTTTCTTTTTTTTTTTTCACAAAATTGTCATATTAGCAGGTTATTTCTCACACACCGCATATGCATACCACAAATTACACCCCAAAACACATTCTGCTATTACTCCCGAGTATGGCGATACTACATGTGTGAGACTTTTACACAGCGTGGCCACATACAGAGGCCCAACATGCACGGAGCACCTCCAGGCGTTCTGGAGCACCCAGGCCAATTCTTATATTTCTCTCCTACATGTAAAAATAATAATTTATTTGCTAGAAAATTACATAGAACCCCAAAACATTATATATATATTTTTTTTAGCAAAGACCCTAGAGAATACAATGGCGGTTGTTGCAACTTTTTATCTCGCACGGTATTTGCGCAGCAATTTTTCGAACGCTTTTTTTTTGGAAAAAAAACAGTTTTGTGCTTTAAAAAAAAATAAAACAGTAAAGTTAGCCCAATGTTTTTGCATAATGTGAAAGATGAAGTTACGCTGAGTAAATAGATACCTAACATGTCACCCTTCAAAATTGCACACTCTTGTGGAATGGTGCCAAACGTCGCTACTTAAAAATCTCCATAGGTGACGCTTTAAAATTTTTTACTGGTTACATGTTTTGAGTTACAGAGGAGGTCTAGGGCCAAAATTATTGCTCTCGCTCTAACGTTCGCAGTGATACCTCACATGTGTGGTTTGAACACCGTTTTCATATGTGGGCGGGACTTACGTATGTGTTCGCTTCTGCATGCGAGCACACGAATGTGGGCGCTTTAAACATTTTTTTTTTTTTTTTTATTGTTTATTTTACTTTATTTATTTTAGTTTGACACTTTTCCCCCCCCAAAAAAATTTTTGATCACTTTTATTTCTATTACAAGGAATGTAAACATCCTTGTAATAGGAATATGGCATGACAGGTCCTCTTTACAGTGTGATATGGGGTCAATAAGACCTCACATCTCACCTCTAGGCTGGGAAGCCTGAAATAAAAAAAAAAAAAAACGATCTTGGCTTCGATCGTAGCGGTGAGTCGGTAGAAGCACCGGAGGGTGGCGGGAAGGGGGGGGCGTCCCCTCTCGCCTCCCGTAAGATCGATCAAGCAGTGTAACAGCCACTATGATCATTCTTATGGTGTAGGGAATCGCCGGCTGAAAAAGCTGATATCTGAATGATGCCTGTAGCTGCACCCATCATTCAGATATCCCCGCACAAAGTCAAGGACGTCATATGACTGTGGGCGGGAACTGGTTAAAAATTGCGGGGTATTGCAGAGTATTGCGGAGTAGTGCAGGGTATATTGCTGGGTATATTGCAGAGTATTGCTGGGCATATTGCAGAGTATTGCTGGGTATATTGCAGAGTATTGTGGGGTATTATGCAGAGTATTGCGGGGTATAATGCAGAGTATTGCGGGGTATAATGCAGAATATTGCGGGGTATTTATGCAGAGTATTGCGGGGTATTTATGCAGAGTATTGCGGGGTATTTATGCAGAGTATTGCGGGGTATTATGCAGAGTATTGCGGGGTATTACGCAGAGTATTGCGGGGTATTACGCAGAGTATTGCGGGGTATTATGCAGAGTATTGCAGGGATGGCTGAGCATGGAGGGATGGATGGATGTGACTGCAATTGTCACTGAGCACCGCTGTGGGCACTACACATGCAGCCCACAGCGGTGCTGCCATCCGATCCCTCCCCCTCTCCCCTCGCACTGTACAGATCGGTACAGAGAGGGGAGGGAGGAACCGGCGTCATGACATGACGCCGGTCTGTTGACATGTGATCGCTCCGTCATTTGACGGAGCGATCACATGGTAAATGGCCGCGATCAGCGGCCGTTTACCGTGATCTGTGATGCGCCGGGTCCTCTGGACCCGGCGGTCACGGAAGTTCTCGGGTGCGCGCCCCAGGGGGGCGCGCGAGAGCAGTATTCTGGGAGGACGTCCCACGGACGTCCACCCAGAACTAGCCGACCGCGCTGCAGCCGTCTTTCGACTATGGCCCGGTCGGCAAGTGGTTAAAATGAGTGTACTGAGATTTGTTCTGTCCGTTACATACTCGCTTGTGGCACAGTCATTAAAGCATATGGCCATGTAAGCCTCTCCCACTGCCGATGCAATCTGACCACAGCCACAGTTTTGGCGTGGCTCCGCAATATTGCCACATACCATTTTTCTTGGGGGGTGCAAAAAAATGACCAGCTCTGGGTGCCAGATGTGCTAGCTACGCCACTGAATGTCTAAACCGCTGGCAACAAAAGTAAGTACACCCCTAAGTGAAAATGTACAAATTGGGCCCAAAGTGTCAATATTTTGTGTGGCCACCATTATTTTCCAGCACTGCCTTAACCCAGAGTGCGAAACGCGTCAGCTGTGTCTGTACCATCTGCCTGATTGTCCTGTATCTTTGATTTTGATGATCCTGATTTTATAGTAAAGAAGAATTTTCAACTTTATCCAGTGTGCGGCATCCAGATTCTCTTGTTTCAAATCTTGCCTCAATTTGCATTTAGCCAGCACCTGGGACTCCCCTCCTCTGAAGGATCTACTAAACACACACCTGGGAGCAAGTCTACCTGAGCGGTGAATCACCTTCCCTGTTTTGACTGCCTTAACCCTCTTGGGCATGGAGTTCACCAGAGCTTCACAGGTTGCCACTGGAGTCCTCTTCCACTCCTCCATGATGACATCATGGAGCTGGTGGATGTTAGAGACCTTGGGGTACTCCACCTTCCATTTGAGCATGCCCCACAGATGCTCAATAGGATTTAGGTCTGGAGACATGCTTGGCCAGTCCATCACCTTTACCCTCAGCTTCTTTATCAAGGCAGTGGTCATTTTGGAAGTGTGTTTGGGTTGGTAACTTGTTGGAATACTGCCCTGTGGCCCAATCTCTGAAGGGAGGGGATCATGCTCTACTTCAGTATGTCACAGTACATGTTGCCATTCATGGTTCCCTCATTGAACTGTAGCTCCCCAGTGCTGGCAGCACTCATGCAGCCTCAGACCATAACACTCCCACCACCATGCTTAACTGTAGGCAAGACACTCTTTGTACTCCTCGCCTGGTTGCCGCCACACGCTCTTGACACCATCTGAACCAAATAAGTTTATCTTGGTCTCATCAGACCACAGGACATGGTTCCAGTAATCCATGACCTTAGTCTGCTTGTCTTCAGCAAACTGCGGGCTTTCTTGTGTATCATCTTTAGAAGAGGCTTCCTCCTGGGATGACAGCCATGCAAGTCAATTTGATGCAGTGTGTGGCGTATGGTCTGAGCTCTGACAGCCTGCCCCTTCAACCTCTGCAGCAATGCTGGCAGCACTCATACGTCTATTTCCCAAAGTCAAACTCTGGATATGATGCTGAGCACATGCACTCAACTTCTTTTGTCGACCATGGCGGGGCCTGTTCTGAGTAGAAACTGTCCTGTTAAACTGCTGTATGGTCTTGGCCACCGTGCTGCAGCTCAGTTTCAGGGTCTTGGCAATATTCTTATAGCCTAGGTCATCTTTATGTAGAGCAACAATTATTTTTTTCAGATCCTAAGAGAGTTCTTTGCCATGAGGTGCCATGTTGAATTTCCAGTGACCAGTATGAGACAGTGAGAGTGATAACACCTAATTTAACACACCTGGGACTTAGGGATGTACTCACTTTTGTTGCCAGCGGTTTAGACATTAACCACTTGCTGAACGGTTCACGCCAATATACTTCGGCAGAATGGCACCCCTGCGCAAACTGACGTACCTGTATGTCAGTGCACAAAAGCAGGATAGCGGGCGTGCGCACCCGCCGCGCACCGCGGGAGTGTGCCTGTGGGTCCAGCGGACTCGATGTCCACCAGCGGTCCGTGATCACGGCGAGGAGAGGCAGAACGGGGAACTGCCTATGTAAACAAGGCATTTCCCTGTTCTGCCTAGTAACATGACAGAGATCTTCTGTTCCATGTCATCGGGAACATCGATCTCTGTCATGTCAGTGGTAGCCCATCCCCCTACAGTTAGAACTGTGAAAGATATTTGTTTTTTCTATATATTTTTGGGGGATATTTATTATAGCAGAAAGTAAAAAAAATGTTTTTTTTTTCAAAATTGTCTGTTTTTTTTGTTAATAGCGCAAAAAATAAAAACGCAGAGGTGATCAAATACCACCAAAAAAGCTCTATTTGTGGAAAAAAGGACACAAATTTAGTTTGGGTACAGTGCCGCACGACCACCCAATTGTCAGTTAAAGTGACGCGGTGCCAAATTGTAAAAAGTGCTCTGGTCAGGAAGGGGGTAAAATCTCAGGGGCTGAAGTGGTTAATGGCTGTGTGTTGAGTTATTTGGAGGGAGCAGCAAATTTTCACTCTTCTACAAGCTGTAAACTCACTGATTTACATTGTAGCAAAGTGTAATTTTTTCAGTGTTGTCACACGAAAAGATATAATAAAATATTTACAAAATTTGAGGGGTGTACACTATATTTATTTATTTCAGGTACTTATATAGCGCCGTCAATTTACGCAGCGCTTTACATATATATATATTATACATTCACATCAGTCCCTATACCCTCAAGGAGCTTACAATCTAAGGTCCCTAACTCACATTCATACCTATACTAGGGCCAATTTAGACTGGATCCAATTAACCTACCAGCATGTCTTTGGAGTGTGTGAGGAAACCCACGCAGACACAGGGAGAACATGCAAACTCCAGGCAGGTAGTGTCGGGGTCGGGATTCGAACCAGCGACCCTTCTTACTGCAAGGCGAGAGTGCTACCCACATACATACATACATACATACATACATATATATAGCCAAGACAGCCGCCGAGGAACCCTAGAAGACCAGGTTCGGGGCCACTCTGTGCAAAACGAGCTGCACAGTGGAGGTAAGTATAACATGTTTGTTATTTTTTTTTAAAAATGTATCTTTAGTGATCCTTTAATTCTGGAGGAAATTGAAAATCGAATCTCTTTCATAGAAGACAAGCTTCCCAGAGTCCCCATGGGTGAGAACCCCGGGTGCCACTAATCCTTTTCATACCATGATAAGGCACAGCGCTATCATAGTTTATATCTACAGGTATATACAGCATATATATATATATATATATATATATATATATATATTATATATATATAAAATCTAGATAGATAGATTGATTGATAGATAGATAGATAGATAGATAGATAGATAGATAGATAGATAGATAGATAGATAGATAGATAGATAGATAGATAGATAGAGAGATAGATAGATAGATAGATAGATAGATAGATAGATAGATAGATAGATAGATAGATAGATAGATAGATAGATAGATAGATAGATTGATAGATAGATAGATAGATATGGCCATATATGGCCATGATTTAAAATAAAAAGTTAATATTTAATACAATTTAATTATAAAATAGCTTGTGTTGCAATTCCATATGCTATATTTATTCTTAAATGAAAATATGGCATTAATATTCCTTAAAGCGGTACCTAAACCCAAGAACAAAAATTGATAGTATTGCAGCTTAGCTTACCAGTCCATAGATGCCGTAGCTACATTAGGTAGCCTTTTTTCATTTTTTTTTCCCTTTATTTAAACCTTGTAATCCTATCATTCACCTCCTGTCCTAGGGAGACAACTTTACGGAGCTGAGCTGTCAATCTAGGGGAGTGTGATAGGACTACATAACACTGTATTAGAACTACTCCCTATTGTCTCCACAAATTGGGGGGGGGGGGGGGTTAAAGTTCGCTAAGATTGCACAATAGCACATTTAACAGTCCACAGGCAGCAAATAAGAAAAAGATTAGAGTTTACATAAACTTTAAAATAATGCAGTGACCTGGCTTGGAGTAGAGAGGAGTCACTCTCTGGGCTTGTGCTGGCAACCCGTTTCTTCAAAGAACCTGACACAGATATTGAGGTCTGACTGGGAGGTGATTGCAGATCCCACCAAACATAGGGTGTACCTAGTGTGCCTAACAGGACATTTGACCTGAGTACTGTACTCTACTCTATCCAGAACTAAATAAAGCATTTTGACAATAGATATTTCGAAAGGTTTTAATGGATTGGAACAATATAACCAAAGACCCACCAGAAGAGTATTGTCTCTATGCATTAGAAGTTTACTTTGTATCATGCTTTCCCTTTAAGTTGATGCGTTACATTTTGCATGTCAATAAATTAAATATAGTCATAACACTATCTTAAATTTGCCAACATTTGTTAAAAGATTATTAAACTGTGACATTCAGTGGTGAATCACTTGAACGAAACCTACAATATTATATTTTTAGCAATAATTTCCCAGTAATTGCAATCAATGCGTTGAAATCATGGGGGCAACAAGGATATTCATTATGCAGATTGGATAATCACCTACAGGTGCAATCATTTAAAAGCAATTTATAGATAATTTTACCTGACTTGCAATTAATAGTAGTTTATATTTATAACTAACAAAATTAGAAGATGTTCAAAGTAGGGCAATCCCCTTAGACTGGTATACTATGCAGCCAATCTTTTGAAGGATTTTACATGAAAATAGACTGTGCAGTGGAGGAAGAGTAACTGTAGTTTATTAGGCTTTGATTCCAGTTTTTCTGTATGGTCCGTCTCTGCCCAACTTCCATTACTGCACACTTTAGGCCTTATTTAGTAAAGCAGTGCACCAGTCACACACCTCAACTGTTTCTGCTTGTAAGGTGTGTACAGCAAGAAATTTGAACGTAGAAATTCTTGTTTTCCAAGACCCCATCCAAATGAACTGACTAGGGGAGTCACTGAAGAAAGATAACAGCAGTTGTAGTTTAGCTGAACTTTTGCCTTCTCTTACTTTTGAAGTAGGGAGAGTGCCAGTTAGAAAAGATCAGAAACAAAAGCATTTAACACCATTTCCTTTCTAAAATGTTATTAATGATGTTAACAATTAATTTTATCACTGTAAAAGGTAAGATTATTTGAAGGCATTCTTGAAGTGTCCTGGAGAAATGTGGGCTGCCCATAATTTTTGGTCTGTCAGCAAAAAAAATATTGTGTGTTATCAACACTGGTTAGTGGGGTCATCACCAAGACTTAAAGCTCTGGACACAAGAAAAAAGAACCCTTCCAGTGGGGTTCCAACCAATCCCCCACAAACGCCTCTCTAAGGAGCTCAAGCCAGGAGTCACATCAAGTACAATGTAGGACTATAATAGCCCTGCATTGTACATGATGAAACCAAGGGCCCACTCACTGCCCAGAGAATTGGAATGAAAAACAAAGTGCTGGAGCCTGCCAAAGTGTAGGATAATTTGGGGAATACAGCCTTTTCCTCTACACCCAAATGATTATAAAGCCAAATTTTTTTTTTTATCTTAATGCACTCCTTGCAATAAGGTGAAAATGTTTAGATAGTATTATAACCCCCCCCCCAGATGCAGACAGAGCCCGCATAAGTGCCCCCGTAGGAAGCAGCTTTCTTTGGGAGCACTCGTCAGAGAGGAGGAGCCAAAAGTGTTGGCAGGGGACCCAAGAAGAGGGGGCCACTCTCTGCAATTCCACTGCACAGCACAGGAATGTATAAACCTATTTGTTATTTTTTTCTTTAAAGTTTGCCTTCACAATCACTTTAATGAGTATTTAAACTGATTGTAAAGTCTCGTTTAAAAAAATTAATAAATAACACACATTATACTTACCTTCTCTGTGCAGTTGGTTTTGCACAGAGCAGTCCAGATCCTCCTCTTCTTTGGTCCCTCTTCGCTGCTTCTTGCCCCTCCCTTTTGTTGAGTTCCCCCACAGCAAGCGACTTGCTATGGGGGCACCCGAGCCGAGTCACAGCTCCATGTGTCCATTCAGACATGGAGCCCCGAGCCGCCCCACCCCCTCTCCTCTGATTGGCTAACTGACTTTGACTGACAGTGACAGGGGCCAATGGTGCCCCACTGCTGTGTCTCAGCCAATCAGGAGGAGAGTCCCAGGTGGCTAAGACACTCGTGGACATCGTTGGAGAGAGATGGGGCTAAGTAATATGGGGGGGGGGGGTGGCTCAGGAGGTTGCTGTTTAAGGAAGGTTTTTTATCTAAATGCATAGATTCTCATCCTGGAATTGATCTTTAAAATGTACAAACTGTAATATAATTTTCTTCATTTTATTAATTTTCCTTTCCAAATCATTTCTGGACACGTGATGCTAAATGATTTAAAAAGGTAGAGGAAAGTGGGAGGAGTCAAAAGACTCACTGCAGTTCAGAAGACTTAAAACCATCACCCTTTTTCATTGTGTGGTTGCTTTTTTCAGTTGAAAATAGTCATGTATATAAAGTAATGTAGATATTCACCAGCACACCAAGGATCATCAATTTCATCCAAATGTTTTTTATCAAAGTAAGTTCACTTCACAAAACAGTGTAGTGCAATGTTTCAGAGCCACATATGACCCCTTGGTCAGACATGTGATGACGAAGGGGTCCTATGGCTCCGAAATGTTGCACTACACTGTTTTGTGATGTAATCTTTCTTTAATAAAAACCTCTTGGATGAAATTGATGATCCTTGGTTTGCTGGCGAATATGTACATTATCATACAGGTTCCAGTATCCAGCTGGCTGTTGTTACAGCACCCAATACCTTAAGAGCTCATTCTAGGAACATGTGCAATGGGAATATGGACTGTGGACTATGTATATAAAGTAGACCCCCTCTACCTCCAAAAGCACATTCTATAGTTTATTTTTACAAACATAATCACATGACATGACACAAGGGGTGGAACTTGTGAAAGAGGGTGTCATCAATCAGGCAGCTTGATGCCTAAATAGAGACAAATATTCCCATCACACAGATACTGGCTCATAACAGGTGGGTAGTGTAGAAACAACCAGCTGAGAACTGGTACCAATACAATATTAAAGTGATACTAAAAGTTCATTTTTTTTCTTTTTTTTAACATGTTCTACTTACAAAACCGTTGCACAGAGTAGTCCTGATCCTCCTCCTCTGAGGTCACCCAACGGTGCTCCTGGCTCCTCCCACCTGCTGAGTGCCCCCAGAACAAGCTGCTTGCATGCTTACTCACTCCTGAGGTGCCTCTGTGTGTCTATAAGACAAACAGATCCCGGCTTGACCCCATCCCAAGCTCCCTCCAAACTGACTGCAATTGACAGCAGTGGGAGCCACTGGCTCCCACTGCTGTGTCTCAGCCAATGAGGAGGCAGAGACCCAGGAGAGCTGTACTCTGTAATGGGAATGGCTTTATTAGACTTTTGGACACTAGATGAAGATCCACGGTGTACTGTCAATATACACTGATTAGTCTTAACTTTATGACCACTAACAGGTTAACTGCATTATTTATCTCATTATATTGGCATCTGAAAGTCAGTAGGACATATTAAGCAGCACGTGAACAAAAAATGGGATCACAGTTTGTTGTGTATGGGGCTTTGAATCTGAAGACCAGTCAGAGTGCCCATGCTGACCCATGTCCACAGCCAAAAGCACCTACAACAGGCACGTGAGCATCAGTACTGGACCAAAGACCAATGGAAGAAGGTAAACTGATCTGATAAATCACTTTTTTTAACATCATGTGGGTAGCTGGGTGCATGGGCATTGCTTGTCTGGGGAAGAGATGGCACCAGGATGCAGTATGAGTAGAAGGTGTAATGACGATTTTTACCTACCTCACTTATATGCCTAACGATATATACCATAAGTGATTACAACCTTGTCTATATAAGAATCAGCCAATGCAGTTGCAGCTATAGCCCATGAAATCAATAAGGAATGATAATGGTGCTAAAATACAAAGATCTAATTTATTTATACAGAAAAGAAACATTAGAATAATCAGATATTACCAAATATAACGTAGATGATTCTAATACAGAGAAGCCGTGAAAGTGAGCTAAAATCAATGGGAGTTTTGATGTTATGTTCCTTCTCTACCCATCCCCACCAATCACACTACTTTGGACTACTTTCACTGGTTCAGAAGTGGCCTTAAATTCTGATTGGCTGCACCTGAAGCCTCTTTGGCTACCATGCTCAAGAATCAGAATTTCCAGTGCCCCTCTGTCTACCATGTTTATGGTTGTTAGGTAAGCAACCCTCTTTGATCCTAGCATAACCAGTTCCGAAATGAGCATGTCAAAGACCCATGACCAGATGGGGACTCAAAGTCTGATATGGCTATCTCTATAAACTTAGTTATCACCTGACTTTTGAAGACATCAAACAGCTTTTTAGAAACAGGAAAAAGAAGTCTTGCGAGCCAGGCCTATATCTCATCATAGTATCATAAAATATATTATGTACATCATCTTGTACACCTGTAAAAACACACACACACACACATATCTCTCTAGATAGATAGATAGATAGATAGATAGATAGATAGATAGATAGATAGATAGATAGATAGATAGATAGATAGATAGATAGATAGATATAGATAGATATAGATAGATATAGATAGATAGATAGATAGATAGATAGATAGATAGATAGATAGATAGATAGATAGATAGATAGATAGATAGATAGATAGATAGATAGATAGATCTATATCTATCTAGATATAGATATATATATCTATATATATCTATAGATATATATAGATATATATAGATATATATATCTATATATATCTATAGATATATATAGATATATATAGATATATATATCTATATATATCTATATATATCTATAGATATATATAGATATATATATATATATATATCTATATATATCTATATATATATAGATATATATATATATATCTATATATATATTATATAGATATATATATATATCTAACGGGGCATGGTAATTTATTTAGAAAGTCCCCACAATGGTTCCCTTGAAGCCCCCTGATATAAATATGAAGCTCGATATTTCCACATCAAAGGTAAGCCGGCGGAGGCAGTGTGATGCTTTGGGCAATGTTACTTTAACACATACCACCTACCTAAACATTGTTGCAGACCAAGTACACCCCTTCATGGAAATGGTATTCCCTGGTGGCTGTGGCCTTGTTCAGCAAGATAATGTGCTCTGCTGCACTGCAAAAATGATTCAAGAATGGTTTGAGGAACACAACTCCAAATTCCCCAGAATCAATCTAATCGAGCATCTATAGGATGTGCTGGAAAAACAAGTCCATTTCTTGAAGGTCTTACCTCATTTACAAGACTTAAAGGATCTGCTACTGATGGCTTAGAGCCAGAAAACACAGTGTACCTTCAGAGGTCTAGTGGCATCCACACCTCAACAGGTCAAGGCTTTTTTGGTGTCAAAAGGGGGCCCTACTCAGTGTTAGGTGTGTGGTCATAAAGTTATGACTGATCAGTGTATGCTTTAACCTGATGTCTAAATAGGGCCCTGAACTGAAACCAGAGAATTATTTTATCCCTTACTTGAAAGTTTTTGGCATTGGTTACAGCCAAGAAATACTAGAGATGATGTATTAATGCTTGAGGAAATGATAACTGGAACAGTTGCCACAGGAAGAAATCATTTCTGAACTATCCTAGAAGAATGGCAGTTGAATTGTGGCCATGATGACCAACACCTAGACTTATTCAGTTTCTGAGAATTGTCAGCGATGTTCTTTCAGTTTTTATAGTATGTCATTTACTGCAGTTTATGTTGTTGTGCAATATTTATTGTTGTTTTCTTTGCTACATTATTGGATTGTTATTGAAATAGAAGAATAAAAATCTTTAAAAAAACAAAAAAACAAAACATAACTCACTTGACAAAGTGTGACACATTGTAAACTACTTTGTTCACAAAATTATACCAAAAAAAAAAAAACAGCTTTAAGTCAAAGTAATTATGTACACCAAGCAGCACATTCCTCAAATTTTCTGGAGTTGAAGTATGAAATTGCTTTCTGTTTAACTTTTTCATATTATGGAACCATTCCTATCTTAAATTTATTTACAAATCATTTTTGTGGTTTGCATTTGATTTTTGAGCTATTACGCATAATAACTAAAATATGTTTCTAGAAAAAGTACATCAGTGAGTGCACTTATCCAAGCATGATTTGAATGAACAAAAATTATTTTAAGTGGCTTTGGATAACCATAAAATGGTCACCATGTGAAATCTGGTAAATTAGGCATTACTGTAAAAGTCATGGTTTGAACTGTGAACAATTGTCTATTGTCTATTGTTTTGTTCAGTAAATTGCGAGCAATGTCAAATTACACCCTGCCTGGATAGTTTCAGCGATAATCGCTTTCCTGCTATTCTTTGTACTTCTTCATATGCATTGTATTTCTTTTTTTAAATGTTCAAATAAAGAAAAAGCCAAGGATGTAACACGGCACTTACAGTTGAGTTCACAATGTTTAAAAGCTCAACTCTGGCAGGATATTAAAAAAACACATATTAGTGCAGCTCTGTATTCGTTCTTACATCATTAAAGCTGAACTTTATGCCAACAGCAAAATATGCAGATGAAACCCAATAGATGGAACTGTTTTGTTTGTCAAAGATTTGTATTTCTGCTCCTCCAGTCCTGAGATTTACACCACTCTATAACACAGCACAACTCTGTCTGGCAAGGCAGATGACCTGATTTTTCTCTCATACAGTTAAAAAACACTAAAGCCTCGTACACACAATAAAATTGTTGGCTAACAAAACCGTGGACTTTTGTCCAAAGGGCGTTGGCCCAAACTTGTCTTGCATACAAACGGGAAGGAATTGTCGGGCAACAAACACGAACGTAGTGACGTACTATGTGGCTTTTCAGCTCTTTAGCGCCACCCTTTGGGCTCCTTCTGCTAATTTTGTGTTAGTAGAAGTTTGGTGAGTGTTGATTTGCGCTTTTCACTTAGCGCTTTTCATTTCATGCTTTTCAGTTCGCGCTCTTCATTTCATGCTTTTCAGTTCGTTTCTGAACGGCCGTTCGTCAACCAGACATGTTGTGAAATCGGAGGAGATAACGTGTTATTTATTATTGGCCTTGGAGTTATTGCTTTTACATTATTTTTTTGGTTGAATAATTACTTGATTTGGTATATTTTCTATATTTTTGGATGCATAGAATGCACTTTTTGGTTAAGTTCTGTTGGCAGATATCATGTCTAATTTTATTTGTTTTCTTTTTTTAATTCACAATAAAAAAATTGTGTAGAATAATACTTGGCTATGTGTTTTACTTCAAATGACAGTTTGGGAGTAGGCAGTTACATTTAAAAAAATACAATGTAAAATTGACAAGGGACACCAACATAGTTGCATCTTTGATATTTAAAACTGCGGGATAATGGTGTTGTGGTAACTTGCCCCAAAAAAAAAAAAAAAAAAAAAGCATAATAATATTATTCTTGATATCACTAGGAAAAAAATGCCTTTGAAAATTTGTTTGCAATAACTCCATCAGTATCACCAGCTTCATTATTATCCCATTAAAGAAGAAGAGAATGTGCGCTGCATTTCGAGATTTCATAATTTGCCACGTCACAAATGTTAATTCTCCATTATGAATGCTAGTTTACAAGACCGACCGCTTCTGGCTCGTCCTTGCTTCCGAGCATGCGTGTTTGTACTTTGGACTATTGTCCAAGAGACTTGTGTACATACGCTCGAAAAATCCGACAACAGGCATTTGTCCATGGAAAATTTTAAAACCAGCTATCCAACATTTGTCCATGGAAAATCCGACAACAATTGTCTGATGGAGCATACACACAGTCAGATTTTCCTCCAACAGCCTGTCATCACACAATTCCCCTAGGAAAATCCGATCGTGTGTACGTGGCTTTAGAGGTCTTGTTCTTCCCCCAGCCTGTTACTGGACAGTGATATCTGAGGTATAAAACTAATGAGCTCATCTGTCTGTTCTGCTTTTCCTTGCTGTTAGCATGTCCTTTGTTAGCATATAAGCACTGCAACTCAACTTATTGGCTGCTTGTGGTGGTTCTCCCTTTCCCATCAGTAGGAACAGTGGGGTTGATTTACTAAAACTTGAGAGTGCAAAATCTGGTGCAGCTCTGCATGGTAGCCAATCAGCTTCTAACTCCAGCTTGTTCAATTAAGCTTTGACAATAAACCCTGGAAGCTGATTGGTTTCTATGTAGAGCTGCACCAGAGTTTGCACTCTCCAGTTTTAGTAAATCAACCTCAGTGTGTATATGTACTGTAGTAGCCACCCTGGCGGTATGATTATGTCAGATTTTTGCATCTCAAAGCGGTACATTGTTTTGCATAGATATTCGACTTTTTATATTTTAGGCCTGTAATTCTTAGTAATAACACACTTAAATCTGTCCAAACAAGAGTCTAGTAGACATCCTGGGTATGATAAAGTTTGAAACACTAAATCATAAATTATAATATAATAAATAACTATAAATAATTATAAAAATAATCATATAATAATAATAATAAAATTAATTTCCCCACAATTCACTATCACTCAATTCTGCAAGTGTTCTAATTTACTATTGCTGTTTTCTAGCTGGTCTCAAACAGCTTTTGATGTAAAGAGACAATTTTTAGTTGCCATGGACAATCTCAAGTTTCCAGGCAGAAATAACAGTATATATCATATAAAACTGCATGCAGGGCACTGGACAAAGCACTAGGGACAAAGATTACAGTGTACTCTATGTGTTATGAATTTTGGACTTTTTGAATTTGCCGCCAGGCTCCGCAACCATGCACTGCGATCCTGGCAGGGAACGGAGCCCGGCACACAGAGGCATCGGGCGGAGGACACAGCCGCAGACACAGCAGGGGGGACATTGCAGGATCCTGGGTAAGATAAGTACACTGCAGCAGGATCCTGAGATGCAGTTCCGAGTGTGGCTCAGGGTTACTGCTAATGGTACTGAAATTTACTTAGAAAGTCCTCACAATGGTTCCCTTGAAGCCCCCTGATATTAATATGAAGCTCAATATTTCCACATCAAAGGTAAGCTGGCGGGGGCAGTGTGATGCTTTGTGCAATGTTACTTTGACATGTACCACCTACCTAAACATTGTTGCAGACCAAGTACACTCCTTCATGGAAATGGTATTCCCTGGTGGCTGTGGCCTTGTATAGCAAGATAATGCGCTCTGCCACACTGCAAAAGTGATTCAAGAATGGTTTGAGGAACAACTCCAAATTCCTCAGATGTCAATCTAATCGAGCATCTGTAGGATGTGCTGGAAAAACAAGTCGATTTCTTGAAGGCCCCACCTCATTTACAGGACATAAAGGATCTGCTACTGATGGCTTAGAGCCAGATAACACAGTATACCTTCAGAGGTCTAGTGGGATCCACACCTCAACAGGTCAAGGCTGTTTTGGTGGCAAAAGGGGGCCTACTCAATGTTAGGTGGGTGATCAGTGTATGCTTTAACCTGATGGCTCGGGGTTACTGCTAATGGTACTGAAATGTAACCCTGAGCCATACTTGGAAAAACCGCCAGGGAGGTTAAATTTGTCTTGACGTTTTTACTAATTTATCTGTGCTCAGTTCGCTTTATTCTAAAGGTGATATATTTTGGCTTTTTTTGAAAAATATACTCATTAAAATGTACTATTTGAAGTCAGTTGATGCTGTTCTTCTTTGCTCTTAAAGAGTAACTCCCTTATGTTGAGAAAAAAACATTCCCCTCTGGGTGATCTATGTACATTGCAAGGTCATGCTGCACTGTACCCAAATACATTTTTTATCATTTTTTCCCCACAAATAGAGCTTTCATTTGGTGGTATTTAATCACCTCTGGGTTTTTTATTTTTTGTTAAAAAAATTTAAAAAGACCGAAACTTTTGAATAAAAATACAAAACAGTTTTATCCCATGACTAAGTCTGTGTGACGAAACAAGTTGGGGCTGTATGGCAATCATCAATGTGTGACGCGATACGCTGTGATGTGATATCCTGCACCAGGAAGTGGAAGCGCGGGTCTGAGGAGTGGGTGAGATTGTTATAAGCTGCCGCACACCTTGGGTCCACCGCGACCACAATACATCACTTTAAAACTGCATGGAAGTTCTTTGCTGTGACAGTATTTTGCTTGCTTTGAATTTGATTTATGTGAGTGTAATGGTGGAAGATTACGAAATATTTTATTAAATTGGTTTTACGTTATCACACTATTGGAGCACTTCTTTATCTTTTTCATGTGGAGAGATCCTTGGTTTACACGGCTGGAGTTCGGAGATTATTTTTAACCCCTTTTTATGTGGTTTAAGGCAATTTCAGCCAAACACGAGAGTGTGAGGCAAATCAAGCTGGTGAGTGCGTGTCTTAAGGGGAGTGGAATCACTTGCTCAGAGGTGTGGTGGATGAATAGAAGAACAGTGCACTGGAATCACTTTATTGGATTGTTTTTTTGTTCCCCGCTGTTTATGGACTTTTTAATACACAGTATATGTTCACCAAAAGAAATCCTTCTTTTGTTTAGCTTTTTTGCTCACTTGTCACAGGGTGATAGAAGTATAGTAATATCACTTATTATTGTTTAAAAATTATTAAGTTTGATATTAGTGCTTTTCACTTTTCATAAGGTGATATGAATATTTGCAACACAGTTGTTTTAATTTTATCCACTGTTTATTTTTACTTTTATGTTTAATTTTATTGAGATAGATCACTTCTATTTCTTTTTTTTTTTTTTTTTCTGCCACTTCAGAGAAGTATTTTTCCGGGAATCTTGTTTCAACTTTAAAGTTCAATCTCGTCCCGTCACATCATCACATCATTGTGGCATTTTTGTCAACTTTTTACAAATCAAACATAATATCTTAGAAAAACCCAGTTTCAATTTTCTTCCCTCTTTCAAACCCTCCTAAAGCACTCCCCCCCTCCCAACCCCTTCCCCCCCCTCACACCCCGGCCTCACCTCTCTTACTTCACACCCAACTCCTACTCCTACTCCACTCTGCTCCTGCCTTAACCAAATTTCCACTCATCTCTCCATATCTGATAATCACCATCTAGCAACATCGGGGCCTCAAAACTAAATACCCCACACCTCAGCAGCACTCAATGAACATTTGTACTCCACCGATTCCCTCCATTTCGTCTCAAAGACTTCCATTCCCGTCCCTTCGCTAAATCTGAGATACTCTAGGCTTTGAATTTTGTTAATTTTATCAAACCAATCCCGCATCGTGGGTCTTCCTTTCACTTGCCAAAATCTAGGTATAAGGCTTTTGGCCGCATTAGTGAGCTGTGGTATTGACGTTTTCAGGTATGTCTTCGTGGGCATTTCGCCCTTATGAAATAGGCACTCCCATGGGTCATCTGGGATAGCGATATTAGTGATCTCTGATTATTCCCCTTACCTCCCCCCAGAATTTTTTTATTTCCGGGCACTGCCACCAGATATGCGCCATTGTCCGTATTTCTTTGCATCCCTGCCAACATAATTGCAAAGTTTCCCTCTGGAATTTATGTACTCTATCAGGGGTCATGTACATTCTCGCCAGACACTTATAGTTCAACTCCAATAACTTGCTGTTGACCGAAGTGGCATTAACCCTTCTCAATATCTGCCACACTTCCGGGTCTTTAAGCTTGCTATGCAATTCCTTCTCCCACTTCTTAATATATGGTGGGACCTCCATGTCCCCCAGTTCTATTAATACTCTATAAATCTTAGAGAACCCCCCTTCCTTTTTTTCTCCATACATATTTTCTCCAATGGGAGTAGGTTTTCAGCCGGTCTAATTGGCTGCGGGAGTGAATCGATGAAATGACTCAATTGAGTGTACCGCCATGGGTCTATAACTACCAGGTTGTCCTTATCTTTAAGTTCTTGATATGTGCAGATTTTATCCTGTCTCATGACGTCCTTTAATTGGGCGTCCTCCTCCAAGATCCACTTCCACAAGTCCTCCATCCCCGGTACAAAATATTCTGTATCCTTAAGTGGGATTAAAGGTGAATTAAACTCCCAGTGCTCCCTTTTGTGCAGGTTATCCCAAATTTTAAGTGCATATCTTGTAATGTCCTGTGTTTCATCACTACATTTTCTTAAGTGTGGTGGAATCCATACTATCCTACTCAACGTGACTTCACTTATTTTATTTTCCATTTCAACCCATTGTTTTTCTTTATTCTTTTTAACCCATTCTATTACTCGTGCTAAGGCAATTGCCTCATAATACTTTCTAATATCTGGTGCTCCCCACCCCCCCTTCAACTTATCTTTAGTTAACTGTGTAAAATTTAAACAAGGTTTTTTCCCTCTCCAAATAAATCTTCAAAACATTGTGTGCAAACTTTTGAGGTAAGCTTGTGGGAGTGATATTGGAAGCATCTGCATTTTATATGTAATTTTGGGTAAAATTACCATCTTATTCTTCCTCCCCAGGATAACTGACCTCATGAGATTCTATTCAGCTCTTTCTTGATCTCGTTAAGGAGAGGCATAAAATTAACCTGGAACAAGGTCTCTTTTGATGTAGTTATTTTGACTCTTAAATAATTGAGTTCTTTTTTCCCCCATATAAATGGAAAATGTTTTTGGTATGTATAATCTCTAAAGTTGCTTTTGTTAATTTCTAACGTTTCCAACTTGGCCGGATTGACCTTAAAATTAGAGAACATTAAAATTAGTGGCATAAAACAAAATGTCGTCCATGAAGGCAGCCAATTTATACACATCTTTACCGATTTTTAACCCGCTAATATCCGGGTTTTTGCTTATCTTAGAGAGGAGGGGTTCGCGGGCCAGCACAAATAACAATGGGAAAAGTGGGCACCCCTGTCTTGTGCCATTAAACATTTCAAATGGCTCAGATAGTAAGCCATTTACCTTCACTCTCGCTGTGGGTTGGGAGTATAGTGCCTTTATCCATCTGAGGATTCTGTCCTCAAGTCCAGTCTCCTCCAGTGTGCACATCATGAAGCCCTAGTCCACTCTGTCAAACACTTTTTCAGCGTCGATTGACAGAAGTAGTCCTGGGGCTCCACTATCTTTGATTTTCTGCACTGCCAATAGTGTTTTGATACCGTTATCTCATCCCTCTCTTCCTGGTATGAACCCAACCTGATCTGGGTGTATGATCTCAATAATTATTAGACATGTGCATTCGTTTTCGCCCGAATGCATTTTTGTCCGAATTTCAGGTATTTTCGTTATCATTTTAACAAACGATAACGAAAGTGCAGAATCCGAAAAACGAAAGATCCGACATAAACAAATGCTTTATTTTCGTTTTCGTTGCTACATCAGTTCGATATAGATAGGAAATTCGACATGATGATGACAATAACAATCTGTGTCCATCAAACCTGTGGTCGAATGTGCCTAACCTTAGCTCTATTAGTCCAAGATTATTCTACATAGAGAGAAAAGATTCGACATAGAGAGAAAAGTATTGACGTAGGGGAGAAAAGATTTGACGTGAGGGAGAAAAGATAAATAAAAATAATGATGATGATGAATGTTATTGGCTGATTGTAACCAAAGAGGAGGAGCAGTAAAATAGTTAGAACTAAGTACACACGTACTTTGGCTTATGGTGTCTGTTGAAAGTTCTAAGAAGATTCGACGGAGCAGGTAAACTATACGGCGTTGTACAGTTTAGCTGCTCCGTCAAATCTTCTTTGAACATTCGACAGACACCATAAGCCTTCAATGACAGATTCGACCTTAATTTGGATTTTCGGACAAATGCAATTTTTAACGAAAAACTAAATAAATAAAAACGAATTTCGGGAGTAACTAAATAAATTTATTTTTCGGACAAAAACTAAATTCCGAAACGAAATATTTCAGTGTGCACATGTCTATTAATTATTTGTTTCAATCTTTCAGCTAGCACTTTGGCAAATAATTTCATATCTACATTTAGGAGAGATATGGGCCTGTAGCTGGAGCAAAGTGTGCTGTCCTTATCTTCTTTCAGAATAATGACAATGTTGGTTTCCAGCGCTTCCCTCCTCATCTCCCATTTATCCCCAATCCCATTCATATAAGAGCACATTTTGGGAATTAAGTGATCCTCGTATTTTTTACAATATAGGACTGTCAGCCCATCGGGGCCAGTTCTTTTGCCCACTGGCGTTTCCTTAAGTGCTTTTCTTAACTCCTCCTTTGATATCGGGGCCTCTAAAACACTTTGTTCAGTTTCTGCAATTTTAGCTAATCCGATGTATTTTAAATAATCTTTAATTTTCTCTCGTTTTTGTTCCCTCGCCTCCTGTGTATCATTTTTGTTAATTGCGTATAACCCCCCGTAGTATTCTTGAAATGTTGTTGCGATGTCTCTATTTTTGTGTCTGATATCCCCTGTCCTTGTTTTTATTTTCTCTGTTTTTATAGTTGGTATTTTTCTTTTTTCTCAAAACCTTTGCCAGAAATTTACCCAGTTTGTTTCCACCTATGAATCTTTCTTTTTTCACAAGGTAATATATATTACGGGTTTCTTGTTCAATTAGGTCCCGCATAGCCTCTCTCTTCCTAAATAGCCTTACCAAAACCTCCCCATCACCCGTTTTCTTATGTTGTTGTTCTAAATCATAAATTTCTTTTATCAGGGCTAGCTTATCTTTCTTATCTTTATCTTATCTCCTTTCTTTTTTTTTTCTCAGATCCCACCATCATTAAGATACCTCTGACATACGCTTTATGAGCCTCCCAAACTGTGGCTTCTGATATCTCGCCCGGCACATTTATTTTAAAGTACAGTTCTAGCTCTTCTTTGATTTGCTTATCAATTTATTTGTCATGGAGAAGGTCCTCATTTCGTCCCCAACTATTGCCCAGATTTTGACGCTCCCCTATTTTCAGTTGCAGACTCACAGACGCATGGTCTGAGAAGGTCATTGTTTCAATATTTGTACCCATAACCTCCTCAAGTAACCAGTGCTCCACTAGAAAAAAAATCCAGTCTGAAGTACGTCGTATGCACGGGGGAGTAGAATGTGTAGTCTCTTACATTATTATGTTGCATCCTCCATACATCTACAAGTTGATATTGATGCAGCTTCCTTTTCAGTTTGTTCATCCATACCCCTCCCGTCCCCCGTGCATGTATCTTTCCCAGGTTCCAGACAGAGATTGAAATCTCCTGCTATTATGGCCCCCCCCTCTTGAATTCCTCAAACTTCGCTAGAACTCGCAGTAGATATTTATTTGAGTTCTTATTAGGGCCGTATATATTTGCTAGTGAGCATTCTAAACCATTTAGTTTACCTCTTAGAAACAGAAAGCGCCCCTCTGGGTCGGTCATTCTCTCTTCTAGCTTAAACCTTACTTCCTTGGCAAACCCTATAGCGACTCCTTTTGCGCCACTAGTCGGAGAGTCTCCATAGAACCAAACTGAGAAATCCCTGGAAAAAATGTTTTGATTCTTACCAAGAAAGAGGAGTGTCTCCTGTAACAAGACCACATCTGCTTTCAAGAATTTCAATTCACCCAATATATTAGCACGTTTTATGGGGGAGTTCAGACCTCTTACGTTATATGAAATTAAATTTAAGCTAGACATCTTGTCTTACAGTAGTAGGAGGTTTACAGATCCAAACCGGCCGAAGGAGTAGGAGACGATAAGGTGAATGCTCTACTCTACCCCATTCCTACCCTCCTATTTGGGGTACAAAGGTCTCCCCATGACCCAACCAACCGAGACCCCACTTTCTCCTCCCGGTCCCACGGTTAGCCCCCTAGAAGTTGAACTCGGCCTGGCCACCATCAGAGCCGCTATTTCCCCTGGATTTTTTATGGGGTTCCCCTACGTGTTCCCCTACCCCTCGCTCCCCCTCCCCGCCCCCCCACCCCACACCAACCCACAGCCCACCTCCCTCCAGCCTCTTCAGGCACACTTTTACGTCTCTGAACTAATTTACAAAGTCCTTGAGCTTTTACATCTTCCTTCCTTCTGGTCTTTTCGGTTTGAGGACAGGTTACCATTGCTTGCGATATTTCATGACCGCCTATGTTTTCAGTTCTTTCCCACCAGCCCGGGATTTCTATTAATGGCACATTTAAGCAATTACAGAATTTTGGTGTATCCTCTGGGAACCTTAACACTGCAGAGAAGCCTTCTTTGTGTCCTGTTAAGCAAGCAGGGAAACCCCATGAGTATTGGACATTATGTGCTTTAAGCTGGGTCAACAGGGGCTTTAGGATTCTTCTTCTGGTTAAGGTGATAGGTCTGGGAAGACCTGCAGTGTTGTCTCTCCATATATCACTGGTTGATTATTTTTCAGGCATTCCCTAAACTGTTCTTTATCTTTAATATTATGGAATCTTGCAATGACATCTCTTGGAGTATCCCCAGCAATCTCATCAGATTTTCTAATCCAATGTATTCTTTAGAACTTGATTTTACTGGTTATGCTCGATGTCTTTACCATGTGCGCAAATATTTTGTCCATTTTTTCCTGCAGTTCCTCCTTTTCCCCTTGTATCTCCGGGAGACCTCTAATCCTGAGATTCTTCCTTCTGTTCCGGTTCTCTTGATCTTCAATTTTGTATAATATATGTCTCTGATCTTTCTGCATCTCATTTATTTGTGCTTTAAGATTAAGACTTCAGTGTCTTACACCCTTCTAACAATATGATGAATATCTTCATGCAGGGTTGCTAATTCCCCCTTTATGAATGTTTCTAATCTTGCAAACATTTCTGCCATTTCACTCTTGTTTGGTAGCTGTTTTTTTTGTTTGGGTTCCATTCTGGCCTCCTCCTCTGCTGCCGCAGGAACCTCACTACTCGCTAGGCTGGTATCTGCGTCTTCAAACTGTCTTCTTACGCCAGACTTTTGGGTTCCCTCCGTTGTTTTGTTTTTAGCCGCTACTTGTTTACCTGGGCTTTCTTTGCTCCCTTCTTGTACCATATATTTTTTAATAGTACCTGTGCTTACGCTTAACCTGGGAGGTTGGGGGGGTTCCCTGTAGCCCCCTTCACTGATTTACCTCTCATTTCTCTTTAGTACAGGCGCTTCCGTTGAAGTAGTTCAATCAGGTAACTCACGATTCAGTCTCCCCCAGCCTCCCACCTCTGTATCGTCAAACAACTTTGCTTTGGTCACTACGCGAGTGAAACTTACCAATGAGCATCCACCAGTGACAGGAGGTCTATGCAAACATCAATTTTTGTTGTCTCTGTACACCTCTACCTGGGAGGGATACATTTTTAGATATAGGCCAGTCTCGCTGGTCTTTGTGTTTTCCGGTGTAATCAATTCTCCATGTTGCTATACAGGCGCCTTTACTCTTTTCTCTCCCCTCCTTTTTTTTTATATGATCTTAATTTTCCCAGTACAGTTTAAACAGTCACCTTTTACGTAGCAGGTATACCTAGTTAGTGTTATTGTGATATCACGTAATTTACTTTGCAATCATCATATCTACAATTCAGTGAGGAAATCTTTGATCTTCCAATCCTATATCTAACGTTTTCGTACCCTGGATTCACCATACACCACACGACTATATCGGTCAGACTCGTGTTCACACCACCTCACTTCAACAGCTTTAACATTTATTCCCTTAGCTTGTTTATCAGTGACAATGTTACTTGTTGTTTTGGGCATCCCATCCCGAGTGACCTTCTCTCTCTTTCCTCAGCTGCTGTGTGCTCCCAGCCTCAGCCGTCGTGACCTGTCAGCTAGGTCTATAGCTCATGCTCCGTAAATCCGTGCAGCTTCTCCCAGTTTGATGGAAGCACAAGGAGTCAGGTGCATGCCCAACGCTCTGGGGGACGAGGATCTTCTGCCCATTGTGGTAGCAATTACCGTTATGGGACCCGCAGTGGGATCATATGGAGCTAGTGAGCGGGGGAGCGGGGGGGAGTCGGCCGGGACAGGAGACACGGAACAGCCCTTCTCTAGTCGGCCATCCCAGGGGGGAGGATCACAGGCTTCGGGGAATCAGCTGCCGCTCCGACACAGCGTCCACATCCGGTCCCTCTGTCAGATCACTTCCATTTCTTTATCTCATTTAGCATTTCTATTTTAAGCGCCACTATTTATCCCATGATCTATGTACATTGCAAGGATTTTAACCACTTGCTTACTGGGCACCTAACCCCCTCCTGCCCAGACCAATTTTCAGCTTTCAGCGCTGTCCCACTTTGAAGGACGCGGTCATGCTACATTGTACCCAAATTACATTTTTAGAATTTTTTCCCCACAAATAGAGCTTTCATTTGGTGGTATTTGATCACCTCTGGGGTTTTTATTTTTTGTTAAAAAAAATGAAAAAAGACAGAAACTTTTGAATAAAAATACAAAACAGTTTTATATTTTGTTATAAAATTTTGCAAACAGGTAATTTCTTCATTGATGTACGCTGATGAAGCTGCACTGATGGGCACTGATAGGCTGCATTGATGGGCACTGATAAGGCAGCACTGGTGGGCACTTATAGGTGGCACTGGTGGGCACTGATGAGGCATCACTGATGGGCACTGATGAGGTGGCACTGGTGGGTACTGAGAAGTGGCACTGGTGGTCACTGAGTGGTGTCACTGAGAGGTGGCACTGAGAGGTGGCACTGATGGGTGGCACTGAAGGGCATTGATAGGTGGCATTGAATGGCACTAATAGGTGGCACTGATAAGTGGAACTGATAGCTGGCACTGATGGGCACTGATGTCTGGCAGTGATGAACAGTGATGGGCACTGGTAGGTGACACTGATAGGCAGCACTGCTAGGTGGCACTGATGAGGCATTGATTGGCACCACTGGTGGGCATCAGGGTCAGCTGCTGCACCTGCAGGGTTCTAATGAGGAAAGCTGCAGGGTGTGCATCCCTTTAGACATAATTTCCTATAGACATTTTTGTTGCAGGGGATGCCTGATATCTGACTTGTATCTTAAGCTGGCCATACATTATCCAATTTTCTTATTCAATTTCCTTTAGATTTACATTCAACTATGTAGTACAAGGGCCTGCCTGATTGCACACAAATTGAAAGTGTTTAGATTTGACCTCATAGTATAAGGTTTTAGTAAATCTAAAGGAAAACTATAGAAGAAAATGTTATAATGTATGGCCAGCCTTAGTGTAGACTTCTGGGAAATCAGTGAGCCAATCACACAAGCAGGAAATGTTGTTTCTGGGAGGCGTTCTGTACACATTCTACCTCCAGGTAGCCATATTGCATTTTACAGAAAATTAGAGCACTGCAGATTAAAAAGGAAAGGTAATGTTTAATAACATTCAAATACAACATGACTTGTGTTGCAATTGTCTACACTGTATTTTTTTAATTTGCTTTTTTTTTCCACTTCCAGTTACCCTTTAAGTGTTTTTAACATTAACCACTTCAATACTGGGCATTTCCGCCCCCTTCCTGTCCAGGCCAATTTTCAGCTTTCAGCGCTGTCACATTTTGAATGACAATTGCGCGGTCATGCAAGGCTATACCCAAACAAAATTATTATCATTTTTCCCCCCACAAATAGAGCTTTCTTTTGGTGGTACTTGATCACCACTGGTGTTTTTATTGTTTGCGCTACAAATAAAAAAAAACGAAAATTTTGAAAAAAAATAAAGTTTTTCTTTGTTTCTGTTACAAAACTTCATAAATAGGTACTTTTCTCCTTCATTGATGAGCACTGATGAGGCTGCACTGACTGACACTGATGAGGCAGTACTGATTGGCACTGATAAAATGGCACTGATGAAATGGCACTGATGGGCACTGATGACAAGGCACTTATATGCAGCACTGATGGGCACTGATAGGCAGCACTTATGAGCACTGATAGGTGGCACTGATGGGCACTCATAGGCGGCACTGATGGGCACTCATGGGTGGCACTGATGGGGTTACACTGACAGACACTGATGAGGCAGTACTGATTGCCACTGATGAGGTGGCACTGATGAAATGGCACTGATGGGCACTGATGACGAGGCACTTATATGCAGCACTGATGGGCACTGATAGGCAGCACTGATGGGCACTGATAGGTGGCACTGATGGGCACTCATAGGCGGCACTGATGGGCACTCATGGGTGGCACTGATGGATACTCATAGGTGGCACTGATAGGTGGCGCTGATGGGTGGCACTGATAGATGGCACTGATAGGCAGTACTGATCAGGAGGCACTGGCATGCATCACTAATGGGAACAGAGTGCCATCCCTAATGGGCACTGATTGGCATGGATTGACATCCCTGGTGGTCTGCAGTGGGAATCCCTGGTGGTCTCCAGTGGGCATCCTTGACTGCACTGATAATCAATGTGCTGATTATAGGCGCAGACCCCCCCCGTCAGGAGAGGAGCCAATCGGCTCTCCTTCTACTCGCGACTGTCAGAGGGAATAGAGGAAAAGCTGATAAACGGCACTTGCTGGTTACCGTGTGATGAGCTGTGATCGGACACAGCTGATCACATGATAAAGAGCCTACGTCGTAGTTGCGGTGTGTCAAACTGACACACCACCGATCTCCACGCTGCATGCCCCCCACGGGCGCGCGCTAGCGACTTATCCTGCAGGACATCATAATACATCCAGTCAGGATAGTACAACCATTTACCAACCACCTTTTTTCTATATGGTGGCTGGGAAGTGGTTAAAGTGGTTCTAAAGGCTCAAGATTTTTTACCTTTATGCATTTTATGCATGAAGGTAAAAAAACCTTCTCTGTCCAACAGAGCCGCCCATTGCGATCCAGCGATGTGCACGAGATTGGGTGAGACAGCAGAGGGAGCCATTAGTCAAGTCAGGGAGCCAGTGAAAAGAGAGAGGGGGCAGGGCCGAGCCGCAACTCTGTGCGAATGAATATGCAGAGCAGTGGCTCAGGAGTGAGCCTGTCTGGGTGCCCTCATTGCACTGCTTGCTCTGAGGGTACTCGGCATGAGGAAGTGGCCAGGATAGCCAGCGGGAGACCCTAGTGTGACATGTTTGTTATTTAACCCTTTCATGCCTAAGCCTATTTCTGACATTTGGTGTTTACAAGTTAAAATCAGTATTTTTTGCTAGAAAATTACTTGGAACCCCAAAACATTATGTATATTTTTTGTAGCATAGAATCCAGAGAATAGAATAGCGATTGTTGTAATATTTTATGTCACACAGTATTTGTGCAGCCTTTTAAACGCAACTTTTTGGGGAAAAAGACACTTTCATGAATTTTAAAAAAACGAAACAGTAAAGTTAGCCTAATTTTTTTGTATAATGTGAAAGATAATGTTACGTCGAGTAAATAGATACCAAACATGTCACGCTTTAAAATTGCGCACACTCGTGGAATCGCGACAAACTACGGTACCTAAAAATCTCCATAGGCGACATTTTAAAAAAAAAATAATGGTTACCAGGTTAGAGCTAAAGAGGAGGTCTAGTGCTAGAATTATTTCTCTCGCTCTGATGATTGCGGCGATACCTCACATGTGTGATTTGAACACCATTTACATATGCAGGCATGACTTCCGTATGCTTTTTGCTGTATGAGCTTGTGGGAACGGGGGTGCTTTAAAATGTATTTATTTTTTAAAAATTTCATTTATTTTTATTTTTTTACATTGTGTTTTTTTTTTTTAAATGTTTTTATCACTTTTATTGCTGTCACACTCTTTATGCTATTCTTTTACTCCTTTGCACTTCAAAGTATTCAGATCGCCAAAAACGATGATTCTGAATAATATATATTTTTTAAAAACCGGCGCCATTGGCAGTCGAGTAAACAGAAAGTGACGTTGTGACGTCACTTCCGTGTTTACAGAGAGAAGACTGGAACAAAGCCATTTCCGGCTTTGTGCCAGTTTGTCTCTAGCCGCCGGAAGTGGTGAATTGAGGATCGGGTCTCCCGGTGGGATGGGAGACCCAGTAAGAGCAACGGAAGGCAAAGGGGAGATGTCCCCTCCTGCTCCTCTGGGATAACAACCGAGCGGCTTTTAGCCACATCGGTTGTTATCCCTGGATAGCCGATCGCCAATCGCCCGGTATAACCCAGTAAAGTCAAGGGCGCATATCTGCGTATGCTCAAGGGGTTAAAGAAAATGCATTTGATATAACTTTCATTTTTATAAAGTTATTGTGTCGCATGGTGACTGCATATGAAGTCTGTCTTTTTCTTATATACTGTAAGAATAAACCCCAATAAAAGTCTCACCCTTTTTTATCTCTTTTTCGCTCTTTAGCCGAGCATGCTATGATTTCTAACTGATTTTTTCTTGGAAATGCTTTAAAATGCCATTTTTTCTCAGTGAAAATGTCGCCCTGTGCCCTTACCTCGCAGTACTCTGTGCTGGCATAGCTGAGTAACAGGCACACTCCTCATCACAAATGTCCTCACATGGATTTCTATTGTAAAGAAGGTACGGAGGTGGGTCAAACCAGCTCTGCTACCTAGTATGAATTACTGAGAGCCATAGGACTATAGGTTTTGTCAATAGACATGTGCACACTGAAATATTTTGTTTTGGATTTTTAGTTTCATCTGAAAAATACATTTTTTAATTACTCCTGAAATTTGTTTTTATTTATTTTGTTTTGTTAAAAAAATGTATTTGTACCAAAAAAAAAATAAATTAAGGTTGAATCTGTCAGTTGAAGACTTATGGTATCTGTCGAATGTTCTAAGGAGATTCGACGAAGCAGCTAAACTGTATGACACCGGGATCGTACATTTCCAGTCGAATGCTCCGCCCACAAGCTATAGTAGAATTATAATGTTGTTTGACTAGTAATAATTATAATAATTATAATTATTATTACTAGTCAAAAAACATTGGAATTCTTCTATAGCCTATGGGCGGAGCATTTGACCGTAAATGTCCACTCGCGGCGATCGTATGCTTTTAGCTGCTTCGTCGAATCTTAATGTGGAAGCAGCGACCACTAACAGCTCTTTTACTATCGTCTCTATAATGTCGAATCTTTTCTCTCTATGTCGAATAATCGTGGAGAGTTAGGTTAGGCACATTCGACCGCAGGTTCAATGGGCACAGATCGCTATTGTCACCGTCATGTCAAATCTTCTATCTATCTATATCGAACTGTTGTCGCAACGATGCGAAAATGTAATGGATACGAAAATAAAGCATTTTTTTATTTCAGATCTTTCGGATTTCAGATTCTGCACGTTCGTTATCGTTTGGTTAAAAAAAACCCATAAAATTCAGATGAAAATGCATTCGGATGATAACGAATGCACATGTCTATTTGTCAATGAGCAAATGCAGCTTGCTTTAAGGTGCATTTCGTTTGAAAACAGTTTGAAGCGCTTTTAAGATCATTCACAGTTCAGTCCATCCAACCTGCCTTTGACTTCCTTCTGACTTACATTTCACCTACTTCTAAGCTGCATAAACCTGTTTTTAGATTCCCACTGACTTGAACAAAATCATGTCACCACTAGCCCAAGCATTGGTGTCTATTTGACTTTACAGTCATGTGTAGACATCCTACTCAGCTGCTGTAACAGGAAGGTGGAAGTAAGACTATGAACAAGGAGATTATCAATAAAATCGTGTTGATTTACTACAGGCAAAATGTAGTAAATCAGCAATGTAGCAATACCGCTAAAAATTGTAGATCACTGCCATTACTAGTAAAAAAAAAATAATAATAAAAATGCCATAAAAATGCCATAAATCTTTCCCATAGTTTGTAGTTTTTTTGTTTATAAAGCAAAAAATAAAAACCACAGAGGTGATCAAATATCACCAAAAGAAATTTGTGGGAAAAAAAGGATGCAAATTTTGTTTAGGTACAGCATTGCATGACTGTGCAGTTACCAATTAAAGCAATGCAGTGCCAAATTGTAAAACATGCTCTGGTTAGGAAGGGAGTAAAACCTTCCGGGGCTGAAGTGGTTAACCACTACTCTCTAAATTGGGACTTTTAGCCAGTTTTCTATACATTTACAAACTGATTTTCCAAGCCTGTAGACTTTACCTTACACATTAGCCATGTGTGGGGAACTGTGTCAAACGCTTTAGCAAAATCCAAGTATACCACGTCCACAGCCACCCCTTTGTCCAAGGTTTTACTTACCTCCTCATAAAAAGAAAATAGGTTTGTTTGACAAATTCCCTCTTTCATGAATCCATGCTGTCTGTTGCTTAAAGTATTTTTTTCCAGCAAAAACTCATCTATGTGGTCTTCTATTAAACTCTGGTATCTTCCTAACTATAGAAGTTAAACTTACAGGTCTATAGTTACTTGGTAAAGACTTTGATCCCTTTTTAAATATAGGCACTAGGGATGAGCCGAACACCCCCAGAACCTGCGAACAGATCGAAAGTTTGCGCAAACTTTAGAACCCCATTAAAGTCTATGGGACTCGAACGTTCAAAATCAAAAGTGCTAATTTTAAAGGCTAATATGCAAGTTATTGTCCTAAAAAGGGTTTGGGGACCCGGGTCCTGCCCCAGGGGACATGTATCAATGCAAAAAAAAGTTTTAAAAACGTCCGTTTTTTCGGGAGCAGTGATTTTAATTATGCTTAAAGTAATAAAAAAGTGAAATATTCCTTTAAATATCGTACCTGGGAGGTGTCTTTAGTATGCCTGTAAAGTGGCGTGTGTTTCCCTTGCTTAGAACAGTCCCTGCACAAAATGACATTTTTAAAGGAATAAAAGTAATTTAAAACTGCTTGCGGCTTTAATGTACTGTCGGGTCCCGGCACTATGGATGAAAATCAGTGAGACAAACGGCATGGGTACCCCCACAGTCCATTACCAGGCCCTTTGGGTCTTGTATAGATATTAAGGGGAACCCCGCACCCAAATTAAAAAAAGGAAAAGGCCCTATATAAAGGCCCCCAGGCCCTATATACTCTGAACAGCAGTATACAGGCGGTGCAAACAAGACAGGGACCGTAGGTTTGTTGTTAAGTAGAATCTGTTTGTAATTTTGAACTGGTACATTTTTAAAGTGTAGCTCCAGCCAAAAAATCTATTTTTAAGCTTTTTGGAAAACATAGGGAAGGGTTATCACCCCTGTAACATTTGTTTTGCTGTCAGTGCACCTCTTCAGAAGTTTTCACGTCACTTTCTGTCCCAATGACAAATGTTTTTTGAAAATTTGGGGTTTTTAGTGAAACAAGGATTGGTGATAAAGCATCAGTGAAGAGGAGACACGTTTTTCCCATATTAACTCTTACAGGAGAGAATTTCCCTTCCTAGGGGTAGATATCATTTGCAAGTAGGAGTCATTTGTAAGTTGGATGTTTGAAAGTAGGGGTCTGCCCTATATACTCTGCAGAAATTGGGGCATTAGGTGTTGGTGTTGCCACAACACTGTAAGCCCTCACAGTTACTCTTGGTGGGAGCAGGAACGGGTCGTGCTATGAAATATTAGATCAAGAATTGTAATTACATGCCCCTGTTGAACAGTGGTAGAAAAATTGGGCCTTTGGTGGTGGTGGTGGTGGTGGTGGTGCTGGTGCCACAACACTAAGTCCTCACAGTTACTCTTGGTGGATGCTGGAACGGGCCCTGCTGTGAAATATTAGATCAAGAATTGTAATTACATGCACCTGTTGAACAGGGGCAGAAAAATTGGGCCTTTGGTGGTGGTGGTGTTGCCACAACACTGTAAGCCCTCACAGTTACTCTTGGTGGGTGCAGGAATGGGCCCTGCTGTGAAATATTAGATCAAGAATTGTAATTACATGTCCCTGTTGAACAGGGGCAGAAAAATTGGGCCTTAGGCACTGGTGCCACAAAACTGCAACCCCTCACAGATACTCTAGTTGGAGTGCAATAATGAGCCCTGCTGCAAAGTATTGCATCAAAAATTGTAATTACACGCCCCTGTTAAACAGGGGCTGAAAAATTGGGCGTTGGGCACTGGTGCCACAACACTGCAACCCCTCACAGATACTATAGTTGGAGTGCAGGAATGAGCCCTGCTGCAAAGTATTCCATCAAAAATTGTAATTACACGCCCTTGTTAAACAGGGGCAGAAAAATTGGGCCTTGGCCACTGGTGGCGGTGCCCAGAACCAAAAATGTTCTTACAAGCTATCAGCATGAAAATTCACTCAGAATAACAGGATAGTCACTCAGCATCAGCATAGGCAGTCTTGAAGGGATCTCACATTAAAAAAAAATCATTCTGTTACATCAGCATCAGGTGCTGGGTAGCTGGTGATCCAAGACCGATTCATTTTTATGAAGGTCAGCCAATCGACCGATTTGGTGGACAGGCGCACCCTGTTATCGGTTACAAAGCCTCCAGCAGCACTGAATGTGCGTTCCGAAAGAACACTGGATGCAGGACAGGCCAGTAGCTCAATTGCATACTGTGCAATCTCTGGCCAGTGATCCATCCTCAAGACCCAGTAACCCAGAGGATTTTCAGTGGGAAAGGTGTCCAAGTCTGATCTTGCCCCTAGGTAATCCTGCACCATGTGAATCAGACACTGGCGATGGTTGCTGGAACCAATCAGACCTTGGGGCTGTGGACTAAAAACACATCGGTCAGACGGCCACTTTCTCGCTCCTTCTGTGACTGACCGAAGCCTTAGCAACACATTGTCCAGGAGGACCAGGAAATTGTAACCTCCCAGGCTCTGGAAACGCATTGCACAAACCTTTCTGCAAGGCCTCCCGAAGATGTTTCATCCTCTGCTCCCTCTGCAACGGCAAGATAAGGTCCACAACCTTACCCTTGTAACGTGGATCAAGGAGGGTTGCCAGTCAGTAATCATCCCTCCCCTTGATACCACGAATACAAGGATCCTTCCGCAGGCTTTCCAGGATCAGGGAGGCTATGCAGTGTAGTTTTGCTGAGGCATTCGGTCCAGAGTCCTCTGGGTCACTAAAGACGACATGGTCCGCAGCCACCTCCTCCCAGCCACGTACAAGTCCATGGGTTTCTTTGGACTTTAAATGATCCCTTGAAGACTGAAGTGTCACTGATGCATGCACTGTTACTCACTGCTCACCATCCTCGTGGCTTCCTCAAATGGTGACAGGACAGTGCACGCATCCTTGATCATAGCCCACTGGTGTGGGGAAAAAACCAAGGTCCCCTGACCCCGCCCTGGTGCCATAGTTGCATAGGTATTCATTGATGGCCCTCTGCTGTGTGTGCAGCCGCTGCAGCATGGCCAACGTTGAGTTCCACCTGGTGGGCATGTCACAGATTAGGCGGTTCTTGGGCAGGTTAAATTCCTTTTGGAGCTCAGCCAGCCGAGCACTGGCATTATATGACCTGCAGAAATGCACACAGACTTTCCTGGCCTGTCTCAGGACATCCTGTAAGCCCGGGTATCTGCCCAAGAACCACTGCACCACCAAGTTAAGGACGTGAACCAAACAGGGCACATGGGTCAGTTGTTCCTGTCGGAGGGCGGAGAGGAGGTTGGTGCCATTGTCGCAAACCACCATACCTGGCTTAAGCTGGCATGGCATCAACCACCTCTGAACCTGCCCCTGCAGAGCTGAGAGAATCTCTGCCCCAGTGTGGCTCCTGTCCCCCAAGCACACCAGCTCAAGCACCGCATGGCATCTTTTTGCCTGCATGCTTGCATAGCCCCTTGAACGCCTACAGAGCACCACTGGTTCCAAGGACAAATCAGCACAGGAAGAGGCCATGGAGGAAGAAGAAGAGGAGGGGTGGAGGAGAGAGGTGTGGCAGAATCACCACTAGTAGAATTTTGGAGGTGTGGTAGCGGAACAACCTCCAACACTACTGCACCCTGTCCTGCATCCTTCCCAGCTGCCAGAAGAGTCACCCAGTGCGTGGTGAAATATAGGTAACGTCCCTGTCCATGCCTGCTGGACCATGAGTCATCGGTAATATGCACCTTACCGCTGACTGCCCTGTCCAGCGAGGCCAAGACATTGCCTTCCACATGCTGGTAGAGAGCCGGAATCGCCTTCCATGAGAAAAAGTGGCGTTTGGGAACCTGCCACTGAGGAACCGCACATTCCACAAACTCACGAAAGGGGGAAGAGTTTACCAACTGAAAAGGCAGCAGTTGAAGTGCTAGCAATTTAGCCAAGCTATTCAACCGCTGGGTATGTGGATGGCTGGGAGTGAACTTCTTTCGGCGGTGCAGCAGCTGGGGCAGGGAAATTTGCCTGGTACAATTTGACATTGGTGTACCAATAGTAGATTGCCCGCAAGTACTTGGCTGTGACACACCTAATTCTACACCTTCATTCCTCTCAGTGCAGGTTTCAGAGAGGACTGAAGGTATAGTGGGGTTGGAGATCCCAGCTGATGAGGAGCAAGGAGAGGTCCGCTTTGTTCTTTGGTGTGGGTCTTTTAGGTACGCTTGCCAACGAACTGCATGGCAGGTTGACATATGTCTGGTCAAGCATGTGATGCCCAAGCAGGTGATGTTTTGGCCACAGCAGATACGCTTGAGACATATGTTGCAGATAGCAGCGGTGGGATCTGATGCACTCGTCTCAAAAAGGCCCACACCAAAGAACTTTTGGAATAACGTGCAGAGAGAGCAGCGCCCTGCACATGCGGAGCTCTGCTGTGTGATTCAGTCGGTGTGCTGCCCTTAAGCTGGCCCCTGGAAGGCATCCTGCTTTGTTGGAGATGTGCCTCCTCCTCCTCTCTCCTATCAGGCACCCACGTGGAGACTATGACCTCATCATCCCCTCCCTCCTCATCACTCCTCATCCTCAAACATGGCAGTATGCTGCAGCTGGGGGAACATGACTGCCAGATTGCTGTCCTTCTTGGGCATCCCCTCTCTCTGGGCTCACGTTACTGCCTTCCTCTAGCTGGGTACCATCATCGGAGCCTTCAAAACACTGGGCATCTTCCTGGAGCATGTACCCAACACTGTGGTCAAACAGTTCGGGGGACTCCTCAGGAGGACATGGTGGGGCTAGGGAAGGAGTGACTGATGCCATTGAGCTGAGGGAAGAGGCTGTGTTGTCAGCTGCGTTGCCAGACAAAGCACCCTGAGCCTTGGTGAACGAGGATGAGGAGGATGAGGATGGCTTGGTCATCCATTCTCCCAAGTCTTCCGCATGTTGCGGCTCAACACGGCCAGCTGCCGAAAAAAAGGACAAGCGTGTCCCACGGCCACGTGCTGATGAGGATGCACCGTCTCCACGACCAGCACTGTTGCCTCTAGACACAGAGCCTGCTTGCCCTCTTGTATTGGCTTGTGACTGTTTGTCTCTCCTTGTTGGACTTCCAGACATACTAATGGCCTGCAGTGAGATGTAGCTGCACAAAGCTGTGATGTATATATATATACTGACATTGCAGCTAGCAGAATCAACTGCCTGCCTGTAGTATTATTAGTATGAGAACACCAGCAATTGTCTTCAGGTAGCTTTAGGTGCACACTGTGCAGAGTACACAGTACACTAACTGTAAATACTGCAGCTGCCTGCCTGTGGTATTAATATGATCAGAACAACAGCAATTGTCTTCAGGTAGCTTTAGGTGCACACTGTGCAGAGGACACAGTACACTAACTGTAAATACTGCAGCTGCCTGCCTGTGGTATTAATAGGATCAGAACAACAGCAATTGTCTTCAGGTAGCTTTAGGTGCACACTGTGCAGAGGACGTACTACACTAACTGTAAATACTTCAGCTGCCTGCCTGTGGTACTAATAGGATCAGAAGAACACCACCAATTTTCTTCAGGTAGCTTTAGGTGCACACTGTGCAGAGGACACAGTACACTAACTGTAAATACTGTAGCTGCCTGCCTGTGGTACTAATAGGATCAGAAGAACACCAGCAATAATCTTCAGGTAGCTGTAAATACTGTAAAAACACCTGCCTGCCTGTCAGTAGGAAGAGAATAACAGGAACGGATCTAGCTAAACTGAATACAGTGTATATATATATATATATATATATATATATATATATATATATATATATATATATATATATATATATATATACACAACAACTAGGATGCATATATGTACACAATACACTGTAAGTGCAGCTAACTGACTCGCTTGCCTACTCTATCTAACTTAAATTAAATGACACTGTCTCTCTGTCTATCTCTTTCCTGCCGCAACACACTACACAAGGCCGCCACGCAGGTGGCCTTATATAGTGTGGGGCATGTACTAAACCCCCTGAGCCATAATTGGCCAAAGCCACCATGGCTTTGGCCAATTACAGCTCTCTGTACAGACAGCACTGTGATTGGACAAGCATGCGGGTCATAGTGCATGCTTGGCCAATCATCAGCCAGCAATGCACTGCGATGCCGCAGTGAATTTTGGGCCATGATGCACCACTTGAATTTGGCGCGAACGGCCCATAACGAACTCGAAGCTCATCCTTAATAGGCACCACATTGGCCTTATGCCAATCCAGTGGTACTATTCCAGTCATTAACGAGTCCCGAGGTTAGGATCTGTGGGTGTAAATGCCATTTGATGCAGGTGCTTTACCCACCTTTATTCTGTCTAAATATTTCTGGACCATATCACTTTTGAGCCATTGTGGATCATTTGGGGCTGTGTCAATACCATCTTCATTAAGGACATGAGCTCCCCCATGCTCCTTTGTATACACAGAGCTGAATAATGTATTTAAGAAATTTGCCTTCTCTTTGTCCCCAGTCACCCACTCTAGATTATTTTGTAAAAGGCCTACATGCTCAGACCTGACCTTTTTACTATTAATATAGTTGAAGACTTTTTGGGCATTTGTCCTACCAACTTTTGAAATCCATCTTTTGTTTTGAATCTTTGCAGCCTTGATTTCCTTTTTACATATTCTGTTACATTCTTTGTAACATTTGAACGATGATAGTGTTCCTTCATTTTTATATTTTTCAAAAGCTCTTTTCTCATTATTTATAGTTTTTTTTAACTTTGACCGTGAGCCACATAGGTTTTATTTTTTAACCTTTGAAACTTATCGTCTATAGGAATTTACTTTTCAGTGAGTTCACATACAGTCTTTTTGAAGCATTCCCATGTCTGTCCTGTGTTCATTGATGCCAATATTCCCTCCCTGTCTAAGTCTTGGAGAGCAGCCCTCATTCTTGGAAAATTTGGATAAATGCAATGTTATGGTCACTGCTACCCAGATGTTCTTTTATATGAACATTAGTAATAAGCTCTGCAGTGTTTGATATTACCAGAACCAGCAGAGCATCATTCCTAGTTGGGGCCTCTATGAATTGTACCATAAAATTGTCTTGTAATAGGTTTATACATTTTTGCCCTTTAACGGTTCCAGCAGTCCCATTACTCCAGTCAATTTCTGGGTAGTTAACCCCCCCCCCATTATTATCACTGTCCCAGGCCTTGCAGTCCTTTCTATCTGTGCAAGGAGCTGAGTCTCCACCTCCTCATTAACACTGGGAGGTCTATAACAAACTTCAATGATAACCTTTGTATAGTGCACCCATATACAGTTCCACTCATAATGCTTCAGTCTCATCCCACTCTCCATTAACTAGGTCCTCTTTCACACTTGCTTTGAGATCACTTCTCACATAGAGACAGACATCACTACCTTTCTCTTTTACCCTTTCTTTCCAAAAGAGAGCATAGCCAGGAATATTATCAGCCCAGTCATGTGAAGATTAAGCAATACTAATTAAATTATAGCTTTCTTCATGCACCAAAGCTTCCAACTCACCTATTTTGCTTGGCAGGCTTTTGGCATTGACGAACGAACACTTTTATTCATTGTCACATTTTGCACACGTATTTTGCATATGTTTTATTTTAGTATAAGTAGTAGCATTTCCAATGGTTGTTTGTAACATGGGAACCTTCATAGTACCTGCCATAGCCCTCCCTCATCTTTCCCCATTCTACCTATTCTACCCACCAAACACAGAATATTTAGTTTTACTTTAGATGTGTATAACCTGCATAGATGAGCAATGAAGACCACCAGATGGAATGTTGGGGATGCTACCCTTCAGACAATGGGGTTGATTTACCAAAGGCAAATAGACTGTGCACTTCGCAAAAGCAGTTGCAGTCTGCAAGTGCAGTTGCTCCAGAGCCTAGTAAATACCTAAAAGAATACATAGAATACCTAATTATATGCAAGGAAAATGTTTAAAAAATTGCTTTTTTGCTAGCACATGACTGGATGATGGAAGTCAGCAGAGCTTCCCCTCATTTACTAATCTTTGAAGCATCTGCACTTGTAAAGTTCACAGTCTATTTGCCTTTAGTAAATCAACACCATCAGAACTGCAGGCTGGCTGTCTTTTCTTCTTCTTGGTCAGGATATTCTTTTGTTTCCAACATATTCTTTCATAATTCATAGAATTCATAAACTCATAATTCATAAACTCCTCTGGATAGATCAAACAAGTGAAGTCAGGTAAACAGTATGTCTAGCGAAAACATTTTTTCTTATGGTGGCCATACACTGAGCAATATTATATATGATCATATAGTCAACTGATTTACTGTCTGAGGGAAAAAATACAACTGTAAGATTAATCAGGCACCAATATAATAATGAAAATCATTCAATACAATTTTATCACATATTCAAACTCAATCGAAAGCAAGTTTAGAATATAATATTAAGAATCAATTGACCCATTCCTATCCTATGTGATATACTTATATGTGACATAATGGGGTTGATTTAACAAAACTGAAGAGTGCAAAATGTGGGTCAACTGTGCATGGTAACCAATCAGCTAACTTCAGTTTGGTCATTTAAAGTGATTGTAAAGTCTCGTTTTTCTTTTCTCTAAAAATTACAAGTGCACAGGGCAGCCCAGATCCTCCTCTTCTTGGGTCCCTCTTCAGCTCTCATGGCCCCTCCCTCCTGTTGAGTGCCCCCACAGCAAGAAGCTGTGGGGGCACCCAAGCCGAGTCACAGCTCCCTGTGTCCATTCAGACACGGAGCCCGGTTCAGCACTGCCCCTTTCTCTTCTGATTGGCTAACTGATTTTGATTGACAATAGCGGGAGCCAATGGCGCCGATGTTGTGCTTTAGCCAATTAGGAGGAGAGTCCTGGACAGTCGAGGAACCTGTGGACATCGCTGGAGAGAGATGGGGCTCAGGTAAGTATTAGGGAGTGCTGGAGCGGCTGCTGCACACAGAATGCATTAAGATAAAAAACCTTCTGACTTTACAACCACTTTAAAGGGGTTGTAAAGGTTTGTGTTTTTTTTCACCCTAATGCATCCTATGCATTAAGATGAAAAAACACCTGGCAGTGACCGGCCCCCCAGCCCCCCCGCTTTACTTACCTGAGCCCTGGAACTTGACCCACGGGGACGCGCTGTCTCTCTGCCCTGGGTTCTCGGCTCTTGATTGTATAGATTGATTGCAGCGCAGCCATTGGCTCCCACTGCTGTCAATCAAATCCAGTGATGCCGACACTGGGGGTGGAGCCGAGTCCTGCTTTCGGCGTCTATGGATGCCGAATGCTGGATTCGGGAGCTCGCCGGCAAGGTAACCCCCCCGGAGAAAGCTTCTCCCAGGGGGTTATCTGATGTGGCGAGGAGCCGCGAAAGCCCCCGGGGGACCCCAGAAGAGCAGGTTTGGGGTCAATCTGTGCAAAACGAGCTGCACAATCACTTTAAGCTTTGAGCAAAAAAAGCCCTGAAAGCTGACAGCTGCACCAGATTTTGCACTCTCCAGTTTTAGTAAATCAGCCCCACTGTCATTTACAAAAAACACAGAACTATTAAAAAGGTATCTGTATAATGATGTACCTGTACACTAATGTTTTTTATTTGGTACTAATTAAGCAATATGCATTTTCACCTATCATTCTTGTTTTTTTTTGCAAAAGATATTTCAATATCTTTTATGTATTCACAACTTGGATATGTTACATACAAATAAAAGCAAAATGTTACTAAAGGTAGTTAAATGCTTTCAAATTAATAGTATGTATTCATTAATAGATTATTTAAAAATCCCCCACATTAATAAAATGAATAACCAGAAACACATGAAAAGATTGCTAGGTACGCCATACATCTAATGATCATATAAAGCTATTTACTTTCCTATGATCAGATTTCCAGCCCATTCAGAATAATTTGGATGAAATCAATCAGTTCTGATAGAAACCGAGGTTAGGAAGAAGACACGGTATGCGTCTTTTTAATTATTCATACATTCAATCATATTGCACAATTCTGTGAAGAATCATTTAATCAGAACAAGTATCATGTAACAAATATAATACACATTAATGCTATTGCTTTTTTGTATAAATAACTGGTTTATTTGTACAAATAATCAAATAGATTTTAACCTGTATTAATCATATGCTTTCTCTATACTGAGATAAGTGTAATATAATACACATTAATGTAATTATGATTATTACTATTATTTTTATTTAGAGTACTGGTTGGTATGCACAGAGATTTTATCACAGGTTTGGCTGAAATTGTATGTTTTTTTTGCTGTTTCAATACTTCTCTTCTGTTTTTATTCATGAACTACTTAATCAAGCATTTTCCAGACCTGTCCTCGGGCGTCACTACTATTTCATTTTATGTAGTTTGCTCCCAGGAGCCAAAGTGGATTTATCTTATTGCTAGGGCCTTAACGATTCCACCCTCTATCCTTTAGGAAGAGACGCACACCAAACTCTTTAGTAAGGCCTGAAGACAGGTCTGAGGACACAGGAGATTCAGTAAAGCCAAGCTGTCTTTACAGGATCTGAAACCATTAGCATAGAACTTTCCTACAAAGGTTTCTGCAGTGTCAAACCTGTACTGTTTTCTACCAGGACTCAAGAGATAAAAATTGATGTAGACACATGTTTAAGCTTTCTCAGCATAAAATAAACATGGATAAAGCTAGGATATAAAACCTCACTATTTCTTGCAGCTTATATATTGTGCAGACATTTCATGCACAGAGTACATAGGCATCAACATCAGTCATCACAGAGTCCCCACCGATGTCATACTGGAACAAAGTCTCACTTATGGTTGTGACGCAGCAATTCTGTCCTACAGTCCTCTAATCCCCCCCCCCCCACCCCTGGAGACTAGTACATTTACGCGTAACTCTAAACTGTTAACGTAGAACTATAGGAAAAACTTTTATTTTTCATTTTGGATGGGGGGGGGGGGGGGTAATAACCACTGTGAGATTTTTTTCACCATCTGTGTCCCATTGCAGAGATTCCTCTTCACTTCCTGTCCCATAGCCAAACAGGAAGTGAGGAGAAATCCCTGAAAATTATGGAAATTTCTTGGGGACCTCTAGGTCCCCAGAACTTTTGTACCCATTGGAAGATTTCCCCTCTATTACTTTTCTGGGGACAACCCAAAATTTGTGATTTTTTTTTTGCTTTTACTTTCAAGGATAATAGTAAACAGGTCAAATAGAGAGGGTGAATCTTCCTAATAGGAACGCAGACAGCAATAAAACCTGACAAGTATTCAAATCCCTCAGCACTCTATTCAAAACTGAAAAAAATGTTTTGCCTTTAGTTATACTTTAACTGTAGGGCTTCTAAAGCATCGCCTATTGAGAATTTTGGATACCTTAGTTTTTGTAATTTCTCAGACCTGCACAGTTTTAAAGCTTGACATGTTTGGTATCTATCGCCACAACCCCATCTTTTATATTTTAAAAAATTGGGTATCATATTGTATTTTTTCACACTAAAATTAATATTAGTGTATTTTTTCCCGAAAATATGCACATGTTAAATATTTGCACAAATATCATGTGACTACCACCACTTGATCCTCCAGGGTCTCTAATATCTGGAAATATATACTTTTTGGGAGGGTTTAAAGTAATTTAAGCAAAAAATTGCAAAATATAAACATATATGCGAAAAATAGAAAAAAACGCTTCAGTAGACAAGTGGTTAAAGTGACCCTGTCTTGAAACTGCATGTGCGTATAAAACATATGCCTGTACAGAATAATATGAGTACTTACCTCTTCTCCTGCTTGAATTGCCAAATGTGTCTCTATTGCAGAGGAAACTGGTTGACGTCCTCTTCAAAAGCCAACACTTCCAGGAGTGTCAATCTTCTGGTTTCCTTCTGTGCTCAGTGCTTTGATAAGTTGGCCCTTCTACCTTACCTCATTATCCTGTTGTGTTAAAGGGGTCAACAGAGGAAACCAATGAGTGTCATGGAGAACCATGAGATTAACACTCCTGAAAGTGTTGGTTTCTATAACAGACTTTAGCTGGCAACTCATCTTCAATAGAGCACATTTTTATTATTATTATACAGGATTTATAAAGGGCCAACTTTACACGTGAGGGCAGATGGCATGGTTACAATATAATTAAATACAGTAGGAATCAGAGTCCCTGCTCGTTAGAACTTACCATCTACATGGGAAGGTCAAGTGATACCAAAGGGGTTAACTGTGGGGGGTGGACTGATTGAGAAAATAAAATTATAATTGTTAGGTGGACATTCAGCAGAGCAGTAAGAGAAGCAAGTGTTCACATTGCAAATTGGACGGTTTCTACTCCTTTAGTAAGCCAGTACTATTGGTGGGCGGCACAGTGGTGTAGTGGTAGCACTCTCGCCTAGCAGTAAGAAGGGTCACTGGTTCGAATCCCAACCACGACACTACCTGCTTGGAGTTTGCATGTTCTCCCTGTGCCTGCGTGGGTTTCCTCCGGGTACTCCGGTTTCCTCCCACACTCCAAAGACATGCTGGTAGGTTAATTAGATCCTATCTAAATTGTCCCTAGTATGTATGAATGTGAGTTAGGGACCTTAGATTGTAAGCTCCTTGAGGGTAGGGACTGATGTGAATGTACAATGTATATGTAAAGCGCTGTGTAAATTGACGGCGCTATATAAGTACCTTAAATAAATAAAATAAAATAAATAAATAAATTCTACATTATACTGTGAAGAACATTTTCCTTGTCAAAAGAAGTTTATTGAGTATTCAATGTTATAAAGATACATAAAGTAAGTTTACAAGGATCTATAAAGTAAGCTCATTGTTTTACAGTAGGGTTTTTATAGGTAAATATCATGAAATTTCAAATATTAAACATTGGGTTCACGTAAACCTAAATTAAAGATATATATCATTTCCTTAGTTACTTTTGTAGGTATTTAAATGATTTATACCTACTATACATATTGTTTACAAGTAGAGTGTATATAGGTCAAATAAATTCTGATAATGAGCTTTAATCGTAAGGTGGAGAAAAGGAAAGAGAAAGAAGAAAAAGGGTTGAAAGGTAGAGGTATGGTCCACAAGGTTGTCCCGCTCGTCAGTTTATTATTCTTTTTAGTTCTCTTTGAAGCCTTAGAATGGGTGTCTCTATAAGTCATTTAATCTGTTACCATGGCAACAGGACAGAGTCATTAAAGTTTGACAGGAACTGTTGTTTTATCCAAGGATGCCAAAGTTTTTCAAATTTTGGAATTTGATTTTGATCGATGGCTACCATCTTAGCATGGGACATTGTATTATTCATTCTGTGAATTGTTTCTGCTAGTACCAATGTAGGAGATTTCCATGCCTTGGCCACTGTTTGTTTTGCAGCCGTTATTAGTTGGATCATAAGTTTGAATTGAGAGAGTGTTAACCATTCCGGTTTTAGATTAAGTAAAGTTAAATATGGATCTGGTTGTATTATTTTTTTAAATATTTTAGATGCAATCACGAAGACTTCCTTCCAGAAGGTTTGGATTACTGGGCACGTCCACCATATGTGTAAATATGTGCCTATTTCTGGGCATCCTCGAAAACAAAGAGCTGAGGTATTAGGTGAATATTTTGCCACTCTAGCGGGTACAAGGTACCAGCGAGTTAGGACTTTATAATTTGTCTCCAGTGCTAAGATGTTGGGTGAAGATGACTTAGATGTGAGCCATATGTTAGACCAGTCCGTGTCTTCTAAAGTTCGTCCCAGGTCCTCCTCCCACCTCTGAACGTAAGAGGGTCTATTAAGATTTGCTACTCCATATAATTGATTATAAAGTGATGAAATTGTACCTTTAGCAAATGGATCTTTTGTACAGATTGATTCAAAAATGGATAATTGGGATAATGGTGTATCCCCCTTTAGGAATGGTGTATAGAAATTTTTGATTTGGAGATATCTAAATATCTCAGAGTTTGGTAGATCATATTTTTCTTTAAGCGATGGGAATGAAAGGAATGATTTAGATGCTATGAAGTCATTTAGTGTCTGAATGCCTGATGTTGTCCAAGCTTTAAAAGAATTTGGGTAGATCCATGCCGGATAAAAGGCCGGATTTCTGATAAAAGAAAGGAGAGGATTGTGTGGAGATTGTAACTGATATTTGGTTTTTAGTTTATCCCAGAGAGATAAGAAGTGTTTAGTTATGGGATTATGAATTTTAAAGCGGTCTTTAGGATCAAGCCATAATAAATTTGATATTAATAGAGGGTCATTTTCTGAAGCCTCTATAAATACCCATAATGGGATTTCCTGTTTTGCATGGTATTTGGACAGACTGGCCAAATGTGCTGCTCTGTAGTAGTTAGTAAAATTAGGGTATCCCAGGCCCCCTTTATTTTTGGGAAGATGTAGTGTGTGTATAGGTATACGTGGTTTAGAAGAGCCCCATATAAACGAAGTTGCTCTTTTTTGTACTATTCTCAAAAAATAGGAAGGAATTGGAATAGGGAGGACTCTGAATAGATAAAGCAATTTGGGTAGAATAGTCATTTTGATTGCATTAATCTTCCCTATCCAGGATAAAGGAAGTTGCGACCATTGTTTTATTAGATTTGTGATCTGTCTTAATACAGGAGGATAATTGGTTGAGAATAAGTCAGAATGAGATGCTGTTAAATGAATTCCAAGATATGGGATTGATTTTTCTGCCCATGTGAATGGGAGTGCAGCCCTAGCCGGGATCAATTCCATGTTTGTGAGTGAAATATTAAGCACTAGGCATTTCTTAGGATTAATCATAAGGCCGGATAGGGCTGCAAACCCATCAAGAGCTGGTATTAAGTTAGGACCAGAGACCTGTGGTGATGATAGAAAAAGTAATATATTGTCTGCAAATATACATAATTTGTGTGTAATACCTCCTACTTCAATGCCAGTTATAGTTTGGTTTGTTCTGATGTATTGGGCCATGGGTTCGAGTATAAGGGCAAATAATAAGGGAGATAATGGGCAACCCTGTCGGGTACCTCTTTCGATATTAAAGGCTTCAGATTTGTATCCAGCATATTTTATATAGGCTTTGGGTTTATTATATAATGCTTTGATCCATGTTAAAAAGTGGGGTCCAAAACCCCATTTTTGTAATGAATATTGCATATATTGCCAGGATACTGTGTCAAATGCCCTCTTAATATCGAGAGATAGAAAACATAAAGGGATTTTCCGTTTTTTAGCAATATGTGCCAATAACACTGCCCTGCGTATATTATCGCCTGCCTGTCTATTTGGCATGAAGCCTACTTGATCTCTATGTATTAATTTTCCTATAATGCTATTGAGGCGTTTTGCTATTATTTTTGCTAATAATTTAATATCGAGGTTTAACAGAGAGATAGGCCGATAATTCACACAGGAAGTATCATCAGAAAGGGGTTTTGGGATCATACAAACAATTGCTATTAGTGTTTCTTGCCGAAAAGAATGTCCATCTAGAAGTTTGTTAAACCTTTCAGTGAGAATGGGAGAGAGTATTTCTGAGAATGTTTTATAGTATATAGCCGAGTAGCCGTCTGGGCCTGGTCTTTTGTTAAGTTTTAGGTCTTTTATGGCGTTAGCAACTTCATCTATAGTTATAGGCTCATCCAAACTGCTTTTTTGATTCTGAGATAACTCAGGTAAGGTTATTTTTGAGAAGAAGGATTCAGCCTCTGTAGGATTAAATTCATTGTTTGTCTTGTATAAAGTTGCAAGATGTGAGTGAAATTTATGGACTATTTTAACTGGATTACAAGTGTAAACATTTTTTGATAATTTCAAACGTATTGGTTTGAAAGATTTGTTAGTTGAATTTAATGCCCGAGCCAAATATGTACCTGGTTTGTTTGTATTCATGTAGAAATTGTGTTTGGAGCGTTTGAGGGATTTATCAACTGACTCAGTGAGAAATAGATCGAATTCCAATCTAGATTTTTCCAGATGAGATTTTGTACTCTGAGATGGATTATCTTGAAATGATATGTAGGCTGCATTAAAATTGAGTTCTATTTTTTTTGCTAGATTTTTGCGTTCCCGTTTAAATAGTGCCATTTGTCTTTGTATTGTACCACGCAAGACAGGCTTATGAGCTTCCCACAGTGTTATTGGGGAGATGTCTGTTGTATTATTAATTGATATGTATTCCTTTAAAGCTTGTTCAATGGCCATCTGATGTAGTGGGTGTTTGAGCATTATGTCCGGTAAGTACCACGTTGGGTCATGCGCTTTTGGTATGGCTGAGGCTATAGTAGTGTATACTGCATTATGGTCAGACCACGGAATCGGAATTATATCTGATGCAATAATTTCTGGTATCATTCCTATTGTTAGAAAAATATGATCTATTCTGGTGAAGGTTTGATGAGGGTGCGAGAAATAAGTGAATTTCTTTTTCATTGGGTTACTTTCTCTCCATGAATCTACCAGATTGTATTTGGAAAGAAGTTGAGAAAAAGGTAATCTAGAGGTTATTTTGGATGGTGTAAAAGGTGATTTATCTAGAAATGGGAGGAGGACCTGGTTCGAATCCCCACACATTATCACTGTTCCTATTTTGTGTGTATTAATCACTTGTAATATATGTGAGAGGAATGGTGTAGGTTGTTTGTTAGGAGCGTAGTAGGAAATCACCGTGATTGCTGTATCCATTATATAACCCATGAGTATCAGGTATCTACCTTCTGGGTCTTTAATTTCTGATGATAAGGTGAATGATGTGGATCGGTGAAATGCAATTAGAGTTCCCCTTTGCTTGGTACAGGCAGAAGCCGTGTAAATTTGTTGATAAAAAGGAGAAATATATTTTGGAGTAGAATCTTTGGTGAAGTGTGTTTCTTGGAGGCATACTATGTGAGCCTTCTTGTTATGGAAAGTACGGAAGGCTTTGGTCCTTTTTTGAGGGACATTTATTCCCTGAACATTCAGGGAAAGTATATTCAGTGGTGCCATGGCAATAGATCAAATAGTTTTGACTTACTTTTTGTTATGCAGAGCTGACTGCGCAGATCAACCTGTGTGGACTGAAGAGATGAATAGATAGAAAAGAAACCAGTGAATTCTGGAGTAAAGAGTAAACAAAAAACATATGAGATTAGATGATACATTGTATAAATTATTTTTTGCAAGTAATCACAATTTACCCGTGAAAGAGAATAAATATCTCTCTCAGGGGAATAAGTGCCTTCGTCACACTCCCACATAATATGGTTGGGAGAATGAGGAGGGCTAATGGGGGTACACAGATCTTCCGCTTACAGGAGAGAAGTGCTATGTCAAAAGACATCAAAATGATGTTTCATTAATTGGAGTGCAGAATATAGTTTTTGTTGAAATTATTTATTCCAGGGTGGTTGTATATGGTTAGTCTTGCCCTAGGCTAAATAATTCAGTTAGAAAGGTACTGTTAATAACTTTGGTATTGATGAAGATAGTTTGAATTATTTTGGGATTTTAACCCTTTTAGAGTAAACAATTACATATTTTATTCATACGTAACTGTTTAGATATGTTAACTCATAAAATTGAGGTTGTATTGCTTCAGATTAGAATAAACAAAAACATAATTCTAGAAACTAGTTAGGTAATAATATATTTGTTTTAAGAAAAGAAAGAAAAAGCTTCCATTACTTCTGGATTATTGAACATATTTGTCCTAAAAAGTAATAAATCTATTGTTATTACCTGATAATATATAACTGAACAAGAATTTCCTTATTTCACTTATATATTCTAAGGCTATATGAATCAGAAGTGATAAGAAATATAACTGGAATGTAACATGATCCCACACAGTGTGTGACTATCAGAATGCAGTTACATTCAGTTATAAATATAGGTTTTTTATAGAGAACCATCTCTTAGTATAATAAATGAAGAGATATCAGGAATTAGGATGTCAGTCCATTGAATCTTCTTGGTCCATGGATGTTGTGGCATAACGGCCTCTTTTGTGAGAATGATGATTCCCATTTTGTTCTGAAATTTTCTGGGTGCTGCCTGAAGGTGAAGATGATGCCATTCTTCTGCGTGTGGGAGTGTTGCTGCTTGTGGGTTCTGTCAGATTTAATTTTAAAAGGGTTTGTTGTAGTTCATCTGCTGATCTGCTTCTGTAAATTATACCTTGGTAGTTAAATCTGACTGAAAAGGGGAAGCCCCATTGATACATAATGTTGTGGCGTTGCAGTTCCATTAGTTGGGGTTTCATGGATCGTCTTTTAGTAATAGTAAGTTGGGATAGGTCAGCAAAAATTTGATAATTGTGTCCTTGAAAATTAAGTTCCTTTTTTTCTCTTGCAGCAATTAGTATTTGTTCTTTCGTTCTGTAATAATGAAATTTTGTGATTATATCACGTGGGGGTCCATCTTTCTTTTTGGCTGAGAGGGCTCTGTGTACTCTGTCCAGTTCTAAACGTTCAATAGGGATATATGGCTTTAGTTCTTGTAATAGAGCAGTAATAGTAGATTGCAGGTCTGTCACAGTTTCAGGTATTCCCCTTATGCGTAAGTTTGAATGTCTGGCTCTATTTTCGTAATCTTCGAGCTTAGTTTGAAGTATTAAATTCTCTTTTTTTAATTGTTTCAATTCTGTTATATTTTCTTGGGTTGTAATTTCAATTTCATCCATTTTTATTTCTAAGGCTGCGGTGCGGTTTCCCAGCTCTCTTATTTCTTTGGTTAGGCTTTTTGTTATTTTGGTCTGAGGTTTGTTTTAAAGCCTTATGAAGCATCTTTTCAAATTGTAGTAATATTACTGTGGATACTGAGGAGGCTTGTGGAGAAGTTTGTGAGAGGATTTGTTCTGTATCTGACTCAAATGGAGAGTCTTGCTGTGACATTTTCTGTCTGTGAGAGCGCCCTGATGCTGTATCTTGTGAGGTGACTGGAGCTGCTTCAGCTGCAGTGAGTGCCTGTGGGCTCTTTGTGAGGTGATTTTTATTTCTGCCACGGTTTCCTCCCAGTACCATATTTCCTGCCCAAACTTTCACAGTTTGTTCCCTGGGGCAAAAAGGTTCAAATGGATACCTTTTGAGCCTGCAGGCTCCGCTTTGTCCTTCTCTTCTCTCCTCAGCGGTGTGGAGCTCTAACAATGCATGTCTGCTCCGCTAGGCTCCGCCTCCTGCCCCCGTGAAGAACATTTTCATGCATTAAACATAAGAGATGCAGCCTGTGAAAATGTAACAAATAGCTCATTGGTGAAATAAGCAGCTCAGATTACCATGAATTTTGGATACCTGTGCACTAGTATTATCATATTATTTGGAATAGCTAAATATATGCCATGTAGAGTTACTATCTCATCCATTTAATCAGCTTTACTGTGAGTTAATTTTATCCAAGATGCTGTGTAGGTCATCTGTATCAGTAATTATAGGGACGTGTACTTTCCAACTTTCTGAGGACACCTTTTAGATCAAACTATGTAAGATAAGGACGCAACCCTAATGTGCCCCCAGTTACACACACAACTAACAATGAATACACAAAAATGATTGGTTAAACCCAAAAGTGCTTTTTTACCACTTCTTTACTTTTATATTGGCTTTCCAAAATATATAGAGATATATATTATAGAGATTTATACACCAAAATACCAGGAAAGAGACAACTGAATAGGAAAAAGGAACAGAAGGGTTTGGTTCCCAAATGGAGACAGCTGGGAGCATACAGGATATGACAGCATGCCATGGATCTTCAGAATTGCATCCAAAAGTTTGGATAACATTACAGAGATAAAGTTTGGCGTTTCAGGGCCACCCGAACCCCTTTATCAGGCATGTGATGAGTTGAGAGCTATGGGTTAATTTGGTAGTCTTTGCAAGTCATGTTTAAACCCTTCCCGCCGACCGTACTCGGCTTTCCGGGGTTATACCGGGATGATGCCCGCAGCTGCAGGCATCATCCCGGTACCGTTGTTTACAGCGGGCGATCGGCTAAAAGCCGCTCGGTTGTTATACCGGAGGAGCGGGAGGGGACATCCCCCCCGCCGCCTCCCACCGCTGTTACCGGGCCTCCCGTGCGATCGGGAGGCCCGGTGTCTGATCCTGTGCCTTCGGCGGCTGGGGGCGGGCTGGAACAAAGCTGTGGGTGGCTTCGTTCCAGCCTTCTCATTGTAAAAGCGGAAGCGACGTCATGACGTCACTTCCCGTTTACTCGGCTGCCAATGGCGCCGAATTTAAAAAAGTACACAGTATTCAGAATCACCGTTTTCGGCGATCTGAATACTTTGAAGTGTAAAGGAGGGATGGGGGGTCTTTTAGACCCCCCATCCCTCCATAAAGAGTACCTGTCACCACCTATTACTGTCACAAGGGATGTTTACATTCCTTGTGACAGCAATAAAAGTAAAAAAAAAAATTTTTTTTTTTAAAACACAATTTATAAAGTAAAAAAATAAATAAAATTAAAATTTTTTTTTTAAAGTGCCCCTGTCCCCGCGAGCTCGCGCAGCGAAGAAAACGCATACGGAAGTCGCGCCCGCATATGCAAACGGTGTTCAAATCACACATGTGGGGTATCGCCGCGATCGTCAGAGCAAGAGCAATAATTCTAGCCCTAGACCTCCTCTGTAACTCAAACCTGGTAACCGTAAAAAATTTTAAAGCGTCGCCTATGGAAATTCATAGGTACCATAGTTTGTCGCCATTCCACGAGTGCATGCAATTATAAAGGGTGACATGTTTGGTATCTATTTACTCGGCGTAACATCATCTTTCACATTATACAAAAAAATTGGGGTAACTTTACTGTTTGGATTTTTTAAAATTCATGAAAGTGTCCCTTTTCCAAAAATTTGCGTTTAAAACACCGCTGCACAAATACCGTGTGATAAAAAATATTGCAACAATCGACATTTTATTCTCTAGATTTTCTGCTAAAAAAATATATATATTGTTTGGGAACTCTAAGTAATTTTCTAGCAAAAAATATGGATTTTAACTTGTAAACACCAAATTTCAAAAATAGGCTTAGTCATGAAAGGGCTAATATGCCGCTGATGGTGGGCAACAGAGTCAAGTAAGATAGTAGAATTGCCACTATAAACATTAACTTTTTTACTTTTTTTTCTGGTGCCCTCTGGAAACTTGTGACTAAAACCAAATGTAGAACATGGTGGAAGGAGTTGGCTACAAGATGAATCATTAAATTCCCTGCAGTTTATCTCTTCCTCTGCAGGCTCCTGACTAATTTAGAGTACCACAACATAGAGGTTAGGGATGACATTGGCTGTTCAGTCGTTCGCCGAATTCCGAACGTTATGGGCCGTTCGCGCCAAATTTGTGTGGCGCGTCACGGCCCATAATTCACTACGGCATCGCAGTGCATTGCTGGCTGATGATTGGCCAAGCATGCACTATGACCCGCATGTTTGGCCAATCACAGCGCCGTTGGTAGAGATAGCTGTAATTGGCCAAAGCCAGGGTGGCTTTGGCCAATTATGGCTCAGGGGTTTAGAACACGCCCCACACTATATAAGGCCGCCTGCACAGCGGCCCTGTGTAGTGTGTGTTCCGGCTTTGAAAGAGAGAGAGAGAGACAGTGTCATTTCATTTGAGTTAGATAGATTAGGCAGGACAATCAGTGAGTTAGCTGCACTTACAGTGTATTGTGTATATATATATGCATCCCAGGTGTTGCATATATATATATATATATATATATATATATATATACACTGTATTCAGTTTAGCTAGATCCGTTCCTGTTATCTTCCTACTGACAGGCAGGCTTGTCTTGTTACAGTATTTACAGCTACTTGAAGAAAATTGCTGGTGTTCTTTTGATCCTATTAGTACCACAGTCAGGCAGCTAGACTATTTACAGTTAGTGCAGTGCGTCCTGCTCACAGTGTTCAGCTAAAACTACAAGTTAGTGGGGTGCGTCCTGCTCACAGTGTTCAGCTAAACCTACAAGTTACTTTTTTGCAAACTCTGTACAGTGTTCATCTAAAGCTACAAGTTAGTGCAGTGCGTCCTGCTCACAGTGTTCAGCTAAAACTACAAGTTAGTGTAGTGAGACCTCTGCACAGTGTTCATCTAAAGCTACAAGTTAGTGCAGTGCGTCCTGCTCACAGTGTTCAGCTAAAACTACAAGTTAGTGTAGTGAGACCTCTGCACAGTGTTCATCTAAAGCTACAAGTTAGTGCAGTGTGTCCTGCTCACAGTGTTCAGCTAAAACTACAAGTTAGTGTAGTGAGACCTCTGCACAGTGTTCATCTAAAGCTACAAGTCAGTGCAGTGCGTTCTGCTCACAGTGTTCAGCTAAAACTACAAGTTAGTGTAGTGAGACCTCTGCACAGTGTTCATCTAAAGCTACAAGTTAGTGCAGTGCGTCCTGCTCACAGTGTTCAGCTAAAACTACAAGTTAGTGTAGTGAGACCTCTGCACAGTGTTCATCTAAAGCTACAAGTTAGTGTAGTGAGACCTATGCACAGTGTTCATCTAAAACTACAAGTTAGTGCAGTGCATCCTCCTCACGGTGTTAAGCTAAACCTACAAGTTAGTGTAGTGAGACCTCTGCACAGTGTTCATCTAAAGCTACAAGTTAGTGCAATGCGTCCTGCTCACAGTGTTCAGCTAAAACTACAAGTTAGTGTAGTGTGTCCTGCTCACAGCTTTCAGCTAAAACTACAAGTTAGTGTAGTGAGACCTCTGTACAGTGTTCATCTAAAGCTACAAGTTAGTGCAGTGCATCCTCCTCACAGTGTTCAGCTAAAACTACAAGTTAGTGTGGTGCGTCCTCCTCACAGTGTTCAGCTAAACCTACAAGTTAGTGTAGTGAGACCTCTGCACAGTGTTCAGCTAAACCTACAAGTTATTTTTTTGCGAGCTCTGCACAGTGTTCAGCTAAAGCTACCTGTAGAAGGTTGGTGGTGTTTTCCTGATCCTATCACTACCGCAGGCAGCTAAAAAAGCTACAAGTTATTTTTTTGCGAGCTCTGCACAGTGTTCAGCTAAAGCTACCTGTAGAAGGTTGGTGGTGTTCTCATACTACAGGCAGGCAGTTGATTTTGCTAGCTGCAGTATCAGTATATACAGTACATATATATATATATATATATATATATATATATATATATATATATATATATATATATATATATATCCCAGCTTAGTGCAGCTACAGGCCATTAGTATGTCTGGAAGGCCAAGAAGGAGAGGCAGACAGTCACAAGCCAATAAGAGAGGGCAAGCAGGCTCTGTGTCTAGTGCTGGTCGTGGAGACAATGCATCCTCATCAGCACGTGGCCGTGGGACACGCTTGGCCTTTTTTTCGGCAGCTGGCCGTGTTGAGCCGCAACATGCGGAAGACTTGGTCGAGTGGATGACCAAGCCGTCCTCATCCTCCTCATCCTCTCTCACCCATGCCCAGGGTACTTTGTCTGGCAAAGCAGCGGCCTCTTCCCTCAGCTCAATGTCATCAGTGACTCCTTCCCTAGCCCCACCATGTCCTCCTGAGGAGTCCCTCGAACTGTTTGACCACAGTGTTGGGTACATGCTCCAGGAGGATGCCCAGCATTTGGAAGGCTCTGATGATGATACTGAGCTCGATGAAGGCAGTAACATGAGCACGGACAGAGGGGGTGCCCAAGAAGGACAGCAATCTGGCAGTCATGCTCCCCCTGCTGCAGCATACTGCCAGGTTTGCTCCAGTGATGAGGAGGGAGGGGATGATGAGGTCACTGACTCAACGTGGGTGCCTGATAGGTGAGAGGAGGAGGAGGAGGAGGCGGCACATCACCAACGAGGCAGGATGCCCTCCAGGGGCCAGCCTAAGGGCAGCACATTGACTGCATCACACCCCAAAGCTCCACATGTGCAGGGCGCTGCAGTCTCTGTGCGTTCTTCAAAAAGTTCTTTGGTGTGGGCCTTTTTTGAGACGAGTGCATCAGATCGCACCGCTGCTATTTGCAACATATGTCTCAAGCGTATCTCGCGTGGCCAAAACATCTCCCGCTTGGGTATCACATGCTTGACCAGACATATGTTGACCTGCCATGAAGTTCGTTGGCAAGCGTATCTAAAAGACCCACACCAAAGAACAAAGAGGACCTCTCCTTGCTCCTCATCAGCTGAGATCTCCAACCCCACTATACCTTCTGTCCTCTCTGAGACCTGCACTGAGAGGAATGAAGGTATAGAATTAGGTGTGTCACAGCCAAGTACTTGTGGGCAATCTGCTTTTGGTCAGATTGTACCAGGCAAATTTCCCTGCCCCAGCTGCTGCACCGCCGAAAGAAGTTTGCTCCCAGCCATCCACATGCCCAGTGGTTGAATGCTAGCTTGGCAAAATTGCTAGCACTTCAACTGCTGCCTTTTCAGTTGGTAGGCTCTGCCCCCTTCCGTGAGTTTGTGGAATGTGCGGTTCCTCAGTGGCAGGTACCCAAACGCCATTTTTTCTCACGGAAGGCGATTCCAGCTCTCTACTGGCATGTGGAAGGCAATGTCCATGCCTCGCTGGACAGGGCGGTCAGCGTTAAGGTGCATATTACCGCTGACTCATGGTCCAGCAGACATGGACAGGGACGTTACCTAAGTTTCACGGTGCATTGGGTGACTCTGCTGGCAGCTGGGAAGGATGCAGGACAAGGTGCAGTAGTGTTGGAGGTTGTTCCGCCACCACGCCTCCAAAATGCCAATACTAATGATTGTGACACACCTCTCTCCTTCACCCCCTCCTCTTCTTCTTCCTCCATGGCCTCTTCCTGTGCCTTTTCCTTGGAACCAGCGGTGCTCCGTAGCCGTTCAAGGGGATACGCAAGTACGCAGGCCAAAAGATGCCATGCGGTGCTTGAGCTGGTGTGCTTGGGGGACAGGAGCCACACTGGGGCAGAGGTTCTGTCAGCTCTGCAGGGGCAGGTTCAGAGGTGGTTGACGCCACGCCAACTTAAGGCAGGAATGGTGGTTTGCGACAATGGCACCAACCTCCTCTCTGCCCTCCGACAGGGACAAATGACCCATGTGCCCTGTTTGGCTCACGTCCTTAACTTGGTGGTGCAGTGGTTCTTGGGCAGGTACCCGGGCTTACAGGATGTCCTGAGGCAGGCCAGGAAAGTCTGTGTGCATTTCCGCCGGTCATATAATGCCAGTGCTCGGCTGGAGGACCTCCAAAAGGAGTTTAACCTGCTCAAGAACCGCCTAATCTGTGACATGCCCACCAGGTGGAACTCAACGTTGGCCATGCTGCAGCGGCTGCACAGGCAGCAGAGGGCCATCAATGAGTACCTGTGCGACTATGGCACCAGGACAGGGTCAGGGGAGCTTGTTTTTTTTCCCCACGCCAGTGGGCCATGATCAGGGATGCATGCACTGTCCTGTCACCGTTTGAGGAGGCCACGAGGATGGTGAGCAGTGACAGTGCATGCATCAGTGACACTGTCCCCCTTTGTCCACCTGTTGGAGCACACGCTGCGTGGAATAATGGACAGGGCACTTGAGGCAGAACAGAGGCAGGAAGAGGAGGACTTCCTTAGCTCTCAAGGCCGCCTTTATCCAGACAGTGTTCCTGCGTGCCCGCCAATCACACAGGAAGAGGACGAGGAGGAGGAGGAGGAGGAAGATTGTGTCAGTATGGAGGTGGAGCCTGGCACTCAGCATCAGCAGCAGTCTTTAAGGGATCAGTCCCAAGAAACACATGGACTTGTACGTGGCTGGGAGGAGGTGGCTACAGACCATGTCATCCTTAGTGACCCAGAGGACTCCGGACCGAATGCCTCAGCAAACCTACGCTGCATGGCCTCCCTGATCCTGCAAAGCCTGCGTAAGGATCCTCGTATTCGTGGTATCAAGGAGAAGGACCAATACTGGCTGGCAACCCTCCTTGATCCACGTTACAAGGGTAAGGTTGCGGACTTTATCTTGTCATCACAGAGGGAGCAGAGGATGAAACATCTTCAGGAGGCCTTGCAGAAAGGTCTGTGCAACGCGTTCCCAGAGACTGGGAGGTTACAAACCCCTGTTTCTGGACAACGTGTTGCTGAGGCTTCGGTCAGTCAAAGAAGGAGCGGTGGAGAAGGTGGCTGTCTGACCGATGCGTTCAGACAATTTTTTGGTCCGCAGCCCCAAGGTATGATCGGTTCCAGCAATCATCGCCAGCGTCTGTTTTACATGGTGCAGGAATACATAGGGGCAAGATCTGACTTGGACACCTTTCCCACCGAAAATCCTCTGGGTTACTGGGTCTTGAGGATGGATCACTGGCCAGAGCTTGCACAGTATGCAATTGAGCTACTGGCCTGTCCTGCATCCAGCGTTCTTTCGGGACGCACATTCAGTGCTGCTGGAGGCTTTGTAACCGATCACAGGGTGCGTCTGTCTACCGACTCGGTCGATCGACTGACCTTCATAAAAATGAATCAGTCTTGGATCACCACCAGCTACCAAGCACCTGATGCTGATGTAACCGAATAATTTTTTTTGAAATCTCAGATCCCTTCAAGGACTGCCTATGCTGATGCTGAGTGACTATCCCTGAGTAATTATCCTCTTCCTCCTCAATGATCATGCTGATAGCTTGTAAGAACATTTTTGGTTCTGGGCGCCACCACCAGTGCCTAAGGCCCAATTTTTCAGCCCCTGTTTAACAGGAGCGTGTAATTACAATTTTTGATGCAATACTTTGCAGCAGGGCTCATTTCTGCGTTACAACTAGAGTATCTGTGAGGGGTTCCAGTGTTGTGGCACCAGCACCAGTGCCTAAGGCCCAATTTTTCAGCCCCTGTTTAACAGGGGCATGTAATTACAATTTTTGATGCAATACTTTGCAGCAGGGCTCGTTTCTGCGTTACAACTAGAGTATCTGTGAGGGGTTGCAGTGTTGTGGCACCAGCACCAGTGCCTAAGGCCCAATTTTTCACCCCCTGTTTAACAGGGGTGTGTAATTACAATTTTTGATGCAATACTTTGTAGCAGGGCTCGTTCCTGCATTCCAACTAGAGTGTCTGTGAGGACATACAGTGTTGTGGCACCAGCACCACCAGCACAACCAAAGACCCAATTTTTCTGCCGTTGTTCAACAGGGGCATGTAATTACAATTCTTGATCTAATATTTCACAGCAGGGCCCATTTCTGCACCCACCAAGAGCGAGTAAGGACTTACAGTGTTGTGGCACCAGCACCACCACCAAAGGCCCAATTTTTCTGCCCTTGTTCATCAGGGGCATGTAATTACAATTCTTGATCCAATATTTCACAGCAGGGCCCATTTCTGCGCCCACCAAGAGCAAGTGAGGACTTACAGTGTTGTGGCACCAGCACCACCACCAGCACCAAAGGCCCAATTTTTCTGCCCCTGGTCAACAGGGGCATGTAATTACAATTCTTGATCTAATATTTCACAGCAGGGCCCTGTGAGGGCTTACAGTGTTGTGGCCACAACAACACCTAAGGCCCAAATTTCTGCTGAGTATATAGGGCAGGCCCCTACTTTCAAACATCTAACTTACAAATGACTCCTACTTGATGAAATCTACTCCTAGGAAGGGAAATTCTCTCCTGTAAGAGTTAATATGGGAAAAACATTTCTCCTTTCCACTGATGCTTTCCAATCCTTGTTCCACAAAAAAACCCAAATTTTCAAAAAACATTTGTCATTGGGACAAAAAGTGAGGTGAAATCTTCTGAAGAGGAGGACAGACAGCAAAACAAATGTCACAGGGGTGATAACCCTTCCCTATGTTTTCTAAAAAGCTTAAAAAAGATTTTTTGGCTGGAGCTAAACACATTAAAAATGTACCCGTTCAAAATTACAAACAGATTCTACTTAACAACAAACCTACAGTCCCTGTCTTGTTTGCACCACCTGTATACTGCTGTTCAGAGTATATAGGGCCTGGTGGCCCCCCACCTTTCCTTATTTTAATTTGGGTGCGGGGTTCCCCTTAATATCCATACAAGACCCAAAGGGCCTGGTAATGGACTGGGGGGTACCCATGCCGTTTGTCTCACTTATTTTCATCCATATTGCCAGGACCCGACATTACATTAAACCCGCAAGCAGTTTTAAATGAGATTTTTTCCTTTAAAAATTACATTTTGTGCAGGGACTGTTCTAAACACGGGAAACACGCGCCACTTTACAGGCATACTATAGATACCCCCCAGGTACGATATTTAAAGAAATATTTCACTTTTTTTTTTTTTACTTTAAGCATCATTAAAATCACTGCTCCCGAAAAAACGGCCGTTTTTAAAAGTTTTTTTTGCATTGATACATGTCCCCTGGGGCAGGACCCGGGTCCCCAAACCCTTTTTAGGACAATACCATGCAAATTAGCCTTTAAAATGAGCACTTTTGATTTCGAACGTTCGAGTCCCATAGACGTTAATGGGGTTCTAACGTTCATGCGAATTTTCGGTCCGTTCGCAGGTTCTGGTGCAAACCGAACCGGGGGTGTTCGGCTCATCCCTAATAGAGGTTCTGCACATAAATAATGTATCATGCTGTTTTTAGTCATCATACATCCCCCTCTTTTTTTTTTTTGCAGTAATAGTTACATAGACATGGAAAAAAAAAAGTTTGTGGCAAAGGTCAACTTCCTTTTACTGTGTCTAACAGAAAATTAAGAATAAACATGACCCACACTTGGTGCTCTCAGAACAAGCTGGACACATTTACATCAAGCTGTTAGAAATGTGTTTTTTGCACTCTGCTGACTGATGCATCATCTACACCAGGGGTCTCCAAATTTTTAAAACAAAGGGCCAGTTTACTGTCCTTCAGACCTTAGGGAGGGCAGACGGTGTCAGTGGGAGATATAATGCCCAATCAGTGTCAATGGAAGGAATAGTACTCCATTGTTGATGCAAATGGGAGGAAAATTGGCCCATTATGGGTGTCAGTAGGAAGAATAATGCCCCATCATTGGTATCAGTGGGAGGAATTGTGTCCCATCGTTGGTGTCAGTGGTTGGAATAGTGTCTTGCATCAGTGAGAGGAACACTGCCCCAAGGGCAGGATAAAGGCAGGCAAAGTCCAGCATCTGGCCCCGGGCCTTAAGTTTCTGCCTAAACTTCAGCTTTAAAGCTGAACTATAGAATAAGCAGATATTGTCTAAATGTGTATTCTTGCTTGAATCTTGCAGCTTTGTTGTCATGTACCTCACTGTGGAGCCCGAGATGATGAGGGTGGCCTCTTGCACAATTCTTGTTCAATCACACCTGGTAGTGGAAACAGGCACTGCTAGGGTAGTGGAAGGGTGCAGGTGCCTGGCAGCTGTAGCAGTGAGCTGTAACTTGAAGACACAGGAGTTCTTCCATTGGTGGCGTGGAGTCTGGTCACAAGCCTTGAGCCAGGCAGACAGGTGCAGAATCAGGATCAGTTGCAAGGTCGGGAACAGGCAGAAGTCAGTAACGTGCTGGCGGTGGGGTACCAAATCAAGAGGCGGAGCTGTAGTCATAAAACCCAGCAGGAGTCGGTAACATAAGCAAGAAGCAGACATAGCAAGCAGGGGTGATCCAAGAGAGTTGTCAGACATAGCCAGGTCAGGTACAAGGTCAGTAGACATAGATAAGAATCAGGAGCACAGGAACCAAAGCTGAAGACAATCCAGCACTGAAGCCAGGCAGACTCTCAATTTAAATAGGCTGCTGGGCACCAGAATCTATGGATGCGTGCTAACGTGTATGCGCACATGCTCGCATGTATGCGCCCCAGTCCTTGCTTGTCTGGGTCTGTTACTCTGCACGTGCACATTAGATTTAGCACTTGCTGAACGGGAATTAGCAGCTGCTAAATGGGAATGAGCACTTACTGCATGGGAATGAGCACCTGCTGCACTAGTTCTCTGACATTTGTAACGTAATCCAGTGTGAAACTTTGCCTCTGTGCAAAAATTTCCTGTAATAAAGACCAGTTACTACTGTTCTCTTTCCTTGTGCAGGGTGACTGGTCTTGTCTCCAGCCCTCCTGTAGTTTTCTACAGGCAGCCTGTAGTGGGTGGGTTTGTGTGGTCCGTCCCACAGCTCTGCTCTGCACAGGCTATGTACAACACAGTAATGATGTTACCACTACTTTTATCTTGGTTTTAGGAGTTTGGTACACACAAAGTGAATTTTCTATCCTGTGTCACTATTGAGTAATATATTCAAATTATCATGTTTGTGCCCAGAGTTCAGTTTTAACAAAAGCTACATAGGTGGTGCATATATTCAGCATTTAGATTTTTACATTTTGTACTTTTGAATTATGCAGTGAGCATTATAGTGTTTTCTATTTTGGTATTCTATTTTTTTTTTTTTTAAGTGATGCACCAACAAAGTCCTTTACTCCCAATATGTAATATATCCAGGCTTACCATTTGGGATTACCTGCAAAAACTTTCATGATTAATGTTGACTTTTTCATGGATGGCTTCCCGGTGAATCCTAATTAATCAGACATTTAAATAGCTTGCATTAACAAGTCACTGTAATCTGTTATGGGGAAAGCTATTCACATTCACCCCGAAAGTCACCAATAATGCATGCAGCATGAAAATGAGCATGAACCAATTAACAGGTAATTTCTGTATAATTCATGCTGTGTCACAATAATAACACTTTTATTACACAGAGATGGAGAGGAAAAATGTAGGGTACTTAATTCCAGCATGCTTGGAATGTAATTTCTGTAAAAAAGATTTTTACATTTTGTTTGATGTTATGTAAAATTCAGTAAAGGTGACCAATATTGCATTAGTATGTAGAATGTATAATACCTTTTGTTAGCTTAATAAATACATCTAAGTGCACTGAAGTGTCCTGCATAGACTGAATTAATTGCATCATTCTTTAGGATTATATGTGCTATGTTGTCTTCAGTACACCTTGTGTGTATTTCCTTCATAGGAACAAACTAAACATCATTCTAGGTGTTTTAAAGGTAAGTGCAAAGAGATCAGAAATTACGCCACATCCCAATTTACCATATGAAAAAAGGAGAGGAGGAACAAGCCACGGGACTTTAAAGGTGCCAAAAGAACAAGTTGATTACAATTGATAAAATTCAATAAGTTTTATTACAAAAATAAAAAGTTAATAAAAGATTCCTTGTTATATAATTTGTTCAATTAATAAGCACATACAAACACTACCGCTCTACATGTTTCTACATGTGACGGTACGTGGTCACATGTCCTATCACCCAACAACATCCGGATCCTTTGGCTGCCCCCCTGTGTAAGCTGGAACGCATGCCAGCGTGGAGGAGACATGAAAGGCTTTTTCTGACTGTGAAGTCACCCTGACATGCAAGCAGCCCCAGTGCCGGGTAGGCACCCACCAATGTAAGTGGCCATTTGGCTTTTTAATTTGTTTACTTTTTTAATAAATGGTTTTACGCTATGGAGACTGTTTTTGTTTCCTATGTATCCTTATCCTATCTTGAATGAGCTTGACGGGAACGATCCATGCCTATAATACCAACCACAGTCCGGCTATCCATGTGAGCAGGCACAACCCTGCACAAGCGCTAGTGACTCTCTTTTTAACTAAAGGAGTCATTGGTATCTGGTAAGCAGATATCTACTACTTCGAGGTGTTTTCCTTTTTCTTATTTTCCTTTGGTGATGGAAAACCTTTCGTTTACAGCAACAAGATTGGGATAATATATTGGTATACATAAGTACACATATTTGGTTTTATTCATAGATATTATCAGCAAAAAACTATTTTAAATAATATGTGAATTAAGATAAAGATGGACATACCAAATACACTTGGAACTGGGTTAGTCAAAAAAGCAAAGAAGTCTTGATTGATTTCAATAGATGCCCTATCAATGGATATTGTCTGACCACAGGGGAGAGACAGATATAGCTCCTATATCCTATAGGAAAGATATATATGTATATGAGAATTTTTTTCCCTATTTGCATCAAATTAACTATCAAGGATGTATGGGTTATAATTACCTCACTTGCATTTGTACAATAGGATCAATTTATTTATCCCCCTCTTCTTTCAAGAGAAGGGTGACCCAATGTTAATGATGGAGGGATGACAGAGATGAAAATTGCTGCTGAGTATCCTTGAAAAGGAGACCAAGACCCACCAGAATATCCCTTCACTTAGGAATCTTGATGGTTCTCTCCCTTCACAATAAAGATCGATTGAATAGAGCCTGAAAGATAAATGAAGCATATAAGCCTCATCGGTCAAGGGCTGTATCCATGTAGATAGTAATATAAAAATTCCGACTATCGGCTAGTAAATTCTTAATACATGAACAAATGTAATGGAGCAAGTATGGGTGTTTACCAATTTTGTGAAATCAATGGAAATAATGTGGAGAAGGGGTTAGATACAAACTCTCTCTCTCTCAGAACACCTCTGACAGACTATGGGGGCTGTTCGCCGCATTCATATCTGCCCACGTTCCGGTGGCGTTTGACGTCACTACCGGAATGCGGACATGGCTTGGATGCTCATGCGCATGCGCAGGATCCAAATGGCGGAAGTGGCCTGGCGCACAGTGCATCATTGCCAGAATCGTCATTTTTTTCTGCCCTCAAACTGACGTGATTGGGCAGATCATCACCACAAGCTGTTAGTGGGTGGAATAACCTGCATTAAAGGGATGGGGTAATAGGGGAAGGCCGCTATTAGATGACTATGATCCCAATCCATTCATCAGTCTTATACCAATAGGACTCAAGTCAATCCATGTGATTGATCAAACACCTATAAAGACAAGTGCCCGGGGCGTCCGTGTGATCACTAAAACCCACTATATTAGGGCAAAATTATTAGATATAAAAGTAGCTTTATAAAATAATTCAACTTTTGATTTTATTTATAATATTTACAATGAAATGTAACTGCTAAACCCAAATTGGTCCTGATATCAATGGGAGTCCATCTATATATCTCAAAAGCATAAAAAAGTTGAACAATCAATACTATTATTACAGATGTACAATCACATAAAGCAATACTTAATTATAACAAAGCATAAAGGTAATTAGATATAGTTACAGAATATATATACATCAGCTTGTGTAGACTTTGTGGAAGAGACAGTATTATGATGCTTGTCCATCTACAAGAATGGCTTGTCCATCTACAAGAATGGCTTGTAGCTGAGCGCATCATAATTTAGGCCAGAGTATTTTAATGCAGATAAACCATGCATCCAGCGAGCCTCTCGCTGCAAGAGTATTTTGTCATTATTCCCCCCCCCCCCCCTTTCATTTAGTGGGATATATTCCAAAGCATAAAAATGCATTTTGGAACAATCTAATTTGTGATAAAGACCCATGTGTCGACTTATTGGTGTCTCCATTTTCTTTTTGAACACTAGAGACACATGGTCACGGATCCGATAGAAAAATGGTCTTTTGGTTTTACCCACATAGTAGCACCACAGTCACACAGCATAATATATACCACTCCTACTGATCGGCAATTAGCCAAAACTTGAGGTCTAAAAAGACGTCCATCAGGAAGAGTGATATGATTTGCTTTGAGAATGCATCTACAAAAATTACATTTGTTATAACAAAAGGTTCCCTTTGATTTATTCTGAGTTCCTGTTTTAGGGGCGTAGTGGCTATGAACAAAGTTGTCTTTTATTGATTTTGATCTTTTAAATGTTATTTCGGGATGTGTTTTTAGATGTTTTGAAATAGTGCTGTCAGCCATTAAGAGAAACCAATACTTTTTCATAATTTGGCGGACCTGTTTATGTTGACCCGAGAAGCGGATAATCATTCTGATTCCTGCATCAGTTTCTGGTGTTTTTCGCCATGAATCAATAATGCTCTATATTTAGTTTTTAGCTTTAATGTAAGCTTTTTTTAAACATTTTTTACTGTAGCCTTGTTGATGGAGGCATAACTGAAGTGCTTTTGCCTCCTTCTCAAATTAGGTGTTTTCACTGCAATTTCTCCTCAATCTCAAGTATTGGCCAAGAGGCACACTAGCCACCAAAGATGCAGGATGAGAGCTGCTGGCATGTAATAATGAGTTTCCTGCAAATGGCTTACGGAACAATGTAGACCCAAGACTGATTAATCAGTATCTGAACATCCAAAAAATTAAATTTTTGTTGGTGGTATTCCATAGTAAACTTTACATTTGTATTGATTATATTTTAAAATTTCAAAAAGGATAAGCCGGTCTTGGGTGCCTGTCCAAATGAAGAAAATATTGTCAATATAGCAATGCCATATTGGTATTTTGCTGAAAAAGGATTGCAGTTCCTCTCTAAAAAACAGTTCTCATTCCCACCCCCCAGGTACATGTTGGCGTAGGATGGGGCACATTTGGTCCCCATAGCCACCCCGTGCACCTGGAGGTAGTGGGAACGTCCAAACAGAAAGAGGTTATTGGTCAAGATTAGGGATGAGCTTCGAGTTCGAGTCGAACTCATGTTCGACTCGAACATTTTCTGTTCGCAAGTTCGCCGAACAGCGAACAATTTGGGGTGTTCGCGGCAAATTCGAATGCCGCAGAACACCCTTTAAAAGTCTATGGGAGAAATCAAAAGTGCTAATTTTAAAGGCTTATATGCAAGTTATTGTCATAAAAAGTGTTTGGGGACCCGGGTCCTGCCCCAGGGGACATGGATCAATGCAAAAAAAAGTTTTAAAAACGGCCGTTTTTTCAGGAGCAGTGATTTTAATAATACTTAAAGTCAAACATTAAAAGTGTAATATCCCTTTAAATTTCGTACCTGGGGGGTGTCTATATTATGCCTGTAAAGGGACACATGTTTCCCGTGTTTAGAACGGTCTGACAGCAAAATGACATTTCGAAGGAAAAAACCCATTTAAAACTACTCGCGGCTATTGCATTGCCGACAATACACATAGAAGTTCATTGATAAAAACGGCATTGGAATTCAACACAGGGAAACCCCAAACCAAAATTTAAAAAAAAATGACGTGGGAGCCCCCCTAAATTCCATACCAGGCCCTTCAGGTCTGTTATGGATTTTAAGGGGAACCCCGCAGCAAGAAAAAAAAAAAACGGCGTGGGGTCCCCCCAAAAATCCATACCAGACCCTTATCCGAGCACGCAACCTGGCAGGCCGCAGGAAAAGAGGGGGGATGAGAGTGCGGCCCCCCCCTCCTGAACCGTACCAGGCCACATGCCCTCAACATTGGGAGGGTGCTTTGGGGTAGCCCCCCAAAACACCTTGTCCCCATGTTGATGAGGACAAGGGCCTCATCCCCACAACCCTGGCCGGTGGTTGTGGGGGTCTGCGGGCGGGGGGCTTATCAGAATCTGGAAGCCCCCTTTAACAAGGGGACCCCCAGATCCCGCCCCCCCTGTGTGAAATGGTAAGGGGGTACTTACCTCTACCATTTCACTAAAAAACTGTCAAAAATGTTAAAAATGACAAGAGACAGTTTTTGACAATTCCTTTATTTAAATGCTTCTTCTTTCTTCTATCTTCCTTCATCTTCTTCTGGGGCAGGACCTGGGTCCCCAAACACTTTTTATGACAATAACTTGCATATAAGCACTTTTGATTATTCATGTTCGTGTCCCATAGACTTTAACGGTGTTCGCGTGTTCGAGCGAACTTTTTTCCTGTTCGCATGTTCTGGTGCGAACCGAACAGGGGGGTGTTTGGCTCATCCCTAGTCAAGATGAATCTGAGCAAATTGAGAATTAATCTGTTGGGTTAGATCTAGATGTTTCGATCTTGTTCAGAGATGAATCCCTCTACAAAAGCCACCAGCCATGCTCCCTCGGGGACATGTATCCTGTCGAGAGTCCTGAGAAGGTCCATGGTGTCCTGTAGATAGGATGTGAGGCCTTCCACATAAGGTCGAAGATAGTCATCTATCAATTGGCTTACAATCTCTGTGAGGCAACCATTACCAGAAACTATGGGTCGTCCCGGCGGATGCGTAGAGTTTTTGTGAATCTTTGGCAATGCATAGAGGGTGAGTGTCTTGGGGGATTGAACGTTTAGAAACTCCCATTTTTTTTTATTTAAAAGTCCTTCATAGCATGCAGAACTTATCAGTTTTTTGTATTGTATCATAACTATAGTTTCATACTGTTGGCATTCCATTACAACAAGATTACCTCCTTTATCGGAGAGTTTCATGATTAAAAGTTTGTCTTATTGCAGGGAAACAACTGCCTCTTGTTAAGCTGGGGTTAGGTTGGATTGAGATAACCCCCTCCATTCAGTTTGACAAATTTCATTGGTAACTTGTGTGAAAGCCCAAATATTGGGATTTCCTTGTAAAGCAGGGAAAGCTTGAGATTTAGGTTTACAATCCCTGGGAGCAGAAGTTATCAGAGGGATTTTTAATGGGGGGGGCACATGCCTGATCAGACAGATGATCCTCAAAATCTGAAGATTCTGCCCCATCAGTATGGTGTTCTTCCCATAATTCTTTGCGATCATCTAGTGGCTTAATGTCATTAATTGTCATTGCTTTCCAGAGGAGATTAGCCAGGGATTGGGTTTGAGAGCGGGGTTGTTCTCTATCATATAGAATTTTAAACATCAATTTCCTTGAAAACAGATTCAGGTCTTTTCATCATTCTAAGTGATTTAAATGGAATCTGTCAGATATTAAAATGTAAGTGTAAGAGGTCAAAAAGAGTGCCAAATGAAAAATACTTTGAAGTCCAAGCTTGCTATGTCAACAATGAACACCAGCACTAACTTTTGTCTATACCATCCTCTGTCTGCAGATTAATCTGCTTAGGAGTACTTTTGAGTCCACATAACATTTTTCCGGTGGCCTGGACGGGACCCGAAATGGCTTCCTGAACGGAGCTCTCCTGCAGACCGAGAACTCTGCTTCTCCCCGGGATCCAACACTGCTGATAAAGCCATGGGTAAGCCCAGCAGGAACACCTCTACCCCCCGCATGGGGAAAGAGACAGACACGCAGCTCAGCCACAAAATACCTGACATATGCCGGTCTTGGAGCTCAGGCAAGTCTGCGGCTTCACAGGCCTCACAGGCCTCTGCCCCGCATTCCCCGAGTAGCGGGTCTGACATGCAGGCGGACAGAGAGGACACAGGCACTGCACGATCATTTCCTCCTGTAAGCCTCCCTGAATTGCAGGCTGTAGCCCTGGACATTAAGAGCTCTTTGGCAGCAGCAATATTAGACATAAAATCTGATGTGAAGGCAATAGCTCACCGCCTCGATACTGTGGAACAGGCCTCACAGCTACACACGGCGACCATTAAACTAGTGCAATGCACATATGATACTCAGCTGCCACATTTACTAGAACTGCATTGCCATGTGGAGGATCTTGATAACCGTGGTCGCAGGCATAATATACGGGTAAGGGGAGTCCCGGAGGTAATTGAACCGGCAGCCATACCACAGGCTATTTGTTCAACTTTTAATGACCTTTTAGGCCGCCCAGCAGACTCCCCCATTGAAATGGAGAGAGCCCACCGTGCACTGCGACCTCCACCTAGAGATTCAGAACCCCCAAGGCATGTTATATGCTGTATTGTGAACTTCCCACTTAAAGAGGAAATTCTCCGGAAGGCAAGGGAAAGAGGGAGCATTATGTACAACGGCACTGACATCAAACTATTTCAAGACCTATCCCAAATCACACTGCAAAACAGACGCGCGTTGCGCCTGCTACTGGAAGCTCTCCGCTCCTGTAACATCCAGTATAGATGGAAGTTCCCATTTGGTCTGTCAGCCTCTTCCAGGGGCCACTCTGCACTGCTACGCACACCAGAAGATCTACAATCTTTTTGTGACCAAATTGATTTACCTCAAATTGAATTGCCGGAATTGTATGCCTTCTATTGCCCAAACGAACCCTGGTGTCAAGTTTCATCTATTCCTATTTCATCTATATCACCGAAAGCCCAAAGACACCGCTTGAGGCGCCACAGATTGGATCCTATTTCACCCGAGCCTCATGCACAGAGACCTGAACCAGCGAAGCCCTGGAATCGCAGGAACCCCACGTAGAGATCGTCCAGAAACCTAAAATAACACAGTGGCACGCAAGTACCGTTCTATGGGAACCATTACTGCTAACTGGAATGTTTTCCTTATGTTGTACCTGTTGTACACAATTAACATTACCTACACAACCCGATACTCCTCTATACCTTTGTAAGACCTATCGAGATGTATACTGAGTCTGCTGGACACCTGTTCTGAATGCTGGGCAAGCCCAGCAAAGCAAAGTGGAGAAAACTAACCAGTATATACAGTAATTCCACATTAGGACACTCCTTTCAGCTATCCCAACATCAAACTAAAATGTGCAAGCAGATATGACTCTCACAGCACAAGCCCAGAAGAAAAATACTCTACATGCACAGGGTGTCCAAAGTTCTCCACATGACCTAATCACTCTAACACCTTTTTTTCCTTTCACCTTGAGATCCAGATCTCAAAGACTCAGTCCCAGTAAGATGGTCATAACCTTTAAGCAAGCTTTTTATTAGCTTATATCTTTACTGGGGATAACGTGTTTATAGTAGAGGGGACCGGGATGTGACACTGCTTCTAACTGGAAAGATCGACACTACAAGGCAATAAAAACTTTCCATGATACACCTTTACATATGCGAGTCTAAATTATCAGGTAATAACTCGTACATGGGGTTGGTACTCCTAACTTGCTGTTTAATCGAATTTCTACATTTTCAGCGCCCCTACCATGGGACCTCAACGCATTTATGTCTTGGATTATTTGCCATCTCCGAACGGGGCTTTGGGCCACACCCCTTACCTCTAGCAACGCTTGAATATACGCCTACTCAAACTAAGGTACATTTCGTTTTAGCAATGTCCTAGTGACAAAGTTTCTGTTTGATTTTCTAATAGCAAGCTTAGGTGGAAATTAACCTAATGCTAAACGACTAAAGCCTTTCTCCTAAAGAATAGTGCTCACAGAACAGTCAACTATCTCTTGGGTTAAATATAAGAGAAAAATGATTGTTGGTTTTTGTTCTTAGTTCAGAAATGCTTCATAATTTAAGCAGGAGTTGAGGGTTGATAATTCTGTTTTTGAGATAAGGTATTTATGAAGCAATGGGGGTTATTTACTAAAATAAAATCCACTTTGCACTGCAAGTGCACTTGGAAGTAAAGTTGCTGTAGATCCGAGAGGGACATGCAAGGAAAATAAAAAATAGCATTTTAGCTTGCACATGATTGGATGATAAAAATCAGCAGAGCTTCCACTCATTTCAAATCTACCCCTTAGATTTAGAGCGACTGCACTTACAAGTGCACTTTCAGTGCACTTTCAAGTGCACTTGTAGTGCAAAGTAGATTTGCCTTTCTTAATAACCCCCAATGTCTTTACTGTTCACATAGTCAAATCTTTATTGTTGGTTTATTACTTTATTACTTTACCACACAATCGCCCCCCTAGCTGCAGTATTTATACTGTATCAGCCAACCCACCTGCTCTATTCCCCCCCCTCCCCCCCACTTCTTTAGGTGATATAGAATTGCTATTTTCACCTCTGGTAACTACTTTTTCACAATTTTATCTTTTTCCTCTGTTTCTCTCCTCTAGTCCCTTTTTTTTCTCTCTTCTGCTCTTTTCCCTTTCCTCCTTTCTTCTATCCCCCCCCCCCTCTTTTTTTTCCCTTTCCTTCTCTCCTATCCCAACCTCAGTCCCCCCTTGCTTAGAACACCCGGCACATCTCTGCTCCCCCCTCGGTCGGCCCTCTGCAGAGGCTTGAAGTCTCTCTTGCTCATTGACTTGCCAAACCCTATTAGTTCCACACCTCAGTAAATCACGCAGAAGTCCTCAAAAAAACATCCCCTGTCATTAAAATGCTTTTGGCTCAATGTGAAAGGGTTAAACATCCCACAGAAAAGGTTGCAGGTCTTGTCCGCACTCTCCAAGCATAAAGCCCAGTTCCTCTTCCTCCAAGAGACCTACTTTAGATCAGACTCTGTACCCAAACTTAACAATCAACTGTACCAGACAGCAATCCTCTTCCAACTAACGCCTCAGCGAAAACTAAGGGAGTATCCATTCTGATTTCCAAATATGCCCACTTCAGTATGAAAGATTCCCTCATAGATCCAGAGGGTAGATTTCTTTTCATCAAAGGCCAACTCGCTTCCAAACCAGTAACACTAGCCAACATATATTGTCCAAATGAACACCAAGTTTCATTTATAAGGAAGGTATGCAATCTACTGTCTACCTTTAAAGAGGGAGTAATCATCCTGGGAGGGGACTTCAATGTGCCACTGAACCCTGACATAGACACTTCATTAGGTACATCCACAATGACATACAGGGCCTTACGTCAGATCAAACTGCAACTCCAGAATCTAACTTTGCACGATACATGGCACACATTATTCCCAACAGAAAGAGACTACACTGTCAGGGGCATAGCAGAGTCAGAGCCTGTCAGTATGGGCGCTTTCCCATGCGCCTGCGTGGTAGAGTTGCACATCAGCGCATACGTTACATGATCGGCGGGTAAGAGCGCGTGTCCCGAATGGTTTAACTCATGTGGGTGCACGACGCAGCGCATCAGCACGAATGCGTGCGTGCACAGCAGGATGTCCCCCCGGGGGGGCCTATATAAAGACTGCTATGTCCTGTGTTTGTTGCTGGTTTGTCTTTTCAGCTCCTGTAACCTGTCCCTGAACCTGTGTACCTGTGCCAGCCTGTTGTGACTCGGATCGACCCTGACCTCACCTTGAACCTCTCCTGTGTTTGACCCTTGGCTAATCTTCTGGACTTCTCTACCTGCCTGATCACCCGTGTTTGACCCTCAGCCTGCTTTTGGACTTTGCTTCTGCCTCACCCCAGTGTTTGATCCTCAGCCTGCTTGACTACCGGTGTTTGACCCTCGGCCTGCTCTTGGACTTTGCTTCAGCCTTACCCCAGTGTTGGAGCTTCAGCCTGATTACTCCTGCCTGCGTTTGACCCCCGGCCTGTTCTTGGACTTTTGCCTTTGTGTTTAACCCTCTGCATCCTCTACCGGCTCCAGTCTTCATCTCCAGACTCCTGCCTAGCCAGTTCCAGTGAGGTGTCAGCCACTCAGCATGGATCACTTCTCTACCTGAAGCACCTCCCAGCTGCTCTGCTACCTGCTGGTGACCCGTGCTTCTTCGTGCCCAATACCCACTGTGCCTCTTCCAGAGGGTATCGTGCGCCCAGCTGCAAGGGGAGCCTCTCTCAGCAATTCGGCCTTGGTGAGTACCTGACATACACGTTCTATTCTACCCCTCTTCAGAAATATTCTAGAATAGATTATTTCGTTCTTTCCCAGAGAGATGTAACCTATCTCACACAGGCTACGATAGAGCCGATGTTTTTATCGGATCATCATCCGATCTCTTGCACTCTGACCTGCCCTGAAGCAGTGTGCTGAACTAAAACCTGGAGATTAAATCCTTTCTTACTGAAAGACCCTGACAATCTTTTTAGACTCAAATTGCAAATTCAGCAGTACTTCGCAGGAAAAAACGACACACATGATATCTCCCCAACCTCACTATGGGAGGCTCACAAGTGTGTGATCCGAGGAGAACTATTGGCTCTAGCAGCAGATGCTCAACGAAAACACCAGGAAACAGTCCAGACACTGATAGACAAAATTCATAGACTAGAAACTGTCCACAAACACTCACATTCTCAAAAAGCATTGCAGGACCTACTACACACTCAATCCCTCTTGCTAGAAGAACTGGGGAAACGTACAAAACGTCAATATAAACTCCGTCAGAAAGTATTCTACGAGCACGGTAATAAAAGTGGAAGACTTCTAGCAAGGGTGGTGCAAGCTTCGAGAACATCTCTCACAATTCACCACATACGCGCCCGAGATGGTAGATTGCACGTGACTAATGAGGACATAGCTAAAAGTTTTGAATGTTACTATTCGGGCTTTATAACGTACATTCAGAAGCCACAAACCCAATGTCCCTGGAATCGAGGAGGGAAGAGATTGAGGGTTTTTAAACCCAATTTGGCCCACAAGCAATTACTAAACAACAGGTTGAGGAGGAGAGTCCCCTTTCCGAACAGGAACTACAGACCGCCATGAAACAGATGAAACCAGGCAAGAGTCCAGACCCTGATGGGCTCTCATTACAATATTATAAGTGTTTCATGGATGTCTTGTCTTCCAGGATGCTTTCTACCTTTAATGTCCTCTCAGTACCTAATACATTCACAGGACACATGCTAGATGCACATATAACGGTCCTCCCTAAGGAAGGTAAAGATGCCACGCAAGTATCAAACTATAAGCCCATTTCCTTGCTTAACATGGACATAAAACTATATGCAAAGATCCTGGCCAATAGACTGCTACCCCTTCTTCCCGACCTCATCTCCTTAGACCAGGTGGGTTTTGTCCCAGGTAGGGAGGCCAGGGACAACACTATATGAGCATTAAATGTCCACCATTGGATGACATCATCTAAAACCCCGGGCTTCTTTTTGTCATTGAACACAGAGAAGGCGTTCGACAGAGTGGCCTGGGACTACCTGCGCGAGGTTCTGAAAGCGATAGATCTCCAATGACGCATGCTGATTCTGGTATTATACTCCAACCCTATCGCGTGTGTATGGGTAAATGGCCACCTGTCTGACGCCTTCACCCTTGGCAATGGCACCTGCCAGGGCTGTCCCTTATCCCCCCTGATTTATGTCCTCACCTTGGAACCCTTTCTTAACAAACTGAGATTGAACACCGACATCAAGGGAATCCAGATAGGGGACAGGGAATTTAAGGTGGCCGCTTATGTGGACAACATCTTGTTATCACTGAGGTCACCTTTCATTACCCTGCCAAACTTACTTAAAGATATAGAACACTTTGGTGTTCTGTCAAATTTTAAAGTCAACTATACAAAATCTCATGCACTGAATGTTTCGCTCTCCTCACAGGACACAGACCGTTGCCAGGGCTCCTTCCCATTCCAACGGAAGAGAGATGCAGTCACATACCTGGGTATCCAGATTACCACTAAACTGTCAGATTTGTACAAATACATTTTTCATGTAACTTTGAACAAAACAAAATCAGATCTAAAGGATTGGGCAGATTTAAATGTCTCCTGGCTTGGCCGTTCAGCCTTGCTTAAAATGACTATTCTCCCACACTTTCTTTACTTGATGCAGACCATCCCAATACATCTCCCGACAGCCTTCTTCGCGACATACAGACAGGCCTGTTCAACGTTCATTTAGAAGAACTCTCCACCACGTATCAAATATACTCGACTGACCCGCACTAAGACTAGGGGAGGAATAGGCTTGCCTGATCTTTATAAATATTATTTGGCTTGCCATCTCACTAGAATCGTTGACTGGAATATTCACAATGATAAAAAGTTATGGGTATGTATAGAAAACTCTTTTACACAATTCCCAGTCCAAGATCTCCCCTGGCTCTCGCCTAGACACTGGCCAACAGAGTCCTTGACACATCCACAAATACGGCCAATTGGGCTCAAGTAATGACTCTGTACCATTACCTCTAGATATTAAAGGGTGTTCTCCGAGGAAAGTGTATTCACATCTTTGTTATCTTTGTTAGCTTGCAGACCCATGCATACTACAGCTGCAGAACTACAAGTCTTGCTATGGGTCGGTCACCACTTAGATACAAGATACGTGTGTCTCATCAATTTCTCTTTCACTGGAATTTATTTGTTTTTGTTTAAGAATAGCACAGGGTGGTTACAAATGAATAATGCCATGGATGATTCTCAACATATATTTTACAGATGTACATTAGGGATGGCCGAACAGTTTGGCCCGAGCATAAGTTCAGGCTGAACTTTGGTTGTTCGGACGTTCGGCGAACAACGAACATTATTCGGTGTTCGCGGAAAATTTGAAAGCCGTGGAACCCCGTTAATGTCTATGGAACACTAACATGAAAAACCAAAAGGGCTCATTTTAAAGGCTTATATGCAGCTTAGTGTCACAAAAAGTGTTTGGGGACATGGGCGCAGTTTTCCTGTGTTTAGAACAGTACCACAGCAAAATTACATTTCTAAAGGAAAAAAGTCATTTAAAACTGATCACGGCTGTAATGAATTGTCGGGTCTCGGCAATATAGATAAAAGTAATTGAAAAAAACGGCATGGGTCCCCCACCCAGTCCATTACCAGCCCCTTTGGGTCTGGTATAATTATTAAGGGGAACCCCGAACCAAAAATAAAAAAATAAAATAAAAGGGGGGTCCCCCCAAAATCCATACCAGGCCCTTCAGGTCTGGTATGGATAATAAGGGGAACCCTGCACCAAAATTAAAAAAAAATGGTGTAGGGGTTCCCCCCAAAATCCATACCAGACCCTTATCCAAGCAGGCCGCAGGAAAAGAGGGGGGGCGAGAAAGCGCCCCCCTCCTAAACCATACCAGGCTACATGCCCTCAACATGGGGAGGGTGCTTTGGAGTAGCCCCCCAAAGCATAGACACCCTCCAGGCATGATAATTAAAGGAATATTTCATTTTTATTGTTTCACTATAAAATCAAAATGTGTACTATTCAAATCACTGCTCCCAAAATAACTGACATTTTTAAAACTTTTTTTGCATTGATACATGTCCTTTGGGGCAGCACCCGGGTCCCCAAACACTTTTTATGACAATAACTTGCATATAAGCTTTTAAAATGAGCACTTTTGATTCCTCATGTTCGTGTCCCATAGACTTTAACGGTGTTCGTGTGTTCGTCCAAATTTTTTGCCTGTTCGCAAGTTCTGGTGCGAACCGAACAGGGGGGTGTTCGGCTCATCCCTAATGTACATACAGCACAGTAGGAATACAAAGAGAATAGTTTTTAGTATTGGGATTTCAATACTAGTATATTCAGCAATGCTCCTTGCATGCAAAAAAAAATTTGTTGCTGATGTTTTGAAACATGGACCTTCAGTGTATGACTGAGGGTTAGATTGGAGGGATAGGATGTGTGCGGTGATGTATATGGGGTTTGGTAGGTGAATGTTTGTGATTGGTGTAGGAATGGGAGAAAAAGGAATATATACAGTGGGGAAAATAATTATTTGATCCCTTGCAGATTTTGTAAGTTTGCCCACTTACAAAGAAATGAAGGGTCTTTAATTTTTATCATATGTGTATTTTACATGATAGAGACAGAATATCAACCAAAAAGCCAGAAAAAACACATAAAACAAATGCTATAAATTAACTTGCATAATAAGTATTGAGTATAATAAGTATTTCATCCCTGGGGCAAAACATGACTTAGAACTTGGTGGAGAAACCGTTGTTGGCAAGCACAGAAGTAAAACATTCCTTGTAGTTAGTGACCAGGTTTGCACACATCTCAGGAGTGATTTTGGTCCACTCTTCTTTACAGATCTTCTCTAAATCCTTAAGGTTTCTTGGCTGTCGCTTGGCGCAGTTTCAGCTCTGACAGAAACCATGAATCAGACGGAGACAGAAGTACAGTTAAATCACACTTGTTTAATAATAATAAAAAAGGTAAATAGAGTAAACATAGTCAAAACATAGCCAGAGTTCAGGAACCGGAACCAATAGTCAGACAAGCCAAAACGTCAGGCAACCAGAGATGAGTGTAGTAGAACAGCATGCAGGATCTGGAGCCAGAAAGAATGTCAGTCAAGCAAGTCTTTAACAGGAACACAGGAGAGCGTCTCTAGAGATGTCACCAAGGCGAAGGCAGAGATCATCTGGACTGGACGGCTTAAGTAGGCAGGACTGATGAGCAGGATATCATCAACAGATGAGTCACTGTGGAGCGATAGGAGCTGGCAATTAGCCGACAGCTGAGCAGCCAGCTTTGAGAAGGAAGGGCTGAGCCCACCCTGACAGTACCCCCTCCTCAATGGCCCCTCCCCCTCGGAGGACCACCAGGCTTGAGGGGAAAATGTCTATGGAAATCATGGAGGAGGACAGGTACATGTACGTCTGAGGATGAGACCCAAGAGCGCTCCTCCGGGCCGTACCCTTTCCAATGCACCAGGTGCTGTATGCGCCCACTGAACCTACAGGAGTCAACAATGGACTGTACTTCATACTTCTTATGGTTCTCAACCTGTGCAGGGTGAGGACAAGGCACCGAGGTGATAAAGCAGTTGCAGACTAGAGGTTTTAATAAGGAGACATGAAATACATTTGAAATACGCATATTAGAAGGAAGGTCTGAAACGTAACCCACTGGGTTAATCCTGTGAAGAATACGAAAAGGCCCAATAAACCGAGGTGTGAACTTCAGAAAGGGAACACAAGGTCGGAGGTTGCGAGACGACAGCCAAACCCTGTCCCCAACCTGGCAGGAAGGTGCAGGCAGGCGTCTGCGGTCAGAATGGAGTCTGTACCCATCCGCATGTCTTATTAAATTCCCTTACCTGGAAAAGTTTTATCCCTATCGTGGGGTCACCAGTACAGGTGTTTGTACATTGAAATCATATCCCCTCTCAAGCGTCTCTTCTCCAGAGAAAACAAGTTCAGTGCTCATAACCTTTCCTCATAATTAATGTCCTCCAGACCCTTTATTAGTTTCTTTGCCCTTCTCTGGACTCTCCAGTTCCAGCACATCCTTCCTGAGGACTGGTGCCCAGAACTGGATGGCATACTCCAGGTGCGGCTGGACCAGAGTCTTGTAGAGTGGGAGAATTATTGTTTTATCTCTGGAGTTAATCCCCTTTTTTAATGCATGCCTTTTTGCTCTGCTTGCAGTTGCTTGGCATTGCATGGCATTACTGAGTCTGTCATCTACTAGGACCCCCAGGTCCTTTTCCATCCTAGATTCCCCCAGAGGTTCTCCCCCCAGGGAGTAGATTGCATTCATATTTTTGCCACCCAAATGCAATTATTTTACATTTTTCCATATTAAACCTCATTTGCCATGTAGTTGCCCACCACATTAATTTGTTCAGATCTTCTTGCAAAATTTACACATCCTGCGGAGAAGTTATTGCCCTGCTTAGCTTAGTATTGTCCGCAAATACAGAGATTGAACTGTTTATCCCATCCTCCAGGTCATTTATGATTAAATTAAATAGGATTGATCCCAGGACAGAACCCTGGGGGACCAGATTTTTTACCCCTGCCCATTCCGAGTACTCCACATTTATCACTACCCTCTGAACTCGCCCCTGTAGCCTGTAGTGGATTGTAGTTTTCAATCCATGTACTCAACCTATGGCCCATGCCAACGGACCTTACTTTGTAAGTAAACGATTATGGGGAACTGTATGAAATGTTTTTGCATAATCCAGATACACCACCATCTATGGGCCTTCCTTTATCTAGATGGCAGCTCACCTCCTCATAGAAGGTTAATCGATTGGCTTGGCACGAACAATTCTTAATGAATCCATGCTGATTACTGATAATGATACAGTTGTCATTCCTAAAATCTTGTATATAATCCCTTATTATCCCCTCCAAGAGCACTGAGTAGGTTTCACAGGGGGTTCAGCAGGAAAATATTAAGGGCTGTAGATTATTGGAGATTAATTCTAAGGCTGGAAATAGCCCAAAATTGGAAAGCGTGTCTAGTATGTTAGGTGCATAAATTAGGGGGGTAGGTCATGAAGACAAGGATATCATCCGCAAAAAGACAAAGCTTATGCGAGTGACCCCCCATTTCCAGGCCAATGTTGGGATTTCAGCAGATTAGGAGGGCTAGGGGTTCAATCGCCAGGGTGAAGAGAAGAGGGAAGAGTGGGCATCCCTGACGTGTACCACGTTCTATAGGGAAGGGACCTGAGAGAAAGCTGGCGTATTACACAAAGGCCATGGGATTTGTGTATAAAGCTGAGGTCCATTGGAGGAAATGTTCACCAAACCCCCAACGGCTTAAGATAATGTGCAGGTAAGACCAGGAGAGTGTATTGAAGGTCTTGCGAATGTCTAATGAGATAAAACACGAGAGGTTTGGCGTGTGTGAGCAGCATAGGACAAGAGCATTGCACGACAAACATTGTCGCTAGCCTGGCGAGATGGGATAAACCCAACCTGGTCCTTGTGGATTAAGGAGCCTATGTAGGGGTTGAGATGGGAGGACAGGACTTTCCCAAGGAGTTTGACATCTAGGTTGAAAATCGATAGATATAACACAAAATCACACCGGTCTGAACAGAAAACCCATCAATGAGATGGATGGTGGCACACCTAGTCCAGGTGCTCTGGCTCAGGATGTCCCTCCCACATCTGAAAAAGGAACCAAAAATGTACATAGAAGAGCCGGCACCACTGGAAATCCAATCTTCAATGTTATTGTTGTCTTATGACCATGAAAAAAAGAACAGCAGATGCGTTTCGGCATGCAGGCCTTGTTCACAGTACATTCAAAAGTGACACACAACACATATATATTTGTACAAGGAAGTTCATCTTTACCAATCAGATGTTATCTTCAATCAAGGTAAATGGGTAACATCCCTGTGTGTGTAATCCCTACACAGTGCAATATACATAATTTTCTAAAAACAGACAAAGTGTATATATAAAACAGTTATAATGCAATCTAAAAACAGTGAAACAATTTTATCTGTAGTAAACAAATGCAAAAACAATCAAATAATAAAGAGAAAGAATTATTCCTTCCTTGGAAGAAAATGGATAAAAAAAATCCACAAGAGTAGTCCTTACATGTAACAGCCTAACGGAGGAATAAGTCAACGTCATATCTATTGTTAATGCCAAGTGATAATCTGGTGTGAAGGCTAAAGATCCACCATACCTCACGTTCGAGAAGTGTGTTTGTCACCGCCCTGAGGTGGATTTTTAACGTTTTGTAAACCATAAAATGTAAAAGATGACATATCGCCTGAATGGTGATATTTAAAGTGTTTTGACACATTTGATAAATCTTTATCTGACTCATAAGATGCTCCGTGGTAGTGTTCACTTATTCTAGTTCTTAGAGCCCTTGTAGTGCACCCTACATATTGTAGATGGCATGATACACATTCCACAGTTGCGTTTGGTCCTAATAAATTCTCCCACTGGCACTGCCTGTATAGTGTGCGAGAGCTGACAGCTGGAAGCTAGCAGTAATGAATCGCCTGCACATGTCTTACTATAAGTTCTGGTACTTATATCACCTGAGTTACAACCTTGCAGACTAATATCCAAAAAATGTATAGTATTGCATTGGAACTCATGATTGAATTCCAAATTCAAATGATTAGAATTAACAAAACTGACAAAAGGGGTAACTTCTTCACTGGTACCTTCACACCAGATTACCACTTGGCATGAACAATAGATATGACATTGACTTATTCCTCCATTAGGCTGTTCCGTGTATAGACTACTCTTTTTTTTTATCCATTTTCTTCAAAGGAATGAATAATTCTTTCTCTTTATTATTTATCCTCTATGTGCATTTGAGAATCGTTAGGTTGTTCGAGATTTTCACGACAAGAGGAGGAGAGAGAGGGCATATGAAAAGTGGATAAGAGGGTATATGCTTGAGCTGGGTTCAAAGTTTTAGTGTCCTGATATAGGTCTGCAAGGCATCTATGGAATTCCTTTATGATTGTTTTTGATTACTGGAATGAGTATTAGTAGCTAGTTTCAATCTGATGGGTTTGGGGGTATGTTCAGCTCTACGAAGCGCCAGAGCCAATATTGTATCAGGTTTATTTGACTTGATATATAGCGTGTGTCTTGATCTGAGAGTTTTTTCTGCCACCTCTGTCAGAAAAGGTTCAATTCTAGGTGCGCTTTTTCAAGATCATGTTTCGATTCGGGAGAGGGTTGGGCTTAAAATGCTGTTGAAGCCTGAAACAGGGCTTCCGTCAAACGTTTGTGTTGCAGGCATTTTCTGAACGTTTTGTGGGCTTCCCATAGAGTGAGGGGAGTAGTATCTGGAGAAGTATTATTTGATATATTGTCCTTGAGGGCTGCTTCAATTTCCAGGCAATAGGTTGGATTGGCTAAGAGACTATCGTTAATATTCCAGGAAGTGTGGGTAGGACTGGGGATAAGAGCTGAAAGCGAAGTAAGTACTGTGCTGTAGTCCGTCCAAGAGAACGGGACAATGGAGGAGGCCAGGAGGGTGGGGGAAGAGCCAATGGTGAGAAAGATATGAAAGCACCTTATGGGGATGTGAGTAATGAGTAAATTGGCGTCTTGCAGGATTTTGTTCTCTCCAGGTGTACAAGAGCGAGAATCGGTTTAAGAGTTGCTGGAAGGAGAGGTGATTAGGACCTGGGAAGGAAGAGGCTGGGGATTTGTCAAGGAACGGGTATAAAACCTAATTGGAGTCACCACAGATTATGAGGGTATCTCGTTTATGAGAATCAATAACAGTTAACAAGTGGGAAAGAAACTAGAGTGTACGTTTATTAGGGGCATAGTAAGAGACGATAGTAACTTTGCTATCTAGTAGATGTCCAGTTAAGATAAGGTAGCAACCTTCCGGGTCTCTGATCTCCGCCAGGAGTGTGAGGGGGGTAGTACTATGAAATGCAATGAGCACACCCCTCTTTTTAGAGGAAGCCGAAGCTGTAAATGCTTGTAGATATTGGCGACCGAAAAACTTAGGTGTGGATTGTGTTGTAAAATTAGTCTCCTGTAAACAACCCACATGTGCAGTGGCCAATGCAAATGAATAAAATACCATTATACGCTTGTTGGGAAAATTTAGGCCCTGAACATGAAGGGTGAAAACATTCAGTGGTGCAATAGCTGAGAATAAGGGGACCTTTCAGGGAAAAAGTTAGAGAGAAAAGGTAGCTTGTGGTCTGTAAGCACTCTCCTGGGGGGGGGGGTAGTTTGGAATAAAGGAGGCAGAGAGGAGGAAACCACCGCGAGGGCCCAATGGGAGAGAGAAAAAGAAAGGAAATAAGAAAAGGGGGGGAGGGGAGTAGAGACAACTCAATCAGAGACGAGAGGGGAGGGGGTTAATCTGAATGAAAAGGGAGGAAAAGATGTCCACTGGTGGTAAGCACTGGTGCCAACAAGGACAAGAGTGGGTCCATAGCATACCTAATAAGGGTATACGTGGACCTGATGGAGAGAGCAGTGAACAGTCTCTGAAACTCTTACAGCCTATTTGATAGGATAACAAAATATACGAAATAGCGATACCTGATAAAAAATATATGTTGCAGGGATACATGTAATAACAAGAGGTCCACTGGAACATAAGCGGTAGGTGGGTCTGCCATGATTAATAAAGATGTCAACAAGGGCAACTAATGACCATTGGCAAGACAACAAATTAACTTTAAGCAAGGGCAGGGAGTGCAAATGGCCTATGGCCCCACCAAGGCAATGTCTTAGAGAAAAATTTAATAATTAACAGTATTCAAGACAATCATTATTAAAACATGAGCAAGCTAAAGGCTTAAGGCCCCAGCGTAAGATATTGCGTCAACAAGGATAATGATGAGACTTAAGCCATAAGGAATATGGAAAGAAACCATGAAAGTTGGTAAAATGAGAAATAAGCTGTAAACCCCAGTGTAAACATCATTGCGAGAACTGGGGAGGCAATTAGCCTAAAGCCCAGCCAGGGCAATAAGTAAACGTAGAGGTAAGTGTAACAGTTAACAGTATTTTTGACAATCATGAGTAGAAAATTAGCAATCTAAAAGGCCGAAGGCCCTAGTGCAGGGCATTATGCCAATTAGGATGGCGATGGGACTCAAGCCATATAATATATGTGAAAAAAAAAAGAACTAAACGAGGGGGGGTCCTTGGGGACAAAAAAGGAATTATAAGTATTTCGAGAAAGTTATGGCTGTATGAGTAAATGCACCTAGAAGGTGCAATTAGATCTGAGGAGACAAAACATAGTTACAGTGATGTAGAAGTCCCAAGAGGATTTGCTAGGAGAGCGATAAAGGAGATCTGGGGTGCCTCATCCACTTAGAAGTTGCGATCAGTCCACAGAATCTTCCTGGGCAGGGACCGGCAAGATGAAACGTCCTCGTTTGTGGATGCTCGATGGGGCCTTCAGACCGGGGGAAGCCTGGAGTTTCCTCGGGGAGCGAGAAGCTGAACGATGTCGGGAGCCCGAACCACTGGAGCCAGATGAAGCTCATGAAGTGTAGATTGCAGATCTTCTGCTGACTTGCATAGACAGGAAGATCCCTTTTAGGAAAAGGGGATGGAGAAGGGGAAACCCCAGCGATAGATAATACAGTGTTGTTGTAGGATTTGTAGATAAGGGTTCAAGGCTTTCCATTTTGCCAAGGTCACTTGAGAGAGGTCATGAAAGATTTGGTAGCGATGGCCTTGGAACATCAACGATTCTTTGTGATGTGACGCTGTCAGTAACCTTTCTTTGGTGTGAAAATAATGGAGTTTCACAACCATCGCAGAGAGGGCAATCTTTTGGGCGTGGGGGTCAGGGTTCCATGGATCCAGTTAATTTCAAGGCGCTATATGGGTATTGATGGCGTAAGCTCTTGGAAGAGCACAGTAATTGTGGACTGTAAATCTAGGATTGTCTCGGGAATGCCATGTATACGTAAGTCGGAGCGCCTGGACCTGTTTTCAAAGTCCTCTAGACGGGATTGAAGTGTGAGGTTTTCTTCATGCAGGGCTTCCAGTTTTGCAGAGTGGTTGTGAGTAAGGATTTCAAACTCAGCAGCCCTCTGTTACAGCTCTGTGGTGCATTGGCCCAGGTCTCTGATTTCAGGTGTCAGTTTTTCAGTAATAATGTCAGAGGTATGTTTCAGGGCCTTAGTGAGCAGCTGCTCAAACTGTCCCAGGAGTTCAGGCTGTGAGTTGTCAAACTGCAGGGCTAAAGGGGTTATCCCATAATCAGCATCCGACCCTCATGTGTAACTCTCAGCCGGGTTTGTGTGGGAGTGAGGAGTATCGCTGGCTGGGAGAATGCAGCCTTCACCATCTTGGAGGAGGCCCTGATCATGACGTCCCAGATTGTTTTTGGCTTTAGATTTTATTTGGAACCACCATAGACCATCGCGGCCGGTTCCGGGATCTCTCGGGTGTGTACGGAGGCGGCAGGGACCCAGTGACAGGACGGGTATTGCGGTTTCTATGCAAAGCTGCACAAGATTTTTCATACTTAGTATCAACCCCATAGTAACTAATATAAAGTAAAAGTTTGGTTGTCTGCACATTATTGATGTTCTGGCATACATGTGTAACCTTTAGTAAATAACCTAGTTTTCTTGCACCACTGGGTCCTGTGTTCAGATCCAACCACTGACATGCTCTGCATGGAGTTATTACATTAGACAATAAAGGAAGCAGGAACTGATGATTGATTCTATGTACCAAAGCACTGTACATTATGTTAATGCTATGTAAATAAGGGAAATAAATAAATAATTTGGTTTAAAGAATCTGTTATCTCTGAATAGGTTTTTCTAATTTTCTATCAATTTACAGTATGGTTTTGCAGACCATTCACTACCTGATTGTAAACAAGACTTCATTTTTTCCTAATAACACCGGCATTTAGCTGCCATTATGAAACTTTTCATTGCAATTAAGTACCCATTAACTTTCACCTGGGTTATTGTTTGAGAATTCCCAAAAGGAAGAATATGTTAGAGAGGCAATTAATAATCTTGGCAACAATTCTTTTGTTTCAAACTCTCTTTTGTTTGCAGTAGACAAAGCAGATAAGATGCTTATACAACAGATCTACTGGGTAATAAACTATTAATTTTGGATATCTAACTGCTTTGTTATTCAGTCTCCATCATACATTTTAATTACTGGGGGTGGAGTGTTTCTGCTTTTTATATATATGCAGCTTTAAAGAAGAACTCAAAACAAAAGAAACCGCCTTACAGTTAGTCCACATGTATGATTACCCAAATAGGGCCTGTACTGTGGAAGGTGTGCCCAAAAAAACTCAGGCAGAGGACAATGGACTAGTTACCAGTTTTGCCTGTAGGCTTGGAGAAGCAGCAGGGAAAGTGAAGGTGAAGCACAAATTCAAAAAATGGCCGAAGCAGAAGTAAGGGGATGCTTAAAGTGCAGGTCCTCAGGTACAGCTTCCTCTCCAGCAAAGAAATCAGTAGTGGCATTACCAAATCTGATTCCACATCCTGTTCATGAAATGTTGATCAATAGATCGACTTCTCTTGAATGTGATAACCACATGGATCAAAATTCGTCCGGCTCCCGTGAACTAGTCAAACTTAATACCATGCATGGCTAGCTTAAAGTGGAATTTTACCCAACTTGATAAAAAAAGAATGTTCTTTAGCAAGGAACATACATTCCACATGAATAATTATGCTATCAACATTAGTGCGTGCTGTAAATTGCCTCCAGCATTGTTCCTGTTTCTTCTTGCTGGAGGCTGCCATTTTGCTTAAGCCCAAAGCCACTGATACAGCAGTAAATCATAAAGCTGAAATAAACCCATCGATTTAATGGTTTCAAATAATAGTTACATTCTTGGAATGCTGTGTTTACTGTCACATTTGCTTGTGTCCTCGGCATCTAACTTCAGCTTCTTCAAATACACTTTGACAATAAAAGCTGAAAGCTGATTGGTTTCTATGCAGAGCTGTACCAAATTTTGTAATCTCCAGTGTTAGTAATTCAACCCCTATGGCAGCAAACTTCTCCCACAAGGAGACCTCCTTTTTACTCTCATCCATACTGGTAATATGTATATGTATATACAGTATCTCACAAAAGTGAGTACACCCCTCACATTTTTGTAAATATTTTATTATATCTTTTAATGTGACATCACCGAAGAAATGACACTTTGCTACAATCTAAAGTAGTGAGTGTACATCTTGTATAACAGTGTACATTTGCTGTCCCCTCAAAATAACTCAACACACAGCCATTAATGTCTAAACCACTGGCAACAAAAGTGAGTACCCCCCTAAGTGAAAATGTCCAAATTGGGCCCAAAGTGTCAACATTTTGTGTGGCCATAATTATTTTCCAGCACTGCCTTAACCCTCTTGGGCATGGAGTTCACCAGAGCTTAACAGATTGCCACTGGAGTCCTCTTCCACACCTCCATGATGACATCACGAAGCTGGTGGATGTTAGAGTCCTTGCGCTTCTAAACCTTCTTCTTGGAGGTGTGTTTGGGGTCGTTATTATATTGGAATACTGCCCTGTGGCCCAGTCTCCAAAGGGAGGGGATCATGCTCTGCTTCAGTATGTCACAGTACATGTTAGCATTCATGGTTCCCTCAATGAACTGTAGCTCCCCAGTGCCGGCAGCCCCAGACCAGGACACTCCCACCACCATGCTTGACTGTAGGCAAGACACATTTGTCTTTGTACTCCTAACCTGGTCGCTGCCACACACGCTTGACACCATCTGAACCAAATAAGTTTACATTGGTCTCATCAGACCACATGACTTGGTTCCAGTAATCCATATCCTTAGTCTGCTTGTCTTCAGCAAACTGTTTGCGGGCTTTCTTGTGCATCATCTTTAGAAGAGGCTTCCTTCTGGGATGACAACCATGCAGACCAATTTGATGCAGTGTGCAGCGTTTGCTCTGAGCACTTACAGGCTACCCCTTCAATCTCTGCAGCAATGCTGGCAGCACTCATATGTCTATTTCCCAAAGACAACCTCTGGATATGACTCTGAGCACGTGCACTCAACTTCTTTGGTCGACCATGGCGAGGCCTGTTCTGAGTGGAACCTGTCTTGTTAAACCGCTGTATGGTCTTGGCCACCGTGCTGCAGCTCAGTTTCAGGGTCTTGCAATCTTCTTATAGCCTAGACCATCTTTAGGTAGCGCAACAATTCTTTTTTTCAGATCCTCAGGGAGTTCTTTGCCATGAGGTGCCATGTTTAACTTCCAGTGACCAGTATGAGAGAGTGAGAGCGATAACACCAAATTTAACAAACCTGCTCCCCATTCACACCTGAGATCTTGTAACACTAATGAGTCACATGACACCGGGGAGGGAAAATGGCTAATCTGGCCGAATTTGAACATTTTAACTCAGGGTCTACTCACTTTTGTTGCCAGGAGTTTAGACATTAATGGCTGTGTGTTGAGTTATTTTGTGGAGATAGCAAATTTACACTGTTATAGCTGTACACTCACTACTTTACATTGTAGCAAAGTGTCATTTCTACAGTGTTGTCACATGAGAAGATATAATACAATATTTATTTAATACTTAATGTGAGGGGTATACTCACTTTTGTGAAATACTGTGTGTATATATATATATATATATATATATATATATATAATGCTCATTGTACTATATTTTTTTTAATTTGAAGAATATATATATATTTTTTTTTTGGGAAGGTTGCAAAAAAAAATAAAAATATGGTTATCGATCAGCTATTTTCTTGCTTAAGAACAGGTCTAGGGTAGTAGAAAGGAGCTTCTGTAACCCTTGGAAACCATTTAAAGCCCATTGCACCCCTAAAACCATCAACAAGAACTGTCATTTCACCTTACCCATTGACATCAATGTGTAAGCAGGTTGAAGTGGTCATTATGGGGCTGTCCTGGCTGGGTGGGTTAGGGTTATTGTTCCGCTCGCACTCCTGATTTTTTGGCGGGTTCCTGTCTCGGTCCAGCTCACTTGCCCTATGGATATATATTGGGACAGTGGCTTGGTTCACTGGGAATCCACGAGAGAGAAACCTAGTGAGCTCAGCACAGCCTTGGGTTGTGAGACCCGTAAGAATGGAGAGAGAAAAAGAGACCTAGGACTAGGAGTATGCCTCTCATTGACTGCCTGCATCAGAGACTTTTGACTTGGGGTTCACCCTAAAGACATCAGTGCTGGAGTAATGCCTCCGAAGGCTTAAGATGTGGGACTCACTTTGCAGGTATGCTGTAGCTGCACACAAAGCCTGTAGCTAGGGAAATAGGAAAGTATTATGTCTTGCCTGTTGGACTGTGAATTTCTACTTTTGTACTTTTATTAAGTAAAGCATTTGAAACGTTGTCCTTGCCTGGTCTCAAGTTATGAAGGAGGTGTATTGCAAGTAACTGGCACACATACAGTTAACCAGTGGGTCTTGAACACATTTGTGTACAAAGACGTCAGTGTAGAATGGAGACTTGTGAAGACACAAGTAGTTGCCCAGAGTAACGGAAGCGCAACAAGCAGCCTATTGATACCATGTACCTGTTATAGGTGGCGGCCTCTAGCAGCAAGAGAGATGTTGACGGCACTCTTTCTGTCAGCACTCTGTCTCCCATAGCATCAGGAGTGGATTGCACCTCAAAGGTTCCCCATACTGTACAGAGATGCAGAGGTTCAGGTGTTGCGTGAGTGCACGTGTGGAGCCTGCACATAGCGCATGGCAGGGCCCCACTCTGCTGCTGGGGATTTGTGGTGGAAGGCGCTCGACAGGTGTATGTGTTCATTGAATCAGCATGTCCCTCTGAAATGCAAGTTATGGAGAATGTGTACATTGTCACATGGAACCAAGAGAAGACTGGAGAACAGTTGCAGTGCCGGTGTACATTGTGTATTATCTTCTCTAAGAGTAGAGGTCCACCTTAAAGTGGGATTCCAGCTGTAAAAAAAAAATTAAAAGTCAGCAGCTACAAACACTGTAGCTGCTGACTTTAAATAAGTACTTACCTGTCCTGGGTGCCCGCGATGTCGGCCGCCCGAAGCCGACCCATCCCTCGGCTCTCAGGTCCTGGCACCGCCTTCCTAACTAAGGGAAATGGGCAGTGGAGCCTTTTGCAAGGCACTGTGTTTAGAGCATTCTCTTTGGGAACTCTTTATATGATAATGAAAGTCATCTGTAACCTTTGATATTGTATTTGAAAAGTATGTAATTTCTTTAATAAAGAAAAGCACCTTGTATACTGCAAATTTAATACAATTTCTTTGTTAGTCTTTCTGGATACAAACTATAACACAGTTTCTCTTTATCTTTTTTAGCCTAAGCAGTTAAGCTGGAGAAATGTGAAAGCATTGAATGTCACAGACATAAAAATCGCAAAAAAACGTACCTGGAAATATTAGAGACAAAAGTTGAAATTGAAGTTAAATTAGTAGTAAAGGCAAATCTTTTTTCTCCATTTGCAGAAGTCCTAGCCCTTTATCAATGTGCCACACTCTTTACATCATTGCTTTTCAATAAGCATTCTTGATGTATCTTCTGAACTATACATCAAACAAAAAGAGAATGGGTACAATAAAGTCCACTATGTGATTGGAGGGTGCTCCTTAGCTGCTCACCAATTAGGTGTTGTCACCGTAACCATAACAGCATACAAACTAACCCAGTAAGGTTCACTGTATAAACAAAGAGGCTACTTTGGTAACAAAGGGAAATGTAAGAAAGTATATATTCAAAAAGGTAATTTATTGATATCAAACAATAAAATCATTGGAATACAATACTCCCACTCAAGTGTGCAGTGAATGCATGGTCATAAATTACACCAACAACATGTTTGTGCAAAACATTTCTTGTAAACATCAGACAAAGGCACACATATAGCATAACAACACAATCTATAAAAACTGGCTGTCCGGACACCTGATTGCGATACACAAAGAGGATGTCATGCGATAATAATCGCATACATAATTCTACTGTGTGGGTTTACAAGGATAAAGGACATCCAATTGGTGCATCACCCTGGGGTGGAGGCAGCTGCTGAAATATACGTGTCTTTTTCAGAATAAATGTGGGGTGATCATGGTAGACTCACTCATGGTCATTAAAGTGTGATCACACTATGGGAGGGTGGAGAAATGATTAATGATCTTTTTCTGTACAACAGGGGCAGTTTGTGGATTCACGGATTATTGCCAAGCACAGAGATGGTACGATGTTAGATGATAACTGTAGGAGCAATGTGACAACTTAGTTCACTGAGAGAGTATCGTGAGATATTAATAGAATCAAAAAGAGTCATTGCAATCCTGTTATTGAGGGGACCTGCCGTTTATACACTTATCGGTGAAAGAGTCAGAGTCGCAAGCAGCGAAGTTCTCGCTGTCAGTAATCAATCAAAGTGCAGAGCTTGTCACACTGGGGAGTGGAACAGCATCTTGGGTCAGAAGATGTACTCAGTTCGGTAGTCTGTGCATTGGTATACAATCTCACAAGTGTACCCTTCCATCAGGTCTAGACATACTTGTGTACTAGTTCAGCATAGAGGCGTCTAATGGCTGTAGAGCTGGTGGATATAGCGCAGATGGTACTTTACCGTTCCCGTGTAGTGTGCTTTAAAGACTCCACCTTCATGCCCATACAGATATCTTCTGGTGGGACCTTAATGCAATGCCTCCAGATGGTAGTCCGTGATGGAGAGGACGTGCTTTATACAGTCCCTCAATCCAAGCGGGCAGCGAGCTGCTCCTCAGTCCCGCTCATCAACCCAATACAGCGGGGCTTTCCGCATTCAGCATCACATGACGTCCGTGACGTCAACACATTTAGCTTTGGGAGCTTGTTGACATCATGGACGTCAATGATGCCGAATGCGGAAGGCCCCGCTGTATTGGGTTGATGAGCCAGATTTAGGAGCATCTCGCTGCCCGCTTGGATTGAGGGACTGTGTAAAGCACGTCCTCTCCATCACGGACTACCTTCTGGAGGCATTACATTAAGATCCCAGAACATATCTGTATGGGCACGAAGGTGGAGTCTTCAAAGCACATTACAGGCTCACAAGAGTGTTAAAAGTACCATCCACGCTATACCCACCAGCCCTACAGCCATTAGATGCCTCTAAGCTGAACTAATACACAAGTATGTCTAGACTTGATGGAAGAGTACACTTGTGAGACTGTATACCAATGCACAGACTACCGAACTGAATACATCTTCTGACCCAACACGCTATTCCACTCCACAGTGTGACAAGCTCACGGATCTGGTGGACAGATTACTGGGAGGGGCTGGGGAAGACCCGGCTGTCATGGTGCACATTGGCACCAATGACAAAGTCAGAGGAAGATGGAGTGTCCTAAAAAATGATTTTAGGGACTTAGGAGCTAAATTGAGGAAAAGGACCTTCAAGGTAGTATTCTAAGAAATACTACTGGTACCTTGAGCCGCACCAGAAAGACAGAGGGAGATTAAGGAAGTAAATAAGTGGCTGAGGAGCTGGTGTTGAAAGGAGGGATTTGGGTTCCTGGAGAACTGGGCCAACTTCTCAGTCGGTTACCAGCTCTTTAGCAGGGTCGGACTGCACCTAAATGGTGAAGGTGCAGATCGGCTGGGAGTGAAGATGGCTGACAACTTAAAGGGGCTTTTAAACTAAGCGACACGGGGGAGGGTCCAGAGGTAGAGATAGTCAGTGTGGAACAAATTCCAGAGGTTAATATTGGGGGCATTAGTGGTAGGTTGACTAAACCATCTAAATCCGAGGGAGGTACAGTAACAAATCCTATTAACAACTTCAGAACACCCAATAAGGAGATAGTATACGACCAGTCAAAACTACATGGCATGTTCGCCAATGCCAGGAGTCTAGCAGACAAGATGGGAGAACTAGAGCTACTGTTGTATGAGGAGGATTTAGATTTTGTAGGAATTTCAGAGACTTGGTTCAACAACTCTCTTGGCTGGCAACCATTCAAGGGTATTCCCTATATCACAGGGCTAGAGCATAAAAAAGGGGGAGGGGTATGCTTGCATATCAAAAATGATGTACAAGTGAATGTGAGAGACGACATCAGGTATTCCTGTAGGTAGAGCTACAAAGGGAGAAACTAAGGGGTAAATAATACTGGTAGTATGCTATAGGCCCCCTAACCAGAGGGGGGAGGGGGAGGCAGACCTACTATCACAATTTGGATTAGAGGCAAGGATGGTAAGTGCCATTATATTGGTGGATTTTAATTATCCAGACATAGACTGGGCGAAAGAAACCGCGCATTCATCTAAAGCTCGCCATTTCCTAAATGTCTTGCAGGACTATTTCATGGGTCAGATGGTAAATGCACCAACTAGAAACAAAGCATTACTAGACCTACTGATTACCAACAATACAGACCTGATCGCGGATGTGGAAATACAGGGCAATCTAGGAAACGGCGATCATAGGTCAGTTAGTTTCAGCATAAATCATACAAATAGGAACATAAGGGGAATACAAAGACACTGAATTTCAAAAGAGCCAACTTCCCTAAACTACGATCCTTGCTAGAAGGTACTAAATGGGATAAAGGAACAAAGAACAAAGAACACGGAGATAAAATTGGTATGCTTTAAGAGCATATTAACCACTACAATACTGGGCACTTTCACCCCCTTCCTTCCCAGGCCAATTTTCAGCTTTCAGCGCTCTCGCATTTTCAATAAGAATTGTGTGGTCATGCAACACTGTACCCAAAATAATTTTTTATCATTTTGTTCACACAAAAAGAATTTTATTTTGGTGGTATTTATTCACAAATCAATTAATTATTTTTTGCAATATAAGCGAAAAAAAGAGCGGAAATTTTGAAAAAAAAAGATATTTTCTACTTTCTGTTTTTAAAATAAATCCAATAAAATCTAATTTTGTCATAAATTTAAGCCAAAATGTATTCTGCTACATGTCTTTGGTAAAAAAAATCCTGTTAAGTGTATAATAATTGGTTTGTGTGACTACGGACATATGTACGCAATGATCACTGACATATGTGCGCAGATGATCACTGACATATGTGTGCAGATGATCACGGACATATGTGTGCAGGTGATCATTGGGACATATGATTTTAGTGTTACATATGTGGGGATAGGTGTTTTTACTGTGTAGGGACATGTGCGTGTGGACAGTGTTTTGGGGACATTGTGTGTGTTTACTTTGTGTGGGGACACTGTGACGGTGATCAGTGTGTAAAAAGCTGTAAAAACAGCTCATACTCACTGATCACCAACTGGCTGCAGCGATCTGCTCTCCTCTCCTCACTGACAACTTCCGTGTGAGGAGAGGAGAGCTGATCGCCTATCAACCAGCTATCTGTTTACATCACATGAAGGCTCAGATTGAACACAGCCGTCATGTGATCAGGAGGGCCAATCACAGAGCCCTCCTGCTGATCAGAGATGCGCAGTGTCAGGGTGACACGAGCGCATCGGGATCACACTGCTGCAAGGGCAGGCGCGTGCGATCCCCCTCTGAACGTCCACTCAGAAGGAAGAAGCGCCCACCCGGCCGTAAATGTGCAGTGGCCGGGTGAGAAGTGGTTAAATAATGGTATTAGCCAGTGCATGCCAATGGGAAATAAATTTAAAAGAGCTAATAAAAGTCCTGGGTGGCTTAACTCCAATGTAAAAATGCTTGGTCTTCACGGGGGGAAACGGGGGGCTTCAGTAACCAAAACTGCAATGTTTATTCTCATCACAGGAAGCACCCTCATGGCTAACAGAGGATAGAATTAGAAATAGACTTGAAAAACTTAACATTAATAAGTCACTGACCAGATGGCTTGCACCCGAGCGTCCTTACGGAACTCAGTCAAGTAATTGCCAGACCATTGTTCCTAATTTTTACAAACAATCTACTGACTGGAATGGTACCAGATGATTGGAGAAAAGCAAATGTAGCACCAATATTTTAAAAAGAGCCAGGATACATGCCTGGCAATTACAGACCAGTCAGCCTAACATCAATAGTATGCAAGCTCTTGGAGGGGATGATAAGGGACTATATACAAGATTTTAGTAATCACAACGGTATCATTAGCAGTAATCACCATGGATTCATGAAGAATCGTTCTTACCAAACCAATCTATTAACCTTCTATGAGGAGGTGAGCTGCCATCTAGATAAAGGAAGGCCCATAGACGTGGTGTATCTGGATTTTGCAAAGGCATTTGATATAGTTACCCATAAACGTTTACTGTACAAACTAAGGTCTGTTGGCATGGCCCATAGGGTGAGTACATGGATTGAAAACTGGCTAAAGGGGCAAGTAGTGATAAATTGGGAGTACTTGGAATGGTCCGGTGTGAAAGCGGGGTCCCCCAGGGTTCTGTCCTGGGACCAATCCTATTTAATTTATTCATAAACGATCTGGAGGATGGGATAAACAGCTCAATCTCAATATTTGCGGATGACACAAAGTTAGGAAGGCAATAGTTTCTCTGCAGGATGTGGAAACCTTACAAGAAGATCTGAACAAATTAATGTGGTGGGCAAGTACATGGCAAATGAGGTTAATGTAGAAAAATGTAAAATAATGCATTTGGATGGCAAAAATATGAATGCAGTCTACTCACTAGGGGAAGAACCTCTGGGGGAATCTAGGATGGAGAAGGACCTGGGGGTCCTAGTAGATGATAGGCTCAGCGGTGGCATGCAATGCCAAGCTGCTGCAAGCAAAGCAAACAGAATATTGGCATGCATTAAAAAGGGGATTAACTCCAGAGATAAAACAATAATTCTCCCACTCTACAAAACTCTGGTCAGGCCTCACCTGGAGTATGCCGTCGAGTTCTGGGCACCAGTCCTCAGGAAGGATGTGCTGGAACTGGAGAGAGTCCAGAGAAGGGCAACAAAGCTAATAAAGGGACTGGAGGGCATTAGTTATGAGGAAAGGTTAAGAGCACTGAAGATATGATTTCAATGTACAAATATCATACTGGTGACCCCACAATAGGGATAAAACTAAAAGGGAATTTAAAAAGACATGCGGCCATTCATTAAAATTAGAAGAGAAGCGGTTTAACCTTAAACTGCGTAGAGGGTTCTTTACTGTAAGAGCAGTAAGGATGTGGAATTCTCTTCCACAGACAGTGGTTTCAGCAGGGAGCATCGATAATTTAAAAAAACTATTTGATAGGCACCTGAATGACCACAACATACAGGGATATACAATGTAATACTGACATAAGAGCACACACACAGGATGGACTCAAGTCTTTTTTCAACCTCACCTACTATGTAAGCTCTGCACTTTGAGTGATTACTGACAGCGAGAACTTCGCTGCTTGTGACCCTATCACCCATAAGTGTATGAACGGCAGGTCCCCTCAATAACAAGATTGCAATGACTCTTTCAATACTATTAATATCTCACAATACTTTCTCAGTGAACTAAGTTGTCACATTGCTCCTACAGTTATCATCTAACATCATACCATCTCTGTGCTTGGCATTAATCCGTGAATCCGCCCTGTTGTACTGAAAAAGACAGTTAATCATTTCTCCACCATTAGTGTGTTCACACTTTAATGATCATGAGTGGGTCTACCATCATCACCCCACATTTATTCTGAAAAAGACCCGTATATTTCATCAGCTGCCTTTACCCCGGGGCGATGCACCAATTGGATGTCCTTTATCCTTGTAAACTTATTATCGCATGACATCCTCTTTGTGCTCCGGACGTCCAGTTTTTATAGATTATGTGTTGTTTTGTTATATGTGTGTCTTTGTCTGATGTTTACAAGAAATGTATTGCACAAACATGTTGTTGTTGGTGTAATGTATGACCATGCATATACTGCACACTTGAGTGGGAGTATTGTACTCCAATGATTTTATTGTTTGATATCAATAAAATATCTTTCTGAATATATACTCCTCTTAAATTTCCCTTTGTTACCAAAGTAACCTCTTTGTTTATCCAGTGATCCTCACTGGGTTAGTTTCTATATCTTCTGAACAATGTCTTTATTCTGGTGACTACCAATTTAAACTGGAACTCCAGGCAAACAGCTAAACATACAGAAAATCTATAAATGGGAGCTGTTCTACCTGTTAAATGATTTGTATTTCTTGTCTTCCAGTTCTGACCTCAAAATGACCTCAAAATGGCTGTAAAGCCTCAAGGTTTTTCACCTAAATGCATTCAGGGCACCCCAGAAGAAGAGGACCGGGGCTGCTCTATGCAAACCTATTGCACAGAGAATGTAAGTATAGGCATGTTTGTTATTTTCTTTTAACCACTTCCTTACTAGGCCATTGTAAAATGACGCTGGCGGGAACATTTCCTCCCTCCGGGTGGACGTCATATGACAGCCTCCAGTTCTCGCCGCTCCTGCAGGCTCCCCCCCCCCCAGGGTAAAGAGCCAATGAAATTGATATTTGTGTGAAAAAAATGATAAAAACTTTGTTTGGGTACAGTGTTGCATGACTGAGTAATTGTCATTTAACCACTTGCCGACCGCCTCACGCCTATATACGTGAGCAGAATGGCACAGGCAGGCAAAATCACGTACCTGGTACGTGATTGCCTTCCCGCAGGCGGGGGGTCCAATCGGACCCCCCCCCCGGTGCCAGCGGCGGTCGGCATTTGTCTGGGAGTGTTGAGAGGCGAGGGGGAGGCCATCCGATCGTGGCCCCCCCCTCGCGATCGCTCCCAGCCAATGAGAAACATCCCCTGCCTCTGTATAGTACACAGAGGCAAAGGATGTGATGTCATCTCTCCTCGGCTCGGCAGTTTCCGTTCCGGCGCCGAGGAGAGAAGACATCTGAGTAAGTGTAAAACACACACACAACACAGTAGAACATGCCAGGCATACATTACACCCCCGATCCCCCCCCGATCACCCCCCAATCACCCCTCCCTGTCACACTGACACCAAGCAGGTTTTTTTTTTTTCCTCATTACTGCATGGTGTCAGTTTGTGACAGTTAGAAGTGGTAGGGCAGTTAGTGTTAGCCATCTTTAGGTCTAGGGTACCCCCCTAACCTCCCCTAATAAAGTTTTAACCCCTTGATCACCCCCCGTCACCAGTGTCGCTAAGCGATCATTTTTCTGATCGCTGTATTAGTGTCACTGGTGACGCTAGTTAGGGACATAAATATTTAGGTTCGCCGTCAGCGTTTTATAGCGACAGGGACCCCCATATACTATCTAATAAATGTTTTAACCCCTCGATTGCCCCCTAGTTAACCCTTTTACCACTGATCACCGTATAACTGTTACGGGTGACGCTGGTTAGTTCGTTTATTTTTTATAGTGTCAGGGCACCCGCCGTTTATTACCGAATAAAGGTTTAGCCCCCTGATCACCCGGCGGTGATATGCGTCGCCCCAGGCAGCGTCAGATTAGCGCCGGTATTGCTAACACCCACGCACGCAGCATACGCCTCCCTTAGTGGTATAGTATCTGAACGCATCAATATCTGATCCGATCAGATCTATACTAGCGTCCCCAGCAGTTTAGGGTTCCCAAAAACGCAGTGTTAGCGGGATCAGCCCAGATACCTGCTAACACCTGCATTTTGCCCCTCCGCCCGGCCCAGCCCAGCCCACCCAAGTGCAGTATCGATCGATCACTGTCACTTACAAAACACTAAACGCATAACTGCAGCGTTTCGCAGAGTCAGGCCTGATCCCTGCGATCGCTAACAGTTTTTTTGGTAGCGTTTTGGTGAACTGGCAAGCACCAGCCCCAAGCAGCGTCAGGTTAGTGCCAGTACTGCTAACACCCACGCACGCACCGTACACCTCCCTTAGTGGTATAGTATCTGATCGGATCAATATCTGATCCGATCAGATCTATACTAGCATCCCCAGCAGTTTAGGGTTCCCAAAAACGCAGTGTTAGCGGGATCAGCCCAGATACCTGCTAGCGCCTGCGTTTTGCCCCTCCGCCTGGCCCGGCCCAGCCCACCCAAGTGCCGTATCGATCGATCACTGTCACTTACAAAACACAGAGTCAGGCCTGATCCCTGCGATCGCTAACAGTTTTTTTGGTAGCGTTTTGGTGAACTGGCAAGCACCAGCGGCCTAGTACACCCCGGTCGTAGTCAAACCAGCACTGCAGTAACACTTGGTGACGTGGCGAGTCCCATAAGTGCAGTTCAAGCTGGTGAGGTGGCAAGCACAAGTAGTGTCCCGCTGCCACCAAAAAGACAAACACAGGCCCGTTGTGCCCATAATGTCCTTCCTGCTGCATTCGCCAATCCTAATTGGGAACCCACCGCTTCTGCAGCACCCGTACTTCCCCCATTCACATCTCCAACCAAATGCAGTCGGCTGCATGAGAGGCATTTTTATGTCCTCCCGAGTACCCCTACCCAACGAACCCCCCCAAAAAAGATGTCGTGTCTGCAGCAAGCGCGGATATAGGCGTGACACCTGCTATTATTGTCCCTCCTGTCCTGACAATCCTGGTCTTTGCATTGGTGAATGTTTTGAAAGCTACCATACACTAGTTGAGTATTAGCGTAGGGTACAGCATTGCACAGACTAGGCACACTTTCACAGGGTCTCCCAAGATGCCATCGCATTTTGAGAGACCCGAACCTGGAACCGGTTACCGTTATAAAAGTTACAGTTACAAAAAAAAGTGTAAAAAAAAAAAAAAAAAACACAAACAAAAATATAAAATAAAAAAAAATAGTTGTCGTTTTATTGTTCTCTCTCTCTCTATTCTCTCTATTGTTCTGCTCTTTTTTACTGTATTCTATTCTGCAATGTTTTATCGTTATTATGTTTTATCATGTTTGCTTTTCAGGTATGCAATTTTTTATACTTTACCGTTTACTGTGCTTTATTGTTAACCATTTTTTTGTCTTCAGGTACGCCATTCACGACTTTGAGTGGTTATACCAGAATGATGCTTGCAGGTTTAGGTATCATCTTGGTATCATTCTTTTCAGCCAGCGGTCGGCTTTCATGTAAAAGCAATCCTAGCGGCTAATTAGCCTCTAGACTGCTTTTACAAGCAGTGGGAGCGAATGCCCCCCCCCACCGTCTTCCGTGTTTTTCTCTGGCTCTTCTGTCTCAACAGGGAACCTGAGAATGCAGCCGGTGATTCAGCCAGCTGACCATAGAGCTGATCAGAGACCAGAGTGGCTCCAAACATCTCTATGGCCTAAGAAACCGGAAGCTACGAGCATTTTATGACTTAGATTTCGCCGGATGTAAACAGCGCCATTGGGAAATTGGGGAAGCATTTTATCACACCGATCTTGGTGTGGTCAGATGCTTTGAGGGCAGAGGAGAGATCTAGGGTCTAATAGACCCCAATTTTTTCAAAAAAGAGTACCTGTCACTACCTATTGCTATCATAGGGGATATTTACATTCCCTGAGATAACAATAAAAATGATTAAAAAAAAAAAAATGAAAGGAACAGTTTAAAAATAAGATAAAAAAGCAAAAAAATAATAAAGAAAAAAAAAAAAAAAAAAAAGCACCCCTGTCCCCCCTGCTCTCGCGCTAAGGTGAACACAAGTGTCGGTCTGGCGTCAAATGTAAACAGCAATTGCACCATGCATGTGAGGTATCACCACAAAGGTCAGATCGAGGGCAGTAATTTTAGCAGTAGATCTCCTCTGTAAATCTAAAGTGGTAACCTGTGAAGGCTTTTAAAGGCTTTTAAAAATGTATTGATTTTGTTGCCACTGCACGTTTGTGCGCAATTTTAAAGCATGTCATGTTTGCTATCCATGTACTTGGCCTAAGATCATCTTTTTTATTTCATCAAACATTTGGGCAATATAGTGTGTTTTAGTGCATTAAAATTTAAAAAAGTGTGTTTTTTCCACAAAAAATGCGTTTGAAAAATCGCTGCGCAAATACTGTGTGAAAAAAAAAAAATGAAACACCCACAAATTTAATCTGTAGGGCATTTGCTTTAAAAAATATATAATGTTTGGGGGTTCAAAGTAATTTTCTTGCCAAAAAAAAATAATTTTTTCATGTAATCAAAAAGTGTCAGAAAGGGCTTTGTCTTCAAGTGGTTAGAAGAGTGGGTGATGTGTGACATAAGCTTCTAAATGTTGTGCATAAAATGCCAGGACAGTTCAAAACCCCCCCAATGACCCCATTTTGGAAAGTAGACACCCCAAACTATTTGCTGAGAGGCATGTCGAGTCCATGGAATATTTTATATTGTGTCACACTAGTTGCGGGAAAGAGACAAATTTTTTTTTTGCACAAAGTTGTCACTAAATGATATATTGCTCAAACATGCCATGGGAATATGTGAAATTACACCCCAAAATACATTCTGTTGCTTCTCCTGAGTATGGGGATACCACATGTGTGGGACTTTTTGGGAGCCTAGCCGCGTACGGGACCCCGAAAACCCAGCACCGCCTTCAGTCTTTCTAAGGGCGTAAATTTTTGATTTCACTCTTCACTGCCTATCACAGTTTCGGAGGCCATGGAATGCCCAGGTGGCACAAAACCCCCCCAAATGACCCCATTTTGGAAAGTAGACACCCCAAGCTATTTGCTGAGAGGTATAGTGAGTATTTTGCAGACCTCACTTTTTGTCACAAAGTTTTGAAAATTGAAAAAAGAAAAAAAAAATTTTTTTTTCTGGACTTTCTTCATTTTCAAAAACAAATGAGAGCTGCAAAATACTCACCATGCCTCTCAGCAAATAGCTAGGGGTGTCTACTTTCCAAAATGGGGTCATTTGGGGGGGTTTTGTGCCATCTTGGCATTTTATGGCCTTCAAAACTGTTATAGGTAGTGAGGAGTGAAATAAAAAATTTATGCCCTTAGAAATCCTAAAGGCGGTGCTTGGTTTTCTGGGCCCCATACGCGGCTAGGCTCCCAAAAAGTCCCACACATGTGGTATCCCCGTACTCAGGAGAAGCAGCCGAATGTATTTTGGGGTGCAATTCCACATATGCCCATGGCCTGTGTGAGCAATATATCATTTAGTGACAACTTTTTGTAAATTTTTTTTTTTTTTTTGTCATTATTCAGTCACTTGGGACAAAAAAAAAAAATATTCAATGGGCTCAACATGCCTCTCAGCAATTTCCTTGGGGTGTCTACTTTCCAAAATGGGGTCATTTGGGGGGGGTTTGTACTGCCCTGCCATTTTAGCACCTCAAGAAATGACATAGGCAGTCATAAACTAAAAGCTGTGTAAATTCCAGAAAATGTACCCTAGTTTGTAGACGCTATAACTTTTGCGCAAACCAATAAATATACGCTTATTGACATTTTTTTTACCAAAGACATGTGGCTGAATACATTTTGGCCTAAATATATGACTAAAATTGAGTTTATTGGATTTTTTTTATAACAAAAAGTAGAAAATATCATTTTTTTTTTAAATTTTCGGTCTTTTTCCATTTATAGCGCAAAAAATAAAAACGGCAGAGGTGATTAAATACCATTAAAAGAAAGCTCTATTTGTGGGAAGAAAAGGACGCAAATTTCGTTTGGGTACAGCATTGCATAAAGCGACGCAGTGCCGAATTGTAAAAAGTGCTCTGGTCAGGAAGGGGATAAATCCTTCCGGGGCTGAAGTGGTTAAAGTATTGAAGCTGAAAATTGGTTTTGGGCAGGAAGGGGGTATAAGTGCCCTGTATTGAAGTGGTTAAAAAAATGGAAAATTGTATACTCACCTTTCCGTAATTTTTCTTTCCTGACGCATCCTATGGCAGCACACACACTGGGTTGTGACTCCGCCCCCACAACCTGATAGGACTGGTTAGCTATAAGTTTTGAAGAGAAGTCCACCACGGCATTCTCAGTATCTATCACCTTAAATAGGTGGGCATCTGTGTGCTGCCATAGGATGCATCAGGAAATGAAAATTACGGAAAGATGTGTATACAATTTTCAGTTTTCCTGTCGCATCATGGCAGCACACACACTGGGAAATAACTCGCTACACAGGTGGGTGCTTAGAAGATATTTATTTTATCCGCATGCTATGGAAGAATTCGCTTGAAGAATTGATGTCCCAAACTCGACCGTTGTTGATTGCGCAGGATCTATTCTGTAATGCGACATGAACGTGGTTTTTGATGACTAAGTTGCTGCCTTGCATATAGTCTCTGGAGACACCCTACAATATGCCATATTGCCACTGCCCTGGTAGGATGAGCCTTCAGGTTATCTGGTATTGGGAGGTGTTGTACTGCGTATGCTTTCTTGATGGTTGTTATCAGCCAAGAGGCTATTGTCTGTGAAGAAGCTGCCTGACCTGTTTTAGCGGCGTAAGGTATAACTAGATAATTTTCTGTCTTTCTGAATGTGCTAGTAGCTTCCAAGTATGCAGAGATAGTAGTCTTGATATCCAATGGGTGTGGATCTCCCTGGCTAGTGGAAAGCAGATGCTACTTTAGGTATGAACTGATCCAAAGCCATATTGCCACTGCCCTGGTAGAATGAGCCTTCAGGTCATCCAGTATTGGGAGGTGTTGTACTGCGTATGCTTTCTTGATGGTTCTTATCAGCCAAGAGGCTATTGTCTGTGAAGAAGCTGCCTGACCTCTTTTAGCGCCATAAGGTATAACTAGAAGATTTTCTGTCTTTCTGAATGTGCTAGTAGCTTCCAAGTATGCAGAGATAGTAGTCTTGATATCCAATGGGAGTAGATCTTCCTGGCTAGTGGAAAGCAGATGCTACTTTAGGTATGAACTGATCCGAAGATTTAAGTACAACTCTATCAGGGTAGAAGACCAGATGAGGTTCTTTTATCAAGAGAGCTTGTAGCTTGGATACCCTCTTTGCAGAGGTTATGGCAACTAGAAAGGTTAACTTCAGCGTTAAATCCCATAGGGATATCGACTCTATGGGAAAAAAGGGGATTTTCGACATGGCCTCCAAAACTATGGATCGATCCCATGTAGGAAATGTTGGTTTCCTTAGCAGTCTTATTTTTAAGCATGCTCTTTGGAATTGTATTATGAGGGGATTCAAAGCCCATCTGATTCCCATCATGGCCGATAAAGCAGAGACTTGAACCTTTAGCATGCTAGAACCTAGACCATTTTCTAGGCCTATTTGCAGAAATTTGAGAACTTGTGATACTGTAGTTGATAGTGGATCCCTGGATTGTTGCTGTGTGAATGCAATAAACCTTTCCCACACTCTATTGTAAGTGCTGTTAGTTGATTTCTTCCTAGCCTGTTGTAAGGTAGCTACCACTGTAAGTGAACAGCCTTGGTCTAGTAGTCTCTCCCTTTCAATTCCCATGCCATCAGGTGTAGTCTTTCCGGTGCTGGGTGCAGAAAATGGCCTTGTGAGAGTAAACCCAGAGTTACTGGGAGAGGTAACGGGTCCTCCGTACCCAGCTGTAGAATGTCTGTGAACCACGGCCTCCTCGGGCAGAACGGTATTACAGCTATAACCGTGGACATCAAACTTCTCAGTCTGGCTAGGAATCTCGCTCTTAGAAGTATTGGAGGAAATATATATACCAGATTGAAATTCCAGGGTTTCATTTGGGGGCATTTTACTTAGGTATTAACTCTGATTGTCTAGTAAAAGGTAATTGGTAAGGCCCTGCGTGGATGGTATTCCTTGTACGGCTATAGTATGTAGATGTGCCTTATATTGCACCCACTGTGTTGACAGTGCACTTGTTTGTATGACTTTCACTGACACAAAACTTCAATAAAAAAAAAAAATTAAAAAATGGTGTAGTATTCAGGCTCCCAGGACAGTCAGAAGAGTAAGATAATCTGTTGACTGAAGAGATAGTTTAAATAATAATATAGGGAGAAGTTTTATTTATGGGTGACTTCATTATGCTGATCATTAACTGGAGTTTTTCAAACTGCGCTTTCAAGCAGAAACAGTTATGTTGGAGGCATTGCAAGTGGTTTCTTTAAAACAATTAGTAAAACGCCCAATAAGAAGAGATCATATTTAAGAACTGGTACTGACAAATGGGTATCAATTATCTAATGTTCAGAAAAATTTGGTTTCAGTAATCACCAATGTCTTTGGTTTGATAGTAGCACAAAAACAGAAAATGCATGTTAAAAAATTATGTTTTAGATATTAACACAATTTACTAAGATGGGTGAATATCTAAAAAATAAGTTATTAGGCCTCATTCTCATGGGGCATATTAGGGCGTACACTCGTAGAGGGCCATGTTTGCCCACAGAGGGATGGACAGGTGTTGTGCGCATCCCCATGCAGGCAGTACCATTGATGTCAGATGGGATCCAGTGGCACAGACACAGACAATGCTCCCAGCCTGACATCCCCAAACGCAGACAGTGTGCATTCAGGGCCATGCTTCTGCACCCACATGGATGTCAGATTGTGAGTAACGTCTGTGTCTGTGTGGTCACTGCGTCCCAACTGACATCTATAGGACAGCCTTCAGGGCCATTGCCAGCATTAGGCTGCTACCTTAAGGAGCCAGGATGGGGGGGGGCAGTAAAATCCGAATCCCCAGCCACTTGCTGTGGATTCAGACGGTACCACTGATAAGGGGGTCGCACTGACCCCCCTATACTGGTTCAGGGCCAGCAGGGGGGCCCAGGCAGCAGAGGAATTAGATGTGAGCAGGAGAGGAGGTGATCAATGCAGCGAGGGGGGGGGGGGGATACAGAAATAAATCCCCTGCATGTTTCTCCCTGCAATAGCTGAAAGCTGGTTTCTCCTCATCTCCCTCCCGCAGGCTTTCAGCCGCTAAAGGCAAAGACACACAGCAGATTGGTTCCTGTATTTGCCCTACCGCTGCACCGATTACCCTCTCTGTGCACCACCCTCTAACCACTGGCTGCCCCTTCTCACCAAGTGCCCCCCTGCAGCGCTGCTGGCTTCCATTCTCTTCTCTCCTTCCAGCTGCTGCTGCTTTCAGGATGGGGGTCTGGGAAGGGGCTGGTAAATATGTAAATTTACGGGCCCCTTCCTTTTGTGAATAAATACAGTGAGTGATCGGAACCAATCATTCAATGCATTCATTCATAACTAAAGCATAGTAAATTGCATTTACTATGCTTCAATTTGTGAATGAACAGGAGCCTCTGTACGGAGCTTTTTGTTCATTCACTGTCCAGTGCAGCTGAAGCTGCAGAAAAAGGGATGGTAGAATCAATATCCTTAGTGCCTTTCTCTGTCTCAAAAATGAGACATCAAGGGTTTAGACCCCTGATATTTTACCAAAGCCCCCCAGTAGCATTATGAACAAATACATACTTAAAAATATGTATAAAGTTGTAAAAAAAAAATATTTAAAAATTGCTCAAATTTTCAATGCTGTGTGACACCCTTCACTCTGCACTTCATCACATTAGAGATGGGTGGAGGAAGGATGGGGGGGGGGGAGCAAAATGCACCTTCGCCTGTGTAGACACGAATTCTGCACTGGCCCTGACTGCCTGCACAGGAATGCATGCAACACCGGTGCACCTGAGGTTGTGAATACCTCCTTCCTTTAATGTGCAACATAATTTGACTACTGGACTGGACTGTGCTCTGGCTTCTGGCTGGTAGAATTTAGTCTGCTTTGCAGTTGTACTCATCATACTGTATTTACAGGCCTGTTAAATCACGTACTATTTATTTCATGGTTTTATTTTAGAATTATTATATAAATATTGTAATTGTAAGCCATTTGATGAAGATCCAGTTATAAATCCAATAGAGGATTATTAAATCCTCAACTGTGTAGATTAAGTTTTTACCCTGATATTCAGAACTAATATTTGAAACAAATAATATTGTATGATGTTGATCAAAGGAGTTAGTTGACTGCCTTTATGGATCAGGAACGATTTTCTTTATTCTTATAGCAAATTGCACCTTACTTTATAAGTACCGTATTTAAGTTTTTCTTTGCCTTCTCCTGGATCAGCTGTGGGTTTAGTACTTTTTTTTTCTTTTTTAAACTAAATGGATGTGTGCCTTTAGATAGATAGTGTGTGTACTTACAAGCACCCTGCACACACAGAACATTTTGTAAACCTGTCACAAACCTGTACAAACTGAGCCTGTTTATGATAAAAAGTAATAAAGTAGAAACCATCTTCCAGGAAATTTGCATGTCAAAGTAGAGTCAATCATATAGGTATCAGAACGTATATGTAAATTTTAAAAGAGAACTATAGACAAAACTTTTTTTTTTTTTTATACAGAGGAAAGGAGAGTTATAACCCCTTTAAGATTTATTTTTTCCATCTTTATCCATTCGGGGAGATTTCCCTTCACTTCCTGTCCCATAGCCAAACAGGAAGTGAGAGGAAATCTCTAAAAAAATTAAGGGAATTCCTTTGGGACCCCAGGTCACCAGAACTAGTGTTCCCATTGGAAGATTTCCTCCTTTATTACTTTTCTGGAGACAATCCACAATTTGGGACTTTTTTTTTATTTTCTCTTTTAATGATAATGGTAAACAGGACAAATAGAAAGGGTGGGGGCACAGACAACAATAAAGTCTGACAAGTGTTCTAAACCATCTCCATTCTGTCCAAAACTAAGAAAAAATGTTTTGCCTTTAGTTATGCTTTAAATGTTTTTCAAAATTTGGGTGTCACGCCACACCCACCATCCTGTGTTTACAGTTGTACTCATAAGTTTACATACCCTGGCAGAATTTATGATTTCTTGGCCATTTTTCGGAGAATATGAATGATAACACAAAAACTTTTATTCCACTCATGGTTAGTGTTTGGCTGAAGCCATTTATTATCAATCAACTGTGTTTACTCTTTTAAAATCATAATCAGAACAGAAACTATCCAAATGATCCTGATCAAAAGTTTACATACCCTGGTGATTTTGGCCTGATAACATGCACACAAGTTGACACAAAGGGGTTTGAATGGCTATTAAAGGTAACCATCCTCACCTGTGATCTGTTTGCTTGTAATTAGTGTGTGTGTATAAAAGGTCAGTGAGTTTCTGGACTCCTGACAGACCCTTGCATCTTTCATCCAGTGCTGCACTGACGTTTCTGGATTCTGAGTCATGGGGAAAGCAAAAGAATTGTCAAAGGATCTGTGTGAAAAGGTAGTTGAACTGTATAAAACAGGAAAGGGATATAAAAAGGTATCCAAGGGATTGAGAATGCCAATTAGCAGTGTTCAAACTCTAATCAAGAAGTGGAAAATGAGAGGTTCTGTTGAAACCAAACCACGGTCTGATAGACCAACTAAAATTTCAGCCACAACTGGCAGGAAAATTGTTTAGGATGCAAAGAAAAACCCACAAATAACTTCAGGTGAAATACAGGACTCTCTGAAAACATGTGGTGTGGCTGTTTCAAGATGCACAATAAGGAGGCACTTGAAGAAAGATGGGCTGCATGGTAGAGTCGCCAGAAGAAAGCCATTACTATGCAAATGCCACTAAGTATCCCGCTTACAATACGCCAAACAAGCCTCAAACCTTCTGGCACAAATTCATTTGGAGTGATGAGACCAAAATTGAGCTTTATGGCCACAGCCATAAACGCTACATTTGGAGAGGAGTCAACAAGACATATGATGAAAGGTACACCATTCCTACTGTGAAACATGGAGGTGGATCGCTGATGTTTTGGGGATGTGTGAACTACAAAGGCACAAAAAATTTGGTCAAAATTGATAGCAAAATGAATGAAGTATGTTATAAAAAAATACTGGAGGAACATTTGTATTCATCAGCCCGGAAGCTGCGCATGGGACAAACTTGGACAATCCAACATGACAATGATCCAAAACAAGGCCAAGTCAACCTGTCATTGGCTACAGCAGAATAAAATGAAGGTTCTGGAGTGGCCATGTCAGTCTCCTGACCTCAATATCAGTGAGCCACTCTGGGGAGATCTCAAACGTGCAGTTCATTCAAGACAGCCCAAGAAGTTACAGGAACTGGAGGCTTTTTGCCAAGAGGTATGGGCAGGTTTACCATCTGTGAAGGTAAAGAGCCTCATCCACAAATACCACAAAAGACTTCAAGCTGTCATTGATGTTAAAAGGGGCAATACACGATATTAAGAATGGGGGTATCTAAACTTTTGATCAGGGTCATTTGGGGTAGTTTCTGTTGTCATTATGATTTAAAAAGAGTAAACACAGTTGACTGATAATAAATGGCTTCAGCCAAACACTAACCATGAGTGAAAGAAAAATGTTTGCGTTATCATTCATATTCTCTGAAAAATGTCCAAGAAATCATAAATTCTGCCAGGGTATGTAAACTTATGAGCACAACTGTATATTATATTGGGTAGCATCCCTGACCAATAGGGAAGCTTGGGGTAGGAGGTGTAGGCAAAACAATACATGGAAAAGAGAGCATAACAGGGACACTGAGCACATGTCCAACACTGCAAGAGAAATATGAAAAGTCAAAAATATAAGCATGACATTGAAAAAATTTAGTTTGTCTGGGCAAAGGTCAGGATATCCCCAGAAACATCCCCAAATGATGCTGTCTCTGCAAAACCTAAATAATTAATGTTATACTAATTCATAGTGCTTTAAAGATGGTCACTTTGGTAGAAAGTGTGGGTATGATGGATTCCTCTGTGTTCAGGTTGGTTGTACCACATACAGGTCAAGCAGGAAACTAAACAATTTCAACTTAGGTACGCCATTCTTTTAAGTGACAAACATATTCAGTAAAATGCATCCAAAACAAAAAATAAATGATAATAAATACTTTATAAAAAACAAAAAGTACAAGTGAATATCTTCATAAAAAGCAAACGGATACAGACAGTATTAACCAATTTTCTCAGGATGGATGTCAAGGGTTAATAATCTCCACTCAGTAACAAATGGCTCTTTATTATGACTACTGCAGCTGCACCAAATATAGCAGTGGTAATATACTCTGATAAGAAAGAGAATAGCGCACTATAGTGTATTATCAAGGCATACAAATACATAGGTGTATAAACGAGAAAGGCATCAAGAATGAAACATAAAACTTGTATACCACTCGATCGTACGGCCATGTGTGTGATGACGTTATTGTCAAAAGCTCTGCCCCGCTGTCCCCTGAAGACGTTAGTGAACAAAACGCGTCGGAGCTGAGCTTTTGGCAGTGACATCATCACGCACGGCCATAAGATTGATCGGCGTACACGTTTTATGTTTCAAGCGTGATGCCTTTCTCGTTTATACTTCTATAAGTGTAAATCTTTTAATAAAGCATTTATATGCAAGGATAATGCACTATAGCATGCTCTATTCTTTTTCATATCATAGCGCATACCTGTTTCTGCTGCTATATTTGCTGGAGCCGTCAGTAACTGACATGGAGAACCATTTGTTACCAAGCAAAGATTATTAACCCTTGACGTCCATCCTGAGAATGTTGGTGATTAATGTCCATGTCCGTTTGTTTTTTATTAAGATATTCCCTTATGAGATGCTTTCTTATTGCACATGTATGAATTTTTGGTGATTGGTGATTAATATCGTGTGGTGATAAGTGTGTTCACCTAATGCTTTGCAAGGCCTCTTTCTCTAGCAAGCAGATGGTGTACATATTTCTTTGGTGAAGGAGCACTGAAGTTGGTGTGAAGAATTTGAGGTGGATTCATGTTCCCTTTTCATGATCACGGATGATGTTAGATGGACTTTTATGAACTTTTAATTATTTTTTATTGCACTGGCACTTTATAGTTTATGTACTTATTTTAACAAGATTACATATTTTTGTTTTTATTAAGATATTCTCTTGTTGCACTTATTTATTCTTATTGCGCATGTATGATTTTTTGTTTTTTATTAAGTATTTATTATTATTGAATTTTTTTGTATGCACTTGATGCACTTGATTGCACACGTTTGTCACAAAAAGGGATATTTTGTTTAGTTTTGAGTGTTGCTCTGTTCAGACATAATTTAGAGTGCCACTTTCCAATAAGTAATGGTCCATATTTTCATTTAGATATTGCTTTGGATACACTGAGTGCAGAGGTTTAAACACAAGGAACACAGGAAACTAACTACAAATATCCTCAGATGCACATAGGCCACTTTCACACTGGCATGCTGGGGTTTGGCCTCAGCACATTTACAGAGCACTGTACTCACGGGCCACCCACTGTTTCCCATAGACTTCTATTACGTTTCAAATTTTTCGCACGTTTTCTGAAAGTGCAGCAAAAGTCCTGCATGCTGCGTCTTTGATACGCTTTCAAAAAAGGCACCAAAAATGCAGGACATAAAGTAATGGAAATCTATGGGAGATCACATGTGAAACAGCCTTTAGATTGTATAAAATAAGGTCGCTGGCATCCATTCTATATCGCTGTAAAACATTGAACAGAGGCAATCAGCAAATCTTGTGTCTGTAATTTATCCCCCGTTTCCACTAGTGTGACTTGTCATGCGATTTGTCCAAGTCCAAATCGCATGACCAGCCGTACCTTATTGTTGGCAATGGAACTGTTCAAATTGCAATGGCGCACCGATTTGAAAAAGAAGTTCCTGCACTATTTTTGGTAATTTCAAGTGTGACTTGCATAGACATATATGCATGAAGTCGCACACATGTCAGCCAAGTCGCACTGACATGCAGATATGTGCGATTGCAAGTGAAGTGGCACGATTGCAAAGTCGGATTTGGTGTCAACGGGGGCTTATGATTGATGATGATGATATGGCACTGACTGTCACACAAGATGGCACTGAGCAAAGCTAAGAGAACATTTTCAGTTTCTATAATTTGAAATGGTGATCCTTGAACACCCAAAGGAACCATACAGTGCCTTGCAAAAGCATTCACCCCCCTTGGCATTTTTTGTGTTTTGTTGCCTCACAACCTGGAATTAACATGGATTGTTTGAGGATTTGCATCATTACTTTACAGAACATGCCCACAATTTTGAAGATTTTTTTTTTCTTTATTGTGAAGCAAACAAAAAATAGGACAAAATAACAGAAAAAGTTAATGTGCATAACTATTCACCCCCCTAAAGTCAATACTTTGTAGAGCCACCTTTTGCGGCTATCACAGCTCCAAGTCGCTTTGGATAAGTCTCTATGAGCTTGTCACATCTTACCACTGGGATTTTTGCCCATTCCTCCTTGCAAAACTGCTCCAGCTCCTTCAAGTTGGATGGTTTGCGCTTGTGAACAGCAATCTTTAAGTCTTACCACAGATTTTCTATTGGATTGAGGTCTGGACTTTGACCAGGCGATTCCAACACATTTACATGTTTCCCCTTACACCACTCAAGTGTTGCTTTAGCAGTGTGTTTGGGGTCATTGTCCTGCTGGAAGGTGAACCTCCATCCTAGCCTCAAATCACACACAGAGTGGTACAGGTTTTGCTCAAGAATATCCCTGTATTTAGCACCATCCATCTTTCCCTCAACTCTGACCAGTTTCCCAGTCCCGACTGCTGAAAAACATCCCCACAGCATGATGCTGCCACCACCATGTTTCACTGTGGGGATGGTGTTCTTTGGGTGATGTGATGTGTTGGGTTTGCGCCAGACATAGCATTTTCTTTGATGGCCAAAAAGTTCAATTTTAGTCTCATCAGACCAGAGCACCTTCCTCCATACATTTTGGGAGTCTCCCACATGCCTTTTCGCAAACTCAAAACGTGCCATATTGTTTTTTTGCTGAAAGTAATGGCTTTCTTCTGGCTACTATAAAGCCCAACTCTATGGAGCGTACGGCTTATTGTCATCCTATGTACAGATACTCCAGTCTCTCAGGGTTACCTTAGGTCTCTGTTCTGCCTCTCTGATTAATGCCCTCCTTGCCCGGTCCGTGAGTTTTGGTGTGCGGCCGTCTTTTGGCAGGTTTGCGGTTGTGCCATGTTCTTTCCATTTGGTTATGATAGATTTGATGGTGCTCCTAGGGATCATCAAAGATTTGGATATTTTTTTATAACCTAACCCTGCCTTGTACTTCTCAGCAAAATTGTCCCTTACTTGTTTGGAGAGTTCCTTGGTCTTCATGGCAGTGTTTGGTTAGTGGTGCCTCTTGCTTAGGTGTTGCAGCCTCTGGGGCCTTTCAAAAAGGTCCCTATAGGTAATGACAGATCATGTGACACTTAGATTGCACACAGGTGGACATCATTTCACTAATTATGTGACTTCTGAAGGTAATTGGTTGCACCAGAGCTTTTTATGTGCTTCATAACAAAGGGAGTGAATACATGCCAATTATCATTTTTTTATTTCAGAAAAATAGTTTTATGTATATATTTTTCTAATTTTACTTCACCAAATTAGACTATTGTGTTCTGATCCATCACATATAATTCAGATTAAAAAAACATTGAACCAAAGGCTGTAATGTAACAAAATAGGTAAAAAGCCGAGGGGGGTGAATACTTTTGCAAGGCACTGTAACAACGACATTATACAATCAATACATTTAACAATAAGAATCACTTTGTCTCAAGACAGCTTGCAATCTAAGTAAAACTATATATACAAAGGGGGTATAGAACAATCCTGAAGCAGTGCTGTAGATAACAATCTAGTAATAAAAATCAGGGATTAAAATTAAATATATAATAAGATTACATACCGTGTCTGGAAAAATGATTTTCCAGACTTGGAACATGGAAGTGTGTCCCAGAGAAAGGGTGCAACATAAAATAACTTCCGAAGGCACTACAATATCTCATTTAAAAGAGAAGTATGGGATTTTTTTTTTATTTAAGAATCATACTTGCCTAGGTGGATGCATTGGTCCGATGCTGCACCGATTGATCAAACACAGCAGATTGCTCGGTTCTCACAGCTTCCTGAACAGAGAACTGGCGACTGTCACCAGCTCTCTGCTCTGCACCCCCCCCCACCATGCTCACTTGAGTGCTGGGTTGTGGAGGGGACAGGAGCGGCCGGCATAGGCTCTCCGTGGCTTGTTAAGAGGCTGAGCCGGGTGCCGGTCCACGCATGTGGGGGGATCCCGATTATATGGTCACAATCTTTCCCCAGCCTGGACCGGCTCTGTGATGTCAGCCGACAGCGGGCTTCAGCCCCTTGTCTGCTGAAAACGGGTCAGAGGAGTGCAGAAGGAACTGCAGTCCTGTGAACCACAGGGAAAGTACAGCCTAACGAGCTTTGTCTGTACTTCTCCTTTAAGGTCCACCTCCACTCATTCACCCGTTATTCTAAAAAATACCTTCTGAAGTCTTTATTAAATTATACTCGAATAACTCTACTGTTTGTTTCCCTCATTGGTGCAGCTTCCAGTAGTGATGACCGGAGAATCCTTTACTAAAGTTTGTGCAGGTTAAGTTTTGTCATCAGGCTACTCAGGATCTCAGCTATGGGGAAAGACTACAAGCATTGAATTTATTCTCTCTGGAGAGGAGATGCTTCAGAGGGGATATGATAGCGATGTGCAAATACCATACTGGTGACCCTAGCATAGGGAAAAAACTTTTTAGTGTAAGGGAATTTAACCACTTAAGGGCTGAGCCTCTTTTTTACACTTGTTATTTATAACAGTTAAAATCAGTTTTTTTTTTTGCTAGAAAATTACTTAGAACCCCCAAACTTTATATATTTTTTTTCTAATACCCTAGAGCAGTGGTCTCCTAACTGCGGCCCGGGGGCCAGATGTGGCCCTTTGCTTGCTTCTATCTGGCTCTTTGAACACTATTTTCATCCACTGATACCAATCCCACTGACACCAATGAATGGGCAGAATTCCTCCCAACGACACTAACAATGGGGCCCAATGACACCAACAATGGGACGTTATTCCTCCCACTGAAACCAAAGGTGGGGCATTGTTTATTTCCACTAACGTCTTGACCTTTTCTGCTCCCGATGCCCACAGTCCAGCCCCCCTTAGGTCTGAAGAACAGTAAACTGGCCCTTTGTTTAAAATGTTTGGAGACCTCTGCAGTACAATATTGTAAAGGGGGGGGTGGAGGTGATATACAGGGGGCTGAGAACATTACTGTGAAGGGGAAACTGATGTGAAGTACAGGACTGTGATTGGGGGATTGAGGACACTGATGGAAGCGATTGTAATATAGGAGGAGAGGGCTGAAAAAAAAATTGGGTTCGGACCTCTGGTGGATGGAAATTCTACTGGTTGGACCTCTGTGAATTTTAATTCAATCCCCCTGCCCTAGAGAATAAAATGTCCATGTTTGCAATACTTTCTGTCACACCGTATTTGCGCAAAGGTCTTACAAGCGCACTTTTTTTGGAAAAAATACACTTTTTTAAATTCAAAAATAAGACAACAGTAAAGTTAGCCCAATTTTTTTTATAATGTGAAAGATAATGTTACGCCGAGTAAATTTATGCCCAACATGTCACGCTTCAAAATTGCGCCCGCTCCTGGAATGGCGACAAACATTTACATTTACAAACATAAAAATCTCCATAGGCGATGTTTAAAAATTTCTACAGGTTACCAGTTTTGAGTTACAGAGGAGGTCTAGGAATAGAATTATTGCTCTCGCTCTAACGATGGCGACGATACATCACATGTGTGGTTTGAACACCATTTTCATATGCGGTGCTACTCACGTATGCGGTCGCTTCTGCGTGCGAGCTCGTCGGGATGGGGCACTTTAAAAAAAAAAATTCTTATTTATTTTACTTTTAATTTTTTATTTTGACACAGTTTAACAAAAAAAAGGAAAAACTGGGTAACTTTTATCCCTATTACAAGGACCTCTTAAATATGAGACCTGGGGTCAAAAAGACCTCAGATCTCATATTTACACTAAAATGCAATAAAAAAATAGTTTTTTCAATAAAATTGAAAAAACGAAAAACAATTTTTTTTCTCTTTTAAGAGCTATGGGTGGAAGTGAAGTTTGACGTTGCTTCCACCCTTCCATGCCATGGAGCCGAGCGGGGGCCATCTTCCCCTCAGTTAGTAGCCAGGCATCCACGGGAGAGTATGGCGGGTCCGGTAAGGCGGTGGGCACCTCTCCCGCCGCCGATAAAAGTGATCTTGCGGCGAATCTGCCAAGGAAACCACTTTTATCTTTAAGAGAAATGCACGGCGTTCCTGAAAATACTGGGGTTATGGCAGCTAGCTGCAGCCCTAACCCCGGTATTTAGCGTCAAAGTACAGATGTACAGGTACATCGTTTTGCGTGAAGTGGTTAAAAAGACATGCGGCCATTCACTGAAATTGGAAGAGAAGCAGTTTAACCGTAATCTGCGTAGAGGGTTCTTTACTGTCAGAGCAGTAAGGATGTGGAATTCTTTTTCACAGGCAGTGATATTAGCGGGGAGCATCAATAATTTCAAAAACTATTAGATGAGCATCTTAACGATCACAACATACTGGGATATATGCTCTACCACTGTCATAAACACACACACACACACCACAGGTTGAACTGGATGGACTGGTGTCTTTTTTCAGCCTTACTAACTATGTAACTATGTACTGCAGTTTTCTGGATGCTAAGAGGACCCCGCCACTAGACAGCCAATAGGAAGTGTTCACTTAACCCAGGGAGTGGACACCTGAAAAAGGATTCTCCTCCTCTGCAGTGAAGAAGATAGAAGACTCAGGACCTGATGTCTCACATGACCATAGATTTAAGGTCAGTAAATGGGGCATTTAGATTAGGGTATTTAAAAACGAACTCAGTTAGTTGTGATCTCTTTCTAACATTTCCACTGTAAGAATCGGAGAACAGTTCAGGCATGAGCTGGTGCTTTAATACCACTAGCAAATATTTCATTAATCATTTTCAGTGCAAGAGAATTTAAAAAGATCCATCCATTCTAAATTTAGAAGAGAAGCGGTTTAATCTTAAACTGTGTAGAGGGTTCTTTACTGTCAGAGCGGTAAGGATGTGGAATTCTCTTCCACAAGTGGTGGTATCAGCAGGGAGCATCGATAGTTTAAAAAAAATATTAGATGGGCACCTTAACGACCACAACATACAGAGGTATACAATGTACTATTAACATAAAAACACACACACACAGGTTGAACTGGATGGACTTGTGTCTTTTTTCAACCTCATCAACTATGTATTAATCAGATGCATTTCACCAGTGCCTTACAAAATTAATTACTCTCAGTGGGTCAAAATGATGGGAAAACCTATCTGAGCAACTTGCCTTTGCAAAGCAGTAACCACTAAAGTGATTTTGTTCACTTGTGTCACTGACCTGATATAAGCATCATGCAGGCTTTTTTGTTTCATGCTAACTTTATTAAAAAGAACACCAGTGCAGCTTTTAAAATGTATTAATTAATATATATAATATATTGTGTGTGTGTGTGTATATATATATATATATATATATATATATATATATATATTAACCATCTTACTAGGGAACCTAAGACCCCCTCATTATTTTGATGCCCTGCAACTTTCCTGCTGTTTCCCACTTCCTAAACTCCATTAGGAGGAAAAAGAAAATCAATGCATCATTGGGTTGCCATGACAACCAGAATAAAAACTCTCTGGAACCCTTCCAGATCCTGCCTGCCAGAATAAAAATCCTTACAATTTAATTTCCCAAAACAATACATTGCCTGTGAGCCATATCATATTATTTATGTGTCCCGTTCGTCCTCAGCAATGCATTCTCCCCTATTGAATTTTATGACATACTGTCTTGATTTCCATTTGGAGATTCAGAAAGCCTCCTTTTGATCGCTGCGATGCGAAGTTACTGTAGAAGAGTAAAAGCCGGGCGGCCACCTAGGAAGCCTTGATGTGATCCTTCGACCTGGTTCCTTACAAAGGAATAAAGGAGCACAAACCTGCTGGTATTTGATCCACATGCTTTTCTTTGCATAGCCTGAAGAAAACCAAAGTACCATTAAGGAACGCGTTAAAACAAAATAGTAGAATGAAACAGCGGTAGAGTGTTCTGGGGCATGATTTTAGAGGCAGAAGGAACTTTAGGTAAAATAAGTCATTGATAGCATAAATTCTAACAATAAAAAATTTAGATATTTTATATAAGCATAACATGATGGGATTATGCACATGAATTATTCATTTGATGGTGAATAGGCCTGAGAGTGCTAACGAATATTATAAATATATTACTGTGGTATGATCACTGGATTTTTATTTTACTTTGAACCAATTAAGACAAAAAGCCTCACTAAATGTTATGGGCGTGCGCACAGGGTGTGCCAGGGCAGACCTTTATCACCATGTGCGGTGCCAATTCCCCCTGTTTCCTGTCTCCCATCCTGCAGTGCTGCCAGCTTCCCTCCTCTCCTCTCCTCCCTGCTGCTGCGAGGGATGGTTCAGTATGGATGAATGAATGAACACAGTGAGTGATCTGTACCAACCGCTCCAGTGTTCATTCTTAACTGAAGCATGGTAAACTATATTTACTATGCTTCAGTTTGTGAATGAACAGGAAGATGTTCAGCACAGAGAACTTCCCATTCGTTCACTGTCCAGTACAGCTGAGGCTGCAGACAAAGGGACTGGGGAAGCTCTGTCCTCAATCCCTTTCTCTCTGTTTATGCCCTTAATATTTTTCCGAAGCCCTCCCACTGGGCTCCTAGAAAATACAAATTAATAATAATATTGTAAATAATAATTAAAAAGTAAAATTGTAAAAAATAATTTAAAAAAAATACAAATAAAAACTACTGACACCATCCACTACCCTACTGACACCAATCTCTGCTCTTCTGACACTGTCCACTGTTCTGCTGATATACACTCATGTGTGTTTGTACTCTGGGGTGCACACCCTAATGCAATAGGCCAGGGGTGCCAAACCACTGGTCCGGGGGCCACATGTGGCCCGCTGATTTGTCTTGCGACCTCCTACTCTGGGATGACTGGTTGGCAAGTCCAAATTATAGGTTTCCTACCCACTCTATCTATCTATCTATCTATCTATCTATCTATCTATCTATCTATCTATCTATCTATCTATCTATCTATCTATCTATCTATCTATCTATCTATCTATCTATCTATCTAAAAAAATATGTTTACTTCAACTTTAGCCCAAGTCCAGCATATTTGCAGCATTTATGATGAGAGAATGGAAGTGTAATGATTATCTTCTATGCTACATCAAATTTTTTCTTATGGAAACTGCTTCAGGACTGAAAATACCACTACAGTAAAAGAAGTTACTGGTTAAGAAGAGAAGATGTCTGGTCTGATTTACTTTTGAAGAGTGAATGAGAGTGCTTCTACAGTGTATTGGGGAACAAAGTGTACAATTATAGGTTCACCCTTGAGGTTATGAAGTGAGGAGTGATAAGAAGGATGAGAAGTCAGTTCAGGAGAGGGAGCGGTGGTGGCCGGTAATGGATGTTCTGTAGGTAGAGTGGCTTGGCACTCGGCGCACCCTACTGAGCAGCTGAAAGTGAAGAAATGTCATCAGCACACCAAGGATTCCTCAAATAGGTTGAAAGCTTTATGTTTGTGGTCACCTGATAAACATACGGCAACATTTCAGGGCAACGCAGAGCCCCTTCATCAGGCTAGTGGCAGTCACATTCCTGACGAAGGGACCCTGTGTGGCTCTGAAATGTTGCAGTATGTTTACCACATGACCACAAAAATAAAGCTTTGGACTCTTTTTTGGAATCCTTGGTGTGCTGATGACATTTCTTCACTTTCAGCTGCTCAGTAGGGTGCGCCGAGTGCCAAGCCACTCTACCTACAGAACATCCATCTGCGGACACCACCGCTCCCTCTCCCTCCAGCTATAAGGGGGTGCTGAACATGAGTAACAGTTCAATACAATCAGCATGCAGTTCCCCTATTCTTTCACAGTTATTTCGCAAACTCCTTTCCTGTCGCATCATGGCAGCATACACTTTGGGTTGTGACTCCGCCCCCACAACCTGATAGGACTACATAGCTATAAATTGTAGAGGTGGCCCCTGCCCAGTATTCTCTTATTTTTCCTCACCTGAAGGACTGAACATATCAGAAGCACCCCCTTACCGAATTCGCCCCAGCCAGGTTCTAGCCTCTCCTGGGTGGAAGTCCTTACCTGTACAGCCTCTAAACGAGCTAGATGGAAGGAACCCCGCTCTGGTGATCTCGGGGGTATGTTGCGGCTCCAGTATAAGCCTTAAACAGGCTTAGTTGTTGTGCAGCGGTCTCCATGTCACTGTGTTTCACTTTTGTTTGTTTCTCCTCCTTTGCTGGGCTCTGTGGTCCCTCTGTGCCTCCCTTCAGGCTTCCCGGGCGTCTCGGCGCTTCCGCGCATGCGCGGTGCGCACCCTCAGGGCGTCCTTTCGATTTTGCCAGTTTCCAAGATGGCGCCGGGCGCCTCGCGCCGCTACTGCGCATGCGCGAGCGGGTCGTGACCTCGGCGGCCATGGCGGCAATTTTAAAGCCCTGTTTGTCTTTTCTGAGCTCTCCTTGCTTCCTGGAAGACTTCTGACTGCTGTATTTTGACTTGCTGCATCCCTAAAGTATCCCCTCTCTGGGTAAGTGTCTAATACTTATGCACTGTCTTTTTGGGGCCTGTTTGCATGCTCTTACCTTCCTATACCCTTCTCAGGTGCTCACCTTCCTCTCCTATGGAGGCCGCTGCCCCAGCAGATCACCACCAGCCTAATAGGTAAGGGGGGGGGATTCCAGTGGTAAGTAGAGAAGATTGAAAAAGAGAGCAGGACCGTATTAACGCTACCTAATTGGTCAGCCCTGTCAGGTCCGCAAGATCATCCAAGTCAGGGCGAAGAGAGTCTTCGCACAGGAGAAGCCGCTCCGGCCATAGACGCAGCCGCTCACGCGGAAGAAGTCGCTCAGGCCACAAGGGGAGTCGTAGACGGAGTCGATCCCATTCAAGACATAGCCGTTCTTACCACAGAAGATCCCCTGCACGAGGACACCAATCCTCTGCGCATCCTTCCCGCCCAGCCGGGAACGCTTGCTGGGTATGCGGGGCCACGGCCCTCCCAGACAAACTAGCCTGCCGCAAGTGCATGGATGAAGCCACCAGGGAGAAAGAGCCGGATTCCATAGAACCCACTGGAGTCTCTACTCCCCAGGTCTCAACTCCTGATGTAGAGTTTACGGCCTATAGCACCTCACCCACCATTCCCAGTGCATCAAGGGATCAAGAACTCCCGTCGGATGGTGAGGAGCTGGAAGCTTCAGCTGGCTTTGATTTTGCGCTCATAGAACCGTTCATCAGATCGGTTAAGGAAGCGATTAACTGGGAGGAGCTTGAGGAGACACAGCCAAAACAGAGAAAGTATTTCCCAAACCTCAAGAAGGTCCCGGAGGCCTTCCCATTCATCGACGAATTAGATGAACTGATTAAGGAGGAGTGGCAGAATCCTGAAAAGAAGTTTAGTCTGTCCAACAGGCTTACCAAACTGTACCCACTCAAGGAACCCAAAGTATCCCCTTTACTTTCTCCTCCAGTAGTGGATGCATCTTTGATGCGTCTAGCCAGGCATGTGACGCTCCCCATTGAAGATGCAGTAACGTTCAGGGACGTGCTTGACAGGAAGGTGGATACAGACCTTAAGAGAGCTTACCTGTTTGCAGGAGGTGCCTGCAGGCCAGCGGTGGCATTAGCGGCGGTTGGGAAAGCTATCTCCAGCTGGTCCTCAGCTACAGCGAGACTCGTCACTGAGGGCGCAGATCAAGAGCAGATCACTAAGGCCTTACAAGAACTGAGCCTTGTGGGAGAATTTGTGGCGGAAGCTTCCGTAGATACTATCAGATCCACATCAAGGTCCATGTTAGCTTCTGTAATGGCCAGAAGGGCACTGTGGCTCAAACCTTGGTCGGCTGACCCCGCCTCGAAATCTAACTGGTGCAGGATTCCGTATGACGTACCATCGGGCAGAAGGCCGAAACAACAAAGGCCACCTCCCTTTAAACGTAATCTTCCGGAGAGATACAGGGATGCAAAATCCTATAGACCCGGGAAGGAACACAGAAGGAGCTGGAAGAACCCCCAGACGTCCTTCCTCAAATTCCAGAAACCCAAGACCCCTGCCTCCAATGACCAGAAGTCCTTTTGAAGGTTCGCCCGCCCAACCAGCAGTAGTGGGTGCCAGACTCACAAAGTTCAAGTTGGTCTGGGCGGGAATGATAAAGGACCCATGGACGGTGTCCACCATTCATTTCGGACACAGGTGGGCATTCAGAGGTCGTCCTCCAAGAGACCAATTTTGCTCAACCAGACTTCCTCCTTCTCAACAGAAAAGACTATCCTTAGTCCAGTATATTCAGGAGTTGCTCCAAAAACAAGCAATAGTGGAGGTACCACTATCTCAAAGAGGCAAGGGTTTCTATTCCCCACTCTTCTTAGTGAAAAAGAAATCAGGGGACCTTCGTCCAGTCTTGGATCTAAAAAACCTCAACCGGTCGATACAGATAGAAACATTCAAGATGGAAAGCCTTCAATCAATCCTCCAAGCAATAAACTTGGGAGATTGGATGCTGTCAATCGACCTCCAGGACGCATATTTGCATATCCCTATCCATTCCGAGTTCCAAAAGTTTCTCCGGTTTACCCTAAACCATCGGCACTTCCAATTCCGAAGCCTCCCGTTCGGGATCTCTACCGCACCCAGGACGTTTACAAAGGTCCTATTACCTGTAATAGCCCACCTGAGAGAAAGGGGGCTGAGGGTCCATCATTATCTGGACGACATCCTACTTCTCTCAGACAGCCAGGATTCTCTCGTCCTTCACAGGGAAATCCTCGTCTCCACGTTACAGTCCCTAGGGTGGCTGATAAATTGGAAGAAGAGCAGCATCCATCCCACACAGAGAATGGTCTTTCTGGGAGCCGAACTGGACACGAGGGAGAACACAGTGGAACTTCCGGGGGAAAAAATCCCTCCTCTAATTCAAAAGGTGAAAAGGGCAATCTCTGCTACAATGCTCCCGGCCAGGACATGTCTCAGTATCCTGGGCTCCCTAGCTTCCACCATTCCAATGGTCCAATGGGCACAATGGAATTCGAGACCTCTCCAGATCTCCTTCCTGCGTCATTGGAAGGGCACATCAATGTCCCAACCAATCTTCATCTCTCAGGAGGTAAAGCAATAATTGAAGTGGTGGGTACGACCTCACAACTTGGGAAGATGCAGGCATATAATCACTCCCTATCAAGAAATCGTGACCTCAGATGCCAGTCTACAGGGATGGGGAGCTTACTATCAGGACCTTGCGGCTCAGGGTCGTTGGCCTTTCAGGGCACAGGATACAGTGTCGAATGTTCTGGAGATGAGAGCAGCATTCCAGGCTCTCCTGGCCTTCAGTTTTCACTTGAGGGGGAAGCACGTCCTCCTGAGGATGGACAACAAGGTGGCTGTTGCCTACGTCAACAGGCAGGGGGGCACCAGAAGCAGGTCCATGTTGCAGGAGGTCCGTCCTGTTCTGGAATGGGCGCAGCTGAATCTACTGGACCTAAGGGCGGTTTATGTTCCGGGAGTCCAGAACACCTTAGCCGACTCGCTGAGCAGGAATTTCTCCTCCAACAACGAATGGTCTCTGAGTCCACAAGCCTATGCTCTCATATCCCGGACCTGGGGCTCTCCAGAGATAGACCTAGCAGCAACTCCGGAGAACACAAAATGCCAGAGATTCCTATCAAGGGTACCGTTTCCTTCGGCAGAGGGGACGGACTGCCTCCAACACCCCTGGAACTTTCACCTGGGGTACATTTTTCCCCCGACGCCTCTCATAGCGAGATTCCTCCTGAGGCTCAAGAAGTCAACAGCATTGGTGGTAGCAGTGATCCCTTTCTGGCCGAGGAGGCCATGGTTTACTACCCTCATGCAGTTGAACACGGCAGAGCCTCTGCCTCTCCCATTGACGACAGACCTACTCTCCCAGGGACATCTTCTTCACCCGAACCCGGGGAAGCTACACTTGATGGCCTGGAGGCTGAAAGGGCTAGGTACTTAGAGCAGGGCTGTTCCCAGAAGGTGGTGGATACCTTACTCCAGGCCAGAAGGTCTACTACCAACATCACGTACAGAAGAGTTTGGAAAAAATTTGTCTCCTTCTCTCAGCAGCAAGGTTGGGACTCGTCCTCCCCGTCGGTGTCTCAGATCTTGGAATTCCTTCAGCTAGGCCTAGAAAAAGGCCTTAGGTCAAGCACCCTGAAGGTCCAGGTATCGGCCCTGTCCGCCTTGACAGGAGTTAAATGGGCGCAAGAGCCTCTGGTGATTCAGTTTCAGAGGGCCTGTCTAAAGCAGAGGCCCCCTAGGAAACCGTCATTCCCGGTCTGGGATCTCTCAATCGTTCTGGAGGCATTATCCAAGGAACCCTTTTTTCCAACACAGAGCATATCCCTCTGGGATCTAACGCTGAAAGTTTCATTTTTAATAGCCATAACTTCGGCGAAGCGAGTGTCAGAGATGCAAGCTCTAATGGTTAGCGAACCATATTTGGTTGTTCTTCCAGACAGGCTAGTCCTAAGACCTTCGGATCGATTCATCCCCAAGGTATCCTCATCTTTCCATTTTAACCAGGAGATTAATCTTCCAGCACTCAGCACGGATCAGGGAGATCCCCATCCATTAGATGTTAAAGGTACCATCATGGAGTATCTCTCGGCAACAAAATCTATCAGAAAGTTGGAGAGCCTCCTAATTATCCCACATGGTTTCAGGAGAGGTCAAGCGGCATCCTCACGCACCATTGCTTCATGGCTAGTAAAGACCATCAAGAGATCTTACTCACTGAGTAACCATCAAGTACCTGAGGGCTTAAGGGCACATTCCACCAGGGCAGTGGCAACCTCCTGGGCGGCATATTGTAGAGTCTCGGCGGAGACGATTTGCAGAGCGGCTACCTGGTCCTCCAGGAACACCTTTATGTCTCATTACAAGGTGGATTCCGCCTGCTTATCCACGGTGGATTTCGGAAGATCCGTTATCCAGGCCAATTCCTCTATTCTTTGTTAAATAAACTTAGTTTGAATTCCCACCCAGTCTTTGCGAGTTACTCCCCAAAGTGTATGCTGCCATGATGCGACAGGAAAACGGAAAATTGTATACTCACCTTTCCGTAATTTTCCTTTCCTGTCGTATCTTCATGGCAGCATACAATCTCCCACCCGTCTAAGGTGATATATATACGGAGAATACTGGGCAGGGGCCACCTCTACAATTTATAGCTATGTAGTCCTATCAGGTTGTGGGGGCGGAGTCACAACCCAAAGTGTATGCTGCCATGAAGATACGACAGGAAAGGAAAATTACGGAAAGGTGAGTATACAATTTTCCGTTTTTTTATCATTAGTGACATCACACAAACCCAACTTGACAGACAGGGCAGGTCTCTTACTATGAGAACAGATGATCCAAAAGACTCTATATTATACTAATAAGGAAAAGACTGTAGGGACTGTAATGATCATGCAAAGAAGGCTGCACTGAGTATTTCCATAATTACAATTTATACAGAGAAAATACGGTGTGTAATAATACTGCACTTTCCATTACTATATTAATGCATTAATAACATTATTAGCATTACGCATGTCTCTTTAGCATGTATAACCAAATGCATTAAAATGTTTCAGTCCCACTAGTAATGGGTAGACAAATTAAATATCTCCACCATGCACTGTTTTCAGTTCAGCTGTGCACATAATATAGCTTACTGTCATTTTCAAATCTACAACTATAACAGTTTCCGAATTTAAAAAAATGTGTCACCTGCTCTAATTAATATGAAGAGGAGCTCCAGGCTTCAAATACTGTAGCTGCTGAGTTTTAATATTAGGGCACTTACCTGTCTAGGTATCCAGCGGTGCTGGTGCCACCATCTTGACTAAGGGAAACCAGCAGTGAAGCCTTGTGGCTTTACAACTGGTTTCCTACTGCACTGCGTGAAACACACTGCGCTCTGTGAATGGGCCAGCTGTGGGGAAAGAAGGAGGGGGATGAACTTTCAGCTTAGTTCACCGAGGTGAACTGAGCTGGAAGTGGGAACGAGTACCTGTCAAAACCAGGTACCCACTTCCCCCCAAAAGGTGACAAATATGGCAGCGGAGGAGGGGAGGAGTCAGACAAGCGGAACTTCCCCCTATAGGTGGAGCTCCACTTTAGCAATTAGGCACATGTGGAAGATTTAAAAAAAAGTGTCTGGCCACTCCCTCACACCAGTATCGAAAGGAGAATAGGACGTCAGGTCAGTGTATGTAAAAACAACAACAATTTATTAAGTATCCACTTACATCAAAGAAACTTGCATGCTGCGTGCAGTGGTGGTGTAGTGTGCTGTTCACAGGGACATTAGGCAGGATGAACTGGAAGGCAGCTGTAATCGCAGATTGGAGCTCACAGGGGGAAACATCAGGGACCAATGGCGTTTCCGAGGCCTGAAGGAGACGGGGCCTCGGAAAATCTTAAGTGCTACAATGTTTCAGCTGGAACATGTTTCAGCCGGAACCTTCCTCAGGCTCCGGCCGAAATGTTCCAGCTGAAATATGTTAGCACTTTAGATGTCACACTGCTGTTAGTGCTCAATAAAGAGTTGCCGGCATTTCTTGCTATCCTGCCTACTGTCCCTGTGGACACCACAACACCTCTGCATGCAGCATGTAAGTTTCTTTGATGTAAGTGTATACTTAATAAATTGTTGTTACTTTTACCTGCAGTGACCTGGCACCCTTTTCTTCTTTCGTTTCTGTTTCTGAGGGATCCCATACCTCCATAGGAGCTTCCAGCTTGTGTGTACCTTTCCCAATTACTACCTGCTGTATCATCTAATTGGCCCCTGTTTCCTTCTGGTTACGACCACCTTCCAGCAGATTATGGACTACATAGACTTTTGTGTTTTGCTTGTGTCTGTCTGTTAATTTACACACACTATATACATATATATATATATATATATATATATATATATATATATATATACAGTGGGGCAAAAAAGTATTTAGTCAGCCACCAATTGTGCAAGTTCTCCCACTTAAAAAGATGAGAGAGGCCTGTAATTGTCATCATAGGTATACCTCAACTATAAGAGACAAAATGTGGAAAAAAATCCAGACAATCACATTGTCTGATTTTTGAAAGAATTTATTTGCAAATTATGTTGGAAAATAAGTATTTTGTCAATATCAAAAGTTCATCTAAATACTTTGTTATATATCCTTTGTTGGCAATAACAGAGGTCAAATGTTTTCTGTAAGTCTTCACAAGGTTGTCACACACTGTTGCTGGTATGTTGGCCCATTCCCCCATGCAGATCTCCTCTAGAGCAGAGATGTTTTGGAGCTGTCGCTGGGCAACATGGACTTTCATCTCCCTCGAAAGGTTTTCTATGGGATTGAGATCTGGAGATTGGCTAGGCCACTCCAGGACCTTGAAATGCTTCTTACGAAGCCACTCCTTCGTTGTCGGGGCGGTGTGTTTGGGATCATTGTCATGCTGAAAGACCCAGCCATGTTTCATCTTCAATGCCCTTGCTGATGGAAGGAGGTTTGCACTCAAAATCTCACGATACATGGCCCCATTCATTCTTTCATGTACATGGATCAGTCGTCCTTTTCCCTTTGCAGAGAAACAGCCCCAAAGCATGATGTTGCCACCCCCGTGCTTCACAGTAGGTATGGTGTTCTTTGGTTGCAACTCAACATTCTGTCTCCTCCAAACACGACGAGTTGTGTTTCTACCAAACAGTTCTACTTTGGTTTTATCTGACCATATGACATTCTCCCAATCCTCTTCTGGAGCATCCAAATGCTCACTAGCAAACCTCAGGCGGGCCCGGACATGTACTGGCTTAAGCAGGGGGACACGTTTGGCACTGCAGGATCTGAGTCCCTGGCGGCGTAGTGTGTTAGTGATGGTAGCATTTGTTACGTTGGTTCCAGCTCTCTGCAGGTCATTCACTAGGTCCCCCCTGTGTGGTTCTGGGATTTTTGCTCACCGTTCTTGTGATCATTTTGACCCCACGGGGTGAGATCTTGCGTGGAGCCCCAGATCGAGGGAGATTATCAGTGGTCTTTTATGTCTTCCATTTTCTAATTATTGCTCCCACAGTTGACTTATTCACACCAAGTTGCTTGCCTATTGCAGATTCAGTCTTCCCAGTCTGGTGCAGGTCTACAATTTTGTTTCTGCTGTCCTTCAACAGCTCTTTGGTCTTCACTATAGTGGAGTTTGGAGTGTGACTGTTTGAGGTTGTGGACAGGTGTCTTTTATACTGATAACAAGTTCAAACAGGTGCCATTAATACAGGTAATGAGTGGAGGACAGAGGAGCCTCTTAGGCTCCATTCACACTAGCGCGTTTTTTGATGCATTTTGCATTTTGCAGAAATGCACGGGAATTTTTTAACGTGGGTTCCTATGGAACATGTTCACATCAATGCCTTTTTGTTTCTCTGCATTTTTGGAAAGGGTCGGGGACTTTTTTTCATGCAAAAAGCAGCGTTTTGCATGTAATGGACTTCAATGGACAAGCATCAAAAACGCAAGTGCACCGTTTTTGCAGCGTTTTTGATGCGTTTTTGATGCGTTTTTGCCGTTTTTTTTTTTTTTTTTTTTTTTTAGACTGTAAAAAAAAACTGTAAAAAAAAAAAAAAAAAACGCAAAATGCAAATCGCGGCAAAAACGCGGCAAAAACGCGGCAAAAACGCTGCTCAAAAACGTGGCAAGCATGAAAAAAAAACCTCCAAAAACGCTCAAAAGCAACATGCATAGGTGTGAATCGAGCCTGAAAGAAGAAGGTACAGGTCTGTGAGAGCCAGAAATCTTGCTTGTTTGTAGGTGACCAAATACTTATTTTCCACCATAATTTGCAAATAAATTCTTTCAAAAATCAGACAATGTGATTGTCTGGATTTGTTTCCACATTTTGTCTCTCATAGTTGATATACCTATGATGACAATTACAGGCCTCTCTCATCTTTTTAAGTGGGAGAACTTGCACAATTGGTGGCTGACTAAATACTTTTTTGCCCCACTGTGTATATATATATATATATATATATATATATATATATATATATATATATATATATACACACACACACATATTTGTATCATCTTATGTCAGTGAGCGCTGACTCACTTACTTCTAGTTGGTGAATTGTGTTCCTATGATGGAATAGAACTCCTACCAATCAACTAAATACACAGATACTGTAACATACATTTTTAGCTGTACATACATTTATGGGAGCTGCACATACATTTATGGGAATTGTACATACATTTATGGGAGCTGCACATACATTTATGGGAGCTGCACATACATTTATGGGAGCTGTACATACATTTATGGGAGTTGTACATACATTTATGGGAGCTGCACATACATTTATGGAAGCTGCACGTACATTTATGGGAGCTGTACATACATTTATGAGAGTTGTACGTACATTTATGGGAGCTGTACTTACATTTATGGGAGTTGTACATACATTTATGGGAGTTGTACATACATTTATGAGAGTTGTACGTACATTTATGGGAGTTGTACGTACATTTATGGGAGCTGTACTAACATTTATGGGAGTTGTACTTACATTTATGGAAGCTGTACATACATTTATGGGAGCTGTGCATACATTTATAGCTGTACATACATTTACAGCTGTACATACATTTATGGGAGTTGTGCATACATTTATGGAAGTTTACATACATTTATGGGAGTTGTACATACATTTATGGGAGCTGCACATACATTTATGGAAGTTGTACATACATTTATTGGAGCTGTACATACATTTATTATTATTATTATTATTATTATACAGGATTTATATAGTGCCAACAGTTTGCACAGCACTTTACAACAAGAGGGCAGACAGTACACTTATAATACAAATCAATACAGGAGGGATCAGTGGGCCCTGCTCATTAGAGCTTACAATCTAGAAGGGAGGGTCAATTGGAACAAAAGGTAATAACTGTGGGGGATGAGCTGATGGAGAAAATGAAAATACAGTTGTTAGGTGTGTGTAGGGTAGGCCTCTCTGAAGAGAAGGATTTTCAGGGATTGTCTGAAAGCTAATAGAGTAGGAGATAAGCGGACAGATTGGGGTAAGGCATTTCATAGGTTTGGAGAGGCTTTGGAAAAGTCCTGGAGGCAAGCATGGGAGGAGGTGACAAGGGAGCTAGAGAGTAGGAGGTCTTGAGAGGAACGAAGAGAACGAGTAGGTTGGTATTTAGAGACTAGGCTAGTGATGTAGCTGGGGGCTAAATTGTGGATGGCTTTGTAAGTAGTTGTTAGTATTTTGAATTGAATTCCTTGGGTGAGTGGAAGCCAGTGGAGGGATTGACAGAGAGGGGTAGCAGACACAGAGAGATTGGTAAGGTGGATGAGTCTGGCAGCAGCATTCATGATGGATTTAAGAGGTGATAGACTATGTAGAGGTAAGCCAATGAGAAGGGAGTTGCAGTAGTCAAGCCGAGAGATGACCAGCGAGTGAATTAAGAGCTTTTCCGTGTCATTGGTTAGAAAAGGGCATATTTTGGAGATGTTGCGAGGTTGAAGCGGCAAGATTTGGGCAGTGATTGGACGTGGTGTTTAAAGGAGAGTTCAGGGTCAAGGACTACACCTAGAACATTGGCATGCGGGGATGGGTTTATAGCTGTGCCATCGATTTTGACAGAGAGGTCAGGGGAAGGGAAAAGGGCATTTGGGGGAGGAAAAATTATAAGTTCAGTTTTGGATAGATTGAGTTTGAGGAAGTGGTGTGACATCCAGACTGATATATCTGATAGTAAATTAGTGATAGGTGAGGAGACAGAGGGGGTGAGCTGAGGGGTAGAGAAATAGATTTGGATGTGGTCAGCGTAGAGGTGGTATTGGAAGCCATGGGAGGCTATAAGCTGACCCAGGGAGGAGGTGTAGATTGAAAATAGGAGAGGTCCAAAAACAGTACCTTGGGGGACCCCAACAGAGAAAGGAAGAGGAGAGGAGAAAGTAGAGTTATAAGAAACGCTAAAGGTGCGGTTGGATAAGTAGGAAGAAAACCAGCAAAGAGTACAGTCATGGAGACCAAAGGTGTGGAGTTTTTTTAAGGAGGAGGGGGTGGTCAACTGTATCAAAGGCAGCAGAGGGGTCCAGGAGTAGGAGTACAGAATAGTATTGATTGGTTTTGGCTGTTAGTAGATCGTTTGTTAGTTTTAGGAGAGCAGTTTCTGTGGAGTGCTGAGGACGAAATCCAGACTGAAGGGGATCAAGAAGGCTATTATCAACAAGGTGGATGCTCAGTTGATTGTAGACCAGACATTCAAGGAGTTTGGATAAGAAGGGAAGCAAGGAGATGGGGCGTAGGTTGTTAAGATTGGATGGGTCCAGCAAGGGCTTTTTAAGTATGAGTCTGACAAGTGCATGTTTTAGAGAGTTGAGGAAGATGCCAGAAGAGAGGGAGAGATTGAAGATGTGGGTTAGAGAGTGTAGCATAGAGCCAGAGGGTGAACGTAGCATTTGCGAGGGAACAGGATCCAGCGGGCCGGTGGTAAGGTGGACGTTAGCAAGTATTTTAGCAACCTCGTCTATAGTGGTGGGGTCGAAAGAGGGAAGTAATGATTGTACCTGTGGGCATGAAGTGTAAAGTGTGGAGGGTCCTGAACAGTAGAGATCTCCTCACGAATGATATCAATCTTCCGTTTGAAGTGATTGGCAATCTCCTGGGCAGTGAGTGAGTTGGCGAGTTGTACATACATTTATGGGAGTTGTACAGACATTTATGGGAGTTGTACATACATTTATGGAAGCTGTATATACATTTATGGGGGCTGTACATACATGTATAGGGGCTGTATATAGGGCTGATCCTAGAGTCACAGACACCTGGGCGCGGAAATATTTCTGGCACCCCCACATGGGCGTGGTCATCTTACTAAGCCCTCCCCTTTACAAATGTTTCTATGGCAATGACTCAAACACACACATGCTCCCCTAAGGAGTCTTCATTACCATGGGATCCTCCCATGATCTCTTAACAATAAACAAAATACAGGAAGAGAAGCAGAGTACTCTTTTGGGACCTGGAGGGGGACCTCTCTGATGGACACAGAGAGGGCTTCTGTTAGAGAGTCTGTTGAAATGATACCAGAGATCAATGCATCAAATGCAGCCTCATCAGTGCCCATCAAATGCAGCCTCATCAGTGCCCACCAATTGCAGCCTACCAGTGCCCACCAAATGCAGCCTACAAGTGCCCACCAAATGCAGCCTACAAGTGCCCAACAAATGCCGCCTACCAGTGCCGTGCCCACCAAATACAGCCTACCAGTGCCCACCAGCCTACCAAATGCAGCTGACCAGTTCCCACCAATTGCAGCCTACCAGTGCCCACCAATTGCAGCCTACCAGTGCCCACCAAATGCAGCCTTATCAGTGCCCACCCAAATGCAGCCTTATCAGTGCCCATCAAATGTTGCCTACCAGTGCCCATCAAATGCAGCCTACTAGTGCCCACCAAATGCAGCCTACCAGTGCCCACCAAATGGAGCCTACTAGTTCCCACCAAATGCAGCCTACCAGTGCCCACCAAATGCAGCCTACCAGTGCCCACCAAATGAAGCCTACCAGTGCCCATGAAATGCAGCCTATCAGTGCACACCAAATGCAGCTGATCAGTGCCCACCAAATGCAGCCTACCAGTGCTCACCAATTACAGCCTCCCAGTGCCTCTGGATCACACAGAGCAGCGACCATCTCCTACTGTCACGGAACTTGGATTTGAATCTCCCGGGCAGCCACTGTAACAAAGTCCCGCCTCCTAGACCGACTCGCGGCTCCTATGATACACGTCACACTGATTCAATTTCACTGCATTGGATCAGTGTTCTATCTACCTAACAGTAGCCGTCTAGGAGGCAGGACTTTGTTACAGCGCCGCCGGGCATTTCAGACCAAAGCTCGTGCAGTGTGTGTGACACATACAGGGCCAGTGCAAGGATTTTTGCCTACACAGGCAAAGGTGCACCTGATTGTCCCAAATCTTCCCCTTCCCCCACAAATAAAAAAAATAAATAAAAGCTGACAAGGGTTATAACGCTCCTCTTTTACCATTAGTTCTACTTTAAAGCCCCAAAAGTGTTCTGATTGATGCGTAGTATTATACTATGTTGTACACATTGTACAAGGTTTACCTTTAAAGTGGAAGTAAAGCCGGCTTTGTAATTTTTACCTCTAGGTAAACCTATAATACAGTCTATAATAAGGCTTACCTGCAGATAAAATGAATATCTCCTAATTCTGCACTGTTTAGGAGAAATTCACCCTGCATGTAGCCTGTGACGTCACCAGTGCATGTGCTCTGAAGGTCCGGCATACCGTACTGAACCTACAGAGCTTTGTGCTGGAGCCAAGGGCTCCTACGTGAATGTGTGGGAGTGAGGTCATCGCAGCTCCAGGTGCTCATACAGCCAAAGGCCGTGAACCCAAAAGAGAGACCGGGGGAAGATGGAAGCCCTGCCATTGGTGGCAGCGCAGCGCTGGAGGGCTTCATTCTAAGGTAAGTTTTTCATAATGTGCTAGTATGCAATAAATATTAGCACATGATGCCATTGCCTTACAGGTGCTTTTTTTTTTTTTAACTGATGTGTTCTACTACTGCTTTAAGGCCCCTTTCACACAGATGTTTCGAAGGAGTCCGCCTGTCCATTTTTCAGGCGGACCTGATTGGACCATCTATTCTACTCTGTGAAGAAGCGGACGTAAATAGATATTTGTCCATAAACACCTGCCTGCATACAAACATTCCCCATCTGTCTAGTGGATTGGTAACAGTAGGGTTTAGAATGATCTGCCTGGGTTTCCCTCTGCCTAAGACCCAGACACCACTGCAGCCGACAGGGGGTACCATGGGGCCTCCTGTAGGGGCCCCAGCACACAGGGGGACCCGGACAGCAGGGGGGATCAGAGCGGCAGTGCAGGGGAGACAAAAAAGAAGGGAGAGAGAGGCGCCAGGTAGCCGCTGGTAGTTTTTAATAAATGAAATGTTTAAAATAATCCTCTCCCATATGTCAGAGCGGGAAGCATGTCAGTCTGTAAAGTCTGCTGCCAGCATTCTTCCGATCCAAGCTACTCTGATCACTGAATCGCTGGAGGAAGCTGGTATAAGGATACAGAGAGTCGAGGGGAAACTACAGTGAACTGTCAGCCTGGGACGCTGTGACCAGTCAGAGCGTTCCGGAGGCCTAGCCACGTTCCATCATCAGAAGCTGACAGTTCACAAGAGTTTCCTGCAGCGCTCTGTATCCTTATATAGGATAAGTGCTGGGATGGGGAAGAAGGGGGGATTGTGGTGTGGAAGGGGGAAGAATTTTTTTTTGGGGGGAGGGGGTTGCTCTTGGAGGGGGAGAATTGATATTTACTGGTGGGAGGTGGAGGGTGAGAATAAAGATTAATGCTGGATTTTTTTTTTTTGCAAGAGTGGGATTTTTGATGAAAGGGTAAAGCGGGGGAGAGTATTCCTCGTGGAGGAAATTTTGCACTCCCTGACTCCTGCACGCTTTTTGTTTTGTACCCATGACTCCTACACACTCCTGTCACCTGCATTCTGTGCATAAGACAGGCTCCATTCACACCTAGACATTCTGGATTGCAGTGGAATCGCCACGATTCTGCCCACAATTCCTGAATTGTTGCAAATCGCAGAACATGCTCACTATCCCTTTACATTCAATGGCACCCCAATCGTGAGCGAAACTTCTTTTGGGTGATAGGCAATTCTGTTTGCGCAATTTGTCGGGCAACAATAGCGACAAAATCGTGCCGCGGTTGGGGTGTTCGGGTTTGGCTTGAAGAAAAGGTGGCAATCCTAGGTGACAGTCGGATGTAAATGGACAGGAGGTCCATTTACACCCAACCACTGATAGAGGAAAGTGAGTTCTATCCGTGTCCGCTCTGCATAGCAACACGAACCTGTCATCTGCTTGCTCAATAGGGATCAGTGGACAGATTCCCCACTGAGCAGGTGCATTTGAGCTGGAGTCTGCCCATGTGAAAGGAGCCCATTAGTACATTTCTTTATACATCACATTTGGAAGATGGACTACTGAGGTGCAGGAAAGGACAGGGGCTGTGTATCCTATCTATCTATCTATATATATGGGAAATCAGGGGAAAATTGTGGGTGCGTGTTATACGCCGAACCACTGCCTCGGAGGATAAGGAGGGAATGAGCGCCACCAAAATAGACAGAGCCGAGTGTATTATGTACACTCAGCTCTGCTCGCAGTCACGCCCAGTCCCGCCTCCTAGCCTTTACGACCGGTGTTGTGTCCATCATAGGAGTCGCGCCAAGGGGCGGGACTGGGCGGGACTGCGAGACGAGCCGAGATAAGCCGAATACACAGGACATCCGGCTCTATCTCGGCGGCGCAATAATTTAAAAGATCATGCTGCAATTTTGGGCAAGGCTGCAGATGGACACTGGGCAAGGCTGCAGATGGACACTGATCATTCTGCAATGATGGGCAAGGGTGCAGATGGACACTGATAAGGCTGTATTGATGGGCATTTAAAATGTAAGTTTTTTCCTTATACTTCCCTCCTAAAAGTTCTTTTCCTTAAACTTCCCTACTAAACTTGGGGTGCGTGCTATACGCCGATAAATATGGTATATACAGTGGGGCAAAAAAATATTTAATCAGCCACCAATTCTGCAAGTTCTCCCACTTAAAAGATGAGAGAGGCCTGTAATTGTCATCATAGGTATACCTCAACTATGAGAGACAAAATGTGGAAACAAATCCAGACAATCACATTGTCTGATTTTTGAAAGAATTTATTTGCAAATAATGGTGGAAAATAAGTATTTGGTCACCTACAAACAAGCAAGATTTCTGGCTCTCACAGACCTGTATCTTCTTCTTTAAGAGGCTCATCTGTCCTCCACACATGACCGGTATTAATGGCACCTGTTTGAACTTGTTATCAGTAAAAAAGACACCTGTCCACAACCTCAAACAGTCACACTCCAGACTCCACTATGGTGAAGACCAAAGAGCTGTCAAAGGACACCAGAAACAAAATTTTATACTGGCACCAGGCTGGGAAGACTGAATCTGCAATAGGCAAGCAGCTTGGTGTGAAGAAATCAACTGTGGGAGCAATAATTAGAAAATGGAAGACATACAAGACCACTGATAATCTCCCTCGATCTGGGGCTCCATGCAAGATCTCACCCGTGGGGTCAAAATGATCACAAGAACGGTGAGCAAAAATCCCAGAACCACACCAGACGTGTCACCCTGCTTAAGCCAGTACATGTCCGGGCCTGACTGAGGTTTGCTAGAGAGCATTTGGATGATCCAGAAGAGGATTGGGAGAATGTCATATGGTCAGATGAAACCAAAGTAGAACTGTTTGGTAGAAACACAACTCGTCGTGTTTGGAGGAGAGAGAATGCTGAGTTGCAACCAAAGAACACCATACCTACTGTGAAGCATGGGGGTGGCAACATCATGCTTTGGGGCTGTTTCTCTGCAAAGGGAACAGGTCGGCTGATCCATGTACATGAAAGAATAAATGGGGCCATGTATCGTGAGATTTTGAGTGCAAACCTCCTCCCATCAGCAAGGGCATTGAAGATGAAACGTAGCTGGGTCTTTCACCATGTCAATGAACCCAAACACCCCCCCCCCCCCCCCCCCGGGCAACGAAGCATTTCAAGGTCCTGGAATGGCCTAGCCAGTCTCCAGATCTCAACCCCATAGGAAACCTTTGGAGGGAGTTGAAAGTCCGTGTTGCCCAGCGACAGCCCCAAAACATCACTACTCTAGCAGAGATCTGCATGGAGGAATGGGCCAACATACCAGCAACAGTGTGTGACAACCTTGTGAAGACTTACAGAAAACGTTTGACCTCTGTCATTGCTAACAAAGGATATATAACAAGGTATTGAGATGAACTTTTGATATTGACCAAATACTTATTTTCCACCATAATTTGCAAATACATTCTTTCAAAATTCAGACAATGTGATCGTCTGGATTTGTTTCCACATTTTGTCTCTCATAGTTGAGGTATACCTATGATGACAATTACAGGCCTCTCTCATCTTTTTAAGTGGGAGAACTTGCACAATTGATGGCAATATACCATATACACACACACACACAATCTATAATGCCATAAAACACCTCCTAGAGAGGGGACAGCCCAGAGCCCGCACCTGTAAAGCGTTGCTGGGGATGCCATGTTCCATACACCATCTTCCAGCACACAGCTGACTGAAGACAGTGACTCACCTCGGTTCTTTCTCCATGCAGCCTCTGATAGAGATGGAAGGGGGAGGCAATCCAGCTGAAGTTGGTAGAGACAGTGCAGGGTCCCGGTGTGAGGAATTCATTCCCGCACATTAGCAGCCACTGAAACCAAAAGAACTCTTGTGTCAGGAAGAGGAGTCGACCCTCCCCCTGAGCACTGCCAGGCTGGACAGGCTGCTTTATGCTCACAGTCACTCAGGTGTTCTGGACAACACACAAAGAGAGGAGGAGAAGGGAGGGGAGCACTCTGGCACTTCGATGCCCCCACCTCTGCAGAGCCTGGTTGTGATACACCCCACGCACCCGCTCAGGATCGGCCCTGTACATACAATTATAGAAGCTGTACATACATTTATGGAAGCTATTTTACTGACCAAAAGCTTTGTATTTCTGCCCACCCGGCCAAGAAATGTGCAAAGCTCACTCACACTTATTCTTCTTTCCCCTCAACATCAACACGCTAATAACAATTTTAAATAAATCCCTTTCATTTTCATTACAAACCTTTTTTTAGAACCCAGTGACATCACCAGGTATCTGTGCTTCTTCATAAAATGCAGGAAGACCATGGCTGGTGGGAGGAGCCATCAGGGTGTTGTAAATATTCCTGGAAATATTATAGCACCCTGCCTCAGTAATCCTCTCAAGAGCCCTCAACAAGCAGTGGTCCTGCTTTTGGGAGTAGTTATGCAAATATCCAGATGCCTTGATAGGAACATTTCTGGAGGAGTGGGTGCTCCTAGGCAGGCTTGCTGGTAAGACCCACACGTGAAGCTAAGACTCAATGATTTAAATTAACACTAAACAGTATCCTTATTCCCCAACAATAATCCCTATGCATCTACTAGTTAATGGCCCGGGAATCCATTTTTAACCACTTGAAGACCAGGCCTTTTCTGGCACTTTTTGTTTACAAGTTTAAATCAGTTTTTTTTTTTTTTTTTTGCTGGAAAATTACTTATATAGCAAGGTCCCAGGCCTTCTTTAGTCTAATGAGAACCTTCAGAGCCAAGAGCTGCTGACATCCTTCCATATAGAGTGGGTTGTAAGGCATAGTGAGTGTAGTGTAAGGTAGATTCATGGATGCCAGACACTTCTTGAATGCAAAAGAGATTTTAATTCCCTTGAACAGAACTTTGGGAGAGGGGGTTAGGGCCAGGACACCCTTTAGTAGTTGCAATTTGAATTAGCAGACTCCGAGACCTCTATAGGTAGACAGCCATGCAGGGAAAGGCATCCAGCAAGGCACCACATCTGCACGTGTAGTAATGCTGTCTCCTATGGCAACAGTCTTAGAACAGTTCCTAACACAAGTTGTAACAGACTCCTTTACTTTCTCTACAGTCACTTCTTGTAGATTCTTGACCCACTGAGCTCCCAGTCTCTCACTAGACTTGCTGATTCACTGCCACCGAATCCCTTGAGCTCTTCCAATCTACACTTAAGTATCTTCCTCAAGCGTCACCCCCGCTTCTCTGCTGGGTCCCTAGCTTGGCACTCCAGATACCTCTCAAGCTTCACCCACTGGTCTGCTCGGTCCCTGGATTGACACACAAGGCTGCTCTGCAAGCGTCACCTCCACTGGCTGGGTCCCTGGCTTGACACCTGCTGAAGTTTCCCGATTCTTTACCGTCCCCGGTTGGTGACAATACTGCTCCGGTACTTGCTTCAGCTACTCGCTGTGGTCCCAGGTAATAAAGTGGATGGCCCCTTAGTGGCGACAGCTTCTCCTTCGATGTATATCTCACAATGGCTAAATCTGTGTCTGTAGTGCTTGTTCAAACATTAATACCATAAATAACAACATGTTATTAGATTTTTACTCCAGGAGTATATAATGAGTTTGGAAATTCTAGAGAAATGCTTAAATAATGCATTACAATTTAACTAAACTAAATTAGATTTTAGTTCACTAAAATGTACTGGAAATTTTTATCGACTAAAATGTACTGGAGATTTTAATTGACTAAAATACGACTAAAACAATTCAGATGACTAAAATACGACTAAAACTAAAATTGCATTTTAGCCAAAAGACTATGACTAAAAAGAAATCGAAATTAGAGGTCAAAATTAACACTGCTCAGTGAGCTGCTGAACCCCTTCTTATCTTCCTCAAGTCTGTTTTTTTGGAACGTACAGTGCATGTTAAGTTGCAGTTATGTGCATTGCACTGCTCTATGTACACTAAAAATCCCATAGCACACAGTCCCAAATCCATCTCAGGAGCAAGCATGAGAGGGTGGCTATGTTCCTGCATACAGTGGGAAATTTGGAGGAGGCTGAGAGCAATAGAAAGTACTTTTTGGAGTTTAGAATAAATACTTGAATAGACTATTTTTTTTAAACCAGAGTTCAGTGCAACTTTAAAGGTAACTATATACTACATTACTTTTTACAAAACCTCATTTACCAATTTTACTAATAAAATTGCATTAAGACTGCAATAGCTGGCTTTGCCTTTGCTAAAAGCAAATCAAAGATGAATTATTGTATCATTTACTATATCTCTGAAGCAGGGAAGCAGGGACGTACAGTCAAGGGAGGCAGGTGAGGCAGAGCTGCCAGTTTACCCACTTGCCGAAGAGCCGCCATCAATATACTGCGGCAGGTTGGCACGATCCCGCAAACCGTCGTAGCTGTACGTCGGCTCCTTTAAACGGGATAGCAGGTGCATGCGCACCCGCTCCATTGCGGGGGTGCCGATGACAGGTGCGATGACCACTGGCCACTAGCGATTGTGGGCACGAGAGCCAGAACTGGGACGTGTGTGTAAGCACACAAATCCCTGTACTGTGACTATAGTCAGTCCCCTTCCCCCACAGTTAGAACACACAGTCAGGGAACACAGTTAACCCCTTGATTGCCCCCTAGTGTTAACCCCTTCCCTGCCAGTGACATTTACACAGTAATCAACGCATTTTCATAGCACTGATCGCTGTATAATTGTCAATAGTTTCAAAAATGTGTCAAAAGTCTCCGATGTGTCCGCCATAATGTCGCGGTCCCGATAAAAATCGCAGATCGCTGCCATTACTAGTAAAAAAAAAAATAATAATAATAAAAATGCCATAAATCTATCCCCTATTTTGTAGACGCTATAACTTTTGCGCAAACCAATCAATATACGCTTATTGCAATTTTTATTACCAAAAATATGTAGAAGAATACATATCAGCCTAAACTGAGGAAAACATTAGCTTTTTGTAAAAAAAATTGGGGATATTTATTATAGCAAAAAGTACAAAATATTGTTTTTGTTCAAAATTGTCACTCTTTTTTTGTTTATAGCGCAAGAAATAAAAACCGCAGAGATGATCAAATACCACCAAAAGAAAGCTCTATTTGTGTGAAAAAAAGAATGTCAATTTTGTTTGGGTACAGCGTTGCACGGCCGCGCAATTGTCAGTTAAAGCGACACAGTGCCGAATCGCAAAAAATGGCCTGGTTATTGAGCAGCCAAATCTTCCGGGCGGAAGTGGTTAAATACAAGCTGGCACACTCTGTTTGCAGCAGACTGAGAGGATGAGCTCACAGTGCCTCTCCTCACTTCTTGTCAGAAGCACTGAGCTTAATGGACAGGTTGGAGCCTTGGACCAATGGTAAAGTACCATTGGAACAAGCTGTCCAATAAAAATGCTGCAGTGGAGGCTGTCCTCTCACTGCAGTATCATAGAACACTGCACAAACCAATCAATATACGCTTAATGTGACATTTTTAATCAAAAATATGTAGAAGAATACATAGCAGCAGAGGCATCGCTAGGGGGTGGCTATTGAGGCTATAGCCCCAAATCACTGGGCTGGATGGGGTGCAGGGGACAGTGGACACTACAGTGGGGGGTGCATTCCTGGGCACTGGTGAGGCTGCATTGCTGGGCACTGGTGAGGCTGCATAAATGGGCACAGATGAGCCCTGCATTCTTTATGTAGCCAACTCCTGAGCCCTGGGGCTCTCTGGGGACCCTGATGTAAGGAAGGGGCTCTCCGGGGACCCTGATGTAAGTAGGGAGGCTTTCTGGGGACCCTGATGTAAGAGGGGGCTCTCTGAGGACCCTGATGTAAGAGGGGACTCTCTGGGGACCCTGATGTAAGGGGGGACTCTCTGGGGACCCTGATGTAATGAGGGGGCCTTTGGGGACCCTGATGTAAGTAGGGGGGCTCTCTAGGGACCCTGATGTAAGGGGGGGCTCTGGGGACCTTGATGTAAGTGGGGGGCCCTCTGGGGACACAGATGTAAGGGGGAATCCGCACTCAGATATGTAACTATATTATATACTGCATATATATTTATATATATATATACACACACAAGTATATTCTATACATGTGTATGCCCATCCAAGTGTATGACTTTCTTTACTTTGCTGCTATGGGCTCTAGCCCCGGATCTTTTTGAGACCTAGCAACGCCCCTGCATAGCGGCTTAAACTGAGGAAGAATTTTTATTTTTTTTATATATATGTATTGTTTTAACAGACACCCTAGAGGATAAAATGGTGGTCATTGCAACTTTTTATGTTACACGATATTTGCGCAGCAATTTTTCAAACATGTTTTTTGGAGAAAAAAATGTTTCATGAATATAGATTAAAAAAAAAAAACACTAAAGTTAGCCTGATTTGTTTGTATACTATGAAAGATAATGTTACGCCAAGTAAATAGATACCTAACATGTCATGATTTAAAATTGCACACACTTGTGGAATGGCGCCAAACTTCAGTACTTAAAAAGTTTCATAGGCGACGCTTAAAATTTTTTTTTTACAAGTTACATGTTTAGAGGTACAGAGGAGGTCTAGTGCTAGAATTATTGCTCTCGCTCTAACGTTGGCTCTGATACAAGCCAGTGCCTCACCAGCTACTGACCTCACCGCGCGTCCCTGCTCTGAAGTCTATTTGCAAGGAAAGTAATATTTCAAAAGCCTTGCTGCATCTTCCAATGGACCAGTGGCGGCCCGTCCATAGGGGGTGCTCGGGCGCCACCCTCCCAAAAAAAAATTGTCACTTTAAGAGTGACCAGTAGGGATGAGCCGAACACCCCCCGGTTCGGTTCGCACCAGAACCTGCGAACGGACCGAAAGTTCGCACGAACGTTAGAACCCCATTGACGTCTATGGGACTCGAACGTTCGAAATCAAAAGTGCTCATTTTAAAGGCTAATTTGCATGGTATTGTCCTAAAAGGGTTTGGGGACCCGGGTCCTACCCCAGGGGACATGTATCAATGCAAAAAAAACTTTTAAAAACGGCCGTTTTTTCGGGAGCAGTGATTTTAATGATGCTTAAAGTAAAAAAAAAAAAAGTGAAATATTCCTTTAAATATCGTACCTGAGGGGTGTCTATAATATGCCTGTAAAGTGACGCGTGTTTCCCGTGTTTAGAACAGTCCCTGCACCAAATGTCATTTTTAAAGAAAAAAATCTCATTTAAAACTGCTTGCGGGTTTAATGTAATGTCGGGTCCTGGCAATATGGATGAAAATCAGTGAGACAAACGGCATGGGTACCCCCCAGTCCATTACCAGGCCCTTTGGGTCTTGTATGGATATTAAGGGGAACCCCGCACCCAAATTAAAATAAGGAAAGGTGTGGGGCCACCAGGCCCTATATACTCTGAACAGCAGTATACAGGCTGTAGGTTTGTTGTTAAGTAGAATCTCTTTGTAATTTTGAACGGGTACATTTTTAACGTGTTTAGCTCCAGCCAAAAAATCTTTTTTAAGCTTTTTGGAAAACATAGGGAAGGGTTATCACCCCTGTGACATTTGTTTTGCTGTCTTTCCTCCTCTTCAGAAGATTTCACCTCACTTTTTGTCCCAATGGATTGGAAAGCATCAGTGGAAAGGAGAAATGTTTTTCCCATATTAACTCTTACAGGAGAGAATTTCCCTTCCTAGGGGTAGATTTATTCTCACTTCCTGTTGTCTCCTTCCGTTTGCAAGTAGGAGTCGTTTGTAAGTTAGTTGTTTGAAAGTAGGGTCCTGCCCTATATACTCAGCAGAAATTTGGGCCTTAGGTGTTGCTGTGGCCACAACACTGTAAGCCCTCACAGGGCTCTGCTGTGAAATATTAGATCAAGAATTGTAATTACATGCCCCTGTTGAACAGGAGCTGAAAAATTAGGCCTTAGGCACTGGTGCTGGTGCCACAACACTGCAACCCCTCACAGACACTCTAGTTGGAATGCAGGAACGAGCCCTGCTGCAAAGTATTGCATCAAAAATTGTAATTACACGCCCCTGTTAAACAAGGGCTGAAAAATTGGGCCTTAGGCACTGGTGGTGGCACCCAGAACCAAAAATGTTCTTACAAGCTATCAGCGTGATGATTGAGGAGGAAGAGGATAATTACTCAGGGATAGTCACTCAGCATCAGCATAGGCAGTCTTTGAAGGGATCTGAGATTTCAAAAAAAATTATTCGGTTACATCAGCATCAGGTGCTTGGTAGCTGGTGGTGATCCAAGACTCATTCATTTTTATGAAGGTCAGTTGATCGACCGAGTTAGTGGACAGACGCACCCTGTGATCGGTTACCACGCCTCCAGCAGCACTGAATGTGCGTTCCGAAAGAACGCTGGATGCAGGACAGGCCAGTAGCTCAATTGCATACTGTGCAAGCTCTGGCCAGTGATCCATCCTCAAGACCCAGTAACCCAGAGGATTTTCGGTGGGAAAGGTGTCCAAGTCTGATCTTGCCCCTAGGTATTCCTGCGCCATGTAAAACAGACGCTGGCGATGGTTGCTGGAACCGATCATACCTTGGGGCTGCGGACCAAAAAATTGTCTGAACGCATCGGTCAGACGGCCACCTTCTCCACCGCTCCTTCTTGGACTGACTGAAGCCTCAGCAACACGTTGTCCAGAAACAGGAGTTTGTAACCTCCCAGTCTCTGGGAACGCGTTGCACAGACCTTTCTGCAAGGCCTCCCGAAGATGTTTCATCCTCTGCTCCCTCTGCGATGGCAAGATAAGGTCCGCAACCTTACCCTTGTAACGTGGATCAAGGAGGGTTGCCAGCCAGTATTGGTCCTTCTCCTTGATACCACGAATACGAGGATCCTTACGCAGGCTTTGCAGGATCAGGGAGGCCATGCAGCGTAGGTTTGCTGAGGCATTCGGTCCGGAGTCCTCTGGGTCACTAAGGACGACATGGTCCGCAGCCACCTCCTCCCAGCCACGTACAAGTCCATGTGTTTCTTGGGACTGATCCCTTAAAGACTGCTTCTGATGCTGAGTGCCAGGCTCCACCTCCATACTGACACAATCTTCCTCCTCCTCCTCCTCCTCCTCCTCCTCCTCCTCTTCCTGTGTGATCGGCGGGCACGCAGGAACACTGTCTGGATAAAGGGGGCCTTGAGAGCTAAGGAAGTCCTCCTCTTCCTTCTTCGAGCACTGGCATTATATGACCGGCGGAAATGCCCACAGACTTTCCTGGCCTGCCTCAGGACATCCTGTAAGCCCGGGTACCTGCCCAAGAACCGCTGCACCACCAAGTTAAGGACGTGAGCCAAACAGGGCACATGGGTCATTTGTCCCTGTCGGAGGGCAGAGAGGAGGTTGGTGCCATTGTCGCAAACCACCATTCCTGCCTTAAGTTGGCGTGGCGTCAACCACCTCTGAACCTGCCCCTGCAGAGCTGACAGAACCTCTGCCCCAGTGTGGCTCCTGTCCCCCAAGCACACCAGCTCAAGCACCGCATGGCATCTTTTGGCCTGCGTACTTGCGTAGCCCCTTGAACGACTACGGAGCACCGCTGGTTCCGAGGAAGAGGCCATGGAGGAAGAAGAAGAGGAGGGGGTGGAGGAGAGAGGTGTGTCACAATCATTAGCATTTTGGAGGCGTGGTGGCGGAACAACCTCCAACACTACTGCACCTTGTCCTGCATCCTTCCCAGCTGCCAGCAGAGTCACCCAATGTGCCGTGAAACTTAGGTAACGTCCCTGTCCATGCCTGCTGGACCATGAGTCAGCGGTAATATGCACCTTACCGCTGACCGCCCTGTCCAGCGAGGCATGGACATTGCCTTCCCCATGCTGGTAGAGAGCCGGAATCGCCTTCCGTGAGAAAAAGTGGCGTTTGGGTACCTGCACTGAGGAACCGCACATTCCACAAACTCACGGAAGGGGGCAGAGTCTACCAACTGAAAAGGCAGCAGTTGAAGTGCTAGCAATTTTGCCAAGCTAGCATTCAACCGCTGGGCATGTGGATGGCTGGGAGCAAACTTCTTTCGGCGGTGCAGCAGCTGGGGCAGGGAAATTTGCCTGGTACAATCTGACGTTGGTGTACCAAAATCAGATTGCCCACAAGTACTTGGCTGTGACACACCTAATTCTACACCTTCATTCCTCTCAGTGCAGGTCTCAGAGAGGACTGAAGGTCTAGTGGGGTTGGAAATTTCAGCTGATGAGGAGCAAGGAGAGGTCCTCTTTGTTCTTTGGTGTGGGTCTTTTAGATTCGCTTGCCAACGAACTGCATGGCAGGTCAACATATGTCTGGTCAAGCATGTGGTACCCAAGCGGGAGATGTTTTGGCCACGCGAGATACGCTTGAGACATATGTTGCAAATAGCAGCGGTGCGATCTGATGCACTCATCTCAAAAAAGGCCCACACCAAAGAACTTTTTGAATAACGCGCAGAGACTGCAGCGCCCTGCACATGTGGAGCTTTGGGGTGTGATGCAGTCAATGTGCTGCCCTTAGGCTGGCCCCTGGAGGGCATCCTGCCTCGTTGGTGATGTGCCGCCTCCTCCTCCTCCTCCTTCTCTCTCCTATCAGGCACCCACGTTGAGTCAGTGACCTCATCATCCCCTCCCTCCTCATCACTGGAGCAAACCTGGCAGTATGCTGCAGCAGGGGGAGCATGACTGCCAGATTGCTGTCCTTCTTGGGCACCCCCTCTGTCCGTGCTCATGTTACTGCCTTCATCGAGCTCAGTATCATCATCAGAGCCTTCCAAACGCTGGGCATCCTCCTGGAGCATGTACCCAACACTGTGTCAAACAGTTCGAGGGACTCCTCAGGAGGACATGGTGGGGCTAGGGAAGGAGTCACTGATGACATTGAGCCGAGGGAAGAGGCCGCTGCTTTGCCAGACAAAGTACCCTGGGCATGGGTGAGAGAGGATGAGGAGGATGAGGACGGCTTGGTCATCCACTCGACCAAGTCTTCCGCATGTTGCGGCTCAACACGGCCAGCTGCCAAAAAAAATGCCAAGCGTGTCCCATGGCCACGTGCTGATGAGGATGCACCGTCTCCACGACCAGCACTAGACACAGAGCCTGCTTGCCCTCTCTTATTGGCTTGTGACTGTCTGCCTCTCCTTCTTGGCCTTCCAGACATACTAATGGCCTGTAGCTGCACTAAGCTGGGATATATATATATATATATATATATATATATATATATATATATATATATATATATATATATATATTATATGTACTGATACTGCAGCTAGCAAAATCAACTGCCTGCCTGTAGTATGAGAACACCACCAACCTTCTACAGGTAGCTTTAGCTGAACACTGTGAGGTGGACGCACCCCACTAACTTGTAGGTTTAGCTGAACACTGTGAGCAGGACGCACTGCACTAACTGCAAATAGTCTAGCTGCCTGACTGTGGTACTAATAGGATCAAAAGAACACCAGCAATTTTCTTCAGGTAGCTGTATTTACTGTAACAAGACAAGCCTGCCTGTCAGTAAGAAGATAACAGAAACTGATCTAGCTGAACACTGTGAGCAGGACGCACCCCACTAGCTTGTAGGTTTAGCTGAACACTGTGAGGTGGACGCACCCCACTAACTTGTAGGTTTAGCTGAACACTGTGAGCAGGACGCACCCCACTAACTTGTAGGTTTAGCAGAACACTGTGAGCAGGACGCACTGCACTAACTGTAAATAGTCTAGCTGCCTGACTGTGGTACTAATAGGATCAAAAGAACACCAGCAATTTTCTTCAGGTAGCTGTATTTACTGTAACAAGACAAGCCTGCCTGTCAGTAAGAAGATAACAGAAACTGATCTAGTTGAACACTGTGAGCAGGACGCACCCCACTAGCTTGTAGGTTTAGCTGAACACTGTGAGGTGGACGCACCCCACTAACTTGTAGGTTTAGCTGAACACTGTGAGCAGGACGCACCCCACTAACTTGTAGGTTTAGCAGAACACTGTGAGCAGGACGCACTGCACTAACTGTAAATAGTCTAGCTGCCTGACTGTGGTACTAATAGGATCAAAAGAACACCAGCAATTTTCTTCAGGTAGCTGTATTTACTGTAACAAGACAAGCCTGCCTGTCAGTAAGAAGATAACAGAAACGGATCTAGCTGAACACTGTGAGCAGGACGCACCCCACTAGCTTGTAGGTTTAGCTGAACACTGTGAGGTGGACGCACCCCACTAACTTGTAGGTTTAGCTGAACACTGTGAGCAGGACGCACCCCACTAACTTGTAGGTTTAGCAGAACACTGTGAGCAGGACGCACTGCACTAACTGTAAATAGTCTAGCTGCCTGACTGTGGTACTAATAGGATCAAAAGAACACAAGCAATTTTCTTCAGGTAGCTGTATTTACTGTAACAAGACAAGCCTGCCTATCAGTAAGAAGATAACAGAAACGGATCTAGCTGAACACTGTGAGCAGGACGCACCCCACTAGCTTGTAGGTTTAGCTGAACACTGTGAGGTGGACACACCCCACTAACTTGTAGGTTTAGCTGAACACTGTGAGCAGGACACACCCCACTAACTTGTAGGTTTAGCAGAACACTGTGAGCAGGACGCACTGCACTAACTGTAAATAGTCTAGCTGCCTGACTGTGGTACTAATAGGATCAAAAGAACACAAGCAATTTTCTTCAGGTAGCTGTATTTACTGTAACAAGACAAGCCTGCCTGTCAGTAAGAAGATAACAGAAACGGATCTAGCTGAACACTGTGAGCAGGACGCACCCCACTAGCTTGTAGGTTTAGCTGAACACTGTGAGGTGGATGCACCCCACTAACTTGTAGGTTTAGCTGAACACTGTGAGCAGGACGCACCCCACTAACTTGTAGGTTTAGCAGAACACTGTGAGCAGGACGCACTGCACTAACTGTAAATAGTCTAGCTGCCTGACTGTGGTACTAATAGGATCAAAAGAACACAAGCAATTTTCTTCAGGTAGCTGTATTTACTGTAACAAGACAAGCCTGCCTGTCAGTAAGAAGATAACAGAAACAGATCTAGCTGAACACTGTGAGCAGGACGCACCCCACTAACTTGTAGGTTTAGCAGAACACTGTGAGCAGGACGCTCTGCACTAAATGTAAATAGTCTAGCTGCCTGACTGTGGTACTAATAGGATCAAAAGAACACCAGTAATTTTCTTCAGGTAGCTTTATATACTGTAACAAGACAAGCCTGCCTGTCAGTAAGAAGAGAACAGGAACGGATCTAGCTGAACACTGTGAGCAGGAAGCACTGCACTAAATGTAAATAGTCTAGCTGCCTGACTGTGGTACTAATAGGATCAAAAGAACACCAGTAATTTTCTTCAAAATACTGTAACAAGACAAGCCTGCCTGTCAGTAAGAAGATAACAGGAACGGATCTAGCTGAACACTGTGAGCAGGACGCACTGCATTAATGTAAATAGTCTAGCTGCCTGACTGTGGTACTAATAGGATCAAAAGAACACCAGTAATTTTCTTCAAAATACTGTAACAAGACAAGCCTGCCTGTCAGTAAGAAGATAACAGGAACGGATCTAGCTGAACACTGTGAGCAGGACGCACTGCACTAAATGTAAATAGTCTAGAAGATAACAGGAACGGATCTAGCTAAACTGAATACAGTGTATATATATATATATATGCAACACCTGGGATGCATATATATAGACAATACACTTTAAGTGCAGCTAACTGACTGACTGTCCTGCCTAATCTAGCTAACTCAAATGAAATGACACTGTCTCTCTCTCTCTCTATTTCTCAGCACACCGGAACACACTGCACAGGGCCGCCGTGCAGGCGGCCTTATATAGTGTGGGGCGTGTACTAAATCCCCTGAGCCATAATTGGCCAAAGCCTCCTTGGCTTTGGCCAATTACGGCTCTCTGTTAAGGCTCTCTGATTGGCCAAGCATGCGGGTCATAGTGCATGCTTGGCCAATCATCAGCAAGCAATGCACTGCGATGCCGCAGTAAATTATGGGCCGTGACGCGCCACACGAATTTGGCGCGAACGGCCCATATCGTTCGCAATTCGACGAACGATCGAACAGCCGATGTTCGAGTCGAACATGGGTTCGACTCGAACACGAAGCTCATCCCTAGTCAGGACTTATGTTAAAGTCGCCTCCTAGAACTAGGAAGCCTTCTGTAAAATCTGCCAGGTGGTCCAGTGTATTGTCAGTGAAGGTGAGTTGGTCAGCGTTCGGGACATAAATTGTCGCGAATGTGTATTTCTGACCAGCGATACTGCCCTTCAAAAAGACGTATGTGCCCAAGGGGTCTACTTCATGGTCCAAGGCTTGAAAGGGGCATGTCGTGTGTATGGCGATAGCTGTCCCTTTAGATTTGGAGGTCGGAGACGTGCTGATAAACCACTGGTTGAAAAGGTGGGTGGGTAATTTGGGAAGGGATTTCGGCGTGAAGTGAGTTTCCTGAAGGAAGATCACTTGGGTCTTCAGTCGTTTCAATTCCCCCCAGAGCTTATTTCATTTGTGTGGGGAGCAAAGGCCCCTGACATTATATGTACTTACCCGTAATGTGGCCATAGGGTGACACATAGGTGGTCAAGGTGTGTAGATTGACAGCGAGTCCGTTGCAGACGGCGAGATGAAGTAAACCTGTAATGAGGGGGGAGGGAGAAGAGAAGGCAAAGAAGAGAAGGTAGAGAGAGACAAAACATATATGAGGTAAAAAACAAAAGTACAACCATCAAAACAGCGTGGATGGTAGCATCCACGCTCGTGTAACAACTAAGGGTCATGTTGAGGAGTCCCCCCCTAAAAAAAGGAGGGAATCCAGACCATGACCCAAGATCCCAATGGGGAACAATACCCACAAAGATAGGGCGGCCTACGGGGGGTACGTGTGCCGTCTTAGGGAGAGGGTAAGAGGGTCTCCATCTCCGTCCACCGCATCTGACATGGTGAGACAAGAGATGGAGAATCCTAAAGGTTCAAAAGCATTTAAGCCTATATATAGCCTAATAGCTAATGTTGGGAGGAAGTTCCAAGTGCAATATGCAAAAAGACATAGAACTCGTTGTCAGTTTGTTAACCAGAAAGAGTGCTTCTATTAATTCCCAGATGGGGCTGGACCCAATGAGGACTCCGAGTGATTTCGCCTGTGGTTTCTCCTGCGGTTTTGATTCTTGGCGGGTTGCCACGGCTGATGAGTGGGCAGCTTAGCAGACACAGAGTCTGAGGAGCACCTCCAATCAGGAAAGTCAACCGGATCCAGGTCCAGGGAGGTCAAGAAGTGTGGGAGGTCATCTTTGGTGCGAAGGGTCACGGTTCTGCCCTCTTTAGTGACTTGGAGACAAAAAGGGAACCACCATCGGTACATTAGGCCTGCGTCCTGGATAGCTGTCAGGAGAGGACGTAGTGATCTGCGCTGCATAAAGGTGCGTCTTGAAATGTCTTGGTAAAAAGCCAAGTGTGCACCATCAAAATCAAAATAGGGTTTCCCCCTCATCTTCTGCATGATACGGTCCTTTAGCATGTATTTATGTAATTTACAGATGATGTCCCTTGGGTTGTTTGCATCTTGAGAAGGGGGTTTGAAAGCACTGTGCGCATGGTCTATTTCGATCGTAGCAGTGGCAGGCAGACCCAGAATTTCTTTTAATACTCCTTCCAGAGTGGGGATAATGTCCCTAGCACCAGTGGCTTCAGGTAAGCCCCTTATCCTGATATTCGCCCGTCGGCTACGGTTCTCTGTGTCATCCAACTGCCATAACAGGGCCTCAATCTGGTGTCCCTGCATAGTGCATTTATCTTGAAGCATGGAGAAGACAGGGAGAGCATCCTCAAATTTTTGTTCCAGGGATTCAAGCCTGCCCCCCAGGTGAGTTGTATCAGCTTTAAGCTGTGCAATGTCCTCTTTAAGAGCTTTTTCTACCGTGTCAGCAAAGCGTTCAAGATCAGCTTTCGTGGGTAGGGACATGATGTTGCGTCTGATATCTGTATCAGCCAAGGGATCTAAGGGATCTAAGTCAGCAGGATCGCCGTCCTGGGATGTGTGGGATCCCGGGGAGATCGGGGGGTGGGGGCCGTGTCACGCGCCGACCCTGGAGATGGTATGGGGGATTCGTCCAGCTGCTGAGACTTGCCGGAGGTGGACTTTGCGGCCTTGTGTGCACGCTGTGTCTTCCCGGCCAGAGCCATCTTGGAAGGTTCGCGGTCTCCCCCGTTGTGTCCGGAGTAAAAGGAATCCAGCTGGGACTGCCGTGATTGGTCAGTCCTTTGTGGCTGGGAGGACGCCCAGTGTCTCAGGGACATACTTCGCTGCTGGAGCGGGTAGTTTTCTGTGAAAGTGCGGCGGTGAGACGGAGCTGAGAAGGCACATGTCTTCACTCCTCCATGGCCAGGACACGCCGCCTGTCTTTCTTTTTTTGATAATTTCCACCAATTTTTGAAGTGTCTTGAAAGCAAAATTTTGAAAATGCACACAGTGTGTCAACATCTGCCATCACGGGATATCAATGTACGCATTTGGTGGGTGCAACCCCTTCCTCGCAACTAAAGTAGCTGAGAGGAAGAGGTTGCACCCCCGAAAAACGTCGATTGATCCCCCATGATGGGAGCTAGCACATGTTGACATTAGGCATGGGATCAGGAGGGAAATTCCCATTTTGACTCTCAATTTGTGTCCATCTTCAAGATTTGGCTTTCACAGGGGTGACATCACCCCATCTGATGAAGGCAAGATCAACACAGTTTGGACATACTAATGTCTTATCTTGCCTTCATTTTTTCAATGTTGAACTTTGTAAGTTCCTGAGTTGGGTATTGTTTTATGGTTTTAAAAATGCCTATTTAACACAAAAAAGGCTATTTGTACTGTCTATACCAAAATGTTATTACCAAAATATGTTGGTTTGTTCCAAAACCCTTTTCTAACGCACATGTGAATGTGCACAGAGTAAACATTTTAAGACTCAACAATGTGTGGCTTCTTCTTTCAATGCTCAATAGCATTTTTTGGAGTAAGTTGTTGTTTACAGTGACAATGGAGGTTATTTCCTAAAGACAAGTTCACTTTGAACTACAAGTGCACTTTCAAGTTCACTTTTGCAGTGCACTTGGAGTGCAAAGTGGATTTTCCTTTAGTAAACAACTCCCACAGTGCTTTATAATTTGCCACAATCATGCCATTTTCGTGACTCTGTATTCTAGGTGTTGAAAATGATGAATATTTTTAGCATTAATGCATTACATACATTAACAACAAAAACAAGGTGTGTGTGTAGCAGACCCACAATATAATATTTCGCAGAAGAAGAGCTTGTCACCTCATGTTTCAAATTAATTACGTTTGCACTATTGAAGAAAATGGCCATAAAAAAGGCCATTGGAGAACCAAGGAGACAGCAGTAAATCAAATGAAATATGAGTTCAGTTTATAACAAAAATATTTATTTGAGAAAAATTTCACACATTGTCTGGCATATAAATGGCCCCCCTACCCGCAAAGTACTTGAGATACTTCTGTCTAACTTCGTGTGCGCTTTGGGGGGGCAAACCAGGACAGCCAGGTTCAAGTGTGGTCACCGTAGTTCGATTTGGAACACTGGCCTCAGTCCCAACTGAGGCCAAATAGTTTATAGCATTTTTCCATAGGAAATTGTGGAGAGTGCAACAGGCAAGGACAATATGATTCAGTTTATATTCCGCCATATGGAACACTGGCAGAAATAGGAGGAACCGGCTGGCCATTATTCCAAAGGCATTTTCAGCCAATCTTCTGGCTCTGGCCAGCCGGTAATTAAAAATCCTCTGGTCCAGGGTGACGGTCCTCATCGGGAATGGGCGCAGAAGATGGTCCCTCAGCACAAAAGCTTCATACGTGAAGAAGACAAACAGGAGTCCCGCCACATTGTCTTCAGGAGGTGGCAAGCCCAAGCTGCCATTCTGGAGCCGTCTGTAAAACTCCGTCTGGGCGATGACTCCACCAACCGACATCCAGCCATTTTTCCCCACGTCCACAATACAGAAACTCGTAAGTTGCCGACACCATCGCCAACAACACTATACTATTAAACCCCTTGTAATTATAATAGTATGACCCCGAGTTGGGGAGTGGTACAATGTGGATGTGTTTCCCGTCTATTGCCCCTCCGCAGTTGGGAAAGTCCCACCGCTGGGCAAACTGGGATGCCACAGTCTGCCATTCCTGTGGCGTTGAAGGAAACTGTGGAGTCAAACAAGAAAAAAAATTTGTAACTTTGCACATAAACATTAACATAAACATTAAACATAAACACGGGAGTGATGGCTTGCCGCATGCAGGTGTCCTGCTTGGTAATATAAGGGGACAGCAAAGCCAACAGACGGTGAAAAATGGGGTCCCTCATCCAGAGATAATTCCTGAAATCACCAGGATTATTCTCCTGGATCTTCAGCAACAAAGGCATGTGTGAGCGGACAAGAACGCGTTGCAAAATCAAATACGTACTATAAAATAGGCACTGAAAAACAAATGCGAACTGACTACATGCACTGAAAACCAGATACGAACCCACAAGCACAAACTGAAGAGCAGTAACGATCGGAAAAGCACGAGTATGAAAAGCGCAAATCGCCTCTCACCAAACTTCAGCTAACACGAGATTAGCAGAAAGAGCCCAAAGGGTGGCGCACTGGCTACTAAACTTCCCTTTTCTAGTGCAGTCATACATGTTGTATGTTACTGCGTTTTGGACGTTCGGAATTTCCGACAAGATTTGTGTGACCGTGTGTATGCAAGACAGGTTTGAGCCAACATCCGTCGGAAAAAAATCCATGGATTTTTTTGTAGGAATGTCCGATTGTGTGTACAGGGCATTAGTGCTTTGGATTGAGGCTAGTACACACTATAGAGGGACATGCTTTGTATATTTTTCTTTTTAATGGTTTACAAGCACTTTAAAGAATACAGGAATTGAGGATTACCTTTTCATCAGGCAATGCAAAAGCAGCAGAAGATTCATCCCTTTGCTCACTCTGCTCTCCTCCTCACTAAATATTCCTTGTTTTTATGCAGCACGCAATTGCCTCCCAGTCCTGCACATCCCTTTTCCAGTAAAAAGGATGTATAGGGATTAATAAAGGATAAACTGCCTGGAGCATAGGCGTGTGCAGGTGGTGTGCCGGGTGTGCTTGGGCACACCCTAATTACACCGTTCACAAGAGCCGATAATAAGGCAGTACAGTCTGTCTTCCTGTACTGGGCCTGTGTCCTTGTATTCAAAAGGGGGACTGAGGCACCAACCGAGCAGGAGGACTGGCTGTGCTGCCTTATGGCAGGTATTGATCCTCTTGTTCCTCCCCCTGCAGCGCTGACAGCCTCTCCTCCTCTCCTTCCCTCTGGCTGCACTGCAGGGGGATGAGTTCTAGCATCTGCTCCCCCAACCTGTTCTCAGTCCCTTTCTCAGTCTTAAATATAAGATATCAGGGTATATTTAGAACCCTGTAATTTCACCAAAGACCTCCCAAAAAGGGCAGTAAAAAATGTAAAAAATAAATAAAAATGTAAAAAAAATGTAAAAAAACTAAATATAAAAAAAGAATTAAAATATTAAGGAAGTGCTTTGCACACTGTTATTTCTGCCATGGCTGCGAAGCATAGCATCACAGCCATGACATGTGCACACCCCTAGCCACTGCCTCTGTTGCTCTGTGTTTGAGCTTTGGGGTGCATACCCTAATGCAATAGGCCTGGGAGTTTAGCTTTAATTATTTTTCTATATTTACACTGTTCTTTAAACTAACCTGATGTAGTGGAGGGGGCAGGCAAAGACACAATTATTTTTTCAGGGTATCAGATCCTTGACTGTATTTAGTGACTTCAAAAACTCCTTTGAAAACAATATCCTGCTTTGCCATAAGACCAACGTTCCTCTATAATTATAACCCAAGGAAAACGTTCAATTACAAATAATATTGCACATAAAATTCCAGTCTGCAGTCAGTACTGCCTTATATCTTTTGTAGTAATAAAAACAGAGGAAGCAATATATTTCTGAGCACATTCCATGTTCTGATGCTGATTAAATACTCATCCCCAGCGCAGGAGAGAGAATGATTATGACGGTACGGCTGGTCAAATTGTATGGAAGCTCTGAGTCTCTTCAAAGGGCTGGAATTCATTCCACCTGAAAAGTGATATTTATTTCTCTATGATTCTCGGTGATGAAAACATCTCTGCTATTTTCCAAGCTACATATTTTCTTTGTTTTGACAGTTCATTTTTACATTATAGAGAAAGCCTTCAACATTAGTTTCTTCACGGCGGACCTGCCTTCCTTCTTTCGCCGCCGAATTCCCCTCCCTGTCGGTCTAATTTGTGACACATTGTGCTTTTTAGATTCAATAATAAGTTCACAAAAAGTAAGTTGAAAACACTTTTTTGGTTTATGTAATGGAAGCGTACGTATAACCCAGACCAGTAAATTATTTCGCAGAAATATTAAGACTGAATATGAATCGACATTTCAAAATCGCCCTCTAGGGCTTTTATCACCTTTTACTGGCATTTTTTAGTTGCTGTTTTTTGCTGGGTATGCAAGCATATTTTTCTAACATACCTCATCTTTTTTTGCCAACTTCACAGTGATAAAAATGGTCAATCACACATGACCCCCTCAGAAAATAAACATCTTCTGATGTCTTTTGTAGACAACATATAAACAACGGATGTCTGTAATTTCTCAGCAAATCCATCAATGGTCAAACAACCCCTACATAGAGTCCTTCTGTTTGTTCTGTGCAGAACAAAGATCATCCCTTCTTGTTTTAGGAGCTGGGAGAAAGCCTTTATTTGAAATCAAAAAAGCTCGATTACCTTACCCTAAAAACAACTGCAGATCCAAACATTTCTGTATGTATCCATAACAATTGTTTGAATCAGAGAAGAAGGATGATGGCTGCTGGTATGGAGAGGTCTATTGGTATCTATTTTTTTCTCAAAGGAATTAGTTGTACATTTTGTAATTAAAAATCAATTTAAGCTTAAAGCTAGTCTTGTTAAACTGAGGTTATAATACTTCCTGTGACAGACCCAACTGGGACAGGGGCTTTTGGAAGGGACTGCAGGGTAGCCTCTTGCCTACCGACTATGGGCCCTGATATTTGAGGGAGCACTACTCTTTAAGAGGTGTGTGCCTGGGGGACTCTTGGAGTGGTCTTGCTTTGGATTCGGGTCTATGTCTCCCCAAAACGCACCTATTTGGGACCTTTGTGCCCAAACCAGCAATGACTGCTTTAGATTCAATTTAGACTGCTTGAGATTCAAAGCAGATGGTAATATAATCAGCTCAAAACAACCCGACTCTGGTGTCTCCTGCTATAATTTGTTTACTAAGGCGTCTTTCTCCCATGGCATCATTTCCCCATTGTGTGCCTCCTAGGGGTGAATTCCCATTGTTAAGTGAATCACCTATTGTTTCTGTCTGTCTGCCCATCTCTTGGAGATGTGATTAATATTGTGTTCTTGTTACCGAATTATTGTGAGATGTTATATGTTTATGTTGATTAGCTTACTGTTTAATTAGAACACTGCTTATGTTTATGGTAGCTGTTCCTTAAATGTGCTGTTTACAGTTTGCATCTGTTAGGATAATGTGATCAGACTCTTATTGATCTTGCATTGCATATTTTCTGTGTGAGATTACTATAAAGTGAGTTCAGATTGCACCTGATCTAGTCTCGTCTGGTTCTTGGGTGCTTGAGGAAGCTGTATTTTCTGTATGTGGACTTTTTCATCAAAATCAAAAACATAGCTATCCCCCTCATACCAATTGTAATTCTAGACTCTGACCTCTTCTTTCAGCCCCACATCCAATCACTGTCCAAATCTTGCCACCTTCACATCAGTACTATTTCCAAAATATGCTTATTTCTGACCAATGACACAACCAAGCTACTAAATCACTCTCATGTTATCCCTTACCTTGAGTACTGCAAATTACTCCTCATAGGCCTACCTCTATACAGGCTATCCTCTTTTCATTCTATCCTGAATGCTGTTGCCAGACTCATTCACAATATCACTTGTTAAGTGTCTGCTACCCTTCTCTGCCAATCCCTCAGCTGGTTTTCAGATTCAAATTCAAAGACCTCAATGTTTTAGTCCTTAAAGGGAATTTCAGAACTATCCAGGAAAGGAAAACGTTTAAACTAAGAATGATACTTCTATTTGACACAACAAATAACTATCTAAATTTAGATATGGGTTTCCTTACTCATTATCCTACAGTCTTACGACCCCCTTTGTGACTCTCATCCGCCCCCCCCCCCCCCCCAGTCTATAGCTCTCCCTCTGTCTTATCTCACTAACTATGCTATTCTTTTTTAAACATTGCCATGTACATTTGTTTGTGTTTAATTGTTTTTCTCTTTTTTTTAATATGCCTTAGAGATTGTTTTTTTTTTTTTTAACATTCTGCTAAAACATTTCTGAATCAGTACAGCCCGAAAACATGTCCTGAAAAATTGTATGTTAGTGCAAATAAATAAAGTATCACGGACAGGACTCAGTAGATTCAGATTCAGAATACTTTATTAATCCCAAAGGAAAATTATTAGGATACAGTTACATTCAACAAAGACAGCACAAAATGACAATAATGAACGGAAACAAGACACTATAATAACAATAAACTTACAATTAATACCGAATAAAACTAAATTAATACTATACTCTAAAAAACCATACCATCCTATTAAAATAATACACAGAATAAATAACAAAAATTGAAAACTAACAGCAAATCAAACTATCAAAATGCAAATATTACACCACTTTCTCTAGCATTACCCAAAAATCATACTTAACCTAATACCAAAGCTAAATAAAAATCTGGATCATAAGCCAATTCTCATATCTAGCACTCACAAGAAATTTATAATTTGATGGCCACACATACAAATGATTTCCTGTGTCGCTCTGTGGTACATCGTGGTAGCATAGAGAGAGCTAAAAAAATGACAAGAAATTCTTTAGGTATGTAAACAGTAAAAAAGGTAGGACAGACCATATTGGCCCCATAAAGAATGAGGAAGGACATCTGGTTACAAAGGATGGGGAGATGGCGAAGGTATTGAATTTAGGGAGGGAGTCGGGGGGCTTCAGTAACCAAAACTGCAGTTTTTTTTCTCATGACACATCACAGGAAGCACCTCCATGGTTAACAGAGGACAGAATTCAAATTAGACTTGAGAAACTTAACATTAATAAATCACCGGGACCAGATGGCTTGCACCCCAGGGTACTTAGGGAACTCAGTCAAGTGATTGCCAGACCATTGTTCCTAATTTTTACAGACAGTCTACTGACTGGAATGGTACCAGCTGATTGGAGAAAAGCCAATGTAGCACCAATATTTAAAAAGGGCCCAAAATACATCCCTGGGAATTTCAGACCAGTTAGCCTAATATCAATAGTATGTAAACTCTTGGAGAGGATGATAAGGGACTATATACAAGATTTTAGTAATGAGAACGGTATCATTAGCAGTAATCAGCATGGATTCATGAAGAATCGTTCTTGCCAAGCCAATCTACTAACCTTTTATGAGGAGGTGAGTTGCCAGCTACATAAAGGAAGGCCTGTAGACGTGGTGTATCTGGATTTTGCAAAATCATTTGACACAGTTCCCCATAAACGTTTACTGTAAAACTGGCTACAAGGGTGAGGTCAGACAGTGGTGATAAATGGGCAGTGCTTGGAATGGTCAGGGGTGGTAGTGGGGTCCCCCAGGGTTCTGTGCTGGGACCAATCCTGTTTAATTTGTTCATAAACGACCTGGAAGATGGTGTAAATAGTTCAATCTCTGTATTTGCAGACAATATTAAGCTAAGCAGGACAATAACTTCTCCGCAGGATGTGGAAACCTTGCAAAAAGATCTGAACAAATTAATGGGGTGGGCAACTACATGGCAAATGAGGTTCAGTGTAGAAAAATGTAAAATAATGCACTTAGGTGGCAAAAATACGAATGCAATCTATACACTGGGGGGACAACCTCTGGGGAATCTAGGATGGAAAAGGACCTGGGGGTCCTAGTAGATGATAGGCTCAGCAATGGCGTGCAATGCCAAGCTGCTGCTAACAAAGCAAACAGAATATTGGCATGCATTAAAAAGGGGATCAACTCCAGAGATAAAACAATAATTCTCCTGCTCTACAAGACTCTGGTCCGGCCGCACCAAGAGTATGCTGTCCAGTTCTGGTCACCAGTCCTCAGGAAGGATGTACTGGAATTGGAGCGAGTACAAAGAAGGGCAACAAAGCTAATAAAGGGTCTGGAGGATATTAGTTATGAGGAAAGGTTGAGAGCACTGAACTTATTCTCTCTGGAGAAGAGATGCTTGAGAGGGGATATGATTTCAATATACAAATACCGTACTGGTGACCCCACAATAGGAATAAAACTTTTTCGCAGTTTAACAAGACTCGTGGCCACTCATTAAAATTAGAAGAAAAGAGGTTTAACTTTTAACTACGTAGAGGGTTCTTTACTGTAAGAGCAGCAAGGATGTGGAATTCCCTTCCACAGGCTGTGGTCTCAGCGGAGGGCATCAATAGTTTCAAGAAACTATTAGATAAGCACCTGAATGACCACAACATACAGGGATATACAATGTAAAACTGACATATAATCACACACATAGGTTGGACTTGATGGACTTGTGTCTTTTTTCAACCTCACCTACTAGGTAACTATGTAACTATGTAACTATGTGGTTGTAACAATCTATCACTGAGGATGCTCCTTAGACTGACCAGTATATCAAGAAGTGGATGGGAGGAGTTGTCCAAGATTGAACGTACCTTGGACAATATTATCCCCTCTAACAATGTTGTTAAAGACTGCAACTCCAATCCAACAACATCATTGGCCTTGCGAATCAGTTTGTTGAGTCTGTTGGCGTCGGCCAGCCTAAGCCTATATCCCCAGCATGCCACCGCATACAGGTGAGAACTGGCCACCACATCTTCAGCATTGTTCGGCAGATGTTGAAAGACCTCAGTCTCCTCAAAAAAAAGAGGTGGCTCTGGTCCTTGCTATAGAGCACCTCAGTGTTCTTCCTCCAGTCTGGCTTATTATCTATGTGCACCCCCATATACTTGTAACTTTCACTCACCCAAAAAATACAATTCAAAATACTAGAGCTATCCACAACTCTTCCTCCAGTTACACCACCTACCTTATCTTAAAATATTACCTAAACTGTCTTGTTTGCTCATCCCCAGACCTCCTGCTCTCTAGCTCAATCATAAACCTCCTCCCATGCTCGCCCTCAGGATTTCTCCAGCATCTCTCCCATCTTCTGGAAATCCCTACCCCAGTCTGCCCAGCTATCTCTTAGTCTGTCCAACTTTAAGTGATTCCTGAAAACTTATCTCCTCAAGGAAGCCTATCCTGCCTCCAATTAACAACTGAATTTTACTGTCAACTAAACCCCACTCAGTTACTCCCTCTTACCTGTTCTTCTCCTTAGACTGTAAGCTCTCTTGAGCAGGGACCTCCTGGCCCACTTATACTGAATTTTATTGTAACTGTACTATCTTCCTTTATTTTGTAAAGCACTGTGCAAACTGTTGGAACTATATAAATCAGGAACAATAATAATATTAATATTAATATTAATAACAATAACATAAAAATATGCTTTCCACCAGTTTTCGGATATTTCAGATATTGCAGATCCTTCCTTTTCTCCTTTGGTAGCCACAGGGGAGCAGTCCCAACTGCTTTACTGAACAGTGATCACATCTTAATATGCTTAGTGCAGTAATATTTAAAGCTCAGGCTGTATGGTGACCCCCACCCCAGGGGATAGGTTAAGGACAGCATGGACTCAGAGAAAATGAGTTGAATGGTATTGGCAATCATTCACCCTTATAGAATAAGGACATCTAGTGGTGGAAAAGAATTACTGTGAAGGACAGTTTCAGATTGAGGGTATCTATTGCAGCAAAAGCATTTTTTTTCAATGGGCTATCATTTTTAATTATTTAACTGGAGTTCAGCTTTATAGTGGGAACAAACAATTGTATCAAACTGTTCAGATTGGTCTTAAATATATCACAAGCAAAGTTCCAAATTATTTTTTACATTTTTTGGTAATTTAGTTCAACATGTCACCTGGTACTTACCAAGCTTCAAGCCTTCAAATGTAAACACTGCTGCTGATATCCTGGGGAAAAAAATGGAAAAGATTTTCAAATCTGTCCAGAATTAGTCCACTCATAAAGACACAAATCAATTGTAATTTGCAAAATGTCCAACAACAGAAGAACAATCACTTAGAAAACAATTGCTTGATTGTCGAGGGTTGCACAGATCATTGCTTTCCTAATGGACTGCATTGGTATGAAGGCACCCTCACCTGGTTACCTTTTGTCCTTTTATCTGTTGTTATAGTTTATACTATATAAGAGGCCTATTTGTCTGTGGTATGTATGATTTCACTTTCGTACTACTTTCAGTCGCTGGCCTTGGCGTCTGTTCGCTGTTTTGTATGTTTGCCTTTTTACTCAATAAAAAAATTGTGAAAGAAAGCAATTTTTTTTATCCGAAGCTGCCTTTTTCTATTTTAAACAACATTGTTCTGTTTAGTGTGACTTTTATCTGTTTTTCTAAATTAAATTTTTCGCTGGGAAAACAACATTTTAATTCTTTAGCTGTAATAAAATAACATAAATTAGAATTTTTAATTTGGCTAGCTTGTTTCCTGAGGGCTTCAATAAAATGATTTGATTAAGCCCTCTTTTGCAGGAACCATGAAACTGTGCCATGTTAATAGAATTCTAGGATAACAATGTTTTGAATAGGTTTATCAGTTCAGGGTTGTCTTTATATCACATATATTGGAGTTTCTTTGGCTTAACCCACCAATCTCCAGCCACTGTACAGTATGAAGGCACTATCCAAATACTTATTGCTTTAAATAAATGAATAAGCTCTATAGGGCTGTACCGTACACAGAAAAATACAGCTCCCCTTAAAGCCCAATTGAATTCTTACACGCTATTTATCGTTGAATAGTTTTGTATCCCTGCATGTTATTTTTGACCAGGTCTGAACTCAGTATTGATTGGCTATAAACCTAAAGATTTCTTTAATTTATCCCAGGGTAAATAGGCAAATCTCCCACTGTTGGCTATTATATACTGACAGCTGGCAGCTGCTGTTGTCAGAATATCTGAACAGTGACTGCTGCTGATTGGCTGCGTCAGTGCCAGGAAAAGATCAACCTTTGATTCCCAGGGCGAATATGCCAAACTGCACCTTCCCTCATCCTCTGGTGAAGTGGGGGTGTTGTGGAATTAATAGCAGTGCATGAATGGCATGCCACACCAAAACATATGTTACATATGAATTTAATAGTGGTACACATTTTTCTGCAGTAAGATATGGTGCTAACAGTGTATTAGAAAGAAATGCCCTGGCATCAGTGTGGGGAAAAATTGCATCTACAACAGAAATTGGTTGTGTCACTGGAAGGAATAATGTTCCTGTGTCAATGTTGTTAGTCTGGAGGGAATTGATTTGGTATGGGGGGGGGGGCTAGGAGGGTGAGAATCCATGGTGGATCCCTTTTCAGAGGGGGTCTAACAGGTAGCATTCTGCCTCATTAGAGCCTATTATAACCCCTAAAAGATAACAACAAAACCTGGGGAATGCCCAGGAAAAAAACTCCAAGCCTACTTACCACCAGCTCGCAGACAACCAATTAACCTGTCTAACAGTACTCGTTAAAAACAGGGGTTCAGTCCGCACGCATTTACAAACGCATGCGTAAGCCACAGAGCCACGTCACGGCACCCTGTAATCTGTGGTCCTAACACTAAAAATTTGGGTGTCCCCACAGTGGAGGCACATGCATTCTGATGGTTAAGTGAGAGCAGGTGGACTGAAGGGAGCCCACCCCTTCTTAAAGGTACAGGGCACACCAGACACCCAGCAAATAGCACAATGGCTGCAAAGGTGCTGGTGCATTGCTGGACCAATACACACCCCAACGTGATTACAAAAACATTGCCACCACCCTCACTTATAGCTGGCTATCGCAGTAAGTCGCATTGGAAGGCCTCCCCTAAAAGGCCAACTCCTAAAAGTCTGCACCACCACAGTGCAACCACATGGACTGCATGCGGTGGCAGCGTGACCCCATTCCGTTAATGGATTGTGTTCTGCGGAGATACTACCCACCAAATATGACAGTAGGATTATTTCTTGCCATTCTCATGGCAGGTGTATATCCCTGGTCACTGCCTTTTGCGACTTAAAGAGCAGTGGATGCGGGGTGGGGGGGTAAAAATGCTGTTCAACAATGTTTTTACTGCTCCACAACCACAAGTGTAAGCGAACCCTGAGGGGCACAGAATGGTTATAAGAGGAAGAGAGGATCTCTGAGGCTAACTTCCTCCCCTACCCTCTTTGTGCTTACTGCTCAGTCCTCCTCAGCGCGGCACCTGCCTGGGAAAACAGCCTTGGGTACTTCCCCTCTACTGGTCATGTGATATGTCACATGACAAGGGGAGGTAAACAAGAACAGCAGTCTGACCTCACTCTCCAGCAGAGAAGATGGTGTCTCTGTTCTCAGCATGGACACTGCCCTGCCTGCTCTCCCACACAATGCTGTTGGAAGGAGGAGAGAGCAGAATCCTCCCTCCAGCAGCTATTGCAGCCCTACAGTGGGCTCCCTGTCGAAAGCATCACTTCTGTCATTCAGGGACCTTGAGATCGGGACACTGACAAGATCTCAGTACCCCTCCCATCCACATGGCAACACTGCACCCAGGGCAGTTTCCCCTTTTGCCCCCCTCCTTTGTCCCAGCCTTGGGCTGCAGTCACTGCTCAGCTGACTTATTTGTGACTTTCTGATCAAAGCTTGTGAAGCTGGATCGTATCACCCACAGTTTAAATTTCAAGTCGTATATAGCCAGCTTAATTCTGGTACCGATTTGGCTGCACAATCATATCTAGACATCTTGCAGTACAGTTGTAACAGGAAAATGGAGGCAAGACTAGTAAAATAGACATTGTTTGTAAAAAGGTTTTAAAGTGTTACTAAACCCACAACAGTAAAATCAGTCTGTATATACAGTAAAGCATGCAAGTTATACTCACTGTGGAACCCAAGGGGTTCATCCTCCACATTGTGTAAAAAGGCCTATCTTCTCTGATCCTCCCCTTCTTTCACAGTCCCCAATCAATCTTCTGATAGTACAGAGGCTTGGAGACACTCTGCACATGCTCAGTTTGGTGTGTATTTTTTTTCTACGGATAGTGCATGTGATCAGCACAGGGCCAGTTAGCACTGTCCAGACAGAAGGTCAGGGGTCCTGCCACCTCATAGGACAATCAGTGGAGAATGAAAACTCCTCCTACAAGCTTTAACTAGACACTGATAGAAGTCACAAGACTGCTATATACTGCTGATGAGAAAAGGTATTTAGGTGTTTATATTTACTAAAATAATTGCATATCCATGTGTACTGTGGAAGAGAAGATATAGTGAATGCAGGGTCCTGGGTTTAGTAACACTTTAAGGTTTTTGACTCGGGAGGGATTTGGTGAATAAAGTAAAAATATTATCTACTTCCACCTCGACAGCAATTTGCATGAAGGGCTTGTTCACACTGGAATGCAGTGGGTGGAAACCCACATTCCGAGCAAATTTCCTGCACCACATTCATAATGCACTGGGTGTGCGATCTGCTGAGGGTATCAATATAATTCCAACGACAACCAAACGCAGATCGTAAAGGCAGTGCATTTGCCTACACTGAATCGCACTGTAGTCATTGCACTGCAGTCAGTCGCATAGGAATCACAGAAGAACACAGAACACGTTCCTGTGCAATTCAGATGTGAACCGACCCTTACTGTATTTCTGATTACCATATTTAAATCATTTATACAGGTCTAACATATTATACAACTGTTGTCTGACAATGCAGAGGCAAAGACATTATACCCTGAGCTTGTGGAGCTTACAGACAACTATCACTATTATGCCTATTCACGAGTGTGAAAAACGCTGCTTTCAAAGGCATCTGGCATTTTTTTTTTATTCCTCTGAATGCAGCTGCCTGTTAGCTAATGTGCACATGTAGGTGTTTAAATACAGATCTGCATGCTGTGTTCAGGGGGAATGAAAAAAAACGTCCCAGACTTGCATTCCAAGAGAAGTGTATTTCAGATAAATAAATAAATGCGGGCAAATGCTCAAAAAAAGAACATTTATACGTTTGAGTGGCTAGAATAAATGAATATTCTGTCCAACAGAATGAGTTTACGTGCATAGGCTTCTAAATGCGAGTGTGCAATTACGCTACAAAACAAGCATTTTTTAGGCTGAATTTTTCTGCTAGCCCCTAGCAGAAAGATCAAGTGCACATAGTACATGGAGTACATAGAATATTTTAATATGCCGTGTGCATGAGGCCTTACAGTCAAATTCTAAAAAACTTAGATAACTTATGTGTGTATTGTATGTGTATTGTCGGACCGGCAATTCATTAATAGCCGCGAGTAGTTTTAAATGACTTTTTTTCCTTTGAAATGTCATTTTGCTGTCAGACTGTTCTAAACACGAGAATCATGCGCCCCTTTACAGGCATACTATAGACACCCCCCAGGTACGAAATTTAAAGGGATATTACACTTTTATTGTTTCACTTTAAGCATTATTAAAATCACTGCTCCCGAAAAAAACGGCCGTTCTTAAAACTTTTTTTTGCATTGATCCATGTCCCCTGGGGCAGGACCCAGGTCCACAAACACTTTTTATGACAATACCATGCATATAAGCATTTAAAATTAGCACTTTTGATTTCTCCCATAGACTTTTAAAGGGTGTTCCGCTGCATTCGAATTTGCCCCGAACACTCCAAATTGTTCGCTGTTCAGCGAACTTGCGCACAGCCGATGTTTGAGTCAAACATGAGTTCATGCTCATCCCTAGCCACTGCCATTACATTCATCATAGAACTCTGACTTCTCCCAGTATGACATCACATTCTTATTGTAGGTGGTTGCAACATGGTGCGGTGGCAATAATTCACACAGCTAAGGTGCAAGCAATATACTGTAACTTGTAGCAAAAGCAGAACTTGGATTGTAGTCAAAGCAAACAGTTCACAACAATTCTGGTGGGAGAGGACCCGACCGGGAGCACTCATGAATACCAACAGTGTATAGTGGAGCAAGTATCAGTCAAACTCACAGCGTCTGTCTGGAGGAGCACAATGTGGCCTTGCTGTCTCATGTCCAAGCAGGAAGATGTCCAAGGCAATTGCTATCCCCAAGCTTTTCTTTCTGGTCTGGAACCTCTCCCTGCCGCTAATACTAATCCTGGCAGATGGGGAACCTGTCCCTACACAACCCACACCTGAATGCACCAAGAACCTGGGGAGCAGGGATTTAAAAAGACTCTGCTGACCCAAGATGGACACCAACGGTCACCTGGATGCAGTGCAGCCAACCAGGAATGATTCCTCCAGAAACCAGAAAACCCCAGAGAAACTGGCTTCCTCTCTAAGCTGTGATGTCGTTCTGGCCCCACACCACCTACAGTGGAGGAAGCAGACGGCACCTGCGTACATTATGACCTCCCCATGCAAGTCAAACAAATATGATTCTTAAAGAAAGTAGTTTCCATTGTGAAACAGTAGCAAAAACACTTACCAGTCCAGTCCAATTTATTAATGAAAAACATCATATACCATAACACAACCACATTGAGTTTCAGCAGAGCTCTGATTTCATTATTCTTTCTTGAGCTTCCTTATAGAATAACCTAAGCCCGTAGAATACAATATTGAGAAAAAAAATATTGACTGTTCTTTTGCGTACCTTAGTGGAGACCCTAGTTTTTTTCTCCAGCAAAGTGTATGACATGCTGGTACATCTGAAGAGTAATTGTTATAAAAAGGGGTCACAGAGCCAAATAAAAATATATTAATGTTATCCTCTAATGTTTTATTGGTTTTATTGATTGTTCTGTTGTAAGACCCTACTAACCTTTATTCTCTGTGCAGACATTGAGTGTACCAAATAAATGTTTATTATCTTCAGGGATTTAGCCGGAATGTCACCTGCAGGGGTTTCATCATCATTTCTAAAAACATCTTTGGATGTGTTACACATACTGTACATCAGTGCAAATATTAAACTGTACGTATCGTCAAAGATGTTTTTTATTTATTTTGGAGTAGGGAAGGATTAAACCCCTATTGAGATGTTATTGCTGTCTGTGCTCCTCCTAGGTAAATTCATTCTCACAATTTGTCCAGGTGACCACTCCAACTGAGATAGAAAATAATCATTCACTAGAACAAGATGTAAAAGAAAATCATCCAATTGGAACGCCTGTTTTGGTAACAACTGTCAAAGAAGGGAATTCGCCTCACTTTATGGAGATTTCTTCGTCATACCTGTTGTGTCTTTTGGAACTAAAATAAAAGGAATTATTTATGACAGGGATGTTAACCTTTTCTACCTTTATCCAAAAATAAATAAAAAATATTTTTGGTTATACATACAATTTAATGCAAAATTTACATATGTATTTAATAACTGAGATCACTGATGTCACTGATAGTATCAACCATCTTAGCGCTGTCAGTCAGGTGAAAATCGATCACAATAAAAACTAAAGCTGAACTACAGATTCTTTCCAGTCCAGGCTTATAATGGGTTAAAAGCTGGTTATCTAGTTAAGAAGTATGAAATGGAAGCTGTTTAGGAATTTTTAGGAAATATGGAAGCTATCTGCCAAGAGATTTGTATTTGGAGTGCAGACCTGAGATTTTCACAGCTCTGCTGTCTGGCAGTCTACGAGACCTAACTTTTCATTTACCCCTTTTTAGCTCATGAACACTGTCATACAACTAAATGTTTCCTCTGTGCTTCTTCCCTTCACAGTCTGAGCTTTGCTGTACAGAGAAGAGGCTGATAATCAGTCAGATTCAGGTACTTATGGCTTGCTATAAAAAAGATTAATAATACATTATATTAGTGCTCTTAACCACTTGCCAACCGCCCCATAGCACATTTACTACTACATACGCGATCCTGCACTTCTGGGTATCGGGCGCAAGTGCACACCGCCAGTGGCTAGCTCCTGTTGTGTTTCCAGCAAACCCGATATCCGCCGGCACCCACTGATTGTTCTGTACACCAGCAGAACGGCAATCTGCCTATGTAAACAAGGCAGATTGCCTTTCTAGAGAGAAAGTTGGATGTAGGTGTGGCACTGTTCTAATGACTAATTGGTGATGAACTGCTATTAACTAGCAGTGTGTTGTAACAGTGTATTGTAGTGTCTGGGTGGTGTTACAACCTCTGGTAATTAAAGGTAGTACAATACATAGAGGGACTAATTTGTCAAAGTGTGATTTGTCCCTTGTGAATAGCACTAGTAAATGCAAGACGTATGCGGTCATAAAAAATCATACCATACATAAGTGGACCTGATAATAAAGTGCATAAACAAGAAAGTGCTTAGTGAAAGATAAGGGGGGACTTGTGCTCAAAATAATAAACCAGTGCTTGCTGGACGAACAATATTGCTTTAAAAAGTCTTTTTGTATGTACAAATGGTTTTGTGCTTAGAAAGAATTGTTCCTCTGGTAAAACAATATTGTTAAAGTAAATCTTCTTGTTCCAGTGCTGGCTTAGTGATAGTGCTGCTTATTCGTGCTCCTAATGTGTATACACTCACCGAATAGTCTCACCCCTACAGGGGTATTGCGCAATCACAGTATTTGCCACTGTGTAGCAACTCCTGGCAGTTCCAGATCGTGCTTTTAATGTCGTTCAGCATATGGAAAAGAAGGGGTGCCCATAGCGTAAAACTGTTTAAAAGACTTTATTTTAGGTGTAAACAAAGATGGTACTCACATTGTTAACGTTTAGTATAAGCATGAGAGATCAGAGTTAAAAACCGTCAGAATATCCTGTGTCCGTTTGGTTTGGAGGTAACGCAAGACGTTTAGCAAGCCACTCCCTACGCATTTCGTCATTGGACGTCTACGGGAGCGTGCTTCCTGCTACACCTCCTGTTCTTAAATAGTCTGCAGTGTTCACATTGCGCTTGCGCACTTTTGTTTGGTGGTGGCCATTTTGCCTGTGATTATTGCAGTCCGAAGCCTGCATCATTCAGATCTTGGAAATCACTATCTACTGTGGTGCCACCCATCCGTTTCCCCTTCATGAGGTTTAGACTGGTGTCCGGGTTAAGTGACACCGCATGTTTGTTACTTAATCAACCATTAATATAATTGTGCATGTTTGTATAAGGCAAATGTGAATGAATCACTGCATATCTACATTCAGGATTTGTTATTTCGATGGTTATTTCGATGCTAAAAATATTATATATAAAATATAGATAAAATTTTTTTTTTTTTTTTTTGAGGGGGTGCACCGGTCCTGGAGGTACTGCAATACCAGGTCAATGCGTGGCGTGGACAGAGCAAGCTCTTCTTCCATCTCCATCTCCTCTTCCAAAAATCCATTTAATATATGGTCCCCAGATAGGGGACTTATCAGATATTAAACTGATAAGAACAGATACTACACTTGATCTTAGCCAAAAGGCCAAGAAGCGCTATAGATAAAAAATTTTAAAAACTTTTAAAACGAGAATATATGAGGAATTTCCTAAGTGGAATGGATGGTATGTGGATATTATCCCTGGAAGCTAAATTGTTTCTGGTGGAAGATTGATAATCCGATTGGGAGATTCTGGACCCATAAGGGTTCTGTGCAAAAATAAGTAAAAAGGAAATAGTTACTAGATAAAATGTATTAAATGAAAAAGGAAAAATGTAATTTTACCTAATCTGAACAGATTATGACATGGTCAACTAGTGGAAACTGTTTCCATATTGTGAGTAGCCCAAAACTTAAGGTTAAATATGCAGATCTAATATGAGCTAAAGGTCATGCAGGATTTGTGTCCTCAATTGTTATGCAGGCAGTAAACTTTCCATGACTACTTCTCATGATACATGGAAGATGTTACCGTAAAGGAAAAAGTGCATGTTTAGAACCAGGTTTTAATGAGTTAACATATGTGGGTCGGATGTAATGTATTACTGAACCCCTCAGAACCGTTCCCTTGTATGATACATACAGTAATAAGGTGTGGTTTTGATGGTATATGATGTTGCCCACATTCCTGTTAACATAACCGGTGAAATTTGTTAATGGTTCTAGAAGTTAATGGGGAAAAAATCTTTTAGTTTGTGGCTTTTATGGGATGCTGTCCTGAAGGAAGTGAAAAACAAAGAATAGATCATAATGGGTTATGATGTACGGGACCAAATTGAAAGCAGAGAATAGGTCCCAATCTATTATATGGGTCGAATGTAATATATCCATAAAACCCTTAAAGATGTTAATTCCAATATTTTTTGTATAAGACATTGTTTTTATTGGTGTATAATAGTTACCTACAACATAATTGATGCTAAAAATTGGCGAGGAAACAGTTTAGGTCTACGTCAATGTTCATTCCTGTTGGTTGGAGAGTGTCTAACTAGAAGATTCACTTAGTTTCATTTTGCGAGATCTTAATTCTTTTGTTGTCACCTCTCCAGTGTCCCTTTATTTTGTCGATAGCGTAAAAGACCATACAGTTTGGATCTTTATTGTGGTAGTCTCTAAAATGTCTTGAGACACTGTGTTTGTTTAATCCATTTTTTATATTGGTGATGTGTTCTCTGATTCTGACAGGTAATTGCCTAGTTGTTCTTCCCACGTATTGTTTATGGCATGGACACTCTAGTATATAGGTGACATGGGTATTATTGCAGGTTATTAGTTCCTTGATATTATATTCCTTTCCATTGGATGTTGACCTAAATTTTGATATTTTTCTATTAGTTTTCTTACTGACCCTACCCTACACTTCCCACACTTGTAAAAACCTTTTAGATTTAACTACTTTGATCTGTTTTAGTGGGTCAAGTGCATTGTGCACTAACTTATTCCTAAGGGATGGGGCCTTCCTGTAAATGAAAATTGGTCTTCTTGGTAGTAAGGAATTTAAAACTTTGATTGTAGAATAGGCCAGTGTTTTTTTATTATGGATTCCATATTTTTATATTGTCTATTGTATCCTGTTAAAAACGCCATGTCAAGGTTCTTATTCTTTTTTCTTCTGTGGTGGTCCAACTTTCCTTCTATTAACATTCTCCTGTCCATTCTTCTCACTTTCTCCTTTAGTGTTATTAATTCTTTTTTATTATACCCTCTCTCCACAAACCTGTTGATTATAATGTTTGCTTGTTCCTCATATTATTTGGGTTGCTACAGTTTCTATATATTCGCATTAGTTGTCCTTTTGGGATATTCCCAATCCATTGTGGATGATGGCAGCTAATGGTTGGGATGTATCCGTTTCTATCTGTAGTCTTGAAAAACTTTCTAGTGTTTAGATATCTATTATTTTTGTAGACTTGTAGGTCAAGGTTATCTATGCTTTGTTTATTCCAGTTTCCAGAAAACGTAAGCCCATAGATATTGTGGTTTATTTCATCGAAAAAAGTTTGTAGCTCCTCTTCTGTGCCGCCCCAAACTATGACAATATCGTCTATATATCGTCGGTACATCTTCAAATTTTTTCTGTTTATGCTGTAGATCTTTTCTTCCTCCCACCTATTGAGGAACAAATTGGCTACACTGGGGGCATATTTAGCCCCCATAGCTACTCCCTTTATTTGGGTGTAGAAGTCACCTTTGTGCCAAAAATAGTTATGACTCATGGCCAATTCTAGCCCATCTAAGATATACTTAATTTGTTCCCCTTTAGGTCGGTTTGTTGGTGTAATGCCCATTCCACACTGCTTAAACCATCTTTTTGTATGATGTTCGTATATAAGGAATTTACATCAATAGTTACAAGGTTGTCCTCTTCATGTATTTTAAAGTTGCTTAATTCCACAATCAGTTGTCTACTGTCCTTTAACTAGGATTTTCCCTCCGCCACCAGTGGTTGTAGGTATCCATCTAAATATGCTCCTAGTCTAGAGAACAGTGAATCTATGCCACTTATTATGGGCCTACCAGGGGGATTCGATTGGTTTTTATGAATTTTGGGGACATAGTAGATAACTGTCGTTTTTGCTGCTTCAGGGACTAGATTGCCTTTCTGTCAGTGCAGAAGGCATGAATCCTATGTTCCTGTAAAGCAGGAACACAAATTCATGCCTTCCACCAGTTAAAGCACCTCCCCTACAATAAGAAAACACATTTTAGGCACACAGTTAACCCTTTGATTGCTGATGCTAACCCCTTCCCAGCCGGTGTCATTAGTACAGTGATAGTCCATATTTTTAGCACTGATCACTGTATTAGTGTCACTGGTTCCCAAAAAAGTATCATCTAGGTGTCCGATATGTCCCCCGCAATATCGCAGTCCTGCTATAAGTCGCAGATAGCCGCCATTACTAGTAAAAATAAATAAAAATTACATAAATATATCCCATAGTTTGTAGACGCTATAAATTTTGTGCAAACCAATCAACATACGTGTATTGGGGTTTTTTTTACCAAAAATATGTAGCAGAATACATATTGGCCTAAATTGATTAATGAAATTTGCATTTGTTTCATTTTTTTTTATTAGATATGTTTTAAAGCAGAAAGTAAAAAATATTGGGGGGTTATTTACTAAAGGAAAATCCACTTTTCACTGCAAGTGCACTTGGAAGTGCAGTCGCTGTAGATCCAAGGGGAACATGCAAGGTAAAATAAAAAACAGCATTTTAGCTTGCACATGATTGGATGATAAAATCAGCAGAGCTTCCACTCATTTCAGATCTTCCCCTTAGATTTAGACTATGCAATTGTCAGTTAAAGTAACGCAGAGTCGCATTGCAAAAAATCACCTGGTCAGAAAGAGGGGTAAATCTTCCAGAGGTGAAGAGGTTAAAGATACAGGGGGTTATTTACGAAAGGCAAATCCACTTTGCACTACAAGTGCACTGCAAGTGCACTTAAAAATGAACTTGGAAGTGCAGTCGCTGTAAATCTGAGGGGCAGATCTGACATGAGGGGAAGCTCTGCTGATTTTATCATCCAATCACGTGCAAGCTAAAATGCTGTTTTTTTATTTTTCTTGCATGTCCCCCTCAGATCTACAGCGACTTTACTTCCAAGTGCACTTTTAGTGCACTTTCAAGTGCACCTGTAGTGCAAAGTGTATTTTCCTTTAGTAAATAACCCCCACGGTGTGCTTATGTTCTGGAGGATATTGCTCTTTGGGGTCCGTCTTAAAGGAGAAATTGCCAACCCAGGGGAAATCCAGATTGAAAGCAGGAAATACACAAATCAGTCCGCTATAAGGGACAAAAGCTTTCTTTTGCCCTGTACACACGACCGGTTTTGCCGTCAGATATTTATTTGCAAAACAAATTGAAAACCATTTATCATTTTCCTTCCACTTCACAATTATGTGACACTTTGTGTTGGTCTATCACATAAAATCCCAATAAAATGAATTTATTTTTTTTGGTTGTAACATGAAAAAATATGGAAAATTTCAAGAAGTATGAATACTTTTTCAAGGCACTTTATGTTTTACCCATGAATAATGTTATATTACCTGTTTACCCCATCAGAGACGCACTGTAAACAGGTAAAGTACAAAGGGATATGCTAATCTTTCCAACAAGACTAATGAATGGGAAGGGAATTGGAAGAAACAAAATGAAACAACCAAAGGTCATATGTCCTCATAGTATAGTCTGAAAATATACTCATTATATTGATTTAATAGGATCTTTAAGGAAATTAGAAGCTCTAGGGTGTGAGATCCACGCTTGCCATAGTTTCCTAAGTCTTAACACAGAGACCTTTTTAAAAGCTACCAACATCTCATACTGAGCTTGTGTATTTAGTCTAGTGATGACCCCAGAAAGGTTGGGGTCAGGGGGCATCATTAGATTTCCATAGGGAGGTGATAGTGAGTCTTGCAACAATCAAGATATTCGCCACTACTATCCAAAGCTGCATAGGGTATAGATTTAAGTCATTTCCCAGTAGAGCCATTGCTGGCGTGAGAGGAAATAGGTTTCCTGTAAGTGTAGATACAAAAGAAGAGACTCATTTCCAGAAGCTATTTAAATTTTTACAGCTCCATGATATGTGGTAAAGGGTCACAACTTGTTCTCCACACCTCCAGCAAGTAGGTGATGAGGGGGGATATATTTTGGAAAGTTTATATGGTGTCAGGTACCATCTAGTTAAAAATTTCTGAGCCTTATCTCCAGTGCTCGACACACGAGGATGCTCTACCACTAATTATCATAGCATTATGCCACTGCTCCCAGGAAAAGGTTAGTGATGGATCTGTTTCCCATTTAATCATATTGGGAGTTTTAGTGTTTTTTGGGAATTCTGATTGTGATATTAGTTTTCACAATAGCAGCTTAAAAGTTGCAAATGTAACTGAATAAGCTGAGTGACATAAATGGTTGATAAGGACGCGGTGGGTGCTTGCACCTGCTGCTTCCTTCGCAACCATTGACAGCAGGAAGCTGTTACATTTGATCATGCTGAATATCCTAAATGTTCAACATTCAGATGAAATTCGAACAACCCATCCCTAGATATTACAGTCTCCTGTAATGATAGCCATGCACACTCAAACTAATTGTATTCCTCCTTGGTTTGTTCATTTGAAATGCTAACAGTGCTTGGGTAGGTCAAAATATATTGGAAAAAATGTTTATATTAGGCATACTACTGCTTAGCTAGAATACATTTGGATATTGGAGATTACATTTCATAGCAAACCACACTTTCAAATATGCACTGTAGCCTGTGTGCAAGTGTTCATATGCATCACAGGTGGGTATACAATTCCATAAGCATATGTTTATAGTTTGTTCATGCATGATTGATGCACCAGTATACATGTACAGTATATGATATTAAATCGGAACAACTGTTGTGTATATCCCTCTCCTTCACGCTATAGAACTGTATCACTTCAAAACGCTAATGCTCAGGTCACTTTGATTAATGAGTTATTTTCACTCTGTTCGATATTTATCTCATGATAGTTTTCTCCTAAAAATGTTCAATTTACAAAAATAAATATTGCTTAGGTTGGTAAAAGTCTGATTTGTTTTCATGAATTGCTTTTTTATCTCACAAAGCATTATTTTATCACATCAATTGACTTTTTTTCCTGCCCTCCTCAATAGACATCACAATAAAGCTCACAGTTATCAACAACTTGAAGCTAGCAGCATTTTAATGAGCAAAACCCCTGCAATAATCATTTGAATTGACTTTTACAGTCAAAATATCTAAAAAATCAATAAAACAATGTGCAAGCGGTAAATTTGGCTGATATGTGCGGTAATGCCCTTAGCAAATTGAAAAAAATCTTTTTTGATCATAATAAAAAGCAAATGATGAAAACACCAGATTTGTTATGCTTTTATGAACTGAGCTTTTTTGGGACTTGTGTGTTTATTAAGTTTAATACTCAACTGCACTATTATAAATACTGTAGTCAAGGTCTTCCTCATTTGGATGCAGAAATTTTTAACATACATTTTAGGCAGCCTTTCCTATTAATTTTACTCCAGAGGAACCTTTCAAAATAATTTTCAGGTCTCAGGGAATAGGGATGGGTGAACGGTTCCACCCGAGCATAAGTTCAGGCCGAACTTTCGCCGTTCAGACGTTTGGTGAACATCCGAACAAACCAACCACAATGCATTGCAGCGCTGAACAGTGCATTGCAAGCCGTGATTGGCTGAAGCAGTGAAAGCTTCAGCCAATCAGGGCACAGAGCACTGTCAGAGTCATGACTGGACACTGTCATCATGACATCATCCAATCATGGCTCATTCCCGCCCCACAGTATAAAAGTATTCTTTCAATGGCAGCCATTATCAGTGTGATTTCGGCATGGAGAGAGATAGAACAGGGCTCTGTTCAGTGCTATTAGTTAGTTAGTGTGCTATACTGTGGTATTTTGCAAGAAAAACAGAAATGGCTAGCTCTGAGGAAGGGGGTGCGCCCCCAAAATGCGTTAGCTGTACCCCGTGTTCTGTGCATGTCCCTGCATTGTTTTTATGGCCTTTTGTCAGTTGCATTTTGTGAGTACCCACTTTTATATGAAACATTTTTATTATTAAATTATCTTTGGTAATGCACTAGGTGTGCGCGCCTTCCATTTCAGTTTTTCTTGTAGTTCCTTTCAGGTTACACCATCTAAGAAAGGCAGGATTCACCCAGTTTTGGATACAATATATACCTTTCACACCACCATTTTATTTGACATCTGTTACTCCACACCTTGGAAGACCTATTAGCGCTTGAAGTGACTGAGTTTTTTGTATCTCTACTGTGCTATTTTGCTTCAATTGTCAGTGTAGAATATTAGTGTCAGTCTAGGGATAGTATGAGTGTAGTAAAGAGGAGGACCATCATTCAGCTTTGCATAGTGTGCAGCTAGAGTAGGGACAGCTCAGATAGTTTCACTGTAGTGTAGTGAGACCGTGTCCTTCATATATACATTAGTGTAGAGTAGGGACAGCTCATATAGTTTCAGTGTAGTGTAGTGAGACTGTGTCAGTAATCTTTACATTAGTGTATAGCTAGAGTAGGGACAGTTCAGATAGTGTCAGTGTAGTGACAGTTGAACGGAGTCTATTTGATTGTGTTACTGCCACTTTATTGCCATTTGCTTCTGTGTGCGTTACTGCCAGTTTAACACCATTTACTTCTGTGTGCATTACTGCCAGTTTAACGCCATATAGTTCTGTGTGAGTTACTGCCAGTTTAACACCATATAGTGTTTTGTGCGTTACTGCCAGTATAACGCCATTTAGTTCTGTGTGCATTACTGGCAGTTTAAAGCCACATAGTTTTATTGTGCGTTACTGCCAGTTTAACGCCATATAGTTCTGTGTGTGTTACTGCCGGTTTAACTCTGTATCGTTCTGTGTGCGTTACTGCCAGTTTAACGCCATATAGTTTTTTGTGCGTTAATGACAGTTTAACGCCATATAGTTCTGTGTGCATTACTGCCAGTTTAACGCCATTTACTTCTGTATGTGTTACTGCCAGTTTAACACCATATAGTTTTGTCCGTTACTGCAAGTTTAGCGCCATTTATTTCTGTGTGTTACTACCAGTTTAACGCCATATAGTTCTCTGTGTGTGTTACTGCCAGTTTAACGCCATATATTTCTGTGTGCGTTACTGCCAGGTTAACGCCATATAGTTTTTTGTGTGTTACTGACAGTTTAACGCCATATAGTTCTGTGTGCATTACTGCCAATTTAATGCCATATAGTTTGGTGCATTACTGCAAGTTTAATGCTATTTACTTCTGTGTGCGTTACTGCCAGTTTAACGCCATATAGTTCTGTGTGCATTACTGCCAGTTTAACGCCATATAGTTCTGTGTGCGTTACTGCCAGTTTAACGCCATATAGTTTTTTGTGCGTTACTGCCAGTATAACGCCATTTAGTTCTGTGTGTGTTACTGGCAGTTTAACGCCATATAGTTCTGTGTGCGTTACTGCCAGTTTAACGCCATATAGGTCTGTGTGTGTTACTGCCAGTTTAACACCATATAGTTTTTTGTGCGTTACTGCCAGTATAACGCCATTTAGTTCTGTGTGTGTTACTGGCAGTTTAACGCCATATAGTTTTTTGTGCATTACTGCTAGTTTAACGCCATTTACTTCTGTGTACGTTACTGCCAGTTTAATGCCATATAGTTATGTGTGCGTTACTGCCAGTTTAAAGCCATATAGTTCTGTGCGTCAGTGTACGTTTGGCGCATTATATTGCAGTAAATTATAGTGTGTCCATGGAGTGTCTGTGTATCTTGAGTACTCAAATTAAAGTGCACCAAACACCACTTTACATTGATTAAAGTGCATCTACATACAGATTTCCACTTCTTCTTTACATTTGCTTATAAGCACCACCCCTCCCTCTCAATAATGTCTGGGAGGACAACAAGGAGAGGCAGACGTTCCCTTGGCACGGTAAGAAGTCCTGCAACAAATATGTCCAGAAGCAAAGGTGGATGTGGTGGTCAGCCCTCAGGCAGGGCATCATTTCCTCTGTTTAGTGAGTTTGCCCATGCTATCCAGTCACAGCATGCAGAGGAGGTGGTGGGCTGGCTTACTAAACCTTCCTCATCCTCCTCATCCTCTGTCAAGCAAGCAGAGACAAGTGTGTAGTCCCCTGCATTTGCCAGAGTGAATAAACCTGCCTCCTTTTCCACATCTATTCTTTCCATAGCCCCAACATCAGCCATGGAGGAGTCAGCAGAGTTATTTGACCATAGTGTCAGCCACTTGCTCCTTGATGATGCCCAGCCATTACAGGATTCAGATGTTGGTTCTGAGATTGAGGATGACAGGAACATGAGCCTATAGAGGGGGGAGAACACTGGTAGACAAATTGGCATTTGTGTTTCCCCAGCCGCAGAGTATTGCCAAGTTGTCTCCAGTGGTAATGATGATGATGGAGGAGACCAGTTTTTCTGCACCTGTTTGACAGGTGCATATCATTGCAATTTTTTACAGCAAGGCCAATTCTTTCTTTCATCAAGAGTACCTCTATAGGGTTATGGTGGGAAGGCACCACCAACACACAAAGACCAATTTTATGCACCTGTTACTTCTATCCAAAGTCAAAGTGACACCAGAATGTATCCAAAAAATCTCTAATCTTGTTCCCAGTGCACTACATTGTGGCCTCATCATATACAGTGGCTCCCCAGCTGTTGCTGAGCAAAATAATGCAGCTTGTAGGGAAAATGTCATTTTTTTGGCTTTATAAATGCAATTATTGCTGCAGCAGATTCTAGACATGGTACAGGTCTGCCACTTTACAGGTAGACTAAGGGGACCCCCAGGCACTATATTGGAAGGAATTTTTCATTCTTATGCTTTCACATTAATGAAAATCACTGCTCATTTAAAAATTACGTTTTTTACAAACTTTTCTTTAATTGATACATGTCCCCCTGGCCAGGACCCAGACCCCTATAACTATTGTATGCCCAATTACTTGCATATAAGCCTTCAAAACTTTTGATTTTTGCCATTCGGGTCCAGTGACTTTAATGGGGGTTCGTTACAGGTCCGAACTTTCGCAGTGTTCGAAAGTTCTAGTGGTAACCGAACAGGGGTCCATTCGGCCCATCCCTATCAGGAAACCACTGCTAAGACTAGTCCATTAGAAAGCATTGGGAAAATGCTCCTTAAATTCGTGATCTGTGGGAAGAACATTCCCCCTTACAGTGGTGGTAGCTCTCTGCCAAGTGGTGTTGGACCTGGAACTTTAATGACACCATCAGATGTAAGGTCAATTAGCAACAGCTCAAGGAACCCCTAGCAACTTCTTGAGGAACCTTAGGGTTCCACAGAACCCTGGCTGAGAATGGCTGTTTTAGGGTGAGGGGAGGAAGGAAAGCTTTTCATATAGGTACTCTTGCACCAGTCCTGCTGCTGTTGCCTCTTGCATCACTACTGTGAGAAATGGTGTGAAGCGCTACCCCCGTGATGGCTGCTGGATTTTTTGGTCTTCACTCACGCACACAGCCCGGCAACAATACAGTCGTACAGACTTCAAGAACCAGTCCAGGGTGTTTTGTTTTTGGTTTATTACGGGATGAACTTGCATAGGTAAGGGAAGGCATGGAATGCCCAGAACTGTAACTTGAATGCAAACTGCGAACTGATGACTTGATTCTGTCTCTGGCCGCTAAAAGTCACCATGTTGTTCCCCCCCCAGTGGTGGACGATGCTCAATATTTTGGGGGGGTGGCAAACTAACGCCAACCCCCCCTGCATGGGAGACGGACTAGAATGCAGCAATGAGATTACAGTGTATGGGAGGGGGGTGTACTCAATTCTTCCGGCAGTCCAGGGAAATCCCACTGTATGGCACCGCAGTTCAGGGTCACCCCCAGCGTGTCATTCACCATCTGCTCCACCAGGACCAGCACCAGTGAACTGACCCACAACTCCTGCATGGCCTCGACCTCCATGCTTGTTCCAGCTTCATGATGCCAGCTCCAGCCCTCCCTGGCCACAGGCCTGCACCAGGAACAGAAAGTATGTCCTAACTGGGACACTATTGGCCAGGGAGTCCTAAGACTCCCTGGCCAATCGGGTTTCAGGACCTGCTTCCTGATTGGCTGGGAGGAGAATATAGAATATTAATTCGCTATTGTCACACAACTGAGTGGGCTCAGGGCGCAATGCTCTGCAGCACAAGACCACCCTTTTTTTAAGCCAATTAGAGCCATCATGTGCTTCAAAGAAACAAAACCCCATTGGAAGCTATGCGTCCGGCACCCTGAATGTAGATTAGGGGACAGGCTCATGGATTAGGGGGTGGCACCCCTGCGCCCCTTATGGACAGCCATCATTGGTCCTCCAGTAGGATTGACAGATCAGCTCAACTGGTAGCAAAAGGTTCCAAACATTGGATGCAGATGCTTCTTCTGTAGGAAATGCTAATGCCCCTGGCAGTTTTTAAATCCCCAAGCAAGAGGTGTAGGGTGGCTTTACAGACTTTAAATGTCACTAAGCTGTCCCTCTGGAGTAAGCAAGCAGGGTATTGCACCTTGCTGCTCCTCCTTTATCAGGCTCTGGGGGTGTAGTGGTTGAAGTTACTCATGCCATCCCTTTGGTGAATCCTGAAGCTCAAGTGACTTCTGAACAGACCTGCTGAACAGGTCCCATTCTTGGCTTCCAGGATGGCCTCAGCTACGCCTAGCTGAGGCTGAAAGGCTATAGCTGTTTCTTGTCTCTTTCTCTGGCTCTCCTGCTCTGTTCTCTTCCCGGGGGCAGAGCCCTCCAGCACAGGGGTCCTCTCCAGGAAACTGGACCCTGGACTCTGCTCCTACATGGCCAGGCTCCAGAAAATGCATGGTTTATCTCCCCACCTACTGGGCGTTACCTACCCAGGAATTGGAGGAGACTCCATAAATATTCAGGCTTTGTCTCTATTCCTCCACCCTCTTAGTTCCAAAACTAGCAAGTTCCAGAAGCCAGGGGAGGTAACAGAGACCCAGCCCTTGGAGCACTACCAGCTAACACAAACAAATTAACCCCGGCTCCTGTGCCTACAGAGGAGCCCAACTAAATGTTCCTACTCTGTACACTGAGAGTGCTACAGGTGATAAACGTAGATCACTGGTCAGGAGCTTTTTTCTCTATTGCTTTTTTCTTTCTCGCAGATGTTATACCCAAAAAAAACAAGTATACTCAGGGCTGTCTACAGTATTTCTTACTACTTTCCACAGTTTCTCCAGGTTATGGTGATTTTTAACTTTCCCAGGTAAGAGTTTTATTAAGAACCACATTATACTGTTTATGTCTATATTCAGCAATTTGCTTGCTCCCCTGTGCTTCAAACAAGGGTGTGATACAAGTGTAAACAGCACTAAGCCCTCTTAATAATACCAAACTATATAAAAAGATTTGTACAAGAAAAAGCTGCTGCGTTAAGTTAGTGTGATAACACCAAATACAAATGTAAACACGTGAAGAGCAGCGCTAATCTTGTCCAGAAAAATGTGTTAGTGCTTAGATAAACTGCTAAACGACATAAAGTGAATAAAAATCAATTTGTGCGAACAATTAATTAAACCGTCCATTCCACCATATATTCACAAGAGAATATTCAATAAATAATCCACTCAAAAGCTCATAGAAATGCTCCACTCAAAGTTCATATGTGTGCTCCACTCCAAAAAGTGAATTATTCAAAAAATAATCCAAAAATTTTCATATAATTCGAAATGCATAAAGGTGCTCCAATCCAAAAAAGTGACCAATTCCGCCACACCAACTATGGTTTCTGTGCATACAACCTTGGACAGCCTTAAACTCACAGCAATAAATGGAGCTTTGTCATAAAACAACAGATCCAAAAGTGCATTATGTTGTAGTATTTCTTCTCCTTCTTTTCAAAAGACCCAGATAAGCTCAACCCATGGAAAAAGAAAGCGGGCACATCATATAAAACCATGAAATCATAATTTTTTTATTTTAAAAACTGCATTACACTCACATTTCTTGGCGCCCATAATGTTTTGGTACAATATTACAGCGTAAGAATGTGGTGAAAGCTGCAGCCACTACACTTAGCTGTATAGGAAGCCGGCATGTGCTCTCTTCCCGCTGAGAAACAGGTTAAAGCATGATTGTGAAAGTGCCGGTAAGTTCAGCCTCCTGATGATGCCAATTGGCGAAATGCGTTTCGTCGGGTCCTGTCGGCACTGACATCCACAAAATATCCGGACTAGCCATTTTTGCTGGCTTAGATTTTAAATGAAATATATTTTGATTTTATACAATGAGCCCCCCTATTTCTTTTTCCATGAGTGGAGCTTATCTGGGTCTGTGGAAAAGAAGGAGAGGAACTACTACACCATAATGCCTTTTTTGTCCTGTGGACAAAGGTCCATCCAGCTCAGTGAGTTTAAGGCTGTATAAGGGAGTATGCACAGAAATCGTAGTTTGTGGGGATGCATATGTCACATTTTTTTGAAGTGGAGCACCTATATGTATTTCGGTTGGATCACATATATGAACTTTCTAGTGGATCATTTATTGAATATTCACTCTTGGATATATGGTGGAATGGATGCACTTTAATTAATTGTTTGCACAAATTAATTTTTATGCACTTTACGTCTTTTAGCAGCTTATTTATTGTGTATGTTTATCTAAGCACTAACACTTTTTTTCTGGATAATATCAGCGCTGCTTTTCATGTGTTTACAAGGCTTTGATACAGCTTTCCTCATCATAAAACATAAATTATGCTCCATTTATCATTTTGCCGTTTGCTACGGGAAGTCACGTGTCTATTAAAAAAAACAGGCATCCAAAAATGATTTAATACTAGAAATAGACACAAAAACTTGGTATCTCTTGCATAGTACTGAATAATCTTTACACAGTCACCGGGGGATGGTGATAGTTTTTCTTTTTAGAAGATCACTATAGTAAAGCCACAATCTATATTCTTGTTTGTACATCCCTGGACAAAGAGCATATTCATATTCATAACGATAGGGTTATGCTGGCACCTTCTGTCGATAGGACAAAAAGGCAGGAAGTCCCCTTCCACATATAACCACTCTCCATTAGCATACCTCCCATCATTTTGAGATGGGAACGAGGGACACCTATTCGTAAAAGTATGTAGGCATATGACACCCCTCTCCCCCGCCATGCTCCCTTAAAGGAGAATTAGACAAGAAAAAAAGATGAGTTAAGCCAACAAGTGCTTTTTTTTAAAACCTCTACTATTCCTTTATACTGGCTTTTGACATTTACAAATGCAGCAATTTAGAAATTGGATGAAAGATTTAACACTGTGAAACACTTTTTGAAAGATAAATAGTGCATTTTATATACAACTATATAGTTCAGGCAAAAAGTAGGGACAAATGAAGAGGAAAGAGGGACAGAGGGACATTGTTCAAAATCAGGGACAATCCCTCGGAATCAGGGACAGTTGAAGGCTATGAATTAGGCTAAGCTCCAGTTTTTTTTTTGTTTTTTTTGCTAGTGTCTCACATTCTTTACTGCAGGCTTCTGTTCAAGGTGTTGTGCATGTTGTTCCACCATTTTAGACTAAGTTGAAGCTGTGGAGCTCAACCCAGTACATTTTGTATTGCGGAAATCTCCATTTGAACCCATCTGGGGTATTCCTTTGGTCCTTCAGACTCAGAAGGTTTTTTTTCTGGTCACTGTTACTTCAGGTTGCATAGTTTTGGAATTGGCTGCTCTTTCCTATAAGGATTTATTCCCGGTTTTCCACCGTGATAAGATGGTCCTTTGGCTTCAGCCATCTTTCTTGTCAAAGTGGTTTCTTTGTTTCATCTCAACCAGGATATTGTCTTACGGTTATTTTTTTCTAACCATCAGACAACATAGGGTAAGGCTTTACACACTTCAGATGTGGTTCATTCTATTACCCAAAGTGCTGCTATTCAACAGTGGGATTTCCTCTTTTAACTTATAAACATATACCCAGTGAAGTGACTGGCCTCAGGTGATACACAAAGATGAAACAAATCCCCCTACATAGATTTTAACTGTTTATTCTGTTTCTCTTCTCTACAGCCTCCTAAAACACACTTTTTACACAGAAAAATCAGTTAACATCAGTGTCCATCAGTGCAGCCTACCATTGCCCATCAGTACAGTGTATCATTGCCCATCAGTGCAGCAAATCAGTGCCCATCAGTACAGCGTATTATTGCCCATCAGTGCAGCGTATCATTGCCCATCAGCGCAGCGTATAATTGCCCATCAGTGCAGCATGTCAGTGCCCACCAGTGCAGTGTGCCATTGCCCACCAGTGCAGCATATCATTGTCTATCAGTGCAGTGTATCATTGCCCATCAGTGCAGCGTATCATTGCCCATCAGTGCAGCCCTTCATTACCCATCAGTGCAGCGTATTATTGCCCATTAAGCAGCGTATCATTGCCCATCAGTGCAGCGTATCATTGCCATCAGTGCAGCATATCATTGCCCATCAGTGCAGCATATCATTGCCCATCAGTGCAGCGTATCATTGCCCATCAGTGCAGCATATCATTGCCTATGGGGTGGGACTTTGTTTGACAGTGGTTGGCTATTCATATACAATCCGTGCCTTAGCGGGAGATCCCTGCTCCGGCTGCCTGATTCTTCTGGCAGTTTCCTGGCTGATCGCTTCTGGCAGAAGTGGTGCGGCCTTTTGTACAGGACATCAGTGTGGCCCGGGGTCAGGGAACCCCCCTCCGGGCTGCTCAGATGGCCGCACCACTTCTGCCAGAAGCAATCAGCGAGGAAACTGTAAGCCCAGTCTGCCCCTGCCCCACAATTGCCCTCCTAATTTTCACTTGCCAAATTCAAGCAGGCAAGTGGAAATTTTGAGGGCTGCGCGTACGGACACCTTACTCCAGAGGTGGGGGGGGCACTTTCCCCATGCAGCCACTTTATTGCTAGCCATATATGACTTGAATTTCAGACAATTGCTGCTGAATTGGTCTAAATCAGAACCATAAGTGGCCTTGTTGGCACTACCTGGTGTTGCAAATATTTACTGAGAAATTGAAGGAGCCCAGTGAAAAATTGTCAAACAGTGACTGCATCCTATCAGATGCAATACAATTGTGGGCAGCAGGGATTCCTCCATCCACGTTGTGAGCATGTATGAAGGAATCTTCATCCCGAGAGAAATGGAGGTTATTTACGAAAGGCAAATCCATTTTGCACTACAAGTGCACTGCAAGTGCACTTGGAAGTGCAGTCGCTGTAAATCTGAGGGGAAGATCTGAAATGAGGGGAAGCTCTGCTGATTTTATCATCCAATCATGTGCAAGCTAAAATGCTGTTTTTTATTTTCCTTGCATGTCCCCCTCAGAGCTATAGAGACTGCACTTCCAAGTGCACTTGTAGTGCAAAGTGGATTTGCCTTTAGTAAATAACCCCCTATGTGTGTATAACTAGCCTAACACTAACCTAGATTTTAAACTGTGCTGTCTGGCAAGGCTGCCTAGATCATGAGAGTGGCCAAACAGAATTACACATTTTTTGTCAGACATGTCACATATACTATACATATTTTAGCTGTGTATTTAGAGCTCAGTTTCAAATGTTCCATGGGATTTGTTCTGTAAAAACTGCCGACTTTACTCGCCATAAATAATATTGCTTTTAGCATGTAATAGTAATATAATATTACATTTTTTTTTTCCTATTTAGCTTTGCGCTACTGTTTTTAGATTTAAGACTGAAGAAAACACAATCCTTTTTAGGGAATAAGTGAGATGATTCAGTGTAGCAGAACAGCATAAAAAGCCAGAAAAGTAGGCCAAGAGGCTTTTTCTTCTCATCAAATTCTATACTTCTATTCCAGCACTAAGAAGTGATCTGGCTATTTTATTTTCTAGTGTCTTTCTCTGCAGCTACATACATGAATAGATTTTAATTTATGCCGTTCCATTTCTCTTCTAGTGCTCGGGTCTGAATGGACTTTATGTTTAAGGTGATTGTGATTGGCTGAATACACCAACGTTTCCTCTCTACAAGCAAGCTGATGTATAGCGACAGCTCGGGATATGAGCTAAGCAAGACAAAATACACAGACACTGATTAAATATTAAGTAGTTATTATTCATTTGCTTGGCTTTTATTCCGAGACTTTTATTTACCCAAAAAGCAGGAATGTTCAATGATAATGGATACAAAAAAAATTTTGTTTGATATTTCTTTTCTAAACGGGGACAATGCCGGCATAAAAACAGGCTTTATATTTGGCATAGCTAATGTGGGTTATAAATAGAACATGACACTCAGATGTAATAGCAAAAGATGGGGCTCTATAGCAAATTCATTAGGTAGGTTTTAGCAGCAAACTATCCTTTAGGGACATTTGCAAATCTAACACAAAAACCAGCTATAATAGAGCTTCTTTAACCACTTGCCTACCGGGCCAATTCTCGCACTTTTCTCATATATGTAAAAATTTGTGGGTTTTTTTTGCTAATAAATCTCTTATAATATATATATATATATATATATATATATATATATATATATATATATATACATAGTATCTCACAAAAGTGAGTACATCCCTCAGATTTTTGTAAATATTTTATTATATCTTTTCATGTAACAACACTGAAGAAATGACACTTTGCTACAATGTAAAGTAGTGAGTGTACAGCTTGTATAACAGTGTAAATTTGCTGTGCCTTCAAAATAACTCAACAAACAGCCAATAATTTCTAAACTACTGGCAACAAAAGTGGGTACACCCCTAAGTGAAAATGTCCAAATTGGGCCCAAAGTGTCAATATTTTGTGTGGCTACCATTATTTTCCAGCACTGCCTTAACCCTCTTGGGCATGGAGTTCACCAGAGCTTCACAAGTTGCCACCGGAGTCCTCTTCCACTCCTCCATGATGTCATCACGGAGCTGGTGGATGTTAGAGACCTTGCGCTCCTCCACCTTTCAATTGAGGAGGCCCCACAGATGCTCAATAGGGTTTAGGTCTGGAGACATGCTTGGCCAGTTCATCACCTTTACCCTCAGCTTCTTTAGCAAGGCAGTGGTCATCTTGGAGGTGTGTTTGGGGTCGTTATTATGTTGGAATACTGCCCTGTGGCCCAGTCTACGAAGGGAGGGGATCATGCTCTGCTTCAGTATGTCACAGTACATGTTGGCATTCATGGTTCCCTCAATGAACTGTAGCTCCCCAGTGCTGGCAGCACTCATGCAGCCCCAGACCATGACACTCCCAGCACCATGCTTGACTGTAGGCAAGACACATTGTCTTTGTATTTCTCACCTGGTTGCCACCACACACGCTTGACACCACCTGAACCAAATACGTTTATCTTGGTCTCATCAGACCACAGGACATGGTTCCAGTAATCCATGTCCTTAGTCTGCTTGTCTTCAGCAAACTGTTTGCAGGCTTTCTTGTGCATCATCTTTAGAAGAGGCTTGTTTCTGGAATGACAGCCATGCAGATCAATTTGATGCAGTGTGCGGCGTATAGTCGGAGCACTGACAGGCTAACCCCCCACCCCTTCAACCTCTGCAGCAATGCTGGCAGCACATATATTTGCCAAAGACAACCCTTGGATTTTTTTTAAGAGACCCTAGAGAATAAAACAGTGATTGTTGCAGTTTTTTTCATGTCATGCAATTTTTGCGCAACGTTTTTTCAAACACAATTTCTTGGGAAAAAAATACACTATAGCGAATTAAAAAAAAAATATATATATATATATATATATATATATATATATATATATATATATATATATCCCAATTTTTTTCAAAATATGTAAGATGATGTTACGCTGAGTGGAATGGTGGCAAACTACGGTAATTAAAAATCTTTATAGGCGACACATTAAAAATTTCTAGAATTTACCAGTTTAGAGTTACAGAGGAGAGCTAGTGCTAGAGTTAATGCTCTCGCTCTGACTTTCACAGTGATACATCACATGTGTGGTTTGAACACCATTTACATATGTGGGCGTGAACTATGCATGTAATCACCAGGGGGTGGGTGCACTTTAAAAAAAAAATATATTATTATTATTTATTTTAGTGCTTTTTTTGTTTTTACACTGTCCCTTTAAAAAAAATGATTTTTGTTCACTTTTATACCTACCACAAGGAATGTAAACTGTGTCAGGTCCTCTTTATGGAGAGATGGGGGGTCAATAAGAGTGTTCGTGGCTCGGTTCTCAGTGCAGAGACGCCGGGGGACAGCTGCAGCATCTGTCTGATGCGCCATCCACCGAGGTAAGTATGAATCTAAAAAAAAAAAAGAAAACCCATACTTCTCTTTTAAGGTCTGTATGCTTTAACTGTATCCTATATTATCTGTTATTTTGTTATCTAAATAAATTATTACATGATATGACCAGAGTCCCTATAATGTTGAGTCCAATGACAGCTTGTTACCAAGTAGAAGGCCTTCTCCCCCCTGTTCCTGGGATAGAGAACACCATTTCAGTGGTCGCTGCGTACTGCCTAGTTGCATTTGACTTGAGGCCCACACTTACAATTACCAAAACTTAATTTACACAGGCTTCTAATAATGAAGGTGAGCTCCTTCCCCAGGACAACCTTCACAGTACATAGGCTGGCTTTTACTAGTAAGTAAATGTACATACTCCTCTACTGTAGGTAAGAACTTGGGCATGTTTAGATCCTAATCCAAACCCACTTGAGCAATTCCATCAGGAAGCTGTTCACTTGGGCAATGATTAGTGTCCTAGGCATTCCCTACCCCACATCCACATTTATATAAGAGGCAGGTATACATGCAGTCGTGGGGTGGGAAATGCCCTGTACAGTAAGAGTTTTCTGGCAGGATTACCTAGGTGGGTTAAGACTAGAATCCAAACAGTCATGAGCCCATCCCTGCTCTTAGGACATGGCCTTATGGCACCTAACACCCTTTAATGCTGGGTACACGCGGTTTGTTTTTTTCTCTCAGCCAGGAGGCTGAACAAAAAAAAAACAGATTCCTGCATCCACATAAGTGAGGTGAAGGCAGGAATACCCCCTGCTGGGACACTGATCGTGCTACAGCCAATTAGCTGCAAGCCACTCTTCAAAGAAGGTTTTTCAGTGGTTCATTCGTCAGGGAGGGCTACAAACGGATCAAAGTTTGGCAAGTCCCTGCTGAGCTTATTTCACTTCTACAGGTTCAGTTTAAGAATGATTTTTATAAAACAATGATCATCAAGGGTGTCAGCTGTAGGAACACTGACAACATTATTGAATTGACAGAGGGAGGGGGTACTCAAGGCTTAAAAGATGCAGAATCAAGGAGATCTCACAACAACAACAATCTAGATAGAGTGAGTGTCAGGACTTGGATCACCTGCTGGTGGTACTGTTGTTTTCAGAGCCGAATGGCACATTTCCGGTGGCCATCAGTGGATGTCTACCAGCAGCCAGCTTATTCTAGTAAAGATTCCAGCAGCTGGGAAAGTATATAGTCTCCCCCCTAAAGTGGTAGTAAAGTCCACTTTTCAACTTGTACCTACAGGTAAGCTTATAATAAAGCTTACCTGTAGGTATAGTGAGTGAATATCTCCTAAACTTGCACTGTTTAGGAGATATTTACATGGGATGCAGCCGGTGACGTCAATAACAGCACACAGTTTGGAAGCAAAGGACACACCCCTGCCATGTCCCCAATTGTATGGACAATTATATAGACCATTACGAATTGAGTATTAGAAAATGATTGGTTAAACCCACATGGACTTAATTCATCTCTCCATTTCTTTTATTTTGTTTTTTCAGGTTTAACCGCTTCCCACCCGGCCTTTAGCAGATTGACGGCCAGGCGGTGGTTCAGTCATCCTGACTGGGCGTCATATGACGTCCAGCAGAATAACATGCCACCGCGCGCAGGGGCACGCATCGCGGTGATTTGTGGAGCGGTGTGTCAGTCTGACACACCGCTCCACCGATCTTGGTAAAGAGCCTCTGGCGGAGGCTCTTTACCACGTGATCAGCCATGTCCAATCACTAGTGATCACGATGTCAATAGGAAATGCCGTTGATCGGCTTTTTCTCACTCACGTCTGACAGACGCGAGTAGAGGAGAGCCGATCGACGGCTCTCCTGACGGGGAGGTCTGCACTGATTGTTTATTAGCGCAGCCCCCCCTCAGATGACCACACTGGACCACCAGGGACGCCACTAGGACCACCAGGGAAGGAGGCAACATGTGGATGGCCAGATATGTACCCCATGGCCATCCACATGTGCCCAATGTGCCCAGTCTGTGCCCAATCTGTGCCAATCAGTGCCCACAAATGGGCACTGATTGGCACCATTATATTTCAGTGATGCCCAGCAATGCCATCCATTAGTGTTATCAGTGCCACCAATCAGTGTCATCAGTGCCACCAATCAGTGTCATCAGTGCCACCCATCAGTGTCCGTCGGTGCCACCTGTCAGTGCCCATCTGTGCCCATCAGTGCCCATCAGTGCCCATCCGTGCCACCTATCAGTGCCACCCATAAGTACCCATCAGTGCCATTCATAAGTACCCATCAATGCCACCTATGAGTGCCCATCAGTGCCGCCTATGAGTGCCCATTGGTGCCACCTATGAGTGCCCATCAGTGCCGCATACTAGTGCCACCTATCCGTACCCATCAGTGCCACCTATCAGTGCCCATCATCAGTGCCCATCAGTGCCATCTCATCAGTGCCACCTCATTGGTGCCACCTCATCAGTGCCTATCAGTGCCGCCGTATCAGTGCCCGTCAGTGCAGCCATATCAGTGCCCGTAATTGAAGAAGAAAACGTACTTATTTACAAAAAATTTTAACAGAAACAAAGAAAAACTTGTTTTTTTTCGAAATTTACGGTCTTTTTTTATTTGTTGCGCAAAAAATAAAAACCGCAGAGGTGATCAAATTCCACCAAAAGAAAAAAAAATTGTTTGGGTACAGTGTCATTCAAATCGCGACAGCGCTGAAAGCTGAAAATTGGCCTGGGCGGGAAGGTGTCTAAGTGCCTGGTATTGAAGTGGTTAACAAACACAATCATTAGAGCTTGTCTGTCTGTATGGTTTAGTGTATTATAATACCTGTGATAGTTAATTAGTACATTTTTATAGAGGCCTGTACATCAGATCAGAAAAAGGGATATTTCCTCTAAATGAGGCATATTTGGTAGCTGTGCAATGCATATAGCTTGCTTCTGTACGTGCCCTGTACACACGATCGGACATTGATCGGACATTCCAACAACAAAATCCATGTTTTTTTTCTGACGAATGTTGGCTCAAACTTGTCTTGCATACACACGTTCGCACAAAGTTGGCGGAAAATCCGATCGTTCTGAATGCGGTGACGTAATGTCAGGACTATAAACGGGGCAGTAGCCAATAGCTTTCGTCTCTTCATTTATTCTGAGCATGCATGGCACTTTGTGCGTCGGATTTGTGTTCACACAATCGGAATTTAACCGATCGGATTTTGTTGTCGGAAAATTTTATATCCCTTTCTCAAACCTTGTGTGTCTGAAATTCCGACGGAAAAAGTCAGATGGAGCCCACACACGATCGGAATTTCCAACAATACAATTCAATCGCACTTTTTCCGTCGGAAATTCCGACCGTGTGTACTGGGCATAACACTTGCATCATCGAGACTGGCCACCAAGTATGCTCAACAAATGTCCATTATGTTCTATGCCTGGTGCTATAATCATTTTCCACTAGTGAGCATGTGCATCTGTATTGGATGTGTATAAGTATATTTAAAGTAGATCTAACCCCAATCACTTAAATCTCATGTAAGCTTTTACATGATTATGCAATGTCAAAAATTGTTTTCAGTCTCTCCGACATTTGTATAAATGATCCATTTATTTTCTGACCCATTTCTTATGATAGGAATAATTGATTGTTAGTAAACCACTCAACTGATATGCCACACACTGGGAATTTGATCGATAGTTGGAAGATAAGATCGTAAGTTATCATTCGTATCCCTGTTCATCCAATACCAACGTCATGTTCCAATTGATTGAAAAACAATAATATATATGACCAAATCTTCTTAGTGCTACCCATTGATACAATATGATTAATCATTTTCATCCATGACTAATTAACTCAGTTTGATATAATTTAATCTAAATGTTGTAGTGCTACCCCCCCCCCCCCATAGGAGCCTCTGGTTAGGATGGGTCCTCTGTTCTTTGCCTCAACCTTCTCAAGAATCTCAGCCCCTCTGACACACCAGGTTTAGTGTACAATATACAATATCACAGGACATCACTAAAAGTAATACTTAGTACCTAATAGTAGTGTCAAAGAAAACAGGCACCAAGACAGGTAGTAAAGGCAAACTACATATATACTCTTACCCAATAGAGTTAACTAGGCAAGCATAAAATTGATTAACAATGATAATAACACAATTCAGCATACAAAGTGATTAACAGTAGGGACTAGGCATAAGATGACATTTGGTGTCCAGATCGGCATAAACAGTATCAAGGTCACCTCAAGTGCAGCAATGAGCAGTAGTAAAGTTTAATGTACTGAGGGCTGGAACTATACTGCTAGAGCACATTTATGGCAGCAATGCTAGTCCCAGAATGATTGGGTATGCACTGTTTAAAATAAATGGAGGATGGTAGCAGAGGCGACAGGGGAAAAAAGGGAGACCTGTAGAATAATTATTTCAGAAGGGGCAGTTGTTTGAGATGTTCTTCTGCTGGCTATCGTTGGGGCCCATTAAGAGCGTTGATGCACTTAACGACAGTCCCAGTTAATCTATGTGAAGTATAGGTGCAGTATAGGTACAGTATAGTATCGGCACAAGTGCAAGGTAGATGTGGTTAAGTTGTGCTAGGTATAATGCAGAAAAGAGTTGGTATAGGTGCAGTTTAGGTTTGAAATAAGTGTGGTATAGAGTGCAGTATGGGTGCAGTATGAATTGGGTACACTTGGTGCCCTGCTCTCAGTGGCTCAGTTTCTGCTAGCAGTGTCAAAAATCCAGTTCCCAGGATGCTGCTTGCTGTAGAGGGGGGCCCCCTCGGTCTCTCCCTGAAAACCTCCGGTGATCAGCAGTGGGAAATAGAGGGTGCATGGATGCCCCAGCCTATCTGTGGCAGCAGTACAGGATGTGGGCAGTGCTGCTCTGCCCCTGGGTGTCCTCACTCTCAGTCTCACATCTTCACTGGCCAGTGAATACTCAGGTAGAGGTGGGCTGCTCTCCCTTTCTCCTTGGTGCCAGGAAGAGAAACTTTCCCGGGCGGTTTAATAAAAAAATTTCTCTCCACTTCTACTGCACACTGTATATTGGGAAACATAGTGCAACCAAATATAGTGTAGACATGATATGGCTGCTGTCTCAAACCACAACTTCCAGGATTTTCAGCACTCTGCATAGAATTCTATGGGCTTGCTTGGCTTTAGCTTTCCCCCTGAGGAGGATGGTGCAGTATAACATCAGTATCTCAGTAAGAGGAGAGAAGAATAAAGGGCAATGTCTCCATCTACATATTACTGTAGCCCAGCACCTGGCTTTATGACTGGATCTAAATTGAATGGAAGGGAAGTTGTGGATTTTTGATCGGATCGTTTTGACCTCAGAAGACTGCAGCTTTTATTAAAATTATACTTATTGATCCTTCCAGGCATGTGGTGACAACCATCCCCCAACACTGGGCTTCTGCATTGTCACCCTGTACACATGCACTCCTGGAGGAGACTACAAGTCGATGTACCAACACACATTGTATAGTCATAGTCCACCATTGTTGCTAACAGAAAAATAGTCCAGAGCAATGACATGCAGCCAACTCAGGAATGAGTGCATGAAGAGAAGAAGTAGCTTAAAGTGGAGTTTCAGCCTGGGGAAAATAAAATTAATGTCAGCAACAAATACTGTAGCTGCTGACTTTCAATAAAAGGACACTTGCCTGTCCAGGGAGCCCGTGATGTCGGCACCCCAAGCCAATCCATCCATCGGCTTCGGGTGCAGGCGCCAGCATTGTAAGTAAGAGAAACCAGCCGGGAAGCCTTCAGGCATTACAGCCGGTTTACCATACCTCCCAACTTTCTTAGACGGTAATGAGGAACACCTATTAGCAAAAGTATGTACGCATAGGACACACCTCCTGTTACGCCCTCCTTAACCACTTGCTTACTGGGCACTTAAACCCTGCTCCTATCCAGACCAATTTTCAGCTTTCAGCGCTGACGCACTTTGAATGACAATTGCGCGGTCATACAACACTGTACCCAAATGAAATTTTTATCATTTTTTCCCACAAATAGAGCTTACTTTTGGTGGTATTTGATCACCTTTGCGGTTTTTATTTTTTGCTAAAAAAAATGTAAAAAGACCGAATTTTTTTTCTTTTTAATTTTTTTTTCTTTATATTTTGTTATAAAATTTTTAAAAAAGGTAATTTTTCTCCTTCATTGATATACGCTGATGAGGCAGCACTGATGGGCACCGATAGGTGGCAGTGATGGGCACTGATGGGTGGCAGTGATGGGCACTGATGAGTGGCAATAACGGGCACTGATCTGGTACACTGAAAGGCAGCACTGCTAGGTGGCACTGATTAGCACCACTGGTGGGCATTGATAGCTGGCACTTGTAGGCATTGATAGGTGGCACTTGTAGGCATTGATAGGTGGCACTCATGGGCATTGATAGGTAGCACTGGTGGGCACTGTGGGCACTGTCAGGTGGCAATGTCAGGTGGCACAATTGAGGCAGAATTGCCTCTTCCTCTTCGGGACTGATGTGCCTTGCTGATGAGCCGGTGATCAACTTTTTTTTCTCCTCGCGCTGTCAGCACGAGGAGAAAAGAAAACAATCACAGAGCTTTTGTTTTGATCATGTGATCAGCTGTCATTGGCTGACAGCTGATCACATGGTAAGGGGACGGGACCGGCCCCTTACTCGGATCGGTGATAACCCGAGTCTCAGTGACTCGGTGATCACAGCGCGCTCCACGTGCGTCCTGTATTGCCCGTGCACAGGGGAGGCCGTCATATGACGGCCTCCCGGGAATTCAGGTCCGCGCTGTAGCCGTAATTTGGCTATAGGGCAGATGTCAACTGGTTAAAGGAGAATTGTACAAAAAAAAACAACTGGTTAAACCCACAAGTGCTTTTTTAGCACTACTATTCCTTTATATTGGCTTTTGAAATTTACAAATGCAGCAGTTTAGAAACTGGATGAAAGGTTTAGCACTGTAAAACACTTTTTGATAGATAAGTAGTGCATTTTATATACAACTATATAGATCAGACCAAAATGAGGGACAAATGGGGAGGAAAGAGGGACAGAGGGACTTTGTTCCGAATGAGGGGCAGTCCCTCGAAATCAGGGACAGTTGGGAGCTATGGGTTTACTACTGCACATGCGAGAGTCGTGCGGCACTCTCTGAATGGTCCCGTCGTCTTCTGAGATACACATAGGTCCCAAAAGGCGGGGGGGGGGGATGCAACCGCAGAAGTGACGTTCCTTGCCGCGGAGACATAGGACAGTAGTCCCGAAGAAAAAAGGCGAAAAGGTACCAAAAAGAAACAAAAAAAAATCCAAAAACGAGGAGGGGGTGGGGGGCGGTGGCCAATTGTTTAAAACAGAGATGTCTTTTTGCCTGGAACTCCACTTTAATGATATTGAAAGGTAGCATCACTGACATGCAAAAATAGGGGAGGAAAAAAGATGGGAAAATAAGTATTTTATTAGAAAAAAATCTTAAGTTTTTAATGAGGAGGGCAAGGGGAGTGTTGTAGGTGCTTCTTTTTTAAAGTGCACCTATCATTTACTGCAGTCTAATTTGCAATTTCTCCTAATACCAGTGGGTGGTGCTAGGAACCCTCAGACATCACTGCACGTACAGAAGTCTTCCTGTCAACAGGAGTATAATCTCCCTATATATTTACCCAGAATTAAAGCAGCAGATCTAATCTTTGAAGGTTATATGCTTGATTGATGAGCTATCTATAGTTACTGTATGTTACTGAAATTTCTTACTCTGGTTTACTAAAACTGAACGTGATACATGTTTGTGTCATGCACATGATCCCAGCACACTATGCACACACACACACACACAGTCCCTAAAGCCTTGTACACACGATCGGATTTTCGGCAGGGAATTGTGTGATGACAGACTGTTTGCCTAAAATCTGACCATTAGTACGCTCCATCAGACAATTGTTGGCCAACTTTCCGCCAACAAATGTTGGATGGCAGGCTAGTAAATTTTCGGCGGACAACGGTCTGTTGTCAGATTTTCCTATTGTGTGTACACAAGTCCGTCACACAAAAGTTGAAAGTACAAACATGCATGCTCGGGATCAATGCTCACCAAACACGACATTAGCAGAAGGTGCCCAAAAGGGTGGCGCTCAAAAGCTGAAATTCCTCGTAGTACATCACTACGTTCGTGTTTGTTGGTGACAATTGTGTAATGTTTGTATGCAAGACAAGTTCACGGCACACGCCCTTCAGACAAAAGTCAGATGCTTTGTCTGCGGGAAATCCGATCGTGTGTACGAGGCTTAAGAGTAGATGCACACATCTCCATTCTTTAAACATGCAAAGCAGAGACGTTAATATTAAATAAAACTAAAATATATTTACAATAATTGAATGAAATGATTGAATGATGATTATCATGATTGTCAACTTATGCCAAACTTTTACGGAAAGTATTAAACTGACAGTTGTCGACAGCTAAAAGGAATCTATTGCAAGGATTGTAGTAAACTGTATTGCTGATTGTTACCAATTCCTGCTCTGGAGATATTGTTGAAATACTTTCCTGTACTTTCATCACACTACTAAACAGGACAGACTGCCTCAACTTGATTAATCTCATAATAAGAGACGCTCCAGCCTCTGTATCTCTTCTGTAAGACTCTTAAAGCGGTAGTAAACTCTTTTGTTTAAAAAAAAAAAAAGGTCCCCTGCAGGTTAATGCCATAATGTGCTGGTATGCACCACATACTAGCATATTATGACATACTGACCTGTAAAGCAGATCCCTCCAGCAGCAAGCTGTCCCCCCCGCTCACAGGGATTCCAAATTTCACCTAGCCTTCCTTCCAGGTGTGCTCACTTCGGCAGTTTGAATGGCTGGGCATGCGCATAGGAGTCACGATCACCACACAGCGCTCTGGATGGATGACACACTCAAATGCGCCATCTATTTAGAGCACAGTGCCCATCCTCTGATGACATCACTGGCTGCTACATACAGTTGTGCATACCCTGGCAGAAATTGTGAAATTTTGGCATTTATATTGAAAATATGACTAATCATGTCAAAAAACTGTCTTTTATTCAAGGATCGTGATCACATGAAGCCATTTATTATCACATAGTTTTTTGTCTCCTTTTAAAATCATAATGATAACAAAAATCACCCAAATAGCCCTGATCAAAAGTTTACATACCCTGGAATGTTTGACCTTGGTACCGACACAGAAGGTGGCACACACGGGTTCAAATAGTTATTAAAGGTTAATTTCCCACATTTGTGGCTTTTTAAATCACAATTAGTGTCTGTGGATAAATAGTCAATGAGTTTGTTAGCTCTCACATGGATGTACTAAGCAGGCTAGATACTAAGCCATGGGGAGCAGAAAAGAACAGTCAAAAGACCTGTGCAACAAGGTAATGAAGCTTTACAAAGATGGAAAAGGGTATTAAAAGATATCCAAAGCCTTGAATATGCCAGTCAGTACTGTTCAATCATTTAATAACCTTATTATAAGCTTCCCTGTGGGTACAAGTAAAAAAGCAAACTTTACTACCACTCACACCACCCACCAAGAAGTGTGTTTTTTCTTTCCCAAAACTGAAACTCCTAATGCAGGGCATGCCTCTAATTTGGCTTCAGGCTCTGTGAAATCCCCTGGGAAAGCAGTAAAAAAATTACACCAGTCCCCAGAACACCACCACTTGCTGTAGCATCAAGGAAACTATATCTGAATTTTTCAGTAGTTTTAATAACTTATTTCATTAATTGGCAATAGGATTTACTAAAACTTCAGAATGTGAAATCTGGTAGCCAATCAGCTTCTAACTTCAGCTTGTTCAATTAAAGTGATATTAAAGTCTTGTTTTTGTTTTTTGTAAAACAACAAACGTGTTATACTTACTTCCTCTGTGTAATGTTTTTTTGCACAGAGCAGCCCAGATCCTCCCCTTCTCGGGTCCCTCGCCAGTGCTCCTGGCCCTCCCTCCTTGCCCACTACCCCCACAGCAAACAGTTTGCTGTGGGGGCACCCGAGCTGAACCTCTGCTCTGTGTGTCCATTCAGATACAGAGCCACAGCTCGGTCCCACCCCTCTCTCTCCTCATTAGCTCACTGACTTTGATTGACAGCAGTGGGAGCCAATGCAATGCGTGCAGACTGAACCACTGTTAACGCATACTGTTATACAGGTCAATTTGGTTGGTCACAGGCTGGTCGATGAGTAGAGTTTGGAATTTTCCTTGGCCTTTTTTTTACATATGTTGCCCTCCAATGCTCCTTGCTGCAAAGGCCAGTTATAGGTGGGGGCAGTGGCTAACTTTTTGTAGCGTGAGCCAATGGCGCCTGATACTGTGTCTCAGCAAATGGCGGCCCTTATTTACGCCCCCTAATCCATGCTTCTGGCCCCCAATCGACCTCTGTCCATGCTTCTCCCACGGGGGGGGGGGTGATCACCGCCCTTACGTCCGTCTCCCGCGGGGTGGAATTGGGGATTGTCATCTTCCCATCCATCCCCTGCGGGGGGTGGAGTTGGTTTGCACCCCCCAAAAATATTGAGCACCAGCCACCACTGGTCTCGGCCAATGAGGAGGGAGAGTCCCGGGCAGCCCGGGCTCTTGCGCAACATCCCTGAAATGAGATGAGGCTCAGGTAAGTATTGATACAAAGACAGAGCTGTGCCGCTCCAGGTGGGAATGATTCCGGTGTGGTGCAGGTCCAGTCCGCAGCCTGAATAAGAGCCAATTGTTAAAGAAAGGTTAACCGTATGTTAGAAATCAGACAGAGACAGAAGTGCAGTTAAAATCACACTTGTTTAATAATAATAATAATAATAGTAAAAGGTAAACAGAGCAACATAGTCAAATCATAGTCAGAGTTCGGTAACAGTAACCGATAGTCAGACAAGCCAGAACATCAGGGAGCCAGAGATCATCGTACTTAACGACAGGCCAGGAAATCAGGAAACTGGAGAATGAGTGTAGTGGAACAGCAAGCAGGATCAGGAACCAGAAGGGATGTTAGCCAAGGGAGTCTTCAACAGGTACACAGGAGAGAGTCTGACCAAGGCGAAGGCAGAGAGGAACTGAACTGAACAGCTTAAGTAACCAGCAGGACTGATGAACAGGATATCATCATCAGGTGGAAAAGATTGGAGCCGGCAATTAACCGACAGCTGAGTGGCCTGCTCTGAGAAGGAAGGGCTGAGTCCAGCCCTGACACCATACTTCCAGGTATGAAGCAGTGATGATTACTTTATTGAAGATAAAAATCCATCAAGATACATCATAAGACATCATGAGACCTCTATGCAGTCATGGCAAGATTAACGCGTTTCACAAATCAAGGTTCGCTTAGTCATAATCTCAGGTAAGTATTAAGGGGGCTGGGGGGGGGCTGCTGCACAGTTGTTTGTTTTCTTAATGCATAAAAAAAGCTTTTGCCTTTGCAACCACTTTAAGCTTTGACAAAAAACGTGGAAGCTGATTGGTTTCTATGCCTAGCTGCACCAGATTTTGCACTCTCCAGTTTTAGTAAATCAACCCCTATATGTCAATTAAAGTATGCCATAAGCAGGTAAGTATTTGACCTTTTGCACAGTAGAGTAGGGACTAGCCACAAAATCACTTTGATGCAGCTGACCAGCCTGAATATGTATTGCAATATTTGCAAACTAAGAATCCTTATTTTTAATGCAAACGTTTGCTAGAAAGGGTGCTCAGCAGCATGCAAATGGTTAATTCAAACATTTGGTCACAGCTCCTTTAGCACTTGATGTGTTTTATACATATGGAAGCTATTTTTATTTGAATGCTGACATATCATTTCTACATCGCAATGTCATTCCTGAAATTGATGCATGACCATCAGTACATATACCCTAAAGCTCTAATTAACAGATGTGTCATAGTGAATGCGGTATTTCCTGGTATATTGGCAGTCTGTATCCGTATGAATAATGGTTCAGCAAAAGAAAAGCCATCACATACAGGTGGCAGGTAAGTAAGCGAGATACTTGAGATGAGCGCTAGTAAAACTCGACAAGGACCAGAGTAGTAAATCATGATACTTTCATGTCACTTAACTGATAGAAGTGAGAGATAGGTGCGAACACACCAGATTTATGTACTGCACTGATTATCTCAGGGTGACAGCACAGATTGCTTATAAGTCTGCCTTGTGTTTCCTTCAACTCCTCTTACAAAGACAGACACATCTAATCTCCTGATCTTGACAATAACGTCCAAAGGATGTACAGCACCCTCTTGTGATTAGAAGAGAAACAGTGATACAGGTGTCCAACCGCACCGTAATAACAATATCTTTGCTCCAGGTTCAGGATTTGTTATAAATGTGCTAGGCACAAAATAAAAAATCTAGAGTGGAGCATATATTGGATACTCAAGATCCTGAGTAAATCAGAGAGATTGCGGTTCTAGAGATTTATCTTTCTACTGCAGACTGCCTGATATGCGTTCATTGTGAATCTCACATATAATAAATACAGGCGGTCTAGGTGGATGTATGGTAAATAATGGGACACTGCTCTATGCACACTACACATGCCATAGTCCCTTTTGGGAGCAAGCAAGTGAGGGTGGCTGTAGGATGTTCCTACATACAATGGGACCATGGAGAACGAATGTAGCCCTCTCTATCAAAATGTCTGATCACAGCAGCACAGCAGCAGCAAAAAAAAAAAAAAAAAAACGTAAAAAATGTGGAGATTTAGAAAAATCTGGGAGCAAAATAAGGTACTTCATATGCCCCGTACACACGGTCGGACATTGATCGGACATTCCAACAACAAAATCCATGGATTTTTTCCGACAGATGTTGGCTTAAACTTGTTTTGCGTACACACGGTCGCACAAAGTTATCGGAATTTCCGCTCGCTAAGAACGCGGTGATGTACACCACGTATGACGAGACTAGAAAAGGCCATTTCAGAACCAAGTGCGGCACCCTTTGGGCTCCTTTTGCTAATCTCGTGTTAGTAAAAGTTTGGTGAGAGACGATTCGCGCTTTTTCAGACTTGTGGTTTTCAGATCGTTTTCTGCTGTTCAGTTTGTGCTTGTGAGATCCCCCTGATGAAGACACGTGATCCCTGTGTCGAACATGCGCAGGGGAGGGGCCAGGATGGAGCTGTCAGCATGGAGGAAGAGACTAGACGAGTATACCATACCGCACGCCATACCAGCGGTCTGTTTCTCATTGGGAAGCCTTGAATAGGATGGTGCGGGGTAATTTGAGTACCCCTATGTCGGGAGTGCGTTTTTTAGAATAAATTCCTTACAATGTTACACTATGGAGTTTCTTCTTTTCTATTTATGAATTGGAACGATATTTACTGAGCAAGTTGGAGGTCAGCACCTACACATCATTTAGAGCCCAGGAGTGGCTCCAAAGCGTGATTTGACATAGTTTGGTTACTGTGTCACACGCTCGGAGGTGAGCGCATATGCTTTTGGGGTGTCACCGAAGAGCACTGGAGCATGGTTTTTTTTTATCACACTCTTTGGATGAGCATGATGGATGTCACTATTGATGGACACTGTGTTATTTTTGCACTTTATATTCATCATTTATGAACTTTATTAATCACTCTTTGAAATAAGTGTGCACTTTTATAGCAAGTTTGCACTTGGATTCCAGCATCATATATGCACACTGCACAGATTGTCATTTATGTAATATTGTTTTAGATATATTGGTATTTATTATTTTTTCATATTTTTTCACATACAGATTTTCACTTTTATTATCATAATTTTTCTAGCGCAGACGCATTTGTTTAATTATCTCAGTTTGTGCTTGTGGGTTTGTATCTGCTCTTCAGTGCGTGCAGTCAGTTCGTATTGTACTATTCAGTGCGATCTTGTGCGCTCGTTACTGTTTTTCAGGTCGCTCTTCACAGGCCTTGCTGTTCTTCAGTGCGTCCTGTTACTTTGTTCTGAGCAGCCGACTGTTTTCTAGCCATGTTGCGTATACGTACTCCTCGTAGAGTTCGTGCTGTGCGGGGGCTTGGTGTTAGGGTCCTGACCTTGACACAAGCTCAGTCCATGAACAGGGTGGGGAGGAGTTCATGGACCATGAATTGGTTGCTTCAGCATGACCAGTTCTGTCATATGCCTTTGCTCCGTGAGATCCGTGAGAATAATCCTGATGATTTCAGGAACTTTTCCGGATGACGGACCTCGTATTTCACCGTTTGTTGGCTTTGCTGACCCCTTATATTAGCAGGCAGGATACCTGCATGAGGCAAGCCATCACTCCGGAGCAGAGGCTCGTCGCCACCCTGCGGTACTTGGCGACAGGGAGAAGTCTGCAGGACTTGAAGTTCTCGACAGGCATCTCCCCCCAGGCTCTGGGGATCATTATCCCAGAGACCTGTTCTGCCATCATACAGGTCTTGCAGAAGGAGTATATTAAGGTAAGATTTTTATCCTTTAACATCACATTTTATTGTATTTAATGTTTGCTAACATATTATATTTCTTTCCTCATTCCCTAATTACCATGATTGGAATATGCTGTGAATGTCACCTTTGTCCTCATGCATGCTGGATTTTCATGTAATTAATTTTTTGTCCTTCATACATATTTGCCTTCACTTACCTCCCCAGCATGGTCTCCTGGCCCTATATTCACCTCATGTAGTCACTTAACAATGTATTTTATCAGCTCCATAGTAGTGCTTTACCCCAAACACCCCATAAAATGTTTTTAAATGTGATTTGTGCTTTAAATTCAGGCAGAGTGCCAGAGGCTTTTTTTTGGGGTCCCCTAATCATTTGGAACCCTCCCTCCCCCCAACTGCTAAGTCAGCTGATAACAATTCTCTATCTATCCTCAATCACCTATCTGCTGACTTTGCCAAACCCATACACACTATAGCCATCTCTTTAGTGGTCAGATGTATGGATGAATTCCCCAAAGCATGTAGTGCAAGGGCCTGCCTGTATACTTTCAAATGGTACTGTGTAGCCTCCCTGGCGGTATTCCCGAGTGTGGCTCGGGGTTAAAATTCAGTACCATTAGCGGTAACCCCGAGCCACACTCGGGATCGCATTGCAGGATCCTGGGGTGGCTTTACTTACCTTGTCCCCGGGATCCTGTCCCCCGCAGTGTCCGAGGGCTCCGTCCTCCTCCGAAGCCTCTCCGTGCCAGGCTCCGTTACCTGCGAGCGGCGCGACGCACGGGGGCGGAGCCTGGCGGCAAATTCAAAAAAATGTCAAAATCATAACACATACAGTACTGTAATCTTACAGATTACAGTACTGTATGAAATGATTTCACATCCCTTTTGTCCCCAGTGCTCTGGCCCATGCCCTGCATGCAGTTTTACATGATATACACTGTTCTTTCTGCCTGGAAACTGGAGATTGTCCATAGCAACCAAAAAGTGTCCCTTTACGTCAAAAGTGGCTTTAGACCAGCTAGAAAACAGCGATAGTAAATTAGAACACTTGCAGAATTGAGCGATAGTGAATTGTGGGGAAATTTATTTTATTACTATTTTTTTTTATTTTTTTTAATTATTTATTTTTATTTATTATATTATAATTTATGTTTTTGTGTTTCAAACTTTATCATACCCGGGATATCTACTAGACTCTGGTTTGGACAGATTTAAGTGTGTTATTGTTAAGATTTACAGACCTACAATATAAAACGCCAAATTTCCATGCAAAATAATTGTACCGCTTTCAGCACCTAAAATCCGAAAGAATCATACCGCCAGGGAGGTTAAAGTTTTTGTATCCTATTATTATCTTGATAGGTAATAGCAGAATTTCTAAATGTGCTCAAATGTGTACAGTGTGTATTTCTATCTTTGTATTATGACACTTCTTACCTGTCCAGTGGGCTGTCAATAGTGTAACTAAGGAGGGGCTGGCCAAAGTAATACCCATTATTTAGGCATTCATCTCTCAATGAAGTGAAGAGGGTTACCTGTCCAAGAGTCCCCCCCCCCCATAATGTTACAAATGGCCCATGGGGGGGGGTGAATCTGATAGGTGTACCTTATACTTTGGTCTTTAAAACTTCCCATAAATAAATGGTATCTTGATGTTGGCCAAGAATGTTTGTGTCTAATTTGCTTTCCATGTTTATGTGCAAAAATACTTATTTTTTTTGGTTTTACTCCACAGTTTCCTTCCACGCCACAGCAATGGCAGACTGTGGCCTCCCACTTTGCCCAGCGGTGGGACTTTCCTAACTGCGGAGGGGCAATTGATGGGAAACACGTCCACATCGTCCCACCACCCAACTCGGGGTCGTACTATTATAATTATAAGGGGTTCAATAGTACTGTGATGTTGGGGGTGGTGTCGGTTACTTACGAATTTCTGTGTGTGGGGAAGAATGGCCGGATGGCCGATGGTGGAGTCATCACCCAGATGGAGTTCTACAGGCGTCTCCAGAATGGCAGCTTGGACTTGCCACCTCCAGAAGACAATGTGGAAGGACTCCCATTCGTCTTCGTTGCGGATGAAGCTTTTGCGCTGGGGGACCATCTTATGCGGCCATTCCCGATGAAGACCCTCACCCCGGACCAGAGGGTTTTTAATTACCGGCTGGCCAGAGCCAGAAGAGTGGTGGAGAACACGTTTGGAATCATGACCAGCCGGTTCCACCTATTTCTTACACCCATACATATGGCGGAGTACAAACTGAATCACATTATCCTGGTGTGCTGTGTTCTACACAACTTTTTACGGTAACATCCTGCCGACTATGCTGGCTCAGTTGGGCCTGAGGCCGGAATTCAAAATGAACCAACCCTGACGGCGCTTGAAAGTGGCCGTCCTGGCTTGCCCCCCCTGAGTGCCTGTGATGTCCGGCTAAGATACCTTGAATTCTTTGCGGGTAGGGGGGCTATCAATATGCCAGACAATGTGTAAAACCTTTTTCAAATTAAAAAAAAAGCAAATCTTTGGTGACATTTACTGCTTGTGTTTGTTTTAACTGACCCTGACAGAAATGTGGTGAGTCCTGAAAATGGCGAGATTGTGTAACCTTACAAAGCACTGTTGGGTGTTATTTACTAAAGGCAAAGACACTTTGCACTACAAGTGCACTTGAAACTGCACTTGTAGTGCAAAGTGGATTTGCCCTTAGGAAATAACACCCATTGTCACAGAAAACAGCAATTAGAGCACCACAAAAGTGTTGTAGCGTTGAGACAATAATCCACACATTCTTGATTAACAATCTTTTTAATACCTGCACAATCACACGTGCATTTAGAAAAGGTTTTTAAAATAAACCAACATGTTTGTTGTATAACAATTTTGGGGTCACATTACAAAAAGTAGAAATGTTCATTTAAGATAAAACAGGCATGTTTAAAACCAACAAGAAAGACACAAATCTTGAACTTACAAAGTTCACATTTGGTAGAACTTGAAGGCAATATCAGACATGAGTATTTAGAAACTGTGTTTGATATTGCGTTCAGATGGGGTGAAGTCACCCCCGGAAAAGCCAAATTTTGAAGATGCACACAAATAGCCGAATGTCAACATGTGTGACCTGCCATCACGGGGGATCAAGGGACATGTTTTGGGGGTGCAACCCCTTCCTCTCAGCTACTTTATTATTAAGTAAGGATAGCACATGTTGACACACTGTGTGCCTCTTCAAAATTTGGCTTTTCTCCAATTTGACAAAAAATGTTACAAAATTGTAGCACACCAAAAAACAAAGGGATTTGGAGGGGTTTTAAACTCTCCCCAAAACATCAATGATGTTCTTATTTTTTTGAAGAACATCAGTGATGTTTTTCTTGATGTTTTCCAAGTCCCTATTACACCCCATGATCTCCCCGATCAGGATCTGTGCACTTTCCGAGGTGAAAGGATCTGGATCCACAACATCACGATCACCTAAAAAGATAAAAACCAAAAAAAAACATATATTATGAATATGCCCGCATCCATCTCTTACCTGAGCCTGTGGTCGCAGACACTCACCTGTTGTGGTGCCAATTTCCACCACGTCTTCCTCCTCCTGCTCTGTTTGTCTTGGGTGGATTTCCCCTTCTTCCAGAGGTGGGGGCTCTCTGGTCTCCTCGGATGAGGGGTGTCCTTCAAGTCTTTTCTCCCCTATGTAAAAAAAAATGGTATACTTAACACACAGATATTTGATGGCAGAACTATAAATATGAAACATTGTTTGGAAATGGGGTACAATTTTTTTGTGGCCAGAGTTCCAAGATGTAGCATTTTTCCTGTCCTTTGTCAAGCTTGAATACTTTACCTGTCTTGTACAAGCTTCACAGATGGAGACACCCCTATAGTATACACTGGAGCTCCTGTGTGGGCCCCCTAATAAAAAGGGTGTTCTTGTGTCCCACACTAGTGCTCCAGCATCCAGATGTGAAAACTGATGCTGAGTGTCCTCTCCTTACACAGAATCTAGTTTGCATTTCATTCTAGTTACAAACCCATCTACCCAACCAAATTAGTTTCAGACAAGTAGGCCCTAAAAAATGTGGCCAAATGCATATGGACAAAACCATGGTGTTTTCTAGGCCAAACGAACAATGTTTGATACGAACGAATAATGTGCCCATGAACATGAAAGTTCACATTTAGAAATGGATAACAGTTAAGAAAAGCACATGGAGCAGCACGAACGTAATAAACATAAAAAGAATAGGAACACAGCACAACTACTTACTTTTTTTCAGCACTCTCCGGATCTTTCTTTACTGCTCGTGCTCCCTTAATTTGAGGTCCGACCACCGCTTCCTGAGCTGATCTTTCGATTGTCATACCACGAAATTCCGGTGCAGACTCTTGACCACTTTCGCCATGATCTTGGCCTTTCTGACATTGGGGTTGGGGTAAGGTCCATACTTCCCCTCATAGTTGGCCCTCTTCATTATGTCGACCATCTCCAACATCTCCCCAAAGGACATATTTGATGCCTTAAATCTTCTTCTTCTGGATCGGGACGTTTCAGGCTCCGGGCTTTCCTCCTCCTCGTTGGTGTAATTATCTGACACCTGCTGTGTCTCCGCCATGTGCTCTTCCCCCCACTGCGACAAACGAGAGGGGGCGGGGAATAGACTAGAAAGAACGTCAGGGGCGGGCGGAGTTTCACGCATGCGCAGTGTCTATAAAGCGTAACACGCGTGCGTAGTCCGTACGATCTGTGAGCGGTGGAAGGAGTAACGGAGGCGCCGATCGTGATAACAAAGGTAAGATTTAACATTGGGCCTATACTGTTTCTAGATTGAGGCCTGTATTTGCACAAGTTTAGTAGACTTTAGGCTGAGATTAGGGTTTGTTTTGTGTTGTGTCTTGCAGTGAAAATGAATATCTTGAAAGATAAGGACTTTATGCCAATCTTCATTGATATGTTCAGGGAGCTGCCCTGTCTGTGGCAGATAAACCACCTTGAATATAAGAACCAAACACAGAGGAAGGCAGCGCTGGATAATTTGTTGGAATTTGTGAAGACGGTGATCCCCACGGCAGACATGACCTATTTGAAGGTTCTAATTGGTGGCCTGAGGAGCACTTATCTAAAGGAGCACAAGAAGGTCCAGGATTCCCAGAGATCAGGAGCAGCAGATGACATCTATGTCCCCAGGCTGTGGTACTATGACAGGCTGCATTTTCTGGCAGGTCAGACTGAACCCAGGCCAGCACTCTCCACTCTTCCTTCCATGCTTCCTTCCCCCCCAGCTGAGGCTTCTGACGCCCAACCTGGGCCTTCCAGGCAGCAACATGTGGAGGAGCCCAGCTTGAGACAGGTATAGCATTCTTCTAAATATTGCTGGTTGTCCAATCAATGATGTTAACTAGATGTTAGTTAGGAGTACTAATTTATGATTGCAATTAATGAAGCAAAAACAAAAACCATGTCCCTTTTTCATACACAGGGAAGTCTCAGCCAGGAGGTGGCCGGGCCAAGCAGGCTGCGTGATATCCAGGTCCCTCCCCTACACCTTCAAAGACAAAGTGCCAGGAAGAGGAGTAACCTGGAGGAGGCTGCCATAGGCCTCTTTTGGAAGGCTACAGAGGCCATGAGAACCCCCCACACTGTGGAGGAGGACTTTGCTGGCATAACTGCCTACAAAATGATGCAGATGGAGGAGGGCCAATGACTCCTGTGTGAGTTCCTAATTTTGGAAGCTCTCAATAAGTGGTTGAGAGGCCAAATAACATGTGCTACCCACATTTGTGACCTCACACATAGTCCTCCTCCTCCTCCAGGCCCTACTCCTACTCCTCCTCCGGGTCCTACTCCTCCTCCTTCCACATCTCCAACACCAGAGCCACAGCGTGGAAGGAAGCGTCTAAGGAAGACCAGAGAGTGATGGCCCTGGGTTCAGTCTGGTCTGGCCAAATATACAGCCTCTTGTAGTACCACAGCCTGGGAACATACATGTCATCTGCTGCTTTCATGATCTCTGGGACTTCTGGACCAGACTGCACTCCCTTAGATATGGACTCCTCAGGCCACCAATTTTGCTGGAAAATAATTGATGTGTGCCCTGGGGGCCAAAGGTTTCGCCAATTTCAGCTGTTTCTCCAGCGTTGCCTCCCTCTTTGGTTCTGAGCCCTAAATAAAGGAATTTTTGTTTCAATTATACTCGCCTATGTGTGTTTTCCTTCAAAAAGGACAGTTTGTTTGTGAGGAGGCAGGTACATTTCAAAAATACAATGTGAAATTAACAAGAGACACCAACACCAAACAATCTCCTTGAGATTAAATAATACAATATATCAATCACACAAAAATATTCTGGAGTAAAAACTAAAAAAAAGAAAAAAAAACAGCCTTGGAAAAAAATACAAACCCCAAAAAAAAATTAAACAGCCTTGAAAAAAAAATTAAAAAAATTAAAAACAACCAAAAAAAAATTTTTCAGATGTGACAAATCAAAATATATTGAGGGAATCCCGATAAAGAATAAAGAAAGAAGTTTGTGAGAAGTCTGTGTGAATATGAGCAGCAAAACTACTTCATTCTTCTCACATTATAAAGATGAACAGAGTGCGCTGTATTAAACTATTTAAAACATTGCAGCGTGACGAAAGTGCTGTATCCATTCCGAACGCTAATTTTACCAGACCGAGCTGTTCCGTCTCGGAATTTCTTCTGAGCATGCGTGGCACTTTGTGCGTCGGAACTGGCCACACACGGTCGGAATTGACGCGATCGGATTTTGTTGTCGGAAAATTTTATAGCCTGCTCTCAAACTTTGTGTGTTGGAAAATCCGATGGAAAATGTCCGATGGAGCCCACACATGGTCGGAATGTCCGACAACACGCTCCGATCGCACATTTTCCGTCGGAAAATCCGACCGTGTGTACGGGGCATTAGAGTTAAGAATACATACCTGATTACAGTTTTTTTTTAGTCAGAGCTTAGTATCACTTTAAGGCCTGGCTCACACCCTTGCATTTAAAATGATTGTAAACAACACATTACGTTTAAAATAGAAATGAAAGACAAAACATTTTTGTATTGATTTAAAAAAACATTATAAATGTTATTTTTCCCTTTTTTTTTATCAGTGATCAAATTCCTTCTGTTCTCAGCTGCAATTGTGCTTGGAGAAGTGAAGCAGCTGCACACTGAGCTTCCCAGTGAATTGCTCTACAGTGGGGGCGTGTCAGGACAAATCTGATCATTGGAGGAGAGCAGGCTGAGTTCCCAGCATAGCTAGATAACTGACTGCGGTGTGCTCTCCTGCTTAGTGTGGTCAGTTTTTAACAGGAAAGGAGAGTGACTAGCAGGAACACTAGGAATGTCACATAGAGGAAGCAATACAAAGAGAACAGAAGACTTTATCAAACAAGTACATGGTACAGCAGGCACATATCAGGAATATGAAGTGTTGGGGTAACAAATGCTTTAAGAACGAATGTGTCATTAAACCCTACGGATTAAGACTGGGATGCCAGAGGGGATGGGCGTGTGACGGCTGCACGAGGGAGGAGCCCATCGTCAGCTCTGGCGGAGGTGCAGAGACAGAGCGTCCGGATGTCTCGCTGGGTGAGAGACTGCAGAGACGCGGACCGGGCTTGGTGGTTCAGCCGTTCTCTGGCTTAGGCCGCCTCGCCTCTCGCCTCCCCCCCTGCCCCCCCACCGCAGAAGCGACAGAAGGAGACTTCACCTGCGGGACCCCCTCCCGGGCAGAGGAGCAGTGACCAGGCTTGGAGTCACCAATCAGTATCACCGACCGGTGACACTCCTGGAAGCTGGTTACCGTGAACGGACCAGAGGCAGGTAGACCCCAATCCTGCAGCAGCAGCGCGCCTTCTCATCGGTACGGTAGGGAACAACTTTTCTGCCTAGTTCCTCGCTGCACTTGTGACAGAACAAAAAACTGCCGACAAAAGAGACAAGGTATGAAAAGACGCAATGTATATAATACAACCTTGGCTACCCATGTCCCACATTAGCAGTATGGATACTGAAAGTTGCCTGATATTTGAACTGTGTTACTGAAAGTTACTGAAAGTTGCCTGATAGTTGAACTGTGTTTTCTCCGGTGATCATAAGAGCGAGGTTATCCGTTGGGAAAAGAGAAAAACTGGAAGATACATGACTGTCTCTACATGGCTATGTATTGATATCTTCCTCCTTTGGGCAGTAAAAAGTTGGCCAAAACTAAGCTCTCCATATATATTTTCCTCCCCTCGACACTTTGAGGTAAAGTCCTATAGAACTACCCTTATTGGAGGGGGAGAAGGGAAGAGGGGGGAGGGAAAAAGAGGAGGAAGGAGGAAGTAAGGAAGGGAAAAGGAAAAATAAAACACACATTTTATGTCAGCATTTTTTTTTTTTTCCCTTTGCTGGCCTTGAGGCCGCTCACCCCGGGAGCCGGCGGACTGTATGAACCTTCCTTAGTACAACTCCCCGCAAATTATATTTAAGCCGGTTGAGGGGGTGACTAACCCTTTTCCGGCATTAAGCTGATCGGACGACCAGAGCCTTGAGTTATTCAGACGGACCAGGGGGGCGAGGCACTCTCCCCCCCCCTCTCCCCTCCCATAACTAGATTGCCCTGCCAGTTAGCCCTATAGGGAAGTTATAACGGTAGGATAAACTTAGTCCCTTGGGTGGAGATCTGGCCCGGGGTAAACAGTCTCAAATAAGGGGTAGTTGAAAACGGCTGGCAAAGGCGAAAGCATGAGAGGCCGCTCAACGCGAACAACTGAACCCCAGAGCACCAGAGAGAGTCTTAACACCAGTTCTATCCAAAAATATTTAACAGAAGTAAACACCAAAAGCCCGGGAATGGAGACAAAACAACCAGGGTCAAAGGACAAAAAGAAAGAGCATCAGAAGCAAAAAGGGGGTCAGGGGGACAAAGCCCGCGAAGAACTAGATTTTGAGGGGGCGTCTGCCTGGAGCTCTGCGGAAGAACAAAGGATAATGGCGCTAGTACCAAGTAAAACAGAACTCATTGAAATGTTTACTAAGCTAGAAAATGTGATAAAAACTGAAATATCTAATGTTCGAGCAGACATGGGGCACCTTCTGCGTCGGGTGGAGGAGGTAGAGGAAGTCTCAGTGCGCCAAACCAAAGAAATCTCCGAATTAAAGGATCAAGTCAGTAAACTGCGGAATGAAAACCGAAACATGGTATTTCGGATGGAAGAACAGGAGAACCAAAGTCGGCGACAAAACTTGCGCATTAGGTCAATCCCAGAGCATCAAAACGAGGACCTGGGGGAAAAGATGAGGAAAATCTTTAACCCTATTATGGGAAAGCGAGAAGAAGAGCCCATCTTGATAGACAGGGTGCACAGAGTAAGAAGGCCTCCGCATGTAAAGCAAGACACTCCAAGAGACGTGATCGTTAAATTCCATCAATACGAAGATAAGGAGAGAATATGGAAGAAATTAAAGGGAGCTCCCCCCATAACGTTTGAAGACAAAGCACTACAGATATTTTCCGACTTATCTGCAGGAACCCTCGCCCGCAGAAGACAGATGAGACCAATTTTGGAGCAGCTAAGGAAAGCTAATCTCAAATATAGTTGGGGGTTTCCAACATCCCTGATAGTTTTAAAAGACGGTAGATCAACCAGGATGAGATATTTGGATGAGGCACAGGACTTTTGCGACAGTCTGGGTATTCCCATCCCGGACATGTCTCAGGTTAAATTGATTGAGAGACCTTGAGGACTAAGATGTTAAAATGTTTTGACCTGTTGGGGGGGAGGGGGGGTGCGGGGCGGCTTGGGGAGAGGAGCTTCCTTTTTTTTTTTTTCTCTTTCTCGTCTCCCTTATCACATCCTCTCCCCGTTGGCCCGACCCCCCCCCTCTCCCCCCCTTTAGGGGGGGTTTGGGGGCTGGCTTTGTGTGGGTGGGTGGCCTCGAGTCTCGAGACAAAAGTAAGGGTTGAAGGTGGCGCCGGGGGGAGTCGCGGATTGTTGTCCCTGGTGGGGTGTGGGGGTGTGGGGCGGGGGAGGAGAACTAGAGGTGGTCCCACCGTATTATTATTTTTTTTTTTTTTGAGATAAGATATACCTCATACACTCTCTCCCTTAGGGGGGGAGGATAGACGCTAGAGCTTTCGCTGGAGCTTCACCCTGGGGAGGGAGTTCCGAAGATTGGAATGGGAGAAGTTCCAAATCGGGGGACTCGGGGTGTTAATTCCACCACTGGCGGGGGGGGAGGGGGCGGTAGGGGGACAGGGGGGGGAGGGCATTGGGAGAAGGGGGGGGAGGGGGGTGGGAAAGGGGGGTGGGGGGGTACAGCAGGACGTGCTAGGAGGAGGAGGGGATATGACAGAAGAGCAGACCCCCAGTTATGCTGGAACTTAAACTCATTTCGTATAACGTGAAAGGGCTAAACTCGCCTTGTAAAAGACACAAATTATTGAAAGAGCTGGAATTGCTGAGGGGAGACGTAATTTTCCTCCAAGAGACACATTTGACTCTCAACACTAGAATAAGGCTCTTTTCTGCTAGGTTCCCCCAGTGGTTCTATGGAGACTCCCCCGACAGGGGGTCGAGGGGAGTCGCCATTGGACTTTCAAGGGTCACAAACTTCTCCTTAAGAGAAAGATTGATAGACCCAGATGGTCGCTTCATTTTCTTAAAAGGCAAACTGGGACCAAAATTGGTCACCCTAGTGAACGTATATTGTCCTAATAAGAAGCCCACGGTTTTTCTGGGTCAGATATTGAAAAAATTGGCCGAGTTCGGAGAGGGGGAAGTGATCTTGGGAGGGGATTTAAACTTTTGTCTAGACCCGGAGTTGGATGGTACGTCCCGTGCCCAGGGGACAGGGAAGGTGTCACTCAGGGCTATCAGGCGCAAGCTATATCATAGTCAGTTAATGGATGTCTGGAGGCTCCAACATCCCAATGAGAGAGATTACACCTTCTTCTCCCCTGTGCACGGGACATACTCCAGACTGGATTATTTTTTCGTAGACCACAGTTTGTTGGATTGGATTAGAGAAACAAAAATAGAAGTAATGACCCTGTCCGATCATTCCCCGATCGTGATGCAGATTAAAATACCAGACGCGCAAGGGCGACTCTGCTCGTGGAAATTAAACGAGGATCTACTGAGAGATCCCGTAACTGTGGCGAGGTTACAAGACGAAGTAGACTTCTTTTTTAGGACAAACGATACGGGGGATGTGTCACCAGCCATATTATGGGACACACATAAAGCTTACACAAGGGGAATTTTGATTTCAATAGGTGCAGGTTTGAATAAAAAGAAAAGAGAAGTAAGAGGAAAGTTGATAGAGGAAATTTTCTCCCTGGAACAAGCGCACAAAAAAACAAAGGGCCAAGATCTAGATGGTTACCATGCTTTGGTTGCCAAGAGGGAGGAGCTAAGGGATATGATGGACCTAGAGGCCAAGAGAGCTATGAATGCTGTAACTAGGAACAACTATTTCTGGGCCAATAAGCCTAGTAAACATCTGGCCAGGATTATTAGGAAAAAAAGAAGGAGAAATTACGTAGAGAAAATACTCAGTAAGGGAGGGGCAGTGAGAGTGACCAGCAACGCTATAGCAGAGGAATTTCAAAAGTATTACAGGGATCTATATTCGATAGGGCAACGGGGGGTAGGAGACACTTCTCGTTTAGATAAGAGCAAGGAATTCCTGAAGGAGGCAGGACTGGGGGGCCTGTCAGCTGAGGATAGTGACTTACTGGATAAACCTTTGGAAGAAGAGGAAATCCTGGCAGCATTAAGGGATTCTCTGAAGGGAAAAAGTCCAGGCCCAGACGGCTTCACCTCCCTCTACTTAGAAAAAATGAAACATATCCTGGTCCCGAGGCTATGCCGTTTTTGGAATGGCCTCGGAACAGGAGGCGAATTGTCAATGGAAGCTTTAACTGCCACAATCACCCTAATTCAGAAGGAAGGGAAGGACGTTAAGTTGTGTTCAAGTTATAGACCAATCTCCCTTCTAAATGCAGATGTTAAGCTATACGCAAAAGTTTTAGCAAATAGGCTTAAAGAGAAAATGACAAATTTAGTGCATCCGGACCAGGTAGGCTTTGTTAATGGGAGACAGTGTAGGGACAATGGGGTTAGGGCGGTCTTATTATCAGAAGTATGCAAACAAGGCGGGCCCCCAGCTCTATTCCTGTCAGTGGATGCTGAGAAAGCTTTTGACAGGGTAGACTGGGGGTTCATGATGAATACTTTGGAGGCCCTAGGGTTCGGTCAGAGGTTTGTTTCCTGGGTCAAGGTTCTATATAGCAACCCGGCAGGGATGGTGAGATTCAATGGGACGATATCAAAGCCCTTCAGGATGTTCAATGGAACAAGGCAGGGTTGCCCCCTCTCCCCTCTGTTGTTTGTTCTGACCCTTGAGCCGCTGCTGTCTGCCATTCGTAACAACGCGGACTGCGGCGGCGTAAGGGTCGGAGCAGAGGTGCATAAACTAGCGGCTTATGCCGACGATATTGTATTCTTTATTACCAATCCTAGAATAACCCTCCCAAATTTACTTCAGATTATCAGAAAATATGGAGAAGTTTCGAATTTTAAAATAAACTCCAACAAATCTGAATGCTTGAATATCAATTTAAGTAAGCAAGAAAAAAATCACTTGGTGGCTGTCTTCCCTTTCCCTTGGAAAGAGGAGATGGAATATCTAGGGATTAAATTAGCCAATTCCCCCAACAAATTATTTGTAAAAAACTTTATTCCTATGTTAGACGACATCAGGCGAGAAGTTAGAAGACTTCAGGCCAGACCCCTTTCGTGGTTTGGGCGAGTCAATGCGATAAAAATGAGTCTAACGCCCAAGATCCTGTTTAAATTCCAGATGCTACCCATTCCTTTACCTGGATACTATTTAAAAGCTCTTAGGAGGCTAATAAGCGAGGCTGTCTGGGGGGGCAAAAAAACACGCATTGCCTATACAGTATTAAGTAGGGGGAAGAAAAAAGGTGGAATTGCTCTACCGGACTTTAATAGATATTACAGCGCAGTAGTGCTGTCTAGGATCACGGAATGGAACAAAAAAGACACAGATAAACGTTGGGTTTACATTGAGCACTTTTTGAGTGGCACAAATTTAGGACAGGCACTCTGGAATCCCCCAAAATTTAGAGCACTGAGCACTCACACATCTTTATTAACGCTTAACACATTTAAACATTGGGATAGGATACACAATAAGAACAAATGGTCATACAACTCACCACTGATACACATGAAAGACAATGCTTTATTCAAGCCAGGGAGGAGGGAGGTGGGAGGGAATTGGTTGAAGGGTGACTTGGTACAATTGAATCACTTTTTAAATGAGGGGCAAATTCGCACTTTTTCAGAATTAAGTTTAGAATCCAATCTATGGGTAATGAATAGATGGAGGTACCTTCAGCTCTTCCACTTTATCGAGAGACTTCCGAAACCTCTTAGGAGTATGGAGGAGCTCAGACCGTTCGAGCAGCTCTGCGTGAAGGAACAGGCAGGAAGGGTAATAACGCAAATATATAAGATCCTGGGATATGGGGAGGAGCTGGAGGTACCTCCTTACATTAAAAAGTGGGAACAGGAACTAGGGTCTCAATGTAGTGAAACTGTGATAGAAAAGATCTTGAGGATGGTCCACTACGTTGCAGTAGACACCAGAAGATCAGAAAGCCACTTTAAATGTCCTGCGAGATGGTATGCCACCCCAGACAGGGTTAGCAAAAGGGATAGGACTAAATCAAACACTTGCTGGAGGGGCTGTCCAACCTTAGGAACAATGGCCCACATTTGGTGGGAGTGTCCTATCATAAAAATCTTTTGGAAAAAAATACTAAGCTTGATAAAAGACATTACAGGAAAAGTAATAGTAGAGGACCCATGGGTTTGTCTTTTCCATGGGACCTCGGACTCGGTAAAGAACTACAAAACCTCCCTGATCCCTATTATGCTCGATATCGCTAAGAGACAGATTTCGTTGAACTGGAAGAACGTCTCGAGGCCCTGTACTCGAGAATGGTTGTTCAGCCTCAACGAAGTATATAACGTCGAGCGTTTAGACAAGGAAGGAGTCGAACCCGAAGAAGAGGAGCACTCAGGGAAATGGGCTGCCTGGATTAAGTTTAAAGGAACCTGGGATTATTTGAAGGAGATTGTTAGCCCAACATAATTGCATAACTGTGTAAGCACTATCTCCTCGATGAGCATGGTCCTGAGGGGGGGGGGGAAGGGGAGGGTGGGTTGGAGGGTAGGAGGGGATATCATGTCATTTGTTATAGATTTTATAGTGGTTATGTTTGAAGAATTATCCCCGCTGGGGAATGCAATGTTATTCATACAAAATGATAAATAAAGAATTAAAAAAAGAAAAAAAAAAAAAAAAGAACGAATGTGTCATAAAGATATTATGTATTATTATTATGCAGGATTTATATAGCGCCAACAGTTTGCGCAGCTTTTAACAAAATAAAGGCAGACATTACAGTTACATTACAATTTGGTACACGAAGAATCAGAGGGCCTTGCTCATTAGAGCTTACAATCTAAAAAGGGAGGGTCAATTGATACAAAAGGTAATAGCTGTGAGGGATGAGCTGATGGAGGAAGTAAAACAGTGTATTAGTTAGAAGCAGGATAGGCTTCTTTAAAGAGAAGGGTTTTCAGGGTTCGTCTAAAGATGGATAGATTAGGGGACTATAGGACAAATTGGGGTAGGGAGTTCCAAAGGATGGGAGAAGCTCTGAAGAAATCCTGGAGGCGAGCATTGGGGGGGTGACAAGGGAAGAGAGCGGCTTGGTTGGTATTTTGGGACTAGGTTAGTGATGTAGCTGGGGCAGAGTTATGGATGGCTTTGTAACTTATTGTTAGTACTTTGAATTTTAATCGTTGGGTGAGTGGAAGCCAGTGGAGGGATTGGCAGAGAGGGGTGGAGGACATTGAATGGTTGAGTAAGGTGGATGAGTCTTGCAGCGGCATTCATTATGGACTGAAGGGGATAGTCTAAGTAATGGTAATCCAATGAGGAGGAAGTTGCAGTAGTCAAGGCGAGAGATTTTTTTCAGTTTTAGATAGATTCAGTTTGAGAAAGTGGTTTGACATCCAGGCTGATATGTCTGTTAGTAAATCAGTGATGCGTGAGGAGACTGATGGGGTGAGCTGAGGGGCAGAGAGATAGATTTGGGTGTCAACAGCATATAAATGGCAGTGGAAACCATGGGAGAATATCTTCTGACCCAGGGAGGACGTGTAGATCGAGAATAGTAGAGGTCCAAGGACAGAACCTTGGGGGTTCCCAACGGTAAGCGGAGTTGGAGAGGAGGAAGTGGAGTTGTAAGTGACACTGAAGGTGCGATGAGATAGGTAAGATTCAAACCAATGGAGAGCGCAGCCATGGAAACCAAGCAAATTGAGTTTTTTGAGGAGGAGGAAGGGTTGGTCAACAGTATCAAAGGCAGCGGAAAGGTCCAAGAGTAAGAGTACGGAATAATGACCGTTGGTTTTGGCTGTTAGTAAGTCGTTTGTGAGTTTTAGGAGGGCAGTTTCTGTGTAGTGCTGTGGGTGAAATCCAGACTGATGGGGATGAAGAAGGTTATTCTCAATGAGGTGGTCGCTCAGTCGGTTGTAGACTAAACATTCAAGGAGTTTGGAGGCAAAAGGGATTAAAGAGATGGGTCTTAGGTTGTTAAGATTGGTGGGGTCTAGTGAGGCCTTTTTTGGTATGGGAGTGACTAGCGCATGTTTTAGAGGGTTGGGGAAGATGCCATTAGAGAGTGAGAGGTTGAAGATATAAGTTAAAGAGTGTAAGAGCCAGATGGTGACCGTAGTATTTGAGAAGGAACAGGGTCAGGGGGGGCAGAAGGTTAGGTGGGCGTTAGAAAAAAGTTTAGTGACTTCCTTTATAGTAGCTGGGTTAAAAAAGGGAAGTATTGAATGTGCAGGAGGATAAGGATTGTAAAGTGAGGGAGATATATGTAGAGTGGAGATAGCGAGACAAATTGTCTCAATCTTATTTTTGAAGTGATTAGCAATCTCCTGGGCAGTGAGTAAGTTAGTGGGTGGAGGTAATGGACGATGAAGTAAAGTGGTAAAGGTAGAAAAGAGTTGACGGGGACTGCGTGAGAGGGTGTAATGAGAGTGATAAAGTAGGTCTGTTTGGCAGTGTGGAGGCAGGAATGGTATTTTTGGAGGGCAGATTTATATTGGCTGAAATCTTGCTGTGACTTAGTCTTACACCACAGCCACTCAAGAGCTGTAGCACTAGACTGAGCTCTTTAAATCCTGCCCAGCAGTGCTGACAAGATAAACAGCAGCAAAGACATGTTTTCCTCTTCTCTCCTGTGCTAGAAAGCTGCAGGGAGAAAGGAGATTGGCGGTGCCCTGATTGGGTGTTGCTGCAGCTAAAGAGGACCAGCTCCTAGCAGCCCTGGAGCAGGAGTACTTCTGATGGGTTGCCAGGGCCAGGCTGGCACCCGATTAGCTGCTGGCCATTTTTATCACCCACCACCAGTAAGAGGGAGAGGTTCATGTGGGGTAAGGAAAGAGAGGGCCCAGGGAAGGGGTGACAGCTGAGGAAGTGTGGAGTAGTGACCCTTGTGCTGCAGGGGCAGCTGTGTGTACCCCAGTGAGTGTGGTTAGAGACTGGGGCACAATACTGGAAGCTGCTGTCGTCCTGATCATTGCAGTGTGCAGCCTGGGCTGAAAGCATCAAGAGCTCAGTGCTGCTTCTGCTGTGCTGTGAGCAGTGTCCTGTGTAGGACAACGTTGCATAAGCCCTTCATAGGGGAGGAGAGAGCTGCTGTGATAGAGGGAGCTACAGAGACCAGAAGATGTGCTTTGCCAGGACCACATTGTTGTGGAGCAAGCATGCTAAGAGCCCTGGACTACAAGCCTGTTTTCTTAGGGAGAGCTATCACTGCAAACTGCCCTGAGAAAGACTGTCTGCTTGTTTGGAGAAAGCTGCAAGGGATTCTGCTACTGTGGTTTGGGAGTAGTACTACTGTTCTGCAGAGTGTGTTACTGTTTCAGAGGCTGTCCACTCCATGTGCGTTTGTTGTCCAGAACAGCCTCTTGTTCTTATCTATTACTTCCTAGAGGCACTACAGAATCTTCACAGGTTGGAGAAATAGGTCTAGTGTTGTGGGCTACCTTTTGCCTGATTTCACCACTCAGGGGCTCTATGACCATCATGAGAGCGGAAGGTGAGAAGAACTCCATCATAATCCCAGACTGTGAGAGGCCGCTTGGCCACTTTGTTTGTATGACAGCTGTTGCTGAATGACGCTGCCAGAGAGGATTGGAGCGGATTGGAGCTCCTAACTACCTTGGGATTACAAACATTCCATTGTGGAGTAAGCGTACCACCTTAAGGGCCCATCGCTGGCCAGACCGTATTTAGTATCCCAATGGCCAGTGGTAAACAGGGTCAGTAATTTAGTAGTTAGAATACACTGCTGTCGATACTGTCGTTAATGCTTTGGTTATTGCTGAACAGGTCTTGGTCCTTTACTTCTGCCTATAGAGAAAAACAGGCGAGAGAATGCTCTGGCTTGGGTCAAATCGAAACCTGTATTGGTACTACCGTTACACGTAGTTGCTTAACAAACCTTTGCTTTCCTGGACTTCCACTTGTCAATAAAGTCGTTGTTCTCGGGTCCAAGTAAGGGTAGTATGTCACTGGTGCATTTCAGTAGCTCCTTCAGGGGTAAGCACTACAGATTAAATCAAAAGAAACTGTTCACATCTATGATGGTAAAAATGAGGCATGTTCTGTGCACTTTTATGTGTTGTGATTTCCAATAGAATAATGAAAATGTGTGAAATTGCACTATAACACACATTAAAAAACAAACAAAAAGCAGGCAAGTATAGATGTGAACCTGGTCAAAATATACAATTGTTCCAAAAATACATAAAGGAATTGTTAAAAAGGAAACACAGTGGCTCAGTAGCTAGCATTTTTGCTGTGGTTCGAATCCCAGCCAGGAAACTATCTGCATGGAATTTGCATGTTCTCCCTGTGTTCATATGGGTTTCCTCCTGGTATTTAAGTTTCTTCACACACAACAAAGACATGAATGAATTTTAATTTATAAATTGTGTCTACTATGTACAAATCAGCTATGCAAATTCTGTACGCCAGTCCCAAGCCCATGCAAATAGGGAGAGTTGAGGAAAAGACCGAAATAGTAAAAAAAAGGAAATTCTGTGGAAAAGGTTCTGAAACATATCAGACATGGTTGGTGCCCTTGAGAGCTGGACCTGTAAATTCCCTGATAGTCAGACATATATATATATATATATATATATATATATATGTATATAAATGCCAGTCATCATATTTTTAGTTTCTTCTTGCTGCTTTGCAGTGCTGCGTGGTTGTGCTTTATTAATCTTTCTCATAATAAAGGATAAGTTCACCTTTGGTAACATGATACGCTCGTGTAACATGTTACCAAAGAGCACCTGCCACACTCCCCTCAATCTTCCGCTGTGACAGCGAACAGGGGACCTTCTCCCCATACCTACTGTCCTAACCAGACCAATTTTCAGCTTTCGGTGCTCTCACATTTTGAATGACAATTACTCAGTCATACAACACTGTACCCATATGAAATTTTTGTCCTTTTTTTCACACAAATAGAGCTGTCTTTTGGTGGTATTTAATCACTGTTGGGTTTTTTATTTTTTGCGCTATAAAAGAAAAAAGACGCTATTTGACGGAGCGATCACGTGGTAAACGGCCGATATCAGCAGCTGTTTACCGTGATCCGTGATGCGCCGTTCTCGGGTGCGCGCCCCAGGGGGTGGGATTCTGGGAGGACATCACTGAACGCCCTCCCAGAGTTATCCAATCGCCCTGCAGCCATCATTCGGCTATGGGCCGGTTGGTAACTGGTTAAAAAGTGTCTGTACCTTAAAAATGATTTTAAGGTACAGACTGCAACAACTCAGAATATGTGCTTTCTGAAATTAAACTATACTTTCCCTAGCAAACAGGTGCTGAAAAAAAAAATTGAAAAAGATACCTGCTCTGAATGGCAGAACCCCTTGAGCCCTGCTTGCCACCTCTGATTCCACATATAACTTACCCACTAAGCCTTCAGTTCTTTATAATGCAGCTAGATGGCTCTTCCTCTGTGCATCCTGATTTAATTTTAACTCCACCTGCCTTTCTGCTCCACACTTTTTTTACACTCTGTTTCCATTAGGGTCAGTCGGTCGATATTGAATCCTGCTTGCACTCCTGTCTATTTTATTGGTGCTGAGCGGGGACTATAAATCAAAGGGCCCCATGGCAAAGCTTTGATGGCTCCCAGAAATTAGAATTTGTGGCCACTGACATACATTATACATCTAATAACAATCCCTTTACCATGTTTCCTTAAAATTTTTGTAAACCTTTGTAATTTTTTTTTATAAAAATAAAAAACATGCCTATAGTTACGACAGGCCACTGGCATATATTATACATCTAATAACAATACCTTTACCATGTTTCCTTAAAATTTTTGTAAACCTTTGTAATTTTTTTTATAAAAATAAAAAACATGCCTATACTTACCTGCTCTATGCAATAGTTTTGCACAGAGCAGCCCCAATCCTCTTCTTCTGGGGACCCCCGCCGGTGCTCCAAGCCCAGCCCCTTCATTGGGTGCCCCAAGGAAAGCTGCTTACCCTGGGGGCACCGTGTGGGCTTGCCTCAGAGCCCCGCTGCTGCGTCTATTGACACAGACAGTGGGACTTGGCCCCACCCCCCACAAATGGCTCCTGCTGCTATCAATCTGTCCATTAAGGAGAGAGACAGCAGTGGGAGCTGCTGTGCTCCTGCACATCGCTGGATCAAATCGGAAAAAGGGGGGTTCTGGGGGGCTGCTGCAGCACAGAGGGTTTTTCACCTTTAAGGGATTGTAAAGTCTCAAGGTTTTTCACCTTATTCCATTCTATGCATTAAGGTGAAGAACCTTTATTGCTGCAGCAGCCCCCCAGAACCCCCCCTTTTTTTCTTACCTGAGCCCATCTGTCCCAGCGATGTGCACGAGCCCAGCACCTCCAGCTGCTGTCTCTGTCTTCATTGGATAGATTGACAGCAGCGGGAGCCATTGGCTGAATCAAATCCAGTGGCACAGAAGCAGGGGACGGGGCTGAGTCCCACTGTTTGTGTCAGTGGACGCAGCAGTGGGACTCGGGAATGCTCCTGCACGGGTGCCCCTGTAAGCGGGGGAATTAGCATGGCTGTATTATAAAGGGAAACACACTGCATGGTATTGTAAAGGAAGTAACTTTAATTGCCAGATAAGCAACAGTGGAAAATTATAGTTACAAAAGTGGAGTAAACAGTTCTCTTGTTAGCATATAAGGCATAGATTTGCAGTCCATTCACCAAAGATACAGAATGCAGCTCAGTAAAGTGACACTGTAGTTATTATTGCTCTCTTCAGGCACATCAGTGGTATACAAGGCACATTTTGATTACTTGCCATAGGCTTCTGTCCATAAGCAGGTTCCACAGATGCAGCAGAGATGATTTAACAGGAAAATACACTGTCTTAGATGAGGTTCTATCACAAGCACAGCAGCAGTGCTGATAGGCAGGACTCCTGAGGAAACCTTTTCTGTTTCTACAGGCTGGAACACTCTCCCTGAGTAAGGCCTATCTTTCCCTCACAGGCAGTATACCTTTCCCTCACTCATTCCACACACGTCTCCTCAAAATGGTGGCTGGGCCCTCTTTTATATGGAAGCTAACAGAAAATGTTGGACAAAATCTCACATGCTTCCAGGGAGAGGTCTGGAGTTCCAGGAAAGACAGCATGGAGTAGTGAGGTGCTATTCTGGGCATCCCCTGCATGTGGCGGGGGTGCGATGGACACGGAGGAGGGATGGAGGAACCACTGGGAAGGAGCTAAAAATAAGGATAAGGATCTTCATCTCTAAGGAGGCATCAAGCTGCTGTGACCGGGGAATACAGGACTTGGATGTAAAGAGGATCAAGCAGAGGAAGTAACAGTCAAGCGGAGGAGAGTAGAGCAGCATTTTGTAGGAGGAGAAGGTCAGTGTAACATAAGGAAAGAAGCTGGTCAGAGCAGTGTAGAATGCTATGGCCGGGGAACACAGCATTGTCAGTAATGGACTGGCTGGGAGTAGTAGTCCGCTTATTGCCATGTGTCAAGTCATCGGGGTGAGATGCTGTGTTGTCTCTGGCCTGGTTAGCACATTGGTAATACCTTCCAAAGACTGGGTGATTGTCATTTTCATAGAGGCTGGAGGGATAGGCTGTGTGTACATCTGGCTCTGTGATTCATGAAGGCAATATCATTCTGGTCTACAAGCAGGAATTATTCAGAGTGATTCCTCTTGCTCAATTGGAAGTGAAGTTTAGTAACTCAGTAACTATGCAGTAAAGGATTTGAACCACAAAGAGAAGAAGCAACAGTCAGTAAAGAAGTTAATGCACAGAAATACAAAGATACGAGGCTAAGGTCACGAGTAATTTCAAGAATGTGCTGTATCATGGGCATCTCATATTCCCCTTTTCTCCCATCCAAGTTGTACCCTACAATAAAAGCAACAAAACGGGGCAAAATTACTGTTCATTGCCTTTAAAATGGTGAATGGGGGTTGGCAGCAGGGTGATTGGCGGATTGCTAGTAACCAAATCAGCAGCCCTTACGGGGGTACCGCTACATGAATATAATATGACATTTCTGCATTTCTGAGCAAGTAAGTATGATACAATTGTAGTCCCGCATCTCCCGCTTCTCCTCTCAGCCAGCAAGACTGTCCGGTCACAGTTAAATGTGAGGAGGCTACCTACACCCCCATGGAAAGCAGCTCTCGTGGGGGCACCTGATAAAGAGGAGGAGCACCAACGGGGCACCCCAGAAGAGGAGGATCAGGGCTGCTCTGTGCAAAACCCTTGCACAGAGCAGGTAAGTATAACATGTTTGTTATTTTTATTTAAAATAATGTGAACCCTTACAACCTCTTTAATGCATAGAATGCATTAAGGTAAAGAAACCTTAAGGCTTTAGAACCACTTTACTATGAGTGTAAAGCCTGGTCTGCAGCTTTGCTCTGTCTGGCAGCAGGGACTGGGCCATTATCACTACTGCTGGGCTGTGTGGTGTAACCTGAGTAAGCCCACCCCCCCACTCAGGATCACAGAGAGAAGGAGGAAACTGAGCTGCTGTGTATTGTGGGGAGGACAGAGCCTGCAGGAGGGGAGCTATGACTTGTGGGGAATGTAGTCCCTGGGGAGATTGAGCCTGCACAATAGATTAGCTCTGAAACTACTGATCCCAGCATTACCAGAGCTCTGGAGGGAGGCAAAGGAAGGACTGTTCCTGGGCTAGGGGCAGCAGCAGAGAGGAACTTTTGGAAGGCACACATTGGGATTGATGTACCAAAACCAGAGAGTGCAAAATCTGGTGCAGCTGTGCATGGTAGCCAATCAGCTTCTAACTTCAGCTTTTACAAAAAAAACTGGAAGCTGCCCCAGATTTTGCATTTTCGGTTTTAGTAAATCAACACCACTGTTGAACTGGTGTTGCTTGATCATGGTAAGGTCGCCACTGCAACTGACACTGCTAAGCCCTGGATGGAGAGTGGGATGAGCCAAGTGAACATCATAGGAGCTAGTGAGAGGCTGCTATATTCTACCACACCGTACTTAAAGGAACAGTAATCCCTATTCAGGACACAATTTTGGCACTTATACATGGGTTGAGAGGGAATTCGATTTGAGCACTCCAACACTAGATTTGGGCCTGAAATTACTGGCCAGTAGGAAATGGTTTGGCAAAGCCTGATGGATTATTATCATAACATTGTCCTTTAGACAGGACCTTCCCCAGTATAAGGATTAGGGATCATTCTCTGGTCTACCTATTTATCATCAATTGTATGCTTAAAGTGGAACTTCACTCTCTCGATCAACACTGATTATTTTAAATCCTTATGCTGCTAGCATTGGTAAATGGATAGGATAATAAATTATATTTGCTTGTTCAATGTGTTTTTTCAACAAAATAAAGCATAGAGACATGGATGTATGGGGGCGTTTGCTTTGAATATTAAAAGTGAATTAAACAGCATTTTTGGGTTTGTTGTGCTCAGATGAAGTGTCGTTCCATTTAAATTTTTCCTCTTTCACATGTTTGTTTCAGTGATTAATGCCAGTTTCTATTTCTTTGGTTATTGTATTATTCTGTATATTGCTGAAATAAATACCCAACCTTCAGCCCTGGTGTGTCAGAGAGCATGGTGCTGCTTAAAAAGGTTGTGGGCACTGGAACAGGTGACCTGAGAAAACAGCTGCTACTTCAGGGGTAAACCCTACATGAGCCCCAATAAACATTGGTGTTCAGTGGCTAATATAACACTCCTAATCTTAGCTAGTAACATTAGGGGTCAATGTCTCACTAACACTGATAATAGTAACATCATGCATGTGCCTGCTGTCAAAGCTGATGACCAAAAAAAATTCAAACTATGTATGGCTTTCTTATCGGCACAGCTCCCACCACTGCCTATGTATCGTGCCTATACTCCTCACGCTCACCCCTTCTTCAGAGATGCTGCATGAAACTAAGCCAATCTAGGTGGGTGATAGGGATGAGTCGAACACCCCCAGGTTCAGTTCGCACCAGACAAAAAAATTTGTGCGAACATGCGATCTCTGTTAAAGTGATGGGACACAAACGTGAAAAATCAAAAGTGCTAATTTTACATTTTAAAGGCTTATATGCAAGTTATTGCCAAACAAAGTGTTTTGGGACCCGGATACTGCCCCAGGGGACATGTATCAATGCAAAAAAAAAGTTTTTAAAACGGCCGTTTTTGCAGGAGCAGTGATTTTAAGAATGCTTAAAGTGAAAAAATAAAAATGAAATATTCCTTTAAATATCGTGCCTGGGGGTCCCTTTAGTCTGTCTGTAAAGTAGCGCAATTTTCCCCATGTTTGGAAAAGTACCGCAGCAAAATTACATTTCTAAAGCAAAAAATGTCATTTAAAATTGCTCACAGCTGTAATGTTGTGCCAGATCCCAGCAATATACATAAAAAATCTTTAAAAAAAACAGGGTGTGGGTTTCCCCCCCATACCAGGCCCTTTGGGTCTGGTATGGATATTAAGGTGAACTCTAATTTTTTTTTTTTTTTTAATGGCGTGGGGGTCCCCCCCAACGGGTCTGGTATGGACGGGGGGAACCCATGCCATTTTTTTCTTAATTCTGCCATAGGGCTCCCCTTAACCACTTTAATACACTATATTATATATTGTACACTGCATTATATACCCTGCACTGTATTATATATACACTACACTGAGGGCACTATATACTCTGAACTGCAGTATATATACTATACAGGCTGCAATATATACTCTGAACTGCAGTATATACTATAAGGACTGCACTATATACTCTGCTAAAAAATTGGGCCTTAGGTGTTGGTGGTGGCAGAACACGGTAACCCCTCACAGTTACTCTTGTTGGGCACAGGAACGGTCCCTGCTGTTAAATATTATTTCAAAAATTGTAATTGCATGCCCCTGTTAAACAGGGGCAGAAACATTGGGCCTCAGGTGTTGGTGGTGCCAGAACACTGTAACCCCTCACAGTTACTCTTGTTGAGTGCAGGAACGGTCCTTGATGTTAAATATTATTTCAGAGGCTGCTTGCCCTCTTTTAGTGGCCTGTGAGTGTCTGCCTCTCCTTGGTGGCCTTCCGGACATGATGGGTATTTTTTTTTTTAACACCGGACTACACTGTATTATATACTGTGTATACCGCCTGAAGTGTATTAGAAACTGTACACCGCCGAATGCAGAGTATATGTATATACAGTCAGGTCCATAAATATTGGGACATCGACACAATTCTAATCTTTTTGGCTCTATATACCACCACAATGGATTTGAAATGAAATGAATAAGATGTGCTTTAACTGCAGACTTTCAGCTTTAAAAAACTCTAGTGGGGAATGTGGCGCTGTTCAAAAAGTGAATAAAAATAAAATAGTACCCCCCCCAAAATTTTTTTTTTTTTTTTTTGCAGCATATAAGAAGCAAATAGTGAACATACAGTATGTCAAGTGTAAATGCAACAAGTGTAAAACACCACATACTATTATCAAATCAAGTGCAAATATATATAAGTTAGACTGGAGTGTGAATATTCCTAGAGAAAATCCCTGCACTCATACCAAATACATAAATATGTGCATCATGTAAGTGCTGGTTTAAAAAAATCCCAAAAGAAAACACACAAAATATACCAAAAAAATATATGTACTATAGACATCAATAGTGTACTGAATAATTGACGTGATGGTGCACCAAAAAATTAGAAATCCAAATAATTGTCCAAACAAAAATAAAGTCTTATATATGTAAAAAAGAAAAAAAGAAGAAAAAATCTGTGAAAAGTGTCTTTGCTTCAAAAAGGATCCCGTGTGAATTGTTGTGATTGTTATGTGATCTCCTCTTCTGGAACCCCCACTTGTGTCCCCACTCACCGAAAAGCCCAACCCCTGCAGGGGTAATGAGCATATGAATGTAACTCCACTGGCCGAAATCGATCGGTGTCCCCCTCTGGAATTCCGCAATCTCCTTCCTGGTTGGAATGCCACTAGTCCCTCAGAAAGGTCCACCAAAGCGTATCCATATGTATGGAGAAGAGAGGAGCCTCATAGTGTAAATCCAAAAGTTTTTATTGTTTAGCCAGTCAGCTTACATTAAAACAAACTAACATAAAAGGATGGTATCTGACTGAGAAGTGACACTGCTCTGCCGGCTAATGAAGAGCCTGTAGCCGAGACAGTAGCGAGGCAGCGGCGTGCGTTCCACAGCCAGACTGCCAGAAACCGGAAGTGAAAGAACAACAGCTTGTTTGAGGGTATTTACATCCAAATCCGGTGAACGGTGTAGGAATTACAACAGTTTGTATATGTGCCTCCCACTTTTTAAGGGACCAAAAGTAATGGGACAGATTAACAATCATCCATCAGACTTTCACTTTTTAATATTTGGTTGCAAATCCTTTGCAGTCTATTACAGCCTATAGTCTGGAATGCATAGACATCACCAGATGCTGCGTTTCATCCCTGGTGATGCTCTGCCAGGCCTCTACTGCAACTGTCTTCAGTTCCTGCTTGTTCTTGGGACATTTTCCCTTCAGTTTTGTCTTCAGCAAGTGAAATGCATGCTCAATCGGATTTAGGTCAGGTGATTGACTTGGCCATTGCATAACATTCCACTTCTTTCCTTTAAAAAACTCTTTGGTTGCTTTCGCAGTATGCTTCGGGTCATTGTCCATCTGCACTGTGAAGCGCCGTCCAATGAGTTCTGAAGCATTTTGCTGAATATGAGCAGATAATATTGCCCAAAACACTTCAGAATTCATCCTGCTGCTTTTGTGAGCAGTCACATCATCAATAAATACAAGAGAACCAGTTTCATTGGCAGCCATACATGCCCATGCCATGACACTACCACCACCATGCTTCACTGATGAGGTGGTAGGCTTTGGATAATGAGCAGTTCCTTTCCTTCTCCATACTCTTCTCTTCCCATCACTCTGGTACAAGTTGATCTTGGTCTCATCTGTCCATAGGATTTTTTTCCAGAACTGTGAAGGCTTTTTTAGATGTTGTTTGGCAACCTCTAATCTGGCCTTCCTGTTTTTGAGGCTCACCAATGGTCTCCATCTTGTGATGAACCCTCTGTATTCACTCTGGTGAAGTCTTCTCTTGATTGTTGACTTTGACACACGTACACCTACCTCCTGGAGAGTGTTCTTGATCTGGCCAACTGTTATGAAGGGAGTTTTCTTCACCAGGGAAAGAATTCTTCGGTCATCCACCACAGTTGTTTTCCATGGTCTTCCGGGTCTTTTGGTGTTGTTGAGCTCACTGGTGCATTCTTTCTTTTTAAGGATGTTCCAAACAGTTGATTTGGCCACACCTAATGTTTTTGCTATCTCTCTGATGGGTTTGTTTTTTTCAGGTTAATGATGGCTTGCTTCCCTGATAGTGACAGCCTTTTGGATCTCATATTGAGAGTTGACAGCAACAGATTCCAAATGCAAATAGCACACTTGAAATGAACTCTGGACCTTTTATCTGCTCCTAGTAAATGGGATAATGAGGGAATAACACACACCTGGCCATGGAACAGCTGAACAGCCAATTGTCCCATTACTTTTGGTCCCTTAAAAAGTGGGAAGCACATATACAAACTGTTGTAATTCCTACACCGTTCACCTGATTTGGGTGTAAATATCCTCAAATAAAGCTGAAAGTCTGCAGTTAAAGCACGTCTTGTTCGTTTTATTTCAAATCCATTGTGGTGGTGTACAGAGCCAAAAAGATTAGAATTGTGTCAATGTCCCAATATTTATGGACCTGACTGTATATATTGTGGTATTGGGGGTTATTTAGCTTCAGTGTAGAGCTTACCAGTGAGCTCTACACCAGATATGCAGTTTAAGGGCTTTTTTGGCCCAAGTTTATCGAAGTAAAAGAAAAACAGTCCATCCAGGATTCCCACACAGGGGTTTCTTCCACAAAGCAATAATGAAATAACTGGGAAATACCGAGCCACCTGGCTCTCTGGTCATCACTGCTGTTCAGACGTTGACCTTGGTCCTCTTGACCCTGTAACTGTGTCCCTGTGTGTTACCCACACTGTACCTCTGGTGACACTCTCTCTTACAGCTTCCTGGCTTGCGTTATTGCCACACGGCTGCTTCAGGCCTGTAGCCTAGGCCTTAGGTCTGCTCCTTAGAACAAATAGGTTTCCTTGAGTTAAGTTCTCTCCTAGCTTACTCCTGATCAGCGCCTTGCTGCTCTGTCACAAAGTACATCTGCCTCCTGCAGACATGCATGCTCTGGATGCACCCATGCAGTCTCTGACTCCTGCAGAGGAATGGGAGTCCACCTGACTCCCATGCACAGACTTCCTGTCTGTCAGGTGGGGCAATGAGCCATAGCCAGGTCACAACTAAATAGCCCAGCACACAGCTGTGCAATCAGCATTTCTCTCCAAAATCTGGTGTAAACCCGCAATATTCCAGGTAGCACAGGGTCCCAATATATATACTAGTCTGAATGTGTATATATAAAAGCACTGCCACTAACTAACCTGCCTGCCTAATCTAGCTCAATCTCTCTATCTCTGTCCACTATAACACACTATACAGGCGCTGTTTAAGCAGCCTTATATAGTGTGGGGCATGGACTTAGTCCCCCTAAGCCATGTTGGCCAAAGGCACCCTGCCTTTGGCCAGTTATGGCTCTCGCTGAGGAGCGTGCTGTGATTGGCCAAAGCATGCAGGTCAGGTGTTTGCTTTGGCCAATCATCATACAGCTATGCACTGTGGTCTTGCAGTACATTATAGGGCACTCAAATTTGCTGCAAACAAATAAAATTCCCCATAAAATTTGCTGTTTGGCGAATGGGCAAACACCCAATGTTCAAGTCGAACTTACATTCGACTCAAACTCGAACCTCATCCCTAGTGAGTGGACTAATGTACAGCAGGTAGTCCCCACTATTCAAACCCAACTTTGATTTTTTTTTATAGCAAGAAGGAAGGAGGTTTGACGATAAACAAAACAAAATGATTTTTTTTTTTTTTTTTACAAAACCTTTGTAGACCCCGACAGGGCCCCCTTCCCCCAGCCCCCTGGCAGTTGCATGAATTGCTATAGTTATAATTATATCCTTAGTACTCAGGAAGCCAAGCTGGCTTGACCCTCTCTTGAACCTTAACTACTCTCATAGGGACATTTGTAAGCGCAATTATGTTCTATTTCCAAATGTTGCACTATGCAGATGTCTGCAAATCATTTGAAATTCATATTCTACCTTTTGCCGCTGAATATTTGAAATTGAAATGCCAGTTTCTGTCTTGTGATGGTCTGCAACCAACCTGTTTTCTCACTTTTTTCACAATTATCATGAAATAGATTACAGCAACATTAATATATTGATCTGCCAATCTATATTATTCTTTATCTTTAGGGCAAACTGTATAAAATTGAAAAATCTTTGACAAATCTGCCATGCTTTCGCATATTGCATCAAAATAATGAGTCTCAAGCCTGCCACAGATTTGTGAACTGCTGCACATTAATGGATGCAACTGATGTAACTTTACTGATAAATGTCTCCTTCAGGCCCCGTTCACACGTATGCGAATTAGATGCGCGTTTCCCTGCATCTAATTCCCATAGCAGGAGAATGTGACTGGCTCCCTATGGAGCCAGTTCACATATCTCCGGGGCGGCTGCGGGGCGCACTGCACAAAAATGCTGTGTGTCTTTGGCTCTGTTTCAGGGCCGAGTTCAGGTATAGAATTGGCCCTGATTCATCCCTGAAACGGAGAACAGGGACGCACAGCGCTCCTGTGCGATCCGTATCGTGTTATAGTGTGAACCCGGCCATAGGGTTTTTTATTTTTCTGCTGTGTGGACCATCTGAGACATTATCTGTGGCTTACTCAGAAACCAGTCACTTCTATCTTGATGCCTGCTAGAGCAAAGGTTCTTAACCTCTGGGCTTTGGCCCACTGCCAGGCTGCAGTCTTTGCCTCCTGAGTCTCCACCTTGTTACAGATCCTCTAACCTTCCACAGTGCCTCCCAGCACCCATAGTGCCACCCAACTTTCCACAGTGGCCCACAATGCTCCTCAAACTCTCACAGTGCCCCCAGCCCCTGCTGCAGAGTATCCTAACCCCTGCCAGAAACTTTATCCTCCTTAGTGACATCCAGCCTCATCCAGAGCCTTCAAGAATTACATTGAGTGTGTAGAAACCATTTTTTTTTTTTTTTTTATAGTTGGGGAGCGAGCAGTTTTAGAAGAACATATCGGTCCTGTTCTCAATAAAACTGAGAACTACTGCGATAGTGAACGCCTGACGCCATCAAATTCTGTTTCGTTTTTCCTCTCATTCAACTCAGTAGACTGAACAAAAAAAAAAACTGACAGCTCAGGAGGAGCCACTGTACTAACTATGCAATGTTAGTACAGCAATCTCCCCTCCTATGCTATTGTGTCCTGCTCTCCAGCCAGAACACTCCCGTCAGCGCTCTCAGCTATTGGCTGAGAGCGCTGATCGGGAGCCGAGTAGCAGAACTTTTTGCAGTCATGCCCCTTCAAATGAACTTAGGTGAAAAGCCGGGTTCTGTCGGACCGGCTGCAGTACACATGGGCCGAATGTCGGCTGGTTTCTACTAAACCGGCCGATGCCGCCCGACATTCGTCATGTGTGTACTAGGCTTAACACTTCCATAGAACAATACTCATGTATACAATACATATTTACATGTTTTTTATTCATTATAGATGTATATTTACTTGCACAAGCATACTTGTAAATGCTGTTAGTGGCTGTTTTACACAATGTAATGGCTTTTTGCAGATTACTAGTTACAATTAATTGAGAGTAAAAAACCTTATTTATTTACATAGCTACAGGAGTGTATATCTTAATTTACAGCCATAAGGAATACATTGACTATCTTAAGCTTGGGTCTCTGTGATGAGTACATATGTTTCCCCTGATGGAGAATGTCAGGAGATCAATTATTAAACAAAACAATTTTATTGGTCCAGTATAATGACTTTTTCAGTCATTAGACTAGTGCTGTCTCACAACTGATTTTATGATCAATAATGTACATCTTACATGAATTTTTGGAAAAAGGATATTCAATGTCTACTAGGATCCATTACCCACACACTTAATAGTCAATAGTAGCTGTTTTTTGTATATTTTAGTTTACAGTCTACATTTTTTGTGGACTACAGAGATAGATAGATAGATAGATAGATAGATAGATAGATAGATAGATAGATAGATAGATAGATAGATAGATAGATAGATAGATAGATAGATAGATAGATAGATAGATAGATAGATAGATAGATAGATAGATAGATAGATAGATGTAACAGTACTACCCCCGGGGAGATGACCCCCAAGCAGCCTAGTGGGTAAACACTTGGAAAGCCACAGTCTACTTACTTTAAAGTGATTGTAAAGGCTGTTTTTTTGTATATCCATGGCACACATTCTCTGGTTTTATGGTTTTGCACAGAGCTGCCCTGAACCTTCTCTTCTGGGGTCCCCTGCCAATGCTCCTAGCTCCTCCTTTTTTCTGTGTGTCCCCATAGTAAGCTGCTTGCTATGGGGGCACACCTGCAGGCTTGTTCAACAGACACACACAGTGCAGCTCTGCCCCGCACCCTCCTCACATGATTTGACTGACAGCAGCAGGAGCCAATGGCCCCCGTTGCTCTCAACCATGCATTTTATGCAGGAAATGCATTACAACCACTTTAAGTTAAAGTGTTTGTTATCCCAGCATTTCATATTCCTGATATGTGCCTGCTGTACCATGTGCTTGTATGAAAAAGTATCTTGTTCTCTGGTCTGTTTATATTGCATTCTTTTGTGAAATCCCTGGTGTTCCTGACCACACTAAGCAGGAGAGCACAGCGTGGTCAGTTCTCTAGCACTATTAGGGAAATCAGCCTGCTCTCCTCCAATGATCAGACTTGTCCTGACACGCCCTCTCTGCATAGCCTTTCATGGGGAATATCAGTGTGCTGTTGCTTCTCCTCCTCCCAACTCTTATGCAGCTGAGAACAGAAGGAATGTGATCACTTATAAAATAGGGAAAAAAGGTAGTTAGTTTTTTTTTTTTATACTCTATACTAAAATGTTTTGCCTTTCATTTCAGTTTTAAACTGAATGGGTTGTTTTACAAGGTGATCATTTACAATCAATTTAAGCTCCCAGGCTGGATCCTTAGCTAGGGTTAATATAGATGGCTGCCAGTCATTTTAGTTAGATTTTGTAGTTGTAGTTTTATTGCCGAACACACATGGCAGAAAGGATGAGGGAACAGGATACCCAAAAACCTTCAAAGGAGATTTTCCAACAGGACCATTCAACAGAAATCAATTTAACCACACCCAGATCTAAATTTGGTTAGTTCCTGCTGAACCGGACAGATTTAAATCCATGTGTACCTGACTTTACTTTTTATGGGCAGCCACAGGTGCTTTCCAGGACGTCTCTTCAATGCTCCACGTGCAGCCTTTACACAGCTTACTTTGAATAGTCAAGAGTAAGGCCCCATACACACTATTCGATCCTCTGAAGATTTTTGTCTTCAGATTTACCAAAACCATATAATATGAGGTCAACCCTTAAGAGTTTCAATTTGTATGTAGTCAGGCAAGCCCTTGCACTACATGGTTTTGGTAAATCTGAAGACAAAAAAAAGCAGAAAATCTAATAGTGTGTATAGGGTCTAATGCCGCGTACACACGGTCGGACTTTTCGTCTACAAAAGTCCAACGGACGCGGACGGACTAAAGCTGGCTGGTAATCCGATCGTGTGTGGGCTTCTCCGGACTTTCAGCAGACTTTTTCAGCCTCAAATCCGACGGACTTTAGATTTGAAACATGCTTCAAATCTTTACGTCGTAACTACGACGGACCCCGAAATCCGCTCGTCTGTGTGCTAGTCCGACGGACAAAAACCCATGCTAGGGCAGCTATTGGCTACTGGCTATGAACTTCCTTATTTTAGTCCGGTGTACATCATCACGTACGAATCCGTCGGACTTTTGTGTGGTCGTGTGTAGGCAAGTCCGTTCGTTAGAAAGTCTGCTGCAAGTCCGCCGAAAGTCCGCCGGAAGTCTGTCGGACAGGCTGTCGGACTTTTGTAGACGAAAAGTCCGACCGTGTGTACGCGGCATAAGAGTAGCAATTGGTAAATAAACTGCCATAGAAAGTCACTCATCTGCACATCCGATTGGACTAGCTGTTGCCCTTAAAATCCATGCTGGGCATTTTTATTAAAATTAAAGACTGATTAATCAATCAGACTATAGGAAAGGTGAACAATAGAATTAAAAAAATATACCTGTAAATATTTGTGCAAATGTTGAGTAGGAGATATTCTGTCTAAATCAGCAATGTAAATACAAAATAAAGACTAAAGAGAGAAATATACAGTATATGTAAACATAAAGTGCTGGTAGTGTAACAAATATATACTTTTTTAAGGCAGGGAAAAAAAAAAAGGAGCAGCTGCCCTGGGCCCCATCATTGTTGTGGGGCCCAAAGCAGCTGCCTCATACTTGCCAACTATCCCAGTTTAAATTCCCTTATCCCTGGATGTTTTAGTCCCATGCTGTGTCCTGATATCTCAGTGTGAAGTTCTGTTACTAGCTGTGCCCTATTGGCATGTACAGATGACTCACCTGCAGACCATGTTTTTACATGTAAATAACCTGCATTGATATATAATTTGCGCCGTCATTATTATGTAAATAGTTGTGGACCGTGGCATTGATATGCAAATAGAGGTGGCATTCATATGTATATCATGTCCCCCTTGGGTCAAATCTACCATCACTTCTGCTGAATACTGCCCACTGGGGAGGTAAAGGAGCATGCTTGAAAGTCCTGCCTACAACTATAGTCATTAAGTCTAACATCAGCCTGTTCATTCTGCAAAGGTAAGCAAATTGGAGGTGGAACCCTTCTTCAAAAGAACATGGTGCCACAGCACCCTGAATTTTGGTGCATGTGAATACACACATCTCAGCAGATGCATGAGGGTGTAATTAACAATCAATGGCTCTTCTGTGTATCTGCTAAAGGGTAGCAAGTTTCTGCGGTGTCAGGAAAGCGATTTTGCATGTATTCTCGACAAACACAAATGTGAACGCAGGCTAAATGTCTCAGTTACATTGGTGGTCAGTGTAAATCTTCTCATTAAATTGGGGCTTGGTGTACAATCCTTCAATCCTTTCATTCACGCTAGTGGCCAGTGTGAAGGTCCCCCTTACATTGGTGGTCAGTGTAAATCCCTCTTTACATTGGTGGTTACTGTGAATGCTCCTATTACATTAGTGGTCAGTGTGCATCCCCATTACATTGGTGGCCAGTGTAGAAACTCCTCAACCCCTCAGCATTGCCACTGATCACCCTCCCCCCAACATTGCAACATGAATCCTAGGACTCCTGATCCCAGGAGTACTAGAATTCCTAGGAATTTTCTGTCTATTGATGGGTCTCCTCACCTCCCCAGTCCATGGTGTGCAGGCAGTGAGGAGATGATGTGCTGTAACCTTTAGCAACCAATCAGTGAACAGTAATGCTGTGCACTAACCTCTTCCAACCAATCATTGAGCAGTAAGGATATGCAGTAACCTCTAGGAACCAATCAGTGAGCAGTAATAATGTGCAGTAACCTCTAGCAACCAATTAGTGAGTGGTATAGATGTCCAGTAACCTCTAGCATTCAATCAGTGAGCAATATTGATGTATAGTAATCTCTAGCAACCAATCAACCAGCAAGTTATGCGCTGTAACCTCTAGAAAATAAACAGTGAGCCATTATGTGTTCTGTAACCTCTAGCAGCCAGTCAGTGAGCGGTAATGATACACTGTAACCTCTGGCAACCAATCACAATCACTGTCTGATCTGATTCAGTAAACTGATTTTGAGTCTAGCTGCTGTTTATTGTATGTCTCAAAGCATGCAGAGAGCGAAATTGCATGGAAGAGGTGGCCCAAAAAAATGTTTGCCCAGGGTCCAGTCGATTTAAAGATGGCCCTGTATATACTAGTTACCAGTATCATATAATAAATGGTTACCAATTATCAATATAGTCATCAAGTGAATTTTAAAACTGCTAAAAAAGTAATAATTAAAAATATAAAGAAGCACAACATGATATTTGTGAATAGAGGATTTTGTACTATAAACCGAAGTTCAACAAAAAAAAAAGAAAAATATAATCATGCAATTATTCATGTAACAACATAAACAATAGTAAAATACAGGATAAATAATAGGAACCGAATGATGAATAAAGAGCAACGGTTTAATGTTAAAAACATTAATGTGAATATGGAGAAAAACAACATATTACAGACAAGCTGTAAATGATATAGGAACATGGACCATGATAAAATCAAAGATAAATGCAATAATATGAACTAAAGCAAAAAAAAAAGAGAAATGTGGGGAAGTAAACATATACCTATTAATTATAAAATTATCCAGTGGAGGAACTTTGTATGCGTGGTAGCTTTTTACCTATTGCTACTCTTGCGTCACTTTTTGTAAGGACAAATCACAATTTATATAATGCTTACCACACTATGGATTGTCTCTGAGCATTCTTTGATGCCTACTGCTGGTGCTCCCACTCCTCTTCTTCAAAGCTGGCTGTGTTACTCATCTATAATTATAGTTGGTCTTTATTTATGTGTTAGGTCTACTTCTGCCTTGTTTGTAATTAACATGTCACATGTACTTGCTTATACAAAAATTTTTGAATATGTATTGATTCTATTTCCTCTACTTATTATTTTTATTATGTACCCAGGTTCTTGACAAGAGAGAGAGAGAGAGAGAGAGAGAGAGAGAGAGAGAGAGAGAGAGAGAGAGAGAGAGAGAGAGATATGCCCTGTACACACGGTCAGATTTTCCGACGGAATATGTGCGATCGGAGCTTGTTGTCGGAAATTCCGACCGTGTGTGGGCTCCATGGACTTTTTCCATCGGAATTTCCAACACACAAAGTTTGAGAGCAGGCTATAAAATTTTCCGACAACAAAATCTGTTCACGTAAATTCCGACCATGTGTGCACAATTCCGACGCACAAAGTGCCACGCATCCTCAGAATAAATTAAGAGACGAAAGCTATTGGCTACTGCCCCGTTTATAGTCCCGACGTACGTGTTTTACGTCACCGCGTTCAGAACGATCGGATTTTCCGACAACTTTGTGCAACCGTGTGTATGACAAGTTTGAGCCAACATCCATCGGAAAAAATCCATGGATTTTGTTGTCGGAATGTCCGATCAATGTCCGATCGTGTGTACAGGGCATAAAAGAGTAAACTGTGCTGCAGCTGCTTTCTATGCCCTCGCTGAACTGTTTATGCTGGATTTGGTAACAATATCTGACTACCGCCAGCAGGGGGAGCAGACAAGCCAAAGGAGCTCCATAGACTTGTACACTGGCCGCATTGGACTGTGGGAGATGAAGCCCTGAATAGGAGCCATGTTGTGGAAGCCTATGGACTATTAAACTGCAGTACCCAAAAGAAGACAGTGTGAGGGGAGTGGAAGGGCTGTATTTCCCAGGCTGCAGACCAAGGAACTTCCTGTGTCCACCTGACACAAGCCCGTGACCTAAGCCAGAGATTGAGGTCATGTGTGCTAGGGACCATGAAAGTGTGGATCAGAGTGCGCAGAGGCTGAGAACTGAGCTTTTTGTGGCACACAGACCTTTGCTGCAGGGAGATTGGAGCACTGTATACCTGTGGGCTGAGTACTGGAGCTATTGCAGAAAGATCAAGAGAAAATCTGAACAATGGGGCTGTTGCTGCCATATCACTGGCATTGGTAAGAGGGCACTACTGCCACTGGCCTGTCATTGCTAATAGAGACTGGACATTTAACTTGCAGCCCTTACCATTGCATGCAGACTTCTGGGACAGTGGCGTCTCCAGCTTTCAAATTTAGGGGGGGCACATGGGGGGACAGGGACAAAAGTAGGGGGGCAACTATAAAATGCATATATATATATCCTGGGGTCCTTTACTACGACCGCACAATGGGCCCTTTCACATGTTCTGCAGCGAGCTCCCTTCCTACTGTATTGGGGTCCCCCAGGGTGGCAGAAAACAAGAGATATATGTCACCAGCATATCAAGAAAATATAAGGATCCAAAGCAGTGGGAGAACTATCAGGGTTGCAAAGGTTGTCTTGCCTCCGGGCCCTGGTGTTCTGCCACTGTGGGGTTCCCCAGCCTCCTCTTGCTGTCCTGCCCCTGCTATTGACAGCTCTGGTCTGGCATCTCTTGGAATTTACAGGCTGGTCCTCCTGTCCTAAGGATGGGAGAAATCAGTCTGTTTTTTCAGTAACTGAAAGTCCTAGTGGAGTCCTTCCTGCAACTCGCTCTTCTCCCTGCCAATGAGGATGCAGGTGAAGGAGCAGATCAGGCGGCCATGGTTGTGTGAACGCTCGCATTATGCAGTGTCAGCGAGCAGGGGAGGGGGGAGGAATCACCCGCAGGAGCTGACTGGGGACTCTCTCCCTCTTAGACATTGATTTTTTGTAAAAAAAAAAAAAAAAATTTTTTTTTTTTTGGGGGGGGCACGTGGTGGGGCACAGCATAATGTTGGGGGGGTCAGGGCCCCCTCTGCCCCCCCCTAGGGTCGCCATTGTTTTGGGACTGTACTTATGTGCACCACAATAAAGACTGGGCCTCAACGTTAGCAGGATGAAAAACTGGGGCAAAGGACTATATCTTTAGACAAGCTGTTTTGCAAGAATTTCACTTACTGACTAAAGTAAGGGATATCATTGCAGTAGACCTGGGTCCTAGCATAGTCATCCCTAGAGTGCATGCTAACAGCAGAGTGCACTGGTTGCAGGAAAGGTATTACAGCACCGTGTACTATTACAGTTAATGTTATCTCTGCCATTGCTTAATGCTGATTTGCAGACTACTGGGTATAGATTTATTTATCTGTATAGATCTCTGTTCTAAACCACTACAACTTAGTAACTCTATTGTCTGCACAATTGTGTTTGACTTACATTCCAACTGTTATATGTATATATTGCACCTTTTTTAATTTGTTACAATAGAACACATCTCTATTGCAGTCACAACAAGGAGTTTATTTATAAAAAACATCCTGTTCCAATGTCTCAAGCATCCACACAGGAGCCACAAATAATTCCTGTATTGATATATATATGATACATGTGAGGCCACTGGGTTTCCATCTGTTAATAATTGGGCAAAGAACCCAAAAAGAACCTAAAAATGCAACCCAGCAATCACCAGCAGTGAAAAAAGCAAGACTTCTTCACTCTCCAATTAAGGCCCCCACTGTTTAGCTTCCAACCAGCAGTCTGGCTAAATACCATACTGGTGACCCCACAATAGGGATAAAACTTTTTCGCAGAAGGGAGTTTAACCACTTGAGGTCCGGGCCATAGCCGAATGACGGCTACAGCGCGGACCTCAATCTCCGGGAGGACGTCATATGACGTCCTCCCCTATGCACGCGCACCGCGCGCACCCTGCAGGGCGCGCGGTGTGCGCGCTGTGATCACCGAGTCACGGAGACTCGGGTGATCACAGATCCGAGTAAGGGGCCGGTCCCGGCCCCTTACCATGTGATTAGCTGTCAGCCAATGACAGCTGGTCACATGATGTAAACAAAAGCTCGGTGATCGGTTTCGTTTTCTCCTCACGCTGACAGCGTGAGGAGGAAAAAAAAGCCGATCACCGGCTCATGTCAAAGGGACATCGGTCCCGAAGAGGAAGGAGGCACAGATGCCTCATCTGTGCCTCCAAGTGCCATCTGCCAGTGCCCACAGTGCCCACAAGTGCCACCTATTAAAGCCCACAAGTGCCACCTATTAAAGCCCACAAGTGCCACCTATCAATGCCCACAAGTGCCACCTATCAATGCCCTCAAGTGCCACTTATTAGTGCCACCTAGCAGTGCTGCCATCAGTCAGTGCCCAATCAGTGCCCAACACTGCCACCCATCAGTGCCCATAACCGCCACCCATCAATGCCCATAACCGCCACCCATCAGTGCCCATCACTGCCACCTATCGGTGCCCATCAGTGCCGCCTCATCGGCGTACATAAACGAAGGAGAAAAATTAACTGTTTGCAAAAATTGATAACAAAATATAAAAAAAATATAATTTTTAAAAAAAAATTCTGTCTTTTTAAATTTTTTTTAACAAAAAATAAAAACCGTAGAGGTGATCAAATACCATCAAAAGAAAGCTCTATTTGTGGGAAAAAAATGATAAAAATTTCATTTGGGTACCGTGTTGTATGACCGCGCAATTGTCATTCAAAGTGCGACAGCACTAAAAGCTGAAAATTGGTCTGGACAGGAGGGGGGTTTAAGTGCCCAGTAAGCAAGTGGTTAACAAGACTTGTGGCCACTCATTAAAATTAGAAGAAAAGAGAAAAGAGGTTTAACCTTAAACTACGTAGAGGGTTCTTTACTGTAAGAGCGGCAAGGATGTGGAATTCCCTTCCACAGGCTGTGGTCTCTGCGGGGAGCATCGATAGTTTCAAGAAACTATTAGATAAGCACCTGAACGACCGCAACATACAGGGATATACAATATAATACTGACATATAATCACACACATGGGTTGGACTAGATGGACTTGTGTCTTTTTTCAACCTCACCTACTATGTACTATGTAACTATGTAATAATTTATTTTAAATGGATACCGGCACTCCCCATTCCTAGTTTGTATTCCTGCCACTAATTTAAGGTAAATGTCTGTAGGTTCATTTTGCATGTAGAGACCTTATATTTCTATAGATCTTTAAATATGTGATGTGACAAATCACTATTTTTGTTTTCTTATCATAGTATTCTTGTTGACACTCCTCTATAGTAGTGTGGAGCATATTTTGTGTTGCATGAGGCCATTGGGAGTTTACTTATTGGTTTTAATAAGGTATATATTTTTGAATGCTGTGCTTTGTCGTTCAATCTTGCTGTATGGTAGGGTCTTCTACATGAGCCAATTATCCAACTGTATGATTGGGAATAGACCAGGGCTGCCCAATAGCTAGGTGCGTCTGGGCTTGTTGCTGCCCTCTGTGGGCCCCCAGAATATTCTGAACCACCCTTGATGCCATATGTTGCTCTATTATACCTTGATGTTTTAACATATGTCTTATATGATAGTTTGTGAATGAATGAATTAATGATTTGTAAAGCGCTGCAAATGCGAACTGAATCGCCTCAAGGCGCTGATGTGTTGTGTTGTCAAGCTTCACTGGAAGAGGTAGGTCTTGAGTTTTTTCCTGAAAGCCAGATGGTTTTCTTCCATGCGGATGTGAGTCGGAAGAGAGTTCCATTGCCGAGGTCCCTGGACTGCAAATCTTCGTTCTCCCATTGCTTTGTAGTGGCATTTGGGAATGTGGAGGAGGTTTTGGCTAGATGATCGCAGATTGCGATTCGTTGTGTAATGTTTTATTTTCTCTCGGAGGTATTGAGGGGCGTTTCCATGTATGCATTTGTGGGTGAGGAAGAGCGTCTTGAAAGTGATCCAATTCTTTACTGTTAGTCAGTGTAGGCTCCTCAGGGATGGGGAGATGGACTCCCAGGGTTTTTTTCCTGTTATTAGTCTTGCCGCCGCATTTTGAATGGCCTGTAGGCGCGCAAGCTGATATTGGGGTAATCCTAGGTAGAGTGAGTTTGTGTAATCGAGACGTGAATTAATGATTGTTCCAACTACTGCTTCTTTGTCATCTTCTGGGATGAAGGGGATGAGTCTGCGTAACTTGCGGAGGAGATGGTGCGATCCACTAACTACTGATCCTATTTGCGCATCCATTGTCATTTCTGAGTCCAAGATAATTCCAAGACTTTTTGCCTTGGTGCTCGGAGAAATGGTCTGTCCGAAGATGGCGGGATGTGTCCATGGAGTCTTGGTTTTGGGATTTTGGTTAGCGTGTAGGTAGAGAAGTTCTGTTTTTGACTTGTTGAGTTTGAGGGAACTAATGGTCATCCAGTCATCTATTGAAGTGAGGCATTTCTCTAGTTGCTGATGGTGGTCTTTTTGTCCGGTGATCCGAAAGTAGATTTGGGTATCGTCTGCGTATGAGTGGAAGCAGAGGTCTGATTTCCTGATGATATTGAGGAGAGGGCGGATGTAAATGTTGAATAGCACTGGCGACAAGGGGGAGCCCTGAGGGACTCCACAGGAGATTGCCCGGGTTTCCGAGGTAAATGCTCCTAGTTTCACTGTCTGCGAGCGATTCTCTAAGAAGGATGCGAACCATTTTAGACTAGACTCTGTGGCTTCTGCTACTGCTGTGAGCCGGCCAAGTAGAGTATTGTGGTCCACTGTGTCAAATGCTGCGCTGAGGTCTAACAGTACCAGGAGACATGATTCTCCGTCATCTGCTGCTTCGAGTGCATCGTCCCATACTTTTAGAAGTGCTGTTTCCGTGCCATGGCCTGTGCGGAAACCTGATTGTAGAGTGTCCAGAAGTTGATGCGTCAAGATGGTGTTGTAGCTGTTGTACTACCGCTTTCTCCATAATCTTGGAGACGGTGTTGAGGCTTGTTATCGGTCGATGGTGGTTGGGGTCTTTAGGGTCAAGATTGGGCTTCTTTAGCAGGGGTTTGACGATGCCTTGCTTGAGGGTGGTTGGTACAATCCCTTCTTTGAATGAATGATTTATGAGGTGTGTTATAGTTGGAGCCAGGATGTCGGCGCATTCTTTCAGGAGTTTCGTGGGAATATGTAGTTTGGTGATGTGCTGTCTCGAAGGCTTCTCATAATGTTTTTTGTCGTGTCAGTGGTGATTGGGCTCAAGAAGAAGTCTGGCGGTTGTGTGCTGTTCGCGTCCATGTCTTTTTTTTGCTTTGGTTGGGTAAGGTTGGTTGCTTTTTTCTGTTGAATTGATTGCCGAATGCTGTCGATTTTGTCAATGAAAAAATTAGCTAGCTCATTGCAGTATTCTTGAGTATCGTTTGCTGGGGGCTCTAAGCAGGTTGGGTTCATTGATTGGGCGACTATTTTGAAAAGTTCCCGCAGCCGGTTTAAGGCGGTTGAGATGGTGTTTGAGAAATGTTCTTTTTTGGCTGTGAAAATCGCTTTGTGGTATTTCACAGTGAGTATTTTGTAGTTTGTATGGTTTTCCATGGTGGGATTTCTTCTCCATGCTCTTTCCGCTCTTCTACGTTCTTGCTTGAGTAGAGTGAGGGTACCGTTGAACCATCTCGAGTTTTTTTTTGCGGATGAGTGTTCTGCGTTTTGGTGCTACTGAGTCTGCTGTTTGTAGTAAAGCCTTGTTTAGGGAGTTGAGTGTTTGTTCCGTTGAGAGGTCTACGTTTAATGATTGTATTTTGTTTGATAATGTGGTTTTGAAGAGTTCAGAATGCAGTTTCTTCCGGGATCTGTTCCAGTGTGTTGTTGAATGTTTCTGTTTTTGGAGGATGGAGTTGGTGGTGATATTGAATTTGATGGCGTAGTGGTCCGTCCATGGTAGTGGAGTGTTGTCGGATATGTTGATGTCCATGTTCTGTTTAAAGATGAGTTCTAGGGTATGTCCTGAACCATGCGTGGGAGTCTTTATCAGCTGCTGAAGACCTAGCTCTTCCAGTTGGTTGATGCAGGCGGTCGCAATAGGATCTTGGGTGGAGTTTGCCCAAAGGTTGAAGTCTCCAAGTACCAGAAGGTTTTTGGTTTTCAGGGTGTGCATTGAAATGAATTCCGTAAATGGTGTGAGGAGATTAGTCTTTGGTCCTGGTGGTCTGTAGCATAGTAATATGTGGATGGTGTTTTGGGGTGTAGTTTGAAGTTGCAGGGGGAGTATCTCCATGAAATGCACCGAGTTCTGTGAGGTTGGTTTGGTGACAGCAAGGTGCGATTTGAAGATCACTGCTAGGCCTCCTCCTTTTTTTCCTGTTCTGTGCTCGGTAAGGATGCTGTAGTTCTCTGGTACCAATTCAGTTAGAATGGTGTTGCAGTCGGATGTTAGACAACTTTCTGTAATGAAGAGGCAGTCTATGTTGTTGTCGATGATGAAGTTGTGGATTTCTAGTCTGTGCTTTACTGCAGATCTCGTATTAATCAGGGCGCATGCTAGTTGTTGTAGTTGGATTGGTGTCTCTCTGTATTTGATGGTAGCTTGAAGGTTGGTCCTCAGTAATTTTTCTTTTCTTAGTCTTTTTTGAGTGGTGGTTAGTAGAGTTGAACCGATGTTTCTTAGCCTGTGGAGTGCGTCTGTGGTGTACTTGAGATTACACATGGTGATGCAAGAAGGTTGCCGAAGGAGGGTGATGGAGGTGATGGAGGCTGCTTACCTCCCTCCCTGTTGATCCAGAGGAAGGCGAAAAAACCTCTGACTGAGCTGACCAATTGCTACAGCAGCAGGAAAAATTCCTTCCTGACCCCCCGAGGGGCGATCGGCTCAAGGACCCTGGATCAACAGCTGTGGTACCCCGGTGGCTTACCTGTACAGGCTGGTCAGGAGGATGATGGTGGCGGGGGGTGGGGGGTAAGGGGATCTGGCTGCTACTTACCGGTTAGAGTGATGCTGCGACTGGGTTTAGGCGGAACTTAAGATGGTCTGGTCCAGTGTTTCCGGTGGTAGGCTGTGCCCACGCAGTGAAGTCAATGTAGAGGAGGGGGTGTTCCAGGAGTGGGGGCACGGGGCCCGCTGGACAGGTGTGGGTGCTGGGTGGCTGGAGCTAGGCCGCAGCCGTGGTCTGTCCCCCAAGTCTATCAGCTAGAGAGCGGGTGATTGGACGGCAGCTGCGGTGGTGCCCCGGGTGGGCTGAGGAGGAGGGGTGAGGGATGGTGATCTTTGCCTGGAGGGGGGGGCGGTCCCGGTACTAACCTGCTGGGGGGGGTCCGGGCTGAGCTCTGGGTGGAGGATCGGCCGCACTGGGGGGACCACGATGGCTGACGGGATGGATCCGAGCCACGGGTTGTCCAGATGCTCGCTCTCTGGAGGTTGCAGGTCCTGTGAAGGATAGTGGTAGGTCCTAGTACTACCTGCCTGGGGGGTCCGTGGATGAGCTCTGGGTGGAGGTGGTGATCACAGCTGAGTGGGTGGACCAAGATGGCCGACGGCCAAGGCCCGGGCCACTGTGGGAGTGCTGCGGCGGAGGGGGAGTATGGTGGTGGGGATGCTGGTGACCTGGGCTGGGGGTCCGCTGAGGCCGAGGTCCTGGTGGTGTTGCTGGGTGTCTGGCTGATCTCCGGGCGGCCGGCGGAGTGCTGTGGCCTCGGGAGGAAGGACCAAGATGGCTGCCGGCTAGGCCCGAGCCGCGGCTGTCCGGTTGTTTCTGATACCGGCGCGACTACAGGCCCGTCCGGATGGCGATGGGGGTTGGATCGCTCTGAAAGGAGGTGATCCTAGGGCCTGGTGGCCGGCCCGCTGATCCGGTTATGGGCAGAGAAGGGGCAGGACGGCCCTGGCCCGGCGCTAGGCCGAAGCCGCGGAGTTTCCTAATGGCGCTCGGCCGACCGCCGAGTGTCCTGCAGGAAGGGCCTGTACGGCTGCCAGTTGGGCCTCGGGTTCCAGATGGAAAGGCGATGGATACCTGGTGTGTAGGTGGGGGGCCCCGCAGGTTCCCCTGGGGAGTCCGGGAATAGTCCTGGGATAGCTGCAGCCGAAAGGCTGGGGCTGCTGGATGGCTGGAGCTTGCTGACTCAACGTCTGCTCTCTCCTAACAATGCTGCAACAACACTGACACTGTCCGGAGCAGGTCACATGTCAGGTGAATCACATTGAGAATCTGTGGCAAGACTTGAAAAGTTTGTGTACAAATATAGGAAATATACACTCACTGGCCACTTTATTAGGCACACCTGTTCAATTGCTGGGTAACACAAATTGCTATACAGCCAATCATATGGCAGCAACTCAATGAACTTAATGCATTTCGGGATATTGACGTGGTGAAGATGACTTGCTGAAGTTCAAACTGAGCATCAGAATGTGGAAGAAAAGGGAATTTAGGTGCCCTTGAACGTGGCATAGTTGTTGGTGCCAGATGGGCTGGTCTGAGTATTTCAAAAACTGCTGACCTACTGAGATTTTCATGCACAGCCATCTGTAGGGTTTACAGAGAATGGTCCGAAAAAGAGAAAATATCCAATGAGCGAAAGTTGTGTGGAGGAAAATGCCTTATTGATGTCAGAGGTCAGAGGAGAATGGGCAGACTGGTTTGAGATGATAGAAAAGCAACAGTGACTCAAATAACCACTTGTTACAGCCAAGGTATGCAGAATACCCTCTCTGAATGCACAACACATTGAACCTTGAAGTAGATAGACTACAGCAGCAGAAGACCACACTGGGTGCCACTCCTATCAGCTAAGAACAGGAAACTGAGGCTAAAATTTGCACAGGCTCACCAAAATTGGACAATAGAAGATTGGAAAAATGTTGCCTGGTTTGATGAGTCTTAATTTTAGCTGCCACATTCAGATGGTAGGGTCAGAATTTGGCATAAAGAACAGGAAAGCATGGATCCATCCTGCCTTGTACCAACGGTTCAGGGTGGTGGTGGTGGTGTAATGTTGTGGGGGATATTTTCTTGGCACACTTTGGGCCCCTTAGTACCAATTGAGCATCATTTAAATTTCACGGCCTACCTGAGTATTGTTGCTGACCATGTCCATCCCTTTATGACTACAGTGTACCCATCTTCTAATGGCTATTTCCAGCCTGATAATGCACCGTGTCACAAAGCTCAAATCAACTCACCACTGGTTTTTTAAACATGACAGTGAGTTCACTGTACTCCAATGGCCTCCACAGTCACCAGATCTCAATCCAATAGAAATCCGTATCATGGATGCGTAGCCGACAACTCTGAAGCAACTGCTATCATGTCAATAAGGACCAAAATCTCTGAGGCATGCCTCCAAAACCTTGTTGAATCTATGCCACAAAGAATTTCTGAAGGCAAAAGGGGATCCTATCTGGTACTAGCAAGATGTACCTAATAAAGTGGCCGGTGAGTGTATTTTATGACTAGTGATATCAAATAAATGATTTTAGATACATGTTGTGCCTCAAAAGTCCTATTAATGTTTTCTTTTTCTTTCTCCCTCTTTTTTCCCCCTTCCCTGGTTTTTCTTTATCATTGTTAATTCCTGTATCGTGCGTAATATGTTTATGTCTTATGATTATGAGCTCAATCTAGTAGCCATAATGCTATATTTTTCTCATTGGGCTGTTTCCGGAAAATACTGTATTAAGGCCACAAGATGGTGTTGACAATCATAAGAAATAAACATATTACGCACAATTTGGGAATTACAGGCATACCCCACTTTTAAGTACACAATGGGGTTTATTTACTAAAGCTGGAAAGTGTAAAATCAGGCTCACTTCTGCATAGAAACCAATGAGCTTCTAACCCCGGCTTGTTCAATTAAGCTTTGGTAATAAAACCTGGAAGCTCATTGGTTTCTATGCAGAAGTGAGCCTGATTTTGCACTTTCCAGCTTTAGTAAATAAACCCCATTGTGTACTTAAAAGTGGGGTATGCCTGTATTCATGATGGCTATGTGAGTGCTTGAGACATTTAGATAGCATTTTTTTATAAGTAGACCTCCCTCCAAAGTTCTTTTCTCACCACTAACCTCTCATGCACTGCTGACTTTTTTGACAACGTGGGTGACACAGAAAGCTGCTAAGCCCTAACAGAAAAAAATAATGTCACTTCATTGACTATGTAGTGTGTTAGGGGCTGGGTAATTCACAATGATGACTGGACACAACAGGTATTTTGACAGATTGAACAGTTCACATACTGTATATTTCAGCCGTGTTTTTAGCTTTTGCCTGAAGATATGCCATGTCAAAAGGGCATTGTGACTGACTGGCTCTAAAATTCTGTAAAATCAATATTAATGTAGGGTCATGATTTTGCATAGATTTTATAAAAATCCTGAGATGCCAACATTTTTTAGGACCAACCACAACAATGGCAGGTGTCCCTGTGAATGCCACACAAGCAACAGGTGTGCGATTGTGCGGGGTGAAGTCTAAAGACAAAAATGTAACCAAGGACTTTTAAACTCTCATAGCCTGCCCTTATGCAGGTATCAACATCTAAGATGTGCACAACTTCATTTTGGTCAGATAATGTGTGGTTTGTCCTGAAAAAACCTCCGCTCACCATAGAGATGAATTGAAGTGCACAGACTGCCACACCGGTTGTCAAAGACAGCAGGAGGGTGCAGGCTAGATGTTGGATCTTAACAGTAAGCCTTAACCATTCCAGCTATAAGAACTGTTGTTTGCTCAAATCTTGCCCTAAGTCTTACCAAACAAAGCTGCATTACAGTAACTGGAGTGTAAAGGGAGCACTGAGCTGTAAAATTGCAAGTTCGTTCTGATGATTCATTCTAGGTTTGGCTTCTTTAGTAATAATTCCCACCCTGAGTCATTGAGTCTCCACTTGTGCCTAGGTTTCCTCCAAACAATACCGCATTAAATGACATCACAGGGAGTTGCTCTAATAAAAAAAAAAAATCACAGCTAATTTACAAGGGAATAAATGCTGAGAATAAACTCTACTGGAGTCTACATGGAATTACATGCCTGGCATCAAAGAATACAATGTCTATTGTCTTCCAATACAATTCACACACTTTCATTGTGTTCAAGTAGATCTAAACTTTAACGAGAGACTGCAGAGACTGGAACCTGGGAACATCAGCCTAAATTGTGGATCTATATGCGCACTACCCCTGTAGGGGTTATAGGATCTAGGATATAGGATAAGTCACCTGCAATTATTTGTTTTAAGCACAAACTATTATCTGTTTTAAGCACGAACAAATATTCACATTTGGAACGGTTGCACATATGGTTTTGCAATTGATGCAATTTTTATCTCTGATGCAACTGGTGTGATTTTTGCTTTTGATGCATATGTTTTTTGACATATTTTTTGGAATATATTTTTTTGGTAAACAATAATAATTTCTTTTTTCTCACCACACTCAATATAGCGGTTTTGGAGCACTGTTTGCTTTTTACCAGTTAGTGGTGTCTGGACAATCTACAACATTACAGTCACTGGATATATACAGACTTTGGAGTTTTTGTTATAATATCTTTTTCTTTTTTTAATTACAAGGGTGCATTCACTATTATCACTGGTTAATTTAATTTATGTTATTTTTTTTAGTATGTTTATAGGGGTGTCATAGGAGCATCATTGCACACTCATCCCCATTAGGTGGACCCTTACATCCTTTCACCCCCACATGTGGGGTACGGTTTTATCATTATACCATTGTGACCTTATTTTTCATGCCATATAAAGAGTGACCTGTAGATCACTTTTCAGGGCACTGATGTATTTTAAGTTTATCTCTGTGTATTCACCCTTTAGTGGTTTTTAGGCTAGAGGTTTGCCCTTATCTAGGTGGACCCATATACCCCTTTTTTAGGGTGTAGACCTATTTATACCACACTGACCTAATTAGCTGTAGAGTCCTTTTGGGTTATATAAAGGGTGACCTGATAGATTGCTTTTTCTGCACATAGGTAGCGCCAACCACTCCACCTATATTTTCACTTTAAGAGCTCTCCTTTGCGAGGTTTTTAGGGGAGGCTGCAACCTTTTCATATACATATTTTTCTTTTCCTAAGTGCGGTACCTTCTATTTTTATATCTATGTTTTGAATTTGACCACCTTGAGGTTAAATATACAATATCATGAACAAATATGACTGCATACAAACAGCAGAGGATTTCAACAAATTGAAGACAGGGATTTAACGTTTGTTTTATATTTTTGTAGGTTTCAGTTTGCTCTTAAAACCCAACTTTTCCTTTTTTAACGTACCTTTTTTTTTGATTGATGTATTACTTTTTATTGCTTCTTTTTTTACATGTTCTTTTATAGGAATTATCTTCTTAAGGTGTTAAGATCAAGTCCTGGGATGACGAGATTAAAGACTAATTCCACGTTTCTGGACCATGTTACGTGTGGCCCCCATATTTAGGGTGTCATACATAACATGGTGCAAGTGGGACCCCCAACTCCAAATTCCCCATGATAGCGTGCGAAGATCTGCAAATTAATGAACTACAAGTCGCTTCTGTCACAAAGCAGACAGACATGTAGTTTTCAATGGAACACAAGTGTGCTGATCATCGCACTCGTAGTTCATTGACACTTTGTCTAGTTCTCTAAATGACGGTCCGTACCTAAGGACGGACAAGGAGCTGGAGAAAAAGACTGCAGGAGCCTGTGTATTGCACCCACAATCCACCTATTGCAGTAGCAATACATTACAGGATGATTTGCCGAAAAATTATAAATGCACATTTCTTTCTGCTGCTCATTTACTGTATGTGCATGTATTATTTTTTGTAACATGTGGACTTAGCCTTTAAAGAAATTCTGCTGGCAAAAGTAGCTGTGTAATATTTCTTTTCTATGAAATCAGAAGCTAAAGTGCTAGAACCCAATGCCTACTTCCAACCAGAGATTCAGGCACTACGAACCTCGCTGCCTTTCTGTGCCAAATTTGCACCTCTGAAAGTTGCTTCCTCTCTGCCTCCTGCAGCACTTAGATTACTTCCTACAGCTGCCCACAATGTTTAAAAATTCAGTTAGGCCAAAATCTGCATCATTGCACTGCTTAATCCCTGGGTTTACAGCTTTTGATTGCTAAGTAAGCAGTGCTGAAAGTCTCTGCTGCTGTTCTAATAGCAAGTCTCAAATACGGTTTAAAGAAGAACTCTAAGTATAACTAGAAAACACTTTAGTATGGCACTATTTACACTTACCCACAGCATTTGTATTGTATTTCCTATGGAATATGGCACCAACTGTTGTTGGATTTACTGAACTGTAGTTATCATCTATGTTTTGTACCTCTAAAGAAATACTAGATATAACCCCTTGACTACCTCTCTCCATTTCCTTCTAAATGCCCCCCCCCCTCCTCTATAGTCCCTGAACCTACCCATCTTATTTGGTGCCCTATAGGGCCACCATTCCCTAGACCTGATGCCTGCCTTCCTTAGCCTCTACCCCTCTTAACTTGAGAATAGAATTGGATGGCATTGGGCGAGATTCTATTTTTTTTCCCTCAGTGCAACTAATGGTCATCAGATGAAATGACAATGCCTCAACATTATGCCAACTTCAGTAGTGTTGTAAATTCACTTTTGTCATATTTCTATCATGACTATCAACATGTTTTGGCTTATTCTCAGCTGCACCTGAGGGACCATTATATTCTTATGCCATTGCTATTGTCCTAAATAAAGAATTATAAAAAAATAAATAAATAAAAGAAATACTGGGGACATCATCTTGCAGTACAATTCTGGAACTGATTGCTAGGTTGTAGTATAGGCAGAATTTTTTTTGTAAGGGGGGCATTCAGATGAGGACCTTGTAAGGGGGAATTCGGAATGTATTTTTGTTCAACCTTTAATAATGGCTCAAGTTAATTTGGATTTTCCTTTCTTTGTTTTACCAAAGTTATTTCTCTGTTCTGAATCACATGCTGAATACAAAATACAAAAAAAATCCAAGTAAAACATATACATTCATTTATAAAACTGATTTTATTTTGGGGGATATTTGTATAATATATATGATGTAGCTCTCATACTGAAAGATTTGGAGACCCCTGCTTTATAGCAAAGCAGGAGTAACATTTCAATAAGATGTAGTCTTTGTACTTAGTTAAAAGACAGCACATGTTACGTGGAACTAATTCCATTTCATGGATTGTAAACGGCAGATGTTATAAATCTATTGGCGTGAGCCATTAACATAGAAGCCCCTCCCCTTTCACTCCAGGCTACTACATCATTATAAATGCAGGCTGGGGCTGCAGGTGCACTGAGGACCAATTGTGCTGATTTCATCTTTATCAAGCCTCATTCAAGGCCTTTGAACAATTACTTTCCATGTGAAAAAACTACAGAGGGATAGTAAATGATACAATAATTCATCTTTGATTTGCTTCTAGCAATGCAAAGAATGTAGCTTTGAAACTTAGTATAAAGATGTTCATTTAAATAAGATCCTGCAAAGCCAGCTCATGTAGGCATAATGTAATTTCATTTGTTAAATTTACATTTCGTAAAAGGTACTGTGCCATATACTATACGTAAAGTGAACCTGTCTTTTGCTCATGCCCTCCCCACAAACTAACCTTTTTCTTTGCTCCTCCACCACTCAAATAACCTGGAGCATCACCCACATCCACAATAGTGCTGGTGCAGCTGGGGAGGATGGCAGTGAAGTTATTAGGCTGCTTTGTGGGTATGAGCAAAACATTAACTTTTATCAGTTCCAACCCAGGTAATTGCTGACATTCCACTCCTACATGTAAAAATCTGCTCTTTTTTTGCTAGAAAACTACTTAGAACTCCAAAATATAATATTTTTTAAACAGAGACCCTAGAGAATAAAATGGTGGGTGTTGCATATTTTCATGTTGCGCAATATTTGCACAGCGATTTCTCAAACACCAATTTTTTTTGGAAGAAAAACACTGTAATTATTTGAATACACAAAAACACATTAAAATACCATATTATTTTGTAAAATATAAAACATTGGACAGGCTCATGCGTGGGAGCGTCCAAGATGGCCGCATAGCCCTGGAGCTCCGCACCGCAACGGCTCTCTATCTCTAACCCCAGCCACAGCACACAGGAACGTTGTTCCCAGTGCACACAGCCACCGAAAAGGAGGGGAATATCTAGGGTCTCACCCGATGTCCTTGGGATTGGCACTAAGGGACCTCTCGCATCAGTTGAACTCAGCAAACCCACAACCTGGCCGAATCAAGATGGCGGGCACAACTGCGCAAGGCCTGGACCGGGAGGCAGAAGAGTCTATTGCTGACCAGGACACAGATCAGGACATTACACACCTCACAGGAGCACACCGCAGTGAATAACTGGCAATACTCTGCCCACTCCCCAGCATCCACTAAATCCCTGCTTGGGAAAACGATGGGAGGCCTCAATCTCACCCTGCTGAGCAATGTGTTAACGACCCCAAGCACACCAAGCATGGGGGCGCCCGGCTACTCCCTCACCCCCTTTGACTTCCCCTCCATGATGGAGGCATTCTCCAGCATGCTAGCAAAGGGCTTAGCACAAACAGTAACACAGATCACTAACTCCATACATGCTGACCTCCAGCAAATTGGAGCAAGGATAGACACAATAGAAAAGAAAACAGATCAATCGGTTGCCAAGATTAATCAAAATTCAGCCATAATTCAGGATCTACAGGATCATCTGGAGACTGCACTGTCCAAAATTGACGACCTGGAAAACAGATCAAGGCGCTATAACTTTAGCATCCGGAGCCTACCTGAGTCAGTCAAAGAGGTACACGCAGCAGTCCGTATGCTGTTAAAGGACTTAATTCCAAACATACCAGATCATCGCTTGAAGCTTGACAGAGCTAACAGAGCCCTGCAACCATTATGTTCGGATGGCCTACCATGGGACATCATTGTCAAACCCCATTTTTACGCTGTAAAAGAAGAGGTAATGAAAAGATTCCACAACGCTGACAAGATCACCATCCATGGCCATCAAATCCAGATTTTTGCGGATCTGTCTCCTTATCCTGTCCAAAAAAGGCGATCCTTGAAACCACTTCTTTAGGTGCTGACGCAAAAAGAAATTGCTTACCGATGGCCTTTCCTATTCAGGCTGAACTTTTCTCATTGCAACTAGGGATGAGCTTCGAGTTAGAGTCGAACTCATGTTCTACTCGAACATTGGCTGTTCGCCAGTTCGCTGAACAGCGAACAATTTGGGGTGTTCACGGCAAATTCGAAAGCCGCGGAACACCCTTTAAAAGTCTATGGGAGAAATCAAAAGTGCTAATTTTAAAGGCTTATATTCAAGTTATTGTCATAAAAAGTGTTTGGGGACCTGGGTCCTGCCCCAGGGGACATGGATCAATGCAAAAAAAAGTTTTAAAAACGGCCGTTTTTTCAGGAGCAGTGATTTTAATAATGCTTAAAATGAAACAATAAACCTGTAATATCCCTTTAAATTTCGTACCTGGGGGGTGTCTATAGTATGCCTGTAAAGGGGCGCATGTTTCCCGTGTTTACAACAGTCTGACAGCAAAATGACATTTCAAAGGAAAAAAAGTAATTTAAAACTACTCGAGGCTATTAATGAATTGCCGGTCCGACAATACACATAAAAGTTAATTGATAAAAACGGCATGGGAATTCCCCACAGGGGAACCCCGAACCAAAATTTAAAAAAAAATGACGTGGGGGGTCCCCCTAAATTCCATACCATGCCCTTCAGGTCTGGTATGGATTTTAAGGGGAACCCCACGCCAAAATTTTTAAAAAAATGGCGTGGGGTCTCCCCAAAAATCCATACCAGACCCTTATCCGAGCACGCAACCTGGCAGGCCGCAGGAAAAGAGGGGGGACGAGAGAGCGCTCCCCCCCTCCTGAACCGTACCAGGCCACATGCCCTCAACATTGGGAGGGTGCTTTGGGGTAGCCCCCCAAAACACCCTGTCCCTATGTTGATGGGGACAAGGGCCTCATGCCCACAACCCTTGCCGGGTGGTTGTGGGGGTCTGCGGGCGGGGGGGCTTATCAGAATCTGGAAGCCCCCTTTAACAAGGGGACCCCAGATCCCGGCCCTCCCCCTGTGTGAAATGGTAAGGGGGTACCCCTACCATTTCACAAAAAAAGTGTCAAAAATGTTAAAAATGACAAGAGACAGTTTTTGACAATTCCTTTATTTAAATGCTTCTTCTTTCTTCTATCTTCTTTCTTCTATCTTCCTTCGGTTTCTTCCTTCATCTTCATCTTCTTCTGGTTCTTCCCCTGGTGTTCTTGTCCGGCATCTTCCTCCGCGGCGCCGGTGTCTTCTTCCCTTCGTCTTCTGGGCCGCTCCGCATCCAGCATGATGGGAGACTCCCGCTGTGTGACGCTTCTCCTCTTCTGATGGTTCTTAAATAACGGAGGGAGGGGCTACCCGGTGACGCACGGTGACTACCCTGTCCACCCCCCTCTGACGTCACAGGGAATGCCACAGGGAAGTCCCTGTGTGTCAGAGGGGGGCAGGGTCACCGGGTGGCCCCACCCTCCGTTATTTAAGGACCGTCAGAAGAGGAGAAGCGTCACACAGCGGGAGCCTCCCATCATGTTGGATTCGGAGCGGCCCAGAAGACGAAGGGAAGAAGACGCGGGCACCGCGGAGGAAGATGCCAGACAAGAACACCGGAGGAAGAACCAGAAGAACCAGAAGAAGATGAAGATGAAGGAAGAAACCGAAGGAAGATAGAAGAAAGAAGATAGAAGAAAGAAGAAGCATTTAAATAAAGGAATTGTCAAAAACTGTCTCTTGTCATTTTTAACATTTTTGACACTTTTTTTGTGAAATGGTAGGGGTACTTTTGTACCCCCTTACCATTTCACACAGGGGGAGGGCCGGGATCTGGGGGTCCCCTTGTTAAAGGGGGCTTCCAGATTCCGATAAGCCCCCCCGCCCGCAGACCCCCACAACCACCGGGCAAGGGTTGTGGGGATGAGGCCCTTATCCCCATCAACATGGGGACAAGGTGTTTTGGGGGCTACCCCAAAGCACCCTCCCAATGTTGAGGGCATGTGGCCTAGTACGGTTTAGGTGGGGGGGCGCTCTCTCGTTTCCTGCGGCCTGCCAGGTTGCGTGCTCGGATAAGGATTTTTGGGGGGGTCTGGTATAGATTTTGAGGGGGACACCACGCCATTTTTTTTTTTTAATTTTGGCCGGAGTTCCCCTTAATAACCATACCAGACCTGAAGGGCCTGGTATGGAATTTAGGGGGACCCCCACGTAATTTTTTTTTTTTAATTTTGGTTCGGGGTTCCCCTGTGGGGAATTCCCATGCCGTGTTTATCAATGAACTTTTATGTGTATTGTCGGACCGGCAATTCATTAATAGCCGCGAGTAGTTTTAAATTACTTTTTTCCTTTGAAATGTCATTTTGCTGTCAGACTGTTCTAAACACAGGAAACATGCGCCCCTGTACAGGCATACTATAGACACCCCCCAGGTACGAAATTTAAAGGGATATTACACTTTTATTGTTTCGCTTTAAGCATTATTAAAATCACTGCTCCCGAAAATACGGCCGTTTTTAAAACTTTTTTTTGCATTGATCCATGTCCCCTGGGGCAGGACCCGGGTCCCCAAACACTTTTTATGACAATAACTTGCATATAAGCTTTTAAAATTAGCACTTTTGATTATTCATGTTCGTGTCCCATAGACTTTAACGGTGTTCACGTGTTCGAACAAATTTTTTGCCTGTTCGCGTGTTCTGGTGTGAACCGAACAGGGGGGTGTTCGGCTCATCCCTAATTGCAACAAGCCTTTTAGTTTCTCTTCATTCACAGAGGGTGAACGTTTGCTTCTACACCTGGGACTGATCACACAAGAAACCCCACTCCCATCTACCTTCAGAGGAAACTCATCTGCGAAAAGGCCATTCCCACGAGTCCTCTCAGCCCGGTCTGGCAGCAACAGCAGTCGAAGAAATCAAGGGAATCTCACCCTACCCTAGGATGTGGACAAAGACGTCCAGTTTTCATCTTCAGGAACTGAATTTTAGAGAGTAACCTCTCCTTTACACTGAATTGACACTCCACTTTAAGCACAGGTGGAATTTTAGGACCCCGGACTAAGCTCCCAGGAGAGTAAGTTAGTTATGAACACGAGTTCATACCCAGCTATTGAGTTTTTGAACTTTAAGAACTTCCAGTTGTACCAAATTGAGCTGGGAAGCCTGCTTTACTCAGTCTTACTTGGCTCTACCTGATGCCTTAGTATATACAAGCCTTTCAGTTATGCAGCAACAGGGACTCTTGCCCTTATGACAAGAGGCCTAACTTTAAAGAGCACAGTTTAAAGTTCTATTGCTAGTGTCCAGGGTGACGCGTGTAGTTGCCCTATCTCTACCTACCCTGTGGGAACATATCTCTGCCTTGGGTGGTCGGGCATGGGGTTGTGGAGCAGAGGGCGTTTAGCACATGGGCCACATCATTACATTACGGCTGGGGCCAGGTTTCTGGGTTTTTTTTAGCGTTTTAGGCTGGGTAGCCATTGCGCGTGCAACGCGCCTCCACCAGACGTTGAGGAATCCATGTTACTCCCTCAGGGTCAGACTGACATTTCCCGTTTAGGGGGATATCACTCTTTTTCTGGTTTGGGCCAGGAAGTAAAGTCCTTTCCTGACCCTTTCTATTTTGTCTTTCCTTTGCTTTCTCTCCCAGTGCTCTTTTGTCTACGGAGCTTCCAGGAACTTCATAGTCACCGATCCCCAGGCACAGGGTTCTAAAGGAACCAAAGTGTTATCACTCCCATGGTTGTCTGCATAAGGTGAGCTATTTCTTTCTCCAGAGCTACTTCCCTCTGATTCATGGCTAATCCCACAATTGACAGGGTTACGCTACAGGTAGTCTACCACAATGTACAAGGGATTAATTCCCCAGTAAAAAGAAGAAAGTTATTCCACTTATATCACAGGAAACCCACTTATCTACCTCTTACAGTCCTTCATTTATCCACCAAAGCTACCCACAATTCTTTTTAGCTAATGCTGAGAACAAGGCTAGAGGAGTAGCAATATGCTTTTCCAAACTTTTACATTTCTCCCCCTCTAATATTATCCAATACCTGGAGGGACGATTTCTACTGGTGGAGAATCTATAGATAGAGGGATCTATACCATCATCTCTTACTACGCCCCTAATAAGGGTCAGGGGAGATTCTTTGAAACACTGATGAAAACCCTAATGCCACACTGTTGGGGTACGGTGGTTATGGGGGGAGACTCGAACATACCTTTGGATCCCTCTCTGGACAAATCTCCTAGAGGAATCCTGAAAACAAAGCAACCTCTCAAACAGAGCTTAAAAATAGCACAGTTTCTAAACTCATACAATTTGATAGATATCTGGAGGGAACTGAACCCACATGTCAGGGATTACATACACTACTCAGCCCCACACTGTACATACTCGAGGAAAGACCATATCTTCCTACAATCAGCTGTGACCCCTCTAGAGATCTCTTCCAAAATCCATGACATGTCCTTGTCTGATCATTCCATGTATCCCTGCTATTTCAGCGTGCTCTTGGGGTCAAGGGAATGTCCAAATGGCGACTAAACAAGGTCATTCTCAGCAATGCGATACACTGCATGTTATTAGACAAAGCCCAGGAAGAGTACTTTACAGATAATGATAAGAATTCGGTCTCACACATCACAGTTTGGGCAGCCCACAAAACAGTAATCGGGGGAAAGTAATACAGTTATCTTCTCAAATAAAACGCAAATGCATTTTATCTACAAGGTATTTTCCTCCACACAACTTCCGATCACTGGATATTTTCTCTTTTTCGAACATTCTCTGTAAACCCTAGAGATGGTTGTGCATGAAAATATCAGTAGATCAGCAGTTTTTGAAATACTCAGACCAGACCGTCTGGCACCAACAACTATGCCGCGTTCAAAGTAACTTAAATCTCTGTTTTTCCCCATTCTGATGCTCTTTTTGAACTTCAGCAATGTGTCTTCACCATGTCTAGATGCCTAAATGCATTGAGTGTCTGCAATGTGATTGGTTGATTCGCAATTTGTGTTACCAAGCAATTGAGGAGGTGTACCTAATCAAGTGGTCAGGGAGTGTATATATTTTTGCATAAAGAAGTAATGACCTTTAATAGATGAATTTTATAATCACGGTTTTGCGCTGTGGTTAATTGCTTTATGATTTTTAAGTTTGATATTCCTTGGGCAGTGGCAACAGGAGCACTAGTAGAAGTAGGTTTATTTTGTCATAGCGTGAGTTTTTTCTTGATTCTCCTTCTTTGTGATTTCTCATCACCAGCCACCAGTAGATTTCACTGGTATCACTGGTTATAGTATGAAATTTCACAAACAAAACAAAGTTATGAATTCTTATATTTACTTCAGCCAATCCAGTAGGAGGTTTATGCCACTGGTGTATGCTGGGCGAGATTTGGGACAGGCCATGTGCTCACTCTATTTCCTTGGGCTGAGGCCTAGGGAGGTGTTACTGAATGGAGCTCTGCTGTTAGGCCCAATAGCCTGTTTTGGGGCCTAATGTGTGATTAAGTGGTCCTGAAGCTGTCCTGCCTGGACTGGAGGAAGCTATGTCAACGAGAAGACCCAGGGGAGGCCCCTTGCTGGAGAGATCCAGGAAAAAGCTTAGTCTTTCAGAGGGACCTGGTGACTCACTTGGAAGACACACTGAAAATGGAAAAGTGCTAACAGTGTCCCCATGTCTGCTTAAAGGTTCTGACACTATGTAGCTGGACATTTATCTGGAACTGGAAAGTCTTTTAGTGATCTTTGGCATCTGGTACTCCTAAACATCACCTCGTTAAAGAGGAGGTCCAGCCCCCCACCAAAAAATTAGAAGTCAGCAGCTACAAATACTGACTTTTATTATTAGGACACTTACCTGTCCAGGGATCCCGCAATGTCAGCACCCATTTTCCAATCGCCTCATGGGTGCTGCCACTACCATTCATTGTAGGGTAACCCAGCAGTGAAGCCTTGCAGCTTCACAGTTGGTTCCCTATTGTGCATGCTGTGCTTTCTGAATGGCCCGGTGGCAGGGGAAGGAGGAGGGGGGCCGAACTTCCGAGGGACCTCACCGTGGCAAGGTCTCCTGGAAGTGGGGACGGGTACCTGTCAAAAACGGGTACCTGATCCCCCCCCTGAAAGGTACCAAATGTGGAAGCAAAAAAGTGGAGCTTCCCCTTTTGGGTGGAGCACCGTTTTAACTGTTTTGTAATAAAACTTAAAAAAGACAAAAGAGACTGGCGCCCAATATCTCTTTTCAGTTCCCCACTTTTAACCAAGGACTTAGCCCTGGGGGGAAATGCTAGCCCACTCCTGCCTCTTGAAGTGCTATCCTACCTTGAGTGTCAGAGGGGTGCTACATATTGAGGGCCCATTTAAATCTATACATCTATATACCTATACAGCGCTAGGTGCTAGGTGACAGGTGCTTTGGTATACTCCAACTTGGGCTTCGGTGTGTGTTGACATGCACATTAATGGCCATTTTCAGTGCTTTTTTGGATTTAGATTTTGAAGTTGATGGGGTTAACAGCCATTGACCAAGGCCTATTATCTGTTGCCAGCGCACCAAAACACATGAAAAGATATGTTCTATGCATTTTGATGTCATGTCACTGACTTCTACGGATATTCTAACACACTAAAACTCAGAAAAAAATAGGGGATCATGTATTTTTAACAATGCACTGCATTGCAGCACAGAAAATAAATGATCTTTATTATTGGGAACCACAACACATGGTTGTAAGCGTGTCGAAACGCGCGTGCTAGAATTCAGCAGTCTAATGCCCTGTACACACAAACGGAAATGCCGCCAGCAAAACTCAGATGAGAGGTTTTGGTCGGAAAATGCGACCGTGTATATGCTCCATCTGACTTTTGCTTGCCGAATTCAAGCCAGCAAAAGATTGAGAGCAGGTTCTCTATTTTTCTTTCGGAAAAAGTTCCTATCCGAAAATGCGATTGTCTTTATGCAATTCCGACGCGCAAAAAATCATGCATGCTCAAAATCAAGTACTAGACGGAAGCGATTGGTCTGGTAAAACTAGCGTTCCTAATGGAGATAGCACATTTGTCACGCTGCAAATTTTTGGATCTTTTAATGCAGCGCATTTTTTTGTTCTTTATAATGCTACAATAATGAAGTTGTTTTGCTGTTGATATTCACACAGAGTTCTCACAAACTGATTTCTTTATTATTTCTCGTGATCTCATGAATAATCTTTTTTTGTTTTTAAAGCCAGATCTCCATATCAATGTTTTGAATTATTTTTTATGGTCGTCTTTTTTTATTTTTAATCAAGAGCTCCTGTTTTTGGGATTATTTTTAAATTAGTTTCTAGTGATCTCCATAATTTTTTTTTTTGGTGTGTCAAGTTTCCACAACATTATTATCTTGTATTTTTATAAAGCTCAAGGAGGTTGGTTTATGTAGGTGTCCCTTGTTAATTTGACATTGTATTTTTGAAATGTACTTGCCTACTTTTGAAGAAAAACACATAGGAAAGTATTTTCATATAAAAAAAAAATCTCCATTTATTCTGGCTCATAATAACAAAATAAAGAGGAAGGCAACGCTGGAAAAAACTGCTTGAATTTGCGAAGCCTTTGGCCCCCAGGGCAGACATCAACTCTTTGTAAATTAAAATTGGTAGCCTGAGAAGTCCATATAATAGGGAGCACAATCTGGTCCAGGACTCCCAGAGATTAGGAACAGCAGCAGATGACATATATGTCCCCAGGCTGTGGTACTACAACAGGCTGCGTCTTCTGTCAGACCAGACTGAACCCAGGCCATCACTTTCTTGTCTTCCCTGCAGCCTTCCCTCCACACTTCCCTGCAGCCTTCCCTGCAGCCTTCCTTGGAGGCTGTGGCTCTGGAGGTAGACTCATGGCAGGAGGAAGAGGAGGAGGAGGAGGATGGGCGAGCACACATAAGTGCATGTTTTCACTAATTTGGCCCCTAAACCCCTTCCGAAGGGTGTGAAAAATTAGATTCTCACACATGAAGCGTTGGCCCTCCTCCATTTTCTGCAATTTGGCAGCTACATAGCAGCCATAGGCCTCTTCAGCATCGGGGGGGTGTTTTCAGGGCCGCATTAGCCTTCTTAATGGGGCCCAGTGCTGCCTCCTCCACGTTACTCCCCTTCCTGGCCCTTTTTGTTGTAAGGTGGAGGGGAGGCACCTGGGATTGGATGAGGCTACAGGGCCCCGCCACCTCCTGCCTGACACTTACCCCTGCCTCCTCCTGACTGACACTTACCCCTCCTCCGGTGTGCCACATTTCAGAGCCTCGTCCTGGCTGAGGTCTTCCTGTGTATGAAAAAGGGACATGGTTGTAGTTTTTGGTTCATCAATCACACACAATTTTCAGCTCATGACTGTTGCAAATTGAATGTTAATAAATAGAAAAGACTATCATTCTGAGCCCAGCATTTTTCATTCTTGTCACAATCATTTTTGGCCCCTACTGTCTATTGATATATAAAACACTTTTTGTTAAATCATTCATTTGTTATCAATAATAACATCTAGTTAACAACAATAATTTTCGGACAATAAATATGTTAAAAAAAACTATACCTGGCTCCAGCTGGGCTCCTCCACTTCTTCCAGGATGGAAGGCCCAGGTTGGTCCTCGGAAGCCTCAGCTGGGGTTGAGGGAAGGCTGGATGGAAGTGTAGAAAGTGATTCCCTGGCTTCCATCTGGTCTTCCAGAAACTGCATCCTGTTGTAGCACCACAGACTGGGTACATACACATCCTCTGCTGCTGGTCCTGATCTCATGGAAGCGTGGACCTTATTAACCACTTCAGCCCCGGAAGGATTTACCCCCTTCCTGACCAGAGCACTTTTTACAATTTGGCACTGCATCGCTTTAACTGCTAATTGCGCGGTCATGCAATGCTGTACCCAAATGAAATTTATGTCCTTTTCTTCCCATAAATAGAGCTTTCTTTTGATGTTATTTGATCACCTCTGCGGTTTTCATTTTTTGCGCTATAAACGTAAAAAGACCGAAAATTTTGAAAAAAAAATGACATTTTCTACTTTTTGTTATAAAAAAAATCCAATAAACCCAATTTTAGTCATACATTTAGGCCAAAATGTATTCGGCCACATGTCTTTGGTAAAAAAAATGTCAATAAGTATATTTATTGGTTTGCGCAAAAGTTATAGCGTCTACAAACTAGGGTACATTTTCTGGAATTTACACAGCTTTTAGTTTATGACTGCCTATGTAATTTCTTGAGGTGCTAAAATAGCAGGGCAGCACAACCCCCCAAAATGACCCCATTTTGGAAAGTAGATACCCCAAGGAAATGGCTAAGAGGCATGTTGAGCCCATTGAATATTAATTTTTTTTGTCCCAAGTGATTGAATAATGACAAAAAAAAAAAAAATTATAAAAAGTTGTCACTAAATGATATATTGCTCACACAGGCCATGGGCATATGTGGAATTGAACCCCAAAATACATTCAGCTACTTCTCCTTAGTACGGGGATACCACATGTGTGGGACTTTTTGGGAGCCTAGCTGCGTACGGGGCCCCGAAAACCAATCACCGCCTTCAGGATTTCTAAGGGGCATAAATTTTTGATTTCACTCCTCACTACCTATCACAGTTTTGAAGGCCATAAAATGCCCAGATGGCACAAAACCCCCCCAAATGACCCCATTTTGGAACGTAGACACCCCAAGCTATTTGCTGAGAGGCATGTTGAGTCCATGGAATATTTTATATTTTGACACAAGTTGCAGGAACGTGACACATTTTTTTTTTTTGCACAAAGTTGTCACTAAATGATATATTGCTCACACAGGCCATGGGCATATGTGGAATTGCACCCCAAAATACATTTAGCTGCTTCTCCCAAATATGGAGATACCACATGTGTGGGACTTTTTGGGAGCCTAACCGCGTACGGGGCCCTGAAAACCAATCACCGCCTTCAGGATTTCTAAGGATGTAAATTTTTGATTTCACTCTTCACTGCCTATCACAGTTTCGGATACCATGGAATGCCCAGGTGGCACAAACCCCCCCCCCCCCCCAAATGACCCCATTTTGGAAAGTAGACACCCCAAGCTATTTGCTGAGAGGCATGGTGAGTATTTTGCAGCTCTTATTTGTTTTTGAAAATGAAGACAGACAAGAAAAAAAATTTTTTTTTTCTTTTTTCAATTTTCAAAACGTGAGGTCTGCAAAATACTCACTATACCTCTCAGCAAATAGCTTGGGGTGTCTACTTTCCAAAATAGGGTCATTTGGGTGGGGTTTATGCCACCTGGGCATTCCATGGCCTCCGAAACTGTGATAGACAAGTGAAGAGTGAAATCAAAAATGTACACCCTTAGAAAGCCTGAAGGCGGTGCTTGGTTTTCGGGGTCCCGCACGCGGATAGGCTCCCAAAAAGTCTCACACATGTGGTATCCCCGTACTCAGGAGAAGCAACAGAATGTATTTTGGGGTGTAATTTCACATATCCCCATGGCATGTTTGAGCAATATATCATTTAGTGACAACTTTGTGCAAAAAAAAAATTTGTCTTTTTCCCGCAACTTGTGTCACAATATAAAATATTCCATAGACTCGGCATGCCTCTCAGCAAATAGCTTGGGGTGTCTACTTTCCAAAATGGGGTCATTTGGGGGGGGTTTGAACTGTCCTGGCATTTTATGCACAACATTTAGAAGCTTATGTCACACATCACCCACTCTTCTAACCACTTAAAGACAAAGCCCTTTCTGACACTTTTTGTTTACATGAAAAAATTATTTTTTTTTTGCAAGAAAATTACTTTGAACCCCCATTATATATTTTTTTAAAGCAAATGCCCTACAGATTAAAATGGTGGGTGTTTCATTTTTTTTTTTCACAGAGTATTTGCGCAGCGATTTTTCAAACGCATTTTTTGGGGAAAAAACACACTTTTTTAAATTTTAATGCACTAAAACACACTATATTGCCCAAATGTTTGATGAAATAAAAAAGATGATCTTAGGCCGAGTACATGGATACCAAACATGACATGCTTTAAAATTGCGCACAAACGTGCAGTGGCAATAAAATAAATACATTTTTAAAAGCCTTTAAAAGCCTTTACAGGTTACCACTTTAGATTTACAGAGGAGGTCTACTGCTAAAATTACTACCCTCGATCTGACCTTCGCGGTGATACCTCACATGCATGGTGCAATTGCTGTTTACATTTGACGCTAGACCGACGCTTTCTTTTTTTTTTTTTTTTTTCCTTTATTATTTTTTTGCTTTTTAATCTTATTTTTAAACTGTTCCTTTCATTTTTTTTTTTTAATCATTTTTATTGTTATCCCAGGGAATGTAAATATCCCCTATGATAGCAATAGGTAGTGACAGCTACTCTTTTTTGAAAAAATTGGGGTCTATTAGACCCTAGATCTCTCTTCTGCCCTCAAAGCATCTGACCACACCAAGATCGGTGTGATAAAATGCTTTCCCAATTTCCCAATGGCGCTGTTTACATCCGGCGAAATCTAAGTCATGAAATGCTCGTAGCTTCCGGTTTCTTAGGCCATAGAGATGTTTGGAGCCACTCTGGTCTCTGCTCAGCTCTATGGTCAGCTGGCTGAATCACCGGCTGCATTCTCAGGTTCCCTGTTGAGACAGGAGAGCCAGAGAAAAACACGGATGACGGTGGGGGGGGCATTCCCTCCCACTGCTTGTAAAAGCAGTCTAGAGGCTAATTAGCTGCCAGGATTGCTTTTACATGAAAGCTGACCGCTGGCTGAAAAGAATGATACCAAGATGATACCTAAACCTGCAGGCATCATTCTGGTATAACCACTCAAAGTCGTGAATTGCGTACCTGAAGACAAAAAAATGGTTAACAATAAAACACAGTAAACAGTAAAGTATAAAAAATTGCATACCTGAAAAGCAAACATGATAAAACATAATAACAATAAAACATTGCAGAATAGAGTACAGTAAAAAAGAGCAGAACAATAGAGAGAGAATAGAGAGAGAGAGAACAATGAAACGACAACTATTTTTTTTTATTCTATATATTTTTTTGTGGGGTTTTTTTTTTACACTTTTTTTTGTAACTTTAACTTTTATAACTGTAACCGGTTCCAGGTTCGGGTCTCTCAAAATGCGATGACATCTTGGGAGACCCTGTGAAAGTGTGGCCTAGTTTGTGCAATGCTGTACCCTACGCTAATACGCTAAAACTAGTGCATGGTAGCGTTCAAAACATTCACCAATGCAAACACCAGGATTGCCAGTACAGGAGGGAAAATAATAGTGGGTGTCATGCCTATATCCGCGCTTGCTGCAGACACGACATCTTTTTTGGGGGGGTTCGTTGGGTAGGGATATTCGGGAGGACATAAAAATGCCTCTCATGCAGCCGACTGCATTTGGTTGGGGATGTGAATGGGGGAAGTATGGGCGCTGCAGAAGTGGTGGGTTCCCAATTAGGATTGGCGAATGCAACAGAAAGGGCACTATGGACACGACGGACCTGTGTTTGTCTTCTTCTTGGTGGCAGCGGGACACTACTTGTGCTTGCCACCTCACCAGCCTCAACTGCACTTATGGGACTCGCCACGTCACCAAGTGTTACTGCAATGCTGGTTTGACTACGACCATGTACTAGGCCGCTGGTGCTTGCCACTTCACCAAAACGCTACCAAAAAAACAGCGATCGCAGGGATCAGGCCTGACTCTGCGAACGCTGCAGTTATGCGTTTAGTGTTTTGTAAGTGACAGTGATCGCTCGATACTGCACTTGGGTGGGCTGGGCTGGGCCGGGCGGAGGGGCAGAATGCAGGTGTTAGTAGGTATCTGGGCTGATCCCGCTAACACTGCATTTTTGGGAACCCTAAACTGCTGGGGACGCTAGTATAGATCTAATCGGATCAGATATTGATCTGTTCAGATACTATACCACTAAAGGAGGTGTACGGTGTGTGCGTGGGTGTTAGTGGTACTGGCGCTAATCTGACGCTGCTTGGAGCAACGCATATCACGGCCGGGCAATCAGGGGGCTAAACCTTTATTCGGTAATAAACGGCGGTTGCCCTGACACTATAAAAAATAAACTAACTAACCAGCGTCACCCGTAACAGTTGTACGGTGATCAGTGGTGAAAGGGTTAACTAGGGGGCAATCAAGGGGTTAAAACATTATTAGGTAGTATATGGGGGTCCCTGATGCTATAAAATACTGACGGTGAACCTAAATATTTACCTCCCTAACTAGCGTCACCTGTGACACTAATACAGCGATCAGAAAAATGATTGCTTAGCGACACTGGCGACGGGGGGGTGATCAAGGGGTTAAAACTTTATTAGGGGGGGTTAGCGAGGTACCCTAGACCTAACGGGGGCTACCACTAAATGCCCTACCACACTAACTGTCACAAACTGACACCATGCAGTAATCAGAAAAAAAAAACTGCTTGGTGTCAGTGTCACGGGGGGGAGGGGTGATTGGGGGGTGATCGGGGGAGTGATCGGGGGTATAAAGTGTGCCTGGCATGTTCTACTGAGTGTGTTGTGTTGGTGCACTCACATTCCAGTCTTCTCTCCTCGGCGCCGGAACGGAAAATACCGACCTGAGGAGAGATGACATCATTTCCTTTGCTGCTGTTTAGCATACAGCAGCAGAGGAATGATTCTGATTGGCTGGGAGCGATCGCGAGGGGGGGGCCACAAATGGATGGCCTCCCCCTCATCTCTCATCGCTCCCAGACCAAAGCCGACCGCTTCGGGCACCGGGGGGGGTGCGATCAGACTGCCCCACCCGCGGCAGGCAGATCACGTACAGGTACGTTATTCTGCCTGCCCGTGCCATTCTGCTGATGTACATCGGCGTGAGGCGGTCGGCAAGTTGTTAAGCTCCTTCCTATACGTGCTTCTCAAGCTACCAATTTTCTTCTCCACAAACTCGATGTCTGTGTCGGGGACCTGCGTCTTCACAAATTGCAGCAGTTTCTCCAGCGATGCCATCCTAGCTGGTTTATTGCTATATAAGGGGTTTTCAACCTCCCACAAATTTCTCATATCCCTGTATCTGTCTATGAACTGGCCCATGAATTCAGGGTCTTTGAATTGTTTCATATTTGATGCAAGACAAAACACAAGACAAAAACATTAATATCAGGCTAAACTCTCCTAATCTTATCCCAATATAGGCCTCAATCTAGAATCAGTATAGAGTAGAGACAAAGGCTATGTTAGCCTATAGGGGGATAGGGGAAAAACGAAGGGAAATATTCCTTTTTCCCCAGGGACTTTTAAGGTGCTTCTTAACTCAACAATTTAGACAATAAATTCCGTACCAATTATAAAAAATTGTTATTTTTATTTGATAAAGATTAAAAACATCTGTGCCTCACATGGAAAGAATGAGACATAATTCTAAAAATGCTTAAACATAAACAATTTCGCTTAAATTCATTCACTTTATACAGTGCTACATAAAGCAACTACTTAAAGGTGCCATGACAATCTGCCACTTGCTCTCGACATGTTTCGCTCAAATGTGAGCTTCTTCAGGAGTGTTTAAAGGCAATGATTGTAGTAAACTCTGAATAATGAGAAAATAAGCAGTAATCAATACATCAATAGTTTAAATGTGTACATAATGTAAACCAACGCTATTGGATATTGGTTATTAGAATAGTACAGAGTGTTACAGTATGTATACATAGATTTGAAAAACAAAACAATCCAAACAGTTGTATATGAAAAAGATTTAAGTTTGCATATCTTACCAAGCTGTAGTACACCCGTGTAGCATAAATGCCCGCATAGAATAGAGCTGCTGCCAGCTTAAAAATGGGGGGTTCTCATAAGGGTGGGACCTCACTGTCATAGAATGACCACAGGGGAATATAAAGTATTTGAAGGGGCCCTTTAAAGAATACAGATAGAATATATATTAGATGAGGGATCGCATCAGATATCACTTTGATACCAACCATCTTTACTATTAAGGAATGTGTTACCTTCAGTGGAACCAACATGTAAATCCTGACATAGAACAAGAGAGTCTCACAGCCAGTGCAAATACTATAAATGATGATAAGCACCAAGTTCTGATGACCTAATCCCTGGTGAAAGCACAATTGAATTGTCCTAAGGGAGCGTTTCCCATTGCAGCAGTTTTCTGAATAGAGAGAAAAAAAAAGGGGTATAATAAAGGGACCATTAGAAATCAAAGAGCGCAGCAGCACACTAAATGGTGACAAGGCTGCAACAAAGCAACTTACTTTGGAGATATAAACACGGCACGTGGGCTTGAGGGGGCTTAGCGCATCCTCTGTAGATAAGCACCGATATCAGAGCTGTGAGCGGTGTATAACCGCCTTTATATACCCCCATCCCGGCGGCGTCTGATTTCACCGCCGGGATGCGGACGTTAATTGAGATTGCCTGCGTCATGACGTAGGAGGGCGCAGCGGCGTCGTTCTGATGCCAGCGGCGTCCATAGGATCGTAGTGCGCATGTCTGAATGGTTTTAGAGCCTGTAAAGTATGCAAGCGCCACCGGCGCCATCTTGGGTAGGGGAAAGAATAAGGGAAAGGCGAATATTTTAGCCTTAAAATAAAGAAAATTATATATATCAGTCCCAGGTTGGTGTTAATGTTCTAGAGCTTTAAAGGGGATGATTCCTAAAGAATTATTAAAGGCTCCTAAAAAGTAGTTGTCTAATCTAAAGACCTAATCCTACCATGACCAGACTCAATTGTATGGGGCCGCCATCGTGGGGGTGATTGGTTCTTCATCCCCACCGGTGGGTGCCCCGGGCGTCCGTGTGGTCTAGATTGACAGGGATGGCCCCAACCAGAGAATCTTTTAGAGAATTTTTATTCTTGTTCAAACCAGTAAAGTGAAAATGGGAGCAAAAATATATTAATGACTACAGCCTGTAAGATAGGCAACCCATCCAGTGGAAATATGATGATATCAACACAACAATACAATATACATGGTCATCTTACATCTATTAATATCCGTTTTATACCACAAACAAATGCAGATAATACCAGCTCAATTTAGAGTTGGAAGTATGGGATATGATGAATGACCTAGAGAAAGAAAAGAGGAAGAAGAAAAAAGGAGGGGGAGGAGAGGAAGAAGGGGAGGGAAGGGGGGGGGGGAAAGAGGGGGGAGGGGGAGGAAAAGGGGGGGGGGGGAAGAAAAGGGGAACAGAGGGAAGGCTGATAATGCCACAGTTTTTAGAGGAAGGGCTTGAAACTGAACGCATCGTTCATGCCCGGATATTTGAGGGCCGATAACTCGTGTATCCAGCGCGTCTCCTTTTGAAGGAGGAGCCTATCATAGTCTCCTCCTCTATCTCCAGGAGAAATATGTTCCAGCGCAAAAAAATGTAGGCAATTAGTGTCAAAATTGTGATGTAGGCCTACATGGCGACTGATCGGAGTCTCCATTCTTTTTTTCTGTATCAGGGAGACATGATCCCTGATACGACAGAAGAAGGGTCTTTTAGTTTTACCAATATAGAACATCTTACACTCGCATAACATAATGTACACGATGCCAATAGATTGACAGGTTATTGCAAATCTTGGTTTGTATAGATGCCCATTGGGCAGTAGAAGATTTCGGGTCGCCAAAATATACCTACAATAAGAACAATGATGGCACGGTCTACTGCCTCTATCAGTTTCTTTAATTTTAATAGTGTGGCTTTCATAATGACTGTGTACCAACGAGTCCCTCAGGGATCGACATCGTCTGAACGTGATCTCCGGATATGGGTTTAAATGTTTGGCCACTTTTTCGTCCCCCATCAGCAAATACCAATACTTGCTGAGAATTTCACGTGTTTGTTTATGTTGACTCGAGTAAGTAGTGATGAGTCTGACTCCAGGATTTGCTTTTTTAGGTCTGCTATTGTGTAAAAGAGAAGCTCTATTTTGATTCTTAGCTCTGAGATATGCTTTTTTAAGGCATTTATTACTATATCCTCGGTTAAGGAAGCGCAAACGTAAGCATTTGGCCTCCTTTTCGAAGTCAGATTCATCACTACAATTACGTTTAGCTCGCAGATATTGCCCATAGGGCACACTAGTGATAAGGGGGACAGGGTGGGAACTGGTGGCATGCAGCAGAGAATTTGCTGCAGAGGATTTGCGGTATAGGGTCGTTCTGATGCTGCCATCTGATTTCAATATGATTTGAGTATCCAAAAAGGTCAGAGTAGATTGACTAAATTCAACCGTAAACTTAAGGTTGAACCTATTGATTTTTAAACTTTCCAAAAAGGACAAGAGAAGATCTTGGGGGCCCACCCATATAAAAAAAACATCATCAATAAACCTCCTCCATAGGGGGATTTGATCCATATATTGCTGCATGTCATCACTGGAGAATAGTTCCCGTTCCCACCCCCCCAGATACAGGTTGGCATAGGAGGGGGCACACTTGGTCCCCATAGCCACCCCCTGTATCTGGAGGTAGTGGGATCCCCCAAATAGGAAGATATTGTTGGAAAGAATAAACATCAATAGGTTCAAAATGAACCCATTGTATTGAGAGGATGTCTCATGGTTTTGAGAAATGAAATTTTTGACAACCTCCACCCCCTGCTGATGGGGGATGGAGTTGTATAAGGCCTCCACGTCAAGGGCTACCAGCCACGCGCCCGGGGGAAGAGAAATCCCATCAAGGGCGCGTAGCAGGTCATTGGTGTCCTGAAGATAGGACACCAAGCCCTCGACGTGGGGCCTAAGAAAGTCATCAATCAGTTGACTGGCTGTCTCGGTGAGACTGCCAATACCAGAAACAATTGGGCGGCCCGGGGGTTTGGTCTGACTTTTATGGATCTTAGGAAGTGCATATAATGTGGGTAATCGCGGAGATGTGACATTTAGGAATTCCCAAGTGGACTTATTAATGAGGCCGCTGCGATAAGCAGAACCAATTAGGTGTTGGTAGCGATTGATGGTTAAGGTGACATGAGTTGGTGATATTTTGCGATACCATTCTCGGTTCTGGACAATAGCCAGTACCATGGACTCGTATTGGCCCCTATCCATCACTACCAGATTACCGCCCTTATCGGCAGGCTTGATGATGATATTTTGATTTAGTTGTAAGGATTTTAGGGCCTTGGTTTGGGAGGGGGTTAAATTAGTCTCGGAAGTATTCCTCCATTTTGTTTGCATAATCTCTTTGGTGACTTGGTTTGTAAACGCCCATACGTTGGGATTGCCTTGTAGAGTAGGGAACTTGGAGGATTTAGGTTTGTAGTTACGAGGTGGAGCAGTATTAGGAAGGTGGGGATGGATCAATGGAGGTGGGGAAGGGGGCGGGGGGTCAACAGCCGTTTCGAGGGCACAGGCCTCAAGCAGGTCTGTTTCATTGATCCCCCCCTCCTCCCACAGCTCCATTAAATCCTCCATAGCCTTGATGTCATTGATGGACATCTCCTTCCAAAGAGGATTGTCAAATGATGAACTCTGGACAGATGGAGGAGGCCTATCATATAGAATTTTAAACATAAGTTTTCTTGAAAATAAATTAAGATCTTTTATCAATTCGAAGGGGTCTATCTTTCGCGTGGGGCAGAAAGTAAGGCCAAGTTTTAACACAGAAATTTGTTCTGCCGATAAAGGATATGAGGAGATATTAATCACCTCGAGTTGAGTTTCTGTGGCTTGGGATTTCCCAAATCTGAACTCATAGGTCTTTTGGGATCCGGCATCATCTGAGTGAAAATCGGGGCCGGACGAAAATCCTGCTGTGAAGGGAAAGTATTAGCATTACTTACCGACGTGTTCAAACTAGTTGTGGGTGCACAGGTGGTTGTACAAGTGTTAGGGAATGTTTCAGAGTGAACCGGTGCGCTAGTGAGTGAGCTTTTGTTCGCACCTGCCCGGGTGACCATGGGTGTCTTAGGGTTTGGAGTGCGTCTAACTGAACCCATGGGTGCATTTTCTTTCACATGTTTGGAATTCAATGAATCCTGAGTTCTTGTGAATCGAGTGCAATCTTGTGCCTGTAGTGAAGAAACAGAAGAAACAGATGAGTCAGAGTCACTAGGTTCGCTATTCGCCTGTTTAGATTGGCGTGTTTGGTTATTGCGTTTTTTTCTTTTATAATTATTTTGTGACCAATTGTAGGCTTGTTTATTGTCGTACGCTAATTTATCTCTAATATACTTTTTTTCCTTTGCTTTTAAAATTTCTGTTACATATGATTCTAAATTTGATTTAAGTTCATTTTCCCGTGTGGAAAAAAGAGCATCTGCAATGATTGCTGGATTGTCATAGTATAGCTTCTCAATTTCCTTATCCACAAGGGACAATTCAGTTGTATAATGTTTGCATAGGAGCTCCATCATTTTTTTGGAGCAACTCTGCAAATTCTCCTCCCATTCAAGTCTAAATTCTGGCTCTAATTGGGTAATAGTGGGGAAGATCTGAATTCTCAAACCCCAAGGAGAGATGTTCTCTTCAGTGTACTTCAAAAAGTACCATTTGTTCCAAAATAGTCTTGATTTCTTCTCGAGCATGCGTTGCAGTCTCAAGAAGAAACGTTCCATAGACAGGCCTCCATTGGAGGTATTTTGTGATTTGTGGATGTGATCCATCAAACCATCAAAGGCATTCCCGCAATAATTGGCCATTATTTGAGATTGATAGTTCTCCACGATCAAACCCTCAGGAGGCGACCAAAAGAGAATACCTCACCGAGACGAACCAAAAGTTAAACCCTACCTCTCAAAAAAAGAGATGTCTGCTCACTCAAGGAAGAAAACAACAACAGAATATGATGAATAGAAAACAACAGAGAGATTTATCATCAAACAACGAATACCACTGAATATTTTAATGTTAATCAATTCCAAAAAATGGAAAATCCAGTGACTATATTTGTCCCAATAAGGTGAAGGGTGTGTAACACCCCAAGTTATACATAGAATTTAGGAAGGACAGATATAGTCAACTGACCGCACCACATCCCATATTTGACTACAAAGTAGAGACAAAGGCTATGTTAGCCTATAGGGGGATAGGGGAAAAACGAAGGGAAATATTCCTTTTTCCCCAGGGACTTTTAAGGTGCTTCTTAACTCAACAATTTAGACAATAAATTCCGTACCAATTATAAAAAATTGTTATTTTTATTTGATAAGGATTAAAAACATCTGTGCCTCACATGGAAAGAATGAGACATAATTCTAAAAATGCTTAAACATAAACAATTTCGCTTAAATTCATTCACTTTATACAGTGCTACATAAAGCAACTACTTAAAGGTGCCATGACAATCTGCCACTTGCTCTCGACATGTTTCGCTCAAATGTGAGCTTCTTCAGGAGTGTTTAAAGGCAATGATTGTAGTAAACTCTGAATAATGAGAAAATAAGCAGTAATCAATACATCAATAGTTTAAATGTGTACATAATGTAAACCAACGCTATTGGATATTGGTTATTAGAATAGTACAGAGTGTTACAGTATGTATACATAGATTTGAAAAACAAAACAATCCAAACAGTTGTATATGAAAAAGATTTAAGTTTGCATATCTTACCAAGCTGTAGTACACCCGTGTAGCATAAATGCCCGCATAGAATAGAGCTGCTGCCAGCTTAAAAATGGGGGGTTCTCATAAGGGTGGGACCTCACTGTCATAGAATGACCACAGGGGAATATAAAGTATTTGAAGGGGCCCTTTAAAGAATACAGATAGAATATATATTAGATGAGGGATCGCATCAGATATCACTTTGATACCAACCATCTTTACTATTAAGGAATGTGTTACCTTCAGTGGAACCAACATGTAAATCCTGACATAGAACAAGAGAGTCTCACAGCCAGTGCAAATACTATAAATGATGATAAGCACCAAGTTCTGATGACCTAATCCCTGGTGAAAGCACAATTGAATTGTCCTAAGGGAGCGTTTCCCATTGCAGCAGTTTTCTGAATAGAGAGAAAAAAAAAAAGGGGTATAATAAAGGGACCATTAGAAATCAAAGAGCGCAGCAGCACACTAAATGGTGACAAGGCTGCAACAAAGCAACTTACTTTGGAGATATAAACACGGCACGTGGGCTTGAGGGGGCTTAGCGCATCCTCTGTAGATAAGCACCGATATCAGAGCTGTGAGCGGTGTATAACCGCCTTTATATACCCCCATCCCGGCGGCGTCTGATTTCACCGCCGGGATGCGGACGTTAATTGAGATTGCCTGCGTCATGACGTAGGAGGGCGCAGCGGCGTCGTTCTGACGCCAGCGGCGTCCATAGGATCGTAGTGCGCATGTCTGAATGGTTTTAGAGCCTGTAAAGTATGCAAGCGCCACCGGCGCCATCTTGGGTAGGGGAAAGAATAAGGGAAAGGCGAATATTTTAGCCTTAAAATAAAGAAAATTATATATATCAGTCCCAGGTTGGTGTTAATGTTCTAGAGCTTTAAAGGGGATGATTCCTAAAGAATTATTAAAGGCTCCTAAAAAGTAGTTGTCTAATCTAAAGACCTAATCCTACCATGACCAGACTCAATTGTATGGGGCCGCCATCGTGGGGGTGATTGGTTCTTCATCCCCACCCAAACCAAGGCCCTAAAATCCTTACAACTAAATCAAAATATCATCATCAAGCCTGCCGATAAGGGCGGTAATCTGGTAGTGATGGATAGGGGCCAATACAAGTCCATGGTACTGGCTATTGTCCAGAACCGAGAATGGTATCGCAAAATATCACCAACTCATGTCACCTTAACCATCAATCGCTACCAACACCTAATTGGTTCTGCTTATCGCAGCGGCCTCATTAATAAGTCCACTTGGGAATTCCTAAATGTCACATCTCCGCGATTACCCACATTATATGCACTTCCTAAGATCCATAAAAGTCAGACCAAACCCCCGGGCCGCCCAATTGTTTCTGGTATTGGCAGTCTCACCGAGACAGCCAGTCAACTGATTGATGACTTTCTTAGGCCCCACGTCGAGGGCTTGGTGTCCTATCTTCAGGACACCAATGACCTGCTACGCGCCCTTGATGGGATTTCTCTTCCCCCGGGTGCGTGGCTGGTAGCCCTTGACGTGGAGGCCTTATACAACTCCATCCCCCATCAGCAGGGGGTGGAGGTTGTCAAAAATTTCATTTCTCAAAACCATGAGACATCCTCTCAATACAATGGGTTCATTTTGAACCTATTGATGTTTATTCTTTCCAACAATATCTTCCTATTTGGGGGATCCCACTACCTCCAGATACAGGGGGTGGCTATGGGGACCAAGTGTGCCCCCTCCTATGCCAACCTGTATCTGGGGGGGTGGGAACGGGAACTATTCTCCAGTGATGACATGCAGCAATATATGGATCAAATCCCCCTATGGAGGAGGTTTATTGATGATGTTTTTTTTATATGGGTGGGCCCCCAAGATCTTCTCTTGTCCTTTTTGGAAAGTTTAAAAATCAATAGGTTCAACCTTAAGTTTACGGTTGAATTTAGTCAATCTACTCTGACCTTTTTGGATACTCAAATCATATTGAAATCAGATGGCAGCATCAGAACGACCCTATACCGCAAATCCTCTGCAGCAAATTCTCTGCTGCATGCCACCAGTTCCCACCCTGTCCCCCTTATCACTAGTGTGCCCTATGGGCAATATCTGCGAGCTAAACGTAATTGTAGTGATGAATCTGACTTCGAAAAGGAGGCCAAATGCTTACGTTTGCGCTTCCTTAACCGAGGATATAGTAATAAATGCCTTAAAAAAGCATATCTCAGAGCTAAGAATCAAAATAGAGCTTCTCTTTTACACAATAGCAGACCTAAAAAAGCAAATCCTGGAGTCAGACTCATCACTACTTACTCGAGTCAACATAAACAAACACGTGAAATTCTCAGCAAGTATTGGTATTTGCTGATGGGGGACGAAAAAGTGGCCAAACATTTAAACCCATATCCGGAGATCACGTTCAGAAGATGTCGATCCCTGAGGGACTCGTTGGTACACAGTCATTATGAAAGCCACACTATTAAAATTAAAGAAACTGATAGAGGCAGTAGACCGTGCCATCATTGTTCTTATTGTAGGTATATTTTGGCGACCCGAAATCTTCTACTGCCCAATGGGCATCTATACAAACCAAGATCTGCAATAACCTGTCAATCTATTGGCATCGTGTACATTATGTTATGCGAGTGTAAGATGTTCTATATTGGTAAAACTAAAAGACCCTTCTTCTGTCGTATCAGGGATCATGTCTCCCTGATACAGAAAAAAAGAATGGAGACTCCGATCAGTCGCCATGTAGGCCTACATCACAATTTTGACACTAATTGCCTACATTTTTTTGCGCTGGAACATATTCCTCCTGGAGATAGAGGAGGAGACTATGATAGGCTCCTCCTTCAAAAGGAGACGCGCTGGATACACGAGTTATCGGCCCTCAAATATCCGGGCATGAACGATGCGTTCAGTTTCAAGCCCTTCCTCTAAAAACTGTGGCATTATCAGCCTTCCCTCTGTTCCCCTTTTCTTCCCCCCCCCCTTTTCCTCCCCCTCCCCCCTCTTTCCCCCCCCCCCTTCCCTCCCCTTCTTCCTCTCCTCCCCCTCCTTTTTTCTTCTTCCTCTTTTCTTTCTCTAGGTCATTCATCATATCCCATACTTCCAACTCTAAATTGAGCTGGTATTATCTGCATTTGTTTGTGGTATAAAACGGATATTAATAGATGTAAGATGACCATGTATATTGTATTGTTGTGTTGATATCATCATATTTCCACTGGATGGGTTGCCTATCTTACAGGCTGTAGTCATTAATATATTTTTGCTCCCATTTTCACTTTACTGGTTTGAACAAGAATAAAAATTCTCTAAAAGATTCTCTGGTTGGGGCCATCCCTGTCAATCTAGACCACACGGACGCCCGGGGCACCCACCGGTGGGGATGAAGAACCAATCACCCCCACGATGGCGGCCCCATACAATTGAGTCTGGTCATGGTAGGATTAGGTCTTTAGATTAGACAACTACTTTTTAGGAGCCTTTAATAATTCTTTAGGAATCATCCCCTTTAAAGCTCTAGAACATTAACACCAACCTGGGACTGATATATATAATTTTCTTTATTTTAAGGCTAAAATATTCGCCTTTCCCTTATTCTTTCCCCTACCCAAGATGGCGCCGGTGGCGCTTGCATACTTTACAGGCTCTAAAACCATTCAGACATGCGCACTACGATCCTATGGACGCCGCTGGCGTCAGAACGACGCCGCTGCGCCCTCCTACGTCATGACGCAGGCAATCTCAATTAACGTCCGCATCCCGGCGGTGAAATCAGACGCCGCCGGGATGGGGGTATATAAAGGCGGTTATACACCGCTCACAGCTCTGATATCGGTGCTTATCTACAGAGGATGCGCTAAGCCCCCTCAAGCCCACGTGCCGTGTTTATATCTCCAAAGTAAGTTGCTTTGTTGCAGCCTTGTCACCATTTAGTGTGCTGCTGCGCTCTTTGATTTCTAATGGTCCCTTTATTATACCCCTTTTTTTTTTTCTCTCTATTCAGAAAACTGCTGCAATGGGAAACGCTCCCTTAGGACAATTCAATTGTGCTTTCACCAGGGATTAGGTCATCAGAACTTGGTGCTTATCATCATTTATAGTATTTGCACTGGCTGTGAGACTCTCTTGTTCTATGTCAGGATTTACATGTTGGTTCCACTGAAGGTAACACATTCCTTAATAGTAAAGATGGTTGGTATCAAAGTGATATCTGATGCGATCCCTCATCTAATATATATTCTATCTGTATTCTTTAAAGGGCCCCTTCAAATACTTTATATTCCCCTGTGGTCATTCTATGACAGTGAGGTCCCACCCTTATGAGAACCCCCCATTTTTAAGCTGGCAGCAGCTCTATTCTATGCGGGCATTTATGCTACACGGGTGTACTACAGCTTGGTAAGATATGCAAACTTAAATCTTTTTCATATACAACTGTTTGGATTGTTTTGTTTTTCAAATCTATGTATACATACTGTAACACTCTGTACTATTCTAATAACCAATATCCAATAGCGTTGGTTTACATTATGTACACATTTAAACTATTGATGTATTGATTACTGCTTATTTTCTCATTATTCAGAGTTTACTACAATCATTGCCTTTAAACACTCCTGAAGAAGCTCACATTTGAGCGAAACATGTCGAGAGCAAGTGGCAGATTGTCATGGCACCTTTAAGTAGTTGCTTTATGTAGCACTGTATAAAGTGAATGAATTTAAGCGAAATTGTTTATGTTTAAGCATTTTTAGAATTATGTCTCATTCTTTCCATGTGAGGCACAGATGTTTTTAATCTTTATCAAATAAAAATAACAATTTTTTATAATTGGTACGGAATTTATTGTCTAAATTGTTGAGTTAAGAAGCACCTTAAAAGTCCCTGGGGAAAAAGGAATATTTCCCTTCGTTTTTCCCCTATCCCCCTATAGGCTAACATAGCCTTTGTCTCTACTTTGTAGTCAAATATGGGATGTGGTGCGGTCAGTTGACTATATCTGTCCTTCCTAAATTCTAGAATCAGTATAGGCCACTGATGTCCCAAGTTAAAATGTTACCTTCGTTATAATGCTCAGCGCTTCCAGTCCTCCTTCCTCCGCACACAGAACGTAGGTATGACACAGGCGTGTTAGCTTTATATACACTGCGCATGCATGAAACGCTGCCCGCGTCGCCCGCCCCTGATGTTCTTTCTCAAATATTCCCCGCCCCTTCTCTTTCGAAGCAGTGGGGGATGAACATGGTGGAGACACAGCAGGTGCATAATAGCAGTAATGAGGAGGAGGAAAGCCCGGAGCCAGAAACATCCCGATCCCGGAGGAGAAGATTTAGTGCCTCAAATATGTCCTTTGTAGAGATGGTGGATATGGTGAACATCTTGAAGAGGGCCGATTATGATGGGAAGTATGGACCTACCTAAACCCAAATGTGAGAAAGACCAAGATCATGTATAAAGTTGTGAAGAGCCAGCACAGGAATTTTGGGGTACGACGATCCAAGGAGCAACTGAGGAAACTCTGGTCAGACCTGAAATTGAGGGAGCAGGATCAGTACAGGAGGATCAAGAAAGTGCTTCTAAAAAGTAAGTAGTTGTTGTGTGTTTATTATTATTATTACTTGCATGCTGCTCTATGTGCTTTTTTTTACTGTTGTACGGTTAAAAATGGCTACTTTCAGGCTCGTGGGCACAGTAATCGTTCACAGTAAACATCATTCGTTCACCAACTAAATATGATGATTTTGGCAGATACAGGGTTAACTACATTTGGTCATGCTAATTTGTATTAAAAGAAGTTTAGGACATTGTTGTCTAGATGTGTTTGTAAATAGAATGAAATGCAAACTTGATTCAATGTAATGTAAGGAGAGGACACTCAGCAGCTGTTTACACATTTGGACTCAGGAGCACTAGTGTGTGACAAAAGAACAAACTTTTTACGGTGTCCCACAAAGGTGCTCCAGTGGATACCAGGGGTGTCTACATGTGTGAAAGTTGTCCAAAAAAGGTAAGTATTCCAGCTTTGTTAAGGGAATATATCATGTCTTCAGCTTGAAACTCTGCCCAAACAGACATTTGTACCCCACTTACAAACAATGTTTCATATTCATATTTCTGACCACAAATATCGGTGTGCTAAGTATACCTTTCGTTTCATTCTCATAGGGGAGAAAAGACTCGGGACATCTGAGGACACCAGGGACCCCCCACCTACTAAAGAAGGGGAACTCAGCACACAACCAGAGGATGTGGAGGAAGTAGAGGTGGAAGAAGTGGTTGAAATAGTGACCACAACAGGTGAGTGTCTGAGACCACAGCTTCAGGTAATAGATGTATGCCTGCATATTTATAATACATGGTGTGTAGTTTTCTTTTAGGTGATGTGCATGTTGTGGAAGAACAATCTACTCATTTCACCAGTGCACAAAGGCTAATACAGGACATAATGTGGTGTAGTCGGGATTTAGACTTCATAAAGGAAAAAACCAAGGAGATTGAACAAACAATGAAGAACATGATTGATGTATTAGGGAGAATCTAAATCCAAAAAATTACGCCTTTCGCCTTTTTTTTTTTAAATTTAACTAAAGTTTTAATACAGTTTAAAAGCCAAATTTGGAAGATGTGCACAGTGTGTCAACATGTGCTATCTGCCATCAGGGGATTTCAATGTACGCGTTTTGTGGGTGCAACCCCTTCCTCGCAACTCTAGTAGGTGAGAGGAAGGGGTTGCACTCCCAAAACACGTCCATTGATCCCCCATGATGGGAGATAGCACATGTTGACATTAGGCATGGGATCAGGAGGGAAATCCCCATTTTGACTACAAATTTGTGTGCATCTTCTAAATTTGGCTTTTACAGGGGTGACATCACCCCATCTGATGAAGGCAATATCAACACATTTTTAACACTATAATGTCTGATATTGCCTTCAGTTTTTCAGTGTTGAACTTTGTTCCTGAGTTGTGTATGTTATGTTTTTGAAACATGCCTGTTTATGTAAAAAAAAAATTCAAGGTAAAACTTTATAAAATCAAGATGTTATTTTTTTATCAAAAAAGGTTTCACAATGCACATGTGCATGCATGGAGTAAAAGGTTTTATACTCAACAACGTGTGGCTTCTTCTTTCAATGCTCAATACCACTTTTTGTATTAAGTTGGTGTTTACAGTGACAATGGGTGTTATTTAAATAATGGAAAAAACAATTGGCACTACAAGTGCACTAGGAGAACCTAGGAGGCAGATAAAAGAAACACAAGCAGTAAATCAAATTCAAGATTTTATCATATCAATTTTTTTTTTATTTTGAAAATATTTAAAAATTTGCTGGCATAGCAATGGCCACCCTACCCGTAAAATACAGTAATCTACATATTTTTGACGCATTTCACGGGCGCTTTGGGGGGGCAAGCCAGGACGGCCAGCTTCCAGGGCTGTCAGTGTTGGTTCATGAAGTCTGGCCTCAGGCCCAACTGAGGCTACATAATTAGGAGCATTTCGCTTTAAAAAGTTGTGCAGTATGCAGCATGATAACACGATGTGGTTAAGTTTGTACTCCGCCATATTTATTGCTGTTAGAAATGGGCGGAACCGGCTGGCCATTATCCCAAAGGTATTCTCCACAACTCTTCTGGCTCTGGCCAGCCTGAAATTAAAAACCCTCTTCTCCAGGGTGAGGGTCCTCTGGGGGGATGGCCTCATCATGTGACCCAGACCAAATGCTTCATTAGCGATAAAAACAAATGGGAGTCCTTCGACATTGTCTTCCTGCAGGTGGCAATCACAAGCCACCACTCTGGAGACGTCGGTAGAACTCGGTGTGGGCAAAGACTCCACCATCCGACATCCGGCACATCCACATATAAAAACTCATATGTCGCCAACACCACCGCCATAAACACAATACTATTGAAACCTTTATAATTAATATAGTATGACCCCGAATGGGGTGGTGGGATGATGTGGAAGTGTTTCCCATTGGATGTCCCTCAACAGTTGGGAAAGCCCCAACGGTTGGCAAACTGAGAGGCCACAGTCTGCCATTCCTGTGGCGTTGAAGGAAACTGTGGAGTCAAACCAGAAAAAAACAAATAAGTACTTTTGCACATAGCAGATTAGACACAAATGTTCTTGGCCAACATCAGTATAACATTTATTTTAAGGAGTATTTAAAGACAAAAAGATAAGGTCCACTTATCAGATTCCTCACCCCCTCTGATGGCCCATTGGAAAAAGTTTAGGGGGTTATAAATGAGTTTGTGAGACAAAAAAAAGCCTCTGGCACTCTGCCTGAATTTAAGGACACAAATAACATTTGTACACATTTTAGGGAGTGTTTAGGGTAAAGCACTACTATGGAGTTGACAAAATACATTGTTAAGTGACTAGACTAGATGTATATGGGCCCAGGATAGCATGCTGGGGAGGTTAGTGAAGGCAAATATGCATGTAGGCCAAAAAAGGAGCATTAAAAACTTACAGCATGCATGAGGACAAAGGGGACATTTACAGCATATTACAATCATGGTAATTAGGGAATGATGAAATAAGTACAATACATTAGCATACATTAAATGCATAGAATGTGATGTCAAAGGAGAACATTTACCCTAATATAGTCCTTCTGCAGGACCTGAAGGATGGCAGAACAGGTCTCTGGGATAATGATTCCCAGTGCCTGGGGCCTGGGGGGAGATGCCTGTAGAGAACTTGAGGTCCTGTAGACTTCTCCCTGTCGCCAAGTACCACAACGTGGCGACCAGCCTCTGCTCCGGAGTGATGGATTGCCGCATGCAAGTGTCCTGCTTCCTAATATAAGGGGACAGCAAAGCCAACAGATGCTGAAAAACGGGGTCCGTCATCCTGAGAAAATTCCTGAAATCATCAGGATTATTCTCCTGGATCTCCTGCAGCAAAGGCATATGAGAGAATTGGTCACGCTGGAGTAACCAATTCTTGGTCCATGAACTCCTCCCCACCCTATTCATGGATTGGGCTTGGGTCAAAGCAAGAACCCCAACACCAAGCCCCTGCATAGCACGAACTCTACGACGAGCACATACCCGCAACATGGCTTCAAATCGGTCAGCTGGTCAGAGCGAACTAACAGAACGCACTGAAGAACAGCAAGGCCTGTGAAGAGCGAGCTGAAAATCAGAAATGAGCGGACAAGAACGCACTGAAAAACAGATACAAACTGACTACATGCACTGAAAACCAGATACAAACCCATAAGCACAAACTGAACAGCAGTAATGGACTGAAAAGCACGAAAGCTGAAAAGCGCAAATCGTCTCTCACCAAACTTCTACTAACATGAGATTAGCAGAAGGAGCCCAAAGGGTGGCACACTGGCTATTGAACTCCCTTTTTCTAGTCGTATGTGTTGTACGTCACCGCGTTTTTGATGGTGGGAATTTGGTGTGACCGTGTGTATGCAAGACAAGCTTAAGCGCAATCCCGTCGGAAAAGCCATCATACCTTTTTCCGACCAAAATTCCGATCGTGTGTACGCGGCATAAGTGTGAATCCTCTTTTCCTATGTCACCAGCCCTGACTTCCAGTAACCCATATCTTTGTAATGTAATTCTATAATCCCATATATGTATGCATACAAGCATTAAAGAATAAAACAAAAGAGCAATTATGAATAATGTATTACTCTGCCCGTAATTGTTAGCCATGTCAAACAGAAACAGGCTGAAAAGATATTTAACACATGTATGTGACATACAATCTTTGAACATTACCATTAAATTGATTGACCATTCCGCTGGCGGGAACTATGCTCCATTGACACGAGACCTTGCAGAAAGCCACGTATAACTCTCCCCTTTTGAATGTATCAGTAGGTACATGCAGGAAGATGATGGTAATGACATAAATAACAAGAGATGTGTGTCTGTTAGAGAATATAAATAGAAACTGTCTCTTGCTTCTTGCCTGGCATTAAATCAAATGGAAATGTATCTATTATTTATAAGGGACATTTTTTTTCAGAGTGTGGATTAGAAAAAGTCCAGGCAGAAAAATGGTTTTGGAGTATGGCCGACATGCCAGGGTGGAAATTGGAATGTTCTACAATTTTCAGGTCACTGACCAAACCACATTTATTATATCTGCTGCATCCATTTTCACTGATCCCATTGATGAAAACAAACTTTACACTTTAATATTTAAACCATAGAGATGAGCGAAATTAACCACTTCAATACTGGGCCCTTTTACCGCCTTCCAGCCCAGGCCAATTTTCAGCTTTCAGCGCTGTTGCACTTTGAATGACAATTGCGCAGTTATGCAACACTACCCAAACTACATTTTTATCATTTTGTTCACACAAATAGAACTTTCTTTTGGTGGTATTTAATCACCACTGGGTTTTAAATGTTTTGCAAAATAAACGAAAATGTAAAAAAAAAAAAAAACGCGCTTGTCTTCATTTCTGTTATAAAATTTTGCAAATAAATAATAAAAAATTCATCAATCCAGCCCAAAATGTATTCTGCTGCATTTATTTGGTGAAAATAACCCAAATCAGTGTATATTATTTAGTCTGTATGAAAGTCCACAAACTATGGTGTATATATCTGAAAATCGATCAATCCTGATGTACTGATGGCTTATCTAATTTCTTGAGGCCCCAAATGTCAGGACAGTACAGATATGACCCCTTTTTGGAATGTAGACAGTCAATAATTTTTTGGAAAATTAAGAATTTTTTTTTTTTTTTACATACTGTCACCAGTGCAGTACAGTGTCATCATATAATGGGTGTGGTGGTGATCAGGGACACTGACTGGTGTCAGTACAAAAAAAAAGTAATCATTTTTTTCAAATTATTTTATTACATATTTTTTTCTTCTTTTTACAATTTTTTTTAACACTTTAAACAGAGCAATATAATGTTACCATAGTAACATTTTACTACTCTGGGCAAGTGATCTTTATTTTACACATTATGTTTGCTTATAGCAATAAAGTTCATTGCTATATGCAAGCGTTTTACTGAATGAAATTGATTCATTCAGTTTGTTTTGTTGTGATTAGCTGTAATTGGCCACAGTTGATCACATGTCACAGATGGGCTGTGATTGGCCAAAGCTGTGTCTTGTGATCACTGTGACCAATCACAGCTAGCAGCACAATTGTACACAATGGATGGCTTGAAAGGAAGCCATCCATTGTTTACAACTGTCATGTGACCTGCTGTGATTGGTTACATCGGTCACATGGTACCGGCAGTGGGGTCGGTACAGTGATCAATCAGCGGGCCGGTACAGTGATCACTCATCGCCTGTGTCCCTTGGACACAGCCAGTGAAAGATCGTGCTCCAGCACGCCTGTGCGGACGCACGTGAGGTGCGATTCGGGAGGATGTCATGTGAAATCCACCTGAATCGATGAGAGGCCAGCTCTGGCATCATTTGGCCATAAGCCGGGTAGCAGTGGATTAAAGTCCAACTCTAAGAATTCTCTCACTGCTAGACCGATCCCCGTATCATCTTCTCCTTCATGCTCCAGTGGTCTAAGGTTCCAGATGTCATCATGACTGATGCAGGGTCGTTAGCCCTGCATTGAACATGATATTACCAAGTGACAGTGCACTGTCAGAGCATGGGAGAGCAGATGATCGGAAAGGAAATGCTTTTACTTTCCCAAAGACCTTGAGCCGCAGTTAAGCCTTGCAGTGCAGGCACAGCCCCACTTCAAGGAGGTGTTTTCTGATATCTCAAAGTTGGGCTTAAAGTGGAACTAAACCCTCCTATCCTTTTCAGCCAAGGAAGCCACCATCTTATGCCCAGTACACAAGAACAGAAAATCGTACAAAAAATACCGATTTCGGAGCGATTGTATGATAATCTGATCATTAGTACAGAGCTTTCGAGAGCCGATCAGAACAGTTCATCCGATATTATTTGATCGGACATGCACAATTTTTTTTTTCGGACGATTTTCGTCAAATCAGTACAGCTGTTGTCCGAAAATGCAATACAAATACATTACAACACATGATATCACTTCTGAATTTTTATTCTCTCATATGCAAATTTTTATGACTTTAGTAAACTCATCAGATTCGATCTGAGATTAGCATGCAAAAAAAAAAAAAAAAACGGATGATCATTCGTCCGATAATCTCATTGTGTATACCGGGCATTAGCCTCTGTTTGATTTGCAACTGCTATGGTGCTGCACATGTGATCAGTTATAGCACCAGCCATTGGATGATTTGACAGTTTCATTGGGAGCACAACCAATGTGACAGTTGGCATACCCGACATGCTGTTTTTTTGAAACAATGGGTTTAGTTCCGCTTTAAAGATGGCAGATTATTTGGTTGTAAAGGATAGGAGGGTTTAGATCTGCTTTAAGGTGTTTTGATTCCTTCAAAATCTTGGTGAAAATTGCTACATTTTGGCAAAAATTTGGAAGGCAATGTTGAAGTGTTTTTTGGTGGTAATGACATGTAAGCAGCATTCAGTCTAGAAGCATGTTTTAAAGCAAGCAGATTAAGTATCTAAATGTTACTTGGTATCTGTCTTTGACAATTCTTTTATTAACAGAGTTTAGGCTGGAAGAGGGGAAGCAAAAGAAGGATCCAATCAGTTGTGCTGCAGTGCTCATATGTTAACAAGAAACATGCTGATAGGAGCAGAGAGACAGAGAGGCGAGCTGCTCAGTTTGCTGCTTCTCCTTCACTATCCAGTCACAGACCGGCGAGGGAAAGGACCTGCAATGCCGCGTACACACGAGCGGACTTTCCGGCGGACTAGGTCCGATGGTCTTTCCGTCGGACTTTCTGACTAGGTCCGACGGACTTTCCGAACCATTGGACTTGGCCACACACGATAGGACTAAGTCCGTTAATAAGTCCATTTGATTTGAACATGATGACGTAAACGGGACAAAAAAGGAAGTTCAATAGCCAGTAGCCAATAGCTTCCTTTGCGTCGTATTTGGTCCGTCGGACCAGCACACAGACGAACAGTTTTCCCAATTTTAGTCCGTCGGACTTTGAGTCCGTCGGACAGATTTGAAACATGTTCTATTTCTAGGTCCGTCGGATTTTTATCCCTAAAAGCTATCGAGCTAGCTCACACACTATCGGATTGTCCGCCGGACTAATCCCGTCGGACCTAGTCCGCCGGAAAGTCCGCTCATGTGTACACGGCATAAGTGTTACTGTCAGGAAGATCCTGCCAGTAATCGGCGTTCCAGGCTCACTGGTGCACATTTGCGGGCGCAATTGCGCACGGGCACGCGCACGCGCATCACTGTTGGCGCCAGGCAGGCTATTTAAACCTGCCTGTCACACTCAGTCCCCGTTGTCTGCTCTACAGCGTTCTGTGTGTTAAACCTGATCTGATCTGATACTACCTGTTATTGACCTGGCTATCTGTTTGTGACCACCCAGCTATCTGCCTGCAACTGACCTCCGGCTTGCCCACACTATCCTCCTATTTTATCCCTGGTACCTCTGCTGTCCGTCTGATATCAATCACTAGCCCATCCGATGATCCTTCTGCCTGATCCCTGATATCTGCCTACTTGCCTGCTGTTGTTCCTGGCTCCAGTCCAGCATCCAGTCTCCAGTCTACTTGCCTGCTGTTGTTCCTGGCTCCAGTCAGTGTTCCAGTCTCCAGCCTACCTGCCTGCTGTGTTCCTGGTTCCAGTCCAGCACTCCAGTCTTCTGCCTACTTGCCTGCTGTTGTTCCTGGCTCCAGTCAGCATTCCAGTCTCCAGCCTACTTGCCTGCTGTGTTCCTGGTTCCAGTCCAGCACTCCAGTCTCCAGCCTTCTCTCCAGTTCCAGTCTCCTGGTTCCTAACCATTCCTGGACTTCTGGACGGACTGTTGATCCTGCCAGGCACTCATACCACTCCTCACTCCTGTGCCCTCTGTCCCCATTACAGAGGGCCGTGAGTGGCAGCCGTAGGGGAGGCCTCTCTCTGCAGTTCGGGCTCAAAACCCACCAGGTACGTGACAGTAGCAGACAGCCATGTCTGAGCCCGAGCAGAGAACCTCTCTCATGGAGGAACTATGTGTACACCTGGCAGGATTGACTGAAGCAGTCAAGAATCTTCAGCAAGGGTACACCCGGCTGGAAGAATGGGTATTAGCCCTGTCTAACCCTACCGGGGTCCAGGGAGCCCCTCCTGCTTCCGCTTCTCCTGCTGGGCCTTCTCCAATCGTGGTGATGCTTCCCCCAGAGCCTAGAGTTCCGACGCCTGAAAGATTCTCCGGAGATCGAAGTAAATTTAGGGCCTTTCGCAATTCCTGTGAACTGTTCTTCGCCCTCTAACCACGCACCTTTTCCCTGGAGGTCACCAAGGTGGGCTTTGTGGTTTCCTTGCTTACAGGTAATCCCCAAACCTGGGCCCATCATCTTCTCAAACAAAAGGATGTGTCTCTGACCAACCTCACCACCTCATCTTTGACGCATTGGCCCAGTTATATGAAGATCCCCAGCTCTCAGTAACTGCAGAAACTGCACTACGTACCCTTCAGCAGGGACACAGGGCAGCAGAGGATTATATGGTTCAGACGGTGGAGAGCAGACACAAATTGGAATGATGCCGCTCTCCACTACCAGTTCCGCATGGGACTTTCTGACCCCCTGAAAGATGAGTTAGCTAGAGTTGGCATACCACAGACGCTGAATGCATTGATCGATTTGGCCATCCAGATCAATCGACGCCTAAGGGAACGTATGGCAGAGAGGGCTACAGGACTTTCTCACCCAACCTGGATGCTTCCAAAGATTCCAAGTCATACCCCACCGGCACCACCTACCTCCACGTTTAACACATCTGAACCCATGCAGTTGGGGGTCCTTCGGCCTTTCCTCACCCAGGAAGAACGTCAATGTCGTTGGATGAATAATCTGTGCCTGTACTGTGGGGAACCCAGACACTATGTCAGGAACTGCCCTCTTAAGCTCCTTAAGTGTCTCTCCCTGTCCCCTGACTATGTTGCTCCTCTGGCCAAGATCACATCTCACCTTGCCCTCTCTGTCTCGTTACAGCTCCCAGGAAAGACTCTGCAAATACCCGCCATTATTGATTCCAGAGCTTGCAGCTGTTTCATGGATTCCTCTTTTGCTGCAAAATCAGATCCCCCTTCTTCCAAGGGCCCATGGACTTTCCATCCACCTGGCTGATGGGTCCGCCATCAAGTCCGGACCTGTAACTGAAGAGACCACTCCAATACCCATTACTATCTCTAACTCTCACCAAGAGTTGCTGCGCATGGACATTATTGCTTCACCCTTGTTCTCTATAATCCTCGGCATGCCTTGGTTACAAGCGCACAACCCTGACATTAACTGGGCCACAAGAGAGGTTACCTTTTCTTCTCCCTTTTGTCAACAGTTTTGCGGGTCATAAGACTCTCATAGGGCCACTACCTTACTATGCCTGGACACAGAAACCAGTATACATCAGTCTATTCCAGAAACTTACCATGACTTTCTAGATGTATTTAGTAAACAAGGGGCAGAGACTTTACCACCCCACCAAGCCTATGACTGCCCTATTGAGCTGCTCTCCAGAGCTGAGATCCCATTCGGAAGGATTTTTTCCCTGACAGAGGTAGAACAAGGGGCATTAAATGAATATATTGATGAGAACAAAGACAAGGAACCAGGGCCCTGCTGCACCCGGTAGCCTTCTCCCGCAAGTTGTCAGCGGCAGAGAGAAATTATGATGTAGGAGACAGAGAGTTGTTAGCAATAAAATCTGCATTAGAAGAATGGCGCTACCTTCTGGAAGGAGCCGCACATCCAGTCCTAATTTTTACTGATCATAAGAACCTGGAGTATCTGAGATCTGCAAAAAGACTGAAGCCACGACAAGCCAGGTGGGCCTTCTTCTTATCCAGGTTCTCCTTTCACGTCACTTATCGCCCTGGTTCCAAAAACACTAAACCTGATGCCCTATCCCAGATGTTCCACAAACCCCAAGAAATTTCACCTCCGCACACTATCCTGTCCCCGGGGAATCTGCTTCTGCTTCAGGGAAATCTGCTCTCACAAATCAAGCAAGCTTCCGCAGGACTGGGATCTTCCGTTGGGCCAGAACTACAGATCAGAGATGGGTTGCGTTGGCATGAAAACAAAATTTACATACCCGAAAGCCTACGAGTGTCAATATTGGAGCTCTGTCACGATCACGCACTGGCTGGGCATTTCGGTATAACCAAGACGACTTACCTGGTACAGCGTACCTTTTGGTGGCCCCAGGTACGTGAGGATTGCAAAAAATTAGTGGAATCATGTACAACCTGCATTAGGAGAAAGGGTTACAAAACTAAGGCATGGGGGCTACTAAGACCTCTGCCTGTCCCAGCCAGGCCATGGAAGATGTTTTCCATAGATTTTATTGTCGAGCTACCTCCAGCGGGGGGCATACCACCATCTTTGTGATCGTAGATCGACTGTAGAAAATGGCCCATTTTGTTCCAATAAAGGGTATTCCCTCAGCTTCAGAAACAGCACAAGTATTCATTAAAGAAATCATCAGACTCCACGGGGTGCTAGCAAATATCGTCTCAGATCGGGGGGTACAGTTTACCTCCCGATTCTGGAGGTCTCTGTGCAAAGCTCTGAACATTGAACTGTCGTTCATCTCTGTCTATCATCCCCAGACCAATGGGCAAACAGAGAGAACAAACCAAACTCTCGAACAATACCTACGCTGTTTCTCCTCTTTTGCCCAAGATGACTGGATTTCTTTGCTTCCATTGGCTGAATTCGCCTACAACAACTCCATCCATTCTATCAAACAACTCAATTTTTCGCCAGTTATGGCTTCCATCCTTCATTTTTACCCGATTCCCTCCTTGAATGTACAGTACCAGCAGTTCAGGAAAAATTTAATTTCTTTGCCTCCAACAACCAAATTCTACAGGAAACAATGACCAGGACCCAGGAACACAACAAAATAACTTTTGACAAGAAAAGACGAGGCAAACTGATACTTGCACTCGGTGACCGGGTATGGTTATCCACAGTGAACCTTAGGTTGGCCTGCCCTTCAAAGAAATTGGGTCCCAAGTTCTTGGGGCCATTCCCTGTCAGAAGGAAGATTAATGAGGTGGCATATGAATTAGAACTTCCTGACTCACTGAAGATCCATCCGGTATTCCATGTATCATTACTAAAACATTCCATTTTCAACCCATTTCCAGGTCGAAGTACGGATCCCCCTGATCCTGTTCTGGTAGATGGTGAGGAGGAATTCGAGGTAGAGTCTATCTTGGACTACAGGAGGATAAATAATCAAGATCAATTCCTGATTAAATGGAAGGGGTTTGGACCCAAAGAAAATTCTTGGGAGCCCTAGGGTAATATCCATGCCGAGAGTCTGTTGCAGTCCTTCAAAAGGTTCCATCCCGAAAGATTTGCCCGAAGGGGCAGCCGGAGGGGAGGGCAATGTCAGGAAGATCCTGCCAGTAATCAGCATCCCAGGCTCACTGGTGTGCATTTGCGGGCACCATTGCGCACGCGTGTACGCGCATCCCTGTTGGCACCAGGCTGGCTATTTAAACCTGCCTGTCACACTCAGTCCCCGCTGTCTGCTCTACAGCGTTCTGTGTGTTTAACCTGATCTGATCTGAGACTACCTGTTATTGACCCGGCTATCTGTTTGTGACCACCCAGCTATCTGCCTGCATCTGACCTCTGGCTTGCCCAGACTATCCTCCTGTTTTATCCCTGGTACCTCTGCTCTCCGTCTGATACCGATCACTGGCCTGTCCGACTATCCTTCTGCCTGATCCCTGATATCTGCCTACTTGCCTGCTGTTGTTCCTGGTTCCAGTCCAGCATCCAGTCTCCAGTCTACTTGCCTGCTGTGTTCCTGGTTCCAGTCCAGCTCTCCAGTCTTCTGCCACTTGCCTGCTGTTGTTCCTGGTTCCAGTCCAGCATCCAGTCTCCAGTCTACTTGCCTGCTGTTATTTCTGGCTCCAGTCAGCGTTCCATTCTACAGCCTACTTGCCTGCTGTGTTCCTGGTTCCAGTCCAGCACTCCAGTCTTCTCCCTACTTGCCTGCTGTTGTTCCTGGTTCCAGTCAAGCATCCAGTCTCCAGTCTACTTGCCTGCTGTTGTTCCTGGTTCCAGCCCAGCATTCAGTCTCCAGTCTACTTGCCTGCTGTTGTTCCTGGCTCCAGTCAGCGTTCCAGTCTCCATCCTACTTGCCTGCTGTGTTCCTGGTTCCAGTCCAGCACTCCAGTCTCCAGCCTTCTCTCCAGTTCCAGTCTCCTGGTTCCTAACTATTCCTGGACTTCTGGACAGACTGTTGATCCTGCCAGGCACTCATACCACTCCTCACTCCTGTGCCCTCTGTCCCCATTCCAGAGGGCCGTGAGTGGCAGCCGTAGGGGAGGCCTCTCTCTGCAGTTCGGGCCCAAAACCCACCAGGTACGTGACAGTTACTTTACTGCAGCAGAGAAAAATCAGGTCTCCGGTCCTATTAGGCAGTGATGTACAGTGCTGTCCAGAGATGTGCAGTATGGCAGAGCAGTGTAAATCTTAGAACTGCATGGACAGTAATACAAATCCTTTTGCAGGTAAAACAGCTCCTCTATGTGCATTTCATCTGTTTAAGACCAGACCTTTTCTGGCACTTTTTGTTTACAAATTTAAATCAATATTTTTTGCTAAAAACTTACTTATAACCCCCAAACTATATATATAAGTTGGACCAGACTCCAGCTTTAGTAAATAACCCCCAATATCTATTCTCCTGCTTCTCAAAACTCGTCTCTTCTGCTCAAATACAACACCCTTCTTGCTCAGTTCTCAGGAATGCACTTTGCCAGTATTATTAATCCAAACTATAGCACAAAATGAATCAGCTGATTGGGCTGTAAGATTTACTCAGAGTCAACCTGCTGTTTCATTAGACCTAATGAACTAACGAATCATGGCGAATTAATTCTCTATTTTCGTTGTAATTTCTTTCGTATTAGTTGAAATCTGTTATTTCTTTGGATGCATCCGAATGTCCGAAAGATGCAAAATTCAGCCGAATTTCGATTTGTTACGAAACAGATTGCACATGTTTAATATGCAGGAATGCAGTGTGCAGCATAGAGGTTGTGCACGCGTTTCTATTACTTTGCAGTCCAGTATCACTGGGCACTGTCTCCACTGATACTAGAAACACAAAGCAGCCTCATCCACTTTTTCTTATGTTTCACTACAAGTCCCGCAACTTTTCAGTCTGGGTGCCTAGGGGTGCCTTGAGTCATTTTATGACACTAGTACCCCTAGTTCTCCTCCGCTAAGCTTTTGTGTTCTGACAGGGGGGCACGTGGTATTTGACCACCTCTAGGTTTTTCATTATATAAATGAAAAAATACAGATTATTTTAACCTCCCCGATATTTTTTACTTTCTGTTATAAAAACATATCCAATAAAATCAAATTTCCTAATGAATTTAGGCCAATTTGTATTCTGATACATGTCGCAAGTGCTGCCAGTGATTGGGGCTGATCCTGCTAACATTTAATTTTTGGAGACACTCTACTATTGGGGACACTAGTATAGTTTCGACCATGACCAGGATATGGACCTGGACAGACACTATACTAGTAATGGTGATGATCAGTGACTTTCTTATAGTGTGACTATGATTAGAGCTTTTTTTCTCAGAGAATAGATGCAGGAACTTACCCCCCCAGATCTGCAGAGTTCAGGAGTGCATTGCACTCAGAATGAAGGATTCTGTGCAGGATTTAGCAGTGCATTACACTCAGAATGCAGGAATCAGGAGTGCACTATGCACAGGATGCATGGTTCAGGAGTGTGTTATTCAGAAACTGCAGGGTTCAGGAGTGTGTTATGCACAGTATGTAGGATTGTCTTTATGCAGAGCTTACAGGGTTTAGAAGTGTGTTTTGCAGAGAGTGCACCCAGAATGCAATGCTCTGGAGTGGGTTATGCTCAGAATGCAAGGTTCAGGGGTGGGATGCGCTCCGTGCAGGTTTCAGCAGTGCATTACACTCAGAATGTAGGAATCAGGAGTGCGCTATGCACAGAATGCAGGGTTTAGGAGTGTGTTATTCAGAAACTGCTGGGTTCAGGAGTGTGTTATGCACAGAATGCAGGGTTCAGGAGTGTGTTTATGCAGAGAGTGCAGGGTTTAGAAGTGTGTTTTGCAGAGAGTGCAGGGTTCACTAGTGCACTATACTCAGAATGCAGTGCTCTGGAGTGGGTTATGCTCAGAATGCAAGGCTCAGGGGTGGGTTATGCTCAGAAGCAGGGTTCAGGAGTGAGTTGCGCTCAGAACGCAGGATTCTGTGCATATTTCAGCAGTGCATTACACTCAGAATGCATGAATCAGGAGTGCGCTTAGTAGTGTGTTATGCAGAAACTGCAGGGTTCAGGAGTGTGTTATGCACAGAATGCAGGGTTTAGGAGTGTGTTATGCAGAGAGTGCAGGGTTCACTAGTACATTACACTCAGAATACAGGACTCAGGAGTGGAGTATGCTCAGAATGCAAGATTCAGGGGTAGGTTATGCTCAGAATGTAGGGTTCAGGAGTGGGTTATGCTCAGAATGCAAGGTTTAGAAGAGGGTTACTCTGAGAATGCAAGGTTCTGGAGTGGGTTGCACTCAGAATGCAAGGTTCTGGAGTAAGTTACACTCAAAATGCAGGGTTCAGGAGTGGGTTGCACTCAGAATGCAGGGTTCAGGAGTGGGCTATGCTCTAAATGCAAGGTTCAGGAGTGGCAAAAGATAAAAGTGTAGCGCTATAAACTCAATAAATGTGTACATCAAAAACCCATAAATGCATATGTACAGTGAATAAATGTTGTCAAACCATGTACAGCTATAAAAGTGAATAGCACTATGTGGTTAATCAACAAAACTATTAGGTGAAGCAGTGAATAATACCCTTTATAGGCAAATATAACAGTGACTAATAGGAAGGAAACTGCAGGGTTCAGGAGTGGGTTATGCTCAGAATGCAAGGTTCATTAGTGGGTTGCGCTCAGAATGCAAGATTCGGGAGTGGGATGAGGTCAAAATGCAGGGTTCAGGTGTGGGTTACACTCAGATTTCCGGGTTCAGGAATGGAAAATGCTCAGATAGCAGGGTTCAGAAGTTGGTTACACTCAGAATGCAAGATTCATGAGTGGGTTGCGCTCCGAATGTAAGGTTGAGGAGTGGGTTGTGCTCAGAATGCAAGATTCAAGAGTGGGTTGCGCTCCGAATGTAAGGTTCAAGTGTGAGTCACGCTCAAAATGCAGGGTTTAGGAGTAAGTTACGCTCAAAATGCAGGGTTCAGGAGTGGGTTATGCACAGAATGCAGAGTTCAGGAGTAGGTTACACTCAGAATGCAAGGTTCAGGAGTGGGCTGTGCTCAGAATGTAAGGTTTAGGAATGGGTCACGCTCACAATGCAGGGTTTAGGAGTGGGTTGTTCTCAGAATGCAAGGGTCAGGAGTGGCTTGCGCTCATAATGTAAGGTTTAGGAGTGGGTCACACTCAGAATGCAGGGTTCAGGAATGGATTAAGCTCAGAATGCAAGGTTCAGCAGTGGGTTACGCTCAGAATGCAAGTTTTAGGAGTGGGCTGCACCCAGAATGCAAGGTTCTTTGCATTCTTTGCATTAAGATAAAAAAAAAACCTTCTGTGTGCAGCAGCCCCCCTAATACCTACCTAAGACCCATCTCGATTCAGCAATGTTGAAGTGTCTCAGCTGCCTGGGACTCCCCTCCTCATTGGCTGAGACAGCAATGTGGCGCTATTGGCTCCCACTGCTGTCAATCAAAGTCAGTCAGCCAATAGTAGGTTACGCTCAGAACACAAGGTTCAGGAGTGGGTTGCACTCAGAATGCAAGGTTCAAGAGTGAGTCACGCTCAGAATGCAGGGTTCAGGAGTGGGCTATGCTCAAAATGCAGGGTCCAGGAGTGGGTTGCACTCAGAATGCAAGGTTCAGGAGTGGGCTGCCCTCAGAATGTAAGGTTAAGGAATGGGTCACGCTCAGAATGCAGGTTTTAGGAGTGGGTTGTGCTCGGGATGCAAGAGTCAGGAGTAGCTTGCGCTCAGAATGTAAGGTTTAAGAGTGGGTCATGCTCAGAATGCAGGGTTCAGGAGTGGGTTACAATCAGATTGCAGAGTTCAGGAGTGGATTAAGCTCAGAATGCAAGGTTCAGCAGTGGGTTACGCTCAGAATGCAAGTTTTAGGAGTGGGTTGCACCCAGAATGCAAGGTTCTTTGCATTCTTTGCATTAAGATAAAAAAAAAAAACCTTCTGTGTGTAGCAGCCCCCCTCAGCCCCCCTAATACCTACCTAAGCCCCATCTCAATTCAGCAATGTTGAAGTGTCTCAGCTGCCTGGGACTCCCCTCCTCATTGGCTGAGACAGCAATGTGGCGCAATTGGCTCCCACTGCTGTCAATCAAAGTCAGTCAGCCAATAAGGAAAAAAAGGGGGTGGGCCAGGCCACAGCTCCCTGTGTCAACAGGGAGCTGTGGCTCAGCTAGGGTGCCCCCAGCTGCTTTCTGTGGGGGCACTCAACAGGAGGGAGGGGCCAGGAGCACCAAAGAGGGACCCGAGAAGGGGAGGCTCTGGGCTTCTCTGTGCAAAACCAATGCAGAGAGCAGGTAAGTATAACATGTTTGTTATTTTTAACTAAAAAAAGGAGACTTTAGTATCACTTTAAGCTTTGAGGCCATCTTTTTCAGCTCTGAACTCTGCACCAGCACAGCCCTCATCTTTGCACACACAATCCTCCCCCCCCTCCACTGTCCCCATTGCCTCACCTCTCAGCAGCCACCCTGTGCTATTTTCTGGCTCCGCCTCTTCCCCAGTGGCCAGCACCTGCAGAGCGGCAGCAAGATCAACCAGCAGGGGGCATTGATATCCAGAAAAAATGCTGCAGCTCAGCATGGGATAAAGGAGAAAAAAGTTTAACCCTGCGCTTACCCAACAGGACAGCAGCTCACACAACAAATAAGGATTTTGTCAAAATTAAAGCGAACAGACAAGTGTAGCGCTATAGGTTTTAAGAAGCTTATTGATGTAACTTATGTAAATTTATGAGAAGGAAAAAGCTCAGCATGGGATACCCTCCCCTGCAGCCCGTATTATGCTGTGAGCTGGCAGCTGTCCCTCCCATGTACCCGCTGTGAGTGCCGGGCAGGAAGTGTTCTGTTTATAGTTGCTGGTAGATGAGCATTGTCACTTGTAATACAGAAGCCGGGCTTCTGTGTTACATGTGAGAGTAAATATCAATGTGCACAGGGCTGAGAAAGTTCTGACGAACGTAACGCGTACAGGGGAGAAGCCACGCACATATTATGTCACCCGCTGCCATCCTTTGAAGCTAACAACACACAGTCGTACTACATGCCTGTATCGTTTTAATCTATGTGAGTAGTCCTTTTTTGGACACAAATAAACTTTAATGTTTGCACAGTGAGCACTTAGATCTCCCTTTTTTCATATACACATGGTTTGATACCCCCTTTGAGAATACCGATCTGGAGGAGAAGTTCTAGGAGAAGTTCTAATTGATTTGTTTCTGTTACCTACCTTTTGTGTGGGACCTGCTTGCATGACTCCCTGTTAGCTCAGGAGTCCATGCCTAGAGGTGAGCGTAGAACTTAGATCGAAGGTGGAGGGTTTGTCACCATTATTGAAACTGTTGATCTTCACCGGTGGAGTCATCTCTCTGGGACTTGTAGTTCACCAGCTTTTTGGACTATATTTTATTGTTATATTGCACTGCACTTTCTTTATTTTTATCATTTGTTATCGATTTTTGTGAAAATCATTCAGTGTTCAGCTTGCATTTTGGGGGTTTTCTTTTTACTGATTGCACCCTCTATTTATATATTATCTACTACCAGAGGTGGCCAGAGGTGGCAGAACTGTGATAGTGTGACACACAATCAGGAACTGTCTGGCTTTGCTCCCTGATTTTAGCTCTGAACGGTAAGAGAAAAAAAACAGCTAGATTTGGGTTGTGTTTACTATCACACATAGATCTGTGCTGTGATTGGCCACAGCAATCAGTAGGCTCACAGCCAAAATCATTGGTGGCGAGCCTGATGATGAACTCATGCTGCAGGGGGCATGCATGCACGCACGCACGCCTGTAAACTCGGAGGTTCGGCACAATATACCGGTACATTGCGGTGCCTAAGCGAACCACCTGCCAGCAGTAAATGTACTGTTGCAAGTGGTTGAAATAATCACATGGCACAGGGGGCGAAGCTTGTACAAAAGGACATCATCATTTTAGGGTGCCTATGACAGCATAGGATATAAAGTAGGCTGCATTCTTGGCTATGGGAAGCCTGTGCCCACTCTTTACTATCATTTAAAATGGTTGTAAAGGCAGAAGGTTTTTACCTTAATGCATTCTATATATTAAGATAAAAAACCTTCTGTGTGCAGCAGCCCCACTCAAACCCCCTAATGCTTACCTGAGCCCCATCTTGATCTACAGAAATGCACAAGATTCTCAGCTGTCTGGGGACTCTCATTGCCTTCTTATAGGCTCAGTCCTATTGGTTCCCACTGCTGTCAATCGAAGTAAGTGAGCCAATAAGGAGATAGAGGGGGCGGGGCTGAGCCGCGGCTCCATGTCTGAATGGACACACAGAGCAGCGGCTTGGCTTGTGTGCCTTCACAGCAAGCTGCTTGCTGTGGGGGCACTTGGCTGGAGGGAGGGGCCAGGAGCGCCGGCGAAGGACTTGAGACAAGGAGGATCTGGGCTGCTTTGTGCAAAACCACTGCACGGAGCAGGTAAGTATAACATGTTTGTTATTTTCAAACAAAAAAAAAACAAGACTTTAATATCACTTTAACTTGTCTGGTATTGGGAGAGGGTGCCATTTCTATCTGATGTAACTAAAGAGATCAGTAATAAATAAGGCTATGAAACCATGTGCAGGACAGATCTGGGGCACCCTGAATAAGAAATAGGCCTACATGCTATGGTAGAGAAAATGTAAACATTGTTATAAGAAATGCAAATTACAGGCAATCAAAAAATGTTTTATTGGTCCTCATGACTACAAAATTAGAACATCCTTTTGAGCTATTTTTGTCTTACGACCCAAGTCTGCCAGACCTGCAGCTCGTAGATGTGCACGTAAATAAGGAGGAAAATAATTTGTATGCATCCTCTGCATTGTAAACACAAATAGAATCATGGTCCCTGGCATAGGTGTGCGCAGCCTATTGTATTAGGGTGTGCACCAAGGCTCCAACACATATGCCTTTGTGACATATTACCCGGCCTTTTTCCCACTCGTCATCCTAAAACAATGGGGGGGGGGGGGGTGAACACACAGGGGGACCTGGGCAGCAGAAAGAAAAGGCACTGGGACAAGAGGGGTGGCATAAATTGGTACCAATTCCCTTTATTTTCCTCCCGAATATCGGGGAGAGGAAGAGGAGGAGAAGCCTACTTTCAGCTGCTGCAGAAGAAAATACAGATCAGTCCCTTAAGTTCCACTACAGCCGCCTATCCTGTCCAGGTTCTGGGGGTTGGAAAGTAAGGATCGCGGTTTACCTGTCACCTGCCCACAATTGATGGGTTGCCAACTCCAGGATTAGGGTGTGCCCAGGCACACCTGGCACACCCCTTGCGCACGCCTATGGTCCCTGGGGTGATCATTTAACAATTTAGCCAACACGTATAGCTGCCAACATTTTCAAATACTTTCCAGCTAAAGCCTGAGTTGGTTACTCATAATACTGCACCATACATAACAATCTTCTCAGCACATTCAATAAATATATTTTTCTTATTTTTTAAAAAATACATATCTTCACAAGATTGCTTTGTTACTTAAAGCCCAACTAAAACTCTGTTTGTGTTATAGTCCTGCCTTTAGGCCTCATACACACTAGACGTTTTTAACGCTGCTGTAGGGAGCATCTGGTGTTTTTTTCTGCCTGTAAACACCCCTGCAGGTTAAGCAATGTGTCCATGCACACGTAGATGTTTAGAGGAGTAGAAAAAAAAAAAACACTGCCAGAGCGTTCAGGAACAGCAGAGTTTTGGCATAAAAATGCCTAATAGACATGTGCATGATGAAAAAATGTGTTTTGTTTCTTTTTGTTTTGATTTGATTTGTTAATCTAGTTATTTCATTTAGTTCAATTCGGTTGATTCGTATTCAGAATTCGTATTCGGTATTTTCAAATTTTCTTCGAATTTACCATTTTTTTTCAATTCGAAATGTTCAAATCGATAAATTTTCGAATCAGACAATAATGAAATTGTTATACTCTTTTTGATTTGAATGCAACAAACAAAAGAAAGTTCTTCATCAAATGATTTCAATGACTCTTTAAATCACCTTTGGCTTAACAAAAACAGCATTATTTCGAAATGGTACTCTAGTAACACACATGGCATTTCAGCATTATGTGTAGTTAGAATTCAACTGGAGTTCAATGTAAAATTTGATTTGAATTGCAGTCCGAATTTCCGAAATTCGAATGAAACTTGTTACTTTATTCAGAGCATTCAGTAAAATTAGTTTATATTGTAATTTGGGTATTCAGATATAGCTGAATCTCCAAATAACGAGAAATTTGTCCAAATATTAATTTGGAGTAAAACTAACCGTCTAAATAAGCATTAATACTAGGCACATTTAGCGCCTGAGCGTGAATTTGTTTCAATGGCCAGAATAAATTATTATTCTGGTCAATGAAATGAAGTGAGGCCAAAGGACTTGACGTGCCTAACAAGCGCCAATCGTTTTTTCTGCCAAAAAGCTGCTGCCAGGAGTTAAGGCGTCTAGGAGAGATGGCCAAACGTCCAATGTGCACAGAAAAATGCACATTACAGAACAAGTTGAAAACTCAAAGTGTTTGTATTAAGTAAAAAACTATATATAACATTAAAAACACACTCATCAGAGTAAAAAAAAAAAAAATAAAATAAAGCATCACTATTGTAGATTGCAGTCAAAATTTTCATTTTTAAAATGCAGTCCAAATGCAGTCCAAATGCTAAAAAAAAAGGTGGGGAGATTTAGGGGTCAAGAAGAAGAAGGGAATAAATAGAAGAAAAAAAATGAAGGAGATAAAGCCGTTCTGAGGAGAGATCCCACAATGGACCATACACATGGAAGTAATACTTGGGCCACTGTTGGAATGGAAGACCACCATGCTTTCACCAAAGTTTGCTAAGCTGCCATAAAGAGAAATGTTAGTAATCTGAATTGTTTAGATGTGCAGTTAGGTGACTTGAGGTTTAAGAGAGCTTCTTTCGGTGATTTACGTATACATTTACCAATCACACTGTGTATCTTTTGATAGATCCCTATACAAAAGCATTTAATCTTGGAGCATTCCCACCAAATGTGAAGGAGAGTGCCCTCTGTCCAACTACCACAAACACATTTATCAAATATTGCAGAAGTAAATTGGCCCAATCTATGGGGAACCATGTGCCAAAGTACAGTATAAGCAATTTTTAATTAAATTCTATGGCTGCAATGTTAGTTGAACCGTGAGCTGTAGTTTCCCAAATCTGGAACCAGTCCTCCTTCCGTAGTGACCCTCCCAATTCATTTTCACATTTGGTCACATATTTGTGGGGAGAAGGGACTTGTCTTTCCAATAATGAGATATAAACAATAGAAAACAACATTTTTAATTTTGAGGTATCAAAAAATTTCACATGATGATAGCTTACGTAAAATTGAAAAATCAAAAGACCTGATAAGTTTATCAGATTGTAAATTCTGATCACGTTATTGGAAATGCAGCATTTGAACTTGTGAGTTTCCTGAGATTCAGGAAGAAACATTGGATTGCGTAGGATTGTAAGTAACAGGGAGTATGGAGATATTTAACGATATCCCAGACCCTGAGTTGGATTGTTGATATGTTTCCGATAACTCAGGGGAATCCATGGTATATTAGGGATGGAAATTGGATCCACTTCCAATGCTTTAATGGACACCCAGGAAGGGTGGGGGTGGGGGGGGGTGTAAAGTGGAGTATACAGTTAGTGGGCTATCTGTGCCACAGAATAATAGGAACAGTTTCATGGAACCCCCAGAACCCTTTTATGTCCAAGTTGAAAAAGGGTGCTTCGACTGACTCAAGGTTTCCCCCCATTTTTGGGGTTTTGGAGAAAACTTAAAAACTTAAAATATGTGGAGGGATGGGAATTGGAACTCTAAAGAGGTAAAAAAGTTAGGGAAGGTACGACATTTATATCGCTGCTATACAAGCCAACCATGAGATATGATATTTTCCCCAATCCTCTACAAGAGCGCGTAATCAACGTATAATGATAAGTAGACATGTGTGGTTCGTTTCATTCCAAATTAATATTCGGAGAGATTTTTCAGAGACTCAGATATATTCAGAATACCTGAATTAGAATCTAAACAAATTTTACCGAATTCTCTGAATAACATAATGAAATTCGTCCGAATTTCAGAAATTCGGACTGAAATTCGAATTGAATTTTACATTGAACTCCATTTGAATTCTAACTACACATAATGCTGAAATCAAAGACCGTGTGTGTTATTAGAGTACCATTTTGGGATGAATCCTACCTAATCTTTACCCACTAGCTTATTAATTCCAGTGTTCAAGCATGAGGCTAGTATTTTCACCAAAAGTTTAGAGTCTAAGTTCAGCAGTGAGGTGGGATGAAAATGGGACTAATGTTATGATTTTCATTTGGAAATGCCTTAAAGAATATATAAACCCAAAATGTCATATTCCTGATATGTGCCTGCTGTATCATGTACTTGTGTGAACAATTATCCAGTTCTCTTTGTTGCTTCCTTTGTGTGAAATTCCTGGTGTTCCTGCCAGTGCCTCGGCTTTCCTCTTATTAACAGACCACACTAGGCAAGGGACCACATTGCGGTCAGTTTCCTGGCTGTGCTGAGAACTCAGCTTGCTCTCCTCCAATGATCAGACTTATCCTGATAACCCCCCCTGCACAGCCATTCGCTGAGAACATCAGAGTTCTGCTGTTTCTCCTCCCCCAGCTCCTTATGTAGCTGAAAACAGAGGGTATGTGAAGGTATTTATGTTTTTTATATGTAGACACACGTTTTGCCTTTCATTTCTATTTTAAGCTGAATAAGTTGTTTTACAAACTCAGGGTTTACAAATACTTTAAAATACCTTTTTCTGTTAGCAAAAATTATTTCCTTCTCTCCCACTCCAGTTCTCTGCTATGCTGGAATATATATATATGGGTAGCATGGTCAAAGTCTGATGCATATAAGACAGTGTAGTCATATTACACTCACACAAACATGTTGTACTGGATAGACTGGTGTCTTTATTCAGCCTTACCAACTATGCAACTATATTTAAATGAGCTGTGCAAATGCTGTAACAGAAAAATTGAGGTGAGACTTGAGGTGTGTAAGTACAATATCTACTTGACTGTGACTTCAAAAGACTTGTGTGCGCCGTGTTTCACACGTGCACAGCAGCCCATTTCCTGCGAGAAATGAAGGAAAAAGGCTCCTGCACCTTCATAAAATTGCAGCTGTGCAGAAAAACGTTTTCCCGCATCCGAAAATGTGCCTGCAGGTGAGAGGATGTGTGCAATTTACATTCCCGCACCTGCATGTATGTGAACCTAGCTTTAATCCCCACAGAACTGAAATTTCTGTTTCTTGCAGATGCTGGAGAGGTATACCTTATTCTTACTATACTGTATATCTCTCAAGGACTATATTGGTGAGACATCTGTGCTTAAGTTTCTGGGTCTTCATACCTGCTGTGGCCATTATAGAGGTTCTCATGCTCCTTGTTGGAATTATTGTTTTTACCTTATGAAGACTACAACAGAAGAAGTTGAAACATGCAGACTCCAAAACTCCAGGAAAACAAGAAATCAGTTGGGTACTTTAGGGGTGAAATGAAACATGTAGCCCTTTTTTGGGGGAGGTTATGAGAAATGGCCCTCCGCAAACAAGATATTGCTCTAAACCTGTAGGTAAATAAGAAATCCAAAACCTTTGCTAGGTGGAAGAGTGGGTTTGATAATAAAGTTTCAAGTACCTCCAACCAAGAGAGAGCCTCTGTGAACAGAGGGGACTCCCTTCCTTGGAAATGAATCAGTAATGTAAACAAAATAATTGGAAGCTGAAGAACTAATGTAACCAGCATATAACAATAACCATAAGTATATAAATGCACACCAGTATAGAAATAATACAAACGATATTGTCATCAAAGGGCCTGAAAGGGGTCCAGTTGCAGGGGTGCATGATGATGATGCGGAGTCTGTCGGAGACCTGAAGACAAGATCAACGGTCACAGGGGGTATCCTCTATGTGTTGTCCAGCCAGCCTGAAATGGGACTTCTCACCTGCAGGAACTGTGTAGGCATGGGAACTCAGAGTCAGCCTATCTGCTCTGCACTTTAGTCCCTCCCTAGTAGTTTCTAAAATAAAAGTGGTATAAAGTGGTATAAGTGTAAATTATATTGCAATAAATAGGTTTACTTACTAATATACAGCAAGGTGACCACTACATACATACAGCAGCACAGACCTAGCTACCTGTCACTGTACAAGTGAAATAATAACAAAGACAGGTCATAGATACTGTTTGTCACAAGGATTTAGACATATACTCAGCAGCTGAAGTTAAATTATTAGATCGTGGGAATACTTGCATGATAGTCTCTTCTGGTCTGTGTGAAAATACAACAGCAGCAACTCCATAGACAGGACATGTGACCCAGTCTACTTCCTGGAAACACCCCTTTATATATATTTTTTTTTTGTTTCAAATAATTTTATTGTCATAAACGAAATAGTAACAGTATACCATGACAGAAAAGAAACAATCGGGACATGAAGTCATACAATTTTCAAGATAAAGTATTTCAAAATCAACATCCAATCATTACTTAATGGTAGCTCAACAGTACATTTAGTATTCATTGAATGTATGTAGTATATTAGATGGTTGTAAGATATACATAAGCGAATCTGAACAGTTTGAAAAATGTGTTAATTAATTAACTTTTGGAGGGTCTATGTGTTTGGAATAGATAGATCTAAAGGAGTATATCCACATCCCAAGCACCCCTGACGGGATCATGCTGTGCAAGGGATGTGGCTGTTACGTCATCTCATGTTGAGTCAAGACTGATGATCTACTCCGAGATATATTCTTGTCCTCCAAGCTGTATATCTGATTATATAGATTCCACGTCTATCCAGGCATTGGTATTTCATATTAAATGAAAGAAAAAGAAAAAAAAAAAAAACAGGGGGGTAAGTCTAGGATTAGGTCTCAGAGGTGAGGATTGAGCAATGATCGGATAGTAACCATGTGTTATCATCTAGTGGTGGGTAATCAGGTAATTGTTCTGTAGGATGTAGAAAAGGGGGGTAGTTGAGAATAGCGTGTGTACTCGAGTGAATGGGTAGGCAAGTCGGAGAGGTTATCTGCAATAAGTATATGTTAGTGTATATAGTGTTTAATAAACCAATTATTGTGTGGTGTGGTTAGGATATGTGGAGAAGCTCCTGATATCTCAGGGAGTCTTTGAAGTGTAGCCAACAGGCCCATGTCTTTTGGTATTTTGTCGGGTTTTCCTTAGCTTGGTGTATTAAGTCTTCCATCTCTGATGTCTTCTCTATCCGCTTAAACCAGTCTGCTAGTGTAGGTGTACGCTTGTTCCTCCAGTATACTGGTATGCATTGTTTAGCAGCATTTATTAAATGGAGCACGAGGGATTTTTTTTATAGGCGGAACAAGGAATCGATGTGTGATGTAATAAATATTGAGCTGGCGTAAAATCTAATAGATACGTCGTAATGTCAGATATTGCCTTGTGGACTTTATCCCAGAATGATTTTATATGCGTGCAATCCCACCAGATATGGAGTAGGGAACCCACTTCAGAATTACATCTCCAGCATATTGGTGAAACTGATAGATGATATAAGTGAATTTTGTCGGGTGTACGGTACCATCTTGAATATATTTTGCAATTGTTTTCTTGTGCTGAGATGTTGATGGAGCCTTTATGAATATGTTCATAAATGTGTTCCCAATCTTCTGAAGGTAGATCTATCTGGAGTTCACGTTCCCATCTCTGGTTGATTGGACTGGATTTAGGATCGTTGGTACTAAAGAGTAGCGAGTATATCGAGGAGATAAGATGTCTCTGAGGTTCTGTACTGCAGCATAGACTTTCAAAGGGAGTTTTGTCCCTATACCATTGTGTGATAGGTCTGGCACTATTCAAAAAGTGTCTAATTTGCAAAAATTTGTAGAAAGGAATGTTATATTCCAGAAGGTGGTATTATAGAGCATTAAATGGAAGGATGGCATCATTATGAAAAAATTGATAGGCTTTAAGCGATTGTGGGGTGTTTTTGGGAGTCGAGTGAAGGAGCAATGAGCCAGGTGGGAAGGGGATTTGGAGGCCCAAATGAAATTCCTGCATATTCTGTTATAAGCCACAAAAAATGATGCAGGGAGTTTAATTGGTAGGGTTTGTAAGACGTATAAAATCCGGGGTAAGATATCTTTAGGATGGCAATTCGTCCAAACCATTAGAATTGGCCCGAGGTCCATTTGTGAAGATCCTTTTGGACAGTTTTTAGAATTGTCAGATAGTTCTTGTCATATAACTCTGCTAGGTTAGATGGGAGATGGATACCTAAGTAAGTGAGGGCTTGGAGTTCCCAGCTGAAAGGAAAATTGTTCTTGCATTGGTTTACTACCGTCGATGGGAGGGAAATATTAAGTGCTTTAGATTTCGTGAAATTAATTTGCAAGTTAGAGAGTTTATGGAAAAGGGTAAAGTCTTGAAGCAGATTGGGTAAGGAGATTAAAGGGTCCGAAAGGAAGAGGAGGGTGTCGCCCACATAGGCTGCGACTTTGTAGTTTTTGTTACCGATATCTATGTCTTGAATGTTGGGATTAGTCCTAAGTTTGCATAGAATGGGTTCCAGGGTGAGTACAAATATGAGAGGCGATAGAGGGCACCCCTGACGTGTGCCATTTGAAACAGTGAAGGCGTTCGACAGGCACCCATTGACCCTCACTCTAGTCGAGGGGTATGTATATAGCGTGGCAATCAGTTGAATAAAGTGAGCAGGAAATCCCATGGTCTGCAGTGTTGCGAACATGTAGTCCCAGGCCACTCTGTCGAACGCCTTCTCCGCATCAACTGATAGAACCCCGGTTTAGAGGATTTTGATAGCCAATGATGGCTGTTGATTGCTTTTAGGGTATTATCCCTTGCTTCTCTACTAGGATTAAATCCCACTTGATCAAGGGAAATCAATTTAGGGAGGAGAGGAAGTATGCGGTTAGCAAGTATTTTGGCGTATAGTTTTAGATCCACGTTGAGGAGGGATATAGGTCTATAGTTAGAGACTATCTTTTCATCTTTGCCAGGTTTCGGTATTAACGTGATATGGGCTTCTAATAGTTCTTTGTGTGCTTGTGGGGACGAACATAGTGAATTAAACGTCTTGGTGAAATATGCAGTAAGTGTGTCGTGAAAAGTTTTGTAATAACTTACGGTCAGCCCGTCCGGTCCTGTGCTTTTACCCGTTTTTAAGTCTTAACCCATCGTGTCCTCTGGGGTGTCTGAAACCGAGCAATATTGTGAAAGGAAATCCCTAATGGCTTCTTGTCTATCCAAGGTAGGGCCTGTCGTGGTCGTGGGGGGTAAATTATAAAGTTTGGAGAAGTATTGTACAAATTGAGTAGAAATATCTTCAGGGGATACAAAGGTGTTGCCATTATGATCTGTAATTTTGTGTATGGTGTTCCTTGCCTTTTTGTGTTGTATTGCTCTGGCTAGAATTTTCCCTGATTTATTGCCAAACTCATAGAATAGTTTCTGTGTTAAAGTGTATTTACGTTTCAGTGTTTTGCTTAGTTCTTCCCTGAGTTCTTCTCTTGCTTCTAAAAGTTCTGTGAGCGATTTAGTAGCTAAGGATAAATTATGGGTCTTTTCCAGGGAGTGGATTTTAGCAGATAGGGCGGCAATATGTTTTCGTTTTAGTTTGGCTCTAGTGGCAGCATAGGAGATGAATTCTCCTCTAACTACGCACTTATGTGCAGCCCAGACAGTAGCTGGCGAGGATTCCTCGGAGGTATTTTCTGCGAAATATTGTGTGAGGCAGCTGGTAATTTTTTGTGTGATTTCAAGGTCTGTAACACCCCTTTATAAAGATATCAAAGTCCTCTAATCTGGGGTTTATGGCCCAGGTTAAAGGGACAGGAAGTGACGTACATAAATAACTCTATGACACACATATAGGAAGCCAGGGGATTACTCAGTTCACTAGGTTTTGCTAAGAAGTAGATTACATACTTTTGGATGGACTGCCCCTTAAAGGATATCTAATGGTTCGTTTTTGTTTTTTTTAAACAAACATGTCACACTTACCTCCTCTGTGCAGTTGGTTTTGCACAGAGTGCCCCCGATCCTCCTCTTCTGGGGTCCCTCAGCGGCGCTCCTGGCTCCTCCTCTTCTTGAGTGCTTAGTTGGAGAGCCGCTCTCCCTCAGGGCACTCGGGGTTTGTACGCTTCCGTGTCCTGCTGCTGCGTCTATTGACACAGACAGCAGGACTTGGCCCTGCCCCTGGCTCCCACGTCATTGGATTTGATTGAAAGCAGCGGGAGCCAATGGCTGCGCTGCTATCAATCTATCCAATCAGGACCCGACACACTGGCAGGAGCTGGTGTACTTGTCCCCGTCACTGGAAAGACTGGGTTTAGGTAAGTAAAAGGGGGGCTCTGGGGGGCTGTTGCATCACAGGAGGTTTTTCACCTTAATGCACCTTCATACCACTGTTTTGTCCCAGAATGAAACTAACCTCTCAGAGCTGAGGACGGGATATCCCCCCCCCTCCCAACTAGTGAATTGGCAAAAGAAAGGTATTTTTTGCCTGAATGGCAGTTCGGAAATGTGGTCACCCTAAATCCAGTCATTCGGCAGATGAGGTTCTTCTGCCCACATATCAGCAAACCAAATGCAGCAAATGAATCTTAGCATCTCCCATGTAATCATTGTATAATCATTGTATAATACATGTAACTGACACATGGACTCCTATTCAGCTATTCTGTGTATTTTCTGCTGCACTGAGCCGTGAGCACCAGCAAAAATAATCACCAATCGATATACTTTGGAGTTTCTGCTCTGGCTTCTGTCATGCATAGACTTTCAATGAGCGTCAAGGAACAATGCTACATTAGTTATACAAGCTGCTACAAGTATAAATGACAACATACTCAGAATGCAGTGTAAGCTACAGCAAGCCAAGCTGTACAGGGCCAGTCACTGAAAATATGTACACAAGTTGTATCTACTTTGTCCAGTTGCCAGTTAGTAAAAAATAATAATATATACTTTAATATATACATCCAAAATTATAATAAACCACCAGCAGCAATGACATTACAGGAGCAAATGCATTATAATGTTAGCTTACTGAGAACACTTAGCCATTTCTAGTAAAAAGGGGCCCAGGGTGCAAATTCTTAGTACACAAGCACTCTTAATTTTGATATAGGAGTTTTTGTTCATTGACACCCCCAAATCTAAATTAAAATGACTAAACAGGCTGACCTGGCCTGACTTCCTCTCCTTCAGGGCATAGCTCTACGTCTTTCTCCTAAAAGCAGATGTATCATGCAAAGTCAGCTTCTGATTGTCTGCCAGCAATGGTCAATCGAATGCCGATATAGCACAGTACGCATTCTGACAAGAGCGAGTAGCAGTGCTGTGATCTAAAGAATCATAAGCTTATATGTTTATTTTTTTGGTGGGTGCTACCTCTACCTGTGCTCAATTGCTGGCATACCTGTGTGCATCATAGATTTTTTAAGTGTGAAGCAAAGCACCTAAATGCATTCAGGAGAATAATGACTATGACCTTAAAGCTGAACTCCAGGCCAATTTGAAAGACACAAGACACAGTTATGTATTAAAAAGAATTCCAGGTATATATATTTAATACATAGTTATATTGATCTAGCTTAGACCAATGTAACTATACTTATGCCATATTATTTATGGCCCTGGAAGCTGGAAATCACTGTAGTAGACACTGCTAATCCAGTGATCTCCACTTGCTTCCAGGTCACACGCCAAGCAGCCGCTCTTGTGCATTTCCGAACATAGAAGGTTGACTGCTCAACACTATTCAAAGAATGCTTTGCATTTTCTGAATGAATGCAAAGTATTCTCTGGTTGTATGAGGTGGGGTGGTGACATCACGCAAGCAGTAGAAACCAGAATTTGTCCTGGTTTCAGAATCTTGCAGTCCCCTTGTCAGGGCTGGGCTCTTAGCAGCTCTCTTCTCTGTGCTCAGGCTGCTCAGATGTCAGATGACTGTCAGCACTCATTGTTTCCACAGTGGCTCACCTGGTTATAATTAGCTGCTCATCAGTCCAGCCTACAGCCAGGCCTTTCTGGCTATTTAAACTGCCTTGTTCATTGCTTTTGCACCTTCGCCTTGATCAACATATTTTGAGTGTCTCTGGTGAGTTCCTGTTAAAGACTTTGCCTGACTGATGTCACTTCTGGTTCCTGATCCTGATCTTTGGCTTCCGACTATGCTGATCCCTGGCTTCATGATTACCCCGGCTCATCTGATTACACGTTTTGGCTTCCGAACCCTAGATTATGTTTTTTTACTATTACATTAAAAGTGTGATTTATACAGCATTTTCTGTCTCAGTCTGATTCATGGTTTCTGACACCCCTACAGCAGAGCTCAAAGTGGGAGTGGAAGAATCAGCACAAGGATTTGCTCAGTTGTGCGGCAGTGCTCATATGCTAACAAGAAACGAAAGCAAAGTGACAGGCAGATATTTGCTGTTTCTCCTTTCACTGTCAAGTTAAGTGTCACTCTGTACACTTGAGTCAAAATAGAAATAAAAAGGGAAATGTGTGATACGCCGAAACGCTCATCACACCACCCCCTCCTGCTGGCTCACTGCAGTGGAAGGGACAGCTGCCGCACACTGAACCACTGCAATTTAGTGTGCAGCAGCTCTCAAAGCAGTGTGAACAAGCCCTTAAAGTAGGCAGGAGAACAGTCCAATAGCAGAATGTTCTAAGTACTATTTTCCTAGTGCCATTTTTATAATTGTGTAGGACACTTGAGGAGGGTCTCTAGGGGCTGGCACTGCATCTATGAACAGTGCAGCCTGTGCTGCATTGAGATATGCACACCTGCAGGATGGAGCATGATGCCATGCCTACAGCATAATAATTACACCTACTTGTAATTCAGTGTGCTTTAAACTAAAAAAATACACTTTTGAGTCCAAGGAGAAAAAAATTAAGGAAAAAAGTTTAAGCATTGGGAAATTTAAATAGGAAAAAGTACAGAATTTTGTGTATGGTGTTCCATACCATGGGTTTGTCCACATATAAGGTTGTAAAATTCCCCCTTCTGGGAAACAGTGACCATTTCTTTTTAATATCAGATTACCACATACAATGAGATTACCATATACATGGTGTCCGGTAAAATTGTCCCACTTATTTTGGGTTCTTGGCTATGAAACGTTTGAACACCACTGCTATAGGTGATCTTTATAGAAGATTTAAAGGGTTCCTCTGGCAAAGACCAAAGAATCTGTCCTCCATTTTAGGTGGGTAAAAGGCTCAAAGTAGTTAATTCACAGATTACAGGGTGCCGTGACGAGGCTCTGTGGCTTACGCATGCATTTGCAAATGCGTGCGGACTAAACCCCTGTTTTTAACACATACTGTTAGACAGGTTAAATTGGTTGTCTGCGAGCTGGTGGTAAGTAGGCTTGGAATTTTTTCCTGGGCATTCCCCAGGCCTTGTTTGGATCTGTTTGTAGCCCTCTAATGCCGTTTACTGCGATAGCTAGCTATAAATGAGGGTGGTGGCAAGTTTTTTGAGATCACCTTGGTGTGTGTATTGGTCCAGCAATGCACCAGCACCTTTGCAGCCATTGTGCTATTTGCTGAGTGTCTGGTGTGCTCCTGTACCTTTAAGAAGGGATGGGCTGCCCTTCAGTCCACCTGCTCTCCTTTATCCATCAGAATGCATGTGCCTCCACTGTGGGGACACTCATATTTTAGTGTCAGGACCACAGATTACAGGTTGCCGTGACGAGGCTCTGTGGCTTACGCATGCATTTGCAAATGCGTGCGGACTAAATCCCTGTTTTTAACGCATACTGTTAGACAGGTTAAATTGGTTGTCTGCGAGCTGGTGGTAAGTAGGCTTGGAATTTTTTCCTGGGCATTCCCCAGGCCTTGCTTGGATCAAAGTAGTTAATTGCCCTGGGCAAATGTGCTTTTGGTACACCCATTGCTTCAGCATATCAAGAGCCATCTTATTCTGCTTTCTTGTTTCTACGAGAGACTCACCTTAGCCTCCACAATCTCAAAAACCTACACATGTGCCTAAAACTTGCTAAATGTGAAAAGTCGGGGCTCAGAAGCTTTTCAACATTAGGGTGCTAAAGCATCCCCAGCCTCTGCATCCATAATAGTTTCACTATTGAAAACTTTAAAAAAGCTGTTAAAGCCCAACTGAACCTCTAGTTTATTCAGATAAATACATCAAAACAAAAAGAGTACAATGTCTTATAGTTTATTTTCTTTAGAAAGCAGCCACTGCCTGAGCAGAAAGCATGTCCCCTGTTGGTATGCTGTGGAGCAGCGGTCCCCAACCTTTTTTGGCATCACAAACCGGTTTCGGGGAAGACAATTTTCTGTGCGGTAATAGATGTTTTACTGCATTGTAAAATGTCTGTCACTGCAAAGACACACGATACAAAATGTGTCCCATTCACACTGCAGAGCAGCCACAGACATACTGAATTTTATCGCAGCACATCATGCCGAATCATATGGCAATGTACAGAAATGCAATGGATTTTGGTGCTGTATATTGCTGTGAATGAAGTGTATGTTTTGTGCACTTCAAATAAAGTTTGTACAAAAAAAAGAGGGAGCTGTGTGATGCACTACACTGCCCAGTTCCTAAAAGGCCATGGACTGATACCAGTCTGCTACCTGGGGTTGGGGACACCTGCTGTAGAGAAAGATCCTTGCTGTATGAGTGTGCAAGCAGTAGTCTCTCTGCAGAGGCCATAGTTAGAGCTCTCCAATCAGCAAAGTCTTTGCTAATTGCAGAGCTACAGTATGGGTTTGACACAGCAGGGAGTGTACTGGCAAAGAAACCACTGTACTACCAATCACATTCAAACATTCAAGAATGTTTGAACGATCGGAGGTTATAAGATAATTCTGGGTGCTGACATTTTTACATTAGAATTTCCGTATAAGAAGGATAGCAAGGAGTCTGTAGTGGGTGTGTTTTAGAATAGCTTTTCTGCATCACAAAAAAGAGGTGCTCAGATCAATATAATTGTGGAGGAATAGGAGTGAAGAAAAATGGTCTGGAGTAGAGTGGTGCCAAGTAGTGTGGTTTGGAGTGGTGTGCAGAAGAGTTCAGATGAGTGGAATTGAGTGAAGTGGTACTCCACAGCAACACCTGAAAAGAAACTGATGTATTGAGCAGATGAACTCTGTGTCCTGTACACTCCTGTACACATTTCAAGATTTTATTTTTAACTTTGGCTAAAGTGTACCTCTAAAGAGCCGTACAACATGTGCCTCCATCGACTACATTAGAAAAAGCTCAAAAAAAGACCAGCTATAATTCTTTAGGAGCGCTGAATTTCTGGCTCTTGGGATTTGGCCAGCTTTGCCTATTAAGCTTGGTGGTCACTTTACATAAGATTCCATTTAAGGAATGTCTAGTTCTCTGCTCTTGCCATGTTGATGTGTTGTAAAGTAATAATAATATTCTTCTGCATTATGTATAATATGCCCCTATGGACCTGAACCCTGCAGAAAGTCTACGCGTAGTGTGAGAACTGCTGAAATTCAGGCCGATATCGCAATATGATACCGACAACCAAGGTAAATCTTAGATCTAAGATGGCATAAATATGTAAACCGTAAAACTAATGAGATAACCCAAAGGCATATCACAGGCCTGGTGTTTAGAACATATTTAAATGTTAGCTTTTGAAAATAATGTATTCCTCAGTAATTACCTTATTAAAAGTATCAAGAGAGCAAATTTGCATAAGCCTTGCCCCCCGCAGGATGAAACCCACTATAAAAGATGTAAATTTAAATGTAACCTTACAGATAAGATGAAACCCCAGTGCAGAGTGTTTGCTTTTGGGAAAAAATGTGGTTTTGCTTTCATTTATAGTCGGAATTGCTGTCAAAGGAACCTACAGAGACAATTTGTTTGGCCAATGAGAACTCCAGGGATGAGCGTGGGTAAAAAAATTCAAGAAAAAAGCATATAACACCATTTAAAATAGTTGTATTCATCTATTTTTAACTAATATAACAATGCCTGAAGGTATCCTTCTAACAAGACAGAGGTCACCTGCATTCCAATATGTTCATTTCAACCATTTTGTCACATAAATCATATAATCAATGAATATTTCCTACCACATTCAATGCAGAGTCAGCAGGAATTAAGGAGGAGGAGCAGGGTCCCTCCATTACTACTCAAATTCCATTTGAACAACGACTAATTTTCCTCCATTTACATGATTTTAAATGCCCAGGAAAAAGGAGTTCCCTGTGACATTTCCACCTGATGATGATCACCGAATTTGCAAATGCATATAAAAAAAGCAAAATCTGGCCATAGATGGATAGAATTTCGAGCAAAAAGTTTTACTAAAATTTGTGTAAAATAATTTAGAATATTTTGTTTACTTTTATCATTTGGTTTTAGAATGAATGGATTTTTCTTAATGAAAACCACATTCACTGTTAGAAATTTGTTCTTACAAGAAAAATTTTCCATCCTGCTCCATTGAATTTTCTTGTCACTGCAGTCTAAAATGAAAGTTGATTTGACTAACTAATGATTAGAAAAACAAATAAATTTTCAAAGAACATTCTTTGCCTAAGAATTTTATTTGAAATTCTACCCATCTATGGCTAGCCTAGTAATATATTACATGTTACACCCAAATTTACAGTTTTGAGTACCTTTATTTTCACTGTTTAACAAAAAAGGCGCAATTTAAAAATGATAAATGTTGATTGTTTATTGACCACTTCCGGACCTCTCACTGCACATATGTAAACAAGTCAGATCCCCATTTTGACAGTGGACAACACTGAGATCGGCTGTTCCTAATAATCAGGAACAGTGACCTCCCTGGTGTTCCCAGGGAGCCCATCCCCTACACAGTTAGAACACACGCTGAGGGAAGTTAACTCCTTGATTGCCCCTAGTGTTAACCCCTTCCCTGCCAGTGTTATTTATACATTGATCAGTGCCATTTTTTTAGCACTGATCACTGTATTGGTTTCACTAATCACCAAAAAGTGTCACTTAGGGTCAGATTTGTCTGCCGCAAAGTCGCAGTCCTGCTAAAAATCGCAGATTGCCGCCAAGTCCCTAAATCTATCCCCTATTTTGTAGACGCTGTTGTGGAAAATTTTATATTAATGTATTGTCATAAGTCTCCCAGTGTCTGTTCAATCGTAGCCCGCTCTAAAGAGCTGACTGGGGCAGACCAACGCTGGTTGAGATCCGTTTGGTAGTGAAAAGCTCTTTGGGGATGTAGAGAAATGTTTGTGAAGTGAGGACATGTCCGCCAGCTAAGGGCCCCTGTGCGATGCACAGAACGATCGTCTGGTGGGGGTGTGTTCGCTCTGCAAAGACATTATCGGTTTAACAAGTGTGCTCTCATGTTGCCCCTGTGCGCCTGATCAACACATTTGTGGCCCAATGAGTGTACACCTGCCGATAATCTCTCGTCCACAAAGACAGTAGAATAATCCAGGTATACATTGTTCTCTGGAACAATGTATAATAGGGATTTCTATCAACGGAAATACGGGAGTCTTTTGGGTTCTGGTTGGAGACAGGGTTAATGTTTGAAAGCCATGTGGCTTCTAAAAACATGCATGCACCCTGTCTCTGCTCAGACACACCCATAAGACTCCTATAGTCATTGTGCATTGGTTGTTGCATTTTCCTGTGTTGTTAAATCCTTATATGGTCATTAATATCCTGTGAGGTCACAAGCTTTGTAAGAGGTGTGTTTGGCTGTTGGAGGCCAAACCCTCGAGCTTCGTGACTTACTGTTGATATGCTAATAAAGTGGCTCACTCAGACAGCTGAGGGAGGCTGGCTGCAGTGTGATCTTGGAAGTGGAACCGTAAACATGTGTGTCCCAATCAATATATGTTTATTGGGATTTTTTACCAAAAATATGTAGAAAAATACATATTGGCCTAAACTGACGAATAAATTTGTTTTTTTTTAATTTTTTGGGGGATATGTATTATAGCAGAAAGTAAAAAAAAAAAATTATTTTTTTTCCAAAATTGTCGCTCTTTTTTTGTTTATAGCGCAAAAAATAAAAACCACAGAGGTGATCAAATACCACCAAAAGAAAGCTCTATTTGTGGGGAAAAAAGACATCAATTTTGTTTGGGTACAACGTTGCACGACCATGCAATTGTCAGTTAAAGATACACAGTGCCATATCGCAAAAAATGTCCTGGTTATTAAAGCGGAGTTCCACACAAAAATGGAACTTCCGCTTTTCGGAACCCTCACATTTGGCACCTTTCAGGGGGGAAGGGGGTGCAGATACCTGTCTAAGACAGGTATTTGCACCCACTCCCGGCATAGACTCCCATGGGAGTCTATGCCTCTTCCTGTCCCTCCGCGCTGTCTCCTGGGAAACATACAGCTCCCAGGAGATAGCGGGGACCAATTACGTAGCGAGATAGCGGGGACCAGTTACGATGCGCAGCGTGACTCGTGCATGCGCAGTAGGGAACCGGGAAGTGAAGCCGCAACGCTTCACTTCCTGATTCCCTCACCCAGGATGGCGGCGGCAGCTGCCGAGAACCGAGCGGGTTCTCCGCGTCGCCTGCCGACATCGCTGGACCCTGGGACAGGTAAGTGGCCATGTATTAAAAGTCAGCAGCTGCAGTATTTGTAGCTGCTGGCTTTTAATATTTTTTTTTAGGTTGATGTAGGTGGACCCCCGCTTTAAGGGGGTAAATCCTTCTGGGGCTGAAGTGGTTAACTCAATACAGGTTTAGCTTTTATATTTTGTAAGCATTTAGGCAGAATTTTGCTGTGTATGTATCCGCTAATAATGATTTTTTTGTATTTTTAGCAAAAATATTGTTTTGGTAACATTTGCACAAATATCACGGGGCCTAAAAGATCTCTTTCATTCCATATACACTGTATGTGTTACACTACGTAGTCCAAATCAAAGTGTTCATTATCTTAACAGTTGCTGGCTTTAATGAAGTTCTTCTTTAACTGCTTGCCGACTGTATAACTTACTCAACTGCGCAGAATCACGTACCTAGTACATAGTTGCCAATAGTCCCGAATTTCCCGGGACGTTCACGGGATTTAGACCCTTTTCACGATTTTAGGGTTTCCCTGCAAATGTCCATGGAAATCCCTTTTTTCACAATTTTTTTTTTTGGTAGAGGTCCGCGGCCGGCGGAGATAATGTCCCCGCCGGCCGCCATTTTCCAGAAGACCGTTCCTGTCAAAATCCATGCCGCTGCGCTCTGTGTTTGAGCCCAGCTTAGCATAAATGGGCAGTGGTGGGTGTCCTGTGATTGTCCTGTGCAGGTCGCTCGGCCAATCACAGGACTCCCACCGCTGCCCATTCATGCTAAGCTCGGCTAGAACACAGAGCGCAGCGGCATGTGCGGGACAGAGGAGGACGTGATTGGAGGAGTGGGTCACATGTGGATGCAGGGCTGGACTGTGTCTGTGAGTAATCGGGCCAGCCCTGCATGCTCCCGGAGTGTCCTATAGCGCTGTGTGTCTCTCGTCTGCTCTGTTAGGCGCCCCCCCTCTCCTCTCTATCAGCCGCCCCCCCTCTCCAGCCACCCCCTCTCCTTTCTGTCAGCTGCCCCCCCTCCAGCCGCCCCCCCTCTCCTCTCTGTCAGTCACCCCCCCTCCAGCCGCCCCCCCTCTCCTCTCTGTCAGCCGGCCCCCCTCTCCTCTCTGTCAGCTGCCTCCCCCTCCAGCCGCCCTCCCTCTCATCTCTGTCAGCCGCCTCCCTCTCCTCTCTGTCAGCCACCCCCCCTCTCCAGCTGCCCCCCCTCCTCTCTGTCAGCCGCCTACCTCTCCAGCCGTACCCTCTCTCCTCTCTGTGTGCCGCCCCCCCTGGCAGCCGCCCCCCTCCTCTCTGTCTAGATGGAGCTCCTGTGTCTCCGCCCCACCTACCCCCCGCCCCGCTTCGCTTCCACCACCCTCCACCCCGTTCTATTGTAACCACGCAGCCGGGGGAGACCTACTAGGAAACCTGTTGTAAGGGAGGGCCTCTGCTGGGGAAACCTGATGTAAGGGAGGGCTCCGCTGGGGAAACCTGATGTAAGGGGGAGCTCCGCTGGGGAAACCTGATGTAAAGGGGGGCCCGGCTGGGGAAACCTGATGAAAGGGTGGGCACCGCTGGGGAAACCTGATGCAAGGGGGGGCACCGCTGGGGAAAACTGATGCAAGGGGGGGCACCACTGGGGGCACCTGATGCAAGGACGGACTCTGCTGGGGGCACCTGATGCAAGGACGGACTCTGCTGGGGGTACCTGATGCAAGGACGGACTCTGCTGGGGGCACCTGATGCAAGGACGGACGGCTGGTGGCAGGCAACGTGGCAGGTGACACGCTCAGGGATCCCACTGATTCGGCATTATGTTGAGTTGAATGATTTCATTTTATATTACAATGTAATATGAGAAATAATACACTTCAATCATCCTGACACCATAACAACCATGGTGCTCGGGATGATTGAAGTGCTAACACCAGGTGTTTGGAGTATCTTTATCTGCTGATTGTTAAACTTTCTGGAATACACATTTCTATTGTTATGTAGGATCTGGGGCTGCTGTCCCTCCATCCCTCCCTCTCCCTCCCTCTCCCTCCCTCCCTCTCCCCCATCCCTTATTCATCTCAGGAGCTAACCACACCCCCTTTGAGCCACGCCCATTTAAGACATGCCCACTATTTTGCATAAACCACGCCCATTTTTCACCGCGAAGCGTGGAGCGCACCGCATTTTCTCTTTTACCCTATGCCACACCTACAAATGCATACCCTGCCCGATAATTATAATAAGACTCTGCCTACAGCCAAAAAAGTGTCCCTAAATTTTTTTTTACAATGTTGGCAACTATGCTAGTACATGATCCTGCACTTCCGGGTCTGGGGCATGCATGCGTGCCACCGGCTTCCCGCTCCCGCTGTGATTACACACATCTATAAAAATATCCCATAGTTTGTAGATACTATAACTTTTGCGCAAACCAATCAATGCATGCTTATTGGGATTTTTTACCAAAAATATGTTGCAGAATACATATTGGCCTAAATTTATGAAGAAATTAGATTTTTTACATTTTTTTATTTATAGCGCAAACAAATTAATAAAGCACAAGTGATCAAATACCACCAAAATAAAGCTCTATTTGTGGAGAAAAAAAGGACATCAATTTTATTTGGATACAGCGTCGAATGACCGTGAGATTGTCAGTTAAAGTAACCCAGTGCTGTAATGCAAAAAATGGCCTGGTCATAAAGGGGGGGGTTAAATCTTCCAGAGGTCAAGTAGTTAAGGTAGGCTCAGTCAGGCAAAATTACACCTTTTTGTGTGCAGAAAAGCAAATGTAAATTACAGTTTTCTTTTTTTCTTAATGATCCTTTGTCCTGAGCTTTATGTGTGTCTGTGAAACTGTCAGTTGTGGTACAGTACAGTAATTAGACATGTGCACTGCCGAAAAAATGTGTTTAATTTCGTCTTTGTTGCATTCGTTTTTTGTTTTTTTTTCTTTTTTGTTTATCAGATCATTTCGTTATTATCGGCATTCGTTACTTTGGATGCATTTGTATTTGTTTCGTTCCATTTGTTTAGATGTGGCATTCATTACTTTGGACCATTCGTTCATTCAGACTTTTATTGTATTCGTAAACTTCGTTAGTTTGAATTTTTCGTTTTATACATTTATTCAAATGTGTTATTTGATGTGTAAAAAAAAAAAAAGAACTGCAGGAAATCCTTTTAAAAAAATAGTAAGCTTAATAAGAAATTAATAATTATTTTTCTCTCACTCTCTGTTTTATAAGAGACTCATAAATTCAACTAACACCACTGTCTGGAATGCAGTCTGACGCAGAAAAACACAAAAGGGAACAAGGGATAATCTCATTTGCCAGAGATTAAACACTTATGCCGCGTACACATGATCGCACATTCCGACAACTAAATCCATGTTTTTTTTCCGACGAATGTTAGCTCAAACTTGTCTTGCATACACATGGTCACACAAAGTTGGTTGGAAATTCCGAATGTAAAGAACGCGGTGACGTACAACGCGTACAACGAGCCGAGAAGAATGAAGTTCAATAGCCAGTTCAATAGTGCTGCTCTTCTGCTTGATTCCGAGCATGCGTGGCACTTTGTGCATTGGAATTGTGTACACACGATCAAAATTTCCGACAACGGATTTTGTTGTCAGAAAATTTGAGATCCAGATCTCAAATTTTGTGCGACGGAAATTCCGATGGAAAATGTTCGATGGAGCCTACACACAGTCAGAATTTCCGACAAAAGGCTCCCATAGAACATTTTCCGGCGGAAAATCCGACCGTGTGTACGAGGCATAACACTGCCCATCCGGAAGTTGAATGAATCCAAATAAAATCCAAATGAAATCCGAATGCATTTATTATTTCTTTCTATTCAGCGATAACAAACAGTCAGAATGAAAATACGAAAAACAAAATTATCTGAATGTAATCGATTTGTTAAACTCGTAGGTTGAATAGTTTTTCGTTCTTTCCAAATTTTCGTTCTTTTGTTATTTAGTTCTATCTGACAATTTATTTTCGTATACATTTGTCAAAGTGTCTTTCGTTCATTCGGATAATTCCGAATGAACGCCCCCAGAGCCGATGCGAGTGCCCGGCGGTCGCGATGACTGCCTGGCTCCTGCGAACGCTCATGTCACACCGAGAACTGGGATCTGGGTGTGTAAACATGAAGATCCTGGTTCTCTGAGGGGAGAAGAGACAGATCGTGTGTTCATACAAAGTATGAACAGCGATCTGTCATCTGCCCTAGACAGTCCCATCCCCCCTTCAGTTAGAACACAAAGAGGGAACACAGTTAACCCCTTGATCGCCCCCATAGTGTTAACCCCTTCCCTGCCAGTGACATTTTTACAGTAATCAGTGCATTTTTATAGCACTGATCGCTGTATAAATGCCAAAGGTCCCAAAAATGTGTCAAAAGTGTCCGATGTGTCCGCCATAATGTTGCAGTCCCGATAAAAATCGCAGATCGCCGCCATTACTAGTAAAAAAAAATTATAAAAATGCTATAAATCTATCCCCTATTTTGTAGATGCTATAACTTTTGCGCAAACCAATCAATATACGCTTATTGCGATTTTTAGTAACAAAAATATGTAGAAGAATACATATCGACCTTAACTGAGGAAAAAATTAGCTTTTTTTAAAAAAAAATGGGGATATTTATTTTAGCAAAAAGTACAAACTATTGTGTTTTTTTCAAAATTGTCGTTTTTGTTTATTGCCTTGTTTGTTGCCTTTTTTTGTTTATAGCGCAAAAAATAAAAACCGCAGAGATGATCAAATACCACCAAAAGAAAGCTCTATTTGTGGGAAAAAAAGGACGTCAATTTTGTTTTGGTGCAGCGTCGCAGGACCGCGCACTTGTCAGTTAAAGCGACGCAGTGCCGTATCGCAAAAAATGGCCCGGTCATTCAGCAGCCAAATCTTCCGAGGCTGAAGCGGTTAAGAGTACAAGAACTGTGGCATAAGTGTAGAGTGTATACAGGGACTAGGTTCAGGTCCTGTTTATTCATTTCCCTTTAAGCCACTACCACTATTGGGCGCAACTTGATAATGGCCACCATTTGCCGTTTTCTACTCAGTCCTAGGGTTCCTCAAGTCTTTCATAGTCTTAGGCCTCTTTCACACGGCTGATCCGTTCAGGCTCGCCTGTCAGTTTTTTAGGCGGACCTGAACAGACACTTCATGGAGGTCTATGGAGCGTCGGATGTCAGCGGTGACATGTCCGCTGACATCCGACCCGCTCCAATCTGAAAAAGTGTGACAGAGGAAAAACCTACTTTTCCATCCGTCTGCGGATCGGATCGGGTGACGACAGACTCTACGGTCCGTCGTCATCCGATCCCCCATAGGGGAGAGCGGCACTCTGACAGGTCCGTCGCTGCACAGTGTGCAGCAACGGACCTGTCATCTGCCTGCTCAGCGGGGATCGGCGGAGTGATCCCCCGCTAAGCAGAGCGGGCTCCGTACATGGAAACGTCCGTGTGAAGGAGCCCTTAAGCAGGCCATACACGGTCGAATTTCGAACGAATTTTCTTTCAAAATCAGAAAGTTCGTTTTTTTTTGTGATCCGATGATGCCACCATTGATTTTCGAAATTCGGCCGACCAAGCCTTCAATTTCACCGCATGTTGCTACAGAAAAGAATTTTCTTGGCTGGGAATCTTCTTTTCTCTCCGTAAATTTTCTTTTCTTATTACATTTCTCACGCGATTCTCCCATCATTGATTAGAAAATCGTTCGTTTTTCTAAAAATTTCCAACATGTCCGATTCCTCAAATTTGATTGCCGCACGAAAATCGGCCGTTGTTGCAGCCCACTAATGGTGCGAAATTCATACGAAAATTCTTTCATACGATTTTCGAAAGAAAATTCTTACGAAATTCGAACCGTGTATGGCCGGCATTAGTCATGCTCACATTTTTTTATCACTGTTTTGACTTTTTCATTGTAAAGCCAAGCAGACTACTTGTTATGGACATTGTTCATTTTTACATATTGTTTATATTTTTTAAATATGAATTTTCTTAGTTTATAATAGGAGTTTCTGTCATATTTTAGGTTGTCAATAAAAAATGTGTTCTGTAGGTAAATTTTCCATGTATTGTCAGTGAAAAAAAGAACATTGTGAGGGCTGGCCTGTCGGGGAGGTACTGATGAGTGGGAGTTGAGTGGCCACACAAGGCAATGAACCCGCCAGGCATCTTTTCTTTACTATGTAACCAGCAAGCACTATGTAAAGCCACCGAAAGCTAGAGAAAACCCACACCCAATTTTTTTTCCACCTGGCAGAAGTGCCCAAGGTAGGATCTTGCACACAGACCCACTGCTTTCATAAAACGCCCCTGCGTTCAGGACCAGCCTCGTTTTGGAATTTAGGTGTTTACATGTTTAAAACAGGTTTTTTTGCTAGAAAATTACTTAGAACCCCCAAACAATACATATTTTTTTTTCTAACACCCTAGAGAATAGGGGTGGCGGTCAATGCAATACTTTTTTTCGCACCGCATTTGCGCAGCGGTCTTATACACTCACTTTTTTGGGAAAAAAGTCACTTTTTTGAATAAAAAAATAAGACAACAGTAAAGTTAGCCCAATTTTTTTTTATATTGTGAAATATAATGTTACGCCAAGTAAATTGATACCCAACATGTCACGCTTCAAAATTGCACCCGCTCGTGGAATGGCGTCAAACTTTTACCCTTAAAAATCTCCATAGGCGATGTTTAAAAAATTCTACAGGTTGCATGTTTTGTGTTACAGAGGAGGTCTAGGGCTAGAATTATTGCTCTTGCTCTACCGGTCACGGTGATACCTCACATGTATGGTTTGACCACCGTTTTCATATGCGGGCGCTACTCACGTGTGCGTTCGCTTCTGCGTGCGAGCTCGTCGGGACAGGGCGCTTTAAAAAAATGTTATTTTCTTATTTATTTTACTTTATTTTATTTATTTTTTTCACTGTTTTTTTTTTTTAAAATTGGATCACTTTTATTCCTATTACAAGGAATGTAAACATCCCTTGCAATAGAAAAAAGCATGACAGGTCCTCTTAAATATGAGATCTGGGATTAAAAAGTCCTCAGATCTCATATTTGGACTTAAATGCAATAAAAAAAAAATAAATAAATAGAAAATGTCATTTCAAAAAATGACATTGAAAAAATGTGCCTTTAAGGGGTGTGGGCGGAAGTGATGTTTTGACGTCGCTTCCGCCCTGCAGTGTCATGCAGATGGGTGGGGCCATCTTCCCCTCACTCATCTCCAAGCACAGCTAGGGAACGCTACCGACGGCGAATCCGCCGCAGGGACCACTTTTATCTTGTAGCCGGCCGAAAACGGGGATACCAGGGTTATGGCAGCTAGCTGTTGCCATAACAACGATATCCGTCCTCAGAGTTAGGACTTACATCAGCGTGCGGCGGTCGGCAAATGGTTAAGAAGAGAATTTTTGTAGAAGGAATTTTCGATTGACATAAAGTCTGTGAATGGGTGGAAGGGATGGGCAGGTGATTGTGATTTGCCCTGGAGATGGGCTTCAAACTAGTATGTAGGGGAAAAATGAGAATTTGCATCAAAATACTGCATTGCACAGTGGTGTAGTAAAAGTTAGTATTAAGTTACATACATATACAGTATAAGGTAAGGCCTTTCATTAATCTAGAAAAACAGAGATGCTCATTTCAGAAGCACTAAACTATTAATTAGTGCAATCTAAATGTCTTTGTTGCAAAAGCAGTTTTAATTATGAATTAATAAGCACTAAAAATGCAAAACATCACATAGTGTATAGAACAACACTTGGCTGCAGAAACCAAGCCCCCGGCCATATACCCATCGCTGTGTAATGTGTCACGAGCCATAATAACCTGATCACACAGACATTGCTGGCTGAAGGCAGATTTTACTCACTCATACTGAAGCTGTGTAATAACTAAAGACACAGTAAGCCATTTTCATAAAAAAAAAACGGGCAGCTAGGCTCATTAAGGCTAGCAGGAAGCCACAGAGAAAATATACGGGTGATTGGTACATATTCTCCGGCAATGTGGCTTTCAGCTTGACAACATTTTTTTCTAGTGTAACATAAACAGAACAAATACACATCTTCTAAAATATTTGCTCTTTTCCAAAACTAAAGCAAACATTTTTTTAGACTGGCCCTTTTTTTTTGTTCCACCAGCGCATCAAACTAAGGGGTTTCCAAGAATATATATATATGTGTGTGTATATATACTGTATATACACTATATTGTCAAAAATAGTGTATAGACAGTCCATAAAGCAAGGTCCATAAAAAAATGGATGAGCAAGTTTGGGGTGGAGGAACTTGACTGGCCTGCACAGAGTCCTGACCTCAACCCAATAGAACGCCTTTGGGAGGAATTAGAGTAAAGACTGCGAGCCAGGCCTTCTTGTCCACATCAGTGCCTGACCGCACAAATGCACTTCTGGAAGAATGGTCAAACAATCGCATAGACACACTCCTAAACCTTGTGGACAGCCTTCCCAGAAGAGTTTAAGCTGTTATAGCTGCAAAGGGTGGACCAACTCAATATTGAACCCTACGGGCTAAGAATGGGATACCGTTAAAGTTAATGTGAGTGTAAATGCAGGCGGTCCAATACTTTTAGTAATTTAGTGTGTGTGTGCGTATATATATATATATATATATATATATATATATATATATATATATATATATATATATATATATATATATATATATACACATATATATATACACATATATATATATACACATATATATATATATATATACACATATATATATATATATATATATATATATATACACATATATATATATATATATATATATATATATATATATATATATATATATATATATATATATATATACAGTGGGGACAGAAAGTATTCAGACCCCCTTACATTTTTCACTCTTTGTTATATTGCAGCCATTTGCTAAAATCATTTAAGTTAATTTTTTTTCCTCATTAATGTACACACAGCACCCCATATTGTCTATATAAGACCTTACATCTCACAGTGCATGTCAGAGCAAATGAGAATCATGAGGTCAAAGGAACTGCCTGAAGAGCTGAGAGACAGAATTGTGGCAAGGCACAGATCTGGCCAAGGTTACAAAAAAAATTCTGCTGCACTTAAGGTTCCTAAGAGCACAGTGGCCTCCATAATCCTTAAATGGAAGAGGTTTGGGACGACCAGAACCCTTCCTAGAGCTGGTCGTCCGGCCAAACTGAGCTATCGGGGGAGAAGAGCCTTGGTGAGAGAGGTAAAGAAGAACCCAAAGATCACTGTGGCTGAGCTCCAGAGATGCAGTCGGGAGATGGGAGAAAGTTGTAGAAAGTCAACCATCACTGCAGCCCTCCACCAGCCAGGGCCTTATGGCAGAGTGGCCCGACGGAAGCCTCTCCTCAGTGCAAGACACATGAAAGCCCGCATGGAGTTTGCTAAAAAACACCTGAAGGACTCCAAGATGGTGAGAAATAAGAATCTTTGGTCTGATAAGACCAAGATAGAAATTTTTGGCCTTAATTCTAAACGGTATGTGTGGAGAAAACCAGGCACTGCTCATCACCTGTCAAATACAGTCCCAACAGTGAAGCATGGTGGTGGCAGCATCACGCTGTGGGGGTGTTTTTCAGCTGCAGGGACAGGACGACTGGTTGCAATTGAGGGAAAGATGAATGCGGCCAAGTACAGGGATATCCTGGACAAAAACCTTCTCCAGATTGCTCAGGACCTCAGACTGGGCTGAAGGTTTACCTTCCAACAATACAATAACCCTAAGCACACAGCTAAAATAACGAAGGAGTGGCTTCACAACAACTCTGTGACTGTTCTTGAATGGCCCAGCCTGAGCCCTGACTTAAACCCAATTGAGCATCTCTGGAGAGACCTAAAAATGGCTGTCCACCAATGTTTACCATCCAACCTGACAGAACTGGAGAGGATCTGCAAGGAGGAATGGCAGAGGATCCCCAAATCCAGGTGTGAAAAACTTGTTGCATCTTTCCCAAAAAGACTCATGGCTGTATTAGATCAAAAGGGTGCTTCTACTAAATACTGAGCAAAGGGTCTGAATACTTAGGACCATGTAATATTTCAGTTTTTCTTTTTTAACAAATCTGCAAAAATGTCAACAATTCTGTGTTTTTCTGTCAATATGGGGTGCTGTGTGTACATTAATGAGGAAAAAAATGATTTTAGCAAATGGCTGCAATATAATAAAGAGTGAAAAATGTAAGGGGGTCTGAATACTTTCCGTCCCCACTATATATATGTATATAAATAAATGTATTTATTTATGCTCTGTGCCAAATTTCCATTTACCTAGATAACAGTACTTATCAGACTGGGAGGCATCTCTGAATCTAACTTCGTGGAAACATTTTCTCTCACAATATGAGCTAACCAGATAAGTTGTAAGTGAAAAAAAATGATTTTCAGATGATTACCTGCAAGCTACGTATGTGAGCAGAGTAAGATTAAACTAAACCATGCTGTGCAAACCCTGCTCCATTTCTCTATACATTAGGGGTCAATTTAAGAAAATCTCTTTACATAACATTTGTACAACTTTTACCCAGGATTCATACAATTTTCTGATTTGATCTAATTAGAAAAATATGTGAATCTTGGGTAAAAACTTATCAAATATATAACCAATGTGAGAATCATTCCTATTTAATAGCATGCAGAAACAGCCCTGAAGAAGGGAGAGCTGAAACGCATTGGCTTGATATACTTTCGCTATTCCCAAATAATGCCTTGGCTATAGCTGCTTGCGATAATCACTGTCTTCTACAGGCGGGGACGGCTTTCCCCACAGGGAGCAGACAATTGCTCGGCAGGAGGGATTCCCCTGTCAGCAGTGTCTGTGGCTGTGGCTGCACCCATGGTTGCAGGGAAGAAATTCACACCCTGTATGACCTGCCTAAAGCCCCGTAAACACAATCGGATTTTCCAATGGGAAATGTGTGATGACAGGCTGTTGGCGGAAAATCAGACCATTTGTATGCTCCATTGGACAATTGTTGTCGGATTTTTCAAGGACAAATGTTGGATGGTAGGTTTTAAAATTTTCCGCAGACAAATGTCTGTTGTCGGATTTTCCGAGCGTGTGTACACAAGTCCGTTGGACAAAAGTCCAAAGTGCAAACACGCATGCTCAGAAGCAAGGATGAGCCAGAAGCAGTCGGTCTTGTAAACTAGCGTTCGTAATGGAGAATTAACATTCGTGACGTGGCAAATTATGAAATCTCGAAATGCAGCACACAATTCTCTTCTTCTTTAATGGGATAATAATGAAGCTGCTTTGCTGCTGATACTGATGGAGTTATTGCAAACACATTTTCAAAGGCTTTTTTTTCTACTGATATCAAGAATAATATTATTATGCTTTTTTTTTTTTTTTTTTTTTCGGCAAGTTACCACAACACCATTATCCCGTAGTTTTTAAGTTCAAAGATACAACTACGTTGGTGTTAATTTTACATATAAAATTAAAAATACATATGTATTTTTTTAAATGTAACTTCCTACTCCCAAACTGGCATTTGAAGTAAAACACATAGCCAAGTATTATTCTCCACACATTTTTTATTGTGCATTAAAAAAAGAAAACAAATAAAATTAGACATGCTATCTGCCAATAGAACTTAACCAAAAAGTGCATTCTATGCATCCAAAAATATATAAATTATAACAAATCAAATCATTATTCAACCAAAAAATAAAATAAAAGCCTCATGCAAGTGTCCTGCTTCTTAATATAGGGGGTCAACAATGCCAAGAGTTGGTGAAAGCAGGGGTCTGTCATCCGGAGACAATTCCGAATAAACATCTGGATTATTTCCCGGAGCTCCCGCAGCAAAGGCATATGACATGATTGGTCACGATTAATAAAGCAAGCAATTTTTGGTCCAAGAAATACTCCTCCTCCTGTTCCTGGATTGGACTTGGGTCAAAGCAATAACTCCAAGGCCTTTAATAAATAACATGTTATCTCCTCCAATTCTGCAATCTGGTTAACGAACGGCCGTTCAAAATGAAAAGTGCGAACTGAAAAGCGCTAAATGAAAAGCGGGAAATGAAAAGCGTGAATCAACACTAACGAAACTTCTAATAACATGAAATTAGCAGAAGGAGTCGAAATGGTGGCGCTAAAGAGCTTAAAAACCATGTAGTACGTCACTATTTTCGTGTTTGTTGGCCGACAATTCCTTGCCGTTTGTATGCAAGACAAAATCCAGGTACACGCCTTTGGACAAAAGTCTGAGGTTTTGTCTGCAGAAAATCTGATCGTGTGTACGAGGCTTTAGACTTAGTTTTTTGCTGAACTTCCACTTTAACATTACATTTGACCTACCCAGAATACTTTATATAGATACATTTGAGCAAGATTCCATCAAAATTTTTTAAGCGATAGCAAATTCAGAACAATGCCCATAGAAGGAGAGATGCAGTGTAAAAATGCAAATGCAATGCAAAAGGAAATTCTGTTATAAACAACATCTAAAGGCTGCAAAAGTGTCAATTTCCATAGAGTATCATATCTCTAGACTTACGCCTGTTTTTGAACTCTATGGTTACTATTTCTGGTACTGGTACAACAGCCATGGTGAAGTCGTAAGAATGCTGTGTACATTGGAAAATGTAGAGAATAATCTGGCTTCCAAAAGATCCTTGTTATAACTCTATTTATTGCATATGTACAGCTTTGTGAATTGAAAGAGCCCCAGAACTGCTATTGTCTCAAAATACCAGCAGACTATTGGCTGAAAATCTGCAACCAGGCTTTTAACGTTTGCCCTCAAAAAGAAGGTTTCTGTAATCATAGCCCTGAAAGGCTATCTTTACTCTGTCAAATACCACACCTTTCCAACAAATGACCATCTATTGTCCATGGATTCCTTTGAAGTTTATGTTTATTGCTAGTGAAACTCTATGCTTGCGTGGTTATTAGGGCATGACTTAATTTGTTGTGTAACCAGCTTCCAGGGGGATTAATCTATACACTTTGATCAAGTTTATACATTAGTTTCACATCTCCTGCTGTCTAAATCAATATTTTTTCATTGTTAACTTCTTCAGTCACCCAGAACTAATGCTGGTGTTGCAATGTTTTATTACATTATCTGAACACTTGTCACCTTCAGAAACAGAATGATCACACTGCACTTTGCGGGTCAGCAGTGCATTTAGTAAAGGGTCCGTTTTACCAGTCATAGTGGTCGGAAATGAAGAATATCCTTCTCTGATCCATAATCTGTAATCAGAGATATTTTCTGAATATAAGTGAAAAGCTCTTCCCAAATCAATTCCCTAATGTTTGCAGTGAGCGCACAGTGGGCCCCAACCCCCTTGAGGCCTGCACAAACTACACACATTGGATACATGTCTGTAGGCAAATGCAGGTTTTCACCTTTCTTGTAGGTAACACTATGCCAAAGCTACCAGGAAAGGGGGGGTCTGTTAAGGGAAATTCCCCTTAGACAATCAGTTACCTATCTTCCCCAAAGAAAGCTATCTAATGTGATTCGGAGGTCCTGCAAGAGTTGTGGCGGCCATGTTCTTCCACACTTTCATGTATTTTATTGTCTTGTATTGTATAAGGTTCTCATTTTTCAGTAGCATGCTGACATCTAATAGCAAGTTCGGGCTACTACAATGTGTTTATTAATGGGATTTTGGTATCTTCCTTTGTCCTCCCTCCCTGTTTAGTGCTAGTTCATTTAGGCTTAGACCCTCCCCACTTTTTCCATGTTCGCTCAGTCAGTGTTCTTTTTTTTTTTTTTGCTCAGTCACTGTTTTCACAGGCCTCATGAAAGTCAGTGGGGGTTATATACGAAAGACAAATCCATTTTGCACTGCAAGTGCAAACTACAAATGCAAAGTGCACCTGAAATTGCACTGAAAGTGCAGTCGCTGTAGATCCGAGGGGGACATGCAAGGAAAATAAAAAACAGCATTTTAGCTTGCACATGATTGGATGATAAAATCAGCAGAACTTCCCCTCATTTCAGATCTACCCCTCAGATTTACAGTGACTGCACTTCCAAGTACACTTTCAGTTTCAGTGCAATTTCAAGGGCACTTTGCACTTGTAGTTTGCACTTGTAGTGCAAAGTGGATTTGCCTTTCGTAAATAACCCCCATTGTCTTGTTACACTTCAAAAGACTGGAAAAACATAATTTGTACTGCAATTACCTAAAGTAAAATTGTATTGTATTCAACATCTGTGTCTTATTGAAGAGTTATAGAGGTGTTTTCCGCCTGGGGAAGAAAAAAACTTAAAAGTCAGCAGCTATAAATACTGTAGCTGCTGACTCTTAAAATTAGGACACTTACCTGTCCAGGGAGCCCGCAATGTTGGCACCCCAGCCAGATTTCGGATCGGCTGTAGGGTGCTGCCGCCACTATTAGCTGCAAGGGAAACCGGCAGTGAAGCTTTTTCGACTTCACAGGCGGTTCCCTACTGTGCATACGTGAAGCGCGCTGTGCTTACTAACTGGCTCAGCAGGGAAGGAAGGAGGAGGCGCCCAAACTTCTGAGAGACTGCACCGCGGCGCTGTCTCCCGCAAGTGGGGAAGGGTACCTGTCAAAACGGGTACCCATTCCCCCTCCCCCTAAAAGTGCCAAATGTGGCACCAGAGGGGGGAGGAAGCAAATAAGCAGAGGCTCCACTTTTGGGTGGAACTTGGCTTTAAACTGCCTGTGGATGGTGCCAAGTCTACAGGTGACCATACTGTCTAGGCAGACTGTGGTAGATTTACTAAAACGTGTGCACTCAGAATCGTGGCGCAGCTGTGCATGGTAGCCAATCAGCTTCTAACTAAGGCCAGCCATACACAGTGCAAATTTCTTTCCTGCAACCACGGGTTGCAGGAAAGAAATTTGCACGATTCCTACATCAACAGACAGACAGTAATTGTCATCTCCCGGCGGGGGGAGCAAGAGCGGGGGAAGCTGTCCCTGTCGGAGGAAGACAGTAATTATTGCTAGCGGCTATAGCAGCCACTGGCGATAATCGCAAGAGAATCTGGCAGACTGGTTGTACCCAAATCGATCAATAGCCTGCCCATTAACAGTTCGATTCACAGAGAGGGAGATTTGAACCGTGTATGGCCGGCCTTAGGCTTATTCAGTTAAGCTTTGGCAATAAATTCTGGAAGCTGATTGGTTTTTATGCAGAGTTGCACCAGATTTTGCACTCTTCAGTTTTAGTAAATAACCCCAACTGGGACTAAGGAGGTACTGTATGTCAGTGCATAAGGTGAATAAATAATTTTGTGCAACAGCCAAAAAATGTACAATCTGCATGCATAATGTGACCAAAATAAGCTAAGCATGTGTAGGGATCAGTGCTATGCTCAACTGAGCTGCGCTCAATGTGTATGAATTAGTGCTGAGCGCAGCATTATTCATACACGTCAATACATAAACCGTCATTTGATACAGAACAGGCCATCTTAAAAAGGGGGCCCTTAAATAGGGGATCCCAAGTAATCTGGGTATGCTTCTGTTGAGTGACTGGATAGAGAGAGGAACCCATTGGTTAGGGAAAATATTTAATGCAGGGACAGGTTTCTGAGTAGGAACAGTGTAATGGAAGCTGTGCAGTGCCAGAGTACCTCCCTAGGATCCTGTCTAGTGGGCCAGTGCTATCTAGTTATACAGCATACTGCCCTCCCTCCAGCAAAAGTGGTCCTCCAGTAACAATACAGTGTACAACCAAATTCTGAACTGTTCTCAACTGTCTTGTTGCACAGTGTCCCAATAACTCAAACACCATGACTGTTGCATCTCGATTAACAATAACTATAACATTTCACTTTGCTGAGGTCTGTGTGTATATGCATTCCCTCCCAAGCAGGGACCTTATTTGAGGCCCCACCTACACTTCAGTGGTAACCTGGTATGGCCCATATTTGAACAACATTCCCTAAATGGCAAAATCCAAAATATAAATCAGGGTCTCAAAACTCCTGAATACAAACAGCTTTCAAGGCCAGAAATCCTTGCACAATGTAACAAAATTGTGAACAAAACAAAAAATTAGGCACAAGATCAAATAGTAACAGGAGAAGTACAGAAGGTGTTGTAGGGGTTAAATTCTTACCGTCGGACCCTCTCTTACCTTGGCTCAGGGTCCAGGAAGTCTGCTTATTCAGACATACACACTGGATAGTGAAGAGCAGAGACTTGTTTATTGAGCATGGCCCATCATGTTAAAGTGCTTGTAAACCCTTACACACCGCTTTTACCTACAGGTGAGCCTATAATAGGGCTTACATGTAGGTACTGTAAATATCTCCTAAATTTGCAATGTTTAGGAGATATTCACTGTATCAGCATGTGCCAACCTCATTGGCCCATACGCACTGAAGAAACGGCTCGCTCGTGCTGTTATTTCAGCTACTATGCCATTACCAGGGGCTCCCATGCACATGAGCGGGAGTGACGTCATCGTGGCTCTGGCCAATCACAGCGCCGGAGCCTGTGATACTGGAAATAACTCAGGGAGACATGTCTCCGGCCACAGCGGTGTGCCAGGACTGATGTAGGGGATTCGATCTAAGGTAAGTATTTCATAATGAGCTAGTATGCTATGCATACTAGCTCATTATGCCTTTGCCTTGCAGGGTTTTTTTGTTTTTGTTTGTGGATTTACAACCACTTTAAGTATTCAAAAGACATGTGGGTGGCAACAGCTCTGCCAACCAATCAGATACAAATGTAATGCATATGCATATTATGATAAGTGCATGTCAGATAACAGATTTCCTTTACCATAAGGAGAAGACCTCCTTTATTCCTTGAACCAATCATAACAATACACATATTATAGCATATTGATTATTCATGACTTATAGAATAGTCTTAAGCTAAATTTTTCCATTAGACAGTTTCCTATGGTTGTCTCCCTGCTAGGCTATTCTTAAATTTATAAGTTCCTCATTTAGGTTTCACTCTTACTAACAGCTTCCAAACAAAACCTAAAGTAGCACTCTACAGCCTGAAATATTATTCATAATTATATTAAACAATTATTTAACTCTTCAGATGTCAACAGGAATGTCTTCACTAGCTAATAAGGACACCATGGGGAAAATCCACTTTGCACTGCAAGTGCACTTGAAAGTGCACTGAAAGCGCATTTGGAAGTAAAGTCACTGTAGAACCGAAGGGGACATGCAACGAAAATAAAAAAACAGCATTTTAGCTTGCACATGATTGGATGATAAAATCAGCAGAGCTTCCACTCATTTCAGATCTACCCCTTAGATTTAGAGAGACTGCACTTCCAAGTGCACTTGCAGTGCAAAGTGGATTTGCCTCTTGTAAATAACCCCCATGACTTTGCTGCTATTGATGCAGTATGGGGAAGGAAAAAATGAATTATGTTGAGAACTGGGCTCTCTAGGACCAAAAGCCTGGTAAACATCGTTATACTACTGGAAATATATATACCTAAGATGCTAAAACCATCTCAAGGGTTACTATCAGTTTGAAGCCTTTCTTGCTCTACAACAAGGTGGTCATCACATCACAAAAAACTTAAACCAAATGCTTTGACAACACATGTTTTTAGGGATCTAGGAACTGTAGCACCATCCCCAAAAGAGCCGCTTAATAACCTGGGTTCTCTGTTCTGCGCCTACTAGGATTATTCTGCCAGCCCCTCTGACACACCTAGTGGAATGGAAATCACCACAACAATTAAGGAATCACAAGCAAAGATCCCCTTGACTTGGTAATGAGTTAATACCAGGAAATGGACAGGAGACTGTTTAGTGGTAAAGGGACTCAATGTATTAGAGTGAATTGGAATAAATAGAGGCTTGAGCCAGTTATATAATGCTGGAACAATGAAAACCTTCCAGGAGTTGAGAGATGAGTTTTGGTTCCCAAGCAAGTGCTTTTACCAGTACTTGCAGATAAGACATGCATTGTAAGTCCAGTTTAAATCAACAAAGTTAGAATGGAGTAAGGCCCCTCTCACAAAAACTGTAGTGAACGCTATCTCCTCCAAGGGGTTAATATCAAAAGTATATACCAATATACATACAGCTGCATTAGAAAAAAATCCTGGACCTCCCTTGCAGGGTAAAAAGGGAAAAAGATGTGGGAGAATTGATGGACGATCAGCGGGACAGTATTTTAAAATCCATAGAGATAATATCTTTAGCCCCAGCACAAAAATTAAAGCAGATTTTTATAATACATAGAACATACTATATGTGCTGCCCAAACGGGAGATAGAATTGATATTAACTGTTTTCCTAACCATTTTCTATGGACATTTATATTTAGTTCACATGCTGCCATCTAGTGACCTTTTGTGGTAATGCACTTGTTTTCTAAAGTTTATTTTCCCTTATCTTATGACACACTTCCTTTATATGTAATGGTCCACCTTTCTCCCTGTGTTTGTATTTCCTGTGTCATGGATGCAGCAACAAGCCACATGTAGCAGGGCACATGTATTCTACATTGTAAGCTACAGACAATATCATCCTTTGACTGCATAAATACTACAACCTATGCATCTGTTTGTATCCTGTCATCTGCTGTAACCTGATGTTCAGAATAAAAGCATCTTGTGGATGGAATCGGTATTTGGTGAGTTCAAACTATCTGGTGAGGATTGTCCTCAGCGATTATATCTTTTATAGGCCAGGCATAGAGGTCTCACAAGGGATTAATCGCTTCACAACAATCGGAGTCAGAATAGTCAAAGATGTATAGAATTTCCACAGCCTGCTGTGTATATATGTTCACCTGATCTGCAATCAAGCTCAGTGCCATCCGCCATCTTGTGAAGCACATGGTCGCACGAGTTTACTGCACCTCATGTGAATGTTAAAAACTGTTTCTCTACATTGAATTGTGTCACCCCACCTGTCTAAGCTGCTGTTTGTCTTCTTAAAGAGACAGTACCATTTCTTGCACAAACGTGAAAAATGTCTAGACAAGACTCTGAGCACCCTTTTATGGCTGAACCAACACAGATTCATCATGCCTCTGAACCCGCAGATGTACAGGGAGCAGATTCTGCAGATATTGCTGAACAGAGTGTAAGACCCAAACGTACAATAAAACCTACACAGAAACTCAGACAAAACTATGAAACCACTAGAGATGAGTTCTCCAGCAATTTGTCAGACTTATGGGACAGAACTTCCCACTGCATGTCAGTTTTGTCACACTTTAATGATCGACCAGTTGAACTAATAGACTTTATAGATCGTTTATCTGCTGCGTACGAACGCTACCAGTGGCTGTTTGCAAGATACACAGCTTTCTTGCAGGACTGTAATATGGAGGACTCCTCAGCAGAACTGACCAGGGCTCATGCACTAAACCAACAAAGGGATCTCTTAGTGCAAAAAGCCCAGTGTAAGGCAGAACTCTGCATTGCTCAACTGCAGGAGACCAGAGCTCATAGATCCACAATATCCAAGCACACTGCATGTTCTTCTAGATCCTCTCGCTCCAGAAGTTCAACATTAAGTGATAAGATAATAGAGGCCTGCACTGATGCAGAATCAAAAAGAGTGCAAAGCTCCTTTACCAGAAAGGAAGCAGAAGTAGAAACATAAAAGGCAGCTCGCCATGCAAAGATGGTAACTCACCAAGCAGAGATGGAAACTCACCAAGCAGAAAAAGAAACACAAAAGATGCAAGCAGGGATGAAAGCTCAACAAGCAGAGATGAAAGCTCAACAATTTTAATTATCCAGACATAGACTGGGCGGAGGGAACCGCGCATTCATTTAAGGCTCGCCAGTTCCTTAATGTCTTGCAGGACAATTTTATGGGTCAGATGGTAGACGCACCAACTAGAAATAAAACATTACTAGATCTACTGATTACCAACAATACAGACCTGATAACAGATGTGGAAATACGGGGCAATTTAGGTAACAGCGATCACAGGTCAATTAGTTTCAGTATAAATCACACAAATAGGAGACATGAAGGGAACACAAAGACACTGAATTTCAAAAGAGCCAACTTCCCTAAACTACAAACCTTGCTAAAAGGCATAAATTGGGATAAAATATTAGGAACAAAGAATACAGAGGAGAGATGGGTTTGCTTTAAGAGCATATTAAATAAGGGCATTAGCCAATGTATCCCATTGGGTAATAAATTTAAAAGAGCGAACAAACATCCTGGATGGCTTAACTCCAATGTAAAAATGCATATAAAAGCAAAGGAGAAGGCCTTCAAAAAATACAAGGTTGAGGGATCATCCACAGCATTCAGAATTTATAAAGAATGCAATAAGAAATGTAAGGGTGCAATTAGGATGGCTAAGATAGAACATGAAAGACACATAGCGGAGGAGAGCAAAAAAAATCCCAAGAAATTCTTTAAGTATGTAAACAGTAAAAAAGGGAGGACAGACCATATTGGCCCCATAAAGAATGAGGAAGGACATCTGGTTACAAAGGATGGGGAGATGGCAGAGGTATTGAATTTATTCTTCTCCTCAGTATTCACGAGTGAATCGGGGGGCTTCAGTAACCAAAACTGCAGTGTTTATCCTCATGACACAACACAGGAAGCACCTACATGGTTAACAGAGGACGGAATTAAAATTAGACTTGAGAAACTTAACATTAATAAATCACCGGGACCAGATGGCTTGCATCCGAGGGTACTTAGGGAACTCAGTCAGGTGATTGCCAGACCGTTGTTCCTAATTTTTACAGACAGTCTATTGACTGGAATGGTGCCAGCTGATTGGAGAAAAGCCAATGTAGCACCAATATTTAAAAAGGGCCCAAAAAACATCCCTGGGAATTACAGACCAGTTAGCCTAACATCAATAGTATGTAAACTCTTGGAGGGGATGATAAGGGACTATATACAAGATTTTATTAATAAGAATGATATCATTAGCAGTAATCAGCATGGATTCATGAAGAATCGTTCTTGCCAAACCAATCTATTAACCTTCTATGAGGAGGTGAGTTGCCATCTAGATAAAGGAAGGCCCGTAGACGTGGTGTATCTGGATTTTGCAAAAGCATTTGACACAGTTCCCCATAAACGTTTACTGTACAAAATAAGGTGCGTTGGCATGGACCATAGGGTGAGTACATGGATTGAAAACTGGCTACAAGGGCGTGTTCAGAGGGTGGTGATAAATGGGGAGTACTCAGAATGGTCAGGGGTGGGTAGTGGGGTCCCCCAGGGTTCTGTGCTGGGACCAATCCTATTTAATTTGTTCATAAATGACCTGGAGGATGGGATAAACAGTTCCATCTCTGTATTTGCAGACGATACTAAGCTAAGCAGGGCAATAACTTCTCCGCAGGATGTGGAAATCTTGCAAAAAGACCTGAACAAATTAATGGGGTGGGCGACTACATGGCAAATGAGGTTCAATGTAGAAAAATGTAAAATAATGCATTTGGGTGTCAAAAATATGAATGCAATCTATACACTGGGGGGAGAACCTCTGGGGGAATCTAGGATGGAAAAGGACTTGGGGGTCCTAGTGGATGATAGGCTCAGCAACGGCATGCAATGCCAAGCTGCTGCTAATAAAGCAAACAGAATATTGGCATGCATTAAAAGGGGGATCAACTGCAGAGATAAAACGATAATTCTCCCGCTCTACAAGACTCTGGTCCGCCCGCACCTGGAGTATGCTGTCCAGTTCTGGGCACCAGTCCTCAGGAGGGACGTACTGGAAATGGAGCGAGTACAAAGAAGGGCAACAAAGCTAATAAAGGGTCTGGAGGATCTTAGTTATGAGGAAAGGTTGCGAGCACTGAACTTATTCTCTCTGGAGAAGAGACGCTTGAGAGGGGATATGATTTCAATTTACAAATACTGTACTGGTGACCCCACAATAGGGATAAAACTTTTTCGCAGAAGAGAGTTTAATAAGACTCGTGGCCACTCATTGCAATTAGAGGAAAAGAGGTTTAACCTTAAACTACGTAGAGGGTTCTTTACTGTAAGAGCGGCAAGGATGTGGAATTCCCTTCCACAGGCGGTGGTCTCAGCGGGGAGCATTGATAGCTTCAAGAAACTATTAGATAATCACCTGAATGACCGCAATATACAGGGATATGTAATGTAATACTGACACATAATCACACACATAGGTTGGACTTGATGGACTTGTGTCTTTTTTCAACCTCACCTACTATGTAACTATGTAACTATGTAACAAGCCCACAAATGCTCACTGTCAAGCAGGGGTGTTGCTAGGGGGTGGCTATTGGGACTATAGCCCCGAATCTGGGGCCCATAGCCCCAAATCTCTCCTCTGACATCTCTCTACGCCTGCTCTACATCAGCGCTCTTTCAGCCTGGCCTCTTCAATCTGGGAGCGAGGTGCAGCGAGCAGCAGAGAGATGACATCATCTCTCACTGCCCGCCACAAATCAGCGCTCTTCCTCCCTCACAGCGTGGTGGAGTGGAGGTCACGTGCTTCCTGCCATTGTGGAGCTCCACTTTGCAGCAAGATCGCCTTGCTTCAATGTCGGAGGTGCAGCGGGGAGCAGCGACATGACATCATCTCTCACTGCCCGTCCCGCATTACTGCTCTCCTGCTCTCACTAAATGGACCAGTGCTGTCAGCCTGCCACCAATGCAGCATCAATGCACATTTGGTGGCACTGGCTGGCATGACAAATGACAATCCACATCAGTTGGCAAATGACATCCCACATCTGGTGTCCGGGGATGTGGCAAGTGACAATCTGCAAATGGTGGACAGAGATGTGGCAATCTGCAAATGGTGCCAGGAGATGTGGCAAGTGACAATCTGCAAATGGTGGCAGGTGACTTGGCAAGTGACAATCTGCAAATGGTGGCAAGAGATGTGGCAAGTGACAATCTGCAAATGGTGGCAAGAGATGTGGCAAGTGACAATCTGCAAATGGTGGCAGGAGACATGGCAAGTGACAATCTGCAAATGGTGGTAGGAGATGTGGCAAGAGGCAATCTGCAAATGGTGGCAGGTGACATGGCAAGTGACAATCCACATCTGCTGCCAGGTGAAAGTGGGAAGTGACAATCCACATCTGGTGGCAGGCGACATGGCAAGTGACAATCCACATCTAGTGGCAGGTGATGGTGACAAGTAACACGCTGCATCTGGTGACAGGCGACGGTGGCAAGTGACACGCTGCATCTGGTGGCAGGAGATGTGGCAAATGACACGCCCAGGGCTCCAACTGATTCTGCAGTATGGTGAGTTGAACCACTTCATTATATATTAGAATGTAACAATAGAAATAATGTACTTCAATCACCCTGACACCATATCAACCATGGTGCCTTGATGATTGAAGCGACAACACCAGCCATCACCCGTGAAAAATTGCTTACCACTAGTCCCCCCCGCGGGCATGCAAAAAGGTTGGTGACCGCTGCTATGGGCTCTAGCCCCAGATCTTTTGCGGACCTAGCAACGCCCTTGCTGTCAAGGTTGGCACGTGTGCCAAAAGCTTCTTTCTGCAAAAGACATTTGTGAAGGTGAACTGATCATAATATGCAGTGTACAAGAGTGTCTTTGGCTCAGAAATTAAATGTATCTGTGACAAGAGGGACATTGCAAAAAACATTGCAAGATTGTGTGGACTGCAAAGAGGAAACCAAAACGCATGTAAAGTGAATAAGAATAATGTTTATTTAAAGCGGGGGTCCACCCACACCGCCAAAAAAAAAAAAATATTAAAAGCCAGCAGCTACAAATACTGCAGCTGCTGACTTTTAATACATGGCCACTTACCTGTCCCAGGGTCCAGCGATGTCGGCAGGCGACGCCGAGAACCCGCTCGGTTCTCGGCAGCTGCCGCCGCCATCCTAGGTGAGGGAATCAGGAAGTGAAGCGTTGCGGCTTCACTTCCCGGTTCCCTACTGGGTGGTCCCCGCTCTCCCCTGGGAGCTGTGTGTTTCCCAGGAGACAGCGCGGTGGGGACGGGAAGAGGCATAGACTCCCATGGGAGTCTCTGCCGGAAGTGGGTGCAAATACCTGTCTTAGACAGGTATCTGCATCCCCCTCCCCCCTGAAAGGTGCCAAATGTGACACCGGAGGGGGGGAGGGTTCCAATAAGCGGAAGTTCCATTTTTGTGTGGAACTCCGCTTTAAGATAAGTGATATAAATAAGTAAACACCCCAAATACAAATAGTGCTCAACTAACCAACAGAAACCCACATACAACAGATAATATATACAGCCAAAGGGAAGTACCGAAATCAAACATGTTAGCCAGGCCAGGGTCATACACAGGGGATCAGCAACTGAACAAGGGCAGGATAGGAGAGGGAGATGATGGAATGGAATCAGGCTACAAGGGAATAGGAACACAGGAGGGACAGGATCAGGATGGGATTGGGTACAAGCTCAGGTGCAGGCTCAGGTTCAGGCTCAGGTTCAGGTTCAGCTACAGGTCGCAGGTCAGAGCGCAAGGAAGAAAGGATACCAAGGCAAGCATGTGAGGGCTTGCCGGGTATTTATAAGGCTGCAGTAATTGACCTCACGTTACACCTGAGCACAGAGGGTGCTGTCTGCTCCACACTGCCGGAGTACACCCGCTGGTGGACACCGGTACTACGGCCCAAGAATGCAACAGTGCCACCAGCAGGTGAGTCCTCTTATTACAGGTCCTAGGTGTTGGAAGACACCCACTGGTGGACACTGGTACTGCGATCCAAGAGACCGATAGTGCCACCAACGGGTAAACCTTTTCATGACAGTACCCCCCAAAGGAGCGGCCTCCGGACGCTCCAACTAGATGAAATTGTCCAAAGTATATGGCCTCAAACCGAACAACAGATGAGGGTACATCAGGCTGGGCATCGGGTACTTCAGGATGAGCATCAGGCACTTTAGACTGGGCAGCAGATACATCAGAGCAGACAGCGGGCACATCAGAGCAGACAGCGGGCACATCAGAGCAGACAGCGGGCTCCGGGTCATCGAGCTGGGCAGCAGGCTCCGGGTCGTCGAGCTGGGCAGCAGGCTCTGGGTCGTCGAGCTGGGCAGCAGGCTCAGGGTCGTCGAGCTGGGCAGCAGGCTCTGGAACATTAGGCCGAAACAGCAAGCACCGTAAGGGCAGGCTGGATCACAGGCACCGGCTCGGAAGGCTGGGTAACGGGCTCCGGCCCAGCGAGCTGGACATCGGGCACTGGTCCAGCAAGCCGAATAACGGGTACTGGCTTAACAGGCCTAGTGACGGACTCTGATTTAGTAGACTGAGTAAAGGGCACCGGTTTAACATACTGAGTAATGGGCACCGGCTCAGCAGACTGGGTAACAGGCACCGGCTCAGCAGACTGGGTAACGGGCACCGGCTCAGCAGACTGGGTAACGGGCACTGGCTTAGCAGACTGCGTAACGGGCACCGGCTCAGCAGACTGGGTAACGGACACTGAAACTTCAGGCTGAGATATGGGCACCGAAACTCCAGGCTGACACACGCACAGCGAAACTTCAGGCTGACACACGGGCACCGAAACTTCAGGCTGACACACGGGCACCGAAACTTCAGGCTGAGACACCAATATTAAGACATCCAGCTGGAGAGTGGGCAACGAGACACCAGGCTGGAAGGCAGGCATGGAGACATCAGGCTGGAAGGCAGGCAACGAGACATCAGACTGAGAAGCGGGCACATCAGATGGGGAAGTGGAGACATCAAGCTGGAAGGCAGGCACCGAGACATCAGGCTGGAAGGCAAGCACCGAGACATCAGGCTGGAAGGTGGGCACATCACACTGGAAAGCGGGCACATCAGACAGGAAAGCGGGCACATCAGACAGGAAAGCGCCCAGATCAGACGGGAAAGCGGGCACCAAGACTTCGGGCTGGAAGGCAGACATCAGGACATCAGACTGGAAAGCGAGCACATCAGACTGGAAAGCGGGCACATCAGACTGGAAAGCGGGCACATCAGACTGGAAAGTGGAGACATCAAGCTGGAAGGCAAGCACCGAGACGTCCGGCTGGAAGGCAGGCACCGAGACATCAGGCTGGAAGGCAAGCATCGAGACATCAGGCTGGAAAGCGAGCACATCAGACTGAAGAGTGGGCACATCAGACTGGAAAGCGGGCACATCAGACTGGAAAGCAGGCACCAAGACTTTGGGCTGGAAGGCAGGCATCGAGACATCAGGCTGGAAGGCAGGCATCGAGACATCAGGCTGGAAGGCCGGCACATCAGGCTGGAAAGCGTGCACATCAGGCTGGATGGCAGGCATCGAGACATCAGGCTGGAAGGCGGGCACATCAGACTGGAAAGCAGGCACATCAGACTGGAAAGAGGGCACATCAGACTGGAAAGTGGGCACATCAGACTGGAAAGCGGGCACCGAGACTTTGGGCTGGCGGCAGGCATCAGGACATCAGACTGGGAGGCAGGCACATCAGACTGGATAGCAGGCACATCAGACTGGAAAGCAAACACCGAGACTTCGGGCTGGAAGGCAAGCACCAAGACATCCGGCTGGAAGGCAAGCATCGAGACATCCGGCTGGAAGATGGGCACATCTGACTGGAAGGTAGGCACATCAGGTTGGAAGGCAGGCACATCAGGCTGGAAGGCAGGCACTGAGAGTTTGGGCTGGAAGGCAGGCATCAAGACATCAGATTGGAAAGCGGGCACATCAGACTGGAATGTAGGTACCTCAGGCTGGAAGGCAGGCACATCAGGCTGGAAGACAGGCACATCAGGCTGGATAGCAGGCACTGGGTTGGCAGGTTTAGGTTGGCCATCAGTTCAACTGGCATGAACGCAGGCTGGAACAGGTTGGTTGGTGTGGAGGCAGGTTGGGTTACTGGCAGGATGGTGTGGGTCGGGAAGAACTTCCGTTTCTTCTTTGGCTTTACTGCTGGAGATCTGTAGATGGCTGTAGGACTGTAGACAGGAGGTGAGGCATACTGAAAGGAAGAGCTGGGATATGGCAAGGAAGGGGGAACGGCGGCCAGAGGAAGTTCTTATGGGGAAGTTGCAGGTATTAGGGAAGAGGCAGGTGGGTTAAAGACAGGATAGGTACAGGAAGTAGAAACAGGGTATTGATACTTGGTGGGGAGCAGAGTATATTGGACTGTAGCTGAGGTTGCCAGGGGTGATGGGAGAAAGGACATCTGAGCAGGCAGGTGTTTAGTAGCAGGTCTGGGTTGTGGAGAGCTGACAGAAGCTGGGCATAACAGGTCTGACCATGCCTAAAGTACAGGTAGAACAAAAGTGGGCTCACATACCCTCTGTCTGACCAGGGACTGCACTTCATCTATACAATCTTTCAACAACTGATTGGGACAAACCGAATAATGCTCTAAAAAGGATGCAGATTCATCCTCCAACAGCCATACTAAGGACGCAACCTGGTTAATGCTGAAGGGGGGATAAAAGTCATCATAGCCCTTTGGGATACAAGACAGAGCCAGCTCTGTACACATTCCAATCAAAGGCTGAACATCCTCAAACAGTATACTGCCCTGATCGACCACAGAGTGAGCTAAACGGATAATCTCCAGCAGCTGATCACTGGACCACCCTTTCAATGTCGGGCGGAGATATTCAGATCTCTCTGTTGCCAGCAGAGCATAATAAACAATTATATCTGAATTAATTCCAGCAACGTGAAACAGAACTGAGATGGTTCCCCTGTGCAGCCACTTCTGGTCAGAGATGGCCTTGGTATACTGTCATGAACAGGTGTGACCAGATTGTGTGGACTGCAAAGAGGAAACCAAAACGCATGTAAAGTGAATAAAATAATGTTTATTTAAGATAAGTGATATAAATAAGTAAACACCCCAAATACAAATAGTGCTCTACTAACCAACAGAAACCCACAGACAACAGATAATATATACAGCCAAAAGGAAGTACCAAAATCAAACACATTAGCCATGCCGGGGTCATACACAGGGGGTCAGCAACTGAACTAGGGCAGGATAGGAGAGGGAGATGATGGAATGGAATCAGGCTACAAGGGAATAGGAACACAGGAGGGACAGGATCAGGATGGGATCGGGTACAGGCTCAGGTGCAGGCTCAGGTTCAGGTTCAGGTCGCAACGAAGAAAGGATACCAAGGCAAGCATGTGAGGGCTTGCCGGGTATTTATAAGGCTGCAGTAATTGACCTCATGTTACACCTGAGCGCAGAGGGTGCTGTCTGCTCCACACTGCCGGAGTTCACCCGCTGGTGGACACCGGTACTATGGCACAAGAATGCAACAGTGCCATCATCAGGTGAGTCCTTATTACAGGTCCTAGGTGTTGGAAGACACCCGCTGGTGGACAATGGTACTGTGATCCAAGAGACCGATAGCGCCACCAACGGGTAAACCTTTTCATGACAGGACCAGTCAAGACACTAAGATCTGACTGTGGAACTAATTTCGTTGGAGCCTGTCGAGAGTTACAGCTCAACTCCAGGCCAATCCAAGACTTTTTAGCTAAAAAAAGGCTGTACATGGATTTTCAATCCTCCTCATTCTTCCCACATGGGTGGCTCATGGGAGAGAATGATAGGCATCACACGTAAAATATTGGACTCTATGTTTATGGATCAATTTATGGATCAATCAATTCAAGACCACTTGTTCCAGTGTACAAAGATCCAGAGACTCCAACTATCCTTACCCCAGCTACTCTTCTTACCCAGAAGCTTGGGTCTGTTCCTGTTCCACCTGGAAACTTTAAAGCAGGAAATCTGTGCTATGACCAGTGGAAACGAGCACAACACCTCGCCAACTGCTTCTGGAATAGTTGGAAGATGGAGTATCTTTCTACTCTGCAAGGAGGCAGGAAATGGCAACGGCTGAACCCTAACATACAAGTCGGAGATCTAGTTCTGCTTAAGGACCAGCAAGCTGAAAGAATCGAATGGCCCATGGGACATATTGTAAAGAGCGTTCCTAGTGATGATGGTAAGGTACGTAAGGTGGAGGTGAAGGTTTCAAGACAAGGGACTGCAAAGTCTTTCATCAGACCTATCACGGAACTTGTTCTGCTCTTACCCTTTGGAGAATGAACTTGTTTGCCTACATTGCTGGATCCTACCTGTGACTTCAAGAAGAAAGTGTCTTGAACTTTAGTTGACATAACTTGAAGCCTTATATTAAGAGTTATTGTTATTGCATTATATGCATGTTCTTTTGAAGTCTTTCAGGTCTTTAAGACATCTAGCAAATTACACTGTATGTTATTTGAAGTTGCATAACTACCGTTCTGATGTATATAGTGACATTTATCATGCCAGAATGGGAGTGTGCTGCCCTCCCTCAAAATCCATAGAGATAATATCTTTAGCCCCAGCACAAGAATTAAAGCAGATTTTTATAATACATAGAACATACTATATGTGCTGCCCCAATGGGGCATAGAATTGATATAGACTAGTTCACATTCTGCCATCTAGTGACCTTTTATGGTAATGCACTTGCATTCTCAAGTGTATTTCCCCTTATGTTACGACACACTTCCTTTATATGTAATGCTCCACCCTTCTTCCTGTTTTTGTACTTCCTGTGTCATGGATGCAGCAACAAGCCACATGAAGCAGGGCACATGTATTCTACATTGTAAGCTACAGACAATATCATCTTTTGACTGCATAAATACTACAACCTATTCATCTGTTTGTATCCTGTCATCTGCTGTAACCTGATGTTCAGAATAAAAGCATCTTGTGGATGGAATCGGTATTTGGTGAGTTCAAACTATCTGATGAGGATTGTCCTCAGTGATTATATCTTATACAGGCCAGGCATAGAGGTCTCACAAGGGATAAATCGCTTCACAGCAATCGGCGCCAGAATACTGTACACCAAGAAAGCTATTTTTGTTTGGAAGACGGACAGAGTCATGGTGCCTCAGGTGTGGAGATTTAGATGGGAGCCTAATCCATATGCTTTGGAGGTGTCCCAAACTCTATAGATACTGTGAGGAGGTGGTTGATATGGAAACATTTGTATTTAAAGTAGGTTTGCAGATAGAACCTAAGTTATGTGTATTGGAATGTATGGAATATCAAGTAGCCCCCACTCAGATGCAAGTAGCAATATTGAGATGTCTCTGCCAAGCTAGAAAGCTGCTCAGAAATGGATGTCAACTTCACCCCCTACTCATGAAGAGTGGTTAAAGAGGAAGTAAACCCAGATGGGTTTTACTTCCTCTTCTTTCCCCTGCAAAGTAAAAGCATAATGGGCTAGTATGCATTGCATACTAGCCCATTATGTGGCACTTACCTGCAAACGAAGCCCGCGTTGTCCCCACTGGTGGCCAAATCTATCTTCGTCCCTCTTTCTCCTGGGGCCGCGGACTCTGGCTCTGTGACTGGCCTGAGTTGCGTGACATCACTCATGAGCGTGGTACTTGCTAGTGAAGAAAAGGTTCGGAGGGCCGTTTCTTCACAGCGCATGTGCCGATGACTTCGGCGCAAGCGTATATGGTAAATATCTCCTAAACCGTGCAGGTTTAGGAGATATTTACAGTACATATAGGTAAGCCTTATTATAGGCTTACCTGTAGGTACAAGTGGTGTAACTAGGTTTACAACCACTTTAAGAGGGATTAACAACATGGTGGATAAATTTGAAAAGATATGGAAACCATGGATTGAAATGATTAGATAAAAAAAAGCTTATATGAATACCAGTGAAGGTATTTGAAAAACATCTATAGATGATAATGTCTGTGTTGGGTTGAGCTGTTTTTTTTTTTGTTTTTTTTGGGGGGGGTGAAACAAAGTACTGGTATAGAGTAATGTAATATTGTATTAATGTATCCACTATGTATACATGGATAATGTTGTAGCCTAAAGGAATTTTTTTTTGCTAACAATAAAAAGGATTTGCTATTAAAAAAAACAGGGCCTTGAGCATAAGTGAGCATACAAAAGGTAGGTTTTAGACTAAGGAGAAGACAGGAGAATCACTATGCCAGAGCTACTTACGTTAGAATTCTGTACCATTAGACTGGTGGTAACAAAGGAACCAGCAAGATCAGTGATAGACAATAAACAATATTAACTGTGATGAAAACAGGGATGTTGCAACTACTTAGGGTGTACCCATGGTATGACTAAGTCCTAAATTGCAGTGGTTTTCAACCTCAGTCCTCAAGTACCCCCAACGGGCCATGTTTTCAGGTTTTCCTTTACTTTGCACAGCTGCTTTAAATCAATATCAATGGCATGTTATTGCTAAGAGCTATTTTATCTAAGGGAAGTTCCTAAAACATGGCATGTTGGGGGTGCTTAAGGACTGAGGTTGAGAACCACTGCTATATTGTACCCCTGTGTGATACCTCTGAACTAAGTAACTAGCAAAGGTCTCTATGTGGCAATGGTAACATGTCAATATTTGTTCCTCAGTCTTCAGTGGGCTATAGTTGGGGTCCATAGATGCCATTGGTGCACATAAGAACAGCAGAGGAAGACCTGCAGGCAGTATTTGATTATAGGAAAGCTAGGTTTAGGAACTATATCCCAAAAAACACAAATCCATAATAAATAAGATAAAATAAATGCCCAGTCCTGATTTAACTAGAAAATTACTTTTCTATATGAGAGAAGTGAAAAGTAACCCACATTCTCACATGACAGATTTTAGTGCGAACAGGACCAGCACTGAGAAGTGATGTGCAAGAAGTGGGTGATACTTTATTTCATAGAAGAACTTAGGGAACAGGCTAAAATGTGTAGATATCCTGGCAGCCTGACAAATTGCTGTTGCATTGACGGTAGCTCTTATGGGGGAATGGAATGTGATGGGTATATGCACTAAGTGTATAGGGGTGAATGCTGTGGAGTGCTTGGAGCATTGGGATAGATAGTATGCTGAGTGTATTGGAGTTAATGATGTCCCACCTATATATATTTTTCTGTTGTATTGAATCGCATCACGTTGCTATTGTTTTGTAGTATTCTGACATTTAGAGATGGTTTAGTACCATTACATCTTGTTTCCTTACTCTCCACCCCTCCTGTTTAGTGCTAGTTAGTTCAGTTCAAGCAAGACCCTCCCTGTTCCATATTCCCTTAGTCAGGGTTAGTTCTTCATGGAGGCAGAGCTTAAGAAAGTTATCTTCTTACACTTTAAAAAGCTGGAAAACATCCCCATGCACTCCAATTTTCTGAAGTAAAATTGCGTTGGATGAAATTTCTGTCTTATTGAAGAGTTAAGCTGCCTGTGAATGGTGTCAAGTCAGCATATGACCATACTGTCCAGGCAGAATGGGTCTATGGAGGTACAGTATGTCAATACATAGTGGAACATTTGAAACAGAATAGTGGGTTTTGCTGAGTGGATTGTGGGGCAAGGAGGGGTATGCTTGAGTGTACTGGAGTGCACATTGTGTTGGGTGGCACAGTGGGATTCGCTGAGTGTATTCATGGGAAAGGTGGAGTGTCCTCTCTGTACACTGTGCTTCACGTGGTTAACTCCAGAATGCCATATTCTCTATGATGTGCAGTATATAAAACACTTCACATTGTTCCGGTCTGAAGACTTTGATAATCACCACTGTACCATCATTTATTAGACAGAAGTTACTTGTGCCAAAGGCACTTTGGAATTTTGCCCTGTTAAATCAATGGGCACGCTTGGGCTAGTACATGCTTCTGATTATTTTTAAAGAAAGCAAATTAATGCATTCAGAGTTCCTCCATCTCATGCTTCTGCTGCCAATACCAACATGTTTGTATTCAGTATATTAATGATTTACTGCTACCTTTCCCCTACTTTTTATTTTTTAGTTTAATGCTTTCCTTCTATGACATTTTCATATGAGGAAATTGTTAGCTTAATACACTCTATGTGCATCAAAACAATAGGCGGGCAAGGTCTTACAACTTCTTTAGAAAGGAGCCACAGCATGAGTAGAAAAGCCTGTTCCCTGCCAACAGGCTCTAGAGAAGGACCCTTGCTCTCTATGTGGAAGCAGTGGTCTCTATGCAGAGGTCCGGCCTTTTTCATGCTGATTCCGACCTATAGCCCTGCAATCAGCAATGGTCATGCTCTGTGCTAATTGTAAAGCTTTAGTTCTGTCTTAGCAGAGGGCATGTATGAGCTTTGTAGAGAGACCACTGGTTCCTCACAGAGATCCAGCATTCTTCTCTGCTGCATGCTGGCAGGGGCAGGCTTATGTACTGTGGCTGCTTTTTAAAGAAAACTAACTATAGGATTTTGCACAACTTTTGTTTTGATGCACCTGGAGTGTATTTAGCTGCTTTAAAGTGTTACTAAACCCACAACAGTAAAATCAGTCTGCATATGCAGTAAAGGGACAGGTTTCCACTATTGCAGAGTCTGGTGTCTGTCTACATATGCAGCAAAGCATGCTTGTTATACTCACTGTGGAACCTAAGGGGTTAATCCTCTGCATTGTGTATAAAGGCTGTGTGATCCTGTCTCTCTGATCCTCCTCTTTTCCACTGTACCCTAATTATTTCTTGATGAAACAGGAGTTGGGGACAAGCTGCACATGCTCAGTTTGGTGTGACCCTCAGTTTTTGAGGGTCAGAGTAGAATGAAAACTCCTTCTACAAGCTTTACAATGAACTGATAGAATTCACAAGACTGCAATATACTGCTGATAAAAATGTATTTAGTAGTTTATATGTACTAAAATTATTGCATTTCCATGTTCTGTGTATTGTGGGGGACCAGATATAGTGAATGCAGGGTCCTGGGTTTAGTAACACTTCACACCAGCTGCACACATATATACAGTATCTCACAAAAGTGAGTACACCCTTCACATTTTTGTAAATATTTCATTATCTCTTTTCATGTGATAACACTGAAGAAGTTACACTTTGCTACAATGTAAAGTAGTGAGTGTACAGCTTGTATAACAGTGTAAATTTGCTGTCCCCTTAAAATAACTCAACACAGCCATTAATGTCTAAACTGCTGGCAACAAAAGTAAGTACACCCCTAAGTGAAAATGTCCAAATTGGGCCCAAAATGTCAATATTTTGTGTGGCCATTATTATTTTCCAGCACTGCCTTAACCCTCTTGGGCATGGGATTCACCAGAGCTTCACAGGTTGCCACTGGAGTCCTCTTCCAATCCTGCATGACAACATCACAGAACTGGTGGATGTTAGAGACCTTGCGCTCCTCCACCTTCGGTTTGAGAATGCCTCACAGACGCTCATTAGGGTTTAGGTCTAGAGACATGCTTGGCCAGTTCATCACCTTTACCCTCAGCTTCTTTAGCAAGGCAGTGATCGTCTTGGAGGTGTGTTTGGGGTAGTTATCATGTTGGAATATTGCCCTGGGGCCCAGTCTCCAAAGGGAGGGGATCATGCTCTGCTTCAGTATGTCACAGTATGTTGGCATTGATGGTTCCCTCAATGAACTGTAGCTCCCCAGTGCCGGCAGCACTCATGCAGCCCCAGTCCATGACACTCCCACCACCATGCTTGACTGTAGGCAAGACACACTTGTCTTTGTACTCCTCACTTGGTTGCCGCCACACTCGCTTGACACCATCTGAACCAAATAAGTTTATCTTGGTCTCGTCAGACCACAGGACATGGTTCCAGTAATCCGTGTCCTTAGTCTGCTGGTCTTCAGCAAACTGTTTGCAGGCTTTCTTGTGCATCATCTTTAGAAGAGGCTTCCTTCTGGGATGACAGCCATGCAGACCAATTTGATGCAGTGTGCGGCGTATGGTCTGAGCACTGACAGGCTGACCCCCCTCCCTCAACCTCTGCAGCAATGCTGACAGCACTCATACGTTTATTTCCCAAAGACAACCTCTGGATATGATGCTGAGCACGTGCACTCAACTTCTTTGGTCAACCGTAGCGAGGTCTGTTCTGAGTGGAACCTGTCCTGTTAAACTGCTGTATGGTCTTGGCCACAGTGCTGAAGCTCACTTTCAGGGTCTTGGCAATATTTTTACAGCCTAGGCAATCTTTATGTAGAGCAACAATTCTTTTTTTCAGATACTTAGAGAGTTCTTTGCATGAGGTGCCATGTTCAACTGTCAGTGACCAGTAGGTGAGAGTGAGAGTGATAACACCAAATTTAACACTGAGCTCCGGTGTGAGCTGCTGCGGGGAGAGCCGGAGGAGAGAGAGACATAGACTTTTGAGGAAACGGTCATTCGGCGACCAAAACCGAATCCTGGGGGCCCCGGATCCTAATTTGGTACACCATCTGAGGACTTCTGACAAGATTCTACACAAGTCTTCCTACAGATCTCCACTCCATACCGCTTGACGGTGTAAGCTCGTTTGACTCACCGCCAACGGCCTGTGAGTCCACCTTATCTGGTAAGGGCATCTTTTTGCTTTTCTCTCTCTGTGTTGAAACCACCCACATGAGTCAAGAATCTGCCTGCACATAAGGACCCTTCCTAAACAGCCTGTAATCACCTTATAGGAAGACGGTTTACGCCCAGATGGCTGTGGGACTAAATTAGGAGTACCCCATCCACCCATTAATAGACTTTGAGTATCCATATATGTTTACCCTTTTTAGGGATTTGGACGTCCTCTCTCTTGGCTTTTACCTTAATGAACATTATTTTTGTGGAGCTGCATACTTAGTATATTAAGATACCTTGCATCACGATTTTTCTGTATTGTCTTTTTGGAATATGGTTCTGTATGCACGATTGTTTCCTAATTAACCTACAGGTTGTTACTAAGTATCCTACTCCCTTACACATCTAAGTATTCACTATTACTTTATACTTTACATTTCTTTGGGATGTTTTATAAAACAATTATCTTTCACTTCATAAGTTCACACTTTAGCTTTATTACTCCTCTATAGAGATCACTACTACTTGACTAGTAACATGTGTCTCACTATCCATTAGCGCCACACTTTTCATTACTATTCTTACACTTGCAACGGTCAAATTGCTGTGTCGGCTGCTTCATTTGTTCTTAGGAGCTGGCGCAATTTCTACACCTTTCTTGTACACCAAATTTAACACACCTGCTCCCCATTCACACCTGAGACCTAGTAACACTAACAAGTCACATGACACCAGGGAGGGAAAATGGCTAATTGGGCCCAATTTGGACATTTTCACTTAGGGGTGTACTCACTTTTGTTGCTAGTGGTTTGGACATTAATGGCTGTGTGTTGAGTTATTTTGAGGGGACAGCAAATTTACACTGTTATACAAGCTGTACACTCACTACTTCCCATCAAAGTGTCATTTCTTCAGTGTTGTCAAATGAAAAGATATAATAAAATATTTACAAAAATGTGAGGGGTGTACTCACTTTTGTGAGATACTGTATATGGCCTCTTGGCATGTGGACCTTCATCCCGAGCAGCCGCATATATGTGGCCCTGTGTAAACCACTTACCATGCTGAGAGCGTGCTTCCAATGTGGTAGCAGTTACTGGAAAGCTCCAGATGCATACTAGCGATTGTGAGCTTTCCTATCATCACAGTGTCACATGACCCAAACACCTGCCTCCACGTCCTGGCTTTTAGAACCCCTAAAAGAGGCGGGAGGGGTTAAAATAATGCCTTTCTTCAAACTTTTACGAAAGTTGGAGCAGATAAGATATTAATGTTTATATTAACTGTGCATTTAAAATATTAATGGAAGGGTCCCTATACTTACTCACAATAACTCTGTTTTTAGGGTTCTCTGACCCCATCGGAAGACCATGAGAAACAAGACAACATTATCAGCAATTACAGACAGGCTGTGTCTGTATCTTAACATGGTGTACCATGCTCAATGTATTGTTCTGACCTCTGGCTTTGGGGAATTTGCTCTATTAGGAATATGCATTGGATGCCCCATTCTAATGCTTATGTGTCGAGGGCCTTAGTGCCATTTACCTCTTGATTTCGGTATATGTTTTGTAAGTAATAAAAGCCCTTATTTCTGAACAGCCATGTAATGACACATTTGTAGCTTATCTATGCCCACCCGGTGATAGAGATGTTAAATATTTTGCTCATTGAAATGTCCCCTCTATCAACCGAGTGAGGTAAAAGAGAGACAAATGGGAGTAATTACAAGGCCTTATCTCTCATGTAGCAGGCTGAGGAAGAAAGAGGATAAATACAGATACATGGCTGTACAAGGCAAAACCAACTGACTGACATAAAATATAAAAGAGAGAAGGGAGCGGATGCATAAAACAGGATTATTTACCACGAGCAAGAGAACCTGTCACAGAACATACTAGTCCCTGAGGAAGTGAAATCTAGCTAGGTTTGATCAGCTTCACAGAGAGTGTATGATGGTCATGATTAAATGTGCAGCCTGAGAATAAGAGCAGCAGCTTTTATCCAAGGCTTTTTATACAGGTATTTTGTTGTTTGACACATACCCTTTAATGAATGTGTATGACCTCATCACAATATACAGCATGAGCACTTTTATATGACCCCTTATTTCCAAAAATAGTGTGTTTTTAGCCAATTGCTCGGTCATTGCCGAAATCATTCAAGTAGTTCTAAACCTCTGAAATGAAAAATGAACAGAGGATCTAGCCATAGTCTAAAGCACTCAGTGTGAGTTATGTCCCCTTTTTTTCCCTCTGCTATCTGCATGAGTCACTTCTAACAGGATGTCCCTATACCACAGAATCTTGGAAGACAGCCCCACACCCAGCACACAAAAAAGTGATTATAAGCCTTAGCTGTGTATGTGTCCCTATAAGACTGCGTGTGTATAGGTGGTGTCCGTTCCCTTCACTCAGGTCTCAGATTACACTCAGCTCCCTTCTATATGCTGTGCAGTGTGTAACATCAGATCCCCACCCCTTGCCTTTTGAAAGCTGGGAAATAGCCTTTGATCTGTGTGCCTTAGGAGGCTGTAGAGAAGAGAGCACACTGTGCTTAACTCTGCCCTTACTCCATCCCCAATCTCAGGAATCCAAAGCTCCAAAAGTTCCCAGGTATGACAATCAGTGAAACATACTTCAGGGGCCCAAACGTCACAGACTAGTCTCCATGTATGTTAAAACGTGCTGCAATAGTGACCCAAACTGCACATAAGCTGAGGTCTTTAAGGGTCACCATAGAGAAGAGTGGCAGCTGTGAAAGTAATTATACAGGTATTTTACTGTGTGCCTGAGATCTCAACAGCTGTAAAACAGTTAGTTTTTTTGTTAGATAATCTGTGCGACCTCCAGTAGCTGATCTACACATTTCTACATTTAATACAATTACACAAATATGGCAAAATGTCAGAAACCATGAATCAGACCGAGACAGAAGTACAGTTAAATCACACTTGTTTAATAATAAAAGTAAATAGAACAAACGTAGTCAAAACATAGCCAAAGTTCGGTAACCGGAACGGATAGTCAGACAAGCCAGAAAATCAGGAAACCAGAGATCAGTGTAATGGAACAGCAAGCAGGATCTGGAGCCAGAAGGAATGTCACTCAAGCAAGTCTTTAACAGGTATTCAGGAGATAGTCTCTGTGATGTTGACCAAGGCGAAAGCAGAGATCATCTGGGCTGGACCGCTTAAGTAGGCAGGACAGACAAGCAGGATAACATCAACATGTGAGTCACTGTGGAGAGATAGGAGCTGGCAATTAGCCGACAGCTGAGCGGCCAGCTCGGAGAAGGAAGGGCTGAGCCCAGCCCTGACACAAAAAAGGCATGTACCAATTCAAAAATCACACAAAAATACCTTTACACAGCAATATCAGATATCTGTGCTCAATGAAAATACACAATACTTGCCCTTTAAGCACATGCAAAGGCTAAAGCCTAGTACACACTTAAAAAACTGACAGGTCAGGTCGGAGCCGCTGTACTAACAATCCAATGTTAGTATAGCGATCTCCCCTGCTGAGCTATTGTGTTCTGACAGGGGAATGCCTCTGCAATCCGATTCCAGTGTGGACCAAAAAAAGGGTTCTGCATCATTTTGGTGCGAATGCAGTGCAAATTCAGCCATACAATCTGTATGGCTGAATTTGCATCGCATAGACATCGCAAATTTGCTTTGACAAATAACTTCAAATCACAAGGTTTGCTTTAACACCCCCCCCCCCCCACCAGGTATGGAGGAATGGGGGATCATGTGACAAGGCTGGATCATCCATATGTAAAGTATGACTCCAGCAACTTGTAGCTTATACTGTACATGTCATGCCCTCCCATTGTTAGGCTGTTAGGTAAATTTAGTTTTGGGATCTATTATTGGTGCATGAATTAGTGATGGATTGTGTTAGTCTGTTCAGGGTTTCCTGAGATGAGAGTTTGATTGCTCCCACCTGCCTCTGAAAGAAGTTTCCAGAGCATAGGACCAGAAAATTTCTGGACGACAGAATCCAGAACATGGCTGGAGAGGTGATAAATGTGCAGGAGGCATATTTTACCCTCAAGGGAGGGTTCCAGGTTCTCTTGGGGCTGCTTTCCCTGGAGGCAGCTCCGCTAAAGACAAGATGCTACAGTCTAGGTCCTCAACAGCTGCTGGGCTGAGGGCCTGGGGATGATTGCCTGAGAATTACATTTGCTGGAGGGCGCTGCAATAAAGACCTGGTCTGGAGAAGGTACTTGTTACTTTATCTTCCTCACTAAGGATCTATCTGCGGATGTTGGGTGGCAGACAGCATCTGGGACATTGTGAGTAAAGACCTTGCTGAGGACTGATAGACAACTGTCAGCAGTGGCTTTGTGGATTGCTGCTGTAGGGTCCTATATATACTGGCCATTCCCTGCTACTTCTGGAAGCTGTTTTGGTATATCAGAGAGAAGTTTGTCCCTCTAGCGAGCAAGAGAAAGAAAAAATGCTGAAATTAGCGGACAGAACAGCAATAGATGTAAATATGATAGAAATTAATTATTTCTATCAAGATGGTACATAACACCTAGTAGAGCACATAAATATCAATCTGCAAAATCACCACTCTGTTGGAGAGGTTGTGGGATAAAAGGAACAACTGTGCACACATGGTGGGAATGTTTAAAAATACTAAAATTTTGGCAAGAGGTGATACAATTGATTCAGGAGATAACGGGAGTGAGTATGCCTAAAAATCCAGAAAAGTATTTATTTCATAGCACTAACTTGACAATAAAACAGTATAAGAAAACAGTGAGACCTCATTTAATAAATGCAGCAAAATACCTGATACCATAACATTGGCAAGAATCGGAAAGCCCAACATTAAAAGAACGGATTGGAAGGGTAGAATTTATATATAATTTGGAAGAATTATATCATTGTGAAGAAGATAGAAAAGGGAAGTTTGTAAAGGTATGGAAAAGTTAGATGCAATTTAAGAGTACAAGGAAATATTCCAGGATAGTGAAGGCATGAGAATGAGGAGAGGAGAAGATGAAGGAAGGGAATGGAAGTAGAAAGGCAGGATATAAGTAAAGGAGAGAACGGAAGAGAGGGGTGGGGACTGGAATTGGTATATTATGAATGAGATTATGAGTAAAGTATGAATATTTTGTATAATGTTAAATTTTAATAAAAAAAGATAAATAAAAAAAAAGATAACAGAGACCTTTAGGAGTAATCTTGTCTGCGCCAACAGAAGCCCTGTACTGAAAGCTACTTAATGCCAGGTGAGTACCTACAGCAAGAAGTACATCCAGTCCTAAGAGAGGACTAAGGTAAGGTTTAGGGTGAAAGTTAGCTTTAGAGTTTTTGTTAATTGGGGGTTTGATTGGCAAGGGGAGTCCCCAAGAGAGATAGCATTTTCTATGTCAAAAGCAATGCTCTGAAAGGTAAAAGCACTGGACCTTTGGTGTCCTGAGTTGTCATATAACAGTGAAAAGGAAATGACAAGCCTATTAAACTGTGAACTATGCTATAAAATAGGATACATGACATTTGTACAGGAAGAATGGTAATAAAACTTTGAAAGAAAAAGAAAAAATGTCAAACTCCATAAGCAACTTCTATATGAGAAGTGGTCCCTGGTGGATAAAATTTGGGTAAGTCAGTTGGCTTGGGTCATAACAGGAAATTGTTAGTCTGCAGCACAACAAATGATCATTACAATGTATTTGTGGGATACAGCTACCAATATCATAATATATCGTAAGCTCTAACAAGCAGGCCCCTTTGATTCCTCCTGTATTGAATTGTTTTGTATCTGTACTGTCTGCCCTCATGTTATAAAGCACAGTGCAAACTGTTGGCGCTATATAAATCCTGTATAATAAATAATAATAATATAAATCTCATTGCATTCTTGGCTGTAGGGAGTAGAACAAAAGATGACCGCTCAATGCACCTCTTCGATCCATTGTGAACTTCAGAGGCAGGGACAGCAACATTCAAATGTCATTGACTGGTTAAGTTTCAGGTCCCAAGGGTCCCAGAACCAACTGCATGTTGGTGGGGGTCACCTGACACCATTGGGATGAACTCAATCACTGTTTCTGCTGAAAAGAAAATCCAAACAAAAGGGTTATATACAGTCCGGTGGTGCCTAAGGCTTAACGTACACGGGACGTTTTTACAACCTCTCCTGAACGCAACTTGACAGATAGTAACCCACGTTTAAAGCATCCGTTTAGCCACGTTTACATGCCGCGTTAAGCCGCGTTTGCGTTTAGAAGCTTTTGAAAAAAAAATATATATATATATATTTTTTTCATAATAGCCAAAAATGAAAAACGCCTGTAAACGAAACGCGGCTAAACGCGAGTTACCGGTTTTACCCGCATTTAGCCGCGCTTGGCGTCGGAAACGTCAGAAACTTTAGCATCTGAACTAATTTTTTTGCCTTCAAAGAAAAGCCTACAAACACAACTGCCTAAAAACGACATTAAACGAACCTGTGTACACATAAGATAACATTGGATGAGTTCAGGGGCAGCTGAAAAAAGCAGCCAACTGCCTCTGAACGTCCGTTTACCAGCAACAGTGTACATGAGGCATGAAGCAACAGGACCCTTGCAGAGTCAAGGCTAGGACATATAAAAGCTGTTATCAGGGGTCAAGTTTAATTTTGATTTATTTTTTTTTTATCCAAGAGAAAATGGAAGACACTACAGAGTGTGTGATATCAGTGCAGAGATTATAATTCAGTGTAGCTAACCACAAATGTCCTCTTCCCTCAGAGATGAACTATGTCTCTAGAATAGACAGGTAAAGGCCATAACTGACATATCAGAATGGATGTCGCACCACTTCCTTAACCACTTCAGTCCCGGAAGGATTTACCCCCTTAATGACCAGGCCATTTTTTGCGATACGGCACTGCATTAATTTAACTGACAATTGCGCGGTCGTGCGACTTTGGCGTCCTTTTTTTCCCCACCAATAGAGCTTTCTTTTGGTGGTATTTGATCACCTCTGCCGTTTTTATTTTTTGCGCTATAAACGAAAAAAACTGACAATTTTGAAAAAAAAAATAAAATATATATATTTTTTAATTTCTGCTATAATATATATATCCAAAAAAAAAATTTTAAAAATAATTTATTCATCAGTTTAGGCCAATATGTATTCTTCTACATATTTTTGGTAAAAAAATCCCAATAAGCGTGTATTGATTGGTTTGCGCAAAAGTTATAACGTCTACAAAATAGGGGACAGATTTATGATATTTAAAAAAAATTTTTTTTTTTACTAATAATGGCAGCGATCAGTGATTTTTAGCAGGACTGCGACATTGCGGACAGATCGGACACCTAACTGACATTTTTTACACTTTTTTGGGAGCCAGTGACACTATTATGCCCCATACACACGAGCGGAAATTCCACCAGCAAAAGTCCGATGAGAGCTTTTGGTCCGAAAATGCCACCGTGTGTATGTTCCATCGGACTTTTGCTGGCAGAATTCCAGCCACAAAAGATTGAGAGCATGTTCTCAATTTTTTGGTCAGAAAAAGATCCTATCTGAAATTCCAATCGTCTGTACCAATTCCAACGCGCAAATTCCTACGCATGCTCGGAAACAATTTGGCGCATGCTCGGAAGCTATGACCTTCATTTTCTCGGCTCGTCGTAGTGTTGTACATCACCGCATTCTTGACGGTCGAAAGTTCAGCGAACTTTTGTGTGACCGCGTGTGTGCAAGCCAAGCTTGAGTGGAATTCCATGGGAAAAACCATCCAAGATTTTTCTGACGGAAATTCCGTTCGTGTGTACGCGGCATAACAATGATCAGTGCTAAAAATATGCACTGACATTGTACTAATGACACTGGCAGGGAAGGGGTTAAAATCAGGAGCGATCAAGGGGTTAACTGTGTTCCCTGTTTGTGTTTTCTAACTGTATGGGGGACTATGACGAGGAAACACACAGATCCGTCTTCCTGCTTAGCAGGAAGACAGATCTCAGTGTCATTCACTGACAGAACGGAGATCTGCCTTGTTTACTTCGGCAGATCCCCATTCTGTCTCTTCGGGGAACGATCATGGTCGGCTGGCGGACATCCAGTTCACCAAACCCGCTGATTGGCGCCCCCCCGCTGGCCAAACAGAGCGCCCACGAAAGCTAATGCACGAATCGCTGTACCGGTATAGTGATTTGTGCAGCCGAGCCACCTTGCTGAAGCGGGTGGTTGGCAAGTGGTTAAAGGGTAACTCCACTTTCGTGGAAAAAAATAGCAATTAAAGAAAAATTATATAGCACCTGTAATTGCGATACAAGTCATATTGTAATTGAATGCTATTAAAAATGACCTTTCCTTTTCAATCTGCAGCCACTGTAATTTTCTATAAATGCAATATGGCTACCTGGAGGTGTTCTGTACACAGAGTGTGTACTGACCACCCCCCAGAAACATAATTTTCTGCTTGTGTGATTGTTTTACCAATTTTTCCAGAAGTCTGCCTAAGATACAAGTCAGATTTCAGGCATCCCCTGCAACAAAAATTTCATTTTTGGAGAGATAATTTCAATAGGAACACATATAAAGGGATGCAGCCCAGCATTAGTGCCCTGCAACTGCACAGCTGGTTGATAATTATGAAACCAGTCAAATTAGACCCACTCAGTACAGAGGCACAGAGAAACACACATGGATTACTTCAGAATAACAAAAGGTAGGAATTAGCAACAAAGGTTGTTATAATCCTTGCAATGTACATAGATCACCCAGAGGGGAATGTTTTTTTCTCAACAAAAGTGGAGTTATGCTTTAAACTAAATCTCTTTAAAACGGAGCTGATAATATTGCCCCCTGCCCATGCCCCCCTCCATGACAAGGTCAATAACGCAACCACCAATCTCTGCCCTCACGCCAGTGTGCTAGGTTTAATCCTAGACTCTGTGAAAAGTAAAAGAAACCCAAGGTGGGCTAACGCCGTGCTAGAAAATCAAAAATCTTAAATGTAAACTATATATGAAATATAGTGAATGTGACAAGCTGCCAGCACTAAAAAGTCTAATACAAGAACTCCAAGTAAATATGCATAAAAAGTGAGTGCAGCGCTAAACAAACAACAGGAAAAAATATTTTCCAAATTTGCAAGTGAAAAAATGTAAAATGGAAAACTAAGGCAGAGTCCCAGTGCAAAAATCAGTCCATAAATACAGAAGGAAATAGCAAACATCCATCTGTGTGAGATAACGGTGACAAATTGTAAGAAATCGTGAAGAATCCTCCAAAGAATGTGCATCCAACTCCACACCCAAGTGAGTAAGTAGCCTGCTTACCAGCTATCCGTGACTGTTAAAAAGCAGTCTCAACCAGCACAGGGAAATCGGTCTCCCTGAAACCATTAAAGATGTCTGTAACCACAGCTAGGACAATGTCACTCAGGGGAAACAATAGAAATGGAACAAGTTCTTCTAATCTGTCTAACCACTTTCTACCCTGAGAGATCTTGAGTGAGGATGTCTGAGGTTGTCCTATAGATCAGTTTTTCTCAACTCCAGTCCTGTTTGCTGTTTCTTTCTCTATTTATGGACTGATTTTTGCACTGGGACTCTGCCTTAGTTTTCCCTTTTACATTTTTTTCACTTGCAAATTTGGAAAATTATTTTTCTTGTTGTTTGTTTAGCACTGCACTCACTTTTCATGCAATCCTAGACTCTGACCTGTCCTTTCAGCCCCAAATCCAATCGTTGTCAAAAGCTTGTAGACTTCACCTCCGTAACATCTCGCAAAATTCGCCCCTTTTTAACGAATGAAATCACCAAGCTACTCATTCACTCCCTTGTTATCTCTCATCTTGACTATTGTAACTCCCTTCTCATAGGCCTTCTTCTCAATAGGCTATCCCCTCTTCAGTCTTTCATGAATGCTGCTGCCAGACTCATTTACCTCACTAAGCACTCAGTTTCTGCCACCTCTCTCTGCCAAACCTTACACTTTCTTCCGATCACCAAGCGAATTGAATTCAAAATACTAACAACAACATAGAAAGCCATTTACAACTCTGCCCCGAGCTACATCACCAATCTTGTCTCCAAATATCACCCAAACCGTCTTCTCTGCTCCTCCTAAGACCTCCTGCTCTGGAGCTCCCTTGTCTCCTCCTCGCATGCTCATCTCCAAGACTTCTCCAGAGCCTCTCCCATCCTCTGGAATTCTCTACCTCAGTCTGTCCAGCTATCTCCTACTATGGCTGCCTTTAGGCAATCCCCGAAAATTCATCTCTTCAGGGAAGCCCATCACACCTCCAATGAATCTTTTATCACTTCCATCAGCTCATTCCCCACAGTGACAACCTTTTGTACCACGTGCCCCATCCCATTATACTGTAAGCTCTTATGAGCAGGGCCCTCTGAATTCTTATGTATTTTATTGTATTGTAACTGTCTCCCTTTTATATTGTAAAGCACTGCGTAAACTGTTGGAGCTATATAAAGTCTCCATAATAATAATAATAATTGTATCTCCTTTCAGAATCTAGAAAGTTCCTTTACCAGATACAGTATCTCACAAAAGTGAGTACACCCCTCACATTTTTGTAAATATTTTATTATATCTTTTCATGTGACAACACTGAAGAAATGACACTTTGCTACAATATAAAGTAGTGAGTGTACAGCTTGTATAACAGTGTAAATTTGCTGTCCCCTCAAAATAACCCAACACACAGCCATTAATGTTTAAACCGCTGGCAACAAAAGTAAGTATACCCCTAAGTGAAAATGTCCAAATTGGGTCCAATTAGCCATTTTCCCTCCCCGGTATCATGTGACTCGTTAATGTTACAAGGTCTCAGGTGTGAATGGGGAGCAGGTATGTTAAATTTGGTGTGATCGCTCTCACTCTCTCATCCTGGTCACTGGAGGTTCAACATGGCACCACATGGCAAAGAACTCTCTGAGGATCTGGAAAAAAAGAATTGTTTCTCTACATAAAGACGGCCTAGGCTATAAGAAGATTGCCAAGACCCTGAAACTGAGCTACAGCACAGTGGCCATACCACATAGTGGTTTAACAGAACAGGTTCCACTCAGAACAGGCCTCGCCATGGTCGATCAAGGAAGTTGAGTGCACGTGCTCAGTGTCATACCCAGAGGTTGTTTTTGGGAAAATAGATGTGTGCTGTCAGCATTGCTGCAGAAATTGAAGGGGTGGGGGGTCAGCCTGTTAGTGCTCAGACTATACACCGCACACCGAATCAAATTGGTCTGCATTGCTGTCATCCCAGAAGGAATCCTCTTCTAAAGATGATGCACAAGAAAGCCCGCAAACAGTTTACTGAAGACAAGCAGACTAAGGACATGGATTACTGGAACCATGTCCTGTGGTCTGATGAGACCAAGATAAACTTATTTGGTTCAGATGCTGTCAAGTGTGTGTGGCGACAACCAGGTGAGGAGTACAAAGCAAGTGTGTCTTGCCTACAGTCAAGCATGGTGGTGGGAGTGTCATGGTCTGGGGCTGCATAAGTGTTGCCGGCACTGGGGAGCTACAGTTCAGTGAGGGAACCATGAATGCCAACATGTACTGTGACATACTGAAGCAGAGCATGATCCCCTCCCTTCGGAGACTGGGCCGCAGGGCAGTATTCAAACATGATAATGACCCCAAACACACCTCCAAGATGACCATTGCCCTGCTAAAGAAGGTAAAGGGGATGAACTGGCCAAGCACGTCTCCAGACCTAAGCCCTATTGAGCATCTGTGGGGCATCCTCAAATGGAAGGTGGAGAAGCGCAAGGTCTCTAACATCCACCAGCTCTGTGATGTTGTCATGGAGGAGTGGAAGAGGACTCCAGTGGCAACCTGTGAAGCTCTGGTGAACTCCATGCCCAAGAGGGTTAAGGCAGTGCTGGAAAATAATGGTGACCCCACAAAATATTGACACTTTGGGCCCAATTTGGACATTTTCACTTAGGGGTGTACTCAATTTTGTTGCCAGTGGTTTAGACATTAATGGCTGTGTGTTGAGTTATTTTGAGGGGACAGCAAATTTACACTGTTATACAAGCTGTACACTCACTACTTTACATTGTAGCAAAGTGTCATTTCTTCAGTGTTGTCACATGAAAAGATATAATAAAATATTTACAAAAATGTGAGGGGTGTACTCACTTTTGTCAGATATTGGTAGAATACTGTTGCGCACACCAAAACAAGGGAGAACTAAAGGAGTCAACATAAGGGTGTTCTCTCACCAATCAAGGACAAGAAAAACAGTAAAAATATGCGGTGCTACTAAATTATGTAAAACAATTAACCATACCAGGAGTTTTAAACATAAATTCCAAGTAATAATTGTATCTTAAGAATTGATCTTCCACTGCATTGTGTAACCAGAGGTTAAAGGTGAACCAATGTTACATCAAAAAATGAATTATAAGAATTATAATGTACCCACTTCACGGACTGAAACTAGCCTCACGGCTGAACGATAACAGCCCTGTAAACTAGTACAGATACCCCAAACAGGTTCCCGATCTCCTCAGAAGACTGCTCCCCTAGAGGTCTCAAATTCCCTCAAGGTCCCTAGGGAGGAGAGGCGAGTCATTCGGCTGCATTTGGCTTCCCGATCATGGCCGGGATCGGTGAGCAGTGAGCAGCTGCGGTGTTCATTTGTGATATTTATTATGTAAGTGATTGTACGCCCTAATAAATCCTATATTTGCATATTACACTATGGAGTGCTTCCCTCTTTGTCTTTGAGCTGACTACACTGGAGCTACTTGGGGACTGAAGCCCAAATTTGAGACCTCTAGGGGAGCAGTCTTCTGAGGAGATCGGGAACCTGTTTGGGGTATCTGTACTAGTTTACAGGGCTGTTATCGTTCAGCCGTGAGGCTAGTTTCAGTCCGTGAAGTGGGTACATTATAATTCTTATAATTCATTTTTTGATGTAACATTGGTTCACCTTTAACCTCTGGTTACACAATGCAGTGGAAGATCAATCCTTAAGATACAATTATTACTTGGAATTTATGTTTAAAACTCCTGGTATGGTTAATTGTTTTACATAATTTAGTAGCGCCGCATATTTTTACTGTTTTTCTTTCACTTTTGTCAGATACTGTATATTTCACTGGAAGGTAAACGTATGTATTCAGGCCACAAGATATTTGACTTAAACAGCAACTCCAAAAAGACTCTAGTAAAAATAGCTAATATTTATCAAAGTGAGATTTGCCGTCTGCCCATTAGTTACAGTACAAGGTTTTTTTCCTATTTTCAACAGAAATTGACATGGCAACCAATACTAAATAGCATGCTCTCCTCCTCCTCTGCTCCAAACTGTTACTTTTGAGGCTCTTAAGGCTCTTTGATATATGCAGCCTTTTGCCATAGTGAACTGCTGTTTGAAACTCAGTGACAACTATGTTGCTTTTAGCTGCACTGCATTTAAAGCATATGTGAACCCTCACCTTGTAAAACAACCCATTCCACAATGGCTGTGAATTTTAGGAGCTGTGAAATCACAAATAGGCTCCCATGTCCCAGACATTGTTGGCGGTCTCTTCTCTCCCCTGCAGCAGCTGCTTGTAGGTGGACAACACAGTCTGAGAGATATTACACACACAATCCTTGAAGTTGTATAATAACTTGTATATTGTATTGTGGTTAGCACAGTTGATTGCAGACAGGTCACCAAGCACTGATACTCAGGTTACAGAGTAGTAATACTTCAAACAGCTTCCAGTATGACAAACAGTTTTTTGGTCACTTTCACTGTTGCACTTTATTACTTCATACCTTTTTTCACTTGGGTTACTTCAATTCTTTGTATATTGGCACATCACACTATTACTTTATTATACACATCACTCATTGTCCCCCTCCTGGGTCCATACTATATTATTAGCTTATTTACATTTAGGTTCAATTAATTATCAATATAATATATTAACATTTACAATTATTTCAAATTTGTGAATTTATATACATTGCCTACATATAAATTATTATATTATATTTTTCCTATATAATTACCCTGGATGGTCAATTGACCACCGGTGTTCTCCATACGGATGTGTCTCCCCCCTGTTGTAGTCTATTGCAACCCATCATGCATAAGTATGGCCTCAGTTCCCGTGCTGGATAACTATGAGGCGCTCCCTGGTTATCGGTGTCCGGCACGATGGTAGCCGTTTTTGTGAGTAATTCCTATCAACCTCTTACTTTTGCCCATATTTGGGCTAAAATTTCTAATTCATGATCATTTAGATACAGTGTCATTTATGCATACCTATAAGATGCATAGATAAGACGGATTGCGCCTGAAGAAGTGATGGTTCACGAAACGCGTTGAGCATATTGTGCTGCAAGCCGTTGGTTTTAATACTCACTTTATGTATATTAATGCTCTTGCTCTGATTCTCATATGTATTTTTTGCTGTATCATTGCTGTAGAGGCTGACTTCAGTTAATGTGTCAATCATGTTTTAATGTGGTTATCATTGTTGACAGACTTTTTTAATAAAGATTGTTTTTCATGAGCATTCACATTTGTAATATGGGTCAATGGATTCATACATAGGTTATGTTCGCAGCATAAGTCCCAACTCTTTTTCCTTTCCGCAAAATGCAATCGGGATGGAGGCGCATGTCTATGTGCGCCTCATTTAAAGTCCCAAACTTTTCCCATACCAGTAATGACAGTGTTACAGGATAGTAGTATTACCAGGCTGGCCTATGGTACCAGAGGGTGGCTTCTGATGGAGAGGTGGTGAACTGCAGTGTACTCTATGCTGCTGAACTGGTCCAGGTAGCGGAACTTCCACTATGAGCAAGAGATGTCCCTGCACTGACCCAACTCAATCATGATCTCTGTCCTTCATCTACGACTCACTCCAGGCATGCCCAAATGGAGTGGGCACCCTAATTTATAGAGTCCAATACCAAGATGGCCACCAGAGGTCATCAGACGTTGCAGTGTCCAATCAGACAGCGTTGTGAGTCGTGACAACTATAGAATCTGTAGAGGAACAATTTTCCTGTTAGGCCTCTACTCAATCTTACAGTGGCACAGCACCACTTACTGGATAGAGGCCAAGTTGCAACTGCCTACATGCTTGCTAACTCAGGGGAGTTAAATAAAAAAAAGGGAAAAGAAAAAAACATTTCTATACAGGTTAGGCAGGATAGGTAGTGGGGGGAAGGGAGCATTTTTACGATTTTTTGAACTTTTCTTTTACTATAATGTGTAAATAATGCTTTTGTTATATCTGCTGGACAAGTGCAAAAAATGTATCCGTTTATCATGTCTCAAATTCAGAGCTGTCTAATGTTCAGTGCTTATCTCCTGTGTTGTCTCAAAGAGGGTAATCAGCCCTCTCAGTCCTAGTCTTGGGACCACAAAATGATTAGCCTTTTTTTTGTGACGCTGGAGAGTACGTGTATCTTTGGCAAGGTAATACAGGGCGGGCATAGGTGTGCGCAGCCTATTGCATTAGGGTGTGCACCCCAAAACTCAAACACACATATGTGTGGGTATGTGTTTATATATATCTCACAAAAGTGAGTACACCCCCTCACATTTTTGTAAATATTTTATTATATCTTTTCTTGTTTTTAACACTGAAGAATTTACTTTGCTAAAAAGTAGTGAGTGTACAGCTTGTATAACAGTTTAAATTTGCTGTCCCCTCATAAGAACGCAACATAGCCATTAATGTCTAAACCGGTGGCAACAAAAATGAGTACACTCCTAAGTGAAAATGTCCAAATTGGGCCCAAAGTGTCAATATTTTGTGTGGCCACCATTATTTTCCAGCACTGCCTTAACCCTCTTGGGCATGGAGTTCACCAGAGCTTCACAGGTTGCCACTGGAGTCCTCTGCCACTTCCCCATGAAGACATCACGGAGCTGGTGGATGTTAGAGACCTTGCGCTCCGCCACCTTCCATTTGAGGATGTCCCACTGATTCTCCATAGTGTTTAGGTCTGGAGACATGCTTGGCCAGTCCATCACCTTTACCCTCAGCTTCTTTATCAAGACAGTGGTCGTCTTAGAGGTGTGTTTGGGGTTGTTATCATGTTGGAATACTGCCCTGCCGCCCAGTCTCTGAAAGGAGGGGATCATGCTCTGTTTCAGTATGTCACAGTACATGTTGGCATTCATGGTTCCCTCAATGAACTGTAGCTCCCCAGTGCCGGCAGAATCAGACCATGACACTCCCACCACTATGCTTGACTGTAGGCAAGACACACTTGTCTTTGTACCCCTCACCTGGTTGCCGCGACACACGCTTGACACCATCTGAGCCTAATAAGTTTATCTTGGTCTCATCAGACCACAGGACATGGTTCCAGTAATCCATGTCCTTAGTCTGCTTGTCTTCAGCAAACTGTTTGCGGGCTTTCTTGTGCATCATCTTTAGAAGAGGCTTTCTTCTGGGGTGACAACCATGCAGACCAGTTTGATGCAGTGTGCGGCATATGGTCTGAGCACTGAAAGGCTGACCCTTCAACCTCTGCAGCAATGCTGGCAGCATGTCTATGATACATCTATTTCCCAAAGACAACCTCTGGATATGAAGCTAAGCATGTGCACTCAACTCTTTGGTCGGCCATGACAAGACCTGTTCTGAGTGGAACCTGTCCTGTTAAACCGCTGTATGTTCTTGGCCACCATGCTGCAGCTCAGTTTCAGGGTCTTGGCAATCTTCTTATAGCTTAGACCAGTGATGGTGAACCTTGGCACCCCAGATGTTTTGGAACTACATTTCCCATGAGACTCATGTACTCTGCAGTGTAGATGAGCATCATGGGAAATGTAGTTCCAAAACATCTGGGGTGCCAAGGTTCACCCATCACTGGCCTAGGCCATCTTTATGTATAGCAACAATTCTTTTTTTCAGATCCTCAGAGAGGTCTTTGCCATGAGGTGCCATGTTGAACTTCCAGTGAACCAGTATGAGAGAGTGAGAGCGATCACACCAAATTTAACACACCTGCTCCCCATTCACACCTGAGACCTTGTAACACTAATGAGTCACATGACACCGGGGAGGGCAAATGGCTAATTGGGCCCAATTTGGACATTTTCACTTAGGGGTGTACTCACTTTTGTTGCCAGCGGTTTAGACATTAATGGCTGTGTGTTGAGTTATTTTGAGGGGACAACAAATTTACACTGTTATACAAGCTGTACACTCACTACTTTACATTGTAGCAAAGTGTCATTTATGCAGTGGTGTCACATGCAAAGATATAATAAAATATTTACAAAAATGTGAGGGGTGTAATCACTTTTGTGAGATACTGTACATATTTTATACAACACACTCTTTTAAATAGGAGGGTGAGAGAGCAAGAGAGAGGGGGGGGGGAGAGGGGGTGAGGAGGGGTGAGAGAGCAAGGGGGGTGAGAGAGAGGGGGGAAGAGAGGGAGGGAGAGGGGGTTGAGAGAGAGTGGGGAGAGAGAGGGGGTGAGAGAGAGAAAGGGAGGGTGTAAGAGAGGGGAGGGGAGATGGGGGTGAGAGAGAGAGGGAGGTGTTCAGTATACCTGATTCTCACAATCATGGCCCCAGGCTGGTCTCCCCCAGACATTGGCAGCCAGGATCTACAGCTCCTGTGTCCTCTATATTTAAATCTGCCACCTTCATTACAAGCACTTTCACAGCAGCGTGTGCAAGTTAGGGAGTGGAGTGTGCAGCAGGGCAGACTCAGCAGGGATAGGATGGGAGCCAGAGCAGATTGAGCCTCCTCTCCATCCTGTTTGTACACACACTGTACTGGGCACTGCCAATTGGATCGGCACTGCACATTGCACCTGCCCCTAGCTTACAGGCACTGCCCCTTTCCCGGCTGGCAAGCGAGATGATGCAGCGTATCCAGTGCTGCAGATAAAATACAGTGGATTACTTGGGGTGTGTAGTGTGTGACAGGGCACAGTGGGTCCCCTTCCCCCCTTCCTTTGGGTCCCGTGTGCCCCGAACACTTCTGTACACTGAACGGCACAGGGGGTGATTAGGGTGTGCCCAGGCACAACCGGCACCCCCCCACCCCACGCACGCCTATGAGGGCAGGGCTGGCAACACAGAAATGCTGGGTATTTTTAGCCCACAACAGGACAAAGTGTATTTCTTGCAGGTCAAGGGGTATTTTTATGTACATGCAGGGTCCATAAAGGGATAAAACAAGGGGGAAATGCGCATGTGCAGTATTGCAGAGATGTACTTAATTTGTTTTTCCTGGCACAGTTGTTTTCATCACAGTTGTATTCGGAAACAAAAGAAGTAGATCATGGTCACCTTGATCTTAACTACTGAATCATAATCAGAAGAATTTTACAATGGACGGATTATTGTACAGCAACTATTGTTATAAAAGCTTTCAAAAGAATAAATTATAAATAGATAGAATGCAGAGTCTCATACCAAGTTTCTTCAGTCACTTTTTATTTTTTAGAGTCAAAAACATGTTATATATCATTGCCCTGAATTCATATGCTCACCTGCCCAACAAATCCAGCATTGTCTTGCTGCGATTAGCTGATCAGGTGCAGCATCATGGGTCACATGCTGCCATCATATGTAATCCTCCACAGTCATCAAAAGCCGGGTGCCTCTTTCAGGTTCAGGCAGGCGGCCTCTGAATATGCCTACCAGCTGATGTGATTACCTACTGTACTCCTGCAGCCTCCTGGGACATGCAAAGTAGAATTGCAAGAAGCTGAGGCAGCAGGAACACTGCATTCTAGTCAAAGAGAGAATGGCAGCAGGGCCAGGTCTAAAGTTAAAAAATAAAAAATAAAGAGCCAAAAAAAAGTGTTGATTTAAATTGTAGAGGGTAGCCACTGGTCTGCTAAAAGTTGAACCACAATTCCAGGCCGATGTCCTTTGCAGACTGAAATAAGTCTTTCTATAATAACCGCCTCTAATATTTGGCTTCTTACATTTTTCCCTCAATCCTGATGAGTTTCCAAGTCCCAAAAAAGCATACGCATGGTGTGATGCCACCACTACAATGCAAAGCTATGAAGATGATGTTTTCAAGGCGATGAGCAATGTTCACAAGTTGTAACCATGCAGATCTTATTGACAATGGAAAATGTGCAACGGACAGAAAATCTACTTAGATCTGATATCTGAATACCATTCTCCTGCCCATTATGGTGCCTCAGTGACATACTGAGAGGTGCTCTACAGGGCAGACAAATTGCAGCGGAGTGTAGAAATCTAAGTAAAGTCTATGCCTGCTTGTTAGTGCAGAGAAGGATTATGGCATCAGTTGGCTAGTCCAATCCACACTTTAGTATTCCATGCTGTGCTGCTTTTCAGATTGTCCCCCTGGTACTCAGATAAAAAGCATGGCATTGCATAGAGAAGAATGTATAGTACATCACATGCTGTGCATTAGGGCAGGAAGGCTAAGTAGAATGGACCACTGCTTTGATAATTAGTTGATGAGGACCTTACAAGAAGCAAGCATTTCCACTAATGTCAGTAATAAGCTATTCTTATTTTTTTACACCAATTAATAAGCCTACTTTCTCTAATATCAAATATAACTTCACGTATCCTTTAAAGTCATGATTAGACTGCCATGCAAGGCAAAGAAGCATACACTTCACATTTCTTCACTGCCCTACTACTCTGTTAAACGTCCAGGAACGAAGAAATATAACACAGAGTCACTCCAGTTGGGGCTTACACAGGGCCAATCACTGAGCACCAGAGCTAAGAAGGGACTTGTTTTCAAAGAGTTTGCAAAAAGCAGCCCTAAAGAGGACCTGAACTTAGGAAACTGAACAAAACAGCAGAAGGCACAGAATTAGTTTCCACTATTGCCCGGGGGCTCCCTGGAACAGATCATTCCCCATTACCATAACATGTTCTGCTCTGGTCCACCATCTTGGTAGAAGGACGGCTTTGCTTCCTCATGTCAGAGCTGCTCCCCTGATGACTGATGATCTCTTAACTAGTGGTGAAATATTCAAGAAGCAGTAGAAAAATGAGAGAAAGCACAGACTCACAGAATCAGTTAAGCAGGGAGACCCTTGTATTGTGGGTCCTCGGGTACAGCTTTCTCTTCAGAAAGGAGAACAGTGAGTAGCACAGTAGTGACAGCACTTAATCTTACTTGCTATCTCATTAGACCAGCAGTCAAAGGCACAGTGCCTTAGATGATCTCACACTGCAGGTATACAGATATAAGGCTCAAGGCACTTAAAGTGCATGGCTATTTTTTAGGAGGAATTTAAAACAAATAGATTTTTTTTTCAAGATACTGCATTTCTAGATGTTCCCTATAAGAAGAGACCTTTTGGTGACTTTATAAATCTGCCTAAATACATTCCTGACATATCACAATATTCAATAGCAATATAATTTAAAAAAAAAAGCTTTACCTTTTATCATTAAAAATCAACCCTTGTGCGCCTATCAAGTGACTTTGAATAGGCTGAGTATAGGCCACTCTGCTGCAGGCACAAGGAAGCATTTTTCTCAGTGTCCTTTCACCTAGTGATCAGACTGCAGCACTGTAACTAGTAGTAGCAAAACCAATAAGACCTTGTTTACACGAGCGGCCAGGAGAGTCGGTAATAATAGGCGACTGAGCTGTGATTTTATCACCTAACCACAAGTTAAAAAGGAAGTAAACTTCCCTTGATCATATGTATCTATAGATAGGAATATAATAAGGCTTACCTATAGGTACTGTAGGTACATAGGTACTTGCACCATTTAGGAGATATTTACTGTATACGCTGCTGATGATGTCATTGTTTACTTCCTCTATGGTTAATGGCCAAATTAGTATCCACTGAAGCTTTTGCAATTTGGCAAAAAATATACTAAAGGGCGTGTTCGGCGGGTAAAACCGTCGTCAAGCATGACCCATTCAAGTAAATGGGGCCGGGTCACAACCACTCTGAAACCTCATGTAACGCACACAATTATGGCATAGTGCTGCAGTCTTTATAGGGTTACAACGGCCATCCAGGAGGTGACATATTGCCTTCGAGCTACCTATCATATGCCTCTGAAAAAAAAAGATCACTTTTCAGAGGAGTGGCAATGACCATACCTCCCAACTTTTTGAGATGGGAATGAGGGACACCTATCAGTAAAAGTATGCAGGCATAGGACACACCCTTTGCCACGCCCCTCTTAAAGGAGAATTGTATAAAAACAAGATTGGTTAAATCCACAAGTGATTTTTTTTACTACTACTATTCCTTTATACTGGCTTTTGGAATTTACAAATGCACCAATTTAGAAATCAGATGAAAGGTTTAGTGCTGGGAAACACTTTTTGAAAGATAAAAACTGCATTTTATATACATCTATATAGATCAGACCAAAATGAGGGACAAATGAGGAGGAATGAGGGACAGAGGGACATTGCTACAAATCAGGGATAGTCCCTCAAAATCAGGGACAGTTGGGAGCTATGGCAATGACAGCTACAAGTATTACACATACATTGTACTCAGTGTGCATGCACTTCCATAGCTTGCACTTGCAATCACAGAAAAATCTTTTCCTTGTTCTGTACCTACATGAGGTGTGTTGTCATGATGTAGTTGAAAAAAGGACATATACACATAGGTGGACAGCGATAACTACTAGATAACTGCTTATATATATTTAGATGATCTTACTGTAAGGAATGAATGCGATAAAAGGTTTAGCATTTCTGAATACACTGACAAATTGACAATCAAGTCTTTTAATACATACAAAAAGCACTTTCTGTAAACCGAGGGCTTCTGTCTTCATCTGTATTACATCAATCCTCCCCTGTGCTTAGAACTGCCTAGTTGCTGTTAATCTGGTCAGTTACTGAGCCTGCAAATAGCATAGCTCAGATATTCACATCTTTCTTTATGGAATGCTCCTTCCTGTCTCTGGGGCACAGAGGAGGTGATGTATAAAAAGAGGAGAAAAAATAGAATAAATCAAGACGGCTTTAAAAGACACAACTGAACGCAGTTATTTATAAAGAATCATTTAATGTATTTTAAATGCAACTGTTGCAAATAACTGAGTTTGACTTGGTATAAGCCTTTTGTAATCCCCACTCAGAATGGGATAAGAGGGGGCAATACTTGGGACCAATCAGGTGGGCTACTTTCAAATTTGATAACAAGAAACATAGTGACAGGTTGAAAGAGCAAATAGATGGCCTACTTAGGCTATTGCTTCACCCTTACTGTTCAACCATTGGCTGGGGGCAATAAGGCTGGTTTCAAATGGGCTGTCCGATCAGGTCCACCTGTCAGTTTTTCAGGCGGACCTGATCGGACCATCCATAGCTCTCTATGGAACGGCAGATATCAGTGGACATGTGTCCGCTGACACCCGCTGGCATCCAATCCCACCCTGTCTGCCAAAAACAGCAGATCGGATCAGATGACAGTTGGATGGAAAGGGACAAGGGGTCCGGTTCCATCTGGGAGCCCCATAGAGAACAGCGGGGCTGTGTCTGTGTCCACTCTGCATAGCAGAGTGGACACGGACCTGTCATCCGCCTGCTCAGCGGGGATGCTCAACTGCAATAAAAAAAAAAAGTCAGGTCACCAGGCTGTGCTGTATTTCAGGGCTTTAAAAATCTTTGAACTGGATGAACAGATATACAAATCTTTTAGCATGTAGGACAATTGCAGTATATTTATGTCAAATTAGTATTTAGCAGTTTGCCTTGAGTTCAGCTTTAACCATTGCCTCCAGAGGGAAAAAGAGAGAGTACAGTTCTCAGCACAGGATCATTTTAAAGAAAATGCACAAAATCATGTATTAAAAGGATGCAGTCCTAAAAAAAAGAAGCACACGTAAAAGCATGTTGAATTTTAATTAAATTAAATGTATTTAATAGAAAACAGATTAAAGAGGAATTCTGCCAAGTACTATTTTTAATTCAAAATTGTAACTAAACCTTTTGTTACTCCCAGGCCTTAACTTCCAATAAAATGAATAAGAAATATAAAAGAAAAACATGTAAATTCACAAATGATAATCATAAATCCTATACATATAAAACAATTACGCATTCCATGCAATGATTAACAAAGTGTATATAAGACACATTAAAGTACAGTACATTAAAGGACATTTCACAGTTCATCAAAAAGTTCAAAAGTCCAATTGGAGTTCATCAAAAAGTTCTTTTGTGCATATACACGTCCTTCACAATCCACCCTATTGTGCCCCCACCAAGTGTACACTAAGGTGGGTCGCCAAAGTTTTAAACTGCTTTTCATTCCACACACCCACAGGGAAACTCAACAAAAAGGAACCATAGGAAACATCACAGCGTATCAATAATTTATTAAAAGCTTAAACATTTAAAATATATCCACTCACAAGTATTGTGCCAACCTGGCACCTGGAATGTTCTGGCATTGTAACAGGAAGAGGCACTGCTACTCTGATCTGCTCTGGAGCCAGTGTCCAATCAGTGGACATGGTAATCAGAAGTCCCTGCCCCTATGTGTTTCGTCACATTCAGGATGTCATCAGGAGGCATCAGACACTTGTAATAGGACACCTGAAGTGTTCCAGGACCTGTATCATAGTTGTGGAACACTGGATGTGGACCTCCTGGTTCTCATGGTTTGGGTCCAGGTGCAAGGATTCTTTAGCTGAAGCAGTGGATGCTTTGGTGGTTAAGTGGGATTAATCCATCCTAATCTATGCCTTTCCATTGTGAAGCTTTTTCCTCACATGCTCCGCAGGATTGAGATAGTAAGCATTCCAGTAATCCTCATAGCTCAGGGCTGGCCAAGATGGATGTGGTGTTCCCAACTGTTCAAACTCCTGGTAGATACTCCATGGAATTGTTCATATCTTCTGTCCCAAGGACTGGTTCACCAACTTTCTTTTTGGCCCCCGGCTTTAAATGCATTGCTGTTGAAGCTCAGATTCTGAGTAGCAGAGACATCTCTGAATCAATGATCTCCACAAAGCTGAATGTTAGTAAGTCTACTTCCTACAAAGTCTATCATCACATATTAAAGGTATACTTTACTTGGTCTGCAGCTAGAAACTTTCGTCCATGATAATTCTCCTACGGTTGAATCCTAGCCTTTTTTTAAATGGACCTTGTTCAGCATTTGGCCCTAAGTACCATTAAGGGTCAGATCTTGGTGCTGGTGATTTTGTTCCAAAGACCCGTTGTTTGTCACTCTTTGATTAAGACCTTTGTGCAGTGTCTCCCATGTGGCTCCACCTGTATGCTCCCCCGTGATTATGAGGCAACCACAGACAAAAGGACATATGGACAAATAGACAGATAGATACGATAGATACGATAGATAGATAGAAAAAAAAAGCAACTGCCTCTTTCAACAATATTTCTGAGGCTTCAGTTCTGCTTTTATCCAACCATACAGTGTGATTTGCTGTCACGGCACGGGGTAAGATGATCCGCCCGCTTAGACGCATCAAATACAACTCTGCGTGACGCTCCTATGAAAGAAGACACAAATTAACATAATAATTAAAAATATGACTAATCCAATTACAACTTCCATAAAAAAGTAAATTTGCAGAAACAACACACAAGGGTTTGGGGACAAGGCTGCTGAAGTTGTCACTCCCTGAAAGTGACACTGATAAACACAAGAAACCAGTTGCTTGCTTGACAATGCTTGCAGAGAAAAAAAACATAAACAGCTAAAACAGGTGAAATACATGCAGTATAAGAGAGCTATTTTATTTGACAAAGGATTTGTATTTCTGTCTATCCAGTCCTGAGATTTCCACAGCTATACCAAGAGTCCTAACTAGTAGGGTGGGAGAGCTATTTTTTTTCTGCAGTAACACTTACAGGACTTGTCCCTCCCCCAGCCTGTGACTGGACAGTAAAAAGAGAAGCAGCACACTGACAGAGCTTAGTAGAGCTCATCTCTCTATCGCTGTACTCTATCTGCCTATCAACATTCTTCTTGCACTGCAGGACAGCTGAGATGGAGAGGAGGGCTGATGGTGTCACGATCAACCCCTGTCCAATCAGAATGCATTAAGGTTAAAAAAAAAAAATGCTCAGCCTTTAGAACCACTTTAAGTCAGTTTTTTTTTTGTTTAGTCTGCTATTTGAACGAAAAAACTGACTATTCTATGGGCTGCTTTACTGAGTGTGACAGACCACCTGGCACACCACCTGGGTGCTTCCGCCAAGATACAGCTTCCTCCTCTCTGGAACCAGGTGTTATAGCTGAGCATTGCACCCAAGAACTAGACGACACTAGCTTAGGTGCAAACAGGAACTTACTTTTTGTAAATTCACCCAGAATATATACCACACAAAATCAGATAAGAGCTTGATCACATTATCCTAAACAATGTAAACTTTAAACAGTAATGTAGCAGTACCCCCGTAGGAACTGCTGAGTATTGTGGTCCATCTATCACCCTGCCCCAGTCAGGCACATACTTATCACTCATCCAGAGACATGAAAGCAGTCCTTGCACTTGTTTTTATGTTATATTGAAGGAGATTGAATTTGGATAGGGATGGGGATTTATGAGATGCCCAGGTAATCAAAACATCAGACATTGGGACACCTATATACATCACAGTATATACATTCTCCTCTTCTCCTCCTGCACATTGCTTCCTTTCTTTCAGAGAATCACTCCTCCTGCACATCACTTCCTTTCTTTCACTCTACAGACTAGCTAGCACAGTAGGCCCGACACTGGCTCAGCCAGGCCCAAAGCAAATGCCCTTTACAGGCAGGGACCGCGGGCCCCTATGGTGCAGCAAAATAGAAAAGTCCCTGTGCTAGTTGTGCATGTGGTTACTGCTCCCAGCACCACCTCTTCAGGAACTGCCAGCCCTTCTGACTGCAGCTGCCCCTTTCCACTGCCCATGCTACCACAATTCTCCAGACTGGCTCTGCACCCATCCCAGACTGCTCCATCCCAGTCCTCTCATGCGTACCTCCCATTTCTCCCAACTGTGTGAACACTAGGGATGGGCCGAACAACCCCCCCCCGGTTCGGTTTGCACCAGAACATGCGAACAGACAAAAAATGAGTGCGAACATGCGTACCCTATTAAAGTCTATGGGACACGAACATGAAAAATCAAAAGTGCTCATTTTAAAGGCTTACCCGGTACTACCCCAGGGGACATGTATTAATGCAAAAAAACAAAAAAAAAATTTTTTTAAAACAACCGTTTTTTCAGGAGCAGTGATTTTAAGACTGCTTAAAGTGAAACAACAAAAATGAAATATTTATTTAAATATTGTGCCTGGGGGGGTGTCCTTTGTCTGCCTGTGAAGTGGCACATCTTTCTCATGTGTTTAACTGTGCAAATTTACATTTCTAAAGGAAAATATGTCATTTAAAAAAAAAAAAAAAAAAAAAAAAATATATATATATATATATATATATATATATATATATATATATATATATATATATATATGTGTGTGTGTGTGTGTGTGTATATATATATATATATATATATATATATATATATACTAATCTGCCTGCAAGCCACTAATTAACCTGCCTCTAGCTAATGTTCTCTCAGTCATTACACTATATACGGCCACTGTGTAAGCAGCCTTATATAGTGTGAGGCGTGGACTTAGCCCCTAAAACATGATTGGCTAAGGCACCCTGCCTTTGGCCAATCATGGCTCTAAAGGGTGTGCTGTGATTGGCCAAAGCGTGCAGGTCAGGTGCATGCTTTGGCCAATCATCAGACATCAATGCACTGCGATCTCATAGTGCATTATGGGGCGTTCCGCGGCGCTCAAATTTGCCGCAAACGCCCCATAATGTTCGGTATTTGCCGAACGGGCGAACACCCGATGTTCGGGACCATCCCTAGTGAACACTCACCAGCCCTCTTGGCTGTTTCTGTGGAACTCCTGGAGACTTGCCTGGCAGTGTTCTCCCACTGTCCCTTCTTGCTCCTACTGTACCTCCTGTCCAGGACACCTCCACGTTTTCTTAGAGGGCCCCGGCTGCACCCAAGCCCAGGCCCAAGGTCACCCCCCCAGACTGGAGCGCTCCCTCAAAGGCCAGACAGCCTAACACTCCATCTCCATTCTTCCACCCGATCAACTCCTTCCCAGCTGGGCTGACCCTAAGTATTTAAGGAAGCCTGCCCCCTGCCAATCCAAGTTGAGGGCTCCTTAGAATACCCCAGGTGAGGTGGCTCTACATCCCCTCGCCACCTCTTTTTCCAGAAAGCACCAGAACATTCTGGAAAGAATTGGGAGGTCCTAGTGACACCACTTGTGAGTCACCAACACTACTTTAGGCCACTCCCAACCCAGATCACCAAAACACACCCAGGCTTACCTGCCAGCCAAGCCTGGAAATTCTACTCTCCTAGCACACTAGAGGGTGCTACAGTAATCGCTAACTCTCCTAGCACACTTTACTCTCCTAGCACACTAGAGAATTCTACAGTAATCGCTAACATAAACAGTAAGCTAATCAACAGCTAGCAACTAACAGCTAACAGTGATCCAATTAACAGTAAGCTAATTAAAAGCTAGACACCTGAACAAGCCTTGATTAATCAGGGAAATAATATACAAATGCAAGCGCACAGGACATAGGGATACAAAATGCTGGAGATAATAATGATGATACAAAAACAAGTAGGGATAATAATAATAATACAGCTAAAAAATAAAAGATGCTAGGGATAATGATGAAAATACAAATGGAATAAATAATAAAAAATGTCCATGACAAGATAGTCTATGTAGTTGGGATGACTCAAGTGCCTCTATGGTGAAACCAGTGCTGAGGGCAAAGCTTTTCATATAAGCAAAGTCAGCTCTAATAGTTCAGACAGGAGAAAAAACACAAGGAAAAGCGCCTCTGAGTGCAGTTATTTAATTGGTATAAAAACATATAATCCACACTTACATAGAGGTAAGGGGATAGCAGGCTCCGGGGAGGGAAGACTCCTGGATCAGTCCCTGACGTTCGTAGCGTAATCGGCAGTCATATAGTCCAGTCGGGGTAGCTGCGGTCCCCCACAAGGAAGACTTCAATGAAGATCTATCGCTCTGGGAGGCCACTCGCTCTGTTACACACTTGACAAAGGAGCGCGCATGCCCAGTGTGAGCTTCGCGCATGCTCTGAAACGCGTTGTAGTTTTCCATACTCCGGTGACGTCACACGCCAGCGAGCGGCCTCCCAGAGCGATAGATCTTCATTTAAGTCAGCGGGCCGTCTTCCAATTAAATACCAAGTTACCAATTAAATACCTGCACTCAGAGGCGCTTTTCCTTGATTAATCAGGGAGTCCACCCTCCGAACAGTTCAGCACCAGTATTCAAGAAGACCCAGGGCTGTCCAAATCTCATTAACCAGCTTTCGTTTCACATCCATTATCTCCCTGAGTTTCAAGTTGGCAGAGACCATCATGGCTTCCTTGACTGTTAAATGTGGTAATGTCACCTTGAAATAACAGGACATCTTCCTGAATGCTTGTAGCTCCCTCAAATGCCAGGACCCATAGTCAGCAGGTAAGAGGCTACCCTGCAGTCCCCTCCAAAAGCCCTTGTCCCGGTTAGGCTTGTCACACTGAGTATGCAGCTTTTTTATCTTAAAATCCATTCCTGTGTTCTGGCTTAAGCTGGTACTATGATTGTTGCTCCATGTTTCCTGTTTAAAGGTGGTTCCTTTACCTTACAGTGTCCAGTAAAGTCACCCTTGCATGCAGGGACTAGAGTTGTCTCCCTATGCTTTGCGCATCAATAGAAAACCACAGCCCCGTTGCACTCCACTGCTCTTCCCTTCTCCAAGCTAACAAGCTGACTGGAGACTGCACTATACACTGTTAACTCATTGCTATGAAGATTGGAAGTTCAGGGAAGCAGCACTGAGAGAGCAGAAGCCAACAGCATTGAAAGCTGCAAAGTACAAGGACTTTAAGGCATTATGTACACAGGCATAAAAAAAATGTTGCTTTTACAGGTGTACAGCATATTTTTTAATGCCTTTTAAACCAGTGGTTGTCAACCTATGACAAATGTGGGCTCTGACATCACCCAAGGGCCACACATAATATTCAAAATATATAATGCTTCAGAGGACTGTCAGAAACTGCAGACCTAATGGAGGAAATGAGGGTCAGAGACATGCTATATTTTTGGGGTTAGGGATATGCTGCAGAAGACAATATGAAGCTGGGAACCTGGTACATGAGGCTAACAGAGATCAATGCTATTACCCTAATCAATGTTACCACTACAGTCTGCTGAGGTCCAAGGGCCACACATCATATACCAAAGGGCCACCTGTGGCCCCCGGGCTGCAGGTTGGGTGCCAGGGCTTTAAACACAGTTCTATGTTAGCCCGCATAGCCATACACATCAGGCGTTTACATCCATATTTTATGAGCAGTGTTTAGAGGCAATAAAAAGAAACGTACCAAAGCTGCATTTGGAGGGGACCTTACGAATATATATTATGCGTGTATGGACGTAAATTGAATCTAGTGGCCAGAAAAAATGTGATTGTAAACCATCACGTTGTAAAACGGCCCATTCAGTTTAAAATAGAAACGAAAGGCAAAACATGTGTGTATCGATAATAACCGCTTGCCGACCAGCCGCCACCATTATACTGCGGCAGATCGGCACGACCCTGCGAACTTTTGTAGCTTTATGTCCGCTTGCAGGATAAGGATAACAGGCGTGCACGCACTCGCTGCACTGCGGGGGTGCCGATGCTCGTGGCCGATGGTCGCGGTGACCGCTGGCCACGAGCGATCGCGAACACGAGGGACAGAACACGGAAGTGTGTGTGTAAACACACAAATCCGTGTTCTGTTCTGAGAGGAGTGACAGATCGTGTGTTCCTATTAGCTAGGAACCACAATCCGTCACTTCCTCTAGTCAGTCCCAGCCCCCTTCAGTTAGAATCACTCCCTAGGGAACACAAATAACCCCTTGAAATAACCCCTCCTAGTGTTAACTCCTTCACTGCCAGTGACATTTATACAGTAATCAATGCATTTTTATAACACTGATCGCTGTAAAAATGCCAATGGTCCCAAAAATGTGTCAAAATTGTTCGATGTGTCCGCCATAATGTTGCAGTCATGATAAAAATCGCAGATCGCCGCCATTACTAGTAAAAAAATAATAATAATAATAAAAAAGCTATAAATCTATCCCCTATTTTGTAGACGCTATAACTTTTGCGCAAACCAATCAATATACGCCTATTGCGATTTTTTTTTTACCAAAAATATGTAGAATACATATCGGCCTGAACTGAGAAAAAAATAGCTTTTTTTAAAAAAAAAATGGGGATATTTATTATAGCAAAAAGTACAAAATATTGTGTTTTTTCTCAAAATTGTCGCTCTTTTTTTGTTTATAGCGCAAAAAATAAAAACCGCAGAGGCAATCAAATACCACCAAAAGAAAGCTCTATTTGTGGGAAAAAAAGGACGTCAATTTTGTTTGGACGCAGCGTCGCATGACCGCGCAATTGTCAGTTAAATTGTTGCAGTGCCTAATCGGAAAAAAATGATCTGGTCATTCAGCAGCCAGATCTTCCGGGGCTGAAGTGGTTAAAGGGGTTGTAAACCTTCGAGGTTTTTCACCTTCATGCATTCTATGCATGGAGGTGAAAAACCTCCTGTAATGCTGCAGCCTCCCCCCCCAGCCCCGTTTTACTTACCTGTACCCCCTCTATCTCGTCCCGGGGACGAGCACACCAGCAAGAGCCGGTGTCTCAGGTCCTGATTGGATGGATTGATAGCAGCGCAGCCATTGGCTCCCGCTACTGTCAATCAAATCCAATAACCCGGGTGAAAGGGGGCAGGGCCGAGTCATACATTCAGCTTCTATGGACACCGAATGAATGACTCGGGAGCGCGCCCGCAAGGTAACCCACTGGGAGAGCGCTTCTCCCAGGGGGTTATCTAATGTGGGGAGGAGCCACGAGAGCCGCCAAGGGACCCCAGAAGAGGATGTTCAGGGTCACTCTGTGCAAAACGAGCTGCACAGTAGAAGTATATATGATATGTTTGTTATTAAAAAAAAAAAAAAAAAAAAAACTAAGCTTTAGTGTCACTTTAAACAAATATTATAAATATCTTTTATTTTTGTAGGTGATCACATTCCCTCTGTTCTCAGCTGCATAGGAGCTGGGGGAGGAGAATAAATGGCTGTGCAGGGGGTGTGGTGTCAGGCTAGAGAACTGACCACTGTGTGTTCTCATGCTCAGTGTGGTCAGTTTTTAATTGGAAATCAGAAGGACTGGCAGGCCTACTAGTTTCCTGGGAAATGTTTTTTTTATTGTGCTTCATGTGTTGGACTCTAATCACATTTCACGTTTTGTAAATGCATGCAAAATCGTACCACGTTTTTGCACATGTTTGAGTCACACACGCATAGGGGAAGTCCATTGATTTCAATGGGCTGCCCTACACACGACAAACAAGTAGCTCATGTACCCTTTGGAGCATTGAGCTTTGTACGTTTCTAACCATTTGGGGTGGCATTAACAACAGATGGCAATGCAGGAGCAACAGGTGTTTTTTTGCCATGTTTCGTAAATTGTGACTGTAGATTTAAAGTAGAATTCTGGGGTTCTGCATGGGTTAACTGCTCATTTTGTCTAGGAGAGTGGACATATACTTACCTAATCCACCGATCCTATGAGTGCAAGACTATTCCTGATGTCATCACGCCCGCGGATGTGAGGACAGCAGGAACAGTCCACTGGCTGGACGTGGGGGTGCACTGTTTTACAGAGGATTGAAGGATTGGGTAAGTACAGCCTTTCAAACAAAACAAGCAGTTAACTAATGCAGTGCCTGCACAGCCCCTCTGCAGGGGGGGGGGGGGTATCCAGAAAATGCCTTCAACTCCTTCCCACCCACGCTATAGCCGAAAGACGGCTACAGCGCGGGCTTACTTTTGAACATACTGATGGCATTGGTTACAGAAGGACTTCTAAACTTTTAAATGCTCCAGTGAGCACTGTTGGGGCCATAATCCAGAAGTGGAAATACCATCATTTCACCATAAACTGCTCTTGACCAGGTGCTCCTCGCAAGATTTCTGACAGAGTAATAAAAGTTTTATCCCTATTGTGGGGTCACCAGTATGGTATTTGTACATTGAAATCATATCTTATTGTATCTCAAGCATCTCTTATCCAGAGAGAATAAGTTCAGTGCTCGGAACCTTTCCTCATAACTAATATCCTCCAGACCCTTTATTAGCTTTGTTGCTCTTCTCTGGACTCTCTCCAGTTCCAATTCTTTTTTAGCCTCCCAATGCTGCTTATTGCGATAGCCAGCTATAAATGAGAGTGGTGGCAAGCTTTTGTTATCACGTGAGTGTTTGTATTGGTCCAGCAGTGCACCAACAGCTTTGCAGCCATTGTGCTATTGCTGGGTGTTTGGTGTGCTCCTGTACCTTTAAGGAGGGGTGGGCTCCCCTCCAGCCACCTGCTCTCATTTATCCATTAAATGCATGTGCCTCCACTGTGGGGACACTCATACTTTAGTGTTAGGACCACAGATACAAGGGTGCCGTGACGTGGCTCTGTGGCTCACGCATGCGTTTGCAAATGGGTGCGGACTAAACCCCTTTTTTAACGCTTACTGTTAGATAGGTCAATTCGGTTGTCTGCAAGCTGGTGGTAAGTAGACTTTGGCTTTTTCCTGGGCATTCCCCAAACACTTGTTGGGGTCTCTCCAGTTCCAGCACATCCTTCCTGAGGACTGGAGCCCAGAACTGGGCAGCATACATAGTTACATAGTAGGTGAGTTTGAAAAAAGACACAAGTCTATCAAGTCCATCCTATGTGTGTGATTATATGTCAGTATTACATTGTATATCCCTGTATGTTGCGGTCGTTCAGGTGCTTATCTAATAGTTTCTTGAAACCACCGCCTGTTGAAGGGAATTCCACATGCTTGCCGCTCTTGCAGTAAAGAACCCTCTACGTAGTTTAAGGTTAAACCTCTTTTCTTCTAACTTTAATGAGTGGCCACGAGTCTTGTTAAACTCCCTTCTGTGAAAAAGTTTTATCCCTATTGTGGGGTCACCAGTACGGTATTTGTAAATTTAAATCATATTCCCTCTCAAGCGTCTCTTCTCCATAGAGAAAAAGTTCAGTGCTCACAACCTTTCCTCATAACTAAGATCCTCCAGACCCTTTATTAGCTTTGTTGCCCTTCTTTGTACTCGCTCCAATTCCAGTACATCCTTCTTGAGGACTGGTGCCCAGAACTGGACAGCATACTCTAGGTGCGGCTGGACCAGAATTTTGTAGAGTGGGAGAATTATCGTTTTATCCCTGGAATTAATTCCCTTTTTAATGCATGCCAATATTCTGTTTGCTTTCTTCGCAGCAGCTTGGCATTGCATGCCATTGCTGAGCCTATCATCTACTAGGACCTCCAGGTCCTTTTCTATCCATCCTATTCCCCCAGAGGGTCTACCGCCAGTGTATAGATTGCATTCATATGTTTGCCACCCAAATGCATTTTTTGCTAAGACCCCCAGGTCCTTTTCCATCCTAGATTCCCCCCAAAGTTCTCCCCCTAGTGAGTTATATTTTTGGAACCCAAATGCATTATTTTACATTTTTCTATATTAAACCTCATTTGCTATGTAGTTGCCCACCACATTAATTTGTTCAGATCTTCTTGCAAGGTTTCCACATCCGCAAATACAGAGATTGAACTGTTTACCGATCCTCCAGGTCGTTTATGAACAAATTAAATAGGATTGGTCCCAGCACAGAACCCTGGGGAACCCCACTACCCACCCCTGACCATTCTGAGTACTCCCCATTTATCACCACCCTCTGAACTCGCCCTTGTAGCCAGTTTTCAATCCATGTATGCACCCTATGGTCCATGCCAACGGACCTTATTTTGTACAGTAAAAGTTTATGGAGAACTGTGTCAAATGCTTTTGCAAAATCCAGATACCCCACGTCTACGGGCCTTCCTTTATCTAGGTGGAAACTCACCTCCTCATAGAAGGTTAATAGATTTGTTTGGCAAGAACGATTCTTCATAAATCCATACTGATTACTGCTGATACCGTTCTCATTACTTAAATCTTGTATATAGTCCCTTATCATCCCCTCCAAGAGGGGATGATAAGGGATACTAAGCATACTCCAGGTGCGGCCGGACCAGAGTCTTGTAGAGTGGGAGAATTATCGCTTTATCCCTGGAGTTAATCCCTTTAATACATGCCAATATTCTGTTTGCTTTGTTAGCAGCAGCTTGGCATTGCATGCCATAGATGAGCCTATCATCTACTAAGACCCCCAGGTCCTTTTCCACCCTAGATTCCCCCCAAAGTTCTCCCCCTAGTGAGTAGATTGCATTTATATTTTTGGAACCCAAATGCTTTATTTTACATTTTTCTATATTAAACCTCATTTGCCATGTAGTTGCCCACCACATTAATTTGTTCAGATCTTCTTGCAAGGTTTCCACATCCGCAAATAAAGAGATTGAACTGTTTACCCCATCCTCCAGGTTGTTTATGAACAAATAAAATAGGATTGGTCCCAGGGCAGAACCCTGGGGAACTCCACTTTCCACACCGGACCACTCCGGCTCCAAGTACTCCCCATTTATCACTTCCACCTGAACCAGTACATAGATTGAAAACCTGTAGCCAGTTTTCCATCCATGCACTCACCCTATACTCCATGCTGACAGACCTTAGTTTGTACAGTAAACATTTATGGGGAACTGTATCAAATGCTTTTGCAAAATCCAGATACAGCACGTCTACGGGCCTTCCTTTATCTAGATGGCAGCTCACCTCCTCATAGAAGGTTATTATATTGGTTTGGCAAGAACGATTCTTCATGAATCCATGCTGATTACTGCTAATAATACTGTTTTCATTACTAAAATCTTGTATATAGTCCCTTATCATCCCCTCCAAGAGCTTGCAAACTATTGATGTTAGGCTAACTGGTCTCTAATTCCCAGGGATGTATCTGGGTCCTTTTTAAAATATTGGTGCTACATTGGCTTTTCTCCAATCAGCTGGTACCATTCCAGTCAGTAGACTGTTTGTAAAAGTCAGGACTCTGTGCAGGCCAGTCACGTTCCTCCATCCCAAACTCGTTCATCCATGTCTTTATGGACCTTGCTTTGTGCACTGGTCCAAATCATTTGGTCTAGGGGGGATTATGGTGTGGGGTTGATTTTCAGGGGTTGGGAACTCTTAAAGCATCAGCATACAAAGACATGTTAGACAATTTTATGCTCCCAACTTTGTGGGAACAGTTTGGGGATGGCCCCTTCTTGTTCCAACATGACTGCGCACCAGTGCACAAAGCAAGGTCCATAAAGACATGGATGAGCTTGATATGCTGATGCCTTAAGCGTTCCCTTCACTGGATACAGAACAAGGATGCCCACACCGCTTCAGGCAAAAAATGGACACACCCAATCCAAGGTGCTAATCCCAGCTCATCACCATAGGCAATATCAAGAAAAGATTGATCGCATGCTTGGAACAAGCACGGTTCGTTTTGTGTGAAACGCGTCAACTGATCATCATTGCAATTTTGTCTGGCTCCTGACAATAAAGACATTTCTACAGCATCTTTTGGATTCAAGTGTGCGATCAATCTGTTCTTCTCTTCTTGATGTTCCCTTCACTGGAACTAAGGGGCCAAGCCAACCCCTGAAAAACAACCCCACATCATAATCCCCTCTCCACTAAATGATTTGTCTATAAAGGTCCATAAAGACATGGATGAGCGAGTTTGGGGTGGAGGAACTTTTCTGGCCTGCACAAAGTCCTGACCACAACCCGATAAAACACCTTTGGGATGAATTGGAGTGGAGACTGCAAGCCAGGCCTTCTCCTCCAACATCAGTGCCTGACCTCACAAATGCCCTTCTGGAAGAATGGCCAAACATTCCCATAGACACACTCCTAAACCTTGTGGACAGCCTTCCCAGAAGAGTTGAAGCTGTTATAGCTGCAAGGGGTGGACCAACTCAATATTGACGCCTACAGACTAATGCCCTGTCGGTCGGACTTTCCGACCGAATATATGCGATCGCAGCTTGTTGTCAGAAATTCCGACCATGTGTGGGCTCCAGTGGACTTTTTCCATTGGAATTTCCGACACAAAGTTTGAGAGCAGGCTATAAAATTTTCCGACAACAAAATCCGTTTGCGTAAATTCCGTCCGTGTGTGGACAATTCCGACGCACAAAATGCCATGCATGCTCTGAATAAATTCCAAGACGGAACTGCTCGGTCTGGTAAAATTAGCGCTTGGAATGGATATAGCACTTTCGTCACGCTGCAATGTTTTAAATTGTCTAATGCAGCGCACTCTCTTCTTCTTTATAATGCTAGAAGAATGAAGTTGTTTTGCTGCTCATATTCACACAGAGTTCTCACAAATTTCTTTCTTTATTATTTCTCGTGATTTCATGAATATAATATTTTTATTTGTCACATCTACCGAAAAAAAAATTATTTTTTAATTTTATTTATTTTGTATTATTTGTTGTTTTTTTTTTTTTTTTAATCCAGATCTCCTGTTTTTTTGTTTTTTTGGTGTGTGTCAAGTTACCACAACACCATTATTATCTTGTCTTTTTTAATCTCAAGGAGATTGCTTGGTGTTGGTGTCCCTTGTTAATTTCACATTGTATTTTTGTACCTACCTACTCACAAACAAACTGTCCTTTTTTAAGGAAAACACACATAGGTAAGTATCACTTCAAAAAAAAAAACTTCATTAAGGGGTCCTAACCAAATAAAGAGGGAGGCAACGCTGGAGAAACAGCAGAAATTGGTGAAGCCTTTGGCCCCCAGGGCACACATCAACTATTTTCAGGCAAAATTGGTGGCCTGAGGAGTCCTTATCTAAGGGAGTACAATCTGGTCCAGAAGTCCAAGAGATCAGGAACAGCTGCAGATGACATACATGTCCCCAGGCTGTGGTCATACAAGAGCCTGCATCTTTTGTCAGACCAGACTGAACCCAGGCCATCACTTTCTTGTCTTCCTTCCACTCTTCCTTCCAGGCTGTGGCTGTGGTGTTGGAGGTGTGGCTGGAGGAGGAGGATGATGCAACTCACACAGGTGGGTACTGGGTGTGATTTCGCCCCTCAACCCCTTATTTAATGTTTTATAAATGATTTCCTCACACATGAGGTGTTGCCCCTCCTGCATGTCCTGCAGTTTGGTGGCATCCATGGAGGCAAAGGCCTCTTCACGAGTGGGGGTGGCTCTGAGGGACGTAGAAGCCTCCTGAATCAGCCTGAGCGCTGACTCCTCCACATTACTCCCCTTCCTGGGTCTTTTGTTTGGAAGGCAGAGGGGAGGAACCTGTGATTGTGTGAGGCTCCTACTGGGCCCTGCCACCTCCTGGCTGCCACTTACCCCTGCCTCCTCCTGGCTGCCACTAACCCCTGCCTCCTCCTGGCTGCCACATTCCACAGCCTCCTCCTGGCTGCCACATTCCACAGCCTCCTCCTGGCTGAGGTCTTCCTGTGTATGAAAAAGGGACATAGTTTTAGTTTTTTCTTCATCAATCACACACCATTTTCATCTCATGACTGTTGCAAATTGAATGTTAGTAAATAGAAAAGACTATTTATTCTGAGCCCAGCATTTTTCATTTTTGTCCCAATTATTTTTGCCCACTACTGTCTATTGATATGTAAACGCCTTTATTAAATCAGCAATTAGTGATCAATAATAACATCTAGTAAACATCATTTATGTTTTGCCAAGAAATATGTAGAACAATGCTATACCTGGCTCAAGCTGGGCTCCTCCACTTCTTCCTGCCTGGAAGTCCCAGGTTGAACATCCAAAGCCTCAGCTGGGGTGGAAGATCGGGTGGAAAGAAGAGTGGAAGGAAGGGTTGAGAGGGATTCCCTGACTTCAGTCTGGTCTGACAGAAATCGCAGTCTCTCATAGTACGACAGCCTGGGGACATAAACGTCACCTGTTGCAGCTCCTGATCTCTGGGAATCCTGGACCTTCTTGCGCTCCCTAAGATAAGTGCTCCTCAGGCCACCAATTTTGGCTTTTAAATAGGGGATGGTTGCCGTGGAGACCACTGGCTTCACCAACTCCAGCAGTTTCTCCAGGGCTGCCTGCCTCTATTGTTTATGATTAAAATGTGGGTGTTTGATCTGTCACAGACAGGGCAGCTCCCTGTATTTGTCTATGAACAGGGGGAGGAAGTTGTGATCATTGAAGCCATCCATTTTCTCTGCAAGACACAACACAAGACAAACCCTAATGTCAGGCTAAACTCTCCTAATCTTGTCCCAACATAGGCCTCAATCTATAAACAGTATAGGCCCAAGTTAAACTTGTACCTTTGTTATCACGATCGGCGCTTCCGATACTCCTTCCTCCGCTCACAGATCATACGTACGACACACGCGTGTTACGCTTTATATAGACTGCACATGCGTGAAACTCCGCCTGCCCCTGACGTTCTTTCTAGTCTATTCCCCACCCCTTCTCTTTCAGCGCAGGGGGGATAACACATGGCGGAGACAGAGCAGGTGCATGATAATAGCAGCAACGAGGAGGAGGAGGAAAGCCCGGAGCCAGAAATGTCACGATCCCGGAGGAGAAGATTTAAGGCCTCAAATATGGCCTTTGTAGAGATGGTGGAGATGGTGGACATATTGAAGAGGGCCGACTATGACGGGAAGTATGGACTTTACCCTAACCCAAATGTCAGAAAGGCCAAGATCATGACTAAAGTTGTGAAAAGTCTGCACAGGAATTTTGGGGTGCGACGATCCAAGGATCAACTCAGGAAACTGTGGTCAGACCTCAAATTAAGGGAGCATGATCAGTATAGAATGATCAGGAGAGTGCTGCAAAAAAGTAAGTAGTCCTGTGTTCCTATTCTTTATTTTTATTACGTTTGTGCTGCTCCATGTGCTTTTTTTTACTGTTGTACAGTTTAAAATGGCAACTTTCATGTTCATGGGCACATTAATCGTTCGTAGAAAACATTGTTCGTTCGGCCACTAAAATACGATGTTTTGGCCAGATGCAGTTCAATACCGTTTTTCTGGCCTACTTCTATTAAAAAAAGTTTGTTGTCTAGATGGGTTTATAACTAGAATGAAATGCAAACTAGATTCTGTGTAAGGAGAGGACACTCAGCAGCTGTTTACACATCTGGATGCTGGAGCACTAGTGTGGGACAAATGAACACCCTTTTTATCAGTAGGGGACCCACACAGGTGATCCAGTGAATAATATAGGGGTGTCTCCATCTGTGAAGCTTGCACAAAACAGGTAAGTATTCAAGCTTTACAAAGGACCAAAAAAAAAGCTTTTTTTTTGCCAAAATAGACAATTGTACCCCACTTCCAAGCAATGTTTCATATTCCTATTTTTGCCATCAAATATCTGTGTGCTAAGTATACCTATTTTTGTTCACATAGGGGAGAAAAGACTCGGAGGACACCCCTCATCAGAGGAGACAACGGACCCCCCACCTCATAAAGAAGGGGAAATCCCCCAAACCCAACCAGAGGAGGAGGGAGACGTTGTAGAAATTGTCACCACAACAGGTGAGTGTCTGCGACCACAGCCTCAGGTAAGAGATGGATGCCTGCATATTTATAATACATGGTGTTTTTTGGGGTTTTTTTGTAGGTGATCAAGATGTTGTGGAAGAGGAAAGTCATTTCACCAGTGAAAATGCCCAGATTCTCATCGGGGAGATTATGGGTTGTAATAGAGATTTTGAAAACATAAAGCAAAACATCAATGATGTTCAAAACAAAATGAAGAACATCATTGATGTTTTAGGGAGAATCTAAAACACCCAGGAATCCCTAAATTTCTTCTGTTCTTTTTTTTTATGACAAAATTTTTGACGTATGTTAAAAGCCGAATTTAGAAAATGCACACAGTGTGTCAACATGTGCTATCTGCCATCACGGGAGATCAATGTAGGCGTTTTGTGGGTGCAACCCCTTGCTTGATAATAAAGTAGCTGAGAGGAAGGGGTTGCACCCACAAAACACGTCCATTGATCCCCCATGATGGCAGCTAGCACATGTTGACATTAAGCAATTTGTGTGCATTTTCTAAATTTGGCTTTTACATGGGTGACATCACCACATCTGCTGAACGCAATATCAAACACAGTTTGTACATACTCATGTCTGATATTGCCTTCGCTTTTTAATGGGGCGTACACACAGGCGGATTTTCCGACCGCACTGGTCCGACGGACTTTCCAACGGACTTCTGACAGACTTCCAATGGACTTTTTTTACGAACAGACTTGCCTACACACGACCGGACTATGGACGGACTTGCCTACACACGACCGGACTTTCTGGCAGACTATGTCCGCCGGTCTTCCCGACGGAGTTACGACGGACTTTCCGAATGAACGGACTTACCCAAACATGAACAAGTCCGTTCATTTTGAACGTGACTTGGGTCGACAGGATTAGAAAAGGAAGTCAACCTCGCTGCTTTTATCGGCAAAATTGAGACCTTTTAGCCCTGTCGCGGGGCATACCAGGCCCTTAGGTCTGGTATGAATTTTAAGGGGAACCCCCTACACCGAAAATACGGAGTGGGGGGTCCCCCAAAATCCATACCAGACCCTTACCTGAGCACGCAACCCGGCCGGTCAGGAAAGGGGGTGGGTCGAGCAAGCGCCCCCCTCCTGAAGTGTATAAGGCTGCATGCCCTCAACATGGGGGTGGGTACTTTGGGGGAGGGGGGGGCCCTGCGGCCCCCCCCTCCCCCAAAGCACCTTGTCCCCATGTTGATGAGGACAAGGGCCTCTTCCCGACAACCCTGGCCATTGGTTGTTGGGGTCTGCGGGCGGGGGGATTATCGTAATCCAGGAGCCCCCTTTAATAAGGGGGCCCCCAGATCCTGGCCCCCCACCCTATGTGAATGAGTATGGGGTACATCGTACCCCTACCCATTCACCTAGGGAAAAAGTGTCAATATAAAAACACACTACACAACTTTTCGGGCGTCCAGGATTCCGGCCACAGGATCTATTCATGCCCTTCACCCCTGCAGGGGTTGCGTTCTCTGGTGAGTGAGGGCACAAGAGGGGGCCTGTATGACATGGACACATCATTATTGAATATTCGTTGGGGATTACACATTTGTTGAATACACTTACCATCTGTGGAGAGGAATTTCCGTCACTCATTGGACAATTTATATTGGACGATATTGTTTGCAGTACACACATTATATGTTGCATTTTTTTATATATTATTTTTTTGACCGCATTTATTCATTATCATAAATAATATTCTTGATCATCTTTCTAATACATACCCACATCTTGTTCACGACTCATGTCAGAGGGGATATTAATGTTTATTTACATCTGGTCAATTCACATGTATTTTTCATGTTACTGGGCACATGAGTTAAATGGTGATGTACACATTTTTTATGGTATTTTCCATTAATATTTTTATTATGCACTTTTTTTCATCTTTTCACTAATGCCAGTGTTTTGCACATCTACACCCTATGCTATACATGCCATGGAATAGCTTGCAGGGTTCTATGTGGACTTTGGTGCACATTTCACATTTTTTGTCCACATACACTTATTCATATTTTTTATCCATTTATTTTTCTTGGTGTTATTTTGGGTTGTTGGTTTTTTGTTTTTTATAGTTTGTGAACAGTGCCATTCCCCTATTTAGAACATATTAAAGTAATTTATTAGACAGCTCAGGGGTCTTCTTCCAACTTCGGGGGTCTGGTCTTATTAAAGGGGGCTCCCGGATTCCGATAAGCCCCCCGACCACAGACTCCGACAACCAACAGCCAGGGTTGTCGGGAAGAGGCCCTTGTCCTCATCAACATGGGGACAAGGTGCTTTGGGTACCTTTGGGCCCTGCGGCCCCCTCCCCCAAAGCACCCACCCCCCCATGTTGAGGGCATGCGGCCTGGTATGGTTCAGGAGGGGGCGCTCGCTCATCACCACCCCCTTTCCTGACCGGCCGGGCTGCGTGCTCGGATAGGGGTCTGGTATTGATTTTGGGGGGACCCCACACCGTTTTTTTGGTGTAGGGGGTTCCCCTTAAAATCCATACCAGACCTAAAGGACATCGTCGCCTCGCGCTCGCCGCAATAGGAAAATGTGTTTTTCCTATTGCAGCGAGCGCGAGATGTAGTACCCTGCCCTTGCGTCGTATCTGGTCCGTTGGACCAGTATACAGACGAACGGGCTTTCTGTTAGGAACTGAGTCTGGCGGAGTTACGACGTAAAGATTTGAAGCAGGTTTCAAATCTAAAGTCCGTCAGATTTTCGACCGAAATGGTCCGTCTGAAGTCCAATGCAGCCCACACGCGGTCGGATTGTCCGCCGGATTCGGTCCGTCGGACCAGTCTGGTCGGAAAGTCCGCCCGTGTGTACGCTGCATAAAAGTTGAACTTTGTAAGTTCCAGAGTTGTGTATTTTTTTATGGTTTTAAACATGCCTGTTTTACCATAAAAGGCGATTTCTACTTAAAGTGACCTAAAAAATGTTATACAACAAACATGTTGGTTTGTTCAAAAACCCTTTTATAAATGCACATATGATTGTGCTTTGATTAAAAAGATTGATAATCAACAATGTGTGGCTTCTTCTTTCAATGCTCAAAAGCATTTTTTGGCGTAAAGTTGGTGTTTTCAGTGACAATGGGGGTTATTTACTAAAGGCAAATCCACTTTGCACTACAAGTGCAGTTTCAGTGCAGACTCAAGTGAACTTGTAGTGCAAAGTGTATTTTCCTTTAGTAAATAATACCCAACAGTGCTTTCTAATTTTACACAATCACGCCATTTTCAAGATTCCCCAAATTTCGGTCAATCTAAGGTCCACTTATCAGATTCATCACCCCCTCTGATGGCCCATTGTAAAAATTATAAGGGGGGGGGTGTTTTGGACACTTAACTCTCTCAACTTCATTGAGAGCTGAATGCATAAATAATGTGTTTAACTTTGGCCAGCCCCTCCTTACTTACACTATTGGCAGCCCACTGGACAGGTAAGAAGTGTCATAATACAAAAATATAAATACACACTGTACAAATTGGAGCACATTTTTACATTGTGCAATTACCTATCAAGATAATAATAGGATACAAAAACTTTAGACAGTACCATTTGAAAGTATTCAGGCAGGCCCTCGCACTACATGCTTTGGGGAATTCATACAGAAATCTATCCACAAAAGAGGTAGGTATAGTGTGTATGGGTTTGGCAAAGTCAGCAGATAGAGGATTGGTATCGGTTGACTTAGCGGTTGGGGGGAGGGAGGGTTCCAAATGATTTTGGGACCCCCAAAAAAATGCCTCTGGCACTCTGCCAGAATTTAAGGACACAAATAACATTTTTAAACATTTTAGGGGGTGTTTAGGGTAAAGCACTACAATGGAGCTGACAAAATACATTGTTAAGTGATAGGCGAGGTGAATATAGGCCCAGGAGAGCATGCTGGGGAGGTAAATGAAGGCAAATATGCATGAAGGACAAAAAAAAACGTTGAAAAATTCCAGCATGTATGATGACAAAGGGGACATTCACAGCATATTACAATCATGGTAATTAGGGAATGATGAAAGAAATACAATACATTATTAAATAGAATAAAATGTAATGTTAAACCATAAAATCTTACCTTAATATATTCCTTCTGCAGGACCTGGATGATGGCAGAACAGGTCTCTGGGATAATGATCCCCAGAGCCTGGGGGGAGATGCCTGTCGAGAACTTGAGGTCCTACAGGCTTCTCCCCGTCGCCAAGTACCGCAACGTGGCGACGAGCCTCTGCTCCGGAGTGATGGCTTGCCTCATGCAGGTGTTCTGCCTGCTGATATAAGAGGTCAGCAAAACCAACAAACGGTGAAATACGGGGTCCGTCATCCTGAGAAAGTTCCTGAAATCATCAGGATTATTCTCACGGATCTCACAGAGCAAAGGCATATGAGAGAACTGGTCACGCTGAAGCAACCAATTCTTGGTCCATGAATTCCTCCCCACCCTGTTCATGGACTGGACTTGTGTCAAGGTCAGGACCCCAACACCAAGCCCCCGCACAGCACGAACTCTACGAGGAGTACGTATACGCAACATGGCTAGAAAACGGTCGGCTGCTCAGAATGAAGTAACAGAACACACTGAAGAACAGCAAGGCCTGCGAAGAGCGACCTGAAAAACAGTAGCTAGCGGACAAGAACGCACTGAATAATCAAATACGAACTGACTGCACGCACTGAAGAACAGATACAAACCCACAAGCACAAACTGAACAGCAGAAAACGATCTGAAAACCACGAGTCTGAAAAAGCGCGAATCGTCTCTCACCAAACTTTTACTAACACGAGATTAGCAAAAGGAGCCCAAAGGGTGCCGCGCTTGGTTCTGAACTGACCTTTTATAGTCTTGTGTACGTCACCGCATTCTTGACGTTCGGAAATTCCTACAACTTTGTGCGACCGTGTGTATGCAAGACAAGTTTGAGCCAACATCCGTCAGATAAAATCCATGGATTCTGTTGTCTGAATGTCGGATCAATGTCCGATCGTCCGGCATAAGACTGGGATGCCATTAAAGTTCATGTGTGTGTAAATGCAGGCGTCGCAATACTTTTGACAATATAGTATATATTTACCTAGAAAAATGGTGAGGTGTTCAATAATTCTTTTACCCGCTGTATAAAGCAGGTGTTATAAATTGGCTGAAAAAGTGGACATACACTTTAAGGATGTGTTCCTAACTACAGATCTGCCTTCATTTGTGTGTTTTCTATCGCCCTGGAGATCTGCTCTATCAGCCCCATTGAATGATATAAAAGAAAGGCATGTGACAAGCGCTGGGTGCAGCCGGTAAATGGAGGCGGGGGTCACTAATCCCGGTCGGGGCTGCGCTGCCCATGACAAACTACACATCAAAGCCCAGCAGCGGCACTGACACGGCGCCCCGCCCACTGCCTGACTGACAGCCCAGCAGCTGGCTCATTGTTCACACCGGGCTGCGGCTCCGCCCCTCCGCGGCCGGCGGGCCAATGAGCGGCGAGCTGGGCGGACGCAGAAAAGTCGTAGCTCATTGTAGTTGCACTCACACGGGCTGCGAGCCCAGTAGCTGCTTGTTGTCGCCGGTGACGGTCGGCTGCTGGGAGATCGGGAGAAGCTGGCGGAGCGGCGGCCGCTGGGGGCATATCCCTTCACCTTCTCCCATGGCTAGGACGAGGGGGCTCTAGGAATTTTCTGTCTACCTCTGCAGGCATAGCCACAAGGGTAAGCCGATCCCATGTAGCCTTATTAACCCCTGCACAAGTTTTATCTCATCTTCCATGGGGGGGCTTGAAGACTCCTGGGGGCAAAAGATGGGCATTCCTTCCAGGGGGATGTCTGTGTATTGGCATGGTGATCCAGATGGGTGATGTAGGCAGCACTTTGTATATGGGTGAGCTCCGATACCAGGGGGTGAATGCACTTTGATGATCCCTGATGCCATGGAGGTACTGCACCTTGCAAATGGGTGTGCTAGTGATCCCTGATGCCAGGGGGTGAATGCACTTTGATGATCCCTGATACTATGGTGGTACATGCACTTTGCATATGGGTGTGCTAATGAGCCCTGATAACATGGAGGCACAGGCACTTTGCACATGGGTGTGTTAGTGATCCCCGATGCCTGGGGGTGAATGCACTTCAATTCCTAATACCATGGTGGTACATGTACTTTGCATGTGGATGTGTTAACGAGCCCTGATATCATGGAGGTACATGCACTTTGCATATGGGTGTGCTAATGAATCCTGATACAATGGGGTGCATGCTGCTATTCTGCTGGCTAAGTGCAGGTACAGCTTGGGGAGGGCACAGTACACCAACCTCTCTACCCACCAAGCTCACCACAGGGTGACCCACTGCCCAGGGACAGACTATGTGTGAGCTCACCCTGCAATCCATGTGTTTGAAAAGGAAGAGAACATCTTGCTATCAGATGATTGAAGATCATCTCTGTAGCTCAGGGCCTTACATTAGGAGACCATCAACCTTCATACTTCCAAACCGTGGCAGAAAAACCTTGGCAGGCACTCCAGGATCCTTTTGTTGCTTGCTCTAATCCTTGCTTTGATTTGCTGTATTAGATAAGATTGTGTCCCTGTATGGTTATTTGTGGCATGCCCTTGTGATCTATGGCTAGAAGGAAAGTTGTTGGAGATATGGCACTGGTACACATGATCGTGCATGGTCAGATTGCTCTTGGAGATAGAACACCAACACTGGGGTGCTAATAAAGTCAGGGGCTAAGGAAGGACAAGCTGCCTGAGGGTAGACCTGGTTAGCCAGCAGTGCATGTGCCACCCTTCTGACGGATCAGAAGACCCATCTGGTGGTCAACAAAGCAGCAGAGGCTTAGACCTCTCTCCTAGAGACCATCACCCAACACAACTTCAGTGATTACCTTCCATCCTGAACAGATCAGTTTAAAACCCAGGATAGCTCTGATTAACTTGCAGTGATGTTGCCACCCTTCTAAGGGATCAGAAGATCAGCTGATGGGTCTATAAAGCAGCTTGAGGCTGAGACCCCTCTCCTGGAGACCATCTTTAACTTAACCTATCATCCTGAACAGATCAGCCAGGCACTCAAAAAAACTTGGATAGTCCTGGTTAGCTGGCAGTGCTCTTGCCACTCTCCTCCCTTCTAAGGGGTCAGGGGACCATCTGATGGTCTACAAAGCAGATTGAGGCTGAGAAAGCTCTTCTAAAGACATTCACCCAGCACTCAACTTTAGTAATGACATACCATCCTGAACAGATCAGATTTTGCACCTAATAAAACCTATTGTAGTCCCAGTTACGTGGTAGTGTAGTGCAGTTGTCACCCTCATCTCCTTCAAAGATTCAGAACATCTGGCGGTCTACAAAGCAGGCTGAAGCTTAGATCACTCTTCTAAAGACAATTACTGAACACTTGCCTACCACCCTAAACATATCAGATTCACACCAAATAAAGCCTAGAGTAACCTGGTTAGCTGGCAGAAAAATTGCCACCCTCCTTTCTTCTACAGGGATTGAGAGACCATCTTATGGTCTACAAAGCAGATTGAGGCTGAGCCCTCTCTCCAACCATCACTCAACTTTACCAATTACCTACCTTCCTCAACAGATCAGCTTTGCACCCAGTTAATCCACTTGGGCAGTGTATAGTATTGACACATTGTGTTCTGCAGACAGCTACGCAGAGCCTTCTTGTAGAAGATCATTTATAGCGTCTTGCAGGCAGCATACACATTGCAATGATTTAGCTAACATAGGTGTTTGTGACAGGTGGGATAACATTGATTATTGTCCATTTTATAGGAATTAGCATGTCCAATCAGCTTATTTGTACTAGAAAATTAAAAATAAAATGCCAGTATATCCCTCTGACAGTTGCAGTCTTTAACCTCCTACTTATCTCATTCCTATCATGTTTATTTGCTTTGATAACGTTTCTGATCTAAACAGTCTAGATTGTTACTCTGTGTCTTTTTTTTTAAAACAGCTATTTTGTTATACAATTTTCTGCACAGTAGATACATTTGCAAGTGATACATGACCAATACAACCTCTGTTTTTATTGATATACCAAGGATCAGTTTTCACCTTAATTGATTACATTGACACCAGCACCTCTGCATCACTTCGATAGCTATTAACTTCTAGACCACAGTGCACTGCTAATAGCCATATTGCAAAGGGTATATAAAGGTATTTATGTATACGTTCGCTGTGTGTGTGTGTGTGTGTGTGTGTGTATGGTGCTGCCCTCACTTGGGGGTTTGTCAAATAACACCCCCTCTATAACTGTATTGGAATCTCAGATCAATTGTACATTTCACAAGCTGCTAAAAAATTGCATACAGCATCTGACCATCGGTCTTTCTAGCAAGGCATTGTTTTTTGTTTCTTAGTTAGTAATATATAATATTTGTGCCAGAGTCTTTGATCCCATCCCCCCAAAAATTCTTTACAGAAGTGTGTTAGATCTGTCAAGATTCTTTGAGGAGGCAAAGAGCAACATGTCAAGTGCAATGTCCTACAGGAAGCAATTAGAATTAAACATTCATGCATATGGCAATAGTAAGCTGAAATGTAATTGATCGATTGTTGGTTTTTAGACTTTCCCCAATCCATCGCCATGCTACTGACTTAGGTGTGCGTTATGTTTACCTGTACTGTTGGATAGATGAAACCAAAATCAAGCTATAGTGTAAAGTGCCAGTATGTAATGTAGACTTGCATAGAAGAATGGTGGCAGAAAAATACTGAGTGGTCCATCAACTTTGCCACCCAACACACACTCACATTATTTTATTTTTTGGATTATAGATCCATTTTGTCAACCATGTTTGAATTCCATTACTCTTCATTGATTCCACACCTCTGCTGGAAGTCTGTTCCAAGTATCCACTAGTGAATACTTCCTAGGTTAAACAAAATATACAGTTTTTGCTTGTTAAATAATTGGCAAGTCACTGCTTGGTCTTGGATGAAGCAATGATATGCAGTACCAGGTGATTTTGGGAATTGTTATTACTAATAAAAAAAATATCATTTTTATTTTTTGCTTTCATTTACACAGTATGTATAGAATGCATTATAAGGGTGGACAAATCCTAGGAGCCTGGTATCCAATGCTCCTTTTAAAATTACAGCTGGCACCTAACTTTTTGAGGTTCTCTCTACTATTCTTCAATGGAGCTGGCTCCTGGATTAGACAAAATGACTTCTGAGTCCATTATATGATCCACTCCCCAGTTATAATCTATTTAATGTTCTTTTGGTTGCACACGTTATTCTTTGGTTAAATAGGAGTTTGTTGTGCTGTTGGCCTCCAGCATTGAGTTGTCAGACCTGATCTTCCCTGGGATACCTGTAGGATTATGAGATGTTAGTAGAAACTTTGAGAAGAGGGCTTAAGGTGGTCGTAGATATCGAGGAGTGATTGTGTAGTCATTTTGAACTGCCCAAAAAAATGGTTCTTTTGAAAGCGCTTTCTATAAATCTGTATGCTTGGATCGCCAGAGTAGGCGTGTTTGTTGGTGCAGACAAAAGGGCACAGCCAATGAACTCCATCACCAGCTTAAGCTGGAGGAATCAATAGCAATCAGACAAAGGTATCCCTCATATCCAATCTCTATTTCCCTTGAGAATTGTCATCTGGGATTGTCTGCAGTTATCTTTTGTTAACCATAGACAAAAGGATCATAGCAGATTATCACTTCCAATAACTTCAATCTTCGTTCAGGGGTTAGCAACCTAGGTACTCCTGCTGTTGTGGAACTACAAGTCCCATGAGGTATTTGCAAGACTGACAGCCACAAGCATGACTTGCAGAGGCATGATGGGATTTATAGTTCCACCACAGCTGGAATGCTGAGGTTTCCTACCCTTGACTAACTATGACAATATCCATTGGACCTGTTGCATTTCCATCCTGTGGGAAGCCTATGTAGCTACACCTTGTTGTGCTTACCTATCTGAGCAGGCCTGTTGTCTCAGGCTCAGACAAGTCTGTAATGATTTGGGCAGCTATTCCATCCAGTTTATTAACTAGAAAATACATTTAAAGGAAACCTGTGATTGGAAAGATATATGTAGGTCACTTTCCTTTCCTTCTGGAAATACTGATTCCCTGGCTATCTTTAATATGCAGTGGCATCAATTGTTTTTAGTGTCATCACCTTGAGAAGGATACGCATGCTTGTTTTGGGAACAGTGATTTGAAATGGTTGTGTAGCAGCCAGGCAGCATGCATTTTCAGAAGGAGGACCACAGTGACACCCTTGCATGTTTCTTGGCTAAATAATACAAGTAAAATTCATGTGAAAGTGCTACTAATATTCTGAAATATTCAGGACTGGAGGAATGCCAGGGACCAGGTTTTAAGTGTACTCTGAAAGCTCACCTTCCATAGTTAGAACCTCTGCCAGGTTTTTATTGCTGTGTTTTTCTTATTGGGGCTATTTTCCAGTCAGATATCCGATCATAATGTGAGAGAAAATGTTCTCTATTGGAACACAGGCAACAATTAAAACACAGGCACCTAGGGGTGCACCTACCTTTCAGTGCTTGAATATATATCACTTTCTCACACCTTACTGTTAGTCAGTGAGGCTGCTTCTCACAATTATGTGCCAATAATGCTGGGAGAGGAGACCAAGCTTAAAGTATATGTAAAAACATTTTATTAGTAATCACACACCCTCTAAGCTCATTTTTATACAGCTGAGAGCTGGGGGAGGAAAAACAGTATTAAAGCTTCCCTCTGTAAGGGGGGTGGGGCGCACAAATCTGATCATTGGAGTCGTGTTGATTTACTAAAAACTGGAGAGTGCAACATTTGATTCAACTGTGCGTGGTAGCCAACCGGCTTCTAACTTCAGCTTGTTCAGTTAGGCTTTGACAAAAAACAAAAAACTGGCAGCTGATTGGTTTCTATGCACAGCTGCACCAGATTTTGCATTCTCTGGTTTTAGTAAATCAATCCCACTGAGTTCCCAGAACAGCTAAAGAACTGACCACGCTGTGCTCTCATGCCAAGGGTAGTCAGATTTTTTAATGTCCCTTTTACATGGGTGGACCATCCAATGCCCTCTATGAAGCTGCGGATGTAAACAGACATGTGTCCGTTTACACCCGCCAACATCCGATCCTATCTGCTAAAAGCAGACCGATGGGGAATCTGTTCCCAATCCTTCTGGCGATTCGGATGACAGTTGGATGTAAACAGACAGGCAGTCTGTTTACATCCGGCCACCCATAGAGTAGAGGAGGCTGATGCAGAGCGGACATGGACATGGCATCGCCCGCTCATCGGGGATCACCCTGAGCAGGCGGATCCGCTGGCAGACAAAGAGGGAAAGCAGAGAGACTGACGGGGATTTCATACAAAGGATACAATACAAAGAACAGGATATGCTCATACAAGTACATGGTACAGCAGGCACATATATGGAATATTATGTGTTGAGTTTACATAAACTTTAAAGTGTTTTTTGTTTATTTTTTTGGAATGGTTAAAACACACCTGTCCTAATGGAGATCTACTTACTAACTTTGACACAAGAAGAGATCTCTACAAAGGAAAGGAACCAAAATGGATCAGGTGTCCCTCTTGGAAGATTCCCCTTCTTTTCTTCTTCTGGCAACAACTCAAAATTTGATTGTCAGGGTTTTTAGACTCAACAGGAAGTGAGAGGAAATCTCCCTAAAGTGAGGGGAATTCTACCCTTACACACTTGTTGTCATAAGCTTACTTGCCCTTATGTCTTGTTTTGGTGATCACTGTAAAATTTTGGATTTCCCCCTAACGTTCTGTGGTCACCAGGACAAATAGATAAATCTTCCTAGCAGGGACACAGACCGCAATAAAAAACTAACCCTTCCACACTCCATCCAAAACAGAAAAAAAAGTTTTATCTTCTTATATTCCTTAACCTGTTGCTGCTGGCCACTCTCATATATGTGGCTGCACGACAGTGGACTTTAACACTGTGCTGCCACATTATTGCATACAACAGGCACTGCTCACTCAGCACCCTGGGTCAATGTGTCAAATCAGGTGCAGGAAGAATGGGCTCCCGATCACATGACCATTGACCGCTAGTTAGCGATCATTTAGCATTTATATTAAAAAAAAAAAAAAAAATTATAAATACCTTTTTTACCCTTTTTTTTACAAGTGATCACATTCCCTCTTTTCTCAGCTGTATAAGAGCTGGGGGAGGAGAAGCAGCATCACACTGAGCTTCCCAGTCAATGGCTGTGCAGCAGGGAAGAGGTGTCAAGACAAGTCTAATCATTGGAGGAGGGAAAGCAGAGTTCCCAGCATAGCTAGAGAACTGACCACGGTGTGCTCTCCTGCTTGGTGTGGTCAGTTTTTAATAGGAAAGCAGAGGGACTGGCAGGAACACCCGAGATTTCACATAAAGGAAGCAATACAAAGAGAACAGGATACTTTCTCATACAAGTACATCCTACAGCAGGCACATATCAGGAATATGAAGTGTTAGGGTAACAAACGCTTTAAGTTCAGAGACCGATGTGCAGGGACCTCCTAGGTTTGTTTTACATAAAATATAAAGCTACAAGATGGTTACTGCTGTCTTCAGGTCTTGTAGTGTACAGTTGGAGTGATATTAGAAACTCTATACTAATACTGGGTAGTGCCTCCTTCAATTCTACCAGACATGTTTTCCACATTCCATAAATAGTTTTTTAACATGATTGCTTCAAGCAAGTTTCTGCAGTTTGTCAGTTACACATCCATGCTGCAAATCTCTGAAATCTGGTGACTTGCCTACCATCTGTTGGCCCTAAGCAGAAATCGAGATTGATTCTCCAGGAAGCCCAAGTGACATGATGATGAACCCCCAAGGGACAGGTCCTTGATGCTCTGGGCTCACTAGAAGTAACTGAAGATTGTTGGCCATCATTAACCAGAAACTGGGAGTTGAAGTGAAGTGCCTGTGGGGACAATGCCAAAGACAAGGTAAGTATTGCAGAAAAAAGATGCTTATTATTGGACCACTTTTTATTTAAAGCTACTCCTGATGTTAAAGCATTTAAGAAACAAATGGCATAAGCAAAAGTAGATGCTTTAGAATTGCTTGTCCTACTACCCATTTCTCTGATCTATGCTGCAGCCTCTAGCATAATCACCTGACACTTCTGGTTGTGTGAGATTCCTGTGTCAACTGCCACTCTCTGTGGTTCCTCTGGTCAACCCCTAAGTTGCTACTGTGTCCTCTAGTGACATAGCAGCTAGCAAAAGGAACCTCAGAGCACAAGAGAGGACACAGGAATCTGACATTACCAGAAGTGTGGGATGTGAAGGGGCCATTTTTCTGCCTACACTCAGGGGAAATAGGCACGTCTACAAAGTCACACAAAGTCTCGATATTCTTCTCCGCCGGTACCCAGCACTGCACTGAACACGAACCTGGAGGAGGTCAGGAGTGAGCACTTCTGTTTTTTTTTTTTTTTAAAAGGTGTAAATTGATACAGGTATCCTTGGTAGTCGATCCAAGTGATGAAACCAGCCAGCAACAGCAGAGAAACCTGGTTTCATCTCCGGCTTCAACATAGTGATAGCCAGAGGCGTAGCTTGAAGCTTGTGGGCCCCGATGCAAAAGTTGACCTGCCTCCCCCCCCACTACTTACAATGTGCGTGCAGATACATCCACCACATGTCAAGATACTTAAAGTGGCTTAAGAGTTTTGAACTCCCAGAGTTCCTCTTTGCATCAGAGGACAGGGATTACTGCTGGAGAAGCAGAGGACAGGGGCCCCTGGCAGGTCACTTGGCAGAGCTCCTTTTCACATCCCAGCACTGTATACAGCTCCCCCCCCCCACACACACACACACACACACTACACAGCCTTCAAAGGGTGTATTTGTCTCTTATGTTGCCCCTCTGACCCGTGAAATTCTCTGGTTGGAACGGCAGTGTAGTTGCAGTAGGCAGATGCACCCTGTGCAGATCATGGCTGACTGGCTGTGTTGTAAGGGAATATGATTTCAGCCCTGCGGAGGAGGAACAGTATAGATTGCTTTAATGGGAAAGGAGCTCAGCAGCCGGGCATAGCATGCAGGATGGAGGGGGTGGTCAGGGGGCTTTGGGGGGGGGTCTTAGATCTGGGAGGGCAAAGTCATGTGACACAAAATCTGGAGCCTGCAGCCCTTCAGGGGCCCACCAAGGAGGTGTTAAGGGATTTGTCTTAGCAATTTCTGAAGGTTTCTCTGTCAGTGTTGGAGGAAGGTCACCACCTGGAGGTGTGTGTCTTTTCCCCAGTTGTCAGGGAAGTGGGGTAAGTAGACATCCCCGGGTGGGCGGGTACAGAGAATCCCAGCTGGTGACTAGGAGACACTGAGCAGTGTCATACCTCACCAGTGACATCCGTCCCATCGTGGCTACAGGACGGCACTCTCCTCCCCTTGCCTCGCTGAGCTCGGTTCCCATTCCATGTTGCCAGCACACAGCACAGACACATCCCCATCCTGGGCTGTTCTCACCTCGTGCTCCTCTCCATTCAGGAAATGGCTCACAGCTTCTCCCCAGCCAATGAGAACAGAGTGGTGTGGACTGTGGAAGGCAAAGTGGAAGCCCAGTACTGGAGCGTGGCTGTGGGGCCCTAGGGCAGATCGGAGCTGGACTTTGAGGAGGATATGATAATATGACAGGGATGCTGCAGGGGCCCCCTGGAGCTAGGGATGGGGTTGCAATTGTGACCCCTGCAACCCCTTATGCTACGCCCATGGTGATAGCAGTTGGAGGGGGAACTGAGGTACATTTGTTTCTTTGTAGAAATTGAGTGATTGTATAGTCTCTCTACTAATTGCAGAGAGACATCAGTAAATTTAAAAAAGTTCACAGCTTTTATGGCTGCTGTAAATTTCATTTTACAATTGATAAAATTACTGGCCCTTAGCCCCCATTCACACCTGAATATGTTGTAGTATTTGCATACGCCTGACTACTCCAGTGTGCAGAATCCTATTGTTTGTAATTGTGCATGTTCACAATTCATAACTCGCTTGTGCACTTTACACCCTACAGTCAAAATACATGGTGTGTGTGTGTGTGTGTGTGTGTATATATATATATATATATATATATATATATATATATATATATAGAGTAACTTGGTTTGAGAGCGTTTTGCAAGACCAGCAACATTTTAAAATAAATTTTGACTTGATATACGAGCAATGTTTTGATATACAAGTAGCCTCATGTCACAACTGAGTATAAAAGAGAAGAGAGATGCCTCTAAATGTAGCAATATGATTACATTTAATGAAGGTACAACATTTAGCAAGTCACATGGTTGATGATTAAAACAGGAACATCGAAGTATGCAGGCATCCGGGGTAGGAGGCTGCAACACGGTGGTTGCGAACCACAGCACCAGATCATAACTTATACTAGCCATACACCAGTCGGAAAAATCTCTTGAACACTTTTTCGAAAAATGGTCGAAACACACGGTTTTGAGAGCAAACGATATTGCCATCATGTAGTGACCGAATTTTGAACGATAAATCAATGGACATAGATGAATCTGTTTCTCATTCGTTTTTGGCTTCTGGGTCACATGTGCAGTACCAGCAGTTAAATTTTTAATGGCCGAGAAACGCATTAACCTTTCAATTTATCGGCAGTTCGACAGAGGTTTTCCAAACTTTCCCTGCCTTTATTTGTATTTTTTGGCTTAAAAACATTCCAACCGATTTTCGATTTGTGCCCATTAGCTGGACGAAAAACAAACAAACTGTCCAAATGACAGATTTTTGAACGACTTTCCATCTAGTATGGGCACTTTTACAGTGTGTTTTTTTTTTTTTTTTTGTATTGTATGGACAGTTTAGAAACTCATTACCAATAGACAGGTTTATTGTACAGCTGCACAATTAATCGTTAAAAAATCGTGATCTCGATTCACCTCCCCATACGATCTCTCCTGCTGAGTTTGCCGATTCTTTCATATAAACAAGTGGAGAGATTATCTGCTCACTCAGCTGTCAAAAGAAAACATCCGGGCAGTCTGCCAAGTTTAGAACTTGAAACATTGTATCTAACTTCCTTCTTAGATCAAAGGGATAAACTTCTCTGTGTAAACAAATAACCTGGGCAATCTGCCAAGCTTTAAACAACGTGTAAATGCAGGAAGTTTAACCACTTAAAGTCTAAATCTTTTTCTGACACTTTCTTAAGTTAAAATCAATATTTTTTGCTAAAAAAAAATTACTTGGAACCCCCAAACACCCCCCAAACATTAGAGATATATATATATATATATATATATATATATATATATATATATATATATATATATATTTTAGCAGAGACCCTAGGGAATAAAATGGCAATTGCTGCAATATTTTATGTCACACTGTATTTGCCCAGCGGTCTTTCACTACACTTCAATAAATAAAAAAAAAAGAAACAGTAAAGTTAGCGCAATTTTTTTTGTTTTAATGTGAAAGATGATGTTACGCCGCGAGAATCGTGAGAGAATCGTGATCTATCCTCTAAGCAAAAAAATCGTGATTCTCATTTTAGCCAGAATCGTGCAGCTCTAGTTTATTGTAAGCAGAAGCTACAGTTTTCTTTATGTAAACCCAAATTTTGATTAGAGCTGCACAATTAATTGCTAAAAAGCCGCAATGTCAATTCAACCGCCCCTCACGATCTTAAAGAGGAGGTCCAGCTTCCACACGAAAAATTAAATCAGCAGCTACAAATGCTGCAGCTGCTGACTTTTAATATATGGAAACTTACCCGTTCAGAGAGCAGCCACCACCATTCCTGATAAGGGAACCTAGCAGTGAAGCCTTTGGGCTTCACAGCCGGTTTCTTACTGTGCATGCGTGAAGCGCCCTGGGCTTTCTAATTGGTCCAGCAGCGAAGGCAGGAAGAGGGGGGCCGAACTTCTTAGCGAAAGGGCCGCGCCCCCCTGAAAGGTGCCAAATGTGGCACCGGAGAGGGGAGGAGACGGATATGCGTAAGCTCCACTTTTGAATAGAACTCCGCTTTAATCCGGCAATTCCACTATTCTGTGTAACAAATGCAGAGCCGTTCTCTGCTCAGAGCTGTCGAAAAAAAAAAAAAGGCGGCAAATGTTTATCAACATTGTTCAGCACTGAAAGATAACTATAAACATTGTATCATTTGGTTCTTTTAGAATAATAATTCCAGGGTAGGCAACCTTGGCCCTCCAGCTGTTTTGAAAATACAAGTCCCATGAGACATTGCAAGACCCTGACAATCACAGGCATGACTCCTAGAGGCAGAAGCATGATGGGATTTGTAGTTTCACCACAGCTGGAGGGCCAAGGTTGCCTACCCCTATTTTAGATCAAAGGGATGAACTTTGATCTGTAAATGAGGGCAGTTTGACCACTAAGCCTTTTTCTGACACTTGCTGCTTACAAGTTAAAATCAGTATTTTCTGCAAGAAAATTATTTAGAACCTCCAAATATATGTATCTCTTTAGCAGAGACCTTCGAGAATAAAATGATGGTTGTTGCAATATTTTATGTCACACTGTATTTGCGCAGCGGTCTTTCAAACGTAATTTTTTGGGAAATAATACACTTCAATTAATTGAAAACTAATGCCGCGTACACACGAGCGGACTTTCTATCCTACTTGGTCCGGCACACTTTCCGACGGACTTTGTCCGCCAGGTGCGCCGGACTTTAAAACGAACGGACTTGCCCACACACGCCGGGATTTTCCGGCGGGCTAAGTCCGCCCGTCTTTCCGACGGACTTTCGCCGGAGTTCCGGCGGACTTTCAGAATGAACGGACTTGCCCACACACGGACAAGTCCGTTCATTTTGAACGTGACTCAGGTGCGACGGGACTAGAAAAGGATGTCAATCTTGCCGCTTTTATCGGCTAGATTGACACCTTGCGAGCCCCGTCGCGGGGCATACCAGGCCCTTAGGTCTGGTATGGATTATAAAGGGGAACCCCGCTACGCCGAAAAAACGGCGTGGGGTCCCCCCTAAAATCCATACCAGACCCCGATCCGAGCACGCAGCCTGGCCGGTCAGGAAAGGGGGTGGGGACGAGCGAGCGCCCCCCCCCCCCCTCCTGAACCGTACCAGGCCGCATGCCCTCAACATGGGGGGTGGGTGCTTTGGGGGAGGGGGGCGCCCTGCGCCCCCCCCCCCAAAGCACCTTGTCCCCATGTTGATGAGGACAAGGGCCTCTTCCCGACAACCCTGGCCGTTGGTTGTCGGGGTCTGCGGGCGGGGGCTTATCGGAATCTGGGAGCCCCCTTTAATAAGGGGGCCCCCAGATCCCGGCCCCCCACCCTATGTAAATGAGTATGGGGTACATGGTACCCCTACCCATTTACCTAGGAAAAAAGTGTAAGTAATAAAACACACCACACAGGTTTTTAAAATATTTTATTAAACAGCTCCGGGGGGGGGTCTTCTTCCGGCTTCGGGGGTCCCTCCGCTTCATCTTCTCCCGGCGTCCGGTTGGTTCTTCTCCGCTCTCCGGCCTCTTCTCCCGGTGTCGCAGGTCTTCGGCCGGCCCCTCCGCTCTCTTCATGTAGCTCTATTGCGAGCGGAGGTCCGGACTTCTTGGCTTCTTGGCTTCTTGGCTTCTCTTCTCTTCTCTTCCCCCAGATGTTGACACGACGCTCTCTCCGGCTGGACTGGTCTCTGAGGGCTGCGTTGTGACTTATATAGGCGGAGACCCCGCCCCCATATGATGTCACAGTCCCTGGGCATGCTGGGACTGTGACGTTTTAGGGGGCGTGGTCGGGGGGCGTGGTCGACCACGCCCCCTAAAACGTCACAGTCCCAGCATGCCCAGGGACTGTGACATCATATGGGGGCGGGGTCTCCGCCTATATAAGTCACAACGCAGCCCTCAGAGACCAGTCCAGCCGGAGAGAGCGTCGTGTCAACATCTGGGGGAAGAGAAGAGAAGAGAAGAGAAGCCAAGAAGCCAAGAAGCCAAGAAGCCAAGAAGTCCGGACCTCCGCTCGCAATAGAGCTACATGAAGAGAGCGGAGGGGCCGGCCGAAGACCTGCGACACCGGGAGAAGAGGCCGGAGAGCGGAGAAGAACCAACCGGACGCCGGGAGAAGATGAAGCGGAGGGACCCCCGAAGCCGGAAGAAGACCCCCCCCCGGAGCTGTTTAATAAAATATTTTAAAAACCTGTGTAGTGTGTTTTATTACTTACACTTTTTTCCTAGGTAAATGGGTAGGGGTACCATGTACCCCATACTCATTTACATAGGGTGGGGGGCCGGGATCTGGGGGCCCCCTTATTAAAGGGGGCTCCCAGATTCCGATAAGCCCCCGCCCGCAGACCCCGACAACCAACGGCCAGGGTTGTCGGGAAGAGGCCCTTGTCCTCATCAACATGGGGACAAGGTGCTTTGGGGGGGGGGGGCGCAGGGCGCCCCCCTCCCCCAAAGCACCCACCCCCCATGTTGAGGGCATGCGGCCTGGTACGGTTCAGGAGGGGGGGGGGCGCTCGCTCGTCCCCACCCCCTTTCCTGACCGGCCAGGCTGCGTGCTCGGATCGGGGTCTGGTATGGATTTTAGGGGGACCCCACGCCGTTTTTTCGGCGTAGCGGGGTTCCCCTTTATAATCCATACCAGACCTAAGGGCCTGGTATGCCCCGCGCTCGCCGCAATAGGAGGATTTGTTTTTCCTATTGCAGCGAGCGCGAGATGCAATACCATCCCCTCGTGTCGTACTTGGTCTGTCGGACCAGCCTACACACGAGCGGGCTTTCCGTCGGACCAGCACACACACGAGCGGACTTTCCGCCCGAAACTGAGTCCGACGGAAAGATTTAAAACATGTTTGAAATCTAGGTCCGGCGGGCTTTTGGGAAGAAGTCCGCCGGAAAAGTCCGCCGCCGCCCACACACGGGCGGATTGTCCGGCACACTCTGGTCCGCCGGACCAAGTATGCCGGAAAGTCCGACCGTGTGTACGCGGCATAAGGGGTAAAAGAAACCTCAATTTTTTTTTTTTTTTTGTATGTGAAAGATGATGTTATGCCGTGAGACTTGTGATCTTTATTCTAAGCAAAAAAATTGTGATTCTTATTTTAGCCAGAATGGTGCAGCTCTAATTTTGATAACTTGAGGTAACATTTGCTTGAATGCAATTTTTGACAACCAACATTTTGTTTGCCTGCTTTTTTACAGATTTGTACATGTTCCCTGCTGTGTTTCTCTGTGTTTGGGGAAGTTGTTAGAATCTCTGCTTAAAGTGTAGATCTGGTCGAAATAAACATATGCAGCACATCTCTGTAAAATATGCTCATTTGCACGTTGTACCTCTTTAAAACACCAACAGAAAATACCTGCTGATCTGTCTGAAATCCAGCAAGTGCCTAACTTCCTCTTTGAGCTGACAACACAAAGGGGTTCATTTACTAAAACTGGAGAGTGCAAAATTTGGTGCAGTCAATCGGCTTCTAATGCCGCGTACACACGACCGGACTTTCTGGGAAACTAGGTCCGACGTTCTTCCCGGCGGACTACCGCCGGACTTTCTGAACGGACGGACTTGCCTACACATGATTGGACTTTCCGGCAGACTAGGTCCGCCGGTCTTCCCGACGGACTTTCGCCGGAGTTACGGCGGACTTTCCGAATGAACGGACTTGCCCACACATGGCCAAGTCCGTTCATTTTGAACGTGACTCGGGTACGACGGGACTAGAAAAGGAAGTCAATCTCGCCGCTTTTATTGGCGAAATTGACACCTTGCAAGCCCTGTCGCGGGGCATACCAGGCCCTTAGGTCTGGTATGGATTTTAAGGGGAACCCCCTACACCGAAAAATCGGCGTGGGGGTCCCCCCAAAATCCACACACGATCGGATGGCCAAACCAAGTATGCTGTAAAGTCCGGTCGTGTGTACGCGGTATTAGAGGAACTGCAGTCTGCTCACATAATTTGAAATAAAAACATCTTTGTCATTCTGAAGCTTCCCTCCAACCACTTTGCATATTTTATTTATACTGTGATTCTGTACTTGCCAAATATGCTGCAGAAATCTCTCTCTACTAAGTCTGGCTGCATCTATTTTAACTGTGGGCAGCTGAAGCTGCTGCCTGTTCACGTCCTGGATTTACACAGACACACACCTGCAGCTCTCATTGGACCTCTTATGACTCCCACTTCCTCATTCAGCAGTATGAGTGTAGTGTTGGATTACACTGGGGGACAGCTGATTGGAGGAAAGGCACACACCCCCACTCCAGATAGGCAGAGACTTTCAAAGCTGTTCTGTGAGTAGTTTTCTGCTAATCTATTTCTAGCACCCTCCCTGACACCAAATTCAGCCTGGTTTTATCTCCTGTTTAGGAGAACTTGTCAGAAGTTATCATGCTGATAACAGAAGAATTGAGCAGGAGAAAGCCAAAGGGACTTTGAAAAGAGATAAGAAAACACTACAGATATATGTGCCCAGCTCAAATTTCATGAATCAGGTTACGTCCACTTTAACCACTTGCTGCCTGCAATGTAGCAATATGACGTTGGCAAAGTGGTCCTGTTATCCTGACTAGACGTAATATGATGTTAACAGGATAACAATCCGGGGCGCAGTGCGGCGATCTGAGGTGCTATGTATCAGTCTGACGCACTGCATCTCCGATCGTGGTATGGAGCCTCTGATCAGCTGTGACCAATTACAGCTGATCATCGCGTGAACCAGGAAGTGCCGATAAACGCTGACAGGGAGAGCCGATCGGCGGCTCTCCCTGTCAGGGGGGTGCCCATCAGCTGCCAGCCTGTGCCCCATAAGAGCGCCTGTCAGTGCCCCATCAGTAATGCCTGTCAGTGCCCTTCAGGTGCCACTCAGTAATGCCTGTCAGTAGCTCCTTATCAGTGCCCATCGTTTTTCTTTTTTTTTTCTCAAAAATGTTGGTCTTTTTTTAGTTTGTTTAGCAAAAAATCGACCCCAGTGGTGATTAAATACCACCAAAAGCTCTATTTGTGGGAAGAAAATGATAATTTAGTGTGGGTACAGCATGGCATGACCGCGCAATTGTCATTCAAAGTGTGACAGTGCTGAAAGCTGAAAATTGTCCTGGGCAGGAAGGGGGGAAAGTGCCTGGCATTGAAGTGGTTAAGCTTGTTTAATTAAGCTTAGGCAATAAAACCAGGAATCTGGTTTCTTTGCAGAGCTGAACCAGCACTGTACTGCATTCCAATTTTAGTAAATCAACCCCAATGCTCTTTCTGCTCTCTCCCAGTCAGTGTTATCAGGCTTTTCCATTTTTCTCTTTTGGTGAATTGCAGAATCTCCCTTTTCTCATCAACATACATGGGGGGGTGTTCTGTAGTCCACAGAGAAGACTGCACATAAAGTTAAAACCTCAATTATATTGGTGGCAGGATCAACTGCCATTTTTCTGTATTGTAGCAAGCAGAGATAAACATGGGGACATGTACGGCAGACGAGAGAGGTGAGTGGCATAACCACAAGTCGGCACACACAGAAGGCCCCGACCTTCAGGACTCTGCCAACAATCAGATCACCCTGCATTGTGAACAGGATGCCTGGCTTGATACCAGTAGAAACTTGCCTGGTGGATGCAATGGGTCTTAGAGAAGGCTTTAACATTTTGGTGAAAAAGGTACAACTTCTTTTTTTTTTTATTATTATTTTTATTGTAGTTTTATTATTACAAAGCGGAGCCTCTTGGGCATACCCAGGCTCGGAGACACAAAAGAACACAAATTAAAACCATAAAAGCAAGACTAAAACATCCAAAAACTACCAGGAGTTGCTCAGTCCAACTATAATTGGGATGCAGGAGTTTTTTTACCAGGCAAGCTTCACAGCCGGCTCACACTGCGCATGCGCGAAGCATGCTTCGCTTTCTAATTGGTGCGGCGGTGCAGGAAGGAGTGGGCCGAACTTTCGGGAGATCGGGCCGCACCCCTGTCTCCTGGAAGTGGGGAGTGGTACCTGTCCGCTCCCCCCCCCAAAGGTGTCACATGTGGAACCGGAGGGGAGAAGGAGACGGATAAGCGGAAGTTCCACTTTTGAGTACAACTCCGCTTTTAAGTTTAAATTTAACAAAAGAAAAAAAAAAAGGAAGCCTTTGAATTTAAATGCACCTTTAGATCCATGCGTGCATCAATGACTTCTTCAGCACCCCAGAAACCCTAAGGCTCCATTCACATTTGTGTTGCATGTCATGCAACTTTGGACATCAAAGTCGCATAACAAGACTTTCCCCATGTTTTACAATAGCCATTCATAAATGTCAAAACTTTAGGGTTTCTGTATTTCGTGTATGTCTGTCTAGGTAATGACAGGTGTGTTTTAAAAAATAGAGTAAGCATTATATCATTTTAGAGTATTAGCGGGCCTGTTGTGTTTATTCAGGTAAGATCTAACCTATAGATGTATAACCTATAGCACAGGCTTACCACAGCACTACTAAGCAAGAAGTGCAGCCTGCATTTATAAAGGGCTGACCACAGACAGGCAGATCTTTCATAGAAAACTATGGGTGGGGAAAGCAATCTAGTTCTTGCTGTTGCTAAATAATCCAGCCTTACAAAGCCTCTAATCCAGCACAATGTTATAAAGCATACCCTTTCACTGCAAACAGAAAAAAAAAAAATTCCAAATTTTTTTTCAAGCCTAGCTCTGAGGAAGGGGGTGCGCCCTCGAAACACGTTAGCTGTACCCCGTGTTCTGTGCATGTCCATGCATTGTTATTATGGCCTTTTGTCAGTTGTGAGTACCCACTTTTATATAAAACATTTTTATTAAATTATCTTTAGTAATGCACTAGGTATGCGCACCTTCCATTTCTATTTTTCTTGTCATTTTTTTTCAGTTTGTTTGGGTCGTCCCTGTACTCCCACTGTGGCTCTTTTACAGCAACTTGCATTGACCGAGTAGGAGCAGTGCACGTATATTGCAGTCACATGCACCACTGTTCTCAAACTTTAACTCTCTTAACTTCTTGGGGAAGATTTACTAAAATGGAAGGACTCAAAATCTGGTGCAGCCGTGCATGGTAGCCAATCAGCTTCTAACTTCAGCTTGTTCAATTAAGCTTTGATAATAAAACCTGGAAGCTGATTGGTTTCTATGCAGGGCTGCACCAGGTTTTGCACTCTCCTTTTTAGTAAACCTCCCTCATCGTGTAAGTGATCTTGCTCCCCTACAAGGAAAAGGGGAATGTTTTAAACATTTATTTCTAGATGTACTGTCTGAAGCTGCTATGAAAAGGGACGCAAATTAATACAGATAACGGTATGGATGGGTATTCAGTTCGGTACAAAAGTCTTAGGCAGGTGTGAAAAAATGTGGTAAATCAAGAACGCTTTCAGAAATAGAAATGTTAATAGTTTATTTTTATCAATTAATAAAGTGGAAAGTTAAAGTGGTTGTAAAGGCAGAAGGTTTTTTTTAACTTGATGCATTAAGATAAAAAGCCTTCTGTGTGCAGCAGCCCCCCTAATACTTATCTGAGCCCATCTCGATCCAGCGATATTGCATGAGAGACTCTGCTGTCTGGGCCTCTCCCTCATTGGCTGAGACGGCAGTGAAGCACCATTATCTCCCGCTGTTTCAAAGTCAGTGAGCCAATGAAGAGAGAGAGGGGGGGGAAGGCTGGGCCACAGCTCCATGTCTGAATGAACACCGGGAGCCTTGGCTCAGGTCCCCCCATAGCAAGCTGCTTGTTGTGGGAGCACTCAACAGGAGGGAGGGACCAGGAATGCCAAAGAGGGACCCGAGAAGAGGAGGATCTGGGCTGCTCTGTTCAAAACCATTACAAAGGGCAAGGAAAGTATAACATGTTTGTTGTTTTTAACAAAAATAAATAAATTAGACTTTAGTATCACTTTAATTGTACAGAAGATAAGTACAGATCAAATCAATATTTGGTGTGACCACCCTTTGCCTTCAAAACAGCATCAGTTCCTCTAGGTGCACTTGCACACAGTTTTTGAAGGAACGTGGCAGGTAGGTTGTTTTAAACATCTTGAACTAACCACAGAACTTCTGTGGATGTAGGCTGCCTCAAATCCTTCTGTCTTTTCATGTAATTCCAGACAGACTGGATGATGTTGAACTGGGCTCTGTGGGGGCCAAACCATCACTTCCAGGACTCCTTGTTCTTCTTTACACTGAAGATAGTTCTTAAAGACATTGACTGTATGTTTGGGGTCGTTGTCCTGCTGCAGAATACATTTAGGGCCAATTATACGTCTCCCTGATGATATTGCATGATGAATTGAGTATCTGCCTGTTTTTCTGAGCGTTGAGGACTCCATTGATCCTGACCAAATCTCCAACTCTATTTGAAGAAATGCAGCCCCAAACTTGCAAGGAACCTCCATAATGCTTCACTGTTGCCTGCAGACACATCATTTATATCGCTCTCCAGCCCTTCGCAAACAAACTGCCTCGTGCTACAGCCAAATATTTCACATTTTGACTCCTTAGTCCAGAGCACCTGCTGCTATTTTTTTGCACCCCAGTTACTATGTTTTCGTGCATAGTTGAGTCGTTTAGACTTGTTTCAATGTCGGAGGTATGGCTGAAATTCTTCCATGAAGACCACTTCTGGCTAGACTTCTCTGGACAGTAGATGGGTGTACCTGGGTCCTACTGGTTCCCGCCAGTTCTGTGCTGATGGCACTGCCGGACATCTTCCGATGTCGAAGGGAAGTAAGCATGTTGTGTCTTTCATCTGCTGCATTAAGGTTCCTTGGCCAAGCCACTTTGTCTGCAGTCCTCAATGTTACCTGTTTCTTTGTGCTTCTTCAAAAGAGCTTGAACAGCACATCTTGAAACCTCAGTCTTTGGAATTGGCTTTCAATTTTTGCCTGGGAAAAACCATGCTGAGGCAGTACAACTACCTTGTGTCTTGTTGCTGTGCTCTGTCTTGCCATGGTGTATGACCTGTGACATTAAACTTCCACAATCTCACCTTAGTAGCAGTTTGGCTGTTCCTCACCCAGTTTTATGCCTCCTATCAAATTGATGATCATACCTGCTTGGTATGATTGGTTAATCATACATCTGACTGTAATCTTACAAAATCCCTGACTTGGTGCAAGTGTAGGATTTCATGCTGGTTTTAAGCCAAAGTCACACCAAATATTGATTTTTATTTAGTTTTTTCTTCTGTTCGCTCACTTTGCATTATGTAAATTTGTAAAAATAATTAAAATATATGTTTTGCCGCGTACACACGACCGGTTTTGCCATTGGAATAAACTCCGAAGGTTACTCAGACGGAATTCCATTCAAGCGTTCTTGCCTACACACGGTCAAACCAATGTCCGGCCAAAGTCCGACCGTCAAGAGCGCGCTGACATACAACACTTACGACGGGACTAGAAAAAGGAAGTTCAATAGCCAGTAGCCAATAGCTTCCGTCTCGTACTTGCTTCAGAGCATGCGTCATTTTTGGTCCGTGCATACAGACAAGCGGTTTTCCCGATAGGAATTGGTTCCTTCAGAAATATTTAGAACATGTTCTATTTCTAGGTCCGTCAGAATTTTTGAAAAAAGAAGTCCGATGAGGCACACACACGATCGGAATAGACGATGAAAAGCTTCCGTCAGACTTTTTCTGTCGGACATTTTGCTCGTGTGTACGTGGCTTTTGAAAGCATTCTTACTTTGCAGCATTTCTTCACACCTGCCTAAAATTATATTTATTATATATATTATAGGGTTGCACCGAAACTGGTATCGGTGCCGATACTAAGCATTTGCACGAGTATCGGTACTCGTGCAAATGCCCCGATACCCAAAACCGATACCTTTCGGGCTCGGTACTTTCAGCTGTCAGCAGGAATTCCCTGCTAACAGCTGAAAAGTAAAGAAAAAATGCTGGCAATTATTGGTTGTTAAGGAACGGGGCCGCCGAGTCCTTAACAACCAATCCCGTGTCCTCAGGATTTCCCTTCCACACCTCCTCCTCCCCTCTCGCCAGCTATAACCAGGCTCGGGACCGCAGGTCTGTGGAAATTTCCTGCATTAGAGGTGAGCAAGCCCAGCTCCCCCCATCCCACTGTCCTCCCCCTCCTGACAGGTGCAGCTCTCACACTTAGCTCTGCTCATCGCTGCTCCGCTATTTCTGTCACAGTTCGGTGAGCAGGAGTGAGTTCTGTGTGATCTCCGCACAGATCTGTCCTTTCCTTGTCAGCTGCATGGCTCTGCACACATCGAGATTTCTCCCCGTGCCCCGTGTGTCCGTACTCAGCCTGGTGGAGCCCCCCTCTCCCAGCTCCAGCAGGCAGAGGCACAGACACACGGCTAGCACCACTGCAGCAGGTCAGATCCGCCCCCCCCCCCCCCAATGTGTCAAATACTAATTATCTATATAGTGTTAAATACATGAAACTGACATAGAAAAATGAAGTCTAATATCAATGCCTAAATATATCTTGGCGTGTTATAATCTGAAAATTAGTATCTATAGTGTCCATTTAATTCCAGCAAATAGGACTGTTTGCACTGGAGTTTTGGTTTCACCAACCAGTGGGAAGTTGGAAATCTAAAAGAAAATAATTTCTAACTAATTTCGATTAATTATAACGCACATACAGATTCAACTACTTTTAAATGATCTCCTTGCATTGCAACTCTGCATTAGTCAGTGGTAAATGTGGTATACACTATATTCAATCACCCGACACTAGTTAGTTTCCACAATCAATGACTGACTTAACTTCACAGTTCACACAAATATGTTTTAAATTCAAACTGTAGCACTGACGTAAGTCATTTTTTTTCCACAGTAGCATGACAATCCCTCCACCTCCGGTCTAACTAATCACTCTCACCTTATGGCATGGAACCCTGTGCAAACAGGTGGTCATGCAAGCAGGTATCAAAAGGGGTTAACACGGACCATAAACTTCTCTCTTGTCTCCTTAGATCTCAGCAAGGACGCCAGGTCATGGGTAGAAAGAAAAGATCTAAGTGCTCACCGCTTAACTATAAGATTTAATTTTTGTGTTCAAACACCAACTACTCACATAAAGATGATAAAAACACAGCATGTAAAGCCGACAATTGTGTTAGTTCCGTAGGGCAGCAGCGGGTGACGTCATGCGTAGCTCCTCCCCTGTACGCATTCCATTCAATCAGAACTTTGACATCACCGGACTCCTCCCCGCTTCCCTTCATTAGCAGACGGAGGCACTTGGGGAAGGGGGGAGGAGTCCGGTGACGTTGATGTCCGTGACGTCACCGGATCTCCGATAGAATTCCCTGAAGATCCGGAAGCTGGCGGAGAGGTGAGTACCGATCAAAAAAATCAATCGATTAATCAAGGAATTAATCTTTTAATTTCCACAGCCCTAAAATATATATATATATATATATATATATATATATATATATATATATATATATATATATATTACTAATTTTCAGATTATTAACACACCAAGATATCACTTTTCTTTGCCAGTCATTTTTGTTTTATGTTATTAAAAATATATAATTAGAATTTGACACAGCAGCGCAGCGCATATATTTATACTTATTTTTGGTGAGGAACATACACTGGGTGCTTGCTCCAGCTGAATGTTTTCAATCATGTTTATTTACGTAGCAGCGCATACATTTTGTTTTATTTGAATAGAGAGCAGTAGCCAGGATTGCGACTCCCCCCTCCCCACTTAATCAGCCCTTCTTTTTTTTTTTTTTCTCATCTATCTTCACCCCAGCCTCACCCAACTCCCCCAAAACCACCCCTTTACTTACTCTTTCTAGGTGATAGGTATCGGCGAGTACTTAAAAAAAAAGTATCGGTACTCGTACTCGGTGTCAAAAAAATTGGATCGGTGCAACCCTAATATTTTATCAGCCTTAAATTGTATATTTAAAAAATTGTCTTTGCATTTATTCATGTTTTAACATATATAAATGTAGAGGGTACACCCATATCTGTATAAATGATTTTGTGGTGCGCTGTACTGTCCCGCTCTCTATGCCAAGTTTTAAGACTGACCCGATGTAATTCAATCTGTGTGGCTGTAGGATTTACCTAATATACTGAGATACAGTAATCAAATTATAGAACAACAATCCAGGAATATAAAGTCAAATCAGATTTTACCTTTAGTTTTAATAACTGCATTTACATTTCAGTCTTTGTCATACAGGGTTATATTTGTTTTTATTGTCAAGTGATGTTTGATCTCATGGCTTGTGAAATAGTGAACAGCCTAAGGGAGGCTTGCTATAGGCTTCCCCAGTATTCTTTATTTGGATTACTAACAAAGTCAAAGTTAAACTCTCAGAAACTTCACTCTGATCTTTCTCAAATACCTAGCTGATAGTATTTATGATGTCGATCACCCCTATAAATCCATAAATGTCATTTATTCATTAAACCAAGCCAAAGCTATACACCTGATTAAACTGCTAAATACAAAATTGTAAAACAACCTATAAGGGAGGAGCTTACCTTGCAAAGGATTTGTATTTCTGCCAACCAGTCCTGAGATTTACGCAGCTGTGCCACATAACACATCCCTGTCTTGCAGCTAAGTAGATTTGTTTTTTCTTTGTTGCAGCTGAGTAACATTTAGAGGTCTTGTCCTTCCCTCAGCCTGTGACCGCATAGTGGAAGGAAGAGCGGCAGATGGATTAACTCTAATCTATGGGTCACTCTGCTCTCTCCTCCTATTGCCATTTCCTTTTGTTAGCATATAATAGCTGCAGCCAAACTGGTTCCTTGTGCTGTTTCACCCTTTTCCAATTTGATTTCTACTGTTCCAGGGACTGCAAAAGGCTGAATTCCAGGTTCGTTTCAGGTACTTGCGCTGCTTGGTTTTGAAAAAATATATTTTAAGGGCTGAATTAATGTCTTTTTATGTGCCTGGAGTTTAGTTTTATGTGAATCAAGATCTGTCTATTGATTACCTTAATGTGCTTCTGAAGAGTTGACATGTTTTTTTTATTGCTGTTTACCTGATTGTTTAGGACTTTTCTATTGGGCTTTTACCTTCAGTAAAATTAAACAAGATTCTTGTTTTCTCCTTGCAGAACTGGTGTTCCTGCTGTTATTGCCTTGTCCTGTCATTGATGGGAAATCAACTGGATCGCATCACCCACCTGAATTACAGCGAGTTGCCAACAGGGGACCCTTCTGGAATAGAGAAGGACGAGCTGCGAGTTGGGGTGGCATATTTTTTCTCGGATGAGGAGGAGGACCTGGACGATAGAGGGCAGTCTGAGCGGTACACTGTGAGGGACCCAAGTCCCAGCGAATGTGAAGGGCACCTTCTGCTCAACGAAATTGAGTTTTCAGCCTTTAGTTGTCAGGAATGCATCTTTTCCAAGCTCAGGGGCGGCCAGGACCTCAGTGTCTACCCTATGCAAGGCTTGTTGACCTTCTGCCAACCAGGAGACCTCCTGGAGCTGCTCTTTATTTGCCCTGCTGCAGACCACCCTCCTCCCCCATCACCACACTGGGCAGTCTACGTTGGTCAGGGACAGATCATACACTTGCACCGTGGGGAGATCCGCAAAGACAATGTTTTCGAGGTAGGCGGAGGGTGTATGGGCAGGGTGGTGAGTAGCTGGTATCGATACAGGCCCCTGACTGCTGAGCTGGTCCTTCAGAATGCATGTGGACACCTTGGCTTGAGAAGTGATGAGATCTGCTGGACTAACTCTGAGAGCTTTGCTGCCTGGTGCAGGTTTGGCAACAGGGAGTTTAAAGCGGGTGGGGAGGTCCATTCGGGCAATCTTCAGTATTTCTTGAAGCTCCACTTGGAAGAAAATAACATTCATACCCTGAGGTTCCACAGCCTGGAGGAGCTTATACGGGAGAAGCGAAATTTGGACGCTAGCGGGAAATTAAGAGTCATCAAGGAACTCTCCATGATGGAGAACAAAGAGTAAGAACATGTAGATCTCTTCGTGGTGGAGAGACCATGATGACATCTGGGGATGATAACTCCAGTCCTAGACTTGCCAAATGAGGTTGCACATTTATGGACATCTTTCTAAGGATCATGTCAACATTCCTAAAACCAGCATTACACCATAGCCACTATTTGTTTTTTTGGCTTTTACAACATGGTTATCACCAAGTATTTAAAGAATCAAAACAAAAAAAGCAACAACAAATCCTGAGTATGTTGGCTGTAGTGTTGATGTCTTATTAAGCGTTTAGCAACATGCTAAATAAAATTTCAAATTGAAATTTTTTTATTTTCATGGCTTTAATCCATGACTGTTTAACCACAGAGCCAATAAATCGAATTTCTCTATTTGCAAATGCTGTTTATTTGGTTCTTTTATTTAACATGTGTATTCTGCAAAAGCAAGGTGCTAAAAACAACTCTGATCTCCCTGCCCAGACAGCATGAACATTGCCTGGTTTTGACTGTGCAGGGGCGTGTGGGACCATTTGCAGATCTGGATTACTGATTTTGCACAGAACATAATGGGGTTGATTTACTAAAACCTGGAGAGTGGAAAATGTGGTGCAGCTGTGCATGGTAGCCAATAGGCTTCTAACTTCAGCTTGTTCAATTAAGTTTTGACCCTAAAACCTGGAAGCTGATGGGTTTCTATGCAGAGCTCCAACAGATTTTGCACTCTCCAGTTTTAGTAAATTGACCCCCAGTGGTCCTGATCTCCAATGTGCTGCTAAGAAAAGGGACTTTTGGCATAAGGCTGCAGCAATATTACTAAAACAAAAAATAAAAGTTACTTTCAAAGCTGGGATTTAAAGGTAATATGAGATTTTTGTTATTGGGTTTACATGTACAGTACTTTATATCTTGGTATATTTTTCAGACTATATTTCTTTCTTCTGAACTGGTATACTTGTGGTAGTCTATCACCGCAGGCGTAAATAAAATAAAGGATGAACTTCTTACGGGGTCAGACGTATGCATTTCTCAGGGGGTCAGACATATTGCTTCAGTCATGCATACACTGTGGCTCTGACCTACTGGTTGAGCATTAGAGATCTCATAAATGACAAATGCCACAATCCAGCTGACACAGCCGATGAGTGCCTTCTTTCTGTACTTTGGCGAGGAAGTATCAAACTAAGAGAATGCATTTTTTTTTTTTTAAATGTCATGGGAAATGAAATGCCCTCAAGTGCTTCTGGGTAATATTTAGTGTTTTGTTCCAATGCATTTCTTCTTGTTTACTGCCATATTAGCATTTTCAGGTTATAAATAAAATTTAGCACAGTACTCGGAGAACAAGCCATGCTATCATAAAATCTGTGTTTGTGTTTTTGTGATGTAGCTCAGTTATTTGCAGACTGTTCAAAAAACAAACAACCTATACACCTAAGGTCACCTATGGGTTTGCAAGGATTGTTGCTTATGTGTGTATGATCTAGCCACCCCTAGGGTGAGCTATCAGCAGAGCATTGCTTAAATTTTAAGGCTGGTTTCATCTCTGTGGTGCAGTTTGCTTAATTACACTTAGGCCCCTTTTACACGGGCGCCTCCGCTAAGCGGACTCCACTAGCTCAGCAGGGGGATCTCTTAGCTGATCTGGCACATGACAGGTCCATGTCCACTCCGCTATGCATAGCAGACACGGACACAGTCCCGGCAGTCAGATGAAAACGGACCGCCTGTCTGTTTCCATCTGATCTGCTGGACAGATGGCAAATAGGACCACCATCCGTTTGTTTTTGGCGGACAGGATTGGATGGTGACGGGTGTCAGCAGACATGTGTCTACTTGACATGCGCTGCTCCATAGAAGAGACTGCAGGGTCTGATCAGGTCTGCCTGAATAAATGACAAGCGGACCTGTTCGGACAGCCTGTGTGAAAGGGGCCTAAATGTCCAAAAGTTTGTGCACACCTGACCAGCACACCTACTATATGGGTAATGTGAACATCCTTCCAGATTGGGTTCATGTATTTCAAGTGAAGGTTATGATTAACCAGTTGACTCCTTGGGTCACTTTCTCCTTTAAAAATGCTTGTTTTCTCGTTTTTGATTTTTTTTTTTTTTTTTTTTATGCGTTTTTAGTTCCAGTTTTAGTAAATCAACCCCTATGTCTGCTTTATTATAATTTCACATTAGTGAAACTTATGTAACATAGCAGAATGGTAACACTCAAAGTGAATGTACGAGTTTTACTTTAGGATGGCTTTATTCCTCTTTAAGGCTAGGTTCACACTGCTGCAGTGCGAATTTAGCGCAATTTTGTTCTGATTGCGTTGCGAATTTGCATTGCGAATTCTATATGTGTTCTTGCGATTCTACTGCAAATTTTGCAGTCTATGGAGCTGAATTCGCATCGCACACGGATCAAACTCGTACAGGACCTTTTTTTCCCGCAGGTTATATTCGCAACGCATTGATGTGAACGGCACTAATGTTAATCTATGTAATTTAAATGACTTGCGAATTTGAGCGATCGCAACGGCTCAAATTCGCAATAGAATTCGCAGCAGTGTGAACCTAGCCTAAACGCTACACTGCAATGCATGTAGGGGGGAAACATAATGTATTGATCTTATGGTCAGATGTCAACAATTGTTGGGCATATAGAGTAAGTCCCTGCACTATATTTCTACTAGAGGTGCAACGGATCAAAAAACTCACGGTTCGGATCGTTCCTCGGATCAAAGTCACGGATCGGATCATTTTTGGTTCAGCAAAAAAAAAAAAAGACAAGACAAATACACATAAGTTTTTGTTTATTAACACTTTTAAATTACTTGATCTCCCCCACTGTAATATCCACGTTATCTCCCCCACTGCTGTAATATCCACATTATCTCCCCCACTGCTGTAATATCCATGTTATCTCCCCCACTGCTGTAATATCCACGTTATCTCCCCCACTGCTGTAATATCCACGTTATCTCCCCCACTGCTGTAATATCCATGTTATCTCCCCCACTGCTGTAATATCCACGTTATCTCCCCCACTGCTGTAATATCCACGTCATCTCCCCCACTGTAATATCCACAATCCCCCCTACTGTAATATCCACAATCTTCCCCACTGCTGTAATATCCACAGACTCCCCACTGTATACAGTATGAGTATAGGAAGACTAATGTTGTTTAGTCTTACCTTACAGAATAGAAGCCGCCAAGCTGGCCAGATCAGATCCACGAGTTGAGGGGTGATGATGTCAGCGCTCACTGCCGCCGCCGGGTGTACCAAAATGGCCGCCGCTCTGGAGCTAGGCCGAAGCCGCGACCTTTCCTAAGGCCGAGGCAGCGGAGCGCTCCGCGGATCGCGTTTGTGCCAATCTGAACTGGTTGACCCATTCGGATCACAGATCGGTGACGATCCGTTGCACCCCTAATTTGTACAGTTGGGTAAATTATAGGGCCTCTTGGGCTGGGTCAATTTTAGATTGTCACTGAGCTGCTAACATTGCCTAGATTTAATTACTAGTGTGGCAAGCATATGATTTGGAGCATTTTGTGATTGTTAGCAATTTTAATAGCATGGTCACACTGCCAGAATCCCTTGTGTGTCCAGCCTTAGGAGTGAATGATTAGTCATGGTAACATGGTGTTATCATAAAAAATTACTATTTGTGAAGGAACATTTCTATACATTTTTGTTACAATAATACAAACTTTTCTAAAAATGCACATCAATTGCATCAATGTCACCCTGTCATTTAAAGCGGTATTCCACCTGGGGGGAAAAAAAGTCAGCAGCTACAAATTCTGTAGCTGCCGACTTTTAATATATGGACACTTACCTGTCCAGGGAGCACGCGATGTTGGCACCTTAGACAATCTTCAGATCAGCTCCTGGATGCTGCTCCCGCTGCCATTCCTGGTAAGGGAAAACAGCAATGAAGCTGTGCATGCACAAAGCGTGCTGTGCCTTCTATCTGGCTTGGAGTTGGAGGAGGGAGGAGGGGGACCGAACTTCTGAAGGACAGAGCCGTGGTGTAGCCTCCCAGAAGTGGGGAAGGGTACTTGTCAAAAACGGTTACCCATTCCCCCTCTCCCCTGAAAGGTGCCAAATGTGGCACCGGAGGGGGGAGGAGGCAGATAAGCGGAGGTTCCACTTTTGAGTGGAACTCAGCTTTAAGATGTCCCACTGAACCCTTGAAGATGTGAAAAACAAATACTGGTCACCGGTATTGCCTGTGATCTCCCTGCAGAGCTTTTTTTAGGACTAATGCCGTGTACACACGAGCGAGCTTGCCAATGGGCTAAACTCCATCAGCATTTCCAACGGAAAGATTTAGAACATGTTCTATATCTGAGTCCGTCTGAAATGCTGACAGAAAAAGTCTGATGGGGCATACACACGGTCGGAATGTCCGACCAAAAGCTCCCATCGGACTTTTTCTGTCGGGAAATCCGGCTGTGTGTATGGGGCATTACAATGCCTAGCTCTGCACTGTGGGTATAATTTACTAAAGGCATATAGGTGCCCTAGGCACCCTCATGTACTATGGAGTGACCTGATATTTTTCAGGAAGAATTTCCGACAAAAGGGTACTGCCTTAGGCACAATTAACACTTTTCTAGATGATACCTATAAAACAATCAGATCTTGACCTTTTTAGTTTCTTTCCACTTTAACTATGTCAAGTGAAAAATGTTTCTAGATAAAGTGGGTCATTCTTACATCCCTTGTCTGTCTTGTACTGTGATCTGGGGATCGTCAGATTTCTCTTTCTGCCCCTCTGGTAATTTTTTTTTTTTTTCGGGACATGAATTGAGGGGAAATCTGTCAGACAGAAAAAAAAAATCTGTAACAGGGGTGCTAGTTTCTCCCACTCTAATAAAATAAAAAATATGTTTTTTAACTTCCGTCTGTGTTGTCGTTGAAGAGATTCTTTTTCTACCTGTCTGATAAAACCATTGCCAGCAGGACAGGAAGTGAGGTTATGCTACACTGAATTACAGTAAAATGATGACAGAGGTTCTAACCCATCCCTACTGTGTCTAGAACTAAGAAAATAACATTTGGCTGGACATGTATTTTATAATCTTATACAGTATATTTACTTATATATGTAGACAGTCTAGGCCACGGCTTCTGTTTACTATCCAGGCGTTTTCGTGTTGACTCAAGTTTCTCCACTGATTAAAGTGGCATTAAACCAAAAGCAAACACCAATAAACTCCTCAGTAGGTTATCCTATGTATCCATGCGCACACATAGGCTGTATTCAGCGGTTTTTGGCAGGGGTGTTTTCTGGCTGGAAAAAAATCCCAGAACTAGCAAGTTTTGAGAGGAGTTTTTCAGCTGTAAAAGTGCTCCAACTCTGAAAAAAAGCTGACAGCAGCTTAAAAACGTGGCTATTCTGCGTTAATCGGCGTTTTTGAGCCATAAGCTTTTAAGGGAGTATAGTTTTGCTAAAAAATAAAAGCCAAAAAACCCTAGTGCATAAACGCTGAAAAACTCACTCTACAGCTATAGCTAACGTTACTGGCCTATTTTATAACGTCCAGTGTGCATGAGGTCTTTGTTTTATGTTTAAAGTGGAGTTCCACCGACATTTCTGTTTTTTTAAAGTCAGCAGCTACAAATCCTGCAGCTGCTGACTTTTAAAATGTGGACACTTACCTGTCCAGGGTGTCCGCGATGTCCTCACCCACAGCCGATCTGTCCCTCGGCTCTCGGGTGGAGGCGCCGCCATCTTCAGTAAGGGAATCAGGAAGTGAAGCATTGCGGCTTCACAGCCTAGTTCCCAACTGTGCATGAACGACTTGTGCTGTGCGTCCTCACTGGTCCCTGCTGTCTTCTGGGACCTGTGTGTCTCCCAGAAGACAGTGGGGGGGGGGCGGAGGAGGGGCCGGACATGGTGTAGATCACTGCGGAGCCTGTCGTGATCTATGCCCGGAAGTGGGAGCAAATACCTGGATTATACAGGTATCTGCTCCCCCTCCCCCCTGAAAGGTGTCAAATGTGACACCGGAGGAGGGGGAGGAATCAGATCAGCAGAAGTTCCATTTTTGGGTGGAACTCCGCTTTAAGGCCCCTTTCACACATGTGGATCCGTTTTCACGCACTCCACTTGCTCAGCAGGGATCGATCTGTTGATCCCCGCTGAGCCGGCGGATGACAGGTCCGTCTCCGCTCACTGTGCGGGGATGGAGTTGTCAGATATCCGCTTTCCTCTATATGGGATCGGATAAAAACGGATCCGCCTGTCCGTTTTCATAAGATCCTCCAGAAGGATGGAAAATAGGGTTTACATCCGTCTGGATTTAGCGGATCAGATGTCAGCGGACATCTCACCGTCCATCACTTCATAGAGGTACATGAAAAAAACTGACAGGCGAACCTGATGTGTGAAAGGGGCCTTAGGTTTTCTTTCTTTTTTATTTTCACCTGGTGATCTGGCCAATAAGTCTGTTGTTTTTCAACAGAATAATCTCTCCTGCAAATGTATCAGTTAAGAGTGTTAAGACAAACCATGCACACAGGATGTTTATTTAAAGGCTCGTACACACTACGTCTGAGGAACAATCGTACGATTTTCTTATAGTGTGTACACAACTTTTTGTTTTCATTTAATGTGTACCGTTTTCGTATGAGAAAAATCAGAAAAGAAAGACTGCAAGATCAGAAACAACAAAAAAAGCCTTTTCTCGTATGAGAATTTTCGTACATTATTTCCTTCCTCGGTTCTGACTTGCTGTGAAAGATCGGACGATCATTCACCTGATGTTTACCTCACTTTACTCTCCTAGAAGCCAGCAGCGTTTTTGCAGAAAAAAAAAATACCTGACACTTGTAAAAGTGTCAAGCTCTTGGGCGTTTTAGTTCATTTCATTGGCCAGAAAAGAAAAAAAAAAAACACTTATTCTGGCCATTGAAATGAATTAATGCTCAAGAACGAACGTTTAGGCAAATTTAGCAGCTTTTTTCTGCCCCAACTCTGCTGTTCCTGGACGAACTAGCAGTGTGTTTTTTTTTTCCCCTGCCTCTAAATGCTGCTAAAAGCCATAGTGCATTGACACACATAGACTAACGTGCACAGGAGTTTAGACAGGCTTTTTCAACCAGGGTGTTTTCGGTGGTGCCTTGGCAAAATGCTTAGAAATTGCCCAAAAATTGTATACAATCCAGCGGGTGGATTAAGCCTGCCTTTTAGTTACACAAAGCCACTGGTTTTCATTGTGCACCATTACAACATTCTAGCTGCCAGTGTCCTAATATCCAATTACAGGCATACCCCACTTTTAAGTACACAATGGGGTGTATTTACTAAAGCTGGAAAGTGCAAAATCAGGCTCACTTCTGCATAGAAACCAATGAGCTTCCATGTTTTATTACCAAAGCTTAATTGAACAAGCTGAGGTTAGAAGCTCATTGGTTTTTATGCAGAAGTGAGCCTTATTTTGCACTTTCCAGCTTTAGTAAATAAACCCCATTGTGTACTTAAAAGTGGGGTATGCCTGTACATCATCAGGTTGATAAGGAGGTCACCAGGCACCTTCACAACATCCTTGTGTGTCCCTCATCTTCCCCTCTCTGTCAACACTGGGGACACATTAGCTGAGTAAGGGAGAAGAGAAACCTTGGCAAACTAGTCAGTGTGTGTGCTTTGGAAGAATAAATCACCTTTAATGCTGGGTGTCCTATACATGTGGATGTTGCCACATTCTGTAAAACTATGTTTCATTTTTACATTTTAGAATGAGGTGCCGTGAGATTGTGCAGAGTTTTAACCTCTCTGGCGGTATGATTATTTCATATTTTTGATGCTGAAAGCGGTAAAATTGTTTTGCATAGAAATTTGGCGTTTTATATTGTAGGCCTGTAATTCTGAGGAATAACTCACTTAAATCTGTCCAAACAAGAGTCTAGTAGACATCCCGGGTATGATAAACTTTGAAACATGAAGTCATAAATTATAATATAATAAATAACTATAAATAATTATACCAAATAATAATTTAATAAAAATTATTCAATAATGTAATCAAATCATAAACACTGAAATTTGCTCAGTTGCAGAATTGTCGCTGTCATTAATTTTAGTGTTTGATGACGGATCTCCCCACAAATCACTATCGCCAAATTCTGCGAGTGATTCTAATTTATTATCACTGTTTTCTAGCTGGTCTAAAACCACTTTTGATGTAAAGGGACAGTTTTGGTTGCTATGGACAATCTCATGTTTCCAGGCAGAAAGAATAGTATATATAATATAAAACTACATGCAGGGCACTGGACAGACCACTTGGGACAAAAGGGATGTGAAATAATTTCATACAGTAATGTAATCTGTAAGATTACAGTGTACTGTATGTATTGTGTGTGTTTCACTTTTTGAATTTTGCGCCGTTCTCTGTCCCAGTGAGTCGCAACGCTCGCAGGGAATGGAGCTCGGCTCTGTGATGAATCGATCGGAGGACGAGCCGCTCTCACTGCGGGGAGACATCGCAGGATCCCGGGGGCAAGGTAAGTAACCTCTTCCTGGATCCTGTGATGTGATCCCGAGTCTGGCTCAGGGTTACCACTTTTGGTTCTGAAATTCCACCCCGAGCCAGACTCGGGAATACCGCCAGGGGGGTTAAAGGGTGCCTTGATAGAAAAAAGCTTGAGAAACACTGGATTAGAGGAAGGAAAAAAGTCAGATGCAAAAACGTCCAGTGTGCATGAGGCCTTAAAGGAGAAGTCCAGCCTGAGCTCGTCTTTTGGCTGGGCTTCTCCTCTGGGTCACATGAGTGCAATTGGTTTTGCATCCTGTACCCCAGTTTCAGCAGAGAGTGGTCTGTTGTCCGCTCTCTGCTGACAGCACAGGAATCAGTCCAGGCACCACGTCATCACGACAAAGTCTGGATCCGCCAGGTGCCTGGACCGATGCCGGTCTCAGCCTCTCAGCGAGCCGCAGAGAGATTGAGATGGACGCTCCCCGCCCCTCCACAGCTCAGCGCTTCATGTGAGTGGAGGAGCAGAGAGGAGAGCTGCTGATTCAGGGCCGTCTTTAAGGCAGGGCAAAAGGGGCAGCTGCCCTGGGTCCTGTCATTGTTGTGGGGCCCAAAGCAGCTGCCTCATACTTGCCAACTATCCCAGTTTAATTTCCCGTGAAGTTTTAGTCCTGCACTGTGTCCCGATATCTCAGTGTGAAGTGCTGGTACTAACACTGCTCAGCTCTGCTCTATTGCTGTGTACAGATGACTCACCTGCAGACCCTGTGTTTACATGGAAATAACCTGAAGTCGTATGTAAATATTGGCAGCATTACTAAGTAAATAGCTGTGGCTAGCGGCGTTGATATGTAAATAAAGGCGGCATTCATATGTCTATCATGCTCCCCTGCAGTGAGCAGATGGTGTGCTGTAACCTCTAGCAACTAATCAGTGAGCCGTAATGTGTGCTGTAACCTCTAGCAACCAGTCAGTAAGCAGTAATGATATGCTGTAACTGCTGGCAACCACTCACAATTGCTGCCTGATCTGATACAGTAAACTGATTTTAAGTCTAGCTGCTATTTATTGTATGTCTCAGAGCAGGTAGAGAGTGAAATTGCATGAGGGGGGGCCCAAGAAAAATTTTGCCCAGGGTCCAATCAATATTAAAGATGGCCCTGTGCTGATTGACAGTCACCAGCTCTCCGCTCGGGGAGGTGAGAGAAACAAGCATTCGGCGATGTTCCGTGGCTCGATTCTCAGTGCAGAGGCACCGGGGGACAGATGCAGCATACACCTAGGTAAGTAAAAAAAAAGGGGATGGGGGGACCCATACTTCTCTTTTATCACTGACAGGGGTCCTTACAATGATTATCATTTATTTATGTAAAACCTTTATAACAAAAGAAATCGTTTGCTCTAACTGCCTATCATGTTTAAGGCTTAATGTACACGGGACATTTTAAACCTCTCCTAAATGATTTAACTTGACAGATAGTAACCGACATTTAAAAAAATGTCCATTTTGCTGCGTTTAGTCGCGTTTGCGTTTTAGAAGCGTTTTTTTTTTTTTTTGCAAATGGTCAAAATGAAAAACGCCTGTAAACTAAATGCAGCTAAAGGTGAATTAGCGCGTTTACACACGTTTACCAGCATTTGGAGTTTCAAATGCCTCTAAACATCCATTCTGAACACATTTTTTTCTTTTTGCTTTTCAATAAATGTTTCTGAACGCAACTGCATAGAAACGACTATAAACGACCCTGTGTACATGTATTGATAAGATAACATAGAGGAGAGTTCAGGGGCAGCTGAAAAAAATGCCCAATTGCTCCTTAACGTCTGTTTACCAGCAGCAGTGTACATGAGGCCTAAGCTGGAGTTTGGCTTCAATTTTTTTAGTATTTAAATCTGCTAGTCCATCTAACACTCCCCTCCCCTTCAGACAGTGGAATCTGCTGTCCAAAGCTGCTCCTTCATCCAGAGTGGGGGCACTCTATAAGCTCCATCACACATTTACCATCGCACAAAATTTGAGATCTGGTTCTCAAATTTTCCGACAACAAAATCCGTAGTCGGAAATTCCGATCATGTGTACACAATTCCGACACACAAAGTGCCACGCATGCTCGGAATCAAGCAGAAGAGCCGCACTGGCTATTGAATTTAATTTTTCTCGGCTCATCGTACGTGTGCTGCGTCACCGCGTTCTTGACGTTCGGAATTTACGACCAACTTTGTGTGACCGTGTGTATGCAAGACAAGTTTGAGCCAAAAAATCCCATGGATTTTGTTATCGGAAAATCCTATCGTGTGTACAGGGCATAATACAAGAATCGTGTTACTGGCCAGATCAGCAGGTAAAAACGGGGGGGGGGGGGGGGGGGCTAATAAAGAAAACCAATGCAGCCACCACATCTAATGATTTCTAAGCTGCAAGCTATTACATTTTTTGATTAAGTTAACATGCCATCAGAAAGTGTTACTTTAAAGCGGACCTTCAGTCAACTTTCCATCTAATAAATCTTCTGCCCTTGTTTTAACTTTGGATAGTAAAACTTTTTTTTCTGCCAGTAAATGCCTTATACAGCTCACTTCCTGTTTCTTGTCTGGTCATTAGCCAAGGCTTATGACATCATGCAAAGCTCTCGCTTTCACTCTTGTGAGAGTTTGCCAGGAAGGGAAGGGGGATGAGACATAAGAGGGCCAATGAGAGCTGCAGAGCTGGAGGTGTGCCTCTGTGTGTCTGTGTAAATCCAGGAAGTGAACAGGCAGCAGCTTCAGCTGCCCACAGTTAAAATGGATGCAGCCAAACTCAGTGGAGGGAGACTACTGCAGCATATTTGGCAAGTACAGAATCACAGTATATATAAAATAATATGCAAAGTGGTTGGAGGGGAGCTTCAGAATGTCAAAGATGTTTTTATTATAAATGATGTGAGCAGACTGCAGTTCCTCTTTAAGGTGAAATGACTGAACAGTGTTAGCGGTTCCCATGCTGTCTGGATTTGCCCTTTAAAGGCTACAGTTGTCTGTAAAGCTGTGTGCCAGTACATTCAATGATTTGACGAATGCTGCTCAAGAGAACTTAAAAATTTCATTTGTGTTTCATATTAGATTTCTGGAATGCATGGACGTTCGTGAATGAAAATCATCTTCATTATTCAAAATTCATTAATTCAACAACATTTTTCCACCCTGCTCCTTTGAATTTTCTTGCCACAGCAGTTGAAAATGAGCGATGATTTGACCCCACTAACAAGAAAATCACAAACATTCTTAAAATGTTGACAATATTCTAATCATGTACTGTATGGCCAGTTTAAGGGGAAAAAAATACACAGATGTACTAAGCTTTCATGATATCAAGTATTTTAGAATTTTCTTCTTTTATAGGGTTAAATCTACAAATACAAAAAAATGTGAATATTTCTAATTAGAGTCCCATGAATATTTCATGGACCAGGAGGTGCTACATAATTTATATTTAAATCTGACCCATGGTGCTAAAGTAAGTTCTCCAGGCAGATGGTTCATGACGGGTGAAATACTACTTATACTTTTTGACATCCTGGTAAAGGTTTTGTGATTCTTTTCAGGCACTTGTGTGATTTCTCGCTGCGCTGCAACACCACACAGCCAAGCGGGCGACAAACGTATTTCCTGGTTGAGTAGTGCAGCTTCCAATGTCACCTGTCTGCTTATTCAGAAATAATGATCCACCAGTATAAGGGCTTGTTGGCACTAGCAGTAGCTGTCCGAAGAGTGATCTAGAGTGGATCGCTTTTTAGAGGGAGTTTGACAGGAGGTGTTATGTCACTTCTTCACTGTCTGTTTTAACCCCTAAAAGCCAGCACTGCAACCACATGCATTGCATGTGTTTGCAACGCAGTTCTATTCACTTGAATCAGCTGCATTTATTGTGCTATACTGCCCACCGAACGGTGATGGGGCGGAATCCATTTTGGCATGCTGCAATGCAAAGCACCATGACCGTGGAATGTGTATACCCCCCTGTGCAGGACGCCTGTCCAGGATGAACACTAAGTGTTCACACTGAGGCAGCACGACTTGCAGTGCGACTGCCTCAGGCGACCCAGGACACGACTCAGCGGGGACTTGCAAAACGACTTCTGTATAGAAGTCAATGCAAGTCGCCCCCAAAGTTGTACAGGAACCTTTTTCTAAGTCAGAGCGACGCAATTAGAACGGTTCCATTGTACAGAACGGGACACTACTTGTCAGGCGGCTAGGTCGCCTGACAAGTCGTCCCAGTGTGAACCGAGGCTAAGGGGTTGATCTACCAAAAGCAAATATAGACTGTGCACTTTGCAAAAGCAGTTGCTCCAGAGCTTAGTAAATGATGGAGGGGAGGGGCTCTGCTGACTTCCAATCCAATCATGTGCAAGCAAAAATGCAGTTTTTTTTTCCGTGCACGTGATTGAGTAGTCTTTGTAAAGTGAAGCTTTACCTTGTTTACTGAGCTCTGCAGCAACCGAACAGTAATTTTGCCTTTAGTAAATCAACCCCTACATTTACCCGTTTTTTCAGTTGTGGTCCCTTTAAGGGGGTTGATAAGAGACATGTTGCATATTCAGGGGTTCTCACCCATACAGGGTGAGGGGTTCCAGGGTAGTTCGGTTAGAGAGGAAAAGGACGAGTTGGTGGATCCTCATTTGGGACACGGAATTTGAAGGCTCCGAAAAAAACTTCAAAGCTTCAAACTTCAAACTTCAAAAACTTCAAAGCCTGATTACAGGGACTTTGGTCCCAAAAGGGTTAACCTACCTCAAAGAAGAGGCCCCTAAAGGATAAGTTCACCTTTTTTTTTTTTTTCTCTAAATTCCAGCTCCTCTATGTACCAATATATTATTAATTAATTAATTACTACTTTTGGAGAAATAAAAAAAGCTTTCTAATTACCTTATACACCTCCTGCCTCAGTGTCCAGCTAGCTGTAAAAAAAAAAAAGGCTCAATTACTTCCTGGACAGACCTTGGGTTGTGATACAGGAAGGAGTTTACCAGCTGACCTCATTAGCAAACACCCTGCATCGTCTACCCTCCTCCAGCAGATCACTACCACCCCTAATCAGGTGCATGTTTTCCTGAATGCAATCAGTGACCACTGTTCTCACTAAATACACAGCCATAGATTGTTCATTTGGCAGGGTGTGCAGGAGCTGAGCGATCAGATAACAGCCTATATGAATAGAGCTGTAATATTGAAAACAGAAGTATGTCCTGGGTTCTGTAAAGCTCACCATATACTATACAACCTGAGTGTACAATCTCCTTTTAGATCTACCATAATCTACCATAATCTATGTAGTGCAGAGGCCTGCCTGATTGGATACATAGTGATTGGATAGATGGTGTTTCCTCCTATTATATAGTTTTGGTAAATCTAAAGGAGATCATATAGTGATTGTACAATTAGATTGCATAGTGTATGGCTACTTTTATAGACATAAAAATAACTACGGTAGTTGCACTTTCGGTGCCATTAATTGTTAACGGCACACCAAACACAGAAGCAAACGCACATTTTGCCACGTGAAAAAGGGAGCGAAAAATGCAGCAAAGCGCACAGTAAAAAATGTGCAACCCGAAACATGCCAAAATGTCCCATGAGCTACTTTGCCATGTGTTGGGCAACCCATTAAAATTGACGGGCTGCCCTATGCGTGTCACAGGAAAAACACGCCAAAATAAAGTGCACTCTCACTTTGAGGTGCACTCTAGGTGCGAATAGGGCCTGAAAGTGTTCCATGAGCTACTTTGTCATGTGTTGGGCAGGCAATTGAAGTTAAGACCCTGCATATCTCAATAAAGAGAACCTGTCACCAAAAAACATCACATAGAAGACTTTTTGTCCCCATGTGATGAAAAAAAAAGTTAAGTAAAAAAAAATTTTTACTTTTATTTTTTGAAAAAAAAAATACACCAAAGCACATAAAAAAATTTTTGAGCCCCCCCCACCCCCACATGTACACACACACACGAACGTAAACGCATGCATCGGGGCACCTACACGTGAAAACGTTGATTGCAATACACATGTTACATATCGCCGCACACGCTGGAGTGAGAGCAATAATTCTAACACAAGACCTCCTCTGTAACACTAAACCAGGGGTAGGCAACCTGGGGCTCTCAAGCTGTTGTGGAACTACATTTCCCATTAGGGATTGCAAGGCTGGCAGTTACAATTACTCCCAGAGGCATGATGGGACTTGTAGTTCTGCAACAGCTGGAGAGCCCCAGGTTGCCTACCCTTGCACTAAGTTGATACCTATAGGGGGCTTTTGGAGCGTCGCCTATAGAAAATATAGGGTACAGAAGTTTGATGCCAGTTCACGGGCACACAAAACTTTAAGGTTTGGCATGTTGGGTATCTACTCGGTGCAACCTCATCTTCTATATTTTACCAAAAATGTGGGAAATGTATTGCGTTTGTTTGCCCTAAAATTCACGTTAGTGGGTTTTTTACTGAAATTTTGCGATTCCTACACCTTTGGCGGTAATATCGTGTGACATAAAAAATTGGAACTACCACTATTTTATTGTCTAGGGTGTCTGCTTTCAGAAAATATATAATGTTTTGTGTAATCTTCAAAATGATGATTTTTTAAACGTGTACAAAAAACACACAAAAACGGCTCTGTCAGCGAAAAGGTTAAAGACAGGAAGCTTCTAGAGCAGGTGTGGAGTAATGAGGAGGTCGGACTGGACAAGTGTTTGGAAAAATATTGAGCTTGGTTGGGAGCTGCCTAAACCTGCTTGGACAGGGCTATACTTCCTGCAGGTAAAAGCCTTGTGTTGGTAAACCAATATTTGTAATTGTGCTGAAGACAAGGACTTTTACTTTTTGCTGAAATCGAGCCATTTTATGTTTGTTTCTGGAAGCATTGTTTTGTTTGCCTCAGAGGAATAGTCGACTTTCTGCTGGTTTAGGCTTTCCATCCTGGAGCACTACCATTGTTGCTAATACTCCCAGATTTTACACCCCGTACAACTACCTTTTCAGCTTGGGGGGAGTAAAAACACTGCTCACCCACCTGATTTAACCATCCCCAACCACAAGTGTACAGCCATGGCCAGATGTTTTGAGAATGACACAAATATTAATTTTCACAAAGTCTGCTGCCTCCATTTTTATGATGGCAATTTGCATATACTCCAGAATGTTATGAAGAGTGATCAGATGAATGGCAATTAATTGCAAAGTCCCACTTTGTCATGAAAATGAACTTAATCCCATAAAAAACATTTTCACTGCATTTGTGAAGAAGGCTTCAGGGTGCCCAAGAAAGTCCAGCAAGCGCCAGGACCATCTCCTACAGTTGATTCAGCTGCAGGATTGGGGCACCACTAGTGCAAAGTTTGCTCAGGAATGACAGCAGGCAGGTGTGAGGTGCATCTGCAAGTATAGTGAGGAGAAGACTTTTGGAGGATGACCTGGTGACAAGAAGGGTAGCAATGAAGCCACTTCTCTCCAGGAAAAACATCAGGGACAGACTAATATTCTGCAAAAGGTACAGGCCTACTGCCGAAGACTGAGGTAAAGTCATTTTCTCTGATGAATCCCCTTTCCAATTGTTTGTAGCATCCGGAAAAAACCTTGTCTGAAGAAGAAAAGGTGAGCGCTACCATCAGCCCTGTGTAATGCCAACAGTAAAGCATCCTGAGACCATTCATGTGTGGGGTTGCTTCTCAGCCAAGAGAGGGGGCTCACTCACAATTTTGCCTAAGAACACAGCCACGAATAAAGAATGGTACAAAAACATCCTCCGAGAGCAACTTCTCCCAACCATCTAAGAACAGTTTGATGAACAATGCCTTTTCCAGCATGATGGATCACATTGCCATAAGGCAAAAATGATAACTAAGTGGCTTGGGGAACAAAACATGGAAATTTTGGGTTCATGTCCAGGAAACTCCCCAGATCTTAATCCTATTGAGAACTTGTGGTCAATCCTCAAGAGGCGGGTGAATAAAAAAACCCCACAAATTCTGAGAAACTCCATGAATTGAATATGCAAGAATGGATGTGGCCCAGAAGTTGATTGACAGCATGCTAGGGCAAATTGCAGAGGTCTTGAAAAATAAGGACCAACACTGCAAATATTGACTCTTTGCATAAACATAATGTAATTGTCAATAAAAGCTTTTGGCACTTATGAAATGTTTGTAATTATACTTCCGTATACCATAGTAACATCTGACAAAAAGATCTAAAAACACTGAAGCAGAAGACTTTGTGAAAATGAATATTTATGTAATTCTCAAAACTTATGGCCACAGTTGTGGACATAGTTACATAGTCGTTAAGGTTGACAAAAGACAGTTGTCCATCCAGTTCAACCTGTATAGGTGTATGTGTATCAGTGTCTATAATGATTTACCATATCCCATATGTTGTGTCCTTAAAAATGTACATCTAATGCCGTGTACACACGAGCGGACTTTTCGACAGCAAAGGTCCGACGGACCGAAACCGCCGGACAATTCGATCATGTGTGGGCTTTGTCGGACCTTTGCTGTCGAAAAATCAGACAGACTTTCGATTTATAACATGTTTTAAATCTTTCCGACAGACTCGAGTCCGGTCGAAAAATCAATTCGTCTGTATGCTAGTCCGATGGACAAAAAACGACGCAAGGGCATCTATTGGCTACTGGCTATGAACTTCCTTATTCTAGTCCCTTCATACATCATCACGTTCAAACCAACAGACTTTCGAACGGACTTTAGTCCGTTCGTGTGTGGGCAATTCCGGTCATTCGAAAGTCCATAGTAACTCTGTCGAAAGTCTGTCGGAAAGACCGTCGGACCTTTGATGCTGAAAAGTCCGCTCGTGTGTACGCGGCATAAGAGTCTTAAAAATACTCATACTCCCCTCATCCACCACCAATTGTGGGAGAGAGTTCCACATCCTCATTGCCCTAACAGTGAAGAACCCCCTACGCAGGTTAAACTGCTTCTCCTCCAGTCTTATTGTGTGCCCCGTGTCCTTTTACAATCCCTATGACTGAATAGTTTATTTCCTATGCTGGGATCCCCATTAAGATATTTATAGATCGCTATTATGTCCCCTCTTAAGCGACTCATCTCCAGAGAGAATAAATTTAGTGTTTGCAGTCGTTCCTCGTAATTGAGGTCCTCCAGTCCCCTTATTAGTTTCATTGTCCTTCTTTGGACTCTCTCCAGTTCCGGCACATCCCTTCGGAGGACTGGTGACCAGAACTGGATGGAAAACTCCAAATGAGGCCTAACCAGAGTTTTATAAAGTGTCAGAATTATAGTTTTGTCCCTAGAGTATATCCCTTTTTTTATGCATGCTAATTTGGTAGCTGCAGCTTGGCACTGCATGCTGTTGCTCAACCTGTCATCTATTAGCACCCCCAGATCTTTCTCCATCCTTGATTCTCCCAGATGTTCTCCACCTAGTGAATATTTTAAATTTATGTTTTTTGACCCCAAGTGCATTACTTTTACATTTCTCCACATTAAACCTCATTTGCCATTTGTCTGCCCACTCCTTTATTTTATTCAGGTCATTCTGCAAAATATTTATGTCCTGATGAGAGTTTATTACTCTGCTTATCTTTGTGTCATCTGCAAAAACTGAGACTGAACTAGTTATCCCATACTCTATATCATTTATGAATACGTTGAATAGAATTGGTCCCAAGACAGAGCCTTTGGGTACCCCACTTACCACTCCAGACCAGTCTGAGTGTGTGCAAAGGTGTGTAAATCACAAGGCTGGCTGAACAGAATTACAAATCCTTTGCCAAATAGGAACAGTGAACATCTACTGTATATATTTTAGCTGTGTATTTGCACTTTTATATGAAAGCTGCATTAAGATTTTTTCCAGGATGGTTAAATAAAGAACTATACATTAAATAAAAAAGCTGAAATGTTTTCTGAAGGGCAAAAAAAAAAAAAAGGTTTTGCCATGCCATGCATAACAATATCTATATCCACTTTAACACTATTAACATTTCACTGTCCTGTTTTACAGCATTAAATGTAATAGGGAGTTGTAACTTTTTATGTGATTTGACACTAATGTAAAGTTTGACCAGATTTTTACATTCTTTTTATTCTGCATTTTTCTTGATTTCATTCCATCTACAGTTTTCTAGTTTTACTTTTTAGTGCATATGCTGTATATGTGTATATTGGGGAAACTAGTGTTTTAAATCTCATGGTGCAATCTTTTAATAAATTCAGTTTGCAAGGAATACCCAATTGTGCAAGGAACATAAAAGAAAAATCTATTTTTTCCTTGCAGATGATTGAATTATTGAAGTCAGAACAATTTAACCTTATTGACTAAGCTAAGAGAATTTTTTCTTTGCAAAGTCAATTTTCATGTATATTAGCGAATGAGGTAAAGTTGTTCTAATTCAAATATTCAATCTTGTGTGAACTAAAATCCATATTATTATTTTTTTTTTTTATTAGTTGATTGGCTATTCTTGCAAAGTAAATTTCCACCTCATTTACTGAGATAAGTGAAAAATAAAAAAATGAACACACTCTACTCCTTAAGTAAATTGGGGTCAACGATAGATCTTACCTACCAAAACTTACCGATATCTACATCAGTTAATTGTTGATACATTTAAAGGTGATTGTAATATTTGACCATCTTAGAAATGGCTTCTACAAGAAAATCTACTTCCTATGTACTATATGTTTTCAGAGAAAAATTATTGTCAGAACTGTGTAAAGTAAGACCGATTGCTGCGCCCCCTGAAATTGATGGCCAGCGTAGCATTGACCCCCTGATATTGGTGACTGGCGTAGTAATGCCCCCTGACATTGGTGGATGGCGTAGCAATACCCCCTGACATTGGTGGCCGGCATAGCAATGCCCCCTCTCAGGGAAATTTGGCTGTACGCTATGCGCCCACACCATATCTCCTGTGCTACATTTTGTCTAATGATATAATGTACATTACCTATCATTCCATTTCCCGTATATCCCCAAGTAAACAGACATTACCATAGCTTACATTCTCAGCAACATGCTCTTCTGCCCTCCGCCCAGCATGCCCTTGGTTTTTATTCCAACATCACAAAAGCTCTGACAAACAGAAACAGGAAGTGATGGCCACAATAGCCAATCGCTTCCTCAATACTAAATAACATCACAGGAAATGACAAACAGTAAAGGGGAGGGCACTTACAGGAAGGGAAGGGGGGAGTGCACACGCCCCATCTTAATCAGCATGGAGCCTACTCAATACTGTTCAAAGTAAACAGTATCTAGTAAGATCATTCTACTTATTCTTACAGGCTTGAGAGAATCTGAGGGGACATTGCTACTGGTGTTGTCAATATACGGTACAAGTACACCGACAAGGCATATATCAATGTCCTCTTATAAAAACAGATATGTATCCATAAGGGGATAGCGAAGTCTGCAAGCGAGATATAATATGTTTCTCTCATTATGCGGACTTCGCTTCTCTAGTGTGCATAGCCATTTGAAGGCAAGAAGCCCAGCGCGTTGCACTTGATACCTACAAACCAACAAACATTCACACGCAAGAGAGCACGTCTCAATTCCCATGAGAAGGTTTTCATACTGACCATTTTTACCGCTGGTCTCGATTCAACCCAAGTGCCCTCTGCTAGAGCGCTCCTCGATTAAATCAGACACAGGGAGACAGATGACAATCTATAAAACACACATCCTAGCATAAATCTTATATAATAAAATTTCCACAACACCCCTGACATTGGTGGCTAGCGTAGCATTAACCCATTTGACATTGGGGGCCAGCGTAACAATGCCCCCTGACATTGGTGGCCAGCGTAACAATGCCCCCTGACATTGGTGGCCAGTGTAGCATTGCCCCCCTGACATTGGTGACCAGCGTAGCAATAAGCCCTGACACTGGTGGCCAGCGTAGCATTGACCCCCTGACATTGGTGACCAGTGGGGCAATGATCCCTGGCAATGGTGGTCAGTGAAAAGAATGTCCAAATAAAATGATCATGGATGTCAATGCTTACTTATCTGAGAGAGAGATGATGGGAGGCTCCATTGGTTCTCCGCCACTTGCTCTGCTGAATAATGATGCCACAACTATAATTGTACCTATAAGGTGGGAAAATCAATCAGCCACTGCTAATGGAACCCCTAGAAAGCACTGAAGGGAACCATGGGGCTCTACAGAACCCTGGATTAGAAAGGCTAAACTTCAGTACCCTTAAATCTGGAGTATAATCTGCATATCGTAATTGAGGTCCTCCAGCCCCTTTATTAACATTGTTACCCTTCTATGGATTCTCTCCAATTCCAGCACATCTTTCCTGAGGACTGGTGTCCAGAACTGGACAGCAAACTCAAGATGTGGCCAAACCAGAGTTTTGTAAAGTGGTAGAATTATAGTCTTATTTGGCAGGTAGAAGTTAGCTGCATATGCATAGTGTAGTTTTCATGTCAGCTGTGGGCGGACAGGGTAAAAGTAGGTATGTTGGAGCATAGTGTGACAGCAGTAGCTGTCAGAGCAGACATAGAGCAATGGCCCACTGGTTGGCAGCCACTGATCTGGAGAATGTGGTAGGATGGTACCTGCCCTTCCACCCCCACGCGCCCAAGGCAGCTGTCCCTCTTGCCCACCCCTTGTCCCTGCCCTGACTGTCATCTCTGAGCCAGAACCTTAGTCCAGAAAGTAGATGGTGGTGAGCATAGCTGGCACCTGTCTTATGGGGGAAAAAAAGCAGATGTAGGCATTGTTGTCAGGGGGAGCACTATAACAAGGTAAGATATAACTGAGTTACACGTGTGCATTACCTAGCTTGCATGTACTTAACATGAAAACCTATATGCTTAACAACATGTGCTGTGATTAAGTTAACTGCTAGTTAAATCCCCTTGTCATCCAGATTTTACCTTTCAACAGTATAGAACATTGAGAATGATAAAATATCTTGGGTTGGTTATTATACTGAGCCTGCTGCTCATTTCTTATTAATACGCCCTATATTCTTATTACAGTAGTTCAGTTGTATATCACTCCATGCAATGTCCACCTTATTAAAACAGCAGTCTTGGGTTGTGGTTTAAGCGGCCGGTATAAAGTGGTTTTCTCTTGGCATATTTCTCTTGCATGGCAATAAAGCCCTAAATTACAGCTTTGGCAGCAAACTTCGAGGCTGTAACCAGAAAGAATCGTTCTTTGTTAAAGATGGTTTGCTGAACAAAGAAGCATGGTTGTTCTCGGAGTACATTTCTGTGTGTATATAGTATATATATATATATATATATAAAGTATAGAGTGTGCCAGCTTTCTGTGACCTTGACTCAGTTGCCACCTTGAGTCCCTGGAACACAATATCATTCTGTCATTATGAGTAATGGAAACAGTGTAATTAAAGCGATATTAAACTCAAAGACAAAAAGCAATATATTGCTGCTTACTGTTCCTTAAATGTGGTTCATTTTCTATTTTTATGCTTTTTTCCCCTTTTATTTTCAACTGGTAATCCAGCCAGTAACACACTTCCTATTTTAGGTTGTCTCCACTCTGGATGGGGAAGCAACGGAGACCCCTGTGGACAGCAGCATTGTCAGTCTGGGGGAGGATAGTGTTATGCCCCGTACACATGATCAGAATTTCCACCAGCAAAAGTCGGATGTGAGCTTTTGGTCAGAAATTCCGACTGTGTGTATGCTCCATCGGACTTTTGCTGGCAGAATTCCAGCCAGCAAAAGATTGAGAGCAGGTTCTCTATTTTTCGGTCGGAAAAAGTTCCTATCCGAAAATGCGTTCGTCTGTATGCAATTCGGACACGCAAAAAATCACGCATGCTCGGAAACAATTCGACGCATGCTCGGAAGCATTGAACTTCATTTTCTCGGCTGGTCGTAGTGTTGTACATCACCGCGTTCTTGACGGTCAAAAGTTCAGAGAACTTTTGTGTGACCGTGTGTATGCAAGGCAAGCTTGAGTGGAATTCTGTCGGAAAAACCATCCAAGTTTTTTCTGACGGAATTTCTGATCGTGTGTACGCGGCATAAGACTAGCAGATTTAGATGGACTCGACTAACAATTTAAAGCTGAACTTCAGCTAACCCTTTTTACAGTTACAGCAACAATTTATTTTTCCTTTTAGGATAAAGGTTTTCCTAAATAAAAGCCAATAATTGTAAGCACCATTGTTAGTGTTACATGGTTTGTCTCAACCCTCTTACTGTTACTTTTTGCTGGACAGTTCTGTTAAAGGACATTGAAAAATACCAGACTTATTTGGTGGAAACCAGATGAAAATAAAAGAAAAAGCTCAAACAAAATGCAGCCACTGCATCTGCTGCAATAGAATACATTTTTGTTTATGGGTTTAATACCACTTTAAATTTCTCCTTGTTTTAGCTTGCACATAGTCAGTCTTTTAAGCTTGGGGTATAGGTGTTGCCTCTAGGACGGGGTCTCCAAACTTTTTAAACAAAGGGCCAGTTTAGTGTTCTTCAAACTTTTTAGGAGGGCTGGATGTTGGTGTCAGTGGGAGGAATAGTACCCCATCATTGGTGTCAGTGGGAGAAACAGTACCCCATCGTTGGTATCAGTGGGGGGAATAGTACCCCATTGTTGGCGTCAGTGGAAGGAATAATACCCCATTGTTGGTGTCAGTGGGAGGAGTAGTACCCCATCGTTGGTGTCAATGGGAAGAATAGCTCCCCATCATTGGTGTTAGTGGGAGGAATAGTACGCCATCATTGGTGTCAGTAGGAGAAATAGTGCCACATCATTGGTGTCAATGGGAAGAATAGTTCACCATCATTGGTGTTAGTGGGAGGAATAGTACGCCATCATTGGTGTCAGTAGGAGAAATAGTGCCACATCATTGGTGTCAATGGGAAGAATAGTTCAGCATCATTGGTGTCAGTGGGAGGAATAGTGCCCCACAGTCAGTGTCAGTTGTAAAAATATTTTCTCCTATCAGTGAGAGGAAGAGTGCCCCAATGGCCAGAAAAAGACAAGCAAAGGGCCACATCTGGTCCCCGGGCCATAGTTTGGAGACCACTGCTCTAGAAGGTTGGAGACTAGGCAAAACTGAAGGCACAGCCCCATCTAGTGGCTACAACTGCACTAAACAAGCCCGGCTTAACTTAGTGTCTAGAGGAAGTAGAATTCCCCAACTCTACTGGATCAAGATTCTAAAGCTCAAAGCAGATAGTCTCAGGCCAAGCAAAGGTTTGCTTAAGGCTCTTTTCACACCTTGCAGGTGTGATGGAGTGCACTTGTTTTCTTTTGCATAATTCCACGCTTCACACTTAATTTTAATGAGCTGAGGTATGCACATGAAATGTGCAAAAGAAGTGCCTGACCTATTTAAAAAAATCTTGCCACACCAAAAGCATGGAGTTGTGGTACGGTATCATGCATTTTGAAGCACATGTTGATGGTGCCATTAGGAATTAATGGCATCACAGTGTGTCTGCAAAGAGACAGCACGGTTTTGTGCATACAGGGGGTCCCCTACTTACAAATATCCGACTTACAAACGACTCCTACTTACAAACAGCAGGGGACAACAGGAAGTGAGAGGAAATCTACCCCTAGGAAGGGAAATTCACTCCTGTAAGAGTTAATATGGTAAAAAGGTGTCTCCACTGATGCTTTATCACCTATCCTTATTTCCCTAATAACCCCAAATTTTCAAAATCCAATTGTCATTGGGACAGAAAGTGAGGTGAAATATTCTGAACAGGGGCACAGACAGAAAAACAAATGTTACAGGGGTGATAACCCTTCCCTATGCTATCTACAAAATTTAAAAATATATATTTTGGCTGGAGCTACACTTAAAAAATGTACCTGTTCCGACTTACAAACAGATTCAACTTAAGAACAAACCCAAAGTCCCTATCTTGTTTGTAACCCGGGGACCCCCTGTAGTAGGAAAGTGTGCATTTTTGCGTGTGTTCTGCAACACACTGGTGTGAACAAAGGTATAAAGCTTTTAAGATACAAAATGGTAACATGATTGCTTAATCATAAATGTTACAATCAATGAAGATTAGAGAGTTCCTATGATAAAGAATTCTGCCTGGTAACTGATCAGTTTACAAAAATATAACACGTGCCTACTATGATTTAAAAAATCAATCCTCTTCTTTCTGAAATTAGGGTGAACCCTGGGATTCTTAAAAAATATGCCATATTCAATATTCCACAACTGTTCAGGTCTTAAACAGATACAAGCTCAGCTCTTATGATTTATAGGATTTCCCTGCCCTCCTCCTGCATGACGTGTTCTATTCACATGTAGTGGGGGTGGTGTCATGCATGTACAGTCTGTTGTGGTGTTGATCATAGACATTTGATCTTTTTAATCCTAACTGCTCTGCTCCACTTCAGGGGAAATAGATAAAGCTGAAAAACATGATATTGATAAGTCATTTAAATAGCTCCACATTTAAAGTTGACCTTTCAGTAATTTTACAAGTCTGTATGAATAAATTCCTAACATCGTACTATACAGCAGCAATATAAGTTTCCAAAAAAGCTTTTTTTCAAAATGAAAAAGCAGTCTTTGAACTCCAGCCAAATGACATTGCCTATGCTAATATGGTGTTATCTGTCTGTTGCAGGCAAGAGGAAGCATTTCCTCAGTCACCTTTCCATTAATAATCAGACTGCAACCTTGCAACTCTGTAGCAAATCACAAGGTTAGAATCTGCAACTGGGGCATATCTGTGTCAGACATTTGTGAACAGAGCCAATAACTGCACTGGCACCAGGATTTAAATTAATGTGTCAACTCCGAGCCAGCATCTCACTCCAGAAAGTAGATGTGACCATGGAAGGTGCCTAAACAAAGATGGTTCCAGATAATGGCATTGTCAGGGGAAGTACTATGACCTCTGACTGTGGTGCTTGGCCTTAATCCCATGACTTGAAATAGAGTCTAAGCACTATGGACTCTGAATTTAATCATCAGATGTAAGTGGGACCTCCAACATAAAGCTGGCCATACGCTGGTAGATTTCGATATGAATGTTCATATGAAAAATCTCATCAGTGCAGTTGATAATCACTCATCACTGACTTGACAAGCATGGATAAAAACCTCATTCACTGTTAGAAGTCCATTTGTTGAAGAACAATTTTCCATCCTAACCCTTTGATTTGTTTAGTCACTACAGTTGAAAACAACCATTGATTTGATCCCATGAACTTTTAGAATATCGAACAAATGTTCCAAAAACTTTTGATCAGCAGCTTTATAGCTTGGGATTGATCCCATGACCTGAGGTGATATCCCAGCATTTTAGACTCTCAATTCAAACATCAAATCTCAGTGGGATCTCATATTGTAGTGTTTAGGCTTCATCCCATAATTTGAGATAAAGTGTCCTGAACTTTGAACTGTGAATTTAATCATCACATCTTGGTGGGAAATCCTATTGTAGTGTTTGGGCTTGATCCCATGACCTAAGATAAAATGTCCTGCACTTTGGACTCTCAATTCAATCATCACATCTTAGTAGGATCTCCTATTGTAGTGCTTGGGCTTGATCCCATGACCTGAGATAAAGTGTCCTGAACTTTGGACTCTGAATTTAATCATCACATCTTGGTGGGATATCCTATTGTAGTGTTTAGGCTTGATCCCATGACCTGAGATAAATAGTCGTAACACTATGGACTCTCAATTCAATCATCACATCTTGGTAGGATCTCCTATTGTAGTGTTTGGGCTTGATCTTATGACCTGAGATAAAGTGTCCTGCACTTTGGACTCTCTATTCAATCATCACATCTTGGTGGGATATCCTATTGTAGTGTTTAGGCTTGATCTTATGACCTGAGATAAAATGTCCTGTGCTTTGGACTCTCAATTCAATCATCACATCTTAGTGGTTTCTCCTATTGTAGTGCTTGGGCTTGAACCCATGATAAAGTGTCCTGAACTTTGGCCTCTGAATGTAATCATCATATCTTGGTGGGATATCCTATTGTAGTGTTTAGGCTTGATCCCATGACCTGAGATAACAAATCGTAGCACTTTGGACTCTCAATTCAGTCATCACATCTCGGTGGGATCTCCTGTTGTGGTGCTTGGGCTTGATCCCATGACCTAAGATAAAGATCTTCAACACTTTGGAAACTTTTAAGGTCTCAGTGGGACATCCAACTGTCCCTATTGGAAATAGCTCAAAACACAAACCACAAAGGCACAAACCTGCTGGTTACGACATCACTTGTGCTAGTAACTGTTAGCCTAGGTTCACTTTGGAGCAATTTGTCATGCGTTTTGAGAGATCAAATCGCATGACAAGTCGCAGCCTATTGGCAGCAATAGCACTGTTCCAATTGGTGAGACACAGATTTTGCGGTGCCGCACCGATTTACAAAAGTAGTTCCTGCACTACTTTTGCCGATTTCAGGTGCGACTTCAATAGACATCTGTTCATGAAGCCACACAGATGTCTATCAAGTAGCACCTGAAATCGTGCTGACCTTGCTACTTTGAAATCGCACTACTTCAAGTGAAGTGGAAGCAATTTCAAAGTAGCATCAATGTGAACCAGGGCTTAATGAATATAAATGTATACATATACTGTAGGTCTAATGCCTAGTACACACAATGAGAACATCAGACGAAAAAACACTGCATTCGGAATGATCGTTCTATAATCTATTCATTAGTACACATCTTTTGAGAGATGACCAAAATCCAAAGGGACGAGCACAAAAATTTTTAGTATAGTATTTGTACACCAAATTGTGACCGAGACCATGCATGCTCAAAACCGAAAGAATATATTACAATAGAATACAATACATCACTTCTGAAGTTGTATTCTGTCATAGGAGAAAATTTTGTAATTTTAGTAACCTAGTCATCTTCGATATGAGACTAGCATGCAAAAAAAAACCAGATGATCTTTCGTCCGATATTCTTAATATGTGTACGAGGCCAATTGTAGTGATTGTAAAATCTCATTTAAAAAATAAAATAAAAATACCAAATGTGATACTTACCTCCTCTGTGAAGTGGATTTGCACAGAGCAGCCTGGATCCTCCTCTTCTCGGGTCCCTCTTCAGTGCTCCTGGCCCCTCCCTCCTGTCGATTGCCCCCACAGCCAGCAGCTTGGTATGGGGGCACTTGAGTCGAGTCACAGCTTTGTGTGTCCATTAAGACACGGCTAACTGACTTTGATTGAAAGCCGCGGGAGCCAATGGCCCCGCTGCTGTGTCTCAGCCAATCAGGAGGACAGTCCCGGATGGTTAAGACACTCATGGACATCGCTGGACAGAGATGGGGTTCAGGTAAGTAATTAGGGGGTGCTGGGGAGGCTTTTACACACAGAAGGTTATTTTTATTTTAATCCATAGAATGAAATAAGATAAAAAAAAAAAATTCTGCCTTTACAATCCCTGTAGCCTCCCTGGCGGTTTTCCCGAGTATGGCTCGGGGTTAAAATTCAGGACCATTAGCGGCAACCTCGAGCTACACTCGGGATTACATTGCAGGATCCTGGTGTAGCTTTACTTACCTTGTCCCCGGGATCCTGCGATGTCCCCCCGCTGTGTCTGCGGGCTCTGTCCTCTTCCGAAGCCTCTCCTTGCCAGGCTCCGTTCCCTGCGAGCGGCGCAACGCACTGGGGCGGAGCCTGGCGGCAAATTCAAAAAATTGTAAAAACATAACACATACAGTACTGTAATCTTACAGATTACAGTACTGTATGAAATTATTTCACATCCCTTTTGTCCTATGCCCTGCATGCAGTTTTATGTTATATATACTGTTCTTTCTGCCTGGAAACTGGAGATTGTCCCTAGCAACCAAAAAGTGTCCCTTTACATCAAAAGTGGCTTTAGACCAGCTAGAAAACAGCGATAGTAAATTAGAACACTTGCAGAATTGAGCGATAGTGAATCGTGGGGAAATTTATTTTATTTTATTTATTTAATTTTTTTTAATTATTTATTTTTATTTATTATATTATAATTTATATTTTTGTGTTTCAAACTTTATCATACCCGTGATATCTACTAGACTCTTGTTTGGACAGATTTAAGTGTGTTATTGTTAAGAATTACAGACCTACAATATAAAACGCCAAATTTCCATGCAAAATAATCATACCGCTTTCAGCACCTAAAATCCAAAATAATCATACCGCCAGGGAGGTTAAGAAAGGAAGTCAAAGAAATTGGGGAAGAAAGAAAAAACCTTCACTCTAGAAAAGTGATTGTTTCCTGGGACTATTTGGGCATGTATCCAAAGTGAGTCACAAGTGGCCACTTGTAGGACTAACTGATTAGGATACGAACATTTGCTATGCCTGTCAGTTGTACTATAGTATAGCGAATGTTCGTATCCTGATCAGTCGGACCCACAAGTGGCCACTTATGACATTTTTTATCTTCTATGTTGGTCTAGACAACGTGGTCTTTGGGGTGGTGAACATTGTTCTTTGAATTGTCAATGTTTCATTTTGTGATTAGCATACTTTTTCTTAATGATAATATTGCTTGAATGAACTATGTAACCATTTCACTCAGTCTGGATATATGCCCAAATAGTCCCAGGAAGTAACCACTTTTCTAGGGTGAAGGTTTTTTCCTTCTTCCCCCAATTTCTTTGTATGCTGTTGGTTTGGTTACGAGGAACTACACCTAATGTGTGTATGGGGCCACCAGACAATCCTATTAATTTAAGGCTGGCCATACATGGTCGAATTTTGAAAGAATTTTCTTTTGAAAATCAGAAATTTCATGCATTTTGTGATCCGATGGTGCCACCATTAATTTTGAAATTCGGCCAACCAAGCCTTTTCAAATTTGATGGCCGCACAAAAATAGGCTGTTGCTGCAGCCCACTAATGGTGCGAAATTAGAATGAAAATTCTTAGATAAGATTTTTGAAAGAAAATTCTTTCGAAATTCGACTCACGTAATAGATATTATTTAACCACTTCCCGACTGGCTCACATACATATCCTGCATGAATCGCCGTATATGTACGGCGGCTCCTTTAATACTCATAGCAGGCACGCACGTGTCCCGCCGGCCACCCGCGATTGCGGGCACAAGAGCCAGAACGGGAATTTGTATGTGTAAACACACAAATCCTCGTTCTGACAGGAGAGAAGAGACAGATCTGCTGTTTGTAGTAATTGCAAACAGCGATATGTCTCCTCCCCCTGATTGTCCCCTAGTGTTAACACCTTCCCTGCCAGTGATATTTATATAGTAATCAGTGCATTTTTATAGCACTGATCGCTGTATAAATGTCACTGGTCCCAAAAAAGTGTCAAAAGTGTCTGATCTGTCTGCCGCAATGTCGCAGTCCTGCTAAAAATCGCAGATCACCGCCATTACTAGTAAAAAAATAAATAATAAAAATGCCATAAATCTATTCCCTATTTTGTAAACGCTATAACTTTTGCACAAACCAATCAATATACGCTTATTGGGATTTTTTTTACCAAAAATATGTAGAAGAATACATATTGGCCTAAGCTGATGAAGAAATTTGTTTTTGTTTTTTTTTTAAATTGGGATATTTATTATAGCAAAAATTTAAAAATATTGTTTTTTTTTTTTTTAAATTGTTGCTCTTTTTTTTGTTTATAGCGCAAAAAATAAAAACCGAAGAGATTGAGCAAATACCATCAAAAGAAAGCTCTATTTGTGGGAAAAAATGGACGTCAGTTTTGTTTGGGTACAATGTCTCACGACCGCGCAATTGTCAGTTAAAACAACACAGTGCCGTATCGTAAAAAATGGCCTTGTCATTAAGGGGGCAAATTCCGGGGCTGAAAAGGTTAAGAAAGGAAGTCCCAAGATGCTTGGGGCAATCCCAACGGTTCTTAGAGCGGTCAAAAAAAATCTCCTCCAGCTGCAGAAACACTCAATCTAGCAAACAGAACAAGCTTTGTATGACTGATAAGGAAACAATGGAACTCCAGTAAGCCTGGGTTCACACCTGAATTCGCACCTGAACCGGACATAGAAACGCACAGGACCATTTTCAAAACTGCACCACGGCCACCCTGGACATATGTGAATTGGCTCCAAATTCACATGTTAGGCAATTTGAGTGCGGTTAAAAATGCATCCAATTCGCATATACTGTATGTGAACTCAGCCTAATGATGAGAATTAAGTAATTTTTTGAACAATAGCATCCACTTACATTTAGGAACAGTGGTATGGTGGAAGAACGGACATCCAGCTTCTTGCCCTGTGGCCAATCAACGCAGAAGAGGCAAAAATCACAGTTGGAACAAGCAAGGTTTTTTTTAGATTGGTTCTATGGACTGTCGGGACTGCCTCAGGCATCTTAGGACTGCTTTTCTTACACATGCATGTACATCCTTTCACAGCTACTAGTGCCTGTGATTTTGTAACCAGCAGCTTTGCGCCTTTGTGGTTTGTGTTTTAAGCTATTTCCAATATCATACTCTATTGATTTTATAGGCCGCGTGATTCTGGTGCGCTAGTTATATATACTATTTGATTATAGTGGTTGGTGCCTTTGATACAGTTTTTTTCAAATGTCCCTATTCCTTGTCATTATTTGCCTTAAAATGAATTTGCAGAGAACTCATGGAAAAGGCTGATATATGCAACTAAAGTCTCTTGATTTAGTACTGGTAAATAACAACATACTCACAATTAAAACGAAATGAAAAGTAACATTTTACTTAACTTGATTACAGATGAGATACAGAAATAGCAGTCTCAGATCTCATCTTGTCCATTCCTCAGCAGGGACGACCTACAGTCATCTCGCTCTGCAAACCGTTAAGTTTTTGTGCATTTCTCCCATCACAGTGCCTCTAATCAGGAAGGATATGAACTGCTCATTTAAGCGGCTTATATCAATGACTCAGCAGTCAACCCCCCCTACACCCCCATGTAGTATTGTACTTCTAAACTGATGAAGGCATCAGCTCCACTCCAGAAGCTTAATATAACACTGAGCTACGTGGTCAGCTGCTAAATTCATTTCTCTATTATGCCGTTTTCTTTGAGAATTCTATTCCTGGTTGAAGTACAGTTCAAGAGAACAGCTTGATACGTAGTTAGATATTAAACTTGTATTACACTGTCAGAGGTCATGAATATCTGGAAGTGTTATGCTGGTCATAGGCGACTTGAATATTGGAGAAGGCGACAAATTAACTGATTCCACCATTCACACTGTCAATGGAGGAATCTCTACTGTCGGCTATTGTATTGGGTCACCCGCAGCACCATTGGCTGCTTAAATACCCAAACAGTGACTGCATCTTTTTAGAGGATAATTTTCCACCCAGCTGTGACAATTTTTGAATCATCTTTTGTTGTGCTCGCAGGTCCATCAACACCTCGAGTTTTAAAAATGTGAAAACATTTCAAAATTCATGGCCAGCTTACACTTACACATTACCTAGCATGCATGTGCTTAAAGTGTTACTAAACCCACTAATATGAAAATAATTCACCCACCCCCCACCCCCTTAGTGCCCACAGCTTATAAATCATCTTTTTACATTCAAATACTGCCACTATATACCTCTTTGGATGATCTGTATACCACGGTTACATAATAAGCTGCATAGTTTCTCCAGTGCTGAGAGTTCAGGAAGGAGGAGATTTCCACTGCAGCCTGCTTACACGCCCACATGTGTGATGTCAATATCATGTGACCTGGCATAAAAGACACAACTGAGCATGTGCAGGTCAGCTACCCTTCCTCTGTTAGCTGGCCTTCCCCAGATAGACAGTGCAGGAGGGGAGGATCTGTGCATACAGGATAAAACAGCCTTTTTACACAATGCAGAGGATTAACCCCTTAAGTTCCACAGCGAGTATAGGGTTGCCAATTCATCCCTTTAAAACCGAACACACATGAATTACACAGTTTATGTGGCTGATTAAGGTGATAATTAAACTCACTTGGTGCCTTAACTGCATGACATTAGCCCCAGAACCTGTGTAATTCATATGTGTTTGGGTTTAAAGGGATGAGGTAGCAACTCTAAGCGAGTATAACAAGCATGCTATGCTGCATATACAGACTGATTTTACTGTTGTGGGTTTTGTAACACTTTAAAGAAGATCTATCATTAGAATAATTTTTTTACAGCTCTATCTCGTATGAGACAAAGTACACGTAAATTGTCCCATGTTCCTAAGTGCTTTGGAACCCTAGTCCATCTTGCCCTCCTTCCCTTCTGCCCTGTGGCTGATCAGACAACAGCTATGAAGGAGATGGCTGATTTATAACTGAAACTTGCCTCAGTTGTGAGCACTTTCCTGAGACAACAATGATAAGAGAAATGCAGAGGCTGACGCACCCCCGCCCCTCTAATCCTCTTACCGTTGTTGTCTTGGGAAAGTGTTCAATCAACCATCTCCTTCAGAGCTGTTGTCGGATCTGCCATAGCCAGGGCCGTCTTTAATATTGATTGGACCCTGTGCAAATGTTTTCTTGGGCCCCTCCCCCCCCAATATAATTTCGCTCTCCACCTGCTCTGAGACATATAATAGCAGCTAGACTTAAAATCAGTTTACTGTATCAGAGAAGACAGCGATTGCGATTGGTTGCCAGAGGTTACAGTGTATCATTACCACTTACTGACTGGTTGCTAGAGGTTACAGCACACATTACAGCTCACTGATTAGTTGCTAGATGTTGCAGCACATGATTTCTGCTTGTTGATTGGTTGCTAGAGATTACTGTACGGTAATACTGCTCACTGATTGGTTGCTAGAGATTACAGCACATCATCTCTTCACTGCAGGGGGCATGATATACATATGAATGCTGCCTTTATTTACATATCTATGCCACCGGATGCAGCTATTTACATATGAATGCCGGTTATTTACATGTAAACACAGGGTCTGCAGGTGAGTCACCTGTACACAACAATAGGGCAAAGCTGGGCAGCATTAGTAGCTGCACTTCACACTGAGATATCAGGACACAGCGCGGGACTAAAACTTCAAGGGACAAGGGAATTTAAACTGGGATAGTTGGCAAGTATGAGGCAGCTGCTTTGGGCCCCACAACAATGTCAGGGCCCAGGGCAGCTGCCCCTTTTACCCTGCCTTAAAGACGGCCCTGGCCACAACCAGAGGGGAGAGCGGGCAGGATGATACTCATAATCAGGGTTAGAAAGAACTTAGAAACATGGAAAAAAATGACTACATGTACTTTATCCCAAAGGGGTCAGAACTGTAAAATAAACATTACAATGAGATATCTTCTTTAAAGAAGAACTCTCAGTGTTCTGTCCCTCAGGAGACAAAGTGCATGTACAGTATTACTTTGTCCCATGTTCCTACTTGCTGTGTAAGTCTAGCTACACGGTCAGACAGCAACAACATAACTAGCAAGAAGATAGTTGCTTGAAAACCAGGGCTTGTCTCCGGTTCCAAGCAGTTGCCTGAGACTTGAGGCAAAGTGATGGGAGGCTGACACAAAGCTCCTGCTCAAAGCCACTGGCAAGCAACGGTTATAAAGAAGTTGTCTCCTTGCTAGCTACATTGGGGAGGTGGTACCCCATCTGACCTCATAGCTAGGCTTATAAAGCATACAGGAACATAGGGCAATCTACAACATGTACTTTTTCCCCTGGGGGATAGAATACAAAAACAAATTAAAGTGAGAGTTGTTCTTTAACATGATATATATATATATGATATGATAAATATATCCAATGGTATGTCCTCTTCAATCAGTGTAAATTATGTGGCCAACAGCAGGCAATAAGCCTACATACTACTTTTAGCTTTTTCAAAAATCTGCTGTTTTGTTTTGTGTTTTTTGCATAGTTTGTAGATGGTATAACTTTTGCCAAACCAATTAATATACTGTACGCTCATTGGGATTTTTTTTACCAAAAATATGTTACAGAATACATATTGGCCTTAATTTATGAAACAATTAGATTTAAAAAAAAATATTGGATATATTTTATAGCAGAGAGTAAAAAATATTGTTTTTTATTTAAAATTGTTGGCCTTTTTTTCCGTTTATTTCGCAAAAAAATAAGAAAAAACCCCTACGGTGATAAAATACCACCAAAAGAAAGCTCTATTTGTGGGGGGGGGGGGAATATAAATGTAATTTGTGTGTAGCGTTGCATGACCGCACAGTTGTCAGTTAAAGTAATAAAGTGCCGTATAGCAAAAAAATGGCCTGGTCATGAAGGGGGGTAAATCTACCAGAGGTTAAGTGGTTATACATAGCAATTCCAAAATAAGCAAAAACGTTCACTAGGCGAGGAACAAACAGTACTTTCCTCCTGCGCGCTGTTTCCAGACAATATTCACTCCTCGATCCTTTCTCCATGTAAAGTAGGTGCAGTGTTGTTTTCCCAGCATGAGGTATCTACAATGACTCTAATACACACTATGATACAAGGAGTCTGCCTTGTGGAGTTAGCTTTGGATATTTTCACATTATTCATGCAAGATTGATAACTTGGGTGGTTGCGGCATCTCTGCCAATATTTTATGTTTCTTAAAATAGCAGCCGCTTGCAAAACTCTAAACAGTTTCTGGAACAGCACCAAATGAATGTGCTCTCAGGAATGAGACGTATTGATCTGCATTCATTTGTGTTTTGCTGTACTGAACAGTTCATTTGTAGAAAAGATCTCGCCATCATGTCCGAGTTAAAGATCTTCCTGTAAATCACTTCTACATAAACGCAATGGGGGTTATTTACTAAAGGCAACTCCACTTTGCACTACAAGTGCACACTACAAGTGCAAAGTGCACTTGAAATTGCACTGAAAGTGCACTTGGAAGTGCAGTCGCTGTAGATCCGAAGGGGACATGCAAGGAAAATAAAAAACAGAATTTTAGCTTGCACATGATTGGATAATAAAATCAGCAGAGCTTCCCCTCATTTCAGATCTACCCCTCAGATTTACAGCGACTGCACTTCCAAGTGCACTTTCAGTGCAATTTCAAGTGCACTTTGCTCTTGTAGTTTGCACTTGTAGTGCAAAGTGGATTTGCCTTTCGTAAATAACCCCCACAGTCTATTCAAATCATTTAGGGGCAGTTCACACCAGAACACAGTGCATGCTTCCTGCACCACGATAAAACTCATTGCCCTTCCATCTGCATGCGGGTAACAATGTAATGTTAAAGGCACCCCAAATGTAGATCGCGAACGCAGTGCCATAAGATTTGGTACGGCCTGTTTTTAAATGTAGTGCATGCACTACTTTTTCCATGTTCCGCTGCGATTTGCAGCCCGTTCAAATGAATAAAATATTTTTTGGTTACACTTATGTGCAAATTTTCAGCGTTTTGACTCCTTAGCACAGGGGTCTATTTTTATAGTATTTTATTCAAATGAATGGGCTGCAAAATCGCACCACACAGAACATGCAGGAATCGCACAGGAACGCGGCACTCCTCCCTGTGGAATCTCGGCGTGAACCGGTCACATTTAGATCTATATACAAACTGTAGATATTATAATTGGCACTGGCGTGTGAATATGCATATTGACAGCCATAAGATAAAAACCCATGATTTCTAAGGGCTTATCCACACCAGTTCACATGTAAAAAGGTAAAAACACAGATCTATTGCGGTTAGGCTATAATAAAAGTTCTAACAGATTATTATCATTATTATACAGGATTTAAATAGCGCCAACAGTTTTGCACAGCGCTTTACAACATGAGGGCAGACAGTACACTTACAATACAAATCAATACAGGAGGGATCAGAGGGCCCTGCTCGTTAGAGCTTACAATCTAGAAGGGAGGGTCAAGTGGAAACAAAAGGTAATAACTGTGGGGGATGAGCTGATGGAGGAAATGAAAATACAGTTGTTACTGTAGGTGTGGGTAGGGTAGGCTTCTCTGAAGAGAAGGGTTTTCAGGGATCGTCTAAAAGCTAATAAAGTAGGAGATAAGCGGACAGATTGGGGTAGGGCATTCCATAGGATTGGAGAGATAGCAGCTAGCACAGTATTGTTGGTGTCAATAAACAGTAATCAGTGGTAATGGTGCAGCGCTGTGCTAAATAATGTCCATAATAATAGGTTCATAAGCTTTCAAAGTGATGTTCCTGAACTTTGTAATGATGATAGATGGAAATCGTCACCAACACCCAATCACACTGACTCTTACCCTAAGGTAAAGACATATGACTAGCACCGATAGACAGGTAATGGATGCCAACTTAAATGTATAGTCCTACCAACAGCGCACGCGAATGCCAATTGGAGCTTCCACCACAATAATATTCTCATCTGATGACGAAAGCGTAGGGAGGAGCTGGAACGTGTGACGCGATTACGTTCTGGGACGTAGTGACCATCTTGTTTGTTGGAAACGCTGGTCGTTTCCTATATGCGTGTGTTCTACCATGGGAATATGAGTTATGTTCTTACATATTTACATAGTTACATAGTAAGTGAGGTTGAAAAAAGACACAAGCCCATCAAGTCCAACCTCTGTATGTGATTATTTGTCAGTATTACCTTGAATAACCCTGTATGTTGTGATCGTTCAGGTGCTTATCTAATAGTTTCTTGAAACTATCGATGCTGACCTCTGAGACCACCACCTGTGGAAGGGAATTCCACATCCTTGCCACTCTTATGCCCCGTACACACGGTCGGACATTGATCGGACATTCTCATGACAAAATCCATTAATTTTTTCCGACGGATGTTGGCTCAAACTTGTCTTGCATACACACAGTCACACAAAGTTGTCGGAAAATCCGATCGTTCTGAACGTGGTGACGTAAAACGCGTACGTCGGGTCTATAAACGGGGCAGTAGCCAATAGCTTTCGTCTCTTAATTTATTCTGAGCATGCATGGCACTTTGTGCGTCCGATTTGTGTACACACAATCGGAATTTCCAACAATGGATTTTGTTGTCAGAAAATTTTATAGCCTGTTCTCAAACTTTGTGTGTCGGAAATTCCGATGAAAAATGTGTAATGGAGCCTACACACGGTCGGATTTTCCGACAACAAGGTCCTATCACACATTTTCCGTCGGAAAATCCAACCGTGTGTACGGGGCATTACAGTAAAGAACCCTCTACCTCTTTTCTTCTAATTTTAATGAGTGGCCACGAGTCTTGTTAAACTCCCTTCCGCGAAAAAGTTTTATCCCTATTGTGGGGTCACCAGTACGGTATTTATCAATTGAAATCATATCTCCTCTCAAGCGTCTTCTCCAGAGAGAATAAGTTCAGTGCTCGCAACTTTTCCTTATAACTAATATCCTCCAGACCCTTTATTAGCTTTGTTGCCCTTCATTGTACTCGCTCCACTTCCAGTACATCCTCCCTGAGGACTGGTGCCCAGAACTGGACAGCATACTCCAGGAGCGGCCAGACCAGAGTCTTGCAGAGCGGGAGAATTATCGTTTTATCTCTGGAATTAATCCCCTTTTTAATGCATGCCAATATTCTGTTTGCTACGTTAGCAGCAGCTTGGCATTGCATGAGCCTATCATCTGCTAGGATCCCCAGGTCCTTTTCCCTCCTAGATTCCCCCAGAGGTTCTCCCCCCAGTGTATAGATTGCATTCATATTTTTGCCACCCAAATTCATTATTTTACATTTTTCTACATTGAACCTCATTTGCCATGTAGTCGCTCACCCCATTCATTTGTTCAGATCTTTTTGCAAGGTTTCCACTTTCTGCGGAGAAGTTATTGCCCTGCTTAGCTTAGTATTGTCTGCAAATACAGAGATTGAACTGTTTACCCCATCCTCCAGGTTGTTTATGAACAAATTAAATTGGTCCCAGCACAGAACGCTGAGGGACCCCACTACCCACCCCTGACCATTCCGAGTACTCCCCATTTATCACCACCCTCTGAACTCGCCCTTGTAGCCAGTTTTCAATCCATGTACTCACTCTATGGTCAATGCAAAGGACCTTATTTTGTACAGTAAACGTTTATGGGGAACTGTGTCAAATGCTTTTGCAAAATCCAGATACACCACGTCTACGGGCCTTCCTTTATCTAGATGGAAACTCACCTCCTCATAGAAGGTGAATAGATTGGTTTGGCAAGAACAATTTTTCATGAATCCATGCTGATTACTGCTCATGATACTGTTCTCATTACTAAAATCTTGTATATAGTCCCTTATCATCCCCTCCAATAGTTTACATACTATTGATGTTAGGCTAACTATGTAATTTCCAGGGATGTATTTTGGGCCCTTTTTAAATATTGGTGCTACATTGGCTTTTCTCCAATCAGCTGGTACCCTTCCAGTCAGTAGACTGTCAGTAAAAATTAGGAACAATGGTCTGGCAATTACTTGACTAAGTTCCTTAAGTACTCTCGGGTGCAAGCCATCTGGTCCCGGTGATTTATTAATGTTAAATTTCCCTAATTTTAATTCTGTCCTCTGTTAACCATGGAGGTGCTTTCTGTGATGTGTCATGAGGATAAACACTGCAGTTTTGGTTACTGAAGCCCCCCGATTCCCTCGTGAAGGCCGAGGAGAAGAATAAATTCAATACCTTCGCCATCTCCCCATCCTTTTTAACCAGATGTCCTTCCTCATTCTTTATGGGGCCAATATGGTCTGTCCTCCCTTTTTTACTGTTTACATACTTAAAGAATTTCTTGGGATTTTTTTTCTCTCCTCCGCTATGTGTCTTTCATGTTCTATCTTAGCCGTCCTTATTGCACCCTTACATTTCTTGTTGCATTCTTTATAAAGTCTGAATGCTGATCCCTCAACCTTGTATTTTTGAAGGCCTTCTTCTTTGCTTTTATATGCATTTTTACATTGGAGTTAAGCCATCCAGGACTTTTGTTCGCTCTTTTAAATTTATTACCCAATGGGATGCCCTTATTTAATATGCTCTTAAAGCAAACCCATCACTCCTCCATGTTCTTTGTTCCTAAGATTTTATCCCAATTTATGCATTCTAGCAAGGTTCGTAGTTTAGGGAAGTTGGCTCTTTTGGAATTTCCCTTATGTTTCCTATTTGTGTGATTTATACTGAAGCCAATTGACCTGTGATCGCTGTTACCTAAATTGCCCTGTATTTCCACATCCGTGATCAGGTCTGTATTGGTGGTAGTCAGTAGATCCAGTAACACTTTATTTCTAGTTGGTTTGTCTACCATCTGACCCATAAAATTGTCCTGCAAGGCATTTAGGACCTGGTAAGCCTTAAATGAATGCGTGGTTCCCCCCACCAAGTCTATGTATGGATAACTAAAATCCCCCATTATGATAACACTTCCCATCTTTGCTGCTAATCCAATTTTTGATAGGAGATCTGTCTCCCCTTCCTCCCTCAGGTTAGGGGGCCTATAGCATACTCCCAGTATTATTTTCCCCTTACCTTCATCCCTTTGGAGCTCTACCCATAAGGATTCCACCTCCTCCCTAGCTCCCTTAGTGATGTCATCTCTCACATTCACTTGTACATTATTCTTGATATATAGGCATACCCCTCCCCCTTTTTTACCCTCTCTATCCTTGCGATAAAGGGTATACCCTTGAATGGTTGCCAGCCAATCATGAGAGCTGTTGAACCAGGTCTCTGAAATTCCCACAAAATCCTCATACAACAGTATCTCTAGTTCACCCATCCTGGCTTTGGTGAACATGCCACGTATTTTAGACCGGTCGCATATTATCCTCTTATTGGGTGTTCTGAGATTGCAACTAGGACTTGCTACTATACTTACCTTGGGTTTATGTGCTTTGGTCAACCTATCACTAATGCCCCCAATACTACCCTCTGGAATATGTTCCGCGCTGACTATCTTTACCCCTGGACCCCCCGTTGCCTTGTTTAAAAAACCCCTCTAACTTTTTGGCCATCTTCATTCCCAGCTGATCTGCACCCTCCTCATTTAGGTGCAGTTCATCCCTTCTATAGTACTGGTTATCGACTGAGAAGTCGGCCCAGTCCTCCAGGAACCCAATTCCCTCCTTACTACACCAGCTCCTCAGCCACTTGTTTACTTCCCTAATCTCCCTCTGCCTTTCTGGTGGGGCACGATGTACCGATAGTATTCCTGAGAATACTACCTTGGAGGTCCTTTTCCTCAATTTAGCTCTCAAATCCCTAAAATCGTTCTTTAGGACACTCCATCTGCCTCTGACTTTGTCATTGGGGCCAACGTGCACCATGTCAGCTGGGTCTTCCCCAGCCCCTCCCAGTAATCTGTCCACAAGATCCATGATGTGCCGAACCTGAAGGCCTGGAAGACAACATACACTTCGGCGCTTCAGGTCTTTCTTCGTTTTAATAAATCTTTATTTGAGATGTCTGCGCAATGAGGATTGTTTCATTCATTTTTTGAGAGTATTATTGTGGTGGAAGCTCCAATTGACATTCGTGTGCGCTGTTGGTAGGACTACACATTTGAATCGGCATCCATTACCTGTTTATCGGTGCTAGCCTAATCTTGCTTAGGAGGAGGTGATATTCTTGGAGCTGGGATTGCTGAGACTGCCATGGAATGTTATCTACTGCTCATATGTTTTTACTATAGGGTAAGAATCAGTGTGATGGGGTGTTAGTGACAGTTTCCAGCTATTATCATTACACAGTTCAGGGACATCACTTTGAAAGCTTTGAACTTATTATTATGGACATTATTTAGCACAGCGCTGCACCATTACCACTGATTACATGTTAAAAGGAACTGTTTACCTTTTTTTTCTTCTTTTTTTCTATTACTTTATTGAAATGTCAGTTAACCACTTGAAGACCGGGCATTTTCCGGCACTTTTTTGTTACCATATGAAAATATTTTTTTTTGCTAGAAAATATGTTAGAACCCACAAACATATATATATATATATATATATATATATATATATATATATATATATATATATATATATATATATATATATATATGTATGTATATATATATATATATATATATATTTTTTTTTTTTTCTTTTTAAAGATGTGGCCCTAGAGAATAAATTGGTGGGTTTTGCAATTTTGTTATGCCGCATGGTATTTTCGCAAAGGTTCTTCAAACGCAGTTTTTGGGAAAGAAATACACTTTTTTAAATTTGAATGCAAAAAAACAATACATAACCCATTTTTTTTGCAAAATATAAAAGATGATGTCACGTAAATAGATATCAAACATGTCATGCTTTAAAACAGGCCTGCACAACGGCGACAAATGATGTAAAATTTACTATCCATAGGCGACGCTTTAAAAGTCTTTACAGGTTACCACTTTAGATGTACATAGGGGGTCTAGTGCTAGAATTACTGCCAATGATCCGATGTTCGCTGCGTTACCTCACATGTGTGGGACAATCGCGGTTTGCATGCATGTGGGCACGTGCAAGGGGGGACGGGGGCACTTAAAAATAATATAAAATAAATAATTAATTATTAATTTTTAATTAATATATATATATATATATATATATATATTTTTTTTTACACTGTTACTTAATTTTTTTTTTTTTATCACTTTTATTGCTGTCAGAAGGAACATGTTTGTGACAGCAATAGAGACATGACAGGTGCTATTTATGGAGGGATCTGGGGTCTATAAGACCACAAATCCCTCCTTTGCACTAAAAAGCATTCAAAACACCAAGATAGGCATTTTTGAATACGTTCAATGTTCAAAAAATAGCGTTGTTAAGATGCCGGTAAAACAGAAGCAATGTCATGTCATTGCTTTTGGGTTACCGTAGTGGTGACCCGATCAAAGCCAGCTTTCTTCGGGTCTCTGACTAGCCGGCGGACGTGCCTGCTAGTAGCTCGGGTCTCCCGGTGGGACACAGGGGGAGGGTGGCTGTCCCCTCCTGCTGCTGCTGGTAATAACAACCGACCGCCTGGTTAGCCGATCCAGTTGTCATTACAAGAGAGCCGGCTGACAGTTCTAAAAAAACGGGGTGATGCTCAAGCTCAATATTAATTCTGTGACATCTTCAAAATGCAGTTATTCAGCCTCCTCTATGAGCCCAGGCCATAAAGCCAGCTCCAAGAGGCTTTCCATGTTTAGACATCCATCTAAAAAAAAATGTCTAATAAGCTTTTTACTCCTAGGGCAATGCAAGTGAAAAGGGACGTCACTTCCAAAGAAAAATAATCAAGAGCAATGAAGAACGGGAGTCTTAGATATGGGTGGTCATACTATGGTGTTTCTTTAACAAATGAAGTAGTAGTAGGATGCTTTCTCTAACTAAATTAGTTATCTCCAGCAATAATTTGTAGAATTCATTAGAAAACTGGCATCTCCTGTTATAATTAGTAGACCTCATCAGTCCAGTGATTGATCCAGGGAATAAGTCCAACTGAAGCAGTGAAAAAAGGAATTCTCTGCCTATTTGAGGGATAGTTTAGCAGATGCCTCTCCGAGGTCTGGATTTACATTCTCCAGTATCGACATTGTTTGTTTTACAATAGATTGACCTTGAGGGACGTTTTCCCTAGTTTAGTCATACTTTGCACTCTATGGGTAATGGACAATAATTAGGGAATAAAAGGAAAATGGGCAATAATTAATACACAATCACACTCATATGTACAATGCCCACTTGTCAATAAGAGGAACTGCATGAATAAAGTATGTATAGCTAACACTTTTTATTTGAGTTCTGGCTAAAGTAGGGAAAGATTAAAGCGATTGTAAAGGTAAAATAAAAAAAATTAAAAAATAACAAACATGTCTCTACTTACCCAATGGAATCACAGTTCAGCCCGGAACCTCCTCTTATTGGGTCCACCACTGACGCTCCAGGCTTCTCCTCCCTGTCCAGTTCCCCCATGAGAAGCAGCTTCCCATGGGGCACCCGTGTATGCTTACTCCCGAACCTCGCTGCTGCATCCATTGAAATAGACAGCGGGACTCGGCCCCACGCCCCACTCTCTCGTCACTGGCTTTGATTGACAATGGCTCCCAGTGCCCCAGCAAAGCCAGTGAGACCTGGAAGTGACAGGAGAGAAGAGCTGCAGACGTGCATGGCGCTGGATCAAAAGAGGGCTCAGGTAAGTAAAAGGGGGGGTGAGGGGGCGTGTTCATGCCTAAACATTTTTTACCTTAATGCAAGGAATCCATTAAAGTAAAAAAATGTTTAGGCTTTAGAACCACTTTAAACTTATTGTCAGTCTATTTTTTCCTATTTATGTCCCTTTAGGGAGAATTTCCATTACTACTACTTTCTATTCTGGAAATGCAACAGAAGTTGAGAGTGATAGGAATTCTGTTCTTAGACAGTTGTGATTGCAAAGGTGGTGCGTCTTATGGAAAAAAAATATTCTGAAACCAAATGGTGTACCAAAATATTTACCAGTGCCCATGAAATGCAGCCTGACCTGTGCCAAATAAATGCAGCCTTACCAGTCCCATAAGATGCAGCCTGACTTGTGCCCATTAAATGGAGCCTGACTTGTGCCCATTAAATGGAGCCTGACTTGTGCCCATTAAATGGAGCCTGACTTGTGCCCATTAAATGCAGCCTGACTTGCAGCCTTACCTGTGTCCATTAAATGCAGACTGTTCTGTGCCTGGCGACTGGTGAGGACATCATCACAGTCTCCTGTCCACCTGTCACTCAGAAGACAGAGCAGCCCGAGCGGCAGTACTCCATTCGGCCACTGGGGCTGCTCTGTTTTCTGTCTTCTTTGAGTGACAGGAGATTGCCCGGCGCTCATGGGAGGCGGCCGCCCTGTATTGTGACATGGCGGCGACGGGTAGGGGGGCTGTTCAGTATTCACTCCATAAGACGCACAGGAATTTCTCACCATTTTTTTTTGGGGGGGGGGAGTGCGTCTTATGGAGTGAAAAATATGGTAAATAGACCTCCAAGAACTCAAAAAAAATACAATAATTTAACAGCATTGGTAATGAGCTATTGGAGTTGATAAAGGCAAAAAGGCTGTTCACTTAGCAAGGGAATTTTCATTTTGGATGGAGATTTTTCCTTAGATTATGCAAGAACATACACAAAGAAAATGTATTTCCTGCAACCACGGGTTGCAGAAAATACATTTGCTTGATTCCCCTTGAGGGGGGGAATCCCTCCCACCTAGCCATTGGGGTTGATTTATTGAAAACTGGGGAGTGCAAAATCTGGTGCAGTTGTGCATGGTAGCCAATCAGCTTCTAACTTCAGCGTATTCAATTAAGCTTTGACAAAAAAAAAAAACCTGGAAGCTGATTGGTTTCTATGCAGAGCTGCACCAGATTTTGCACGCTCCATTTTTAGTAAATCAACCCCATTGGATTCCCCCCCACCGGAAGAAGACAGTAATTATTGCTAGCGGCTACACTAAAGCTAGCAAACATTGCATGTAAAATCCGGCAGGCTGGTTGTACCCAAGTTCTTTTGATCGATCAACTTGGTACATTCAGCCTGACCATAAATGCTTTGAATCTCAGCCAGTTCAGTAGGAAGGAGATAGTAGGAGATTCAATAATCCATACACATACCTCCCAACATTTTGAGATGGGAATGAGGGACACCTACTAGCAAATTTATGTAGACATAGGACACGCCCCCTGCCACACCCCCTTAAAGGAGAATTAACCAAAAAAAAAACAGTTAATTAAATCCACAAGTGCTTTTTTTTACCACTGCTATTTCTTTATATTGGCTATTAAATTTTACAAATGCAGCAATTTAGAAATTGTATGAAAGGTTTAGCACTGGGAAACACTTTTTGAAAGACAAAATATACAACTATACAGATCAGACCAAAATGAGGGACAAATGAGGAGGAAAGAGGGACAGTGCTCCAAATCAGGGACAATCCCTCGAAATCATGGACTGTTGGGAGCCATGCATTCATGTGCAAACAATATGCTATTTTTTATTTTCCTTGCATGTGATTGGGTATTCTTTGCTAAGTGAAATTTCACCACATTTACTAAGCTACAGAAAAATGACATTGCAAAGTTAAAATGCTCTTGCAAATCGAACAGCTCATTTGACTTTAGTAAATCGATCCCATTATGAAAAAGGGTGAAGTTTAGACTTACATGTATATATATAACAGTCCATGAAACACTCTTGTTCTCTGTAGTAAGAATGTTATCAGTGCAGTAAAGGATGATCTTCAGCATGCTCCTCACTTCTCCAAACCTCCACCAGCCTCCTCCCAAACTCTGTCACTTTGACTGAAGATCCAAATTATTCCTCATCCATATATGTTTTAGTTTGCCTCCTTGTTTCCCCTATAAACCTCAATTGGCCATAAGCTGTCATCTTTAATCCTCCTGCCCTACGGCAATTCTCCTTCTACCATCACTCATTTATCCCCCAAATCCCAGACAGTCCTGAATCTAACACCTGACTCTGACAAGTGATAGAGTTTTAGAGGAGAAATAAATGTGCAGGAGAACAAATTCAGGAATTTTAAAAAAGAATGAGGATGACCTAGGCATTTGTGACAGGTGGAAAGTATAAGCAATACAGCCACCCTATTTATCTTATGGGATGTCTGCTTTAAAGTGGTATTAACTACTTCAATACTGGGCACTTACACCCCCTTCCTGCCCAAGCCAGTTTTCAGCTTTCAGCACTGTTTAAATGACAATTGCGCGGTCATGCCACACTGTACTCAAACAGAATTTTTATCATTTTGTGCCCACAAATAGAGCTTTCTTTTGGTGGTATTTGATCACCTCTGGGGTTTTTATTTTTTGCTAAACAAATAAAAAAATACCTAAAATTTTGAAAAAAAAAGTTTTTCTTTTGTTTCTGTTATAAAATTTTGTAAATAAGTAAATTTTCTCCTTCACTGATGGGCACAGATAAGGCAGCACCGATGAGGTGGCACCAATGAGGGGGCACTGATAGGCGGCACTGGTAGGTGGCACTAATGGGTGGCACTGATATGCAGCACTGATGGGCATTGATAGGCAGCACTGATGGACACTCATGGGTGGCACTGGTGGGCACTGAAAGGCTGCACTGATGGGTACTTATGGGTGGCACTGGTAGGCGGCACTGCTGGGCACTGATAGGCAGCACTGATGGGCACTGATACGTGGCACCAATGGGCACTGATATGTGGCACTGATATATGGCATTGATAGGCATCCCTGATGGCACTGGCAGGCATTGGGGATGGGCACTGATTGGCAGCTGCCTGGGCACTGATTGGCATTTCCCTGGTGGTCTAGGGTGGCATACCTGGTGGTCCAGTGTGGTGGCCATCCCTGGGGGTCCTGGCGGCATCCTGGTGGTCCTGGGTGGGCATCCAAGGGGGGGCTGCGCTGATAAACAATCAGCACAGACCCCCCTATCAGGAGAGCAGCCAATCGGCTCTCCTCTACTCACGTCTGTCAGACGTGAGTGAGGAAAAGCCGATCAAAGGCTCTTTCTGTTTACATTGTGATCAGCCGTAATTGGAAACGGCTGATGATGTGGTAAAGAGTCTCCATCAAAGGCTCTTTACTGAGAGCGGTGTAGCGGCATGTCAGACTGACGCACCGCACTACAGATCACCGCTGTCATATGACGTCCACCCAGAACGAGAGCCGCTCTGCCCCGCCATCATTTCACGGCCGGCGGGCGGAAAGCGGTTAAACTCAATATTGTATTATAATGCAGCTTACCATCTCATGGTCGTGTTGACTGCATTCATTTTCTTTTTCAGGCTGCTTTCCTTTATTTTTACCTGGTGATCTACCCAGGACTTCTGCTATTTTTCAGCTTCCTTTAACACAGTGGTTCTCAACTCCTGTCCTCAGGACCCACTAACAGGCCAGATTTTAAGTATTACCTTGGGGAGATGCAGACTAGAATATATCACCTTTTAGCGCCACACTTTATTATTTTCCTGTACTGTCTTATTGCAGACACTGATCCTCTCTTGCCTCCCCCTAACAGTTTCTCCTCCTATTTCTCCCTCTGCTACACTGCAGGGTGATCGGTCCTAGCCCCCCTGTGCGCCCCCACCACCTCACCCCAGGGCTTCCGGCCTCCCTCCTCTGCCGCCGGCAGCTTCTGCGGGCACACAAGCGAATATTTCAGGATAGCGGGGAAAGGGCTGGTAAATATGTAATTTACTGGCCCCTTCCTTTCCTGAATGGACACAGTGTGCGATCAGTACCAATCACTCCTGTTTTCATTCATCCCCAAAGCATATAAACAGTGTTTACTATGGTTCAGTTTGTAAGCAAGCAGAAAGCCTCAGAGAGAGAAAGGGACTAATAAATCTAGGTCCTCAGTCACGTTCGGGTGGGGTGGGTAGGCCATAATTTCTAACAGCAGCCCTGTGCACAAGACACATGCTTTGTTGTCTCTTCTGCATTAATACAAACTGACCTGCCTGATCGCAATCTTATTTAGAATATACTCTGACCTATGTATGCGAGGCTCAGTGTATATTCCCAACATATAGTGCCAGAATGCATGAATGACTTCCCTTGCACATGCACGTGAGTGACGCCTTTCCTTAAAGAGGAAGTAAACTCTGCATTCCTTATCGCGATTTTCATCTCATGTGATATGAAAATGTATTTCCAACCCTTGCACAGTATAATCGCTGCATAATATGCATAATCGCTGCTTACTTACTGTTTTTTAGTAGTTTGTAAAAAGTTTTCTTGCTGGATTCAGCGGCGCCATCTTAAGTACTGTTTTCTGACTCATCTTCCGCCCGCCCTTGTTTTCCCTGCTAATATCTCGCACATGCACAATCGTTTTTTAACCAAGCCCCTTTCTCGAGCCACTTTCTTTTTTAGTCTGTAGTATGCCCTGGTTTACGTCACGTCACTAGAGAAGAGAACCAGGAAGCTGCGAGTGACTGCCTAGTCTCGCGAGTCTGCAAAGCTGTGCCGCAGACAGCGGAGCTCTTGTACACATCATGTTATGGATGGGGAAACGGCACACCGAGCATGCCGTTAATCACAGGACAAGAAGCGCATGCGCCGGTGACGTAATTAAACATTGTAGGACGGATTGTAAGCAGATTAAACAAGTAAGGAGAATTTCACGGGCTGCGATCAATAGGTTTATTTATGAGGAGTGGAATGTGCTGAAGTTGCTTTGGAGGATTTGCAAACACTTTTAACGGCCAGTCAAAAGGGCAGAAGGCCCAGCACCCAGCAAGAAAAAATGTTGCCACCGGTGAGGGAACAAGGGGACTTTAGTTCTGCTTTAACCGCTTCAGCCCCGGAAGATTTTACCCCCTTCCTGACCAGAGCACTTTTTGCGATTTGGCACTGCGTCGCTTTGACAATTGCTCGGTCGTGCAACGTTGCACCCAAACAAAATTGACCCTTTTTTCCCAGAAATGGAGCTTTCTTTTGGTGGTATTTGATCACATCTGTGGTTTTCATTTTTTGTGCTATAAATAAAAAAAAGAGCGACAATTTTGAAAAAAAAGCAATATTTTTTTTGCTATAATAAATATCCCCAAAATATATATAAAAAACTAATTTCTTTCTTAGTTTAGGCTGATATGTATTCTTCTACATATTTTTGGTAAAAAAAAATCGCAATAAGTGTATATTGATTGGTTTGCACAAAAGTTATAGCGTCTACAAAATAGGGGATAGTTTTATGGCACTTTTATTATTATTTTTCTTTTAGTAGTAATGGCGGCGATCTGCGATTTTTATTGTGATTGCGACATTATGGCAGACACATCGGGCACTTTTGACACTATTTTGGAACCATTGTCATTTATACAGCGATCAGTGCTTTAAAAATGCACTGATTACTGTGTAAATGACACTGATAGGGAAGGGGTTAACCACTAGGGGGGCGATCAAGGGGTTAGGTGTGTCCTAGGGAGTGATTCTAACTGTGGGGGGTATGGGCTTCAAGCCACATGACAGCGATCACTGCTCCCGATGACAGGGAGCAGTGATCTGTCATGTCACAAGGCAGAACAGGGAAATGCCTTGTATACATAGGCACTTCCCCGTTCTGCGACTCCTTAATACGATCGCCGGGAGACTGGCAGGCATCGAGTCCGGCGGTCCCACGGGCATGGTCACGCAGTATGCGGCGTGCGGCCGCTAGCCCCACCAGTTAAAGGGGACGTAAAGGTACGCTCATTTGCCCACCGCTGCCATTGTGCAGCGGTCGGCAAGTGGTTAAAGCTGAACTTGGGGATAAGTAAATATTGTCTAAATACAAGTGCCTTGTGTATTCTTACTTGAATCTTGGTGTGCTTTGTGTATTTCTCCCAGATCTGTGCAGTAATCCAGAGTGAAACCTTTTCTCTGTGCAGGAGCTTCCTGTAATAAAGACCGGTCACGGCTTCTCTCAATCCCTGTGCCGTGTGACTGGTCTTGTCTCCACCCCCTCATGTAGTTTTGTGCAGGCAACCTGTGGTGGGTGGGCCTTCTGAGCCCCTCCCACAGCTCTGCTCTGTGCATTAGCTATGTTGCGCAGGGTGATGATATCATGGCTACTTTTACACAGTAATATCTGGGTTTGAAAAGGCTTTAGGTGCACGCAGGCTTTTGGTTTGTCTGAGTATTTGGGAGTAAAACCTGTAGGACAACTACCTGAACAATTTATTAGATTATTTCAAGCCTAATCTGGTTTTATTGCACTGAATAACAAAAGAAGCTGTACTGTTTACTATTTATGCACACCCTAAACAGATATTGCCCAGAAGGTTTTTAACTCATATTCTGGGATATTTAAAAACACCTCTAAGCACTAGTTTGTATATTCTTCAAAACTGATGTTTCCATGGATCCCCAGTTTTTCACCAATCAGAACAAGCAAAACAGATGAGGTTAGTGCAGGGTTGGGCACAATTGTGTAACATGCTGAATCTAGTCCTTCTATTTATCTGTACGGGAGAGAATCATTTGTTTCTAGGAACTGCAGCAACATCAAGCCTCAGCAGTGTACATGTCAGAAAATAGCTTGTGGCTACAGTTCACCTTAACCACTTCAGTCCCAGAAGGGTTTACCCCCTTGATGACCAGGCCATTTTTTGCGATACGGCACTGCGTTGCTTTAACTGACAATAGCGTGGTCGATTTGAGTTGATGTCACGTAAAACACGTAATACCTCACTACGTTCGTGTTTGTTGGCTGACAATTCCTTGCCAATTGTATGCAAGACAAAATCCAGGCACACGCCTTCGGACAAAAGTCAGAGGTTTCGTCTTGCGGAAAATCTGATCGTGTGTACGAGGCTTAAGAAATGCGTCAGCGTAGAATAAGGAATTCTGGTCTGTTGAGAGCCTTCTGGTTTACCAATTAAGGACACCTGAGAGCACCTGGACCTTTCTTCGGTAGATCAGAGATCTAGTCAAGCAATGTATGACCTCCCTGAGTAAGGGGGGGGGGTCGCAGGCTTTCTGGTAAGCCCACATTTTTACTTTGGTGATGGGTGTCACACAACTGGGTGTTTGATCATCAATTCAACTTCTTTTAGCAATGGACTTTACACATGGACTTTAGTCCCAAATGTTTTTTTTTTTTGCAGAGATCTGCACCCTTTTTATATATTGCACTGATATTTATGCTTGAAATTCAGCTCTAGTTAAATTTTAGTTTTTGCACAATTGATGGCACTTATTGCACTTTAATTAGTACATGTTTTATTTTATTTTTTGCATATTTCTTTTTTATGCAATATTTTGCTATTGATTTTCTATATTCATACACTATTGATTGCACCGAATGCACTTTAGTAGTCTTTGCACCTGTTATATGCATTGTGTTATATATTGCAAGTATATTTTTAGCGCTGCACTTCTTATTTACGTAGAACAAGGAATGTACAGCACAATGTACAGAATGTACAGAATAGTACACCTTGTACTAATTGGTAAAATAGAAGCTGCATCCTGAATAACTGAGGTGCCATTTAATTAACTCTCTTATGCTACTAGCGAGAGAGGGGAAGTCAGTCCTAACCCTCCGGAACCCAGCTTACTGTATGTTGCAAATGCCACTACGGTGGCATTGCGCATAGCTCCCAACTGTCCCTGATTTCGAGGTACTGTCCCTGATTTGGAGCAATGTCCCTCTGTCCCTCATTCCTCCTCTTTTGTCCCTCATTTTGGTCTGATCTATATAGATGTTTTTAAAATGCACTTTTTATCTATCAAAAAGTGTTTTTCAGCACTAAACCTTTTATCTGATTTCTAAATTGCTGCATTTGTAAATTCCAAAAGCCAATATAAAGGAATAGTAGTGGTAAAAAAGCACTTGTGGGTTTAACCAATCTTGTTTTTTTTGTACAATTCTCCTTTGAGGGGGCGTGGCAAGGGGTGTGTCCTATGCCTGCATGCTTTTGCTGATAGGTGTCCCTCATTCCCATCTCAAAAAGTTGGGAGGTATGGCATTGCGGCATACCTAGCGGCCATACTCATATGGAATATGGAGAGTTTATTTTATCCAAACTGGCCCACAGTAAGTTTTTATAATTCCTGGAGTTCTATAAGTTCAAAGAAAAACATTTCATTTAAAAAAAAAAAAATAATTCAGTATTGAATTGTCCACTAATTCTAAATAAAAATGTACCTGATAAAAATATATAGTAGCTTTATATACTCAGAGAAAGTATCTTATTGTGAAATGTGATAGAAAAGTTTAGATTTTTTTTATTTTATTTTTTTAAATTTCCGGAACAAAAAATGATACGGAAAATTAATTAAGATTCACAGCACGTATGGCTATATATAAATTTATTTCTTGTGTTCTTGCCAAATCTCACTGGAAAAAAGTCTCATAAGCCGATCTGCATGGCACTGGGCTGTGCGCCTCTGCTGTGGAATTTAATTCAGTTTGCTTTCATTTAAACACTGCATAAATTGGAAATAAGGGATAGTATGGAAATTTACATGAGACGGGAAGAGCCACTTTGAAGTGTATTTTGTTTTTCTCATGCTTCTCTAACAATATACATCTTGGTTTCATTGCTGGGTAAATGTCCCTGGTTTAAAAAAATAAAAGGATGCTTATTTTAAATCAAAAAGCAAAAGGCAGATATTTGATTAAAGCGAAAATAAAAATAAAAGCTGAAATTGTCTATGGCAGCTTATCAAGCCACTTCTGGAACAGTAAATGTACTACATTCATGACCGCAGAGGTTTTTTAAACTTTTAAGTTGTCACAGATTGTGCTGAAATTATTCTGTTTTTTTGTAATTGATCTAGCTGAAATAGATTTTTTTTTTTCTGTGAGTTAGAGCTTTTTATCTAGTAATTTATATATTGTATAGAGAGGTTGCAATGAACCCAAGATAGCTATGCTAGGTGTAAAATCAAATATCATCTTAATAAAGAGCAAAAAAGTACCAACTCTTCCATACATTGTATATAAACAAGTGAAAAACCCTGTATTATTAAATATAAATGATAAAATATCCATAAAATATCCAAAAAAATTCAAGTTTGAAGTGTGCGATGCTCTTATTGTTCACAGAGTTCTTCAGTGGCTCACCTATAACACAGAACACTCACCAGATCCCCCCCTCCTTTTTTTTCTTGAAAATTCTATTTATTGATTTTCAAAAAGTTAACAAAACAGAGCCTGGGCATTCCTCGGCTCGGCACATACATTGAAATATAGGTACACAGCAACCGGCTACAACCTAAAACCAAAGAAACACGGAACTGCTCGCTTTTCCCCTTTTTAAGGGAAGAGACATTAAAATAGAATACGGTTTATCCTTAAAACTGCACAAACCAAGAATACCTTCTAATATATGGGACTTTTTAGGCTGCATAACAGCAAATAATTTGTATAAAAATATTCCATTTTTATTAATACAAATATTTAAAACTGGAGGACCCTAATGCTGTGTACACACGGGTGGACTTTTCTACCAGACTGGTCCGATGGAACAAATCCATCGGACAATCTGACTGTGTGTGGGCTTCATCGGACCTACAGCAGTCAAAAATCAGACGGACTTTTTTAGTCCGGTCGTACGTCGTCACGTACGAATCCGTTGGACTTTGGTGTGTAGGCAAGTCCGTTTGTTCGAAAGTCCGTAGGAAGTCCATCAAAAGTCCATCGGAAAGACCATCGGACCTTTGATGCTGTAAAGTCTGCCTGTGTGTACACGGCATAAGGGTCAAAAGGTGCAGCCATACAAAAATGACACGTATAGATTACAACATCGTATATATCCAACTACATAATACAAAGATCCAGCAACTGACGCGTTTCAAAGTCACCTTCTTCCTAAGGGGTACTTTTCTATGAATACAAGATGTGCTACAATTCAAAATACATAACATTACTGTCAAGCCATATTATAATGCATATACATGATTTTTACACAAGAGTCATTACTGACCTTAACCACTTGCATACATATACTGCAGCAGGGCGGCCGCTCTGCACCAGATCACGTACCTACTACATGATCTGACACTTCTGGGTCTGGGGCGCAAGTACCGCCGGTGGCTCACTCCCGCTGTGATCACACACAGCAAGAGCCAAGCAGCATGTAGTGTGGACTCAATGTCCGCCGGCATCCGCCGATTAGACAGTACACGGGCAGAATGGCAATCTGCCTATGTAAACCTGGCAGATTGCCTTTTGGCCAGAAGGGAAGGTATTGATCTTGTGTTCCTACAAAGCATAGAGGACCATAGATCAATGCCTTCCCCTAGTCAAATCACCTCTCACACAGTGAGTAAGCACAGGCTAGGCATGCAGTTAATCCTTTGATCGCCCCTGATGTTACCCCCTTCCCTGCCATTGTCATTAGTACAGTGACAGGCCATTTTTTTTAGCACTGATTACTGTATTAGTGCCACTGGTCCCCAAAAAGTATCATTAAATTGTCCAATTTGTCTGCCACAATATCGCAGTCCCCAATAAGTCGCTGTTCTAGTAAAAAAAAAAAAAATAAATCCCATAGTTTGTAGACGCTAAAACTTTTGTGCAAACCAATGCTTGTTGGGATTTTTTTTACCAAAAATATGTAGCAGAATACATATTGGCCTAAATTTATGTAGAAATAAGATTTTTTACATTTTTTTTTATTGGGTATGTTTTATAGCAGAAAATAACAAATATTGTTTTTTTTTTCAAAAATTGTCGGTCTCTTTTGTTTATAGCGCAAACAATTTAAACTGCAGAGGTGATCAAATACCACTTACTTTTTAAGGGTGTAATTCTCTCAACCGCTCAGATACCACCAAAAAAAAGAACAGCTTACATGGTATAAATCCTTAGTTTATTAAAACTTGCCTTAAAATCCCAGAAATGCTCACTAACATCTTATTGTGCACAGACCTGCACAAGGAGCTACATGCTCAATCTCATTGGAGCCCCAGGTCAAGGGGATACAGCTGGCTATCTGCAGCGCAAGCCCTGCTCCACAAACAGGTACCTCTAGTCTTGGAGTCACAGAACGCGATGACGTCACTTTCTGTTGGCCCACCCCGACATGGCGTTTTGTGATGCTGGCCTCTTCACGCCCCCTGAAGATGTCAGCATGACAAAATGCCGCGTCTGGGCAGGCTGTCAAAAAGTGACATCATCCCGCTGTGTGACTCCAGAGCTAGAGGTACCTGTTTATGATATTTCACTTGTTTATATATACTGTATGGAAGAGTTGGTACTTTTTACTCTTTATTAGGATGATGATTTGGTTTTACACTTAGCGCAGCCATTTTGAGTTAATTGCATTACTCCACATAATCAGTGTGGTGGGAGCAGCAGCTTGATGTAGATCGTTTTCTTTTACACTCGGTGGTGCAGGTTTATTGTTTTGATATTTGTATAGAGAGGTTGATTAATGAAAGGATTACAGACTGTCCCCTTTGCAAACTAAACATTTACTTAGGTTACTAAATGTGAAGTGAAGATTGGCGCATTCCATCCAATTACGTGCAAGCAATAATTTTTGTTACAAATCTGTTTTCAGACGAAATTCAGCATATTCGGAAGCATCTGAATGAACAAAAGACTCTTTTGACGAATGCATACGAAAACGAATTGTCAGAAAGAACGAAAATCCAAAAGAACGAAAAAGGATTCAACCTACGAGTTTAAGGAATGGATTACATTTGGATAATTTTGCTTTTCGTATTTTCGGTCTTTCCGACTGTTCCTTATTGCTGAATATAAAAAAATAATTGATGAATGCATTTGTATTTCTTTTCGATATAAATAATAAATGTTTTCTATGACCAGTAAAAAATAGTGCGCTACTTATATGTTAAAACATTAAGAATCTACTCACTAAAAAGAGTAGATTCAAATTTGGAAAATAATTTAAAGGAAATTATAGGTAAAAAAGCTGAAGTCAGTAATTCATCTATTCAGGTCTCTGCACCATAGCAGCTAATTTGGGATAGATTAGATTTACATTTTTATTGAAACTTCCTTTCAAATTTGGCTAAAGAAACTGTTAGTGAACGTAACAACTACGAATGCTTCCGAAGTTAGGAATTCTCCGAAGTAACGAATGCTGCATCTAAATGAATGGATAACGAATACGAATGCATCAGAAGTTCCGAATTATCCGAAGTAACGAATGCCGAATCTAAACTAATGGAAGGGAACTAATACGAATGCATCCGAAGTTACGATTGATTTGAAGTAACGAATGCCGATGATAACGAATGATCCGATAAATGAAAAAAACAAACTAATGAAATGAAAGCAAAACTAAACACATTTTTCAGTAGTGTACGTCTACTTCCATTGCTAGCTGAATGGGTCATGTATTTTAAGCCTCAAACTGTCCATGTTTAGGTCAGGCTTAACCAGTGTACCTGAAAAATGGGGGGAGTCAACACACATTGGTACCTAAATGTTACTTTATATTTTATAAATTGATCACAGAAATGGGGTAGTTTACAGAAACGTATGACAAATGTTGCAGGCTGCACACTTCTTCAAGCAGATATTTTTTAATAGTAATAAAATATGAGTTACAGACCACAGAATGCCTAAGAGGACTTCCTTTGGAGGGAGTAACCAGATTAAAGGGTTGCTTTTAGATCCCCAAAGTCCGGCTGATGGTGGGAGAAAGAAGCTGGCAGAAGAGATACCGTATAAGGGGAAACCTACTCTTTTCCAGATTCCACTCCCTAAAACCCAGTACACACGGTCGGATTTTCTGATGGAAAATGTTCGATGGGAGCCTTTTGATGGAAATTCTGACTGTTTGTAGGCTCCATCGGACATTTTCCATCGCAATTTCCGTCACACAAAATTTGAGATCTGGTTCTCAAATTTTCCGACAACAAAATCCGTTGTCGGAAATTCCGATTGTGTGAACACAATTCAGATGCACAAAGTGCCACGCATGCTTAGAATCAAGCAGAAGAGCAGCACTGACTATTGAACTTAATTTTTCTCGGCTCGACGTACTTGTTGTACGTCACCGCGTTCTTGACGTTCGGAATTTCCAACCAACTTTGTGTGACCGTTTGTATGCAAGACAAGTTTGAGCCAACATCCATCGGAAAAAAAACATGGATTTTGTTGTCGGAAAGTGTGATCATGTGTACGCGGCATTACACTTCTCCAGCTCTGTCACTAAGAAGCGTGGTCGTATACCTGACCTGCTTCCACACTTCACTGAATGACACAGAAACTGCTATTTAGGCCCTTCTGTGTCAAGATGGCTTCCCAGATCATGCAAAATTTTGGCATCTACTAGGAGATACCGGCCTCCCCAAGATGGCCACCAAGAGCCTATAATAGGGGAGAAATTAGTCTTCAATGGTTTTTTCCAGTCGGAAAAACTAGTGCAGTGCCACCCTTAGGTCTGCAAACTACAGCCCAACACTTGCTTACTCACGTGCATGAGGTCATATAATGGATAAAATCGTTACTTGTATTAACCATTTATAATTATTGGAACACAATGTTTTTTTTACAATACAGTTCCTTTAAGGCCACTTTTTTGGTATTCTCCAGTGTTAGGTTGCGCAATAATGTGCGCTTCAGTAAGGGAGCCCATTTTTTTTAATAGGCTATCAATGCACAGCTGTGCAGGTTTAAATGGACATGCATCTTTTTGAATGTAAATTCTGGGTGAAGCCTGGGGTATAGGGGTACCACAGCAATGATCAGTTGGTTAACCCTAAATCAACATTCAAGGAAGTCTATGTCAGCAGCACACTGTGGATGCTTTTGAAAGTCCAAAGTCTTTTTGAAATGATCACATCACATTGAGTGCAAGTGCAATGTTTTGGAGTCGCACATGACCTTTTTGTGAGCACACTTGCAAAACATTTACCTACACTTGATGTGATGTGATTGTTTTAATAAAACTTTAGACTTTCTAAAGGATCCATGGTGTGCTGATGACATACACATTCTTTTATTTTTCAACATAGCGCATTTTACTATTGTGTTTTGCTAAACAGTAATCCCATGCCACTGGTGTTCATGCCAAATCCTCATCCTCCTGGAAGTGGGTTACTGAGCTGGACCATATCACATGGATCTAACTCCTTTTGGCCCATAAAGAGGGTACATAAAATTCCAACATCAAAATATGGGCAACCTGGACTGTATTCACAGAATGCCAAGAATCCCTACAATCTTTTCTGATACTGAGGAACCTTTTCCATCCAATAGTAAATTGAGTGAAGGCCAAGAAGATGTACTCTTATACCCCCTGACCCTCCTTTAACCCATGCCCTATCCTGCCTTCACCCCTTCATTATACCATAATCCTTGTCCTATTTTTTATTTTCATTTTGCCTGTCCTTTCTTATTTTCTCTACCTCCTTTGCACTAATTATATCTCTCCACTATGCACCTAATCCCTAATACTCTTCTCACCCTATCATAGGGCACATTTAACCAACCTGGCAGTATGATTATGTCAGATTTTTGAATTTGGCGTTTTATATTGTAGGCCTGTAATCCTTAGTAATAACACACTTAAATCTATCTAAACAAGAATCGTAGATATAATATAGTAGACATCTAGTAGACATCCCGGGTATGATAAAGTTTAAAACACCAAATCATAAATTATAATATTGTTACATAGTTACATAGTTACATAGTTATATAGTAGGTGAGGTCGAAAAAAGACACCAAGTCCATCAAGTCCAACCTATGTGTATGATTATATGTCAGTATTACCTTGTACATCCCTGTATGTTGTGGTCGTTCAGGTGCTTATCTAATAGTTCCTTGAAACTATCGATGCCCCCTGCTGAGACAACCGCCTGCGGAAGGGAATTCCACATCCTTGCCGCTCTCAGTAAAGAACCCTCTACATAGTTTAAGGTTAAACCTCTTTTCTTCTAATTTTGTTCACAAGTCTTGTTAAATTCCCTTCCGCAAAAAAGTTTTATCCCTATTGTGGGGTCACCAGTACGGTATTTGTAAATTGAAATCATATCCCCTCTCAAGCGCCTCTTCTCCAGAAAGAATAAGTTCAGTGCTCGCAACCTTTCCTCATAACTAATATCCTCCAGACCCTTTATTAGCTTTGTTGCCCTTCTTTGTACTCGCTCCATTTCTAGTACATCCTTCCTGAGGACTGGTGCCCAGAACTGGACAGCATACTCCAGGTGAGGCCGGACCAGAGTCTTGTAGAGCGGGAGAATTATCATTTTATCTCTGGAATTAATTCCCTTTTTAATGCATGCCAATATTCTGTTTGCTTTGTTAGCAGCAGCTTGGCATTGCATGCCATTGCTGAGCCTATCATCTACTAGGACCCCTAGGTCGTTTTCCATCCTAGATTCCCCCAGTAGTTCTCCCCCCAGTGTATAATAAATAACTATAAATAATTCTAAAAAAATAAATAATATAATAATAATAAAATTAATTTCCCCAACGATTCACTATCGCTCAGTTCTGCAAGCGTTCTATTTTACTATCGCTATTTTCTAGCTGGTCTAAAACCACTTTTGACGTAAAGGGACACTTTTTGGTTGCCATGGCCATGGACAATCTCAAGTTTCCAGGCAGAAAGAACAGTATATATAATATAAAACTGCATGCAGGGCACTGGACAAAACACTAGGGACAAAGGGGAGGTGTGTCAGGGCTGGGCTCAGCCCTTCCTTCTCTAAGCTGGCCGCTCAGCTGTCAGCTAATTGCCACCTCCTATCTCTCCACAATGACACACCTGTTGATGATATCCTGCTTGTCAGTCCTGCCTACTTAAGCCGTCCAACCCAGATAATCTCTGCCTTCGCCTTGGTCACATCTCTAGAGACGTTCTCCTGTGTTCCTGTTAAAGACTTGCTTGGCTGACATTCCTTCTGGCTCCAGATCCTGCTTGCTGTTCTACTACGCTCATCTCTGGCTCCCTGATGTTTTGGCTTGTCTGAGTATCCGTTCCGGTTCCTGAACTCTGGCTATGTTTTGACTACGTTTGCTCTGTTTACCTTTTTTTATTATTATTAAACAAGTGTGATTTAACTGTACTTCTGTCTCAGACTGATTCATGGTTTCTAACAAGGTGAAATGGTTTGATACAGTAATGTAATCTGTAAGATTACAGTGTACTGTATGTGTTATGTTTTGTGTACTTTTTGAATTTGCTGCTGTGCTCTGCCCCAACTCTCGCAGGGAACAGAGCCCGGGACACAGAGCATCGGGCGGAGGACAGAGCCCGCGGACACAGCGGGGGGACATGGCAGGATCCTGGAGACAAGGTAAGTAACCTGCACCAGGATTCTGCAATGCAATCCAGAGTGTGGCTCGGGGTTACCGATAATGGTACTGAATCCTAACCCCGAGCTACACTCTGGATTACCGCCAGGGAGGTTAAAGTGATTGTAAAGGCATTTTTTAAAAATAATTTTTTTTTTTTTTACTTACCTGCTCTATACAATGGTATTGCACAGCACAATCCCATACCTTCTCTTCTGGAGTCCCCTGCTGTTGCTGCCGGCTTCTCCTCTCCTCTGGGTGTCCCCATCAGTAAGTGCAGTGCTGAGAGGGCACCTGTGCGGGAGTGGGGTGTTGTTCCTGTTCTGGGCTGTGTGCGTACATAGATACACACAGAGCCGATAAGCCCTGCTCCCCTCTCACTCCTCACAAGAGTTCAACTGACAGCAGCAGGATCCTATGGCTTCCACTGCTTTCAGAGTCTCCAGTGACACCAGATAGAGGGGAGAGAGGTTCGGCAGCCGAGACAGCCCAGGATTGCAAGAGGAGAGAGGTAAGTGCTTAGGGATAGGGGAATAGGTTGTGGGGAGTTCTTTTTACCTTACTGCAGAGAATGCATTAAGGTAAAAATGTTTTGACTGAAGCAATGTATTCCTAAATACCTCACGTCATCATCTCTCATTTTCTCCATCTACCAGCCAATCAATGTCCTACTATGCCCTTAAGCTGAGGAAAATCATCACAACACTGTACATATACTAGCAACTTGAAATTATATTTGTTACCTTGCATATGTTGCCTTATGCATTATATATACACATTTCCCCTGTGCTATCATGTACCTATATTTCTATCAGTGGCAGCTGCTTTATTAGGGGCCCACGGGCGCTGCCCCCCTAATCCATGTGCCCGGCCCCCAATCTACTTGGAGGACGCATGAATTCCAATGGGTTTTTTTTTTTGTGTGTGATTAGAGCCAGAAGCTCTAATAGGCTTCAAAAAAGGGAGGGCTCGGGGCGCAGAGCACCTACTTCCTGTTCGGCCAGGAGCAGAAGCAATGGCCTGCCTCTTCCCTGGAGCATTGGCCTCCTAAGATATGGCCACCGGAGGAGCTGCTTGCACTGCTTCTGGAGGTCCTGCTGGAGATTTTCTCCTGCCTGTGTGGGACACAGCTAACCCTCCTGTCCCTGGTGCTGCAAGACCGGTGAGATGTTGGGGATAGTGTGAGGGAGGGGGTTTTGGGGGGGTGTGATCAGGGTGGGGGTAACTGGGGTGTGTGATCAGAGTGGGGGTGGTATCATGGTTGGGGTATCTGGGGGGTGTGATAAGAGTGTGAATATCTGGGGGGTATCCGGTTAGTGTGATGAGTGTGGGAGGGGTATCTGGGGGTGTGATCACAGTGGGAGTATATAAAAGTTCATGGGTTAGGGGATGCAAATTACTTGGCTTGCCCTGGACACTGTCAACCCATGCTATGACTCTGCTCATTCTGCTTCCTAAGGCTGGCCATACACGATTCGATTGTCAGCTGGTTCAGCAGGAACCAACCAAGATTCAAACCTTTAGTGGGCAGGCTGAATGTACCAAGCTGAACTCGATCGATCAACTTGGGTACAACCAGCCTGCTGGATTCTCTTAGAATTATCATGGGGGAATCGTGCAAATTTCTCACCGTGTATGGCTGGCCTAGGACTGTACTCACAGTCAAAAAAATGGTCAAAACTGAACCAAATAGCTGCTATTTGGAATGAGGTGTGTTTTGCCCCCTTGATAAATACCATATAAATTCAGAGTGTTTAATAAGGAAACAACACACCTGCATCAGATAAGTTCACATGACGGTTTTGCCTTTAGAAAACCACACCTGTGAAAGTTTAGAACAAACACAGGGAGGATTTCTAGTGAAATCTCTAGCAGACATTCCGGAAAAGCATGATTCTGCTTATTCCTTCACTGTACACATCAGCTACGTAAATGACATTTTATTCTGATATCTAACCATGATATCAATTTACTGAAACCAAAGCAGTGAAATGGGGCCACTTCATGTCTATTTTAGCCTACTTGTGTAACTACAAAATAGAAAATCCATAATTATATACAACTGAATTTTGTGTGTTGCTCATTGTCTTATTGAAAAATCTGGATATTAAAACGTAACTAGAGAAAAAAAAATTCAACTTCAACTGCAACTTCAACAAATTAAAAATATATGGACAATGTGAAAATCTATATGCATCTAGGTACCAAACATCCTAAGTTACTAGGCATAGATTAGGCACAATTTGCTGGACTTTTAAGACACCAATGTAACATACAGACATATTGGGGGGTTATTTACTAAAGGCAAATCCACTTTGCACTACAAGTGCAAAGTGCACTTGAAATTGCACTGAAAGTGCACTTGGAAGTGCAGTCGCTGTAGATCCGAGGGGGACATGCAAGGAAAATAAAAAACACCTTTTTAGCTTGCACATGATTGGATGATAAAATCAGCAGAGCTTCCCCTCATTTCAGATCTACCCCTCAGATTTACAGTGACTGCACTTCCAAGTGCACTTGCAGTGCAATTTCAAGCGTAGTGTAGTGTAGTTTGCACTTGTAGCGCAAAGTGGATTTGCCTTTCGTAAATAACCCCCAGTTTATCAAATAGAATACCTATATTTAATATGTAGAATGGATCTTTGAGGTAGGAGTTTTTTTTTGTTTTTTTTCTATATATACAAGGACGTTGTATAATGTAACAAAAATGTTGACCTTGTATTCTATGCAAAAAATGTATGGAGTTTATTCAATCTGTGTGTCAGTATATTACATATGGTTTCTTCAAAAACCTGCAAAATGTGCTTAATCTACTCCGATTAGCCATAATATTATGACCACCCACCTAATATTGAGGAGGTCCTGCCAAAACCCATCAAAGCATGGACTCCACTAGACAAAGCATCACACTGCCTTCACCAGCTTGCCTTCTTCCCATACTGGATGCTGGTGTCATCTCTTCCCCAGGTAAGCACACACACACTCCCGGCCATCCACATTATGTAAAAGAAAACGTTATTGATTGAACCAGGCCACCTTCTTCCATTGTTCTGTGGTCCAGTTCTGATGCTCACATGCCCATTGTAGGTGCTTTTGGCTGTGGACACGGGTCAGCATGAGCACCCTGACTGGTCTGCAGCTACACAGTCCAATACACAACAAACTGTGATGCACTGTGTTCTGACACCTTTCAAATGGAACCAGCATTAATTTTTTCAGCAATTTGAGCTACATGGGATCGATCTACATGGGCCAGCGTTCACAACAAACATGCATCAACGAGCTTTGGCCACTCACGACCCTGTAGCCAGTTCACTGGTTTTCCTCCCTTGGATCACTTTTGGTAGGTCCTGACCATTGCAGACCAGGAACATCCCCAAGAGCTGCGGTTTTGGAGTTGCAATCATTACAGTCATTACAATTTGACCCTTGTCAAAGTTGCTCAAAACTTTATGCTTGCCCATTTTTTCTGCTTTCAACAACTTTAGGGACAACATGTTCACTTGCTGCCTAATATATCCCACCCACTTTTAGGTGCTATTGCAATGAGATAACCAATGTTATTCATTTTACCTGTCAGTGGTCATAATGTTATGGCAGATCAGTGTATATCTCAGTATTGCAGCTTACAAGTCTACATATGTGGTGGCTGCATTCGTTTTCTTTTTTCAGCTTTTTTCCTTTATTTTAACCAATGATCTGGCTAGTAACACACTTCCTGCTCTAGGATGACAGTGCTCACTCACTGTACATACAATTAATCAATATCAATACCATGATTCTCCTTGAAAGTTAAAATATTTTTATAAATGTGCATTCGGGATATGAACAAACTTTTCTGTAAATGATAACATTTTTGTAATTTACAGCAGGAAGTGCCCTAACTTTCAACTCTGGAACTTTGAAAAAAGGGACGCTAAGGGGTTGATTTACTAAATGCAACTAGACTGTTCAGTTGCTCTAGAACTTAGTAAATGACCAGAAGCTCTGTTGACTTCCATCATCCAATCATGTGCAAGCAAAAATGCTGTTTTTTAATTTTCCTTGCATGTGATTGGTTATTCTTTGCAAAGTGAAGCTTTACCTCATTTACTAAGTTCTGGAGCAATTGCACTTGCAGAGGGCAACTGCACTTTGCAAGGTGCACAGTCTATTTGCCTTTAGTAAATCAACCCCATTGTGTGGCATTATCCTATGTGGCATGTGTGACAGATGGAGGCTCTATCAGGGCCACTGATAGAAATCATGGGGCCCTGTATGGCCTACCTGACAGGGCCGCTTTCAGCCCCACCTTCAACCCCCACCCCTGACCCCGTCCTTTAAATAAGCCGCTTTATAACAGTAACTAAGAGAAACTTTTTTTTTTTTAAATGTTGGTCTTTTTTTTGTTTGTTTTGCAAAAAACAGTGGTGATTAAATACCACCAAAAGAAAGCTCTATCTGTCTCAAAAATTATGAAAAATGTAATTTAAAGTGCAACAGCGCTGATAGCTGAAAATTGGCATGGGCAGGAGATGGAAGTGCCCGGTATTGAAGCAGTTTATATTATCAGCATTATGATAACACACAGGCAGCAGGCACTCTATCAAGTACAGGCCAGCAGTTCAGGCACAGCATAAGCCACATGATGGGGTTGGTTCAGAGAGGCTATAGTCAAGAAAGGGTTAAGTTAATGTCAGTGGCGTCACTAGGGTTGGTGTCACCTGGTGCGAGAAAACATGGTGTCACCCCCCCCCCACCACAATAACCTCTTCCCAATATATTTTTACCCTACTGTTTTCTCTCTGTTCTTCCTTCTTCCCCTTTTTTCTCTCTCTATCCATCTTTCTTGTTCTTTCTATCTCTTCTTCTTCCTCTCCCTTTACTTGTCCCTGTTCCCCCTACCTGCCTCTCTCTCCAGGGCCAGATTTACATCACAGGAGCCTATAGGCACTGGACTCTGAAGCCCCCCCTCCCAACAGCATTGCCAACCCCCCACAATTTTATTATACACATTGAAAATCTACTGACAGAATGCTTTTTTTTCCTGAGAAGCTGAGATGACAGCGTGCTGCCCGATATTGTGGAGAATGAAATGTACATTTTGTATACTTCAAACAAAGGTTGTACAAAAAAGGGGCGGGGGGCAGTAGGACGCACTGAATTGTGCATCACACTGCCCCCTAGCAGCCTGCAATGCAGAGCGGCTGAAGTGCCAAATTGCTCTGCGATTTCATGCTGTTTCAGTGTGAATTAGCCCTAAGAGGGAAAGAGGGGATGGAGGGATAGGAACAGGAGGGAGAGAGATGGGGTAGATGGGAAAGTAGGAGAGAGATCGAGAAAGTGCGGAGAGAGGCAGGGGTCTGAGAGAGAGACAGAGAAAGAGAGAAGGGGTGAGAGAAGGGGTGAGAGAGAGAGAGAGAAGGGGTGAGAGAGAGAGAGAAGGGGTGAGAGAGAGAGAGAGAGAGAGAGAAGGGGTGAGAGAGAGAGAGAGAAGGGGTGAGAGAGAGAGAGAGAGAGAGAGAGAGAGAGAAGGGGTGAGAGAGAGAGACAGAAGGGGTGAGAGAGAGACAGAAGGGGTGAGAGAGAGAGAGAGAAGTGGTGAGATAGAGAGAGAGAGAAGGGGTGAGATAGAGAGAGAGAGAGAGGGGGGGTGAGAGAGAGAGAGAGAGAGAGAGAGAGAGAGAGAGAGGGTGAGAGAGAGAGAGAGAGAGAGAGAGAGAGAGAAGGGGGAGAGAGAGAGAGAGAGAGAGAGAGAGAGAAGGGGTGAGAGAGAGAGAAGGGGTGAGAGAGAGAGAGAGAAGGGGTGAGAGAGAGAGAGAGAGAGAGAGAGAAGGGGTGAGAGAGAGAGACAGAAGGGGTGAGAGAGAGACAGAAGGGGTGAGAGAGAGAGAGAGAAGTGGTGAGATAGAGAGAGAGAGAAGGGGTGAGATAGAGAGAGAGAGAGAGGGGGGGTGAGAGAGAGAGAGAGAGAGAAGGGGGGAGAGAGAGAGAGAGAGAGAGAGAGAGAGAGAGAGAGAGAGAGAGAGAGAAGGGGTGAGAGAGAGAGAGAGAAGGGGTGAGAGAGAGAGAGAAGGGGTGAGAGAGAGAGAGAGAGAAGGGGTGAGAGAGAGAGAGAGAAGGGGTGAGAGAGAGAAGGGGTGAGAGAGAGAGAGAGAAGGGGTGAGAGAGAGAGAGAGAAGGGGTGAGAGAGAGAGAAGGGGTGAGAGAGAGAGAGAGAAGGGGTGAGAGAGAGAGAAGGGGTGAGAGAGAGAGAGAGAGAGAAGGGGTTAGAGAGAGAGAAGGGGTGAGAGAGGGAGATGGGGTGAGAGGGGTTGAGGGTGAGTGAGGGGTGAAAGAGAGAGGGGGTGGGGGGTGAGAGATAGAAAGAGAGGAGGGCGGGGGTGACAGATAGATAGAGAGAGAGGAGGGGGGTTGCCAGAGAGGGGGATGAGAGAGAGAGAGAGGGGGGGGTGGGGGAGTGACAGAGAGGGGGTGAGAGAGGGAGTGGAAGGGTTGGAGAGGAAAGTGGGGTTGACAGAGAGGGGGGTGAGAGAGAGAGGGTGGTTGAGAGAGGGGGGTGAGACACAGAGAGGGACGAGACCCCCTCTCCTCACCTTGCCCCGGATCCTTACCCTTCGGCCGTTTCCTGTACATCCTGTCCAGGCACACAGCCGGCTCTGCCATCCTCACTGGAGGCACAGACAGCAGAGCTTGAGGCATTGTCTGTGGGAATGGCATGTGTTGGGTGTGTGCCCGGATCGAGTGTTCAGTGCCAGTGGAGAGAAAAGCAGAGGGCAGCTTCACAGCGTACAGCTGCCGCGCCGCCCGGGCGGAGATGGTAGTGTGTGTAGACAGTGACAGGCTGGCTCAGTAGGAGGAGGAGGAAGGAGGACACGCAGCACGCTCACACACTGACATACCAAGCGCCGCCACGCCGCTGGAGGTGTGTGTTGTTTCAACCCGGCAGGCTGCGGAGTGCGAGGTGAACGAGTCAGCTGATTAAAAAAAAATACAAGTGCTTTCCACACCATCGTGAGGGTGTCACCCCTCTAGCGGGTGTCACCCGGGTGCGGACCGCACCCCCCGCACCCCCCTAGCAACGCCTCTGGTTAATGTTGGTGAATAGTAGGAAGAATTAGTCGGTCTTATATCTTTGGAGGAGGTTGGGGTGGGGCAGGGTGGGGTCCTAAGGGGCTACTTGGTGGGAGGCGACCCTCCAACATCAGTTGGACCAGGGGACAAGGTTCGACCGCCCTCCCTCCCCTTTGTTTATTTGTCGCCAATGGGTTATTTTATTTCAGTTCTTTTAGTGGGATTCTAGGATGGTGATTACGGCATATCGTAGCAGCAGGCAGAGGTCGTAGGGTTTTTGAAGGCGGGGATGGTTACGTTCTTTGGTGAACTATGGGTTGGGCCCATCTCTGGTATGGGTGTTCCTGCCCTACTAAGGGCGGAAATAAGACGTGTTGGGGCAGTTGGCTGTATCGGCTAGAGAAGTTGCCAAACAATTGTCCCCAAGCCGGTGTAAGTTCCGGCTGTGGGCAGTAAAAGGGCAAGGTGGTGCCAGATACAGCTAGTTGGTCAGTCAAAGGTGCCTTCAAAAATCCTAAGACATAAAAAACAGGAAGTTACATTCAGTCTGAGAGGTTATGGTATATTTTTATGTTTATTACCGGTTATATTATTTAAGAAAGTGATTTTTCATGGTTGTTATTGTAATAAAAGGACTGGTATGTTAGGTCTGATTTATTTAAATAGGTAAGGTGTATTTGGTAAAATGGCATAACAGCCGGTACTTGGGCAATACCCCAGGCATGGCTCTGGCTGGCTCTGTCACAGTGTGTCACACATGACTAATAAGTTAAAAAATCATCACCCAAAAGCCATGTCATGTGTGACATACTGTGACAGAGAACCTGCTGACTGCTAAGCTGCCTGTGTGTTATATGCTATAGATACAATCCATATGCCATCCTTAGTAATGTGCTGCAGACAGTGCAATGCACTATACATAATATTCACCAGAATCACCCCCAAGCACCCCTGTGCTGAAGCTGCCACGATCTGCTTCCCCTCTGCTCCTGGACCCTGTGTCAGGTGCTTCTGCCTTCCGCCGCGGCTGCCTGCCTCACAGCCTGTCACTGTCTGTCTCGGGCCCCAATACTGAGTGGGGAGTGGATCTGAGCGAAGGAAGATCACTCTGCCAGAGAAGGAAATAGGCAGGTGGCTGGGACTTGAGCCAAGCAATCCAGCAGAACATGCTGAGCGAATGCAGCACGAAATAGACATGCGCCCGATAATGAAAAAAAGTCCCTCCACTCCCACCAGCACATCATCAGAGAGGGGTCCAGAAAATGGAAATAATACACCCCCTAAGGTAGTAGGAGCGGCCATGCGGGGGTGTAATTTAGAAAGGCAGTTTTTTTTTATTCTGCACTGACTGTCTTGAGGTTGCCTGGGCCCCCCTACTAAGCTGAGAACCCCGGGAATGGTACAACAGGGCCAGTTGTACTGGCTGATCAGCGGCCATGGGCTCTAACACTGAGAGAATATAGGAAAATGTAACACAGGATTCACATTGAGGGTTAATGCGAGGTTCTGAAATGTAATTTCTCCAGATTCTGTAGTTCTGGTTTGGAACTTGAAATCCTGTGTCCAGAGTTTTCTAGGTGCCTGCAATTTGTGTGAGTGCATGGGTGTGCAGGGTCATTATATACTAAGGGCTGAGAATAGCTCAGAGCTCCCAGTTTGGAGACAGCTCCCATCGAGGGGTCAGAAGGCCCAGCCTGGAGCCACGAGATGGAAGGTCTCATTGAGGGGTCAGAGGGCCCAGCCGGAACCCAAGAGACAAAGGGTCTCAGTTTCTTGAGTCAGATTGGCTGGTATCATGGTGTCAGGAGAGCCCCAATCTGTAGGCCATAGGTGGACCGTGCAGCAGGACGCTGCAACTAAAGGTTAGATAGCCACATTTTTTCAGGAGAGCTAGACAACACAGTCAAAGGGACTGGTAAGAGGAGCAGCAGTGCTGCCAATACGTGAGCCAGGTGGCTCGGTATTTTTGTTTGTGCACATTTTTGTGGAAGAAACCACTGCGTGGGAAACTGATGTACATGTGAACTTTCCGTTTGTTGAATAAAGTGTGCTGCCATGAAATACAGTTAAAAAATACAGTTTTGGACTTGCGTAGTTCATTGCAAATAAACCTACTGCTTGAGTTTATTCACCCCAATTCCACATATGATATAAAGCAGGGGTCTCAAAACTTTCTAAACAAAGGGCCAGTTTACTGTCCATCAGACTTTAAGAGGACTGGACGGTGGCCAACTGGAGTAGAAATTGAGTCAATGAGTCAGATCTGGTGGTCAATGGGAGTAAAAAAGTTATATAGCGCCTGGTCAGTAGGAGGAGGAATAGTGTCCCATCATTGATATTGGTAGGAGGATAACAGTGCCCAACAAAGGACCACATACAGGCAAGCAATCGGCCACATTTGGCCCACGGGCCTCAGTTTGGAGACAACTGATACAGAGGAGAGCATATTGTAGCAGATAGTGGGATTGATTTACTAAAACTAAAGAGTGTAAAATATGGTGTAGCTGTGCAAGGTAGCCAATCAGCTTCTAACTTCAACTTGTTTAATTAAGCTTTGACAAAAAAATAAAACTGGAAGCTGATTGGTTTCTATGCAGAGTTGCACCAGATTTGGCCCTCAGTTTTTGTAAATCAACCCCAGTGTGTGTAGCTAATAGGGATAAGCAAAAGGATTTTGTTGAAATCTCTAGTTTTGGCATAATTCACCTTTAAATGCATTTAATGCATTTTGCTCAAAACAAGAATGGTATTTTAAAAAGGGTATGGACACATCATCATGAAGACTCTCCAATCACAGCCACACTCTTTAAGCATCAAGGGTCCTTTCATATGCATGTTTAGTTTTTCATAACTGGCTGCCTGGAATCATCTACAAAGGGACTTAGCAAAACATATGGAGGGACTGTCTCAGTACTGATTTTGACTCACAGGTTGCCTCAGCCCTGGTTTTCAGAGATGTATTGTTTACAATGTATGCAAGGGCTCCAATTTGTGATAGCTAGGACTTACAATACCGTGGCTAAGTGGCTGGCACTTCCGCCTGACAGCCCTAAGGGCCGCTGTTTGAATCCCAACCACGGCACTACCTGCCTGGAGTTTGCATGTTCTCCCTGTGCCACCGTTGGTTTCCTCCAAAGACATACTGGTAGGTTGATTAGCTCCTGTCTACATTGGTACTAGTGTGTGTACTGGATGTATGAATGTACATTTGGGACATTAGATTGTAAGCTCCTTGAGGGCAGGGACTGATGTGAATGTACAATATATGTGTATAAAGCTCTAATTAAATTGATGGTGCTGTATAAGTACCTGTAAAAAACAAATAACAATTTGAATCAGTGCACTGCAGTATAGATATCATAATTTTTGGCTCCTGAATCTGAAGCCATTAACATGAAAAACTTGAACCAAATGCCTTTCTTATGCAGCATACAGACGATCGAAATTTCCGACAACCAAACCGTGGATTTATTTCCGACAGATGTTGCCTCAAACTTGTCTTTGCATACACACGGTCACACAAATGTTGTTGGAAATTCCAACACGAAATGTTCGATGGAGCCTACACAGGGTCGGAACTTCAGACAACAAGCTCACATCGAACATTTGTTGTCAGAAATTCCGATCGTCTGTACACGGCATTATTCTAAGCTCTTGTCTGTATTTAAAAAGCAGATGCAGAGAATCTGAATCTAAACAAAGTATTGTCTATGGGCCTGTTATGACAGCTCTCATGTGCCCCATGACGCAATGCGTAGGGCGGAGCCTAAGGATCGCAGACCAGAAGTATAGGTATACATTACAAACAATGGTACTTCTGTATATTACAATGCTATGCTGAGTAATTGTTTCATGTGAGTGTGGTTTTTATACTAATTAGGTAGATTAACCAAAATACTACCCTATTGGAGGCCACTTTCTCCCTCCTCTTTAAACGTGCCACTGGAGCAAGCTATGATATCAGTTTGCATATGAAGCCACCTTAACCACTTGCCGACCAGCTGCTGTCATTACACCGCGGCAGGTTGGCATGATTGCGCAAACCGCTGTAGGTGTACGTGGGCTGCTTTAAAAGCTATAGGTGGGCCGCGGCGCCACGCCGGAGCCGATGCACGTGACTGGCGGCCGTAAAGTTCACCGGCGACCCGCAATCACTCAGAGAGCCAGAATGGGGATCTGTCAATGTAAACAGACAGATGCCTGTTCTTTCAGGGAAGTAGAGAGAAATCTGCTGTTCCTAGTGATCAGGAACAGCGATCTCTCTCTACTCCCAGTCAGTCCACTCCCCCCACAGTTAGGAACACCTCCCTAGGGAACATTTAACACCTTGATCGCCCCCTAGTGTTAACCCCTTCCCTGCCAATGATCGCTGCATAAATGTCAGTGGTCCCAAAAAAGTGTCAAAAGTGTCCGATCTGTCCGCCGCAATGTCGCAGTCCCACTAAAAAAACTACTACTACTACTAATCGCTGATCACCGCCATTACTAGTAAAAAAAAATAATAATCAAAATGCCATAAATACTGTATATCCCCTATTTTGTAGACGCTATAACTTTTGCGCAAACCAATCAATATACGCTTATTGCGATTTTTTTTTTACCAAAAATATGTAGAAGAATACACATTGGCCTAAACTGATGAAGAATTATAATTTTTTTTATTTATTACAGTAAAAACTAAAAAATATTGTTTTGTTTTTTATTCAAAATTATCCCCCTTTTTTTCGCTTATAGCGCAAAAAATAAAAACTGCAGAGGTGATCAAATACCACCAAAAGAAAGCTCTATTTGTGGGGAAAAAAGGACATCAATTTTGTTTGGGTACAGCATCGCTGTCATCTTAAAGCATAAGATTGATTTTATTGCATCGCTGAGCAGCCTATAACCTCAAAGACTATCTCCGCAATTATAAGAAAAAATTACATATTTTTCCATGTCATCGCTGTCAATTAAAGCGACGCAGTGCCGTTTCGCAAAAAAATGGCCTGTTTAGGAAGTGGGTAAATGGGTACATCCTTCCGGGGCTGAAGTGGTTAAAGGGACCAATACCAATTTCCATCTGGAGGAGCCCTATGGGAGACTAAGGCACCCTGGTGGATAGAAGGAGTGAGCACCTTGATTGTGGCTACACAAGAGACCACCGGGAGACCCGAGGGACATCTTTTGGGAGCAATACATGCGTTTTTCGACTTCACATATAATGTGAGTCAATTAAATGAGGTGAGCATGGCGTGAGCACAGTGGTGGATAGGAAGAAGATGTAAACACATAGGAAGTTCATGTAGAGGAATTAAATAAACTTGGTTGCACACTGCCACAGAATGTGTATAAACTGATATACAATATTTTAGTATTTAGCTTTTCTTCAGCAAACTATTTGCAGGCTTTCTTGTGCATCATCTTTAGAAGAGGCTTCCTTCTGGGATGACAGCCATGCAGACCAATTTGATGCAGTGTATGGCGTATGGTCTGAGCACTGACAGCCTGACCCCCCCACCCCTTCAACCTTTGCAGCAATGCTGGCAGCACTCATATGTCTATTTCCAAAAGACAACTTCTGGATATGACGCTGAGCATGTGCACTCAACTTCTTTGGTCGACCATGGTGAGGCCTGTTCTGAGTGGAACCTGTCCTGTTAAACCGCTGTATGGTCTTGGCCACCGTGCTGCAGCTCAGTTTCAGGGTCTTGGAAATCTTCTTATAGCTTAGGCCATCTTTATGTAGAGCAACAATTCTTTTTTTCCAGATCCTCAGAGAGTTCTTTGCCATGAGGTGCCATGTTGAACTTCCAGTGACCAGTATGAGAGAATGAGAGCGATAACACCAAATTTAACACACCTGCTCCCCATTCACACCTGAGACCTTGTAACACTAATGGGTTCACATGACACCGGGGAGGGGAAATGGCTAATTGGACCCAATTTGGACATTTTCACTTAGGGGTGTACTCACTTTTGTTGCCAGCGGTTTAGACATTAATGGCTGTGTGTTGAGTTATTTTGAGAGGACAGCAAATTTACACTGTTATACAAGCTGTACACTCACAACTTTACATTGTAGTAAAGTGTCATTTCTTCAGTGTTGTCACATGAAAAGATATAATAAAATATTTACAAAAATGTGAGGGGTGTACTCACTTTTGTAAGATACTGTGTATATATATATATATATATATATATATATATATATATGTTTTTTTTTTTTTCCTGAAAGCCAACAGCTATCTTTAGGATACATGGTGAGGATATGGCTATGGACAATTAGGCAGGGACTAATATAGATGGATTTTGACCCCCTAATCCTAATGTTATCTTTTTCTGTTACTATTCTATATTGTTGCTTTCAAAATTTCATTCCGAAAGCACCTGTTCTTCATGAATAGAGATGGTAAGGTTAATGACATCTGTGACATCTACAGCTCTTCTTGATGGTTTCTGGGGCCTCCACATGTGACCCTCGTCTGTAGATTTAATGACATACTGTAAAAAATATATATTTATATATTACCAGAACTAACTGTGGAGAAACGGAGAAAATGAGCAAATTATGAAATGAGTTTTAACACGCTACCCAGCCACAAAGAGACAACATGTTCTGCTATCCTGCATTGTGTTCCATCTTAAAGCATAAGATTGATTTTATTGCATCGCTGAGCAGCCCATAACCTCAAAGACTATCTCCGCTATTATAAGAAAAAATTACATATTTTTCCATGTCAAGCTAATTCCTAAAAAAATACATTTGTTGCTCACTGCATTTTATATCATTTTATACGTGTGTTCGCTGTTCTTGCATTTTCTGTTTATTGTGAACATTTTTTTTTTTGAGAAATAAAATTTCTGTATTAAACTAACTCAAATACCGTTATATATATTTTTTTTCTCTGTTGTTGCCGGAGGGCTTTGAGGAAAACATAATGGTAAAGTTCTCTATTCGCAAATTGGTTTATTTATAAAACATAAATTCATCCGCATCCATCAGGCTGTGTAGGTATCATAATATAACTTTTTATTTTTATACATAGAGCTGCAGATGTGGGCTCGTATTAATGAAATATAGGTCTGAAGTGATGCCTTTGTTGTTCATTGGTGAAGAAGAATATGGCATTCATGGTTAATTGGAACTCTTGCGCTATTGTAAAATGAAAATATTCAATTAGCATTCTTTCTGTAGGGTTATTCACATGCAGCCCTGGAAAATGAAAGGTAATTTCACCTGTTAAAATGAACCTGTCAAGCTACCATTGTGTAGAGCAGAACAAATGATCTGTACTTTGTATTAGCAAACACATGGTTCAAGGCAAAGAAAATGGTCTTGAAATGAGTGGTCCCTTCCACCTTGCTTGATTTCACATCCAAATGATTGACTTTTGGGTTTACTGTTCATAATATACATATTCATTTGGCCAGCTGCATTACCCACCAGTAAGGCAGGTTTCTGCTCTTAAAGCAGATGTATAAAATGATGTTCCACTGTCAAGGATATTCTTAAAAAATATAATCTAAATAAAAGTGTTCTCCCTTATTTATAGTGGCTAGCTACATGACCGTAATCTTTTATGAAGTGTGATCTGCAGGGGGTATATCAAAACATCACTGTCACTCTTGATCTTCAGCCGACATCACACCTTGCTGCTGGAATTCAAGAGCTGCATTCAATCACCAGGAAAGGAGGGTGGTACCGGGTATGATGCACCCTGGTGGGCATGACCTTTTTATCCTGAGTGACAACGTTACTCTGCAGTAATCAAGTCCAGTTGTGACAAAAATAAGGAGAGGGTAACCACCTCCCTCATTAAAATAAGCTGCTAAGGCAAAACTCACTAGAATTTTTCTTTAAATTTATTTAGAACTTTTTAGGAGGGTTCAGAGGTCCTTAATATTCTGTTAATTTCTCTCTGTAAAAAAAATAAAACTTAAAATGAGAAGCTATTTATTGGCATCAGAACAGGACAGGATAGTTTTAATGAGTTTTCATAACCCTCAGGAGCCATTTAAAGCCCTATGTACCCTTAAAATACCACCTACCACCTTTCCTATTGGTTGTAATGCATTTCACCAAAATGGCAAAATGTCATTGATATCTCCTGATTTTTAACCAAGATTTCAGAGAAATTAAAATCTCAATTTCACTCCCTAGTAGCATGTAGAGGAAAGAAAAGCAGTGAAGATCCAATGAAGGAAATGCCAAAAGCGGAATAGTTAGCTGAAGAGACTGGTCCGCAAACAACAACTAAAAACTCTGCCCAACTAAATCTTATCCTTCCCATATGAGGACTGATTGAATTATATCGATCCAGAGTTTGCATTATTTTTGTTCTGTTTAAAGCCTAGTACACAAGGGCCGAATGTCGGGCAACATCGGCCGGTTCAATAAAAAATGGCTGAGATTTGGCACGTGTGTATGGCAACCGGGCTGACTGAAGCCGGCCATTTGGCTGGCTTCTGTCAGACAAGCATGCTGGAAAACCAGCAGCTGACCGACTCCCGATCAGCGGAGTGTTCTGGCGGGGGGCCATCCCCCTGTCAGAACACAAAAGAACATTAGGGAAGATTGCTGCACTAATTTTGGATCGGTAGTACAGCGGCTCCGACTGGATCTGTCAACCCCATGGGTTGAAAGGAAAAAAACTAGTGCTGTGTGCCAGCCTTAAGATGTTCTAGAATGTTGGGATTATTTGTTGTCTTGAAAACCCTAGGAAGTCCCTCACTATGCAAAAAAAAACATCTATATTCACAAGGTTAACCTTCTGCCCATCAACTTGATGTAGGATAAACAGATTTAATATTAGGAGAACTAAGTTGTCATAGGTTAGTGGTGGAAAAAACAGTAGGTAAGACAATCCCAATGAATTATATTAGTTACAGAAGAATAATGCAAGGAATAGGGGGCATGGCCAGAACAGCATTGGCCACACACTGTCTACACTTCATATAATCACTGGGTCAGTCTGAGTGGCGTCTCAGTTACTACAGAAGAATAAAGCACACTGATTGTTTAGCCCCAGTGCATGTGACTTCAGCATTTAGGTACTGGTGGAAGGCACAGGTGTATCATCCAGCAAGCTGTGTTCCAGGCTTTCCTCCTTAGGTGCATACTGCCCTAAATGTTAGTACCACCAGGTACTCTGTCCAGCAGCAGCAGCTGTCAGCCTCTCACAGAGTTTTATAGGCTGCCAGAATAAGGCCTAAGTATATGATCACACATATAGTTGGGTTACCTAATTGAGGCCTTACCCATTTCTTTGGCATGGCCTGGGCAAAAGTTATACACTGTGTAGTAAAAGCGGAACTAAATCCACCAATTGAACTGTTTCCCAAAACATTTACATTCAAGACATGCTGTGAATGATACCTATTATGCCCTGTACACACGGTCGAATTTTCCAACAGAAAATGTGTGATAGGACCTTGTTGTCGGAAATTCCGACCGTGTGTGGGCTCCAGCACATATTTTCCATCGGAATTTCCGACACACAAAGTTTGAGAGCAGGCTATAAAATTTTCCGACAACAAAATCCGTTGTCGGAAATTCCGATCGCGTGTACACAAATCCAACGCACAAAGTGCCACGCATGCTCAGAATAAATTAAGAGACGAAAGCTATTGGCTACTGCCTCGTTTATAGTCCCGATGTACGTGTTTTACGTCACTGCTTTCAGAAGGATTGGATTTTCCGACAACTTTGTGCGGCCGTGTGTATGCAAGACAAGTTTGAGCCAACATCCGTCGGAAAAAATGCATGGATTTTGTTGTCAGAATGTCCGATCAATGTCCGACCGTGTGTACGGGGCATTACAGTCACTAGTGTGCCTCTGTTACCTTTCAACTGAACTGTCAAGCTACTAATTGTCTGGCATAATAACAGATAACCTGTACAGCACAATGGTAACTGCAGATCAAAGAGAGGCTAATATGACAGCTTCCTTAGCTTTATATATTAGGAGGGTTTAATTCCACTTTAAAAGTATTTTTCAATCTGTTCACGAGTACAGAGTTAAGTGACCAACAGCCAAGATTCCATTGGGCAGAATCCGGTTGCAATAGATTACAGAGGACATGGAATAAGGTAAATTCTACAGTCTGACTCAAATAATTTCTGGATAGCATTAACAGTTTATACTGACACACTGATTCCATTTGTTGCCTAGAGCTGCTCTCTTATCTATTTTGATGCAAACATACTGTATATAACTAAGCAGAATATTTCCTAGTAAATGTGCCCCTCCTAGATAACACAGTCTTAAGTAGAAATAGTCGCAAGGCAGGATTGAGTAGATTATCTGATGTAGAGAATATGACCATATTATGTTCTTAACAACAACAGAAAAACAAGGTGACATCACCACAAGCCATCTGATATTAAGCTTTAGGCAAACCAGAATGAAACAAGCTGTAAACTGTTCATGAAAGAGAAGAACGTTCCATAACAATGGACCAGAAGTGAGGCCAGTACAGGCATGTTTATTCTATGAATTCAGTAATTTTGTAGAATATATTGTATTATTATTTTTTCTCAAACTCAAAGTCCTGAAAAATAATATACATATACAATATACCTGTACATGTCCAGATGCCATTACCTGTATTAAAGTTAAAATGTTATACTTAAGACTATGGCAGCACAGATTTGTTGTTAACCTTCAGTTATGGATTTCATAACAGTCTCTTTTTACCATGGGCTCATTTACTAACCATGATATTACATCATTCATCTAGATCCTTTCAGTGAACTGAAATCTCAGTTACTTGCCTCTTGATGTTCCATGCATCCCCATGCAGGCAATTCCACTAATGTAGCGGCTACATGGACACAGACGCTGCACCCAATTTGACATCCATTCAGGTGCACGGCCCGAATGCACACTGCTTGCATTCAGGGCTATGCACTCGCATCTTCACAGATATCCATTTGGGAGCAGTTGCTGTGTTCATGCAGCCACTGCATCCCAATAGACATCAATGAGACTGCCTGCACTGGGATGCACACAACACCTATGCATCTTAGTGCAGGTAGACAGGAAATGGCAGGCAGCACAATGATTTATAACTAGCAAAAAATGAGGTTGCAAATCATTACTTAGGCATTAAACAAGTGCAGCACTAGCCCCTGAAGGGCCCGCTGTTTAGACTCCGTTTTTTTTCCCAAGTAGCTGCAGCAAGGCACACAGCAACAGTCTCACTCTTTCTGGCTCAATTAACAGTCTAGGACTTGCTTCTCTTTAAATCTATTGCTGAATAACTGGGATAGGGCGTAGGAAGCTGTGGGATACTCCAGAAATACTGATTAGTAATAAGAGACACTCTTTCTTTTGTAGCTACTCTTTAGACCAGTCCCTTTAGTAATAGCCCAGGATATGGACACCACTGAGACACCATATGCAATGTCCCAGGCCAGGAAAGCTTTAGCTTTAGTACAAAAAGGGTAGCAGCAGTAGCAGAAGTCATCAGGATCCTGCACACAGGTCTATACTCACAGTGTCCCTGGATACTTGGATGTCACCTTCCAATAACCGTCAGATTTTTCTTAGTGAGCTCTCAAACCAGATTTCCAGCAAAATCCCTTGTATAGCTACAGCAATTCATCAAACAGGCCCCCAGCTTAACAGGACAAGAACCCTGCTTCTTCAGATCTCTGAATATTTATGCACTCTTCCACCACCTACTGGGCACTTCCCCCAGGGATAGGCTGGGACCACATAAATATTCAGGCTGCTCATTTGACTCTTCCAGTCCACTACCTTCCAGAATTTTCCAAAAGGCAGGGGGAAGCAGTTAAACCTGAAACCAGTAAGACACAGAACAGCCCAATATAATCACAAGCGGTTCAACTAATTATAGGAGAGTTACAGAAACAAAATTTACCTAACCTAACTAGTAGGGTGCTACACAATAAAAAAAAGTCTTTACAATTTGCATGTCCAGCTAACAAAATATGTTTTTATACTTTAAAGACTAGTAGGCCACTGTTGGCAGCACAGTAGCTTGATGGTTAGCACTATTGCCCTGGCATTAGGCTTCTTGGTTTGAATCCCAACCAGGACACTACCTGTATGGAGCTTGCATGTTCTCCTTGTGCTTGTGTGAGTTTTATCTGGATTCTCTGGTTTCCTCCCATACTATAAAGACACGCTGTCTGAATTGGCCATAGGGCAGGAACTTATGTGAATATACAATATGTTAATTTAATTTTTTTTTTTTAATTCTAAATTGTTAGCGTTATACAAATACCTGTATTAAATAAATAGTAGCAGTTACTCGCATTTAAATGAACTATTTCATATTAAAAATGTTTTACATATTCATGTTTTGCATCTCCCTGGAGGAGCAACCAAACATCTCCAACTTTACATAACAAGTCTAGTTAATGTGACACTACTACTAGCCAATAGCCATACTATGACCTCGATACATAGACACCTTCAACTTCATAAAAACATAAGTCTCAGTGTCCAAGCACAAGTAATACCATAGCAACATGAAGGAGTTGTCGTATTCCTTACTGTGAAAGTGCAAGCTTTTTTCCTTAGAGGGTTTTATATTTGAACACAGCACTGCTCAACAGGGCCGGTACAAGGGGGGGGAGGGGGAGGGGTGGGTGCCCTGGGCGGAACAAATTACCATGCAAAGGGGGGCGCAGTGCTGGCAGTGTGCTTCTAAAAATATTTTGGGCATACTGTGGCCGCACTACAATCCCGCACAGCTGCGTGAAAGGATGTGCCGAGTGCGCTCCTGCACCCGGCACAAGAATAGGACCCGTCCGACCCGGTCTTCCGTTCCCTGTCAGGCGGATCCATGGAGTGATCTCTGCCCGACAGGCACTTCCGAGTCCCGGCGTGACGTCACTGGGAGGCGGGAAGAGAGAGAGAGGACCGTAGAGAGCTGCCGGGCACCGCAGTGAGTGCGACCCAGAGGAGGAACTAACCACGGCAACCAGGCAGTCAGTGCATCAATAGTAAGCAGATGAACATCATGTACAGATGAACTGGCTAACTCGGGGGGGGGGGGAGGGGAGAGGGGTTTATGAACACTGACACTTGTGTCACTAATGCAGCACAAAGGGGTTAACTGACACTTGTCACTAATGCATTAGTGACCAATGGCAACACATTAACCCCCTTCATGCTGCATATTACTGATACAATTGGTAATTAATCACTTTGGATGGGCTTGGGCTTTTTCAAAACCCCACGTGCCTGATCTCGCCAGGAAGCTGACACTCCGCAGCGCTAATCACAGGCAGTGAGATATTTGCCGATCCGCGGCTGCACAGATCGGGAAATGTCTCACTGCCTGTGATTAGCGCTGTGCAGTGTCGGCTTCCTGGTGGGATCAGGTACATGAGGTTGCATAAATATACTGCAATGGGACTGCAGCTATAGTAACCGCAGTGTACCCGTACATCGCTACCTGTTTCAGGAGTCTGCCCTCACCCAACTCCCCTGTGATTGTACACAGCGAGAATCTGTCAGCAGGTCTCAGCCAATGATTCATGGCCAGGACCTGCTGATCAACTGTGTCCAATCACAGCCCACAGAGGGCTCTAGTCTATACAGAGGGAATGATTGCTTTGTTTCTTCTCCCTACAAAGCAGGGAAAATAAACAAATGAATCTGTGTTAAAAATCAGCACACTATACACACATTATACATAACCCCTTTGATTGCCCCTGATACCCACTTCCCAGTGTCATTAGTACAGTGACAGTGTATATTATTAGCACTGATCACTGTATTAGTGTCACTGGTGATGTCAGTTATTCAATTCCAACAAGGTGTCAGTGTCACTATCACAGTCCAACTATAAGTCACTGATCACCCACATTGCTAGTATATAAAAATAAATGTTGGTGGTTATAATTATGGAGATTGCCATTTATATTGAGAGTTGTCATTTTCTAAACTGGCACCGATGCTGGGGGATATAATTCCAGAAACTGGGACTGATGCTGGTGGTCATTATTACTAGTTTGCCGACAGTATCACATGTACGGTGACTCTGCTGCACTGGATCATGTACCAGGAACATAATCCAGCACTCCCAGGTAAGGGGCACACGCGAGCGCCACCGATGACCCGGCTGTGCTGTGTGGGTGCTGGCCAATGGATGACCACCGGCACCTACCGATTGCTGGAAAGACACACAGGACAGACCTGTGCCTATGTAAACAAGGCAGAGCTCTGTCCTGTCAGCGGGGAAGCTAAGCTGCGGTTTTTCAAAGCACTTTAAGTACCTCTAATAAAATACATATATTTAAAATGTGTGAGTGAACTCTGATTCTATCGAATTAAACTTCATTTAATTTGTATTAAGTAAAATTTTCCTGTTTTGAAATGACACTGACTCTTTCTTTATGGGGGGGGGGCGCAGTTTGCCATCTTCGCCCTGGGCACCGGATGACCTTGTCCCAGCACTGCTGCTCAAGCATAGAGACTGAATCTGGATTGGATCTCCAGAGGACCCAAAGAACAGCAAATCAGGTCAAACACTAAACTCCTTGTAGTGATATAAAATGGTCCAGTTTACAAAAACATTTCTGCCTGGAGTTCATCTTTAAACATATATTTTTTTATCTGCAAGTATAATCACCTGAAATCTATGTTTATATTAACTTGCAACAGGCTGAGAGTTGGTGTACAAGCACACTAATCCAATCACACTTTGGCACTGAGCTGAGAGGTGCTATAGGTAGGTGCAGAACTGCAGCCTCTAAATCGTACAGTCACCTCATCACCCCCTAGTTATATGGTGTTGCAGGGGTATGTGCAACACAAATGTGGTTGGTGCTGTGCAAACGTTTTAATCAAGTGTGAAGAAATGCTGTATATTAAGAATGCTTTCAGAAATACAGTATATATATATATATATATATATATATATAATATATATATATATATATATATAATATATATATATATATATATATATATATATATTTTTTTTTAATTGTTTATTTTTATCAATTTACAAAAAAAAAGTGAGCGGACAGAAGAAAAATTTAAATTAAGTCAATATTTGGTGTGATCACACTTTAGCTTCAAGCCAGAATTAATTCTTCTATTTACACTTGCATACAGCTTTTGAAGGTGCCAGATCACGTGAGGCCAGGTGACAGATGCACACCATTGGGGTCAGGAGTGCACCACTATGGTAGTGGACCCTATGGCTGAATGCTGCGGATGGAACTCTGGGTGGTTCAGAAAAGCAGGTCCACTGGAGCACCAACATGGATCCCACTGGGAGCTAGAGCATAAGATTCCCCAGGGCACAGAGTCTAAGAGCCAGGAGGTGTTCACCAGAGCCTCTAGTGGTGAGGATGGACTGCCCTGCAACTGGCTCCAGGTCGCTGCCCCCAGGGTCTCCCAGCTCACGCTCACGGTAGGCTACAGGAGGATAGAGAGGAAGCAGAAGCCCAGGACAACAAGGGATAGTCAGGAGGTAAGCCAAAGGTTGGGGCAACTAGCAGACAAGGATAAACAGAGAACACCCTAAAGGTCAGGGTAACAAGCAGGCAGGGATAGTCAAAGAACAAGCCAAGATCGGTAACAGAAACAGACATAGAGCACACAGCAAGCAGGAAACAGGAATCCAAAAACACAATATTGCTTGGGCAAGGCAGGCTTGGACAGCACAGTGTTAAATAGTGTATCCTGTAGAGGCTAGGGTGGAGCCATGCTGAAGGAAGACTACTTAACCATGCAGGTGTGAGAGTGCAGCCCAAGGCTGACACACAGACCAGGTAAGCAGACAGACAGGGCATGAAGGTATTACTGGCGATGCATGACAGAAGGAACACGGCAGGTGGATAGTTCCAAAATTCTTTGGGAACTAACCACAGATCTTCTGTGGATGTAGCCTGCCTCAAATCCTTCTGTCTATTCTTGTAATTCCAGACAGACTTATAGATGTTGAGATCAGGGCTATGTGAGGGCCAAACTATCACTTCCAGGTCTCCTTGTTCTTCTTTATGCTGAAGATAGTTCTTAATGGCATTGGCTGTATGTTTGGGGTTGTTGTCCTGCTGCAGAATACATTTGGGGCCAATCACATGCTTCCCTGATGCTATGGTGTGATGGATAATTATCTGCCTGTATTTCTTAGCAATGAGGACACCATTGATCGACAACGCTGAGGACCGTAGATGCAGTGATCAGCCATGGAGACTCAATGCAGCAGATATAAGACACATCATGCTTACTTCTCTTTTATATCGGAAGATGTCCAATAGTTTCAGCACAGAACTGGTGGAAACCAGTGGGACCCAGATACACCTATCTACTGTCCAGAGAAGTCTGGCCCGAAGTGGTCTTCATGGAAGACATGTGGTCAAAAAGCCATACCTCCATGAAATCATAGGAACTGGGGTGCATAAAAGTGGCAATAGGTGCTCTGGACTGATGAGTTTGTTACCAAAGGGCTGAATAACAGTACAATAATGAGTGTCTGCAGGAAACAGTGAAGCATGGTGGAGCTGCATTTTTGCAAATGGATTTTGAGATTTGGTCAGGATCACTGGTGTCCTCAACGCTGAGAAATACCAGCAGATATTTATCCATCATGCTATACCATCAGGGAGGCATGTAATTGACCCCAAATTTATTTTGCAGCAGGACAATGACCCTAAACATGCAGCCAACGTCATTAAGAACTATCTTCAGCGTAAAGAACAACAAGGAGTCCTGGAAGTGATGGTTTGGCCCCCACAGACCCCTGATCTCAACATCATCGAGCCTGTCTGGGATTACATGAAGAAACAGAAGGATTTAAAAGAGCCTACATCCACATAATAGCTGTGATTAGTTCTCTAAGATGTTTGAAACTGTCAAGTTCCTGCAAAAACTGTGTGCAAGTGTACCTTTAACAATTGATGCTGTTTTGAAGGCAAAGGGCGGTCACACAAATATTGATCTGATTTGGATTTCTCTTCTGTTCATTTACTTTTCATTTTGTTAATTGATAAAAAATAAACTATTAACGCTCCTATCTCTGAAAGCATTCCTAATTTACAGCATTTTTCCACACCTGCCTAAAACTTTTGAACAGTACTATTAACTGTATATATATATATATATATATATATATATATATATATATATATATATTTATATATATTTATTTATTTTTTTAATTTATTTTTTTCAACTGTCTTGCTAGAGTACTAACCAATAATCAATTCCACACTAGCGCAACCACTGCTACTATGCAGTGAACAATAATATACCTGCAAGTGATATAATCAAAACGTGAAAATAATACAAGAATGATTGGAGATTTTGAAATTTTTGGATACTTTGTATTATTTTCACGTTTTGATTATATCACTTGCAGATATATTATTGTTCACTGCATAGTAGCAGTGGTTGCGCTACTGTGGAATTGATTATTGGTTGGTACACTAATATTAATGAAACATATTTTTGGGGGATTTTTTATTTAAGTAGCAGCTCTGAAATATAAAACACTATAGGTGAATTTTTGGAATCCTAAGCGCAGTGCAACACACAAAATTTTCTGTGTTGCTAGAGTGTGTGCTTTGTAGAGCACACATAAGGTTCGATCTCTGCATCTGTCTTGAAAGCAGAAATATGAAAAAAGAGAATGAAACCTTAATATTTCATATGTTAAAGAACATATTCATTCTGAAAGCTGAGCTCCAGGCAAGCAACAAAATACACATATGAAATACATACTGTATATAGGTGCTTTTTACCTGCCAAATGATTTTTATATCTATCCATCCAGTAATGAAATTTGCATGGCTCGGTTACACAGCACAAACCTGGCAGGGTAGGGGACGTTTTTTTTTTTTTCTTGTAATGCTTACAGATCCTTTTCCTCCCCCATAATGAGCTCATTTCTCTTTTTCAGTCTGCTCTCTCTTCCTATCAGTATTTTGGTTGCACTACAGCACAGGTGAGTGGTTCCTTGTCCTGCTTCTCCCTCTTCCAGCCTGAGCTCTATTGTACAGAGACTACAAGAGAATGATACCAAGTGAAATGTAGCTGCATACACTGCTTTCATTTAACAAAATAAATAAATACAGAACTGCTTTAGGCTCCATGCACATTGAAGCTCATAAACGGCTGTTTTTGGGAGTTTGGGCGTTTTTTTTAACAGCCCATAAACTCCCCTCTATGTTATCCTATGTGTCCATGCACACATGGACCTTTTTAGATGTTGATCAGCAGTGGAGTTTATGGGCTGTTTTCTGAACGCCATAAAATCGCGTTCAGGAGTCGTTTTTCTGACCACAAAAAAACGCCAAACGCTCATAAACGCTGATAAACGTCGATAATCGCTCAAAAACGTGGCTCACCAGCGTTTTTTAACGTTTTTGATCCAAAGAAAAAAAAGAAAAACCGCTAACGCGGAAAAACGCTGTTGCAAAAATGTTATAAAACGTTGAAAGACTCACTGCAAAGCTACTGGCGTTTTTATAACGTTATTTTAACGTCTAGTGTGCCTTTTGTATTTGCCTGGAGTTCTGCTTTAAGAAATGTTTTTTTTTGTTTTTTTGTTTTTTGCTGAAGGGGTTTGAGGCTTGTTTTGACAATAGCTTCTTATCAAACTCCTTGAGAACATCTTATCCTCCTGTTTATTATTAGAAATAAATAAATGCCTCCAGGTATTAGAAGATTTAAATTCTCAACTTCTATACTCAGCGGTGATATTTCCAAAAACAAACAAGTCCTGCGAGTATAATTGCAGATCAATGTGAGATCAGGTTACGCGGAAATGAAATTGCTTTTCAAATTAATATGTGTGATAGTATTACATTAGAAGAACTCGCAGCAAAGATCATTAGAAAATAAAATGGGCCAACACGATGAGAGCGCGCGTGCGGGAGTCAATGAAAGACATTGGGGAAGACAAACAGAAGGCTGCGAGTGACAGTGCAAACATTGATCTCATGACAAGAGACAATTTGCCTCTCTTGCCATCTGCAGTCTTCCAGCGAGAGGCTTGTGATAGACACAGTGCCACTATGTTTTCACTAAAACAGGCAGATGCCAGCCTCCGATAATGGACCTCCTGCTTTTCATTTCACAGAACTAAGACTGTATTAATAATCTAATGCTACACCATGAATCATATCTGATAGTGTGCTCTCTCTAGTGTCAGTTACCGGAGGATGATGTAACTAGCCGAGGCTGAATGGGGCTGATTTAATAAAGGAATATAGGCTGATCAGTTTGCAAATTAAATATTCACTTAATTTAGTAAATAAGGTGAAGCTAAGTTACATCGGAGGGGGCGTGCACCATCCCCTAATTGTTCCAGGTGTATGAGCAATGTAGGTACACTGATACATATGCTTTGGAGATGCCCAATTTATTTTGGTATTGGACCTCTGTATTTGACATAAATAATGGCATTGGTCATGTTAGTTTACCTATGAATTCTAAGATTGCACTGTTAAAGTGATTGTAAGGGTTTGTTGTTTTTTTTTTTTTTAAATAACAAACATATCATACTTACCTCTACTGTGCAGGTTGTTTTGCACAGAGTGGCCCCGAACCTCATCTTCTGGGGTCCCCCAGCAGCTCTCACGGCTCCTCCCCACATCAGATAACCCCCTAGGAGAAGCGATCTCCCGGGGGGGTTACCTTGTGGGCACGTTCCCGAGTCCAGCATTTGCGTCCATAGAAACAAATGCTGAACTGGGCCCCTGCCCCCCGGCGCCCGCATCATTAGATTTGATTGACAGCAGCGGGAGCCAATGGCTGCGCTGCTATCAATCTATCCAATCAGGACACCAGACACCAGCCGGAGCTGGTGTGCTCATTCCCGTTGCGCAAATTTCGGGGCTCAAGTAAGTATAAGGGGGGCTCGGGGCGCTGCTTCATTAAAAATGTTTTTCACCTTAATGCATAGAATGCATTAAGGTGAAAAATGGCGAGGGTTTACAACCCCTTTAACCTCCCTGGCGGTATGATTATTTCAGATTTTAGGTGCTGAAAGCGGTACCATTATTTTGCACAGAAATTTGGCGTTTTATATTGTAGGCCTGTAATTCTTAGGAATAATTCACTTAAATCTGTCCAAACAAGAGTCTAGTAGACATCCCGGGTATGATAAAGTTTGAAAAACTAAATAAAAAATTATAATATAATAAATAACTATAAATAAATATACAAAATAATAATATAATAATACAAATTATTCAATAATGTAATCAAATCAAAAACACTGAAATTTGCTCAGTTGCAGAATTGTCGCTTTCTTTACTTTTAGTGTTTGGTGACGAATTTCCCCACAAATCACTATCGCTCAATTCTGCGAGTGATTCTAATTTATTATCGCTGTTTTGTAGCTGGTCTAAAACCACTTTTGATGTAAAGGGACAGTTTTGGTTGCTATGGACAATCTCCAGTTTCCAGGCAGAAAGAACAGTTTTTATAATATAAAACTGCATGCAGGACATGGGCAGACCACTAGGGACAAAGGAGATGTGTAATTATTTGATACAGTAATGTAATCTGTAAGATTACAGTATACTGTATATGTACTGTGTGTTTCACTTTTTAAATTTAGCGTCGAACTCCGTCCCCGTGCATCGCAACGCTCGCAGGGAACGGAGCTCGGCACTGTGAATTGAGAGAAACACGGCGGCTCGCCGATCACAGCGGGGAGACATCGCAGGATCCAGGGGACAAGGTAAGTATCCTCTACATGGATCCTGCGATGCAATCCCGAGTCTGGCTCGAGGATACCGCTTTTGGTATTGAAAATCCACCCCGAGCCTGACTCGGGAATACCACCAGGGGGGTTAACTATTATATCTGTGGATATGTTACCCTCCCCCCCAATGCTTAGATTGATTGTCATGTGTTTACTTTTTCTAACACGAAAACGAATAGCTCAGAAATGGTTGTCTTCTATCCCCCCAACATCTCTTCAATGGCAAAATACGGTCCAAAATGCTCAATGAGCATACCAACATAGGGGTTGTGTACAAAAATTCTATAAGTGATGGTCCCCCTGGCTTGCTGTTTATCCATTGCCGGTTTATTCCAGTTTTATTTTATTAGTAAAAAAAAAAAATTTATAATAAAAATGCCATAACTATATCCCCTATTTTGTAGACGCTATAACTTTTGCGCAAACCAATCAATATACGCTCAGTGCAATTTTTTTTACCAAAAATATGTAGAAGAATACATATCGGCCTAAACTGAGGAAAAAATTAGTTTTTTTATATTTATTATAGAAAAAAGTAAAATATATTGCTTTTTTTCTAAATTTTTGCTCTTTTTTTGTTTATAGCCTGTTTCCCTTAATAATGATGCTGGTGCCTGCACCTGAAGCCGACAGACAGGTCAGCTTCGGGTGCCGACATTGCGGACTCCCAGGATAGGTAAGTGCCCTTATATTAAAAGTCAGCAGCTGCTGTATTTGTAGCTGCTGACTTTTAATTTTTTTTACCCAGGCGGAGCTCCGCTTTAAAGTGTTACTAAACCCAGGACCCTGCATTCACTATACCTGGTCTCCCACAGTCAGGGTTGCCAAGTAAATTTACTGACAGTTTGTAAAAGTTAGTGATTTTTTTTAGAACTGCCAGTAAATATTCGGGGGCTGATAATTTCATGCTGTGTTGACTTTTTAAGTGTAAATCGAGCAAATTACTTTCTTATAGATATTTTCATTGTTTCCATGTCATGTTTATACTGTTCAAATATTCACTGTTTTAGTTTTCAATAGGAGTTCTGTAATTTCTCAGGTTGTCAGTAAAAAATGTGCTCTGCCAGTAAATTCCCCATGTTTTGTCAGTAAAAAATGCTGCGGGAGGTTGGCAACCCTGCCCACAGTACACAGAGCATGGAAATGCAATGGTTTTAGAAAATATAAACTACTAAATACCTTTTCTCGCCACCATTATTTTTCAGCACTGCCTTAACCATCTTGGGCATGGAGTTCACCAGAGCTCCACAGATTGCCACTGGAGTCCTCTTCCACTCCTCCATGATGACATCACGGAGGTGGTGGTTGTTAGAGACCTTGTGCTCCTTCACCTTCCATTTGAGGATCATGCCCACTGATGCTCAATAGGGTTTAGGTCTGGAGACATGCTTGGCCAGTCCATTACCTTTACCCTCAGCTTCTTTAGCAAGGCAGTGGTTGTCTTGGAGGTATGTTTGGGGTTGTTATCATGTTGGAATACTGCCCTGCCGCCCAGTCCCCGAAGGGAGGGAATCATGCTCTGCTTCAGTATGGCACAGTACATGTTGGCATTCATGGTTCCCTCAATAAACTGTAGCTTCCCAGTGCTGGCAGCACTCATGCAGCCCCAGACCATGACAATCCCACCACCATGCTTGACTGTAGGCAAGACACACTTGTCTTTGTACTCCTCACCTGGTTGCCACCACACACGCTTGACACCATCTGAACCAAATAAGTTTATCTTGGTCTCATCAGACCACAGGACACAGTTCCAGTAATCCATGTCCTTAGTCTGCTTGTCTTCAGCAAACTGTTTGCGGGCTTTCTTGTGCATCATCTTTAGAAGAGGCTTTCTTTCTGGAACGAGAGCCATGCAGACCAATTTGATGCAGTGTGCGGCGTATGGTCTGAGCACTGACAGGCTGACCCCCCCACCCCTTCTGCAGCAGTGCTGGCAGCACTCATACGTTTATTTCCAAAAGACATCCTCTAGATAAGACGCTGAGCACGTGCACTCAACTTTTTTGGTCGACCATGGCAAGGCCTGTATTGCGTGGAATCTGTCTTGTTAAACCACTGTATGGTCTTGGCCACTGTGCTGCAGCACAGTTTTAGGGTCTTGACAATCTTCTTATAGCCTAGGCCACCTTTTGTAGAGCAACAACTCTTTTTTCAGATCCTCAGAGTGTTCTTGGCCATGTGGTGCCATGTTGAACTTCCAGTGACCAGTATGAGAGAGTGAGAGAGATAACACCAACACTAACACCTGAGACCTTGTAACACTAACGAGTCACGTGACACCGGGGAGGGAAAATGGCTAATTGGGCCCAATTTGGACATTTACACTTAGGGGTGTACTCACTTTTGTTGCCAGCGGTTTAGACATTAATGGCTGTGTGTTGAGTTCTTTTGAGGGGCAGCAAATTTACACTGTTATACAAGCTGTACACTTACTACTTTACATTGTAGCAAAGTGTGATTTCTTAAGTGTTGTCACATGAAAAGATATAATAAAATATTTACAAAAATGTGAGGTGTGTACTCACTTGTGTGAGATACTGTATATACATAAACAAACACGCATGTGTGTTTGAGATTTGGGGTGCACACCCTAATGCAACAGGATGTAACTTCACACCTATTATTTCATGTCTATGGCCTTTATAGGTTACAAATTATACAAGTGTAGTATTTATTTTATTTTCATTTAAACCCTTTAACCAAGAAGAACTACAAACCAGTAAGAAATATAAAATACATTATGGAAGTTAAACAAAAACACCACATGACTTATTTACACGTTTTGCATACATTGCTCAAGTGTTGTTCTAATAATGAATAAGTAGAAAGGTCGTTTTTTTCCCAGCCCTCCAGGAGACAGGCGGCATTTTAACACTTTTAGATGATTGGAGTTTTAGTACTGATGCTTCAAACAAGTTCATATATCAGCACATTTATAAGCCAAAGGACTGTAAAAATGGGGCGTATCACCTGTTGGCAAGACGTACACAGTTTAATGTTGAACCTATATCTACCTAGTTCCAACGATCCAAGCAATTACATTTTCGACAAAACACTCCAAAAATATTTGTATATATCCTTATATTGTTTAGTTTGTCTGAATAGTAATGATTAAAGAGTCAATTTATTCAAAAATACAATTTATTAATAGGTGAACCGTAATAATCAAAGTCAACCCCTGGCCTATAATGTGTCATAGATTTTGTTTATAAAAATAACATTTATATTTAATATATATATATATATATATATATATATATATATATATATATATATATATATATATATATATATATATATATATTTTTTTTTTTGTTATATTGCAGCCATTTGCTAAAATCATTTAAGTTCTTTTTTTCCTCATTAATGTACACACAGCACCCCATATTGACAGAAAAACACAGAATTGTTGACATTTTTACAGATTTATTAAAAAAGAAAAACTGAAATATCACATGGTCCTAAGTATTCAGACCCTTTGCTCAGTATTTAGTAGAAGCACCCTTTTGATCTAATACAGCCATGAGTCTTTTTGGGAAAGATGAAACAAGTTTTTCACACCTGGTTTTGGGGATCCTTTGCCATTCCTCCTTACAGATCCTCTCCAGTTCTGTCAGGTTGGATGGTAAACGTTGGCGGACAGCCATTTTTAGGTCTCTCCAGAGATGTTCAATTGGGTTTAAGTCAGGGCTCTGGCTGGGCCATTCAAGAACAGTCACGGAGTTGTTGTGAAGCCACTCCTTCTTTATTTTTAGCTGTGTGCTTAGGGTCATTGTCTTGTTGGAAGGTAAACCTTCGGCCCAGTCTGAGGTCCTGAGCACTCTGGACAAGGTATTCGTCCAGGATATCCCTGTACTTGGCCGCATTCATTGTTCCCTCGATTACAACCAGTCGTTCTGTCCCTGCAGCTGAAAAACACCCCTACAGCATGATGCTGCCACCACCATGCTTCACTGTTGGGACTGCATTGGACAGGTGATGAGCAGTGCCTGGTTTTCTCCACACATACCGCTTAGAATTAAGGCCAGAAAGTTCTATCTTGGTCTCATCAGACCAAAGAATCTTATTTCTCACCATCTTGGAGTCCTTCTGGTGTTTTTTAGCAAACTCCATGCGGGCTTTCATGTGTCTTGCACTGAGGAGAGGCTTCCATTGGGCCACTCTATCATAAAGCCACAACTGGTGGAGGGCTGCAGTGATGGTTGACTTTCTACAACTTTCTCCCATCTCCTGACTGCATCTCTAGAGCTCAGCCACAGTGATCTTTGGGTTCTTCTGTACCTCTCTCACCAAGGCTCTTCTCCCCCGATAACTCAGTTTGGCCAGACGGCCAGCTCTAGGAAGGGTTCTGGTCGTCCCAGACATCTTCCATTTAAGGATTATGGAGGCCACTGTGCTCTTAGGAACCTTAAGTGCAGCAGAAATTTTTTTGTAACTTTGGCCAGATCTGTGCCTTGCCATAATTCTGTCTCTGAGCTCTTCAGGCAGTTCCTTTGACCTCATGATTCTCATTTGCTATGACATGCACTATGAGCTGTAAGGTCTTATATAGACAGGTGTGTGGCTTTCCTAATCAAGTCCAATCAGTATAATTAAACACAGCTGGACTCAAATGAAGGTGTAGAACCATCTCAAGGATGATCAGAAGAAATGGACAGCACCTAAGTTAAATATATGAGTGTCACAGCAAAGGGTCTGAATACTTAGGACCATGTGATATTTCAGTTTTTCATTTTTAATAAATCTGCAAAAATGTCAACAGTTCAGTTTTTTCTGTCAATATGGGGTGCTGTGTGTACCTTAATGAAGAAAAAAATTGAACTTAAATGATTTTAGCAAATGGCTGCAATATAACAAAAAGTGAAAAATGTAAGGGGGTCTGTATACTTTCCGTCCCCACTGTATATATATATATATATATATATACACACACACACACACACACACACATGTATTTTTTACTGTATTCAGCCATCTTATTTTTGATAGTCCTTTTATTTCACAGCTAACTTCTCCGAGCTCTTTCATGAAAAATTCAATTTAGTCATCAGGGCTTCTAGTGAAGAGTTGGGCTTGATTTGTTGGAGGGTCTATTTGTTTTCATCTATATATATATAAAGTCGGCAACCAAGTGAAGATGAATACAATTTCTCTTTGTACCAAACAGAGCCAACACTATCGCATTTCAACCTATCAAGGCCTTACTCATACAGTAGTTAGTCTGACATAACCAACTAGATAGATATACAGCAAGTCAAACCCTCCCAGCTGGTATCACAATAAGTCATTTAACCAGAACTCTACTGGAGAGAAAGGGCAAGCTATCATTCAATGCATTTGTCACCACAACAAGCAATAAATAGAACATATAATAACAGATATTGAATCAAAATAAAATAAATTCATATATACTACATTAATAGTGGAATATAAATGAAGTCAATTGTTTCCATTGTCTATTTGTTTTTATACCTGCCCAGGATTTTTAGAGGTATTCATCAACATCAAAGTTTAAAGGCATCTTATTATGTGTTTTAATTGTTCAGCTTTCACAGCCATGGACAGGGACAGATGATACCATAGTCTGGCCTAGGCAATTCTGTTCTTGATTTTATAGACACATCAATACTTATGAAGAGCTTTATCCTTGCTGTTCCAGTTGCCAGTCTGCTTGTTTCTTGACTGATGGATCCTTGTTAATAATTGATCCAAGGAGAAACAAGCTGTCTACTACTCCTATGTCTCCACCATCAAGTCTAGAGTTAACTGTCTTATTTGGCCAGTCTCATTGGAGTGGAGTCAGACTGGTGGAATGCCTCAGATACTCCAAACAAAAGATCTAGTCCTGTTCAACTTGGAGGTCTGGGTTTTCTTGCCAGTCTTTGAGTGATCTAGACTTTGTCTCATATTTTCCATGACATTTTATAAAGTATTGAACATGACCGCGAGACCTCATTGTAATGGCGATAGCAAGTGTGCAAACCCGGGAACTCAGGCACAGATCTTTAACTTATGGAGTCATACAATGAGAACAGAAACTATAATGCTGTTTAACACTTTAGGATCTAACAAAAGTGCTGCTTGGACCTTGAAGAAGGGGCACACCCTGAAAGTTTGTCCTAAAAGTGTGGATGTTACTGCAAATTAAAAAAAATATGATGGACAGTACTCAATTGCTTTAGTTACAAGTTGCCTAATATGGCTACAATCGCTTCAAGTAGAATCTAACAAAATGTGAAACATCTGTTTTTGAATAGCCTGACCCTGTAAATGCATTCTGAGGGTTTTATAAGTTTTTGAATGTTTTTACAGCTTAGGATTCTTCTTTTGAACTGTGTTACGCTATGTTTTTTTAACTGCTTTTAAGACTTAATCATGTGATTTATGTTATATTGTATTGTGATGTGATTTCGTCCTTGTTTCATCCTTTTGCCTTCAGTGCTTCTTTAAATTGTGTTTCATAAAATTGGTAAGAGCCCACTTGCCCTGTTTTTCCCCAGGACCAATTTACATCCTAAAGTGGTCTTTCAGCTATCTGGGGAAGTCTGTGGGAGACAGATACACATAATGAATAAATAAACAAGTATATCTTAACTATACTGCTTGAGTCACTGAGAAATTACATTTTAAATAAAGCAAAAAAGTCTTAATTCTGTTGTGTTTAAGGTAGTCATAAATAGAAACTGCACAATGCATTTTTGCAATGTGAAATAAGGACAGGCGGAGTACATAGGAGACGTGCCCGGACACGGATAAGGGTGTGAAGACAGAAAATGAGACATTTAAAGTGTGAGATGGGGAGGGGAGTGCTAAGAATCAGAGTTCCTCTGCTCTGTTTAAGCTAAGGCCTACTAATGTAGAGAACATAGTTTCAGGATACAGTATATACAGGTATTGCTGGTGAAGAAGGTATAACAAAAGTCACATGTAACTAATCAAAGAGCTAAGTGCAATCTATATAGAGATCTTTCACTCAGTGTTGGTGTTGTCACTATTCTGAAGTTTTCAGGCCAGTCATGTGATGAACAATGTCCTCATCAGCTCTTCTCTTGGCTGGGTGGTCTTATATTTATTTTTATGTATTTATTTCAGGTATATATATATATATATATACAGCGCCATCAATTTACGCAGTGCTTTACATATACATTGTACATTCACATCAGTCCCTACCCTCAAGGAGCTTACAGTCTAAGGTCCCTAACTCACATTCATACATACTAGGGACAATTTAGACAGGATCCAATTAACCTACCAGCATGTCTTTAGAGTGTGGGAGGAAACCAGAGTACCCGGAGGAAACCCACGCAGGCACAGGGAGAACATGCAAACTCCAGGCAGGTAGTGTCTTGGTTGGGATTCGAACCAGCGACCCTTCTTACTCTGGGTGTTATTCAATCCAGAAGACTGAGGGCCTCTTGTGGCTAAGAAGAGGTGCTGTGAGGACAATGCCAACATTTTTGTTTTTTTTCTTGGGGCGGGTACCTATTTCTGACAGGTACTTGCACCCACTTCTACTTTTCTTGCATAGGCAAGAAGAGTGGAAGTTCAGCAACCCCCGACCGCAACTTCCTGGTCACGTCACATGTTCCAGGAGGCTGCGCGACCAGTCCGAAAGCGCAGCTTGTCTCTCACATGCACAGATGGCCTGCTAAGAACTGACCCTGGTGATGACGGTTCTGGACTCCCGAACTCAAATTGTCTGTTTATTAAAACTCAGCAGCTACAATACTTGTAGCTGCTGACTTCTAAGTTTTTTAAGAAATTACTGTAGTTCCTCTTTAAGTTTTTTATTGGAATGTATAGCTGAATTTCACCCAAAAGGGGAAGTTCTGCTTGTTTGCTTCCTCCCCTCTCCACTGCCACATTTGGCACTTTTTTGGGGGGAGGGGGTACCTGGTTTTGACATCTATCCGTTCCCTACTTCCATTTAGATTGCTGTGGCGATCTATGCGGAAGTTCGGTCCCCCCCCCCCCCAAAGCTTTCTGGGACACATCACAGGTCCCAGAAGACTGTGGGACCATTCACAAAGCACAGAGCAGCTTGCACATGCGCAGTAGAAAACCAGCTGTGAAGTCAGAAGGCTTCACTGCTGGTTTCCCTTACCTAAGATGCCGGCTCTTGCACCCACAGCCAATTAAAGAATCGGCTCGGGTGAGGACGTCACTGGATCCCTAGACAGGTAAGTGTCCTTATATTAAAAGTCAGCAGCTACAGTATTTGTAGACGCTGACTTTTAATTTTTTGAGGGGAGACTGGAGCTCCTCTTTAAGCAAATTATTATTTTTTTAATTACACCTGGGGGACAATGTTTAAAAAAAAAAGAAAAAGGACCTTCAGTTGGGCTTTAAGTCAACATAAAGCATATCTAAGCCAGGACTGTTTCATTTTGGATAGTGATAAGGGGTTAGAACAGCATCCAATCTTAGCCCCCTAAATACATGATCTAGCCTACAGAGGTGCTTATTTAACTATTTTTACCAACTAGGAAGCCGCTGTGGTCATTTGAAGAGTTAAATAAGCACCTCTGTAGGCTAGATCATGTATTTAGGGGGCTAAGATTGGTTGCTGTTCTGAGTAATAAGGGATTAGAACAGCAACCAATCTTAGCCCCCTAAATACATGATCTAGCCTACAGAGGTGCTTATTTAACTCTTCAAATGACCACAGGGGCTTCCTAGTTGGTAAAAATCTAGTGTCGGGCCTACACATTACCTCCCAGAGACTAGAACTAAACATATCCTTATTGCCAGGGGCAATATCCCATTCAGACAACTCTGAGTATGAGCAGCCCAGCATTCGATTTTTACTGGTTGCAATGGAGACAGGGCAGGAGGCCACCACCTTTGGAGGACCTATGTAAGCCCCTGTAATGGGGATGGGTCAACTTACTGTATTTAGGGGTTTACTGAGGTTTTCTTTTAATATATTTACGGTACTTGTTCTTTGAGGAAGTTTGATCCCGTAATAAAGGGCTCCTCCTCTTAGACAACAGTCTGCTTGCATGAAACAAAGTGCGCTCCAGCTCTTCTTCCTCAGATCCATTTTCTATTATTTGAAGAAATTATTTGCAGCTGCGGTGAAGGGATTTACTCAATTCACTGCAGATGTTGTTTCAGATCACAGTCATGAATACAAAGACCAATCACAGACAATTCAATTGTCTGTGATTGGTCTTTGATTGACATTAATTGATGATTTAAATATTGACTAAAGCTCAGTTTAACCCTTAGACTGCTAAGGTGAAATTCCACACATCATGACTGTCTCTTTCCTGTGTAGCCAATACAGTCTTGGTAATCAAGGATTTAACTAAAATGCCCATTCACATCAAGACTGTTTCAAGACACCTTACAAATTGTGTTGTTGGATTGTATGTAGAGAACAAAAGATGAAAAAAGACAAAACATAAAAAACAAAACAACAGAGACTCTGAGGCTGATTTACTAAAGGTAAATAGACTGTGCACTTTGCGAATTGCAGTTGCACTCTGCATGTACATTTGCTCCAGAGCTTAGTAAATGAGGCAAATCTTCACTTTGCATAGAGTATCCAATCACATGCAAGGAAAATTAGAAAAACAGCATTTTTGCCTGCACATGATTGGGTGATGAAAGTCAGCAGAGCTTCTGCCTATTTACTAAGCTCTGGAGCAGCTGCACTTGCGGTCTAAACTACATGGCATGTTCACCAATGCCAGGAGCCTGGCAGACAAGATGGGTGAACTAGAGATACTGTTGTACGAGGAGGATTTGGATTTTGAGGGAATTTCATAGACCTGGTTCAACAGCTCTCATGATTAGCTGGCAACCATTCAAGGGTATTCCCTTTATCGCAGGGATAGAGAGGGTAAAAAAAGGGGATGGGTATGTCTATATATCAAGAATAATGTACAAGTGAATGTGAGAGATGACATCACTAAGGGAACTAGGGAGGAGGTGGAATCCTTATGGGTAGAGCTCAAAAGGGATGAAGCTAAGGGAAAAATAATATTGAGAGTATGCTATAGGCCCCCTAACCTGAGGAAGGTGGCAGAGGTGGACCTCTTATCACAATTTGGATTAGCAGCAAGGATGGGAAGTGTCATCATAATGGGGGATTTTAATTATCCAGACATAGACTGGGCGGAGGGAACCACACATTCGTCTAAGGCTCGCCAGTTCCTAAATGTCTTGCAGGACAATTTCATGGGTCAGATGGTAGACGCACCAACTAGAAATAAAGCATTACTAGATCTACTGTTTACCAATACAGACCTGATCACGGATGTGGAAATACGGGGCAATTTAGGAAACAGCGATTACAGGTCAATTGACTTCAGTATAAATCACACAAATAGGAAACATAAGGGGAATACAAAGACACTGAATTTCAATAGAGCCAACTTCCATAAACTATGAGCCTTGCTAGAAGGCATAAATTGGGATAAAACCTTAGGAAAAAAGAACACGGAGGAGAGATGGGTTCACTTTAAGAGCATATTAAATAAGGGCATTAGCCAGTGCATCCCATTGGGTAATAAAATTAAAAGAGCGAACAGTTGGATGGCTTAACGCCAATGGAAAAATGCATATAAAAGCAAAGGAGAAGGCCTTCAAAAAATACAAGGTTCAGAGACCATCATCAGCATTCAGACTTTATAAAGAACGCAACAAGAAATGTAAGGGTGCAATTAGGGTGGCTAACATAAAACACGAAAGACACATAGCGGAGGAGAGCAAAATAAAACCCAAGAAATTCTTTAGCCACTTCAGCCCCGGGAGATTTTACCCCCTTGCTGACCAGAGCACTTTTTACAATTTGGCACTGCGTCGCTTTAACTGACAATTGCGTGGTCATGCAATGCTGTACCCAAACTAAATTTGCATCCTTTTATTCCCACAAATAGAGCTTTCTTTTGGTGGCATTTGATCACCTCTGCGGTTTTTATTTTTTGCGCTATAAATAAAAAAAGAGCGATAATTTTGAAAAAAAAATTTTTTTTTACTTTTTGCTATAATAAATTTCCCGAATATGTAGTACCAGCTTTATCTGACTTGCTACAGCTTCTAATTCACACTGTGAGAAGGTTAGAGTATGCAGCAAAATCAGAGAAGGAGAAGAGTGCATGACTGAAGGGAAGGCCGGTGGTCACCTTTAATATCCTTCTGTAAGTTTTATCTACTGTTTTCATATTTAAAGTATGTGTTAATATTAGCAAGGCCTGTAAATTAGTAAAAAGACAATAAAGCATGAAAACGTCTATTTTTTTTTCCTATCACCCTGTTCAACTCCCTCAGCAATTAGAGATCTATTGCATTTATTCATGGAGTAACCATTGATTTTCCTGTGATAAAAATACGATAAGGTTAAAAAAAAAAAAAAAAAAAAAAAAGCATAAGCGGTTACTTCAAAGTCTTTTAGGTAACATTTGACACAAGTTTACGTAATTATACAGCCATCTCCAATTTATGTGCCCGGCTATTCTCTGGATAATTTTAATTTCTTTTTAATGTTGATCGTTTATAATGGTAATAATCACTTCTAGAGTGAAGCACTCACTGCGGTTAATGCTCTGGACAATTGGCTGTAATTATAAGTTAATTATTGGCCGTCAGATTCTGTAAAATGATTTTGCTGTGTACAGACTCCTTGCAGATAGAGGTGCTCTGCCGGCAGGTCACCCAATCCTCTGTTTTCAGATCCACTAAACGTTTTAAATGTAAGGATAAGAAAATAGCCTTAGGCCTCATGGACACTGGCTGTCAAAAAAGCCACTTTTAAGGATATTTGACTGTTTTTTGCCTCTAAATGTCCCTCCATGTTAGCCCATTTGTCCTTGCACACCTAGGTGTTTACAGGCATTTAGAGGCAAAAAAATCAAACATTATTTGCCCGTTCAGGAGAGGAGCATTTCAGAAGACCGTGTGTATGCAAGACAAGTTTGAGCCAACATCCGTCGGAAATAAATCCAGGATTTTGTTGTCGGAATGTCCGATCATATGTATGCGGAATTACTATGATAAAAAAACTGATTTAGCTTAACCATCCCTTGTCAAAAGGTCAGTAAATTTATCTCGAAAAAAAAAAAGAATTCACAGCTGGTATACAGGAGGGCCCAGTGCTGAGGCTTGGCTTGGGTAAGAGACTGAATGGTTTGACATGGCGAATATATATTGTTGTATTTATTAGTTTTATTTTTTATTCTCTTGAATTGGTAATTTCAGCACTGTTTATATTATGTACAATATTTATCTTTTCTGTTATCGTATTTGTTTTTGTTTTCTCCTTTATAGTGATGATTGTCTGAATTAATCCCCTGAGGAAGCCCATTTGGGTGAAACATGTCAGGATAATATACATCTTATCATCACCTACCCTCACTATACCATCTATGATGTGATATAATGACAATCTGCTAACCTCCTTCTTTTTTATGTACGATGATTTTAAGATGTACTAATAACATTTGTTCAATTTGTAATGATTCCTTGATACTATTTATGACCAAAGCATGGCCAAAAATCCAGTTAAAGAACTTCCTGTGCATATATAAAGAACATGTATTACTCCAACTATGATAAAAAACCTAATTTAGACTTGTCACCTAACTTGTCAAAAAGAATTGTCAATATAACTCACTGTATCCACAAAATGAATATATATGTATCGGTGTCAAAAAGAAGAAAAACCACGATTAAAAAAAATTTATTAAAAATCGGTACCAATCATACAGTAACATTCATACTATTAAAAAGCCATGTCTACCTCATCTATATGCTTTTAACCATGACTACAAATAACAAAACTCATGTATTGGCCCCCGCCCCCTGGCTCGTATTGCCACTGTAGGGGATTATGCGTATGCATGGTCCAGTAATATTGGGCTAATACTCCTGCAAACAGATGTTCCAGTATAGTTCTTTTCACTATATGACTCCACAAGGGAATATGAACTTTCTGGATATAATCAATGAAGGCTCACATAGTTCACATAGAAAACGATTTGCCTAGATGGGGGTAAAATAGCTGAGTGTAACCAAGGAAGTTGCAGTGGTCCAGGGGAGGTCCAATATTCAGGGATCTAGGTGTATGGTGTCATATGGATGTAACCAATAGGGTCAAATAGCACAAAATTCCATACCCCGAACAAACCTCCGTCACACTGCAAAGTTAGTAACTTCGGTAGGGTTACACAACAGTCTCGAGCTACCAGTCCCAGTCCTAAGGGGACCAATTATGATCCAAAGTGATAATGCACAGAAGATGATCAACAAAAGTCTCACATCTAGGAAAGGTGTAAGTATACTTATCAGGTCCTGTTGTTCACACATATCATTGGATTAGTGAAAAAGACATCCATTGCAGGGTATACTATTCCATATGTGTCATAGTAGAGGGGTGGACTCTGGCGTAACCTGGCCAGTCTCTGCCAGCTAAGGAGAGTGCGGTCTGCCACCGTGCAATGTTCTCCAGGCTTAATTTGTTATGGGCTCTTTTGTCCAATGGTCTACTGTCCAGGATCTTATTGATGTTTGTATGCCCTTGTCATGGGGTATGGAGGAGTACAATGCCTCTATGTCTAATGTCACTCGTAGTGTGTCCTTCGGTAACATCATGTCATGTAGTAAGATTAGTAAATGTGACGTGTCCTTCACATATGAAAATTGACTCCATACAAAGAGCTACAAAATCTTGTCTATGTATTCACTAATTTTCTCAGTGAGATAATTGGATGACCAACGGGGTCGTCCACAGACTTGTGGACTTTGGGAAGTGCCTAAAACACTGGCACCTTCAGGAAGTCTACTTTGAGGTATTCAACTGTTTCTTTATCAATCAAGTGATTAGCTCGGGCCCCTTCTATTATGGTGAACAGTCTTTTTTTTGTTCCTTCCTTGACTGATACTGGGAATAGGGGTATACCACTGTCTATTGTTTAATATTCATTGACACTTTCTCAAAATATCTAGTCCTATCCATCAGAATAATACCCCCCCCCCCACTTGCTTTAATAATCAGGTCTGTATTTAGGCGTTATGATTGCAATGCAGTCCTCTCTTCCTGTGAGTATCTGGTGGAAAACGTTCCCATCTAAGTTTCCTAACAACGTTGGTGAGCACTCTCATGAAGCAGGCCACTCCAGAGACTACAGACAAGGGGGGAAAGGCTCTGGATCTCTTGTACAGTCCCACATGCCTGAGTTTTGTTACTTCCTTGGGGCTAACTCGGTTATCATCAGTACCTCCACACATCTCCAAAGCTGGATTCAACATAAATTCTGTAAAGTCCTCCTCACTATCATCCTCTTGTTCTCGTCCTGCCTCCCACAAATCTATTAGATTCCTGAGAGTTCGATATTCACATCTGGTCAGACTCGACCAACCCCCCCAAGGGTTCTAAGGGGGTGCTAGTCTTCTTTTGTCATGTACAACCTGAAAAATTTATTTCATAGTTACCTTTCCTTTCTATTTCCTTGCAAATAGATAAACATCTTTCACTATGTCAAATAAATGGCCTTTCATAGTGGGGCAAAAAGTAAGACCTTTGGCTAAAAGTGAGATCTGTGTGTCTGTTAATTTGTATGTGGATAGATTTAGAACCTTTAATACATCTTGTCCCCCCCGAAGTCACATACTTCCATCCCAAATTTTTTGTTACAGGGGTATTGGGTAGACTTGCACCGTGAGAGACTGGTGGTGTGGAGTAAGGGGTTGGGGGATTGTGTACATCTATCATTAAGGTTGATTAAGGGAGTCCCCGTCTGCACTTACGGGTTCTCTCATCTCGTTTTTTGGGAATTGTTGATCTCTCACTAATCCACCCCCCATCCACCCCATCTTCTGATTGGGACATATATGTATTGTCTAGATATTCCAACACTTTGATGTTTCTCTTTTGTGAATTATTTTCATTATGTCTACTCTGACCCCTCCCTCTTCCTCTACCCCCACGTGGTATTAGTCCACGTCCACCACCCCGTGAGGGTTCAGATTTCAGATTCGGACTGACTGCTTTCCTCATTTGTATTATAATTTGTGCAAAAATGTCCTTCTTTATTAGTACCATAGGTAAGATTCCATTTATAGGTCTTATTCGTAGTATAGGCAAATCTGTCCCTCTCTAGTTTTAAACTTTTACTGTTCGCTATTTCTTTGTTTTTTCAATAGAAAGACAAATAACTTTCTCCTTCTGTATGCGTGTTGGTCTCTGTCTGAAGGGAATTAAGAGATCCAGAGTTTCCTGTATGTTTTTAAAAATTTAAAGTAACTGATGCTCGTAAAAATCAACCAATAATACAATCATATTCCTTGTACATTGTTGTAAATTATTCTCCCATTTTGTTTTAAAATCACTCCTGATCTCTCTATTTTTAGGAAATATCTGGATTCTTAATCCCTTTAGATATATACTCTCCTGAATCTATTAACCAAAGAAGTAAATGTTCCATCATATATCTCGACTTTCTTTTATAAAGGTCTTTGAGTTTGAATAGCAGCATGTTCTGCTGCCTTTCCTGTAAACCATCCTTGGAAACACCCTAATTCTGCACCTTCAATTTACTAAACATGTCCTCCAAAAAAAAAAAAAAAAAAACAAGTTATATTGTATAAATCGAAGACACCTTCCAAAACCCAAATTATATTATATATCTAATCTCAAGTGGCATTATGTATTGAGGGTCATGAAAAAGGACTAAGTCCTCAACAATATGAATAAAGCACTAAAAATAATAAATAGCCCTCAAGATACTGCCTTATACAAGATTACAGAAATACAAAACATGAGATTGTGCTCTAGGCAAGGAAAGGGACAGGTGAGTAGGATGGGAGCTATCGGTAAAGAACACGTATTACTCCAACTATGTTAAAAAACCTGATTTAGCTCAACCATTCCTTGTCAAAAGGTCAGTAAATCTATCTTGAGAAATCCACAGCTGGTATACAGGAGGGCCTGCTCATTAAGCAACCTCTTGGAACACAGCGATATTTCTTGGAAACCCCCTTGCTATCCTGTGAGAACAGGCATCACATGATGTGGGAGCTGCGAGTTTTGCCCCTACATGATAGAGGGGGCGATTCTCTACAGCTACCGATGGGCAGGCTCTTGAAAAGCAGACAGAAGGCAAATAGGGATGAGCTTCGAGTTCGAGTCGAACCCATCATGTTCGACTTGAACATCGCCTGTTCGATTGTTCGTGGAATTGCGAACATTATGGGCCATTCACGCCAAATTCGAGTGGCGCGTCATGGCCCATAATTCACTGCGGCATCGCAGTGCATTGCTGGCTGATGATTGGCCAAACATGCACTATAACCCGCATGCTTGGCCAATCACAGCGCCGTCTGTACAGAGAGCCGTAATTGGCCAAAGCCAGGGTGGATTTGGCCAATTATGGCTCAGGGGGTTTAGTACACGCCCCACACTATATTATGCCGCCTGCGTGACGGCCTTGTGTAGTGTGTTGCGGCGGCGGAGAGAGATAGACAGAGAGACAGTGTCATTTGATTTAAGTTAGATTAGTTAGAGTAGGCAGGCGAGTCAGCTAGCTGCACTTACAGTGTATTGTGTATACATATGCATCCTAGGTGTTGTATATAAATAAATATATATAAATATATATATATATATATATATATATATATATATATATATATATATACTGTATTCAGTTTAGCTAGATCCGTTCCTGTTATTCTCTTCCTAATATACTGACAGGCAGGCAGGTGTTTTTACAGTATTTACAGTTAGTGCACTGTGTCCTTTGCACAGTGTGAACCTAAAGCTACCTGAAGAAAATTGGTGGTGTTCTTCTGATCCTATTAGTACCACAGGCAGGCAGCTGCAGTATTTACAGTTAGTGTACTGTGTCCTCTGCACAGTGTGCACCTAAAGCTACCTGAAGACAATTGCTGGTGTTCTGATCTTAGTAATACCACAGGCAGGCAGCTGCAGTATTTACAGTTAGTGTACTGTGTCCTCTGCACAGTGTGCACCTAAAGCTACCTGAAGACAATTGCTGTTGTTCTGATCCTATTAATACCACAGGCAGGTGGCTGCAGTATTTACAGTTAGTGTACTGTGTCCTCTGCACAGGGTGCACCTAAAGCTAACTGAAGACAATTGCTAGTGTTCTTCTGATCCTATTAGTACCACAGGCGGGCAGCAGCAGTATTTACAGTTATAGCACTGTGTCCTCTGCACAGTGTGCACCTAAAGGTACCTGAAGACAATTGCTGGTGTTCTGATTCTATTAATACCACAGCTGGCCGTGTTGAGCCACAACATGCCGAAGACTTGGTAGAGTGAATGACGAAGCCGTCCTCATCCTCCTCATCCTCTCTCACCCAGGCTCAGGGTACTTTGTCTGGCAAAGCAGCTGCCAATGTGGCCTCTTCCCTCGGCTCAATGGCATCAGTCACTCCTTCCCTAGCCCCACCATGTCCTCCTGAGGAGTTCCCCGAACTGTTTGACCACAGTGTTGGGTACATGCTCCAGGAGGATGCCCAGCGTTTTGAAGGCTCTGATGATGGTACCCAGCTAAAGGAAGGCAGTAACGTGAGCCCAGAGAGAGGGGGTGCCCAAGAAGGACAGCAATCTGGCAGTCATTATCCCCCAGCTGTAGCATACTGCCAGGTTTGCTCCAGTGATGAGGAGGGAGGGGATGATGAGGAAGTCACTGACTCCACGTGGGTGCCTGATAGGAGAGAGGAGGAGGAGGCACATCTCCAACGAGGCAGGATGTCCTCCAGGTGCCAGCTTAAGGGCAGCACACTGACTGCATCACACCGCAGAGCTCCGCATGTGCAGGGCGCTGTTGTCTCTGTGCGTTATTCTTTGGTGTGGGCCTTTTTTTGAGACGAGTGCATCAGATTGCAACGCTACTATTTGCAACATATGTCTCAAGCGTATTTCACGTGGCCAAAACATCACCCCCTTGGACACCACATGCTTGACCAGACATATGTCGACCTGCCATACAGTTCGTTGGCAAGACCCACACCAAAGAACAAAGCGGACCTCTCCTTGCTCCTCATCAGCTGGGATCTCCAACCCCACTATACCTTCAGTCCTCTCTGAAACCTGCACTGAGAGGAATGAAGGTGTAGAATTAAGTGTGTCACAGCCAAGTACTTGCGGGCAATCTGCTATCGGTACACTGACATCAGATTGTACCAGGCAAATTTTCCACCCCAGCTGCTGCACAGCCGAAAGAAGTTCACTCCCAGCCATCTACATGCCCAGTGGTTGAATGTTAGCTTGGCTAAATTGCTAGCACTTCAACAGCTGCCTTTTCATTTGGTAGACTCTGCCCCCTTCCGTGAGTTTGTGGAATGTGCGGTTCCTCAGTGGCAGGTTCTCAAATGCCACTTTTTCTCACGGAAGGCGATTCCGCCTTTCTACTGGCATGCGGAAGGCAATGTCCTGGCCTCGCTGGACAGGGCAGTCAGCGGTAATACGCTCACTCATGGTCCAGCAGGCATGGACAGGAATGTTACCTATCTTTCACCACGCACTGGGTGACTCTTCTGGCAGCTGGGAAGGATGCAGGACAGGGTGCAGTAGTGTTGGAGGTTGTTCCGCCACCACGCCTCCAAAATTCTACTAGTTGTGATTCTGCCACACCTCTCTCCTCTTCTTCTTCCTCCATGACCTCTTCCTGTCATGATTTGTCCTCGGAAACCAGCGGTGCTCCTTAGGCGTTCAAGGGGCTACGCAAGCATGCAGGCAAACAGATGCCATGCGGTGCTTGAGCTTGGGGGACAGGAGCCACACTGGAGCAGAGATTCTGTCAGCTCTGCAGGGGCAGGTTCAGAGGTGGTTGACGCCATGCCAGCTTAAGCCAGGAATGGTGGTTTGCGACAATGGCACCAACCTCCTCTCCGCCCTCCAACAGGGACAACTGACCCATGTGCCCTGTTTGGCTCACATCCTTAACTTGGTGGTGCAGCGGTTCTTGGGCAGGTTCTCAGGCTTACAGAATGTCCTGAGGCAGGCCAGGAAAGTCTGTGTTTATTTCCACCAGTCATATAATGCCAGTGCTCGGCTGGCTGACCTCCAAAAGGAATTTAACCTGCCCAAGAATGGCCTAATCTGTGACATGCCCACCAGGTGGAACTCAACGTTGGCCATGCTGCAGCAGCTGCACACGCAGCAGAGGGCCATCAATGAGTACCTATGCGACTATGGCACCAGGACAGGGTCAGGGGAGCTTGTTTTTTTCCCCACGCTAGTGGGCTATGATCAGGGATAAATGCACTGTCCTGTCACCATTTGAGGAGGCCACGAGGATGGTGAGCAGTGACAGTATGTGCATCAGTGACACTGTCCCTCTTGTCCACCTGTTGGAGCACACGCTGTGTGGAATAATGGACAGGGCACTTGAGGCAGAACAGAGGGAGGAAGAGGAGGACTTCCTTACCTCTCAAGGCCCCTTTTATCCAGACAGTGTTCCTGCGTGCCCGCTGATCACACAGAAAGAGGAGGAGAATTGTGTCAGCATGGAGGTGGAGCCTGGCACTCAGCATCAGCAGCAGTCTTAAAGGGATCATTTACAGTCCGAAGAAACCCATGGACTTGTACGTGGCTGGGAGGAGGTGGCTGCGGATCATGTCGTCCTTAGTGACCCAGAGGACTCTGGACCGAATGCCTCAGCAAACCTATGCTGCATGGCCTCCCTGATACTGCAAAGCCTGCGGAAGGATCCTCGTATTTGTGGTATCAAGGGGAGGGATGATTACTGGCTGGCAACCCTCCTTGATCCACGTTACAAGGGTAAGGTTGCGGACCTTATCTTGCCGTCGCAGAGGGAGCAGAGGATAAAACATCTTCGGGAGGCCTTGCAGATATGCTGAGTGACAATCCTCTTCCTCCTCAATTTTCATGCTGATAGCTTGTAAAAACATTTTTGGTTCTGGGCACCGCCACCAGTGGCTAAGGCCCAATTTTTCTGCCCCTGGGGGCGGGTAATTACAATTTTTGAGGCAATACTTTGCAGCAGGGCTCATTCCTGCACTCCAACTATAGTATCTGTGTGGGGTTGCAGTGTTGTGGCACCAGCACCAGTGCCCAAGGCCCAATTTTTCAGCCCCTGTTTAACAGGGGCGTATAATTACCATTTTTGATGCAATACTTTGCAGCAGGGCTCATTCCTGTGCTCCAACTATAGTATCTGTGAGGGGTTGCAGTTTTGTGGCAGCAGTGGCTAAGGCCCAATTTTCTGCCCCTGTTTAACAGGGGTGTGTAATTACAATTTTCGATGCAATACTTTACAGAAGGGCCCATTCCTGCACTGCAACTAGAGTATCTGTGAGGGGTTGCAGTGTTGTGGCACCAGCACCAGTGCCCAAGGCCCAATTTTTCAGCCCCTGTTTAACAGGGGCGTATAATTAAAATTTTTGATGCAATACTTTGCAGCAGGGCTCATTCCTGCGCTCCAACTCTAGTATCTGTGAGGAGTTGCAGTTTTGTGGCAGCAGTGGCTAAGGCCCAATTTTTCTGCCCCTGTTTAATAGGGGCATGTAAGTACAATATTTGATGCAATACTTTGCAGCAGGGCTCATTCCTGTGCTCCAACTAGAGTATCTCTGAGGGGTTGCAGTGTTGTGGCAGCAGTGCCTAAGGCCCAATTTTTCAGCCCCTGTTTAACAGGGGCGTATAATTACAATTTTTGATGCAATACTTTGCAGCAGGGCTCATTCCCGTGCTCCAACTATAGTATCTGTGAGGGGTTGCAGTGTTATGGCAGCAGTGGCTAAGGCCCAATTTTTCTGCTCTGGTTTAACAGGGGCGTGTAATTACAATTTTTAATGCAATACATTGCAGCAGGGCTCATTCCTGTGCTCCAACTATAGTATCTGTGAGGGGTTGCAGTGTTGTGGCACCAGCACCAGTGCCCAAGGCCCAATTTTTCAGCCCCTGTTTAACAGGGGCATATAATTACAATTTTTGATGCAATACTTTGAAGCAGGGCTCATTCCTGCGCTCCAACTGTAGTATCTGTGAGGGTTTGCAGTTTTGTGGCAGCAGTGGCTAAGGCCCAATTTTTCTGCCCCTGTTTAATAGGGGCGTGTAATTACAATTTTTGATGCAATACTTTGCAGCAGGGCTCATTCCTGTGCTCCAACTAGAGTATCTCTGAGGGGTTGCAGTGTTGTGCACCAGTGCCCAAGGCCCAATTTTTCAGCCCCTGTTTAACAGGGGCGTATTATTACAATTTTTGATGCAATACTTTGCAGCAGGGCTCATTCCTGCGCTCCAACTATAGTATCTGTGAAGGGTTGCAGTGTTATGGCACCAGCACCAGTGCAGTGCCCAAGGCCCAATTTTTCTGCCCCTGTTTAATAGGGGCGTGTAATTACAATTTTTGATGCAATACTTTGCAGCAGGGCTCATTCCTGTGCTCCAACTAGAGTATCTCTGAGGGGTTGCAGTGTTGTGCACCAGTGCCCAAGGCCCAATTTTTCAGCCCCTGTTTAACAGGGGCGTATTATTACAATTTTTGATGCAATACTTTGCAGCAGGGCTCATTCCTGCGCTCCAACTATAGTATCTGTGAAGGGTTGCAGTGTTATGGCACCAGCACCAGTGCAGTGCCCAAGGCCCAATTTTTCTGCCCCTGTTTAATAGGGGCGTGTAATTACAATTTTTGATGCAATACTTTGCAGAAGGGCTCATTCCTGTGCTCCAACTAGAGTATCTCTGAGGGGTTGCAGTGTTGTGCACCAGTGCCCAAGGCCCAATTTTTCAGCCCCTGTTTAACAGGGGCGTATTATTACAATTTTTGATGCAATACTTTGCAGCAGGGCTCATTCCTACGCTCCAACTATAGTATCTGTGAAGGGTTGCAGTGTTATGGCACCAGCACCAGTGCAGTGCCCAAGGCCCAATTTTTCAACCCCTGTTTAACAGGGGTGTATAATTACAATTTTTGATGCAATATTTTGCAGCAGGGCTCATTCCTGTGCTCCTACTATAGTATCTGTGAGGGGTTGTAGTGTTGTGGCACCAGCACCAGTGCCCAAGGCCCAATTTTTCAGCCCCTGTTTAAAAGGGGCTGAAAAATTGGAATAAAAAGGAATAAAATGACTTTTATTCCTTTACAAATATCATTTTGTGCAGGGACTGTTCTAAGCACGGGAAACATGCGCCACTTTACAGGCATACTATAGTCACCCCCCAGGTACGATATTTAAAGGAATATTTCACTTTTATTTTTTCACTTTAAGCATCATTAAAATCACTGCTCCCGAAAAAACGTCCGTTTTTAAAACTTTTTTTTGCATTGATACATGTCCCCTGGGGCAGGACCGGGTCCCCAAACCCTTTTTAGGACAATAACTTGCATATTAGCCTTTAAAATTAGCACTTTTGATTTCGAAGGTTCGAGTCCCATAGCCTTTAACGGGGTTCTAAATTTTGCGCAAACTTTCGGTCCATTCGCAGGTTCTGGTGCGAACTGAACCGGGGGGTGTTTGGCTCATCCCTAAAGGCAAACTGTGGCACCATGGAGGTAGTGTATGTTATTTTTTTTGCTTCTGTAACTCGTACTTTGTTGGAAAGACCATGAGAACTGTACGTAAATGGTTTCAGCAGCATATCTATGAAATTAAAACCTATCACCTGAAGGCCCCAATAGTAGGCCACAAAAACTGAAGATTTGAATGACAGCCTAAGTTTTGTTCCCTTCCTGAAATAAACTCCAGTAGGCACTCACTGTATATATTAAGAATATTGACAGTCTTTGTTTTTTATATTGACATTTAATATGGTATTGAAATATGAGTATTAGCCACCATGGTATTACTAATACTTTGGGTCTTTTGGAAATACTATGGGGGTTATTCACTAAAGGCAAATCCACTTTGCACTGCAAGTGCACTGCAAGTGCACTTTCAGTGCACTGAAAGTGCACTGAAAGTGCACTTGGAAGTAAAGTTGCTGTAGATCCTAGGGGGACATGCAAGGGAAATAAAAAACAGCATTTTAGCTTGCACATGATTGGATGATAAAATCAGCAGAGCTTCACCTGATTTCAGAGCTTCCCCTCAGATATACAGCGATCTACATCGACTGCACTTACAAGCGCACTTACAAGTGCACTTGTAGTGCAAAGTGGATTTGACTTTAGTAAATCAACCCTAATATGTTATTTGTCTCCCTTTTATGGAGACTTTGGAGTGAGCTTACACTAATGTCATCATATTTAAATATCCACATTTTGTGGCGTGGTCCATTGAACCTGCGCCGCCATGTGGGGTGTGAGGTGGCGCAATGGCGTCATGTACTTGGTGGTGTGTGGCGCATGTGCGATCGCAGCGGGCACATGCGCAATACGCTGTGGCACACACGCGATGCATGAGGACGTACAAGATTGTAGCCATTTTAAGCCCGGAGAACATACATGGTGGCAGACGGCGCTCTCCTTAGCCTCTGAAGCAGCTGGCAGAGACTGGCGAAACCGGTCAGGTTACGCCAGAGTCCATCTCTCTACTATGACCTGTTTGTCACCTACATGACACCTATGGAACGGTATACACTGCAATGGATGTCTCTTTCACCAATTCAAGGATATCTGTGAACAACAGGACCTGGTAAGTATACATACACCTTTGCTGGATGTGGGACTTTTTTTTATCATCTTCTGTGCATATTCATTTTGGGTCATAGTTGGTCCTCACAGGACTGGGACTGGAAGCTCAAGACTGTTTTGTAACCCTACCAAAGTAACTAACTTTGCAGTGTGAGGGAGGTTTATTCAGGGTAAAGAATTTTGTGCTATTCAACCCCGTTGGTTACATCCATATGACACCATACACCTAGATCCATGAATATTGGACCTCCTCTGAACCACTGCATCTTCCTTGGTTACATTTAGCTATTTTACCACCATCCAGCCATCATTGATTATATCCAGGAAGTTCATATTCTGGTGTGGAGTTATATAGTGAATAGAGACCAATATTACTGGACCATGCATACACATAATTCCCTTGAGTGGTAAGACACGTGACAGGGGGCGGGGCCAATAGCCAATACATGTGTTTTGTCATTTGTAGTCATGGTTATACGCATATAAATAAGGTGGACATGGTTTTTTAATAGTATGAATGTTACTGTATGATTGGTACCGATTTTTAATCTTGGTTTTTCTTCTTTTTGACACTAAGAAATATATATCATTTTTGTGGATACAGTGAGTTGTAATAACAATTCTTTTTGACAAGAGATGGTTGAGCTAAATCAGGTTTTTTTTTTATCATAGTTGGAGTACCACCTTCAAAATACCATCCCAACTCAAGAAACATACAGTACATGCTTGAATTCCTATATCCAAAGGACTAACCCCCAGTATGGGGATACAGTTCTAGGCCATGTGTAGGAATGTAGAGAGCGATCATGCACCTGTCTCAAAAACCTCATTAACATCTGCTATTCCATGTAAACAGAGCAGTTTTTTTTTAATTTCCAAAAAAACAAAAAACAAAAAAAATTTTTCCAACTTCAAATTATTTAGAGGGGATAAAGTGCTTTTTCATTGCGAAGGGTATTTTGAATTTCTATTGCAGTTATAAACTGTATATAGGTTGAAAAAAGACACAAGTTGGTCTAGTTCATCAAATATAAATACAATTTTAAAAAAGGGATTTTAATATCAAACATGTCATACTTACCTGCTTTGTGCAATGGTTTTGCACAGAGCAGCCCCAATTCTTCTCTGCTTGGGGCCGGTGCTCCTGCCCCCCCCCCCACCCTTTTACCAGTGCTCCCATAGCATGACGCTTGCTATGGTGGCACTTGTGCAGGCTCAATACCAAGCTGGGCTCTGTGTGTCAAATTGATACACACAGCTTGGTCCCCCGGTCCCTCCTCACAGGATTTGATTGACAGCTGCCGGAACCAATGACTCCTGCTGCTGCCTCCATGTCCAGTGAGGGGAGAGAGCCATTTCTGTCAGGCACAGTGCTGGATCGAGATTGGGCTCAGGTAAGTATAAGGAGTGACTGGGGGGGGGCTGCACATAGAATGTTTTTTTACCTTAATGCTGTGAATGCAGCATTAACCTCCCTGGCAGTATGATTATTTCAGATTTTAGGTGCTGAAAGCGGTACAATTATTTTGCGTTGAAATTTGGCATTTTATATTGTAGGCCTGTAATTCTTAGGAATAATTCACTTAAATCTGTCCAAACCAGAGTCTAGTAGACATCCCGGGAATGATAAAGTTTGAAAAACGAAATCATAAACTATAATATAAAAAAAAACTATAAATAATTATACCAAATAATAATATAATAATAATAAAAATTATTCAATAATGTAATCAAATCAAAAACACTGAAATTTGCTCAGTTGCAGAATTGTCGCTTTCATTACTTTTAGTGTTTGGTGACGGATTTCCCCACAAATCACTATCACTCAATTCTGCGAGTGATTCTAATTCATTATCGCTGTTTTCTAGCTGGTCTAAAACCACTTTTGATGTAATGTTTGGTTGCTATGGACAATCTCCAGTTTCCAGGCAGAAAGAACAGTTTTTATAATATAAAACTGCATGCAGGGCACTGGACAAACCACTAGGGACAAAAGGGATGTGTAATTATTAGATACAGTACTGTAATCTGTAAGATTACAGTAAACTGTATCTATACTGTGTGTTTTACTTTTTGAATTTGGTGCCGAACTCCATCCCCGTGCGTCGCAACGCTGGCAAGAAACAGAGCTCGGCACTGTGAATCGAGAGAGACGCGGCGGCTTGCAGATCACAGCGGGAAGACATCGCAGGATCCAGGGGACAAGGTAAGTAACCTCTACATGGATCCTGCGATGCGATCCCGAGTCTGGCTCGGGGTTACCGCTAATGTTACTGAAAATCCACCCCGAGGCAGACTCGGGAATACCGCTAGGGGGGTTAAAACAACCTTCTGCCTTCCTGTTGAACCAACCAAATTTTGATTCTTCTATGGGCAGGCTGGCTGTACTGAAGTCAATCTATCGATTAAATGTAACATTTTTCTCAACTAAATTAATTTCTAATGCCCCGTACACACGGTCGGATTTTCCGATGGAAAATGTCCGATCGGAGCGTGTTGTCGGAAATTCCGACCGTGTGTGGGCTCCATCGGACATTTTCCATCGGATTTTCCAACACACAAAGTTGGAGAGCAGGAGATAAAATTTTCCGACAACAAAATCCGTTGTCAGAAATTCCGATCGTGTGTACACAAATCCGACGGACAAAGTGCCACGCATGCTCAGAATAAATAAAGAGATGAAAGCTATTGGCCACTGCCCCGTTTATAGTCCCGACGTACGTGTTTTACGTCACCGCGTTTAGAACGATCGGATTTTCTGACAACTTTGTGCGACCGTGTGTAGACAAAACAAGTTTGAGCCAACATCCGTCGGAAAAAATCTTAGGATTTTGTTGTCGGAATGTCCGAACAAAGTCCGACCGTGTGTACGCCCTATTACAGTGTATGTGGTTTTCGTTCATAAAGTCTATTCACTCCAAAACTAAATGCTAAAAGCAAACAAAATTTTGAATTGCTAGTACTAATAATTTTGGTATGAATGTTCATACAAATATTCATATGTACTAGTGTATACCCAGCTTAAGTTGGCATGCTCCTGAATATGTGTTTTTATTATTACTATACAGGATTTATGTAGCGCCAACAGTTTGTGCAGCACCTTACAACATGAGGGCATACAGTACTGTTACAATACAATTCACCACAGGAGGAATCAGAAGGCACTGCTCCTTAGAGCTTACAATCTAAGAAGGAAGGGTCAAGTGATACAAAAGGTAATAGCTGTGGGGGATGAGCTAATGGAGAAAATATGTTAGGTGGGGGCAGAATAGGCTTCTCTTAACCACTTGCCGACTGCCTCACGACGATGTACATTGGCAGAATGGCACGGGCAGGCAGAATCACGTACCTGTAAATGGGATCATTTCCCTGCCTCTGTATAGTGCACAGAGGCAGAGGAAATGATGTCATCTCTCCTCGGCTCAGTATTTTCCGTTCCGGCACCGAAGAGAGAAGACTGCAATGTGAGTGCACCAACACAACACATCACAGTAGAACATGCCAGGCACACAATACACCCCCCTTTACCCCCCGATCACCCCCCCCCGTCACACTGACACCAAGCAGTTTTTTTTTTTCTGATTACTGCATTGGTGTCAGTTTGTGACAGTTAGTGTGGTAGGGCAGTTAGTGTTAGCCCCCTTTAGGTCTAGGATACCCCCCTAACCCCCCCCTAATAAAGTTTTAACCCCTTGATCACCCCCCGTCACCAGTGTCGCTAAGCGATCATTTTTCTGATGATCACTGGTCACTGGTTACGCTAGTTAGGGAGGTAAATATTTAGGTTCGCTGTCAGCGTTTTATAGCATCAGGGACCCCCATATACTACCTAATAAATGTTTTAACCCCTTGATTGCCCCCTAGTTAACACTTTCACCCATAGGTGAGCACAGCCTATTGCATTAGGGTGTGCACCCCAAAAGTCAAACACATTTGCATGTATATATATACTGACGGTGTCAGCAGAGCAATGGACGGTGTCAGTGGGGAAGAGATTGCTTGCAGTAGTTTTTATTTTTTACAATTTTTTACTTTATCTTAAAACATTTATGGAGCCTTTAGGATGCTTTGGTGAAAAGTTATGGGTCTTAACAGAGGAAATCTGCACCACACGGGGTGATTAGGGTGTGCCCAGGCACACCTGGCACACCCTGTGCGCACGCCTATGCTTTCACCACTGATCACCGTATAACCGTTACGGGTGATGCTGGTTAGTTTGTTTATTTTTTATAGTGTCAGGGCACCCGCCGTTTATTACCGAATAAAGGTTTAGCCCCCTGATCGCCCGGCGGTGATATGCGCCGCCCCAGACAGCGTCAGGTTAGCGCCAGTAGCGATAACACCCACGCACACAGGATACGCCTCCCTTAGTGGTGTAGTATCTGAACGGATCAATATCTGATCCGATCAGATCTATACTAGCGTCCCCAGCAGTTTAGGGTTCCCAAAAACGCAGTGTTAGCGGAATCAGCCCAGATACCTGCTAACAGCTGTGTTTTGCCCCTCCGCCCGGCCCAGCCCAGCCCACCCAAGTGCAGTATCGATCGATCACTGTCACTTACAAAACACTAAACACATAACTGCAGCATTCGCAGAGTCAGGCCTCATCCCTGCGATAACTAACAGTTTTTTTGGTAGCGTTTTGGTGAACTGGCAAGCACCAGCGGCCTAGTACACCCCGTAGTCAAACCAGCACTGCAATAACACTTGGTGACGTGGCGAGTCCCATAAGTGCAGTTCAAGCTGGTGAGGTGGCAAGCACAAGTAGTGTCCCACTGCCACCAAGAAGAAGACAAACACAGGCCCGTCGTGCCCATAATGCCCTTCCTGCTGCATTCGCCAATCCTAATTGGGAACCCACCGCTTCTGCAGCGCCCGTACTTCCCCCATTCACATCCCCAACCAAATGCAGTCAGCTGCATGAGAGGCATTTTCTTTATGTCCTCCTGAGTACCCCTACCCAACGAACCCCCCCAAAAAAAGATGTTGTGTCTGCAGCAAGAGCGGATATAGGCGTGACACCCGCTATCATTGTCCCTCCTGTCCTGACAATCCTGGTCTTTGCATTGGTGAATGTTTTAATGCTACCATACACTAGTTGAGTATTAGCGTAGGGTACAGCATTGCACAGACTAGGCGCACTTTCACAGGGTCTCCCAAGATGCCATCACATTTTGAGAGACCCGAACCTGGAGCCGGTTACAGTTATAAAAGTTAGTTACAAAAAAAGTGTAAAAAAAAAAAAAATATATAAAATAAAAAAAAATAGTTGTCGTTTTATTGTTCTCTCTCTCTCTATTCTCTCTCTATCATTCTGTTCTTTTTTACTGTATTCTATTCTGCAATGTTTTATTGTTATTATGTTTTATCATGTTTGCTTTTCAGGTATGCAATTTTTTATACTTTACCATTTACTGTGTTTTATTGTTAACCATTTTTTTTGTCTTCAGGTACGCCATTCACGACTTTGAGTGGTTATACCAGAATGATGCCTGCAGGTTTAGGTATCATTCTTTTCAGCCAGCGGTCGGCTTTCATGTAAAAGCAATCCTAGTGGCTAATTACAAGCAGTAATTGTCTTCTGTGTACTTCTGTGCACTGTCTTCTGTGTTTTTCTCTGGCTCTCCTGTCTCAACAGGGAACCTGAGAATGCAGCCGGTGATTCAGCCAGCTGACCATAGAGCTGATCAGAGACCAGAGTGGCTCCAAACATCTCCATGGCCTAAGAAACAGGAAGCTACGAGCATTTCATGACTTAGATTTCGCCGGATGTAAACAGCGCCATTGGGAAATTGGGAAAGCATTTTATCACACCGATCTTGGTGTGGTCAGATGCTTTGAGGGGAGAGGAGAGATCTGGGGTCTAATAGACCCCAATTTTTTTTAAAAAGAGTACCTGTCACTGCCTATTGCTATCATAGGGGATATTTACATTCCCTGGGATAACAATAAAAATGATTAAAAAAAAATGAAAGGAACAGTTTAAAAATAAGATTAAAAAGCAAAAAAAAATTAAGGAGAAAAAAAAAAAAAAAACACCCCTGTCCCTCCCTGCTCTCGTTCTAAGGCAAACGCAAGCGTCGGTCTGGCGTCAAATGTAAACAGCAATTGCACCATGCATGTGAGGTATCACCGCGAAGGTCAGATCGAGGGTAGTAATTTTAGCAGTAGACCTCCTCTGTAAATCTAAAGTGGTAACCTGTAAAGGCTTTTAAAGGCTTTTAAAAATGTATTTATTTTGTCGCCACTGCACGTTTGTGCGCAATTTTAAAGCATGTCATGTTTGGTATCCATGTACTCGGCCTAAGATCATCTTTTTTATTTCATCAAACATTTGGACAATATAGTGTGTTTTAGTGCAATAAAATTTAAAAAAGTGTGTTTTTTTCCCCAAAAAATGCGTTTGAAAAATCGCTGCGCAAATACTGTGTGAAAAAAAAAATGAAACACCCACCATTTTAATCTGTAGGGCATTTGCTTTAAAAAAAAATGTATAATGTTTGGGGGTTCAAAGTAATTTTCTTACAAAAAAAAATAATTTTTTCATGTAAACAAAAAGTGTCAGAAAGGGCTTTGTCTTCAAGTGGTTAGAAGAGTTGGTGATGTGTGACATAAGCTTCTAAATGTTGTGCATAAAATGCCAGGACAGTTCAAACCCCCCCCCAAATGAACCCATTTTGGAAAGTAGACACCCCAAGCTAATTGATGAGAGGCATGTTGAGTCCATGGAATATTTTATATTGTGACACAAGTTGCGGGAAAGAGACAAATTTTTTTTCTTTTTTTTTTGCACAAAGTTGTCACTAAATGATATATTGCTCAAACATGCCATGGGAATATGTGAAATTACACCCCAAAATACATTCTGTTGCTTCTCCTGAGTGCTGGGATACCACATGTGTGAGACTTTTTGGGAGCCTAGCCGCGTACGGGACCCCGAAAACCAAGCACCGCCTTCAGGCTTTCTAAGGGCGTAAATTTTTGATTTCACTCTTCACTGCCTATCACAGTTTCGGAGGCCATGGAATGCCCAGGTGGCACAAACCCCCCCCCCCAAATTACCCTATTTTGAAAAGTAGACACCCCAAGCTATTTGCTGAGAGGTATAGTGAGTATTTTGCAGACCTTACTTTTTGTCACAAAGTTTTGAAAATTGAAAAGAGAAAAAAAAAATGTTTTTTCTAGTCTTTCTTCATTTTCAAAAACAAATGAGAGCTGCAAAATACTCAACATGCCTCTCAACAAATAGCTTGGGGTGTTTACTTTCCAAAATGGAGTCATTTGGGGGGGGGGGTTGTGCCACCTAGGCATTCCATGGCCTCCGAAACTGTGATAGGCAGTGAAGAGTGAAATCAAAAATTTACACCCTTAGAAATCCTGAAGGCGGTGATTGGTTTTCAGGGCCCGTACGCGGCTAGGCTCCCAAAAAGTCCCACACATGTGGTATCCCCATACTCAGGAGAAGCAGCTAAATGTATTTTGGGGTGCAATTCCACATATGCCCATGGCCCGTGTGAGCAATATATCATTTAGTGACAACTTTGTGCAAAAAAAAAAAATTGTCACTTTCCCGCAACTTGTGTCAAAATATAAAATATTCCATGGACTCAACATGCCTCAAAGCAAATAGCCTGGGGTGTCTACTTTCCAAAATGGGGTCATTTAGGGGGGTTTTGTGCCATCTGGGCATTTTATGGCCTTCAAAACTGTGATAGGTAGTGAGGAGTGAAATCAAAAAATTACGCCCTTAGAAATCCTGAAGGCGGTGATTGGTTTTTGGGGCCCCGTACGCGGCTAGGCTCCCAAAAAGTCCCACACATGTGGTATCCCCGTACTCAGGAGAAGCAGCTAAATGTATTTTGGGGTGAAATTCCACATATGCCCATGGCCTGTGTGAGCAATATATCATTTAGTGACAACTTTTTGTAATTTTTTTTTGTCATTATTCAATCACTTGGGACAAAAAAAATTAATATTCAATGGGCTCAACATGCCTCTCAGCAATTTCCTTGGGGTGTCTACTTTCCAAAATGGGTTCATTTGGGGGGGTTTTGTACTGCCCTGCCATTTTAGCACCTCAAGAAATGACATAGGCAGTCATAAACTAAAAGCTGTGTAAATTCCAGAAAATGTACCCTAGCTTGTAGACACTATAACTTTTGCGCAAACCAATAAATATACGCTTATTGACATTTTTTTTACCAAAGACATGTGGCCGAATACATTTTGGCCTAAATGTATGACAAAAATTGAGTTTATTGGATTTTTTTATAACAAAAAGTAGAAAATATCATTTTTTTTCAAAATTTTCGGTCTTTTTCCGTTTATAGCACAAAAAATAAAAACCACAGAGGTGATCAAATACCATCAAAAGAAAGCTCTATTTGTGGGAAGAAAAGGACGCAAATTTAGTTTGGGTACAGCATTGCATGACCGCACAATTAGCAGTTAAAGCGACGCAGTGCCAAATTGTAAAAAGTGCTCTGGTCAGGAAGGGGGTACATCCTTCCAGGGCTGAAGTGGTTAATAGAAGGGTTTTCAGGGATCGTCTAAAAGCAAACATAGTAGGAGATAGTCGGACAGATTGGGGTAATGAGTTCCATAGAAAAGGAGAGGCTGTCACGTACCTGAAGGGAAACTGAAATGATGAGGTCAGCCTGTCTTGTATCTCCAGCCCAGGTCCTGCTGAGGGTGGAACAGAAGGAGCAGAGGGACAGGAGGAAAACGAGTGCCTGCAAATGAAGACCTGGAAGCTTGTAGCAGGAAGTTGCAGCTGGTCGCAGGACCGTAGTCGCAGACACTCAGGTGGCAGTGTTGAGCCAAGCAGGGAACAGGAGCAGAGTCACAAGAATAGCTGGGTTCGGTAGCAGACAGGCAGCAAGGTACCAAGGCATCAGGCAGAAGCAAGGATCAGGAGACAGTAATCAAGTATAGCAGAGTCCAGAGGCAGGGTCAAGGAAAGCCAAGTTCAGCAACAGGTATCAAGGATAATCACAGGATTCAAGGTATCAGGAGCACAGCTGAAAACCAGTCAGCACTGATCAGTGGTTAGGGCACTTTTTAAGTAGGCCAGCAGGTGGCAATTGGCACTAGGGACGCGTTCCTGCACGTGCATGCTATCCTCCGTGCACGCGCATAAGCGCCAGTGGGCATTTGAAGTCACCCGTGATCGCTCACATGCGTGCGAGTGTGCGACAGACGTTTTCCAGTGGTTTGCTTATAGAGGCTCAGGAGAAGTTCTGGAGACCAGCATGGGAGGAAGTGATGAGGGAGCTAGAGAGTGGGATGTCTTGGGAGGAATGAAGAGAATAATTTGATGGGTATTTTGAGACTAGGTTAGTGATGTAGCTAGGGGCCAAGTTGTGGATGGCTTTGTAAGTTGTTGTTAGTATTTTGAATTTAATTCGCTGGGCAATTGGAAGCTAGTGGAGGGATTGTCAGAGAGGAGTAGCAGACACTGAATGGTTGGTAAGGTTGATGAGCCTGGCAGCAGCATTCATGATGGACTGAAGAGGGAATAGCCTATGTAAAGGTAAGCCAATGAGGAGGGAGTTGCAGTAGTCGAGGCGAGAGATGACCAGGGAGTGAATTAGAAGCTTTGTGGTGTCATTGGTTAGCAAGGGATGTATTATGGAGATATTGTGCAGGTTGAGGCAGCAAGCTTTGGATAGTGATTGAATGTGGGGCTGAAAGGATAGTTCAGAGTCCAGGATTACACCTAGAACCTGGGGACGGGTTGATAGTTGTGCAATCGATCTTGACAGAGAAGTCAGGTGAAGGCGCACGTGGGGGAGGAAATATTACGAGCTCGGTTTTGACTAGATTGAGTTTGAGGAAGTGGTGTGACATCCAGGCAGATATGTCTGTTAGTAAATTGGTGATTTATAATATACTTTTGTCCCATCGCTTAGTGCACTTGTTCGATGTATGTCAATGACTATGTTAACCATTGTTTGTTCTTACTGCTGTTTCTCTACTTAATAAAATTCTTGTGAAAGAATAAAAACTTTGCTGGCAGGTGTCAGGAGAATGAACCTATAATGAGCTGCCTCTCTGGCCAATAAGGACTCTAGGTTAGCTTGTACTGTAAACTTATTTTTTAGAGTGTTAAAAAAGTAATTTTTTAAATTAATTTTAAAAAGTTTTTATGTGACCTTTCAATTTATATATGTTTGGATTATTGTATTACATGTAAGGATTTGCCACCGGTAGCTACTACAGTCTCTTTCTAAAGCTGTAGAATTTTTTTTTTTTTCGGAATGTTCATTAGATTTTCTAATCATTGGTGGGGTCAAATCAACAATCATTTTGTTTGTAGTGATGAGAACATTTAAAAGGGCAGGATGGAACATTTTTCTCAAAGCAACAAATTGCTAACAGTGAATGCGGTTTTCAATTTTAAAAATGTACTGATGAGATTTTTCATCTGAACGTTCGTACAAAAATCTACCAGTGTATGACCAACTTAACTGCCTAATTAAACAACCTAATTGTTGAGATAAGATACCAGCTATACAGGGAGTGCATTGTTTTTAATAAGCGTTGCAAAGTGGGAAGAAAAGTCTATACATAGAAGCAATAGGGTTGATTTATTAAAGGCAATTACACTTTGCACTACAAGTGCACTGCAAGTGCACTTGGAAGTGCAGTCGCTTTAGATCTGAGGGGTAGATCTGAAATGAGGGAAGGTTCTGTTGATTTTATCATCCAATCATGTACAAGCAAAAATGCTGTTTTTTATTTTCCCTAGCATGTCCCCCTCAGATCTGCAGCGACTACACTTCCAAGTAAATGAACCCCAAGGTCTTGCAAACATTAACACATAAAATATATATATATATATATATATATATATATATATATATATATATATATATATATATATATATAATATATATATATATATATATATATATATATATATATATATATATATATATATATATATATATATATATATATATATATAATATATATATATATATATATATATATATATATATTAATATTATTTACATACCTTATTCTTTTTCAAGTGTATCTAACAAAATAAGGCTATACTTTACTTTTTAACCACTTCGCCCCCGTAGGACGTTTAGGAACATCCTTGACTTTGTACAGTAATATCTGAATGATGCCTGCAGCTACAGACATCATTCAGATATTGCCGTTTTTACCCGGCGATTCCCTGCACCATAAGAATGATCATAGCGGCTGTTCCGCCACTTGATCGTTCTTACGGGCGGCAGGGGGGGGCGTCCCCCCTCCAGCCGCCTTCCGGTGCTTCTACCAACTCAACGCTTCCTTCGGTAAGTCGGAGAACAGATCTGCCGACCCCAGATGGTGACGATAGAGATTTCTGGCGGACCAGATGGTCGCCAGAGTCTCTATGATCGTTCGGAGGCCGGACGCGATGTTATGAGGTCACGCCCAGCCTCTGCATTTAAAAAAAATGGCGACTCCACGGCTGGGAAGCCGTGATCATTTTTTTTTTTTATTTTAGGCTTCCCAGCCTAGAGGTGAGATATGGGATCTTACTGATCCCATATCTCACTGTAAAAAGAACAGATCGTGGCATATTCCTATTACAAGGGATGTTTACATTCCTTGTAATAGGAATAGAAGTGATCACATTTTTTTTTTAAAGTGTCAAACTAAAAAAAAAAAGTCAAATTAACAATAAAAAAAATTAAAGCGCCCCTTTCCCCGTGAGCTCGCACGCAGAAGTGAACGCATACGTAAGTCCCGCCCACATATGAAAAACATGTTCAAACCACACATGTGAGGTATCGCCGCAAACGTTAGAGCAAGAGAAATTATTCTAGCCCCAGACCTCCTCTGTAACTCAAAACATGTAACCAGTAAAAAATTTTAGAGCGTCGCCTATGGGGATTTTTAAGTACCAAAGTTTGGCGCCATTCCACGAGCGTGTGCAATTTTGAAGCGTGACATGTGGTATCTATTTACTCGGCGTAACTTCATCTTTCACATTATGCAAAAAAATTGGGCTAACTTTAATGTTTTGTTTTTTTTTTAAAGCATGAAAAAGCGAAAAATTGCAGCGCAAATACAGAGATAAAGTTGCAACAACTGCCATTGTATTCTCTAGGGTCTTTGCTAAAAAAACATATATAATGTTTGGGGGTTCTATGTAATTTTCAACCAAAAAAATTGTGAATTTTACAAATAGGTGAGAAATGTCAGAATTGGCCTGGTGCAAAGTGGTTAAGCAAATATGCTTTTATTAGATGGCCTTGGTGGGCCATACTCTTTTTTTTTTTTTTACTCAAATACCTATTTTATAACTTGCTGAGATTAAGAAATTAAGCATAACAGCAGGGCAAAAACTATAACCTTTCCTGCAGGAACATTTGCTCTGAATTCCCTTCTGAACAGACATTAAGTCTGAAGGCCTATTCATGAGACCGCATGATCATTTCTGATTGGGAGAGAAAGCTGATCTGAAATCTGATCCTGATCCTATATAGTGCCTCCATAGTTCCAATGCCACTGGGCAGAACCAGTGACATTGTAAGAATTAGATTTCTCCTACTAGTCCAAATTAAAGTTGCGCTATAAATTTAAAAAAAGGAAAGAAAAAACAAATGCAAACAAGTGCAACAAAAGTAGTCCATAAAGTGATAAGGAATCCAATATATTCCACGGTGCATGTAAACATTCACCTGAATGGTATGTGAATTCCAGAAAAGCCTCCACCTCATAAGGATGGTCGCTTACCAGCTCCTTATGACCTCCTATTACGGAAGGTCTTTCCCGCCAGGGCCTTTGTTCATCCAGGGGGATTACGCTGCAGAACATCTCCTACTCCTACTGACCATCAATGTAAGGTAGGGGTGCTCAAACTTTGGAAAAGCGAGGACCACTTAAGTGATTTGGTAACTGATCACGGGCCACACTGAACTATGGGGTTTTACCACCACCCAAACCACAGATGTAAATGAGCCCTTACTGTCCTGAGCCCCCTATATGGCTGCTTTCACGCTAATGCACTGTGGTTTACCCACCCAAGTTTTCCTGCGGGTTAGCTGCGTTTTGCCATATGCTTCTATTAGATCTTTCAAGTGTGGTTCACTTTTTGAAAGCATTGCTCTCCAGGCTGCTAGAAAGGTCCCAGGTGGAGTGCGCTTGGTATAACTCCGCCTGGGACAGAGGAAGCATCAGCTTATGCAGCTCCTGTTCCCTTCACAGCCATCTGCTTCCCTCACTGCTGGGGCCAGGTTCCTGCACTCTGATGCTCTGTGATGGTGGGTCAGCAACCTGCTGATTGCGATCTGGACTTGCCGACCTACCATCCCAGATCATGGGCATGCGCTTCCCTGGTTTGAGGTCGCGGGCCACGGATTGAGCATCCCTGATGTAAGGGGTATTCTTCCTACTAATCCCAAATTAATACTTTTTTAGCAGCAGTTCCACAAAACCTGAGAATTATTTCAAGGGTCACTCTAAGGTGAAAGGATTGAGAAAAGATGACCTAGACTGTCACACATATGGCCAACAGTGGAGGAAGCCCAGAGCAGAATATGTATCTCAATTTTTATTTTTCAGAAAGCCTGGTAATATATTTGAGAATGACTATATTTAAAAACCTCATTTTGGCATAAATGTGGGGCACATCTTCACTCTGCATAATGAATACATCTAATTGACATTTATTACAGGTATTTTTATAACACCAGTAATTTTACACAGTGCTTTACATATTGTACATTCCCATCAGTCCCTGCCTCAAGCTGCTTACACTCTAAGCTCCCTATCTCACACACTCGGGCCACTCTACATACCAGCATGTCTTTGGAGCAGGAAAGGAAATCCATCTAAGCACAGGGAGAACATGCCAGTAGTGCTATGGTTGGGATTCAAGTGAAGACCCTAATGCTGCAAATCAGAAGTTCTAACCATTAAGCAACTGTGCTGCCACTTTCATTATGGCACAGGAACAGGGCCGGGCCGACCATGGGACCCAGTGGGACCATGGTTCCAGGAAGCATTTTAAGAGGGGCGGCAGCTGGCAAGAAGTTGTCAGGAGTAGTACCGTCCTCGGACTCCGTAGTAGCCGCCCGGATCAGTCCGCAGGAGCAGGGTAGATGTGCACTGCACTGGTTGCTAGAATTGCTTGCCGCCCCGGAATCTAGTGACCAGTGATGTCAGAGGTCGCAGTCACCCCAGCATTCAGAGCGCTCAGCCTCCGCGCCAGTCAAAATCTCCACCCACCCACCTCTTCTCTCTTACATCTTCTTCAACGTGAGGGAAGGGAGGGTCTGAAGAGAGTTGCCTGTGCGGCTGTGCCTGCTGTGACTGAGTGTGAGCTGAGCCTGAGCAGCCTGCACAGCACATGCCTGTGGGTACAACTTCAAGTGGTTGCTCTCTATAAGATTTTTTTTATAAGGGCCTTGAGCCACTATGTTTTAAATCTGATAACAACAGAGCTTTGTACCCATTTTTTCCCTGGCCACTGTGCCCCATCAAATACTGCCACTGTACCCATTAAATGCTGCCCCTGTGCCCCATCAAATGCTGCCACTGTGCCCATAAAATGCTGCCACTGTGCCCTATCAAATTCTGCCACTGTGTCCCATCAAATGCTTCCATTGTGCCCATCAAATGCTGCCACTGTGAGCCATCAAATGATGTCACTGCGCGCATCAAATAGTGCCACTGTGCCCCATCACATGCTGCCACTGAGCCTCATCAAATGCTGTCAGTGTAGCCATCAAATCCTGTCACTGGGCCCCATCAAATGCTGCCACTGTGCCCCATCAAATGCTGCCACTGTGCCCATCAAATGCTGCCACTGTGCCCCATCAAATGCTGCCACTGTGACCCCCCTGCCTGCTCGCCGTCTGCACAGCACTTACCCTGTCTCGGTTGCGGATCAGGCAATGCGGGTGATGACAGCGAGCGGTGGGACCTTCAGTGGGTCAAACAGTGGCTCCTGTGTCCTCCATGCACCTCCTCCCCTCTTCCTGATAGGTCCTCTTTATACTCCTATATACATGTATAGTGCCATGACAGGTCCTCGTTATACTTCAATATATATGTATAGAGCCATGACAGGTCCTCTTTATATTTATATATACATGTATAGAGCCATGACAGGTCCTCTTTATACTCCTATATACATGTATAGAGCCATGAAAGGTCCTCTTTATACTCCTATATACATATATAGTGCCATGACAGCAACTCTTTATACTTCTATATACATGTATAGAGCCATGACATGTCCTCTTTATACTCCTATATACATGTATAGAGCCATGACATGTCCTCTTTATACTCCTATATACATGTATAGAGCCATGACATGTCCTCTTTATACTCCTATATACATGTATAGAGACATGACAGGTCCTCTTTATATTCCTATATACATGTATAATGCCATGACAGGTCCTCTTTATACTCCGATATACATGTATAGAGCCATGACAGGTCCTCTTTATATTCTTTTATAGTTGTATAGAGCCATGACAGGTCCTCTTTATACTTCTATACATGTATAGTGCCATGACAGGTCCTCTTTATACTTCTATACATGTAAATTGCCATGACTGGTCCTCTTTAGTTATCATGATATAAAATAATGGATGTGGGGGCCTTTTGGTGGGTGTGACTTTTTTTTTGGGGGGGGGGGGGGGCAGCATTTCATTCTTGGACTCAGGCAGCACCATGTCTTGGGCTGGCCCTGCATCGGAGCATGGTATTTTGAGAAATTCTTAGGCTTAATTTCCTGTACATTAATAAATGTATTCACAAATTTAGTCATCAAGTCATAGGAAAAACTGTAACAAGCTTACAGTTGAACTACTAGTAAGGAGAGTGTTTCAAACCCATGTAGAGTCTCATTCCAGTACAAGTTGCTAAAGACCCAAATGAGTTTCATATGAATAGCTGAAATCAGCATAGATGTTCTGTATATGAATTCATTTGTTCACTGATGTAGTGATTGATTCATAGGAATAAATACTTTTTTACCTTCTCTGATAACCACAGTGGCCTCCCAGTTGATAAATATCTAATGCATTAACATTCCAATTGTATTGCATAGGACGTAACTATACTGCAGGAGCAATATCCTAGTCAAGTCAGTGTAGCTGCGGGCAGCCTGGCGCTAGATTTTCACCTGTCAGGATGTAGACTGCACAGGTAGCCTCCGCCATTAGAGAACCCATGCAAGCACAGCAATGGCGTGCAAGTAACGTTGTTGTAGGAAAGTGTTTCAAACCTCTGTAGAGTCTCACTCCAACAGAAGTCGTTAAAGGGGTATGTCACCAATAACAGTTTGCTAAAGATTAATGTTCTTTAACAAAAGAACATACATTCCACATTAATAATTATGGTACCAAAATTAGTGCGTGCTGTAAATTGCCTTCAGCATTGCTTCTGTTTTTGCTTCCTGGAGGCTGCTATTTTGTTGAAGCCCAAGGCAGTCACTTCCTTATTGGAACTCTCCCCCTCCTTCGTCTAAAAACTATATGTCACTTTCTGTAATTTAAATTGGTACATTTCCAGCCTTGTTCAGGCCTGAAAGTCACATAATGCTTTGGAAGATAAAAGGTCATTTAGGTCCAAAATATAATTTTTTCAAAATGTGAAAAACTTTAACTGTTATTGAAATTCCATAAACAATTCATGAAATGAGTACATTTCCCCCCCTACTACTTTTCTACCCTTTTCTGGCTATTAGAGATGTGAATGCAAAGTGCTGTGTAAAAACTGATGGCAAAATAATGAAAAAGTGGTAAAACCATGAAAATGCATTATGATGATGTAAAAATAGCACAGTACTGAAAAGCAGTGAAATACTGGGAAAACATATTGTAAAATCTAGGAAATTTAATTAATTGTTTTTTGTTGACAAAGCACAGCAAGTGTGAAATGTGTTAACCTTTTTCTCCCTCCCCTCGTGGGCTTTTTTGCACATCAATGCTGTTTTTTGGGATTTTTGAATTAAAGCAATTACATTAAGATCAAGAGAGTGTAGCCAACCAGAAATTGATGTATTTGGAGTTTTTCTATGCAACCATATAGTGTGTTTAAGAATCAACATCTTTTGTCAAGTTTTTATTGCTTTCAATCACAGCTAAGACTATTGAAAGATAATCGTGTTGTCACTAAAACAGGGCGTGAAGGGAAATATCTGAAAGGGAAACATACAGCACAAAAAAAAAATCGGATGAGGGTTTTAAGCCTTCCACAATGTTCTCAAAAATACAGTATATTGTGTTGTGTCCAATAGGAAATTTTTCTTTCACATCCTGTTCCATGACAGCATTGTCATCTGGACAGAAAGTAAGCTGATATCTAATTCATGGGGACATTGACAGCAATAAAACTTGACAGAGGAATTATAGTCCTTCATCATTCTACTCAAAGCTAAGATAACAATATTGGACCATGTGAAACATCTACCCTCATTCATACATTCCATTGTATTGTGTATATATGCATCCTAGGTGTTGTATATATATATATATATATATATATATATATATATATATATATATATATATATATATATATATATATATATATATATACACACTGTATTCAGTTTAGCTAGATCCGTTCCTGTTATTCTCTTCCTACTGACAGGCAGGCAGGTGTTTTTACAGTATTTACAGCTACTGAAGAAAATTGGTGGTGTTCTTCCGATCCTATTAGTACCACAGACAGGCAGCTACAGTATTTACAGTTAGTGTAGTGCATCCTCTGCACAGTGTGCACCTAAAGCTACCTGAAGAAAATTGGTGGTGTTCTTCTGATCCTATTAGTACCACAGGCAGGCAGCTGCAGTATTTACAGTTAGTGTAGTGCGTCCTCTGCACAGTGTGCACCTAAAGCTACCTGAAGACAATTGCTGTTGTTCTGATCCTATTAATACCACAGGCAGGCAGCTGCAGTACTTACAGTTAGTGTAGTGCGTCCTATGCACAGTGTGCACCTAAAGCTACCTGAAGAAAATTGGTGCTGTTCTTCTGATCCTATTAGTACCACAGGCAGGCAGCTGCAGTATTTACAGTTAGTGTAGTGCGTCTTCTGCACAGTGCGCACCTAAAGCTACCTAACCATAATTGATGTTGTTCTGATCCTATTACTACCACAGGCAGGCAGCTGCAGTATTTACAGTTAGTGTAGTGCGTCCTCTGCACAGTGTGCACCTAAAGCTACCTGAAGACAATTGCTGTTGTTCTGATCCTATTAGTACCACAGGCAAGCAGCTGCAGCATTTACAGTTAGTGTAGTGCATCCTCTGCACAGTGTGCACCTAAAGCTACCTGAAGAAAATTGGTGGTGTTCTTCTGATCCTATTAGCACCACAGGCAGGCAGCTACAGTATTTACAGTTAGTGTACTGTGTCCTCTGCACAGTGTGCACCTAAAGCTACCTGAAGACAATTGCTGTTGTTCTGATCCTATTAATACCACAGGCAGGCAGCTGCAGTATTTACAGTTAGTGTACTGTGTCCCCTGCACAGTGTGCACCTAAAGCTACCTGAAGACAATTGCTGTTGTTCTGATCCTATTAATACTACAGGCAGGCAGCTGCAGTATTTACAGTTAGTGTACTGTGTCCTCTGCACAGTGTGCACCTAAAGCTACCTGAAAACAATTGCTGTTGTTATGATCCTATTAATACCACAGGCAGGCAGCTGCAGGATTTACAGTTAGTGTACTGTGTCCTCTGCACAGTGTGCACCTAAAGCTACCTGAAGACAATTGCTCTTGTTCTGATCCTATTAATACCACAGGCAGGCAGCTACAGAATTTACAGTTAGTGTACTGTGTCCTCTGCACAGTGTGCCCCTAAAGCTACCTGAAGAAAATTGCTGTTGTTCTGATCCTATTAATACCACAGGCAGGCAGCTGCAATATTTACAGTTAGTTTACTGTGTCCTCTGCACAGTGTGCACCTAAAGCTACCTGAAGACAATTGCTGTTGTTCTGATCCTATTAATACCACAGGCAGGCAGCTGCAATATTTACAGTTAGTGTACTGTGTCCTCTGCACAGTGTGCACCTAAAGCTACCTGAAGAAAGTTGGTGGTGTTCTTCTGATCCTATTAGTACCACAGGCAGGCAGCTGCAGTATTTACAGTTAATGTACTGCGTCCTCTGCACAGTGTGCACCTAAAGCTACCTGAAGATATATATATACATCCCAGCTTTGTGCAGCTACATCTCACTGCAGGCCATTAGTATGTCTGGAAGGCCAACAAGGAGAGGCAGTCACAAGCCAATAAAAGAGGGCAAGCAGGTCTGTGTCTAGAGGCAACAGTGCTGGTCATGGAGACGGTGCATCCTCATCAGCACGTGGCCGTAGGACACACTTGTCTCTAGTAGTGGATGACCAAGCCATCCTCATTGTCCTCATCCTCTCTCACACAGGCTCAGGGTACTTTGTCTGCCAAAGCAGCTGCCAACGTGGCCTCTTTCCTCGGCTCAATGGCATCAATCACTCCTTCCCTAGCCCCATCATGTCCTCCTGAAAAGTCCCCCGAACTGTTTGACCACAGTGTTGGGTACATGCTCCAGGAGGATGCCCAGCGTTTTGAAGGCTCCGATGATGGTACCCAGCTAGAGGAAGGCAGTAACGTGAGCCCAGAGAGAGGGTGTGCCCAAGAAACACAGCAATCTGTTAGTCATGTTCTCCCAGCTACAGGTTTGCTCCAGTGATGAGGAGGGAGGGGATGATGAGGTCACTGACTTCACATGGGTGCCTGATAGGAGAGAGGAGGAGGAGGAGGCACATCTCCAGGCAGGATGCCCTCCAGGGGCCAGCTTAAGGGCAGCACACTGACTGCATCACACCGCAGAGCTCCACATTGTGCAGGGCGCTGCTGTCTCTGTGCGTTATTCCAAAAGTTCTTTGGTGTGGGCCTTTTTTGAGTCAAGTGTATCAGATCCCACTGCTGCTATTTGCAACATATGTCTCAAGCATATCTTGCGTGGCCAAAACATCACAGGTTTGTGCAACTCGTTTCCAGAGCCTGGGAGGTTACAATTTCCTGGTCCTCCTGGACAACGTATTTCTGAAGCTACGGTCAGTCACAGAAGGAGTGGTGGAGAAGTTGGCCGTCTGACCAATGCGTTCAGACAATTTTTTAGTCCGCAGCCCCAAGGTCTGATTGGTTCCAGCAACCTTTGCCAGCATCTGATTCACATGGTGCAGGATTACCTAGGGGCAAGATCAGACTTGGACACCTTTCCCACTGAAAATCCTCAGGGTTACTGGGTCTTGAGTAGGGATGAGCCGAACACCCCCCGGTTCGGTTCTCATCAGAAACTGCGAACGGACCGAAAATTTGCACAAATGTTAGAACCCCTTTGAAGTCTATGGGACTCGAACGTTCAAAATCAAAAGTGCTCATTTTAAAGGCTAATTTGCATGGTATTGTCCTAAAAAGGGTTTGGGGACCCGGGTCCTGCCCCAGGGGACATGTATCAATGCAAAAAAAAGTTTTAAAAATGGCCGTTTTTTTGGGAGCAGTGATTTTAATGATGTTAAAGTGAAAAAAAAGTGAAATATTCCTTTAAATATCAAACCTGGGGGGTGTCTATAGTATGCCTGTAAAGTGGCGTGTGTTTCCCGTGCTTAGAACAGTCCCTGCACAAAATTACATTTTTAAAGTAAAAAAAGTCATTTAAAACTGCTTACGGCTTTAATGTAATGTCCGGTCCGGGTAATATGGATGAAAATCAGTGAGCCAAACGGCATGGGTACCCCCCCAGTCCATTACCAGGCCCTTTGGGTCTTGTATGGATATTAAGAGGAACCCCGCACCCAAATTAAAAAAAGGAAAGGCGTGGGGCCCCAGGCCCTCTGAACAGCAATATACAGGCGGTGCAAACAAGTAGAATCAGGTTTGTTGTTAGGTAGAATCTGTTTGTAATTTTGAACTGGTACATTTTTAAAGTGTAGCTCCAGCCAAAAAATCTGTTTTTAAGCTTTTTGGAAAATATAGGGAAGGGTTATCACCCCTGTGACATTTGTTTTGCTGTCTGTGCACCTCTTCAAAAGATTTCACCTCACTTTCTGTCCCAATGACAAATGTTTTTTGACAATTTGAGGTTTTTAGTGAAACAAGGTTTGGTGATAAAGCATCAGTGGAAAGGAGACACGTTTTTCCATATTAACTCTTACAGAAGAGAATTTCCCTTCCTAGGGGTAGATTTCATCTCACTTCCTGTTGTCTCCTTCCGTTTGCAAGTAGGAGTCATTTGTAAGTTGGATGTTTGAAAGCAGGGGTCTGCCTTATATACTCTGCAGAAATTGGGGCCTTAGGTGTTGGTGTTGCCACAACACTGTAAGCCCTCACAGTTACTCTTGGTGGGCGCAGGAACGGGCTCTGCTGTGAAATATTAGATCAAAAATTGTAATTACATGCCCCTGTTAAACAGGGTCAGAAAAATTGGGCCTTTGGTGGTGGTGGTGCTGGTGCCACAACAATGTAAGTCCTCACAGTTACTCTTGGTGGGCGCAGAAACGGGCCCTGCTGTGAAATATTAGATCAAGAATTGTAATTACATATCCCTGTTGAACAGGGGCAGAAAAATTGGGCCTTAGGCACTGGTGCCACAACACTGCAACCCCTCACAGATACTCTAGTTGGAGCGCAGGAATGAGTCCTCCTGTAAAATATTGCATCAAAAATTGTAATTACACGCCTCTGTTAAACAGGGGCTGAAAAATTGGGTCTTAGGCACTGGTGCTGGTGCCACAACACTGTAACCCCTCACAGATACTCTAGTTGGAGTGCAGGAACGAGCACTGCTGCAAAGTATTACATCAAAAATTGTAATTACACGCCCCTGTTAAACAGGGGCTGAAAAATTGGGCCTTAGGCACTGGTGCTGGTGCCACAACACTGCAACCCCTCACAGATACTCTAGTTGGAGCGCAGGAATGAGCCCTCTTGTAAAATATTGCACCAAAAATTGTAATTACTCGCCCCTGTTAAACAGGGGCTGAAAAATTGGGTCTTAGGCACTGGTGCTGGTGCCACAACACTGCAACCCCTCACAGATAGTCTAGTTGGAGCGTAGGAACGAGCCCTGCTGCAAAGTATTGCATCAAAAATTGTAATTACATGCCCCTGTTAAACAGGGGCTGAAAAATTGGGCCTTAGGCACTGGTGCTGGTGCCACAACACAGCATCAGCATAGGCAGTCTTGAAGGGATCTGACATTTCAAAAAACATTATTCAGTTACCAGCATCAGGTGCTTGGTAGCTGGTGGTGATCCAAGACTGATTCATTTTTATGAAGGTCAGTCGATCGATCGGTTACAAAACCTCCAGCAGCACTGAATGTGCGTTCCGAAAGAATGCTAGATGCAGGACAGGCCAGTAGCTCAATTGCATACTGTGCAAGCTCTGGCCAGTGATCCATCCTCAAGACCAAGTAACCCAGAGGATTTTCGGTGGGAAAGGTGTCCAAGTCTGATCTTGCCCCTAGGTATTCCTGCACCATGTTAAACAGACGCTGGCGATGGTTGCTGGAACCGATCATACCTTGGAACTGCGGACTAAAAAATTGTCTGAACGCATCGGTCAGACGGCCACCTTCTCCACCGCTCCTTCTTTGACTGACCGAAGCCTCAGCAACACGTTGTCCAGGAACAGGAGTTTGTAACCTTACAGTCTCTGGGAACGCGTTGCACAGACCTTTTTGCAAGGCCTCCCAAAGATGTTTCATCCTCTGCTCCCTCTGCAACGGCAAGATAAGGTCCACAACCTTACCCTTGTAACGTGGATCAAGGAGGATTGCCAGCCAGTATTGATCCCTCTCCTTGATACCACGAATACGAGGATCCTTCCACAGGCTTTGCAGGATCAGGGAGGCCATGCAGCGTAGGTTTGCTGAGGCATTCGGTCCGGAGTCCTCTGAGTCACTAAGGACGACATGATCCGCAGCCACCTCCTCCCAGCCACGTACATGTCCATTTGTTTCTACAGACTGTAAATGATCCCTTAAAGACTGCTGCTGATACTGAGTGCCAGGCTCCAACTCCATGCTGACACAATCCTCCTCTTCCTCCTTCTCCTCCTCCTTCTCTTCCTGTGTGATCGACGGTCACGCAGGAACATTGTCTGGATAAAGGGGGCCTTGAGAGCTAAGGAAGTCCTCCTCTTCCTGCCTCTGTTCTGCCTCAAGTGCCCTGTCCATTATTCCGCGCAGCGTGTGCTCCAACAGGTGGACAAGGGGGACAGTGTCACTGATGCATGCACTGTCACTGCTCACTATCCTCGTGGCCTTCTCAAATGGTGACAGGACAGTGCATGCATCCCTGATCATGGCCCACTGGTGTGGGGAAAAAAAAACAAGCTCCCCTGACCCTGTCCTGGTCACATAGTCGCACAGGTACTCATTGATGGCCCTCTATTGCGTGTGCAGCCGCTGCAGCATGGCCAACATTGAGTTCCACCTGGTGGGCATGTCACAGATTAGGCGGTTCTTGGGCAGGTTAAATTCTTTTGTGCATGTGGATGGCTGGGAGCGAACTTCTTTGCCTGGTACAATCTGACGTCGGTGTGCCGATAGCAGATTGCCCACAAGTACTTGGCTGTGACACACCTAATTCTACACCTTCATTCCTCTCAGTGCAGGTCTCAGAGAGAACTGAAGGTATAGTGGGGTTGGAGATCCCAGCTGATGAGGAGCAAGGAGAGGTCCTCTTTGTTCTTTGGTGTGGGTCTTTTAGGTACGCTTGCCAACAAACTGCATGGCAGGTCAACATATGTCTGGTCAAGCATGTGGTGCCCAAGCGGGAGATGTTTTGGCCACGAGAAATACGCTTGAGACATATGTTGCAAATAGAGCGGTGGGATCTGATGCACTCATCTCAAAAAAGGCCCACACCAAAGAACTTTTGGAATAACGCACAGAGACAGCAGCGTCCTGCACATGCGGAGCTCTGCGGTGCGATGCAGTCGGTGTGCTGCCCTTAAGCTGGCCCCTGGAGGGCTTCCTGCCTCATTGGTGATGTGCCTCCTCCTCCTCCTCTCTCCTATCAGGCACCCACGTGGAGTCAGTGACCTCATCATCCCCTCCCTCCTTATCACTGGAGCAAAGCAGCTGGGGGAATATGACTGCCAGATTGCTGTCCTTCTTGGGCACCCTCTCTGTCTGGGCTCACGTTACTGCCTTCCTCTAGCTGGGTACCATCATCGGAGCCTTCAAGACGCTGGGCATCCTCCTGGATCATGTACCCAACACTGTGGTCAAACAGTTCGGGGGACTCCTCAGGAGGACATGGTGGGGCTAAGGAAGGAGTGACTGATGCCATTGAGCCGAGGGAAAAGGCCGTGTTGGCAGCTGCTTTGCCAGACAAAGTACCCTGAGCCTGGGTGAGAGAGGATGAGGAGGATGAGGATGGCTTGGTCATCCACTCTACCAAGTCTTCCGCATGTTGCGTGTCCCACGGCCACTTGCTGCTGGTCCACGACCAGCACTGTTGCCTCTAGACACAGAGCCTGCTTGCCCTCTTTTATTGGCTTGTGACTGTCTGCCTCTCCTTGTTGGTCTTCCAGACATACTAATGGCCTGCAGTGAGACGTAGCTGCACAAAGCTGGGATGTATATATATATACTGATACTGCAGCTAGCAGAATCAACTGCCTGCCTGTAGTATTATTAGTATGAGAACAACATTAATTGTCTTCAGGTAGCATTGGCAGCTGCTTTGCCAGACAAAGTACCCTGAGCCTGGGTGAGAGAGGATGAGGACGGCTTGGTCATCCACTCTACCAAGTCTTCCGCATGTTGCGTGTCCCACGGCCACTTGCTGATGAGGATGCACCGTCTCCATGACCAGCACTGTTGCCTCTAGACACAGAGCCTGCTTGCCCTCTTTTGTTGGCTTGTGACTGTCTGCCTCTCCTTGTTGGTCTTCCAGACATACTAATGGCCTGCAGTGAGACGTAGCTGCACAAAGCTGGGATGTATATATATATATATATATATATATATATATATATATATATATATATATATATACTGATACTGCAGCTAGCAGAATCAACTGCCTGCCTGTAGTATTATTAGTATGAGAACACCAGCAATTGTCTTCAGGTAGCTTTAGGTGCACACTGTGCAGAGGATGCAGTACACTAACTGTAAATACTGTAGCTGCCTGCCTGTGGTATTAATAGGATCAGAAGAACACCGCCAATTTTATTCAGGTAGCTATAGGTGGACACTGTGCAGAGGACACAGTACACTAATGCCCTGTACACACGGTCGGATTTTCCGACGGAAAATGTGTGATAGGACCTTGTTGTCGGAAATTCCGACCGTATGTGGGCTCCATCACACATTTTCCATCTGATTTTCCGACACACAAAGTTTGAGAGCAGGATATAAAATTTTCCGACAACAAAATCCGCTGTCGGAAATTCCGATCGTGTGTACACAAATCCACGCATGCTCAGAATAAATAAAGAGATGAAAGCTATTGGCCACTGCCCCGTTTATAGTCCCGACGTACGTGTTTTATGTCACCGCGTTTAGAACGATCGGTTTTTCCGACAACTTTGTGTGACCGTGTGTATGCAAGACAAGTTTGAGCCAACATCCGTCTGAAAAAATCCTAGGATTGTGTTGTCGGAATTTCCGAACAAAGTCCGACCGTGTGTACAGGGCATAACTGTAAATACTGTAGCTGCCTGCCTGTATTCTTAATAAGAGCAGAACAACAGCAATTTTCTTCAGGTAGCTTTAGGTGCACACTGTGCAGAGGACGCAGTACACTAACTGCAAATACTGTAGCTGTCTGCCTGTGGTATTAATAGGATCAGAAGAACACCACTAATTTTCTTCAGGTACTTTTAGGTGCACACTGTGCAGAGGACACTGTACACTAACTGTAAATACTGTAGCTGCCTGCCTGTGGTATTAATAGGAGCAGAACAACAGCAATTGTCTCCAGGTAGCTTTAGGTGCACACTGTGCAGAGGATGCACTACACTAACTGTAAATGCTGTAACTGCCTGCCTGTGGTATTAATAGGATCAGAAGAACACCACTAATTTTCTTCAGGTAGCTTTAGGTGCACACTGTGCAGAGGACACTGTACACTAACTGTAAATACTGTAGCTGCCTGCCTGTGGTATTATTAGGAGCAGAACAACAGCAATTGTCTCCAGGTAGCTTTAGGTGCACACTGTGCAGAGGATGCACTACACTAGCTGTAAATACTGTAGCTGCCTGCCTGTGGTATTAATAGGATCAGAAGAACATCACTAATTTTCTTCAGGTAGCTTTAGGTGCACACTGTGCAGAGAACGCACTACACTAACTTGTAAATACTGCAGCTGCCTGCAGTACTGTACTAATAGGATCAGAAGGACACCACTAATTTTGTTTAGGTAGATTTAGGTGCACACTGTGCAGAGGATGCACTAAACTAACTTGTAAATACTGCAGCTGCCTGCGGTACTGTACTAATAGGATCAGAAGAACACCACTAATTTTCTTCAGGTAGCTTTAGGTGCACACTGTGCAGAGGACACAGTACACTAACTGTAAATACTGTAGCTGCCTGCCTGTGGTATTAATAGGAGCAGAATAACAGCAATTGTCTCCAGGTAGCTTTAGGTGCACAATGTGCAGAGGATGCACTACACTAGCTGTAAATACTGTAGCTGCCTGCCTGTGGTATTATTAGGATCAGAAGAACACCACTAATTTTCTTCAGGTAGCCTTAGGTGCGCACTGTGCAGAGGACGCACTACACTAACTTGTAAATACTGCAGTTGCCTGCCTGTGGTACTAATAGGATCAGAAGAACACCACCAATTTTCCTCAGGTAGCTTTAGGTGCACACTGTGCATAGGACGCACTGCACTAACTGTAAGTACTGCAGCTGCCTGCCTGTAGTATTAATAGGATCAGAACAACAGCAATTGTCTTCAGGTAGCTTTAGGTGCACACTGTGCAGAGGACGCACTACACTAACTGTAAATACTGCAGCTGCCTGCTTGTGGTACTAATAGGATCAGAAGAACACCACCAATTTTCTTCAGGTAGCTTTAGGTGCACACTGTGCAGAGGACGCACTACACTAACTGTAAATACCGCAGCTGCCTGCCTGTGGTATTAATAGGATCAGAAGAACACCACCAATTTTATTCAGGTAGCTTTAGGTGGACACTGTGCAGAGGACACAGTACACTAACTGTAAATACTGTAGCTGCCTGCCTATATTATTAATAGGAGCAGAACAACAGCAATTTTCTTCAGGTAGCTTTAGGTGCACACTGTGCAGAGGACGCAGTACACTAACTGTAAATACTGTAGCTGCCTGTCTGTGGTATTAATAGGATCAGAAGAACACCACCAATTTTCTTCAGGTAGCTTTAGGTGCACACTGTGCAGAGGACACAGTACACTAACTGTAAATACTGTAGCTGCCTGCCTGTGGTATTAATAGGAGCAGAACAACAGCAATTTTCTTCAGGTAGCTTTAGGTGCACACTGTGCAGAGGACACAGTACACTAACTGTAAATACTGTAGCTGCCTGCCTGTGGTATTAATAGGAGCAGAACAACAGCAATTGTCTCCAGGTAGCTTTAGGTGCACACTGTGCAGAGGATGCACTACACTAACTGTAAATACTGTAGCTGCCTGCCTGTGGTATTAATAGGATCAGAAGAACACCACTAATTTTCTTCAGGTAGTTTTAGGTGCACACTGTGCAGTGGACACAGTACACTAACTGTAAATACTGTAGCTGCCTGCCTGTGGTATTAATAGGAGCAGAACAACAGCAATTGTCTCCAGGTAGCTTTAGGTGCACACTGTGCAGAGGATGCACTACACTAACTGTAAATGCTGTAACTGCCTGCCTGTGGTATTAATAGGATCAGAAGAACACCACTAATTTTCTTCAGGTAGCTTTAGGTGCACACTGTGCAGAGTACACAGTACACTAACTTGTAAATACTGCAGCTGCCTGCGGTACTGTACTAATAGGATCAGAAGAACACCACTAATTTTCTTCAGGTAGCTTTAAGTGCACACCGTGCAGAGGACGCACTACACTAACTTGTAAATACTGCAGCTGCCTGTGGTACTGTACTAATAGGATCAGAAGAACACTAATTTTCTTCAGGTAGCTTTAGGTGCACACTGTGCAGAGGACACACTATACTAACTTGTAAATACTACAGCTGCCTGTGGTACTGTACTAATAAGATCAAAAGAACACCACTATTTTTCTTCAGGTAGCTTTAGGTGCACACTGTGCAGAGGACGCACTACACTAGCTGTAAATACTGTAGCTGCCTCCCTGTGGTATTAATAGGATCAGAAGAACACCACTAATTTTCTTCAGGTAGCTTTAGGTGCACACTGTGCAGAGAACGCACTACACTAACTTGTAAATACTGCAGCTGCCTGCAGTACTGTACTAATAGGATCAAAAGGACACCACTAATTTTGTTTATGTAGCTTTAGGTGCACACTGTGCAGAGGACACACTATACTAACTTGTAAATACTACAGCTGCCTGTGGTACTGTACTAATAAGATCAGAAGACCCTCACTAATTTTCTTCAGGTAGCTTTAGGTGCAAACTGTGCAGAGGACACAGTACACTAATTGTAAATACTGTAGCTGCCTGCCTGTGGTATTAATAGGAGCAGAACAACAGCAATTGTCTCCAGGTAGCTTTAGGTGCACACTGTGCAGAGGATGCACTAAACTAACCTGTAAATACTGCAGCTGCCTGCGGTACTGTACTAATAGGATCAGAAGAACACCACTAATTTTCTTCAGGTAGCTTTAGGTGCACACTGTGCAGAGGACGCACTACACTAGCTGTAAATACTGTACCTGCCTCCCTGTGGTATTAATAGGATCAGAAGAACACCACAAATTTTCTTCAGGTAGCTTTAGGTGCACACTGTGCAGAGGATGCACTACTCTAACTTGTAAATACTACAGCTGCCTGTGGTACTGTACTAATAGGATCAGAAGAACACCACTAATTTTCTTCAAGTAGCTTTAGGTGCGCACTGTGCAGAGGACGCACTACACTAACTTGTAAATACTGCAGCTGCCTGTGGTACTGTACTAATAGGATCAGAAGAACACCACTAATTTTCTTCAGGTACCTTTAGGTGCACACTGTGCAGAGGACGCACTACACTAACTCTCTGTCTATCTATTCCTCTCTCAACGCCGGAACACACTACACAGGGCCGCCGTGCAGACAGCCTTATATAGTGTGGGGCATGTACTAAACCCCCTAAGCCATAATTGGTCAAAGCCACCCTGGCTTTGGCCACTTGCGGCTCTCTGTACAGACGGCGCTGTGATTGGCCAAGACTGCGGGTCATAGTGCATGCTTGGTCAATCATCAGCCAGCAATGCACTGCGATGCCGCAGTGAATTATGGGCCGTGACGCGCCACTCGAATTTGGCGCGTCACGGCCCATTTCGAATTCGGCGAACGACTGAACAGGCAATGTTCGAGTCGAACATGCGATCGATTCGAACACGAAGCTCATCCCTAGTCTTGAGGATGGAACACTGGCCAGAGCTTGCGTAGTATGCAATTGAGCTACTGGCCTGTCCTGCATCCAGCGTTCTTTTGGAACGCACATTCAGTGCTGCTGGAAGCTTTGTAACTGGTCACAGGGTGAGCCTGTCCACTGAATCGGTCGATCGGCTGACCTTCATAAAAATGAATCAGTCTTGGATCACCAGCTACCAAGCACCTGATGCTGATGTAACCGACTGATTTGTTTTTAATGTGAGATCCCTTCAAGACTGCCTATGCTGATGCTGAGTGACTATCCTGTTATGCTGAGTGACAATCCTCTTCCTCCTTAATTTTCATGCTGATAGCTTGTAAGAACATTTTTGGTTCTGGGAATTGCCACCAGTGGCCAAGGCCCAATTTTTCTGCCCCTGTTTAACAGGGGCGTGTAATTACAATTTTTGATGCAATACTTTGCAGCAGGGCTCATTCCTGTGCTTCAACTATAGCATCTGTGAGGGGTTGCAGTGTTGTGGCACCAGTGCCTAAGGCCCAATTTTTCTGCCCCTGTTCAACAGGGACATGTACTTACAATTCTTGATTTAATATTTCACAGCAGGGCCCATTCCTGCACCCACCAAGAGTAACTGTGAGGGCTTACAGTGTTGTGGCAACACCACCACCACCACCAAAGGCCCGATTTTTCTTCCCCTGTTCAACAGGTGCATGTAATTAAAATTCTTGATATAATATTTCACAGCAGGGCCTGTTCCAGCGCCCACCAAGAGTAACTGTGAGGACTTACAGTGTTGTGGCAACACCAACACCTAAGTCCCCAATTTCTGCCCAAAAATCTACCCCTAGGAAGGGAAATTCTCTCCTGTAAGAGTTAATATGGGAAAAACGTGTCTCCTCTTCACTGATGCTTTATCACCAATCCTTGTTTCACTAAAAACCCCAAATTTTCAAAAAACATTTGTCATTGGGACAGAAAGTGAGGTGAAATCTTCTGAAGAGGTGCACAGATAGCAAAACAAATGTTACAAGGGTGATAATCCTTCCCTATGTTTTCCAGAAAGCTTAAAAATAGATTTTTTGGCTGGAGCTACACTTTAAAAATGTACCAGTTCAAAATTACAAACAGATTCTACTTAGCAACAAACCTACAGTCCCTATCTTGTTTGCACCGCCTGTATACTGCTGTTCAGAGTATATAGGGCCTGGGGGCCCCACGCCTTTCCTTTTTTTAATTTGGGTGCGGGGTTCCCCTTAATATCCATACAAGACCCAAAGGGCCTGGTAATGGACTGGGGGGGTACCCATGCCGTTTGTCTCACTGATTTTCATCCATATTGTCGGTACCCGACATCACATTAAAGCCGCAAGCAGTTTTAAATGACTTTTATTCCTTTAAAAATGTTATTTAGTGCAGGGACTGTTCTAGGCACGGAAAACATGCACCACTTTGCAGGCATACTATAGACACCCCCAGGTACGATATTTAAAGGAATATTTCACTTTTATTTTTTCACTTTAAACATCATTAAAATCACTGCTCCCGAAAAAATGTCCATTTTTAAAAACTTTTTTTTGCATTGGTACATGTCCCCTGGGGCAGGACCCGGGTCCCCAAACCCTTTTTAGAACAATAACTTGCATATTAGCCTTTAAAATTAGCACTTTTGATTTTGAACGTTCGCGTCCCATAGACTTTAATGGGGTTCTAAAGTTTGCGCAAACTTTCGGTCCGTTCGCAGGTTCTGGTGCAAAGCGAACCGGGGGGTATTCGGCTCATCCCTAATGGACACTAATATGCCCTTCAGTCTGACCTACAGTAACACTGTCCAATTAACCAGACTCACCCAACTACTGTGAGTCAGTAAAAAACTTACCTACACTAATCTAGGCCTATTTCAACCTCCCCCTCTGGTATACCACCTGCCTATCCAGCTTTCCAAGCCTCAATTTGTTTATCCAACATAGTGTTCCTTTCACCCAGTCTTAGTTCATACGACCCCCGGATTGTATCTTTCTTGCATGTACGGGACTGGTGTTACCTTCATGGCCTACCTACTCCTGACTTTTTGTCTGTTACTTTGATTTTACTGTAAGAACCACCAATGTTGTATGTGTCACTGCTCCTGTGTTCTTTTTCTTTATTGGAACCTTATGTTGTTGGCTGCATTCTAACCTATTTTTTTGCAGTCCTTCTGTAGTTCTGTTCATATTTTGATTTAATAAAATATTTAAACAAGAAAACAATATCGGCTTGGATTCTACTTTAGTATGCAACTTTTGTAAGCGTCCACCATTATCTACTGATTAAAATCGAGGAGAGGATGGGCTAAGGGACAGGTGGGCAATTGCCCCCTAGGTAAGTCCTAATAAGATTTGTCAGGTTGGTGGCCCTAAGTGGAGATAATTCAAAATTCAAACTTTGATCAGAAGAGGGCCTACATTCAGTGCTACACAGTGGGCATTATATAGCTTTCTGCTCCTATTCGGAAATTACAGCGTTTGACATAGGGCAGTCTTCCAGCACTGAATTGTGAAATGTCATGTGATCAAATGCCAAAAGCCACAAAGTAAGTTGACACTTCAAGATATGCATCTGTAATATAACAAGTAGAGCAGATGTCCAAAAAGTTTCAGTTCTATTGTCATCTACATCCTTTTATGTATAACACTTATCATTATAACTTTAGTTACATAGTTATATAGTAGGTGAGGTTGAAAAAAGACACAAGTCCATCAAGTCCAACCTATGTGTGTGATTATGTGTCAGTATTACATTGTATATCCCTGTATGTCATTCAGGTGATTATCTAATAGTTTCTTGAAGCTATCAGTGCTCCCCGCTGAGACCACCGCCTGTGGAAGGGAATTCCACATCCTTGCCGCTCTTACAGTAAAGACCCCTCTATGTAGTTTAAGGTTAAACCTCTTTTCTTCTAATTTTAATGAGTGGCCACGAGTCTTGTTAAATTCTCTTCTGCGAAAAAGTTTTATCCCTATTCTGGGGTCACCAGTACAGTATTTGTAAATTGAAATCATATCCCCTCTCAAGCGTCTCTTCTCCAGAGAGAATAAGTTCAGTGCTCGCAACCTTTCCTCATAACTAAGATCCTCCAGACCCTTTATTAGCTTTGTTGCCCTTCTTTGTACTCGCTCCATTTCCAGTACATCCTTCCTGAGGACTGGTGCCCAGAACTGGACAGCATAGTCCAGGTGCGGCCAGACCAGAGCCTTGTAGAGTGGGAGAATTATCGTTTTATCTCTTGCGTTGATCCCCCTTTTAATGCATGCCAATATTCTGTTTGCTTTGTTAGCAGCAGCTTGGCATTGCATGCCATTGCTGAGCCTATCATCTACTAGGACCCCCAGGTCCTTTTTCATCCTAGATTCCCCCAGAGGTTCTCCCCCCAGTGTATAGATTGCATTCATATTTTTGCCATCCAAATGCATTATTTTACATTTTTCTACATTGAACCTCATTTGCCATGTAGTTGCCCACCCCATTAATTTGTTCAGGTCTTTTTGCTAGGTTTCCGCATCCTGTGGAGAAGTTATTGCCCTGCTTAGCTTAGTATTGTCTGCAAATACAGAGATTGAACTGTTTATCCCATCCTCCAGGTCGTTTATAAACAAATAAATAGGATTGGTCCCAGCACAGAACCCGACGGAACCCCACTACCCACCCCTGACCATTCTGAGTACTCCCCATTTATCACCACCCTCTGAACTCGCCCTTGTAGCCAGTTTTCAATCCATGTACTCACCCTATGGTCCATGCCAATGGACCTTATTTTGTACAGTAAACGTTTATGGGGAACTGTGTCAAATGCTTTTGCAAAATCCAGATACACCACGTCTACGGGCCTTCCTTTATCTAGATGGCAACTCACCACCTCATAGAAGGTTAATAGATTGGTTTGGCAAGAACGATTCTTCATGAATCCATGCTGATTACTGCTAGTGATACTGTTCTTATTACTAAAATCTTGTATATAGTCCCTTATCATCCCCTCCAAGAGTTTACATACTATTGATGTTAGGCTAACTGGTCTGTAATTCCCAGGGATGTATTTTGGGCCCTTTTTAAATATTGGTGCTACATTGGCTTTTCTCCAATCAGCTGGTACCATTCCAGTCAGTAGACTGTCTGTAAAAATTAGGAACAACTGTCTGGCAATCACTTGACTGAGTTCCCTAAGTACCCTCGGATGCAAGCCATCTGGCCCCGGTGATTTATTAATGTTAAGTTTCTCAAGTCTAATTTTAATTCTGTCCTCTGTTAACCATGGAGGTGCTTCCTGTGTTGTGTCATGAGGATAAACACTGCAGTTTTGGTTACTGAAGCCCCCCGATTCACTCGTGAAGACTGAGGAGAAGAATAAATTCAATACCTATAGATCCAGTAATGTTTTATTTCTAGTAGGTGCGTCTACCATCTGACCCATAAAATTGTCCTGCAAGACATTAAGGAACTGGCGAGCCTTAAATAAATGCGCGGTTCCCTCCGCCCAGTCTATGTCTGGATAATTAAAATCCCCCATTATGATAACACTTCCCATCCTTGCTGCTAATCCAATTTGTGATAGGAGATCTGTCTCCACTTCCTCCCTCAGGTTAGGGGGCCTATAGCATACTCCCAGTATTATTTTCCCCTTAGCTTCATCCCTTTGGAGCTCTACCCATAAGGATTCTACCTCCTCTCTAGCTCCCTCAGTGATGTCATCTCTCACATTCGCTTGTACATTATTCTTGATATATAGGCATACCCCTCCCCCTTTTTTACCCTCTCTATCCTTGCGGTATAGGGTATACCCTTGAATGTTTGCCAGCCAATCATGAGAGCTGTTGAACCAGGTCTCTGAAATTCCCACAAAATCCAAATCCTCCTTGTACAACAGGATCTCTAATTCACCCATCTTGTCCGCCATGCTCCTGGCATTGGTGAACATGCCACATAGTTTAGACCGGTCGCATATTGTCCTCGTATTGGGTGTTTCGAGATTGCAACTAGGACTTGCTACTATACTCACCTTGTGTTTTTGTGCTTTGGTTAACCTACCACTAATGCCCCCAATACTACCCTCTGGAATATCTTCCGCGCTGGCTATCTCTGTCTCTGGACCCTCCCCCCCATCGCCTAGTTTAAAAACCCCTCTAACTTTTTGGCCATCTTCATTCCCAGCAGATCTGCACCCTCCTCATTTAGGTGCAGTCCGTCCCTTCTATAGTACCAGTTACCGACTGAGAAGTCGGCCCAGTCCTCCAGGAACCCAAACCCCTCCTTACTACACCAGCTCTTCAGCCACTTGTTTACTTCCCTAATCTCCCTCTGCCTTTCTGATGTGGCTCAATGTACCGGTAGTATTCCTGAGAATACTACCTTGGAGGTCCTTTTCCTCAATATAGCTCCTAAGTCCCTAAAATCATTCTTTAGGACACTCCATCTGCCTCTGACTTTGTCATTGGTGCCAATGTGCACCATGACAGCCGGGTCTTCCCCAGCCCCTCCCAGTAATCTGTCCACAAGATCCGTGATGTGCCGAACCCGAGCGCTCGGTAGACAACATACTGTTCGGCGCTTCAGGTCTTGGTTACAGATTGCCCTTTCTGTCCTTCTAAGAATTGAGTCCCCTACCACCAGAATCTGTCTTTCCTTTCCCTTTGCTCCCCCCCCACTCTCACTGGAGGAGTTCTTTGCCCGGGAGCTAGGAGAGTCCCTCAGCTCCAGCAGTGCTGGTCCCTGACTGGTTTCACCAATGTCACTCAATGGAGCGTACTTATTGGGATGCTCCAGTCCTGGATCGGCCTCCCTGTCACTTCCCCCTCTACCCCTCCTGATTGTCACCCATCTACTCTTTGCTAGTGCCTGCACCTCTTTGTCTCCACCCGCCTCTGTGCTGGCCCCTGCCGTCACCTGCCGCGTACGTTCCTGGCTCTCCTTTATTATGGAGGGACTTCTCAGTGCTGACAGTTGGTTCCCCAGATTCAGAACCTGGGCTTCCAGGGAAACAATGTGCTTACATTTTGCACAGCAGTATTCGCCGTCGATCGGATGATCAAGGATCGCATACATGCAGCAAGAAGCTTGCTTCCTGGCACTAATACTCAAGACAATACACAGGTACACAACAAGACAATACCCAGGTACTCACAGACCTACGTGCAATCTCAGAACAGTCGCAGACCTACGTGCACTCGCAATACTCAAGTATACAGTACACAATACACAAGTACTAATGATCCACACACACTACTCAGAAAACACTCAGGTACTTACACTACACAGGTACTATGACCCCTGTTATAACCTCCTGATTTTAAACTCTGGTTTTTAACTCACCACTTAGACCAGTTCCACTTACACAGAGTTCCACAGCCTCAGACTGAGCAGGCTCAGAATGAGTCCTACACACAGTTATATAGGCACCTGTGAGCAATTAACCACCCCCCTTAATTGATAGCCTGAAGGAACCAGAGAAAAAAAAAGTGACGGAAAAAGGTGATTGAAAAACTAAAAGGAAAAGCCCCAAAAATGCAACCCAGCAAACAAAAAGCAAGACTTGTTCACTCTAACTCTGGTTTTTAACTCACCACTTAGACCAGTTCCACTTACACAGAGTTCCACAGCCTCAGACTGAGCAGTAGACTTTAATTTTTGAACTTCTATGAAACCAGTTTAAATGGTCATTTCACTTTTAAAAAACTATGTATTTCCCTGAAAAGGGGGCCCATAAAAATAAATCACTTGCTTTCATCTGACTCATTCCTAGTGAAATACAATGTATTGGTTACATAGTTAAATGCTTAAATGTATTGAAATGTATTGGTTACATAGAACAACTTTTAAGTAAAACTTTTTGGAGTAAAAGGGTATTTTTTTTTTATTATAATTCATTATAAAAACTTTATGTGGTTCCAGAGTATACATGTTCATTAACAGTCCAACATTTAAAGCAGAACCATCCATATAAAAATGATGTGTGGAAAAGCCATTGTGTTTCATTTATAATACATTTCATGGAGCAACATGTCTTTAGGAGCAGCAACTTGATTGGTCTAACACTGCTAAAAATACATAAATAACATAATAACAATAAACATATATTTCCATCCATAGATGTTTAACATATCTCATTGAAATATACAAGCAAAAATACATGTATCTATACAGTTATTGAAGTCCTTAGTGAATGCTGCTCTGCCTTTATACAAACTGACGTATTTGGGACGCAATTGCCCAAAAAATTTTGATAAGATCTGGGCTGCATGGGTTATGGCGAGCCCCCCCCCCCCTTCTTTTTTCTTTTTGCTGTTAGGTTGGGGTTATTCTTAGTGTATATGTGATAATGAAAGATCTCTCCTTAGCTCCCCCACTGGTTGAACTCCTCCTTCTACCATTTCATAATTACACCTTTGCCCCCCCCCCATCTCCTGCTTGAGATATCCCTATTGTTTATTGAGTCCTGTATCTTGACTAGTTCTTAGATCTGTGATATAGTGTGCTGGTGAATTTTGGGATGTTGGTTTATACCATGCTTGCTGTAGTTCTCAGCAATCCAAAATAAATGTACCACTGCTGTTTTCTTGTTTTTGGAAACTTTAATTTTTTGTTAAAAAAAAAATGTATATGTACACTATATTGTCAAAAGGTGTTCTATCGGGTCGCGGGCCGGTCAAGTTCCTCCACAAAACTCACTCATCCATGTCTTTATTATTATTATTATACAGGATTTATATAGCGCCGACAGTTTACGCAGCGCTTTACAACATTAGGGCAGACAGTACAAGTACAATACAATTCAATACAGGAGGAATCAGAGGGCCCTGCTCGTTAGAGCTTACAATCTAGGAGGGAGGGTCAAGTTATACAAAAGGGTAATAGCTGTGGGGGATGAGCTAATGGAGAAAATAGTGCAGTTGTTAGATGGAGGCAGGATAGGCTTCTCTGAAGAGGAAAGTTTTCAGGGATCGCCTAAAAGTGAATAAATTTGGAGACAGTCTGACAGATTGGGGTAGGGAATTCCAGAGGATAGGCGAGGCTCGGGAGAAGTTCAGGAGGCAGATATGAGAGGAGGTGATGAAGGAACTAGAGAGCAGGAGGCCTTGGGAGGAACGGAGATGGTGATTAGGTTGGTATTTTGAGACTACGTTAGTGATGTAGCTGGGGGCAGAGTTGTGGATGGCTTTGTAACTTATTGTTAGTATTTTGAATTTAATTCGTTGGGCGAGTGGTAGCCAATGGAGGGATTGGCAGAGAGAGGTAGCAGACACTGAGCGGTTTGTAAGGTGGATGAGTCTGGCAGCAGCATTCATGATGGACTGAAGGGGCGATAGTCTATTTAAAGGTAAGCCAATGAGGAGTGAGTTGCAGTAGTCAAGGCGAGAGATAACCAGGGAGTGAATCAGGAGCTTTGTGGTTTCACTGGTTAGAAAGGGACGTAGTTTAGAGATGTTGCGGGGGTTGAGGCGGCAAGCTTTGGAAAGTGATTGGATGTGGGGCCGAAAGGAGAGTTCAGAATCCAGGATAACACCTAGCACCCTGACATGTGGGGACAGGTGGATGGTTTTGCCATTGCTCTTGACAGAGAAGTCAGGGGAAGAGGCACGTGGGGGAGGAAATATTATAAGCTCGGTTTTGGACAAGTTGAGTTTGAGGAAGTGGTGTGACATCCATATAGATATGTCGATTAGTAAGTTAGTGATGGGTGAGGAGACTGATGGAGTGAGTTGAGGGGTGGAGAGATAGATTTGTGTGTCATCAGCATAGAAATGATATTGAAAGCTGTGAGAGGCTATCAACTGACCCAGGGAAGAGGTGTAGATTGAAAATAAAAGAGGTCCAAGAACAGAACCTTGGGGGACCCCGACAGAGAAGGGAAGAGGAGTGTCTTTATGGAACTTGCGTTGTCCACTGGTGCGCAGTCATGTTGGAACAGGAAGGGACCATTCCCAAACTGTTCCCACAAAGTTGGGAGCATGAAATTGTCCAAAATGTCTTAGTATGCTGACGCCTTAAGAGTTCCCTACACTGGAACGAAGGGGCCAAGCCCAACCCCTGAAAAACAACCCCACACCATAATCCCTCCTCCACAAAATGATTTGGACAAGTGCACAAAGCAAGGTAAATAAAGACATGGAGGAGCAAGTTTGGGGTGGAGGAACTTGACTGGCCTGCCTCAACCCAATACCTTTGGGATGAATTTGAGCGGAGACTGCAAGCCAGGCCTTCTCGTCCAACATCAGTGCCTGACCTCACAAATGCGCTTCTGGAAGAATGGTTAAATATTCGCATAGACACACTCCTAAATTTTGTGGACAGCCTTCAAAGAAAAGTTGAAGCTGTTATAGCTGCAAAGGGTGGGCCAACTCAGTATTGAACTCTAGGGACCAAGACTGGGATGCCATTAAAGTTCATGTGCGTGTAAAGGCAGCTGTCCCAATACTTTTGACATTATAGTGTATTTATTGACACTTACATATACAAGGGTTAAAGCTGCACTCCAACTTTATTTGCATAAGTCAGCACTGCCCCCACTCCCCAATGCCCCCCAGGCCTTTTTTTAAAAAAAAAGCCTTATGCATACTTTTTTCTTGCAGATTCCTGATCTGGTCCACTGACATCATGGAAGTTTCCTCTTTTTCCTTGGCTAGCAGTGGGGGCAGGCATTCTCTAAGAACTATAATACTGTGATCCCAGCCTTCATAATAAAACACGCCCAGGGCATGTGTCAGCGACAGGCTAGGAATGTTGCGACTGTAGTACTGCCCAAAGTGCACAAGTGGTGCTGGAAAGAGCAGGAAGCTGGGGACAGCACTGAAGCATGTGGTAGACACTTTTTTTTAAATGGGAAGACACAAAAGGAAAGAAAATAACCTATAGGTCTGATTTGACTGAGGTTCAGCAGTATCTTATCTCCAGGAATCTCCCACAAATGGCGTGTGTCTCCAACTCCAGTGCATCCCTGTGCAAGGAACCACAAGATGGATCTGTACCTGTCATAAGGTGGACTTATATTTATTTGCCTTCCAGGCCAAAAGTTCCCAGTCTTTCCTTTCTGAAAACTTTTCAGGGGTTGCTGGAATGCATTCACAGTTTAGGTTTTGTGCAGGCCTCCATGGATCCCAACCCAATGCGGGTCTCCAGTAGCTATGATTGCTGATGACAATGCCTACTGCAGGTCTAAGCATGTTTGAAGCATATAGCTCTATAGCTGCCATGCTATCGAGTTTCTACATGTACTTTACTGCTGACATCATGTAAAATACATTTTTCTGCAGTGTTAAATTTGCAAAACAAATCATCCAAACCTATGCTATACTATTGTTCTATTTTTACAAACAATGGCTCTTAGCAGCCTTTATCTTGTTAAAAAATAAAACTTGGAATTTACAGTTTTAAAAAAGCAGACATTCTGCAGATACATATTAATGAAGATTGTGATTTAAACTGTTAAAGTAAAAGACAGCTTATGAATCCTGTTTCAATGATATTTCCAAACTATTTTATCATAACGACAGAAATCAAAAGCCGTTACCTAGATAACATCAAACATTACACATCTGACTAACATGTCATGTAGTAAAAACCGCCTAGCAAGCTGCTTTTGAAATATTTTTTGGACTTTAAATGGCATTAATTTTTCATGTTCTCCTCTCAGTTGCTAAAGGGAATTGTGTGCTGTATTACCGACACAGTCTGCAACAAAAAAAAAAACTTGGTTGAAAACAAAAAACTGGATACGTTCTTCTTGAAGATTACAACTGATGTCTAAAATGTGTCCCCTGAAATTTCCTTTGTCAAGCTGCAAGGAGAAAATATAGGAGTTTAATTGAGAAATGTTTGGATCAGCAAGTTGTCTTCCTTTGCAAAACATTTCAATCAAACGAAGCCTTTGTTAACAACCCTGAAGCGTATGGCTATAATACCATCAAATGTGGCTTCCCTAGGAATTATTGCAAAGTACAGAAGTAGTTTAAATGATGAGACCTTTGGGCTCAATGCGCGCTCAATGACTTACGAATCATATTCACTCTGTTTATTAGTTAATCTTTTTTTTAGTGCTCTGCAAAAATTGAATTTTAAGCTGAGGCAATGTTCCCCTTACAGATTGGCTCATCAGAAAAGAAGCAGAGCATGAGTAGAAGAACAAATGAAAGGCTCGATATTCTGGTCTCACCGTGCTCCAGCACAAAATGGAATTTGCTATAACTGATGAGCAGGAGTAAATAAGTAATACTCACCAATAATGAGCCTAAATGCCTCACTGTGTGTGGACTGCACTGTGTTTTGGAGGAGATTCAAAACTCAGATTATCTCCTTAATAATGGAGCAATCAGCAGGATAAAAAAAGAATTTATAAATGAATGGGTTATTCAAAGAAAAACAATAGTTTGCGTCATCCAGTGATTATTACAGCTTCAGTGATTTACAATTATTTAGTGTTATATATTGACCTATTTTTTACATTATTTGTGATACTTTAGAATATGTGCATATCAAATATTTATTTATATAGAGTAGCATCAGCATGTTAGTAGCATTTTACAGCAAGCATTAGTTCATTTCTGTCCCCCTATGGTGGTTACATAATTGATGTCCCTACTAGTTATACAAGCATAGAGTTCGTGGACTAATATTTTTTCCAGGTCATTTTTCAAGGCAGCATTTATTGTGCAGTCTCAGATTTTATATAAACAATTAAGCTTTAGTTCTGCCATTTTTTTATAATTGGTGGTAATTTGATTTGGAAAAGTCTGCTTAATAACCAAGACCAGTTCCCGATCTCTCCAACTAAAATATTCCTGGATTTTGGGGTAGTGTTGCAATGGATGCAATTTCGATATCTCGTCTTGCTAAATGGTTAAGGAGTTGCCTGTAAACCAGATTTGGAAAATAATGACTGTTTTCAATATTCTACATAGTACAATAATGGAAAAATTAAAGTGTACTTTGGGTTTGTTTCGAAAAATAGTGTAGTAGCCTATTTTCTAACTTGGTGAGTTCTTTATTGTTATCATTTTAAGAATGCATTAATTTGATTGTGATTTTATTTTAGTTTGTATAATCTTATTATATTTTTTTGTTAATGATATAACATATGAAATCAGAAATACAGTTTTTTATGTTTTTTTTTCTTTTTTCTCTTTTTCATGTGTTGTTTTGTTAAAGTTGTTTATCTATTTTGTATTACTTGTCTTATTGAGATATTTTGCAAGGTTATCATTTAGATGGTTCTTGGCTTTGGAACCTTGATGTTAAATGTAATAGACATTCAAAATATTTTGTAATGGTTCTTTTTTTCCCAAGACTCTATGTTTGAGCAGTTATCAAGACTGCGCTCTGCACTTTTAGAGGGGATCTTTAGCAGTTCCTAAAGCCTACTTTTGTACAGGGATGCAATTAAACCCAGTAAACACAGCCTGCTTGATCATTATGGAATCTTAAATGAACTTACCATGCATATTTGCTAAGAACTAATGGACAGACCACTCTCTTATTAGCTTCAGCATGAGAGGTTATGGGTCTCCCTATTGCAAAGTGACCCTCTAATGGCAGACACAAAGGACAGGTAAAATTTGCCTTTTGATAGCTTTTGTGAATTTTTAAAATTAAATTATAGCTTTTTTTATGGAATCTACTGCATTATAGGGAAAGAGCTTAAAATAATTTTTTAGTTGCTAAAAATGAGAGATGAATTATAATAATAAATGAATACATAGACAGATATTTGCTACAAATATAATGTTTAAATAAAATATTACCTAAAATTCATGTTCTGAAACCAGTTATGATTTTCTAAGCTGCATGAACAAAAGCTTCAAAATTGGGTGCTTGGTATGTGTTTTTGTTAAATACCTGGCAAGTGCCTTCAGGTGCTGGTTGAAAGTATGTATTTTTCCAAATGTCTCAGTACACCTATCAGAGCCTGTTAGGCATTGTGTCGCATTGGCCTCATTCACACTTGTGAATAGGGCTGTTAGCAAATACATGTGAGAGACTCAGCAGGGGTTCCTCGCGGTTAGCAACAGATGGCAAAGGCTGACAGCCCTCATCGCTGATCACACCTGCTTGCATGCAATCGCTCATGGAGCAATTACCTATGAATGATCCTCACTGGACGCAGACAGTCTGCATGCAGGGCAGATCCTTTCCAGGTATCACTCCATGAGCCATTGCATGGGAGCAAACATGATTAGCTGTGAAAGCTGTCAGCCTTCCATTGCTTTCAATTGCCATGAACCCCTGCTGGGCCTCGAGCATGTAATCGCTAATGGCCCCATTCACAAGTGTGAATGGGGCCTTACACTAACCAAAATGTTGCATGCATTGTCCAGTATGCTCGTTAATTTCAGCTTCTTCACCCGGTAGGCCTCCCTTCACAGTGCGAGCCAAACATAGCCTGAATAACACAGATACTAGATCTTTAAATGCATCCAGTGCTAATACTTTAAATTTCTTTGCACAGTGCCCATGCTGGCAGCATCCACTTTGTAGATATAATTTCCCAGAACTATCCTGCCCTTGCTCCTTTTATTGGCATGCTGTTTTTCCCAGAGGTATAAGCAGAATTTGAATTTAAACTACAGGTCTACTTAGGGCTTTATTTTTGGTGACATATGTAGCACAGACCCCTGACAAGGCTGGCCATTTTGTCCCAGGTATAATTCTCTATGAGAAAAAAATAAAGGGCAAGGCCTTCCAAAGGGGTCACAGTAACTGAACACTATGGTTGAATTTAATTACATTTTATTTAGAAAAAAACACACCATAATATCAAATATGACAAAATACCAAAAATAGTGGTCTGAGTATAACTTTCCAAAACATTAAAAAAGACAACCTTGTCATTTAAAAAGAGAGATTGCAGCTGCACATACATCCACACAATCAGACATACACACAGCTCAAAGGATGGGAGTTGATTGAAGTATTGTTTTTTTGAATCAAAAGAAATCTTTATTGTGCCAATAGTTATACATCACCGGTTACATAAAAAGAAACAACAAAAAACCTTTTTTTTTAACACCAGCAGGTATGTAAAGAACCATGGAAAAGAATAAAATTACAGCAAAGTATAACATACATAGTCATGTCTCATAGAAGGAAATAACAGGAGTATCCTAACATTAACATCCTATTACTACAAGTCCATGATCTACTACTGTATTAGTGTTGAATAGCATCTTCTTTAAAAGGCATAGTGAGACAAACTAGTGCATAATAATACTTAGAAGTCTTTTGACAACAATAACAGCCATCTATACTGAGTAGGCAGGAGCTAGCCCGCCAACCCAGCACAGAATAACAGAAGGCCAACGGGCCAAAAAATGAACATGTTCGTCCTCATTCTGCCTGCACATAAAGAGGTTTCCTCTCTAAGGTCTGTGAGTGCCTTCATAAGGTATATTCGAGAAATGATACATCTAGCAATTGTGCGGTTCGCCCCGCTACCGATCCTAACAAGCAATGCTACATTCCCCCCCGCACCCTATATTCGCACCGCTCAGGCTTGTAGCAACAACACCAATTGCGGAGGAGACAGCCCTGGAGTTGCCAGCCAGGCCTGCCATATAGAATGGAATTTGCCATTTGCATTTCTATGCTGATATGTCAGCTGCTCCCTGATAAGGATGTAATTAACTTGGTCCACCTATTGTTTCTTAGTAGGCACGCGTAGGGAAAGCCAGAATCTAGCCACTAACTTATAGGCTATATAGAGTAGTCTTATCACAGCTATGTTAATGGGGGGTGTACATTTTTCCTCATCAGTAGCTCCCAACACACAGATTGAGGGGTCTAATGGGACCTCAACCTGGAATACAGTAGAGATGGTTTTGGTTCTTTCCCCCCAGTACCGGTGCAGTTTGGGGAAGCGCCAGATTAAATGGATTAGAGAGCCTTCCTCCCTATTGCATTTAGGACACAGAGGAGACTCCCTCCTACCCCAGCGATGCAATTGTATGGGTGTGCGATAAGCTCTGTGTAGTAGAAATAGATGAGACAACCTGTGGGACTGTGAGACCGATGTAATCGGACCAGATAGGAAACACATCTCCCAGGTCTCCTCATCTATGTCTCCCAGATCCTGCATCCAGCCTCTCCTACATGGCAAAGTTGCCGAATCTTGTAGAGTTGACAGTAATAATGAATAGATATGGGATATTAGGCCTTTTTTCTCTATTCCGTAGAAGACATCTCGTACCAGAGGATGGCTTGATAACGAGAGGGAAGTTAAGCGCCCCTGAGCTTGTAGGGCATGTCTCAACTGGAGATACCGGTGAAACTGCTCTCTAGGTAAATTAAATTCTGCCTGAAGGTCCATGAAAGATTTTAGCACATTTTGATTATATAATTGGGAAACTAGCTGCCATGACTGAAAATCCTCTAATTTATGTACCTCCGCTAGATTTGGATTATGCCATAATGGGGTAATGTCTAGAAAACCTGCTATTCCTAAACAATGTTTAACTGCTGTCCAGAGTTTGTTCAGAAGTATTATAGTGGGAACTGATTGTGGTAGATTGGGTAAACCAGCCTCCAAGCCCGCCAAGGTCGTCACCGTCAGAAATCCAGTCTGCAACAGGTTATTGATCGGGTCAGATTCAGTTGGTAAGCCACCACCACTCAAGTGTTGTAGCTGAGAGGCATAAAAATACAACTTTGGATTAGCCACCGCCGCCGCTTCCCGATCTTTGCCATACTGCAATGCGGAGAGACGAATCCTAGCTACTTGTTTTTTCCATATCAAGGATCTGAATAGGGTGTCAATACGAGTGAACCATCTATGTGGTATCAACTGAGGAGGATTATGCATTATGTACAACAATTGGGGACACCACACCATTTTAATTGAGTTCATCCTACCAATTACTGACAGTGGCAACTTACACCAAGTATTACAAGTCATTTGGAGTTTCTTGAAAAGGGGTAGCAAATTCTCCTTTAGGTATTTGCTGATAGACACCTGTACACCCAGATATTTAAATGAGGAGACTATCTGTAGGGATTCCTCAGCAACCAACAACAAAATCGTTGGGTTTTCCACAGGTAAAAGTACCGATTTACTCCAATTGATGGAGAATCCCAACAAAGAGCCGAAGTATTGGATCACTGACATTGCGTTAGTAAGGGACTCAGTAGCATCACCAAGATAGAGGAGAGTATCATCCGCGTAGAGGGAAATTTTCTCCATGCCTGATTCCCTGTTGAAGCCCACTATAGAAGTAGAGGATCTTATTGTGGCTGTCAATGGTTCCAGGGCTAGTGCAAACAACAGGGGCGAAAGTGGGCACCTCTGTTGCGTGCCCCTGAAAAGGGGAAAAGAGTCAGTGAGATCTCCATTTATGCGTAGCCTAGCGGTAGGAGCCACATACAGCAGCTTCACCCAGGCTATGAACTTGTCTCCTAGCCCAAAGCGCCTCAGCACTTCCCATAGGTAAGGCCATTTGACACTGTCAAATGCCTTGGCCGCGTCTAAAGAAAGGATAACTTTGTTACCTGGGTTGTCCACAGGCAACTGGAGATTAAGAAACAGTCGCCTGATATTTAGGGCTGTAGACCTAAAAGGAATGTAACCAGATTGGTCCCTATGAACAATTTTATGGATGACTCTAGCCAACTTGGTAGCCAGAACCCTAGCCAGCAGTTTCACATCTGTTGTTAACAATGAGATGGGCCTATATGAGTCTGAAGAGTGGGCATCCTTACCTGGTTTCAACAATAGGACGATTACCGCTTCCCTCATGGACAAGGGTAAACTTCCCCGCTCCAGAGCATCTAGAAAAATCTCTCTCAGTTGTGGTATCAGGGTTTCAGCATACCGTTTATAAACCTCTGGCAGCAAGCTATCCGCCCCTGCAGACTTGCCAGGAAAGAGCCAAGGCCTCCATTAGCTCCTCCACAGAGAGGGGAGCATTCAGTAGCTCTACATCTGATGGTGGGAGTTGGGGAACCTGGCTATTCTTGAGAAAGGACCTAATTTCAGTTAGTGTTGACGAGACTTTGGAGGAGTACACATCAGCATAGAAATCCCTAAATATATTTAATATACCTGAGTGCAAGGAGTTCAGAACTCCCACGGGGTCAGCAATCGTCTCTATTAGGGATGAGCCAAACACCCCCCTGTTCGGTTCGCACCAGAACATGGTGGAAAAAAGTTTGTTCGAACACGCAAACACCATTAAAGTCTATGGGACACGAACATGAAAAATCAAAAGTGCTAATTTTAAAGGCTTATATGCAAGTTATTGTCATAAAAAGTGTTTGGGGACCTGGGTCCTGCCCCAGGGGACATGGATCAATGCAAAAAAAAGTTTTAAAAACGGCCGTTTTTTCAGGAGCAGTGATTTTAATAATGCTTAAAGTCAAACAATAAAAGTGTAATATCCCTTTAAATTTCGTAGCTGGGGGGTGTCTATAGTATGCCTATAAAGCTGCTTGCTATGGGGCCACTCAAAGCGAGGGTGGGGCCAGGGGAGTCGAAGAGGGACCCGAGAAGAGGAGGACCAGGGCTGCTCTGAGCAAAACCAAAGTACAGAGCAGGCAAGTATAACATGTTTGGTATCTTCATTGAAATAAAAAAAAAGACTTTACAATCACTTTAAGGTGGGTACAGGCAGATCAAAATTCGGCTGGTTCAGCAGGGGAATAGAGGGGAGGATTCCTGCATCCACCTCGCTTGTGTATATGGGGGAATCCATTTGTTTTCCACTGGCTGAACAAAAAAAAAAAACTATCCATTCATACCCAGGTTTAGACATTTATTGGTGCACTTTTTAATTACACAAAGATATATTCAATTTCATAGCAAAAAATATTATTACTCAATATGCTTACAAAAAATAAATATTTCCCTAAATTCCATTTTAAAATAAAAGAACCAACATTTGCCACATTGTATATAAGGTAGTTGACATGGAGTGGATTATTTTTCTCAACAAAGCTAAAGTTTTTTTTTTTACTTCCCAAATAAATGGATGGCTGAATACTAGTCACTTGATATTCCTTATAGGATTATGGGCTTATGCTATTATGCCACATCGCAAGCAGTGACAGGTGGTACCAATGTCTCTTGCAAGCAGTGACAGGTGGTACCAATGTCTCCTTTATTTTTAAAATAGTCTGCTTTCGCTAACAAAGTGCTTTCTCACCTTCCAGCCTTCTATAACTTTGAAATTACAGTCTTCGCATTTGATAACTGCACCTGACTAGATAAAAAGATGTACTAGAAAATGAATCGCACTACAGCATAAAACGTGAGAGTTACGATGTTACCATTTGCTGTTGTGTTAATTAGTGGCAGTATTACATAGCATCACTTTCATCTTTCAAATTCCAACAATGTTTGTGAAAAAATATTTCAAAATGAGTGTGAATGCAAACTAAGGTTAATAATTCTGAACAAATAAGCATTGAATTATCAGACAATTAAGCAAAGAGTACGTTTTCTACAGTATTTAATGAAATACACCAGTAGAGTGTGATCATTGTTCTTACAAGTTGTTGCCCTATGACTTGAAAGAATTTAATTAATTCACAGTCTTTCAAAGGATTCTGTGTGAGCATCTCAGAGCAACATGCAAAACACAATTATTATTAAAGCCAGATTGATTTCAGTTAGCGTGCTGGTAAATTTTCAGGTAGTCTAAGGTCAACCACTGAAAATATTTTACCAGAAACAATGCTTTTGATATACACCTAACAAATTATAATGTGGATGAGTTTAAAAAAAAAAAAATTTAAGAGAGAATTCCAGGTTTTTCCAGGAGAAAAACCAACAGTGCGTTTTTAGGATACTAGTTTATGGAGTTAAAGTGGTATTAAACCCAAAACCAAAAATGTATGATTATGCAGCTTACCAATCATTAGAGGTGATGGCTGCATTGGTTTTGTTTCTTTGGTTTACTTCCCTCTGTTTTTATCTGGTGATCTGGCACACCTCCTGTATTAGTGAGTGAGAAACACAATTCTGGATGAATGAACACGGGAGGCACAGCAGCCAGCAGCATTGCCAGTCTGGGAGGAGGGGAGTGTTAAATGTATTGGCAGATTTAGATGCACTAACAGATTGAAGCCAATCTCCAGCTCACACTTTGTAATTAGTTACAACATACATTTTTCTTCCTTTTGGGATAAAGGATTTTCATGAATAAAAAAAAGCTGTTGGGGGCGTGGCTTGGACGGGACCCGAGATGGTGGCTTGAGGGAAGAGTTCCTGCACATCGAGGACGAAAAAAAGCTTTAAATAGGATCCATACGTCCTAAAATCATGGGCAAAAGCTCATCAACACCCCACACATTAAAAGAAACCGGGACTCAGCTTACTAATAACATCCCGGAGATGTTTCGAACCCAGCCAACAGGACAGCAGGTGGAGACGCAGGCCTCGCAGGCCTCATCCCCGGCCTCAATTAGCAGCGCAGCCGAATCAATGACAGAGAGCTACGGCGCTATGGCTCCCAACCCAAGCCTACTTGATCTCCAGAGAGATTTGCAAAGAGTAGCCCTAGATATTAAGCACATGCTGACGGCAGCCATATCGGATCTCAAATCAGACATCCAAATGATGAACCATCGCCTTACTGAAGTGGAGGAAACTTCCCATTTACAGGCAGCAGCAATCAGGCAAGTGCAAAAGACTTATGACTCACAGCTACCGCATATGTTTAAACTCCACAGACAAGTGGAAGATTTAGACAACAGGGGCCGCAAACGAAATATTAGGGTGAGGGGGTTCCCTGAAGGAGGGGAACAGGCTACACTTCCACAAACTGTCTGCGCCATTTTCAATGACTTACTCAACCATCCAGCAGATACTCCTATTGAGATGGAGCATCTGCATCAGTCTCTGAGACACCCTCCCCGTGACTCTGAACCCCCCAGAGACATTGTGTGCTGTATTGTTAACTTTCCTCTCAAGGAGGAGATACTCTGGAAGGCAAGAGACAGGGGCCACATTTTGCTTAATGGCGCGGACATTAAGTTATTTCAAGACCTCTCTCAGATAACTTTACAGAACAGGCGCACTCTACGTCCCCTGCTGGAAGCATTATGCGCCCGCAATATCCAGTACAGGTGGAAATTCCCGTTCTGTTTCTCTGCTTCCTCTAGAGGTCGCACAGTGCTCCTCCGGACCCCAGAAGACCTGACTGCCTTCTCTGAACAGCTTGATATTCCGCAGGTCGACATGCCTGATTAGTACTCCTTCTACTTTCCTGCTGAGCCATGGAAACCAGTATCTCACTCTTTATCACCGAAAGCCCCAAGGCAACACTCCAGACGTCGTAGGCTGGACCCCACATCACCCAGTGATCACCATGCAGGTCGCATGAACCATGGATTGCCGCTACCCCTCGTAGGGGACACCAAGACGCTTAACTGTTGGTCATTTCTTCCCACAGCTCAACAGTAGCCAAATGGGGATGCCTCCTGTTTGTTCTGTTTGTTCTGTTATTTAACTTTTTGCTTGTTTCCCTCTCCACTTCTACTGAACCATCGGACTCTGGAAGGCTGTCAATGTCCCATGGAGAACTGGACCACATTGATCCCCCTGGGATCCAGCTGACCCGCACCTCTGAACTCTCCTGTACAGGTACTGTTATATCCTACTTGTTAGTACACCTTCAAGGAACCATCTGCAATGCTGGCTGCTCTGTCAGACCCCCTCCCCCCCGCCCTATCATAGGCGCCTTAGAGGCTCCGTTTACCACTAATCCCTCCCCCAGAGACTCTGCTTAACAACCCTACAAGTTGGTAATGATTAGGAACCCAGAATGCTTACAGGATGTGTGATTTTGTGTGATTTGTGTGATCTTCTTGCATTCACCAGCTGTTACTTGGTGGGGAGCTCAATTCCTAACTGTCCGGAGGATGTCTCCCGCTTCTAAATGCCTCCCCTCTGACACAGGTCTGTATTTCAGGCCTGTACAGCTGTAGAAACGGCTCCAGACTGATCTTTCTTGCTGTTGAAAGCATTGACATTCTTCCTGATGGGGATCAGGGTTGCCCTCAAACTTTATGCTTCCGTTATGCTTCTGATAGGGGATTATAGATATGTTCTCATCACACTGTTCTCATGTCTGCGATAGGAGGTTTAGCTTGGAGCATTGGTATGATAACTTAGGATGACCCGCAGACCCGCCTGGGGAAGGGGGGGGAGGCCTGTTAGACAGAGGGTGGACTTTCCCTGATGGGATCCTATCAGGACGCCCTCTTCCCTTCTTTTTATGCTAAGGGACACAATGGAGCCCAGATTTAATCCCTACCCTGAGATCATACTTACTATGCTTATGTTGCTTAGTCAATACTTATATACACAGGCATTGGGTGGCACTGATGTGCTCTGCGGTCTCAGCCGAGATAGCTGGTCACAGTAAGGTGAACAAATATCGATGTCTTATTGTCATTGCACAGGATCTCATGGCCCACCATTCCTTGTGGAAGCTTCTCAATTAGCTGTTCCTAAGCGTGAAATATAAGTCTTCGGAAGGGTGGACCTTCTAGACCCATAATAAAAGCGAGCAACCTACTTGGATAGAAGAGGGAGTTATATATTTATATATTTGTTTATCTGTTTAAATGTTTATGTGTTTATAAGTTTACAATTTTAAAGGTCTGTTTGAATGTTTACCTGGAAAGATAAAGCTCTAAGTTACTAATGCTTAGTAACTATTCGTCTTTCCAACTGATATCTATGCTACATTTCTGCTATTTTGTGTTTCTACCGGTCTGGTTCTCACTTTCTATCTAACCTATACCCATTTCGCAATCGTTCTACATGTTGTTTACTGAGCTGGGTAAACCCATACGTCCGGCAGCCTCTATGTGAGCCCTTTAATCCTTAAGCCCTATTCCATAAATCTGTTAAATTTTACTCAACATCCTTTGATTACCTATCTGCGGTTCTTCGTCCTCCTTAGTGCTAAACCTCATGTTCTATTCCCAGTTTATTGTCCTCCCTCAGTTTTCCTAACAGAGTGAAGCTGACACTCCGGACTCCCCCCCATTGGGTGGTTAGGTGTGCCTATAACCGCCTCCGGTAAACTCTTGCACTCCTAGTCAGTGGGTACCACGATGGTGCTATTTCTACATTTTTAACCTTACCCCTTTTCCCCGTTCTGTGATTTGGTCACTCTAGACCTACCCGTCCCTATTTCCTTTCCACCCTCTAATGTACCCCCTCCCCCCCCTTTTTTTTAGGTCTCTTTCTATTGGTGGGGGCCACTCCTCCCTCTCCCCTCTCGCGGGGCTCAGTGGGTATTCCCCGGGATGCTCGGTTGCATGCACGAGACACTCACATATATATCTTACTCCCGTTAGCTTGTAAAATGCAGAAGGAATCGATCCTTAGGCAACAATTGTCACTAAAATGCCTCTCGCTAAATGTCAATGGCTTAAATCTCCCAGAAAAAAGGTCACAGATACTAACAGCATTGACCAAACACAAAGCCCACTTTCTCTTACTGCAGGAAACACACTTCCGATCGGATGCAATCCCCAAACTAGAGAACCATGTGTACAAACGGCAATTCATTCCACAAACCCAGATTCTAAAATGAAAGGGGTATCGACACTGATTTCCAAACACAGATTTTCAACTATTGGATTTGATGGTAGACCCTGGTGATAGATATATCTTCATTAAGGCTAAAAATGCTTCCAAACCGATCACGTTGGCAAATATGTACTGTCCTAATGAACACCAAATATCATTCTTCAGGAAAACCTGTGACCTCCTCTCTTCATTTCTAGAAGGGATTGTTCTATTGGGAGGAGACTTTAATGTTCCACTCAACCCGGCCCTAGACACTTCCACAGGCACAATTACTCTCTCGTACCAGGCACTTCGCCAAATTAAACTCCAACTACAAAACCTACACATGGCGCACTATGTTCCCTAATGATAAAGACTATACCTTCTTCTCTCCTCCACATCAAAAATACTCAAGGATTGACTATTTCTTTCTCTCACAAACAGACCTATCAATCCTCACACAGGCCACCATAGAGCCGATGATTCTGTCAGATTACCATCCCATCACAGTGACCCTCACGTTTCCAGAATCAAACAAAACAACGAAAACCTGGAGACTAAACCCATCCCTGCTGAAAGACCCCGAAAATCTTAGATGAATACGTGCACGAATCCAAACGTATTTTAAAGAAAATTCTACCCCAGACGTAACACCCAGTACGCTCTGCGAAGCACATAAATGTGTTTTAAGGGGGAAATTAATATCGTTAGCAACAATAGCCAAAAAAAGACATCAAGAGCAGATCAAATCACTTATTGAAACAATTAACCGTCTAGAAATATCCCATAAACGATTGTCCCTACAAGTTACACTGCAGAATCTTTTGCATGCCTGCTCCACTTTGTTAGACGAGTTAGGGAAACGCACCAGAAGACGATATGTTCTCAAACAGAAAGTGTTCTACGAACATGGAAATAAGAGCTGGAGACTGCTGGCCCGCACAATACAGGCAGCTAAGACCTCTTTTGTGATTCATCATATTTGGGATAGTCAAGGTACACTGCTCTCTAAGAGTGAGGACATAGCCAAACATTTTGAAAAATTCTACTTGAAGCTCTACAACTTAGCATGAGGGGAGGGAGAATTGACCAACACACCCAACCGTTCCTCTCAAATAAGCGACTTCCTAGCTCAATATTGCCCTAAACCTGTTTCTGCAAAACAGGCGGAAGTCATGGAAAGCCCACTCTCCATGGAGGAACTAAATTTAGCAATAAAACAAATGAAAGTAGGTAAAAGCCCGGTTCCCGATGACCTCCCCTCACTATACTACAAGTGCTTTCTGGATGATCTTGCACCTAAGATGTTACAAACATTTAACTCTCTATTAAGTCCCCACGCTTCCTTAGGCAGAATGTTAGAAGCCCACATAGCAGTTATCCCAAAAGAAGGCAAAGATCCCTCACAAGTATCCAACTATAGGCCAATTTCCCTGTTCAATGTGGATATAAAACTGTATGCAAAGATACTAGCAAACAGGCTGCTTCCCCTGATTCCTGACCTCATATCATCGGATCAAGTGGTATTCATCCCGGGTATGGAAGCCAGGGATAATACCATTCACACTTTAAACCTACACCATCGGCTTACTTCATCGGGGATTAGGGTTTTTTCCTTTTCCTCGATGCTGTGAAGGCGTTCGGCAGGGTGGCATGGGATTATATGTGGGAGGTACTAAAAGGAATAGGCCTCCTACCCCGCATGTTCATGCAAATCAACGCTCTGTATACTAATCCCTCAGCTAGGGTGAAAAATAACCGCCTCCTGTTGAACACCTTCTCCATAAGCAATGGTACCCATCAGGGATGCCCATTGGCCCCCTTGATCTTTGTCCTGACATTAGAACCCCTCTTGAACAGATTGCGAAGCAATACAGATATCAAAGGAATCTCCTTTGAACATAGGGAGTTTAAGGTGGCGGCGTTTGCCGACGATATACTGCTATCCTTGCAAACACCCCGGCTGTCCTTACCTAACTTGCTGAAAGACATAAAACATTTTGGTGAGTTATCAAACCTTAAAATTAATAATTCCAAATCTCATGCCCTAAACATAACATTGACTCCACAGGATGTCTCTCATTGCCAAGACTCCTTCCCCTTCCAATGGAAAACGGAAGCCTTTACCTATCTTGGCATTCAAATCACCAGGAAACTAACAGACCTGTATAACCAAAACTTCCTAATCATTCTCTCTAAAATCCAAGCAGACTTGAAGGAATGGGCTAACCTAAACATATCTTGGTTTGGTCATTCGGCTCTCATTAAGATGATTATCCTCCCCCGCCTTCTGTACCTAATGCAGACAATTCCAATTCCCCTTCCCCCTTCCTTTTCCTTTTTTGCAGCATATAAGAGGTCCTGTACAACCTTCATATGGAAGAATACTGCCCAATGCATTAAATACTAACGTTAAACCTGTACCAAAGTCACAGGTAGAATTGGCCTACCTGACTTGTACAAGTATTACTTAGCCTGCCATCTGACCAGAGTAGTAGACTGGAAAATTCACAAACAGGGGAAAGTGTGGGTTGCGTTGGAAAATATTATTATATTATTATAATTATACGTGAACCCCGACACACACACACACACCCTTGGCTGACACCCTGACTCTGGCCCCAGACCATTAAGCTACACCCGATCATCCTCCCCTCACTATTGGCCTTTAGGAGGGCAGTGTCTCTCTTCAACATATCCTCACAACCAGGACCACTAACCCCCATAATGGGCAACCCTGATTTCCCCCCATTGAGATTCATCCACATCCCTTTAACAGGAATGGCCACACGAGGAGGTTATAGCTTGCCACTTCTTTCTGAAAGTGCACTTGTAGTGCAAAGCGGATTTGCCTTTAGTAAACAACCCCCATTGTCACTGTAAACACCTACTTACTCAAAAAACTGGTATTGAGCATTGAAATAAGAAGCCACACATTGTTGGGTAGAACACATTTTACTCCATGCACATTCAAATGTGCGTTAGAAAAGGGTTTTTTAACAAACCAACATCTTTGGTGTATAACATTTTTATGTTTGACGTTAGAAATATTGTTTTTTTGGTTAAACAGGCATGTTTAAAACCATAACATACACAACTCAGGAACTTACAAAATTCAACTTTGATAAAGTGAAGGCCATATCAGACGTTAGTATGTCCAAACTGTGTTGATCTTGCCTTCATCAGCTGGGGTGATGTCACCCCTGTAAAAGCCAAATGTTGAAGATGCATACAAATTGGGAGCGAAAATGTGGATTTCTCTACTGATTCCATGCCTAATGTCAACATGTGCTAGCTCCCATCATGGGGGATCAATGGACGTGTTTCGGGGGTGTAACCTCTTCCTCTCACCTAGTTAAGTTGCGAGGAAGGGGTTGCACCCACAAAACGCGTACATTGATATCCCATGATGACAGATAGCACATGTTGACACACTGTGTGCGTTTTCAAAAATTGGCTTTCAAATTACTTTAAAACTTGATTTAAAATAACAAATTCCATGACAAAACGGTACAATTTTTCTGTGTTGCATGCGTTGTATGTACGATCTATGAGCGGAGGATGAAGTAGCGCATGTGCCAATCATGCTAACGAAGCTACAATTTTAACTTGGGGCATCAGTGGCCTATACTGCTTATACTGCTATAGATTGAGGCCTATATTGGGACAAGATTATAAGAGTTTAGCCTGACATTAGGGTTTGCCTTGTGTTGTGTCTTGCAGAGAATATGGATAAATTCAATGATCATGATTTCCTCCCCAATTTCATTGACAAGTACAGAGAGCTGCCCTGTCTGTGGCAGGTGAAACACCCATTTTATAAAAATAAAGAGGAAGGCAGCGCTGGATCAACTGTTGGAATTGGTGAAGCCGGTGATTCCCATGGCAGACATCAACTATTTGAAGTGCAAAATTGGTGGCCTGAGGGGCACATATAATAGGGAGCGCAAGAAGGTCCAGGATTCCATGAGATCAGGAGCAGCAGCAGATGACGTTTATGCCCCCAGGCTCTGCTACTATGACAGACTGCGTCTTTTGCCAGACCACACCAAACCCAGGCCATCACTCTCAACCCTTCTTTCCACTCTTCCTTTCACTCTTCCTTCCACCTCAGCTGAGGCTTTCAAAGTCCAACCTGGGCCTTCTACCCAGGAAGAAGTGGAGGATCCCAGCTTGAGCCAGGTATAGCATTGTTCAACATATTTCTTGTCCAAAAATTAATTATGTTAACTAGATGCTATTATTGATCACTAATTTCTGATTTAACAAAGTGGTTTACATATCAATAGGCAATAGTAGCCAAAAATGATGGGGACAAGAATGAAAAATGCTGGGGTCAGAATGATAGTCTTTTCAATTTGTTAACATTCAATTTGCAACAGTCATGAGCTCAAAATTGTATGTGATTGATGACCAAAAAACTAAAACCATGTCCCTTTTTCATACACAGGAAAGTCTCAGCCAGGAGGAGGCTGTGGAAAGTGGCAGCCAGGAGGTGGCGGGGAAAGTGGCAGCCAGGAGGTGGAGGGGGAAAGTGGCAGCCAGGAGGTGGCCAGGGAGAGTGGCAGCCAGGAGGTGGCCATGGAAAGTGGCAGCCAGGTGAGCTGGGCCCAGTAGCCTGACCGAATCGCAGATTCCTCCCCTCGCCTTACAAAAACAAGGCCCAGGAAGGGGAGGAACGCGGAGGAGTCAGCGCTTGGTTTGATTTGGCAGGCTACTGCGGTCCTCACAAACACCCCTAATGTCCAGGAGGCCTTTGGCTGTATGACGGCCAGTAAGATGCAGGAAATGGAGGTGGGCCAATGCCTCATCTGTGAGGAGGTCATCTTTCAGGCCCTAAATAAGGGGGTGAGGGGCAAACTCACAAACAAAGTCACGTATGTGAGTTGGACCATACTCCTCCTCCACCTCCCGCCACAACTTCAACACCACAGCCACAGCCTGGAAGGAAGCGTGCAAGGAAATCCTGAGAGTGATGGCCTGGGTTTGGTTTGGTCTGGTCTGGTAAAAGACGCAGGCTGTTGTAAGACCACAGCCTCGGGACATATATGTCATCTGCTGCTGCTCCCGATCTCTCAGAGTCCTGGACCGGATTGTGCTCCCTATTAAATGAACTCCTCAGGCTGCCAATTTTGCCTGTCAAATAATTTATGTCTGCCCTGGGGTACAAAGGCTTTGCCAATTTCAACAGTTTATCCAGCGTTGCCTTCCTCTTTATTTTGTTATGACCCCTAATAAATTTCTATTTTTTTGTAAAATACTTGGCTATGTGTTTTACTTCAAAAAGGACAGTTTGTTTGTGAGTAGGCAGGTACATTTAAAAAAATACAAAATACATTTCAAAAATACAATGTCAAATTAACAAGGGCCACCAACACCAACCAACCTCTTTGAGGTTAAAAAATACAAGATAATAATGGTGTTGTGATAACTTGACACACAAAATGACAAAAAATATTATGGAGATCACTATAAAAAGAAAAAATCAGGAGATCTTGCTTGATAAAAAAAGAAAAAAAGTAGATCACTATAAAAAACAAATATAAACATTATTCTGGAGATCTGGCAAAAAAAATAAATAAAGATTATTCAGGAAATCACAAGAAATAATAAAGAAATCAGTTTGTCAGAACTCTGTGTGGACATCAGCAGCAAAACAACATTATTCTAGCATTATAAAGAAGAAGAGAATGCGCTGCACTGAAAGATTTAAAAATTTGCAGCGTGACGAATGTGCTATCTCCATTACAAACGCTAGTTTGGAAACTTTTTGTCGGAAAATTTGAGAACCAGCTCTCAAACATTTGTTGTCAGAAATTCCGACAGCAAATGTCCGATGGAGCATACACACGGTCGGAATTTCAGACAAAAAGCTCACATTGAACATTTGTTGTCAGAAATTCCGATCGTGTGTACGCGGCATTAGAGTTCCTAAGCTGCAATATAATAAATGATTTTGTGTTCAATACTGCTTTAATTGTAAATGTTGTACATCAAATTACATCAGTCTGTTTTTAAATTAGCTTGTTGTAATCCCTGCACAATATGACCTACACTGTGGGATTTAGGTGATTATTTTGCCTTTGTTATAAAAATAAATACGTCTACAATTAGAGAATTGTGTGAATCCTGGGTGAAAACATTATACTGTAAATAGACCCGTTAATAGCAAATAAGACAAAAAAGTAATTTCACACTATACGGGTCCAATTCTAATGTATTATTATTATTTTACTATTACTGTGTTATTCTGTCAGAAAAATGACTTACAGATATCATCTATAAAGCTTAAAGTTATGTAAAAACAAAACTTGTTTTAATAGAGTGGGGAGGGGGTGTTTATTGCTTTCTGTGTCCCTTATGTATCCCTTTGTTTGTCATGGTAACTATTCTCACCAAGACAGAAAGCGAGGGGAATTTCCAAATCGAATGTATTTAGATAGTACACACGATCAGATTTTCCGACGGGGAATGTTCGATGTGAGCTTGTTGTCGGAAAGTCCGACCGTGTGTATGCTCCTTCAAACATTTGCTGTCGGAATTTCCGCCCACAAATGTTTGAGAGCAGGTTCTCAAATTTTCAGCCAACTTCACTTTGTTGTTGGAAAGTCCGATAGTGTGTACACAAGTCCTCACACCAAAGTCCACGCATGCTCGGAATTAAGTACGAGCCGGAAGCGCTCAGTCATGTAAAACTAGCGTTCGTAATGGAGATAGCACATTCATCACGCTGCAAATTTTTAAATCTTCAATGCAGCGCATTCTCTTCTTCTTTACAATGCTAGAATAATAAAGTTGTTTTGCTGCTGATATTCACACAGAGTTCTGACAAACAGATTTTTTATAATTTCTCGTGATCTCCTGAATAATCTTTGTTTTTGTTGTTTTTTTTCCCTCAAGATCTCCAGAATATAATTTTATTTTTAAAAATTTTTTTTCTAGTGATCTCCTTTTTTTTCCTCAAGATCTCCAGAATATATATATATATATATATATATAAGTATAAGTCGTTCCGAGTAAGTCGAGGCCCTAATTTACCACAAAAAAATGGGAAAAACTTATTGACCCAAGTATAAGACGAGGGTGAGAAATGCACAGCTACTGTAAGTGGAAAAGAGGGTCAACAATGCCCATTTGCAGCCTCACTGTGCCCATTTGCCTGCCTCACTGTGCCCATTTGCAGCCATAGGTCCCCTGAACTTCAAACTCGGTAATTAAGGGTTCCTAGATGCCCCCTAGCTGCAGCCAAAATTTGGGGTCTCTGAACCCAAAGGGTCCGAAAATGACATTGCTGCAGATGGACACAGTTGACCGAATTTGGGGCCCTGTATCTTGGGGCCACTTAGGGCTAAGAACCCCAAATTTGGTGTGCAAACCCAGAGGAACTAGCACCATAAAATATCCAAAGCTGGGGTTTCTAGCACCAAGTGGCCCCAAGATACAGGGCCCCAAAAATTGGTTCAGAAAATGTCAAGCACTTTTCTGTAGCAGAGAATGACATTTTCCGAACCGGCTTTGGGGCCCCGTATCTCGGGGCCACTTAGAGCTAGGAACTCCATCTTATATATATATATTTTGGTACCAATATATATATTGTGGTACCAGTTCCACTGGGTTTGCACACCAAATTTGGGGTTCCTAGCACTAAGTGGCCCTAAGATACGGGGTCCCAAAGTTGGCTCGGAAAATGACATTTTTTGCTGCAGAAAAGTGCTTGACTCAGTAAAAGTTGAGGGGGGCACTTTCAGCACAAAAAAAGTGCTGAAAAACTCGACTTATACTCGAGTATATACGGTATATATATATTTTTTTATTTTTTATTTTTCTCCAGAATATTTTTTTATTCTCTCTAGATCTTTAGAATAATCTTTTATTTTTTTTTATATAGTGATCTCCCTAATATATTTTGTGGTTTTGTGTGTCAAGTGTCAACCATTATTATCTTGTATTTTTTTAACCTCAAAGAGATACAACTATGTTGGTGACCCTTGTTAATTTGACATAGTATTTTTGAAATGTACCTGCCTACTCACAAACAAATTGTTCTTTTTGAAGTAAAACACGTAGCCAAGTATTTTTCAAAACAAACATTAGAAATTTAATAGGGGTCTTAACAAGATAAAGAGGAAGGCAATGCTGGAGAAACAGTTGGAATTGGTGAAGCCCTTGTACACCAGGGCAGACATCAATTATTTGCAGGCAAAATTTGTAACCTCAGGAGTCCATTTAATAGGGAGCATAATCTGGTCCAGGACTCCGAGAGATCGGGAACAGCAGCAGATGACATATATGTCCTGAGGCTGTGGTCTTACAACAGCCTGCGTCTTTTGCCAGACCACACCAAACCCAGGTCATCACTCTCAACACTTCCTTCCACGCTTCCTTCCAGGCTGCTGTGGTGGGTTGGGTGGCTGTGGTGGTGGTGGTGTTGCTGGAGGTGGTGTTGCTGGAGGTGGTGGAGGAGTATGGTCCAACTCACACACGTGGCTTTTAGTTGTCAGTTGGCCCCTCATCCCCTTGTTTAGGGCCTGAAGAATTATCTCCTCACAGATGAGGCGTTGGTCCTCCTCCATTCATTCCAATTTACTGGCTGTCAGACAGCCATATGACTTGGGGCCACCAGGGGTAGTTGTTAGTATCGCAGTAGCCTGGCGAATTAAAGTAGTCACTGACTCCTCCAAGTTCCTCGCCTTCCTGGTCCTTTTGGTTGGATGGCGGAGGGGAGGAACCTGGGATTCAGTCAGGTTGCTTGCCAAGGCCTCCTCCTGGCTGAGACTTTCCTGTGTATGAAAATGGTACATAGTTTTAGGTTTTTGGTCATCAATCACACACAATTTTGAGCTCATGACTGTTGCAAATTGAATGTTAACAAATAGAAAAGACTATCATTCTGACCCCAGCATTTTTCATTCTTGTCCCAATCATTTTTGGCTATTATTGTCTATTGATATGTAAACCACTTTGTTAAATAAGAAATTAGTGATAATAATAATAATAATAGCATCTAGTTAACATCATTACATTTTGATCCAAAAATATGTTGAACAATGCTATACCTGACTCAAGCTGGGCTCCTCAACATCTTCCTTGGTGGAAGGCCCAGGTTGGACATCTGAAGCCTCATCTGATGTTGAAGGAAGTGTGGAAGGAAGTGTGGAAGGAAGGGTTGAGAGCGATGGCCTGGGTTCCGTCTCGCCTGACAAAAAATGCAGTCTGACGTAGTACCACAGCCTGGGTACATATACCTCATCTGCTGCTGCTCTTAATCTCATGGAATCCTGGACCTTTTTGCGCTCCCTATTATATGCGCTGCTCAGGCCACCAATTTTGGCCTTCAAATAGGTGATGTCTGCCACGGGAGTCACCGGCTTCACCAATTCCAACAGTTGCTCCAGCACTGCCTTCCTCTTTAGCTTGTTGGAGTAGTCCCTGTTTTTGACTTGCCAGAGACATAGCAGCTCCCTGTACCTGTCTATGAAGTTTGGCAGGAAGTCTGGGTGTCATATACCAGATAAGACCAGAACTGTGTGGACTGCAACAGAGGAAACCCAGACGTGTATAAGTGAAAATATAAATGATTTAGATGAATGAATATAATACAACCACCTCCAATATCACTCAGTGCACCACAACCAATACAAAACTGAACCCCACAAATAATAATAATAACAGAACAAATATATACAAGTAAGGGAAATACCGAGATCATAAACAGAGCCAGGCCAGGGTTGTCAACGGGAGGTCAGCAGCTGGGGAAGGGAAACAAACAGGACAAGACAGGATGGGTGGATCACAGGAGGGACGGGTCAGATACAATGCTCAGGATCCAGAGCAAGGAAACAGACAGGGAACAGGAACAACATGAATCAGGTCTCAGGAACAGGAATCAGGTTTCAGGAATCAGGTAAACAGGATGCAGGTCAGAGCTCAAGGAAAGAGATACCAAGGCCAGTGTCTGTTTGTATTCCCTTTATGTTTCCTATTTGTGTGATTTATACTGAAACTAATTGACCTGTGATTGCTGTTAGCTAAATTGCCCCGTATTTCCACATCCGTGATCAGGTCTGTATTGTTGGTAATCAGTAGATCCAGTAATGTTTTATTTCTAGTTGGTGCGTCTACCATCTGACCCATAAAATTGTCCTGCAAGACATTGAGGAACTGGCGAGCCTTAAATGAATGCACGGTTCCCTCCGCCCAGTCTATGTCTGGATAATTAAAATCCCCCATTATGATAACATTTCCCATCCTTGCTGCTAATCCAAATTGTGATAGGAGATCTGTCTCCACTTCCTCCCTCAGGTTAGGGGGCCTATAGCATACTCCCAGTATTATTTTCCCCTTAGCATCATCCCTTTGGAGCTCTACCCATAAGGATTCCACCTCCTCTCTAGCTCCTTCAGTGATGTTATCTCTCACATTCACTTGTACATTATTCTTGATATATAGGCATACCCCTCCCCCTTTTTTACCCTCTCTATCCTTGCGGTATAGAGTATACCCTTGAATGTTTGCCAGTCAATCATGAGAGCTGTTGAACCAGGTCTCTGAAATTCCCACAAAATCCAAATCCTCCTCGTACAACAGTATCTCTAGTTCACCCATCTTGTTCGCCATGCTCCTGGCATTGGTGAATATGCCGCATAGTTTAGACCGGTCGCATATTGTCCTCCTATTGGGTTTTTCGAGATTGCAACTAGGACTTGCTACTATACTCACCTTGTGTTTTTGTGCTTTGGTTAACCTACCACTAATGCCCCCAATACTTCCCTCTGGAATATCTTCTGCACTGTCTATCTCTGCCTCTGGACCCTCCCCCCCCATCGCCTAGTTTAAAAACCCCTCTAACTTTCTGGCCATCTTCATTCCCAGCAGATCTGCACCCTCCTCATTTAGGTGCAGTCCGTACCTTCTATAGTACCGGTTACCGACTGAGAAGTCGGCCCAGTCCTCCAGAAACCCAAACCCCTCCTTACTACACCAGCTCTTCAGCCACTTGTTTACTTCCCTAATCTCCCTCTGCCTTTCTGCTGTGGCTCGATGTACCTGTATTATTCCTGAGAATACTACCTTGGAGGTCCTTTTCCTCAATTTAGCTCCTAAGTCCCTAAAATCGTTCTTTAGGACACTCCATCTGCCTCTGACTTTGTCATTGGTGCCAATGTGCACCATGACAGCTGGGTCTTCCCCAGCCCCTCCCAGTAATCTGTCCACAAGATCCGTGATGTGCCGAACCCGAGCGCAACATACTGTTCGGCGCTTCAGGTCTTGGTTACAGATTGCCCTTTCTGTCCTTCTAAGAATTGAGTCCCCTACCACCAGAATCTGTCTTTCCTTTCCCTTTGCTGCCCCCCCACTCTCACTGGAGGAGTTCTTCCCCCGGCAGCTAGGAGAGTCCCTCAGCTCCAGCAGTGCTGGTCCCTGACTGGTTTCACCAATGTCACTCAATGGAGTGTACTTATTGGGATGCTCCAGTCCTGGATCAGCCTCCCTGGCACTTCTTCCTCTACCCCTCCTGACTGTCACCCATCTACTCTTTGCTAGTGCCTGCACCTCTTTGTCTCCACTCGCCTCTGTGCTGGCCCCTGCCGTCACCTGCTGTGTACGTTCCTGGCTCTCCTTTAATATGGAGGGACTTCTCAGTGCTGACAGTTGCTTCCCCAGATTCAGAACCTGGGCTTCCAGGGAAACAATGTGCTTACATTTTGCACAGCAGTATTCGCCCTCGATCGGATGATCAAGGAACGCATACAAAAAGCCCCAAAAATGCAACCCAGCAAACAAAAAGTAAGACTTGTTCATTCTCCCTCTGGTTTTTAACTCACCACTTAGACCAGTTGCACTTACACAGAGTTCTGGCAGGCTCACAATGAGCAGGCTCACTTATGAGTCCTACACAGAGTTATATAGCCCTCAAGCACCTGTGAGCAATTAACCACTCCCCTTAATTGTTAGTCCGAAACCAAAGAAGAAAAAAAAAAAAAAAAAAAAGCTATTCAAAAAGTGACAGAAAAAGGTGATTGAAAAGCTAAAAGAAAAAGCCCCAAAAATGCAACCCAGCAAAAAAGTAAGACTTGTTCATTCTCCCTCTGGTTTTTAACTCACCACTTAGACCAGTTGCACTTACACAGAGTTCTGGCAGGCTCACAATGAGCAATACTGCACGCCAAACGATATATCTTACCAGCGGACGGACCCTTTCCTGACAGTACCCCCCCAAAAGGAGCGGCCTCTGGACGCTCCAACTAGTCTTACTTGTCCATAGTCTATGGCATCAGGCAGAACGGTGGAAGAGAGTATTTCAGGCTGGTCCTCAGGCACATCCGGGCAGACAGCTGGCACATCCAGGTCATTGAGCTGGGCAGCGGGCATCAAGACATCAGGCTGAAAGGCAGTCATCGAGACATCAGGCTGAAAGGCAGGCATTGAGACACTAGGCTGAAAGGCAGGCATCGAGACATCAGGCTGAAAGGCAGGCATCGAGACATCAGGCTGAAAGGCAGGCACCGAGACAACAGGTTGGAAGGCAGGCACAAGCTGGGCAGCGGACAGGAACACACCAGGCTGGGCAGCGGCCAGGAACACACCAGGCTGGGCAGCGGCCAGGAACACATCAGGCTGGGCAGCGGACAGGAACACATCAGGCTGGGCAGCGAACAGGAACACATCAGGCTGGGCAGCGAACAGGAACACATCAGGCTGGGCAGCAGGCACAGGCACTTCAAGCTGGGCAGTGGGCACTTCAAGCTGGGCAGCAGGCACAGGCACTTCAAGCTGGGCAGCAAGCACATCAGGCTGGGCAGCAGGCATGGGCACTTCAAGCTGGGCAGCAGGCACGGGCACTTCAAGCTGGGCAGCAGGCACATCAGGCTGGGCAGCAGGCATGGGCACTTCAAGCTGGGCAGCAGGCACGGGCACTTCAAGCTGGGCAGCGGGCACTTCAAGCTGGGCAGCAGGCACGGGCACTTCAAGCTGGGCAGCAGGCACATCAGGCTGGGCAGCAGGCATGGGCACTTCAAGCTGGGCAGCAGGCACGGGCACTTCAAGCTGGGCAGCAGGCACATCAGGCTGGGCAGCAGGCATGGGCACTTCAAGCTGGGCAGCAGGCACGGGTACTTCAATCTGGGCAGCAGGCACATCAGGCTGGGCAGCAGGCATGGGCACTTCAAGCTGGGCAGCAGGCATGGGCACTTCAAGCTGGGCAGCAGGCACGGGCACTTCAAGCTGGGCAGCAGGCACATCAGGCTGGGCAGCAGGCACGGGCACTTCAAGCTGGGCAGCAGGCACATCAGGCTGGGCAGCAGGCACGGGCACTTCAAGCTGGGCAGCAGGCATGGGCACTTAAAGCTGGGTGGCAGGCATGGGCACTTCAAGCTGGGCAGCAGGCACATCAGGCTGGGCAGCAGGCACGGGCACTTCAAGCTGGGCAGCAGGCACATCAGGCTGGGCAGCAGGCATGGGCACTTCAAGCTGGGCAGCAGGCACGGGCACTTCAAGCTTAGCAGCAGGCACATCAGGCTGGGCAGCAGGCATGGGCATTTCAAGCTGGGCAGCAGACACATCAGGCTGGGCAGCAGGCATGGGCACGTCAAGCTGGGAAGCAGGCACGGGCACTTCAAGCTGGGCAGCAGGCATGGGCACTTCAAGCTGGGCAGCAGGCACGGGCACTTCAAGCTGGGCAGCAGGCACGGGCACTTCAAGCTGGGCAGCAGGCACATCAGGCTGGGCAGCAGGCATGGGCACTTCAAGCTGGGCAGCAGGCATGGGCACTTCAAGCTGGGCAGCAGGCACATCAAGTGGGGCAGCAGGCACAGGCACTTCAAGCTGGGCAGCAGGCATGGGCACTTCAAGCTGGGCAGCAGGCACATCAGGCTGGGCAGCAGGCACGGGCACTTCAAGCTGGGCAGCAGGCATGGGCACTTCAAGCCGGGCAGCAGGCACGGGCACTTCAAGCTGGGCAGCAGGCACGGGCACTTCAAGCCGGGCAGCAGGCACATCAGGCTGGGCAGCAGGCATGGGCACTTCAGACTGGAAAGCGGGCTCATCAGACTGAAAAGCGGGCACAACAGGCTGGAGAGCGGGCACAGGAGGTCAGCAGCTGGGGAAGGGAAACAAACAGGACAAGACAGGATGGATGGATCACAGGAGGGACGGGTCAGATACAAGGCTCAGGGTCCAGAGCAAGGAAACAGACAGGGAACAGGAACAACAGGAATCAGGTCTCAGGAACAGGAATCAGGTTTCAGGAATCAGGTAAACAGGATGCAGGTCAGGGCTCAACGAAAAGAGATACCAAGGCCAGCATGTGAGGGCTTGATGGGTATTTATGGGACTGAAATTAATTGTCTTCATGTAACACCTGAGCGCATGTCCTTCTTTCTAGTGTATTCCCCGCCTCTTCTCTTTTGGTGCAGTGGGAGAGCACATGGCGGAGACACAGCAGGTGCGTGCAGAGAGCTGAAATGAAGAAAGCCCGGAGCAAGGCAGTTCCAGATCCAGGAAGAGATATAAGGCCTCAAATATGTCTTTTGTAGAGATGGAGGAGATGGTGGACATCTTGAAGAGGGCAGACTATGATGGGAAGTATGGACCTTACCCAAACCCATATGTGAGATACGCCAAGATCATGACTAAAGTTGTGAGAAGTCTGCACTGGAATTTTGGGGTACGACGATCCAAGGAGCAATTGAGGAAATGCTGGTCAGACCTGAAATTGAGGGAGCACGATCAGTATAGAAAGATCAGGAAAGTGCTTCTAAAAAGTAAGTATTTGTCGTGTGTTCCTATTATTCTTATTACTTTAGTACTGCTCCATGTGCTTTTCTTTACTGTTGTACAGTTTAAAACGGCAAGTTTGAGGTTCGTGGGCACAGTAATCGTTCGTAGTAAACATCGTTCTTTCGACCACTAATATGACCACTAATATATTTTGGCAGATGCAGGTTAACTACATTTGTTCATGCCTATTTGTATGAAAAGAAGTTTAGTACATTGTTGTCTAGATGTGTTTGTAACTATAATGAAATGCAAACTTGATTCGGTGTAAGGAGAGGACACTCAGCAGCTGTTTACATATCTGGATGCAGGAGCACTAGTGTGGGACACCAGAACAACCTTTTTATGGTGTTCCACGCAAGTGCTCCAGTGGATACTAGGGGTCTCTCCATGTGTGAAACTTTAACAAATCAGGTAAGTATTCCAGCTTTTGAAATGGAAAAAATCATGTCTTCAGCTTGGAACTCTGCCAAAACAGACAATTTGACGACACTTCAAAGCAATGTTTCATATTACTATTTCTTGCCTCAAAAATCTGTGTGCTAAGTATACCTTTTTTGTATTCACATAGGGGAGAAAAGAATAGGGACATCTGAGGACACCAGAAACCCCACACCTCTTGAAGAAGGGGGACTCCCCACACACCATGAAGATGTGGATTCCAAGGTTCAGGAAGTAGGCAAAATGGTGACCACAACAGGTCAGTGTCTGAGACCACAGCTTCAGGTAATAGATGTATGCCTGCATATGTATAATACATGGCATGTATTTTTTTTTGGGTGATGTGGATGTTCTGGAAGAAGAAACTCACTTCAACAGTGCGAGTGCACAAATCCTGATCAGCGAAATAATGGTGTGCAATCATGAATTAGAGAAGGTCAAGGAAAACATCAATGATGTTGAAAAAAGACTCACCAACATCATTGATGTTTTAACCAAAATCTAACAAAAAACAAAAATTTCAATGTTGTCGTTAATTTTTATGTTTTTAATTAAATTTTAAAGTAATTTGAAAGCCAAATTTTGAAGATACACACAGTGTGTCAACACAGTGCTATCAGCCATCATGGGATATCAATGTACACGTTTTGTGGGTTCAAGCCCTTCCTCGCAACTAAAGTAGATGAAAGGAAGGAGTTGCACCCCCGAAACACGTTCATTGCTCCCCCATGATGGGATCTAGCACATGTTGATATACTGTGTGTTTTGTGGCTTTAGAAAAATACATGTAGGGAAAAGACACACATTTTAGGCATGGGATCATAATGGAAATCCACATTTTTGAATCCCACAATTTGTGTGCATCTTCAAAATCTGGCTTTTACAGGGGTGACATCACCACATCTGATGAAGGCAAAATCAACACAGTTTTGACATAATAATGTCTCATATTGCCATTACTTTATCAAAGCTGAACTTTGTAAGTTCCTGAGTTGTGGATGTGTATGTTTTATGATTTTAAACATGCCTGTTTAGCCACAAAAGACTATATATTGTCACACATATATGTTATACACCAAAGATGTTGGTTTGTTAAAAAATCCTTTTATAACGCACATGTGAATGTGCTTGGAGTAAAATGTTTATTACTCAACAATGTGTGGCTTCTTCTATCAATGCCCAATACCATTTTTGGAGTAAGCTGGTGTAGTTATAGTGACAATGGGGATTATTTACTAAAGGCAAATCCACTTTGCAATACAAGTGCACTTGCAGTACAGATTCAGTGCACTTTCAAGTGCACTTGCAGTGCACTTGTAGTGCAAAGTGGATTTGCCTTCAGTAAATAACCCCCACAGTGCTCTAAAATTTGCCCCAATAAGGCCATTTTAGGGACTACAAGCAATTAATTCATGGAGTTGAAAAGGATCATTATTTTTATCATTAATGCTTTACATACATTAACAACAAAAACATTGTGTGTGTGTGTAGCAGACCCATAGCACAACATAATAGTTAGCTGAAGATAGATTGTCACCTCATGTATCAAATAAGTTACGTCCAGTGGTCCAGTGAGCCAGCCTCAGTCGCAACTGAAGCCAGATAGTTGGATGCATTTTTCCTTAAAAAATTGTGCAAAATGCAGCAGGAAAGAATAATGTGGGTGGGTGGGGGGTGGGACGATATGGACATGTTTTCCATCTATTGCCCCACCGTAGTTGGGAAAGTCCCACTGCTGGGCAAATTGGGAGGCCACAGTCTGCCATTCCTGTGATTTGGAAGGAAACTGCGGAGTCAAACAAGAAAAAAAAAAAGTACTTTTGCACATAACATTGCAAGCAGATTACAAACATTTTTGGCCAACATAAGTATAACACTTATTGAAATGAGTATTTATAGACAAAAGTATAAGGTCCACTTATCAGATTCCTCACCCCCTCTGATGGCCCATTGTAAAAAATTTATGGTGGGGGGGAGATGTTTTGGACAGGTAACCCTCTCCACTTCATTGAGATCTGAATGCATAAATAATGTGTGTTACTTTGGCCAGCCCCTCCTTACTTACACTATTGGCAGCCCACTGGACAGGTAAGAAGTTTCATAATCCAAAAATATGAATACACACTGTACAAATTGAAGCACATTTTTACATTCTGCAATTACCTATCAAGATAATAGGGGAACACAAATTTAAACAGTACCATTTGAAAGTATTCAGGCAGGCCCTTGCACTACATGCTTTGGTGAATTCATCCATAAATCTGACCACAAAAGAGATAGGTATAGTGTGTATGGGTTTGGCAAAGTCAGCAGAGTATTGTTATTGGTTGACTTAGCGGTTGGGGGGAGGGAGGGTTCCAAATGAGTTTTAGCCCCCCAAAAAAGCCCCTTGCACTCTGCCAGAATTTAAGGACAAAAATAACATTTGTACACATTTTAGGGGGTGTTTAGGGTAAGCACTACAATGGAGCTGACAAAATACATTGTTAAGTGACTAGACTAGGTGTGTATGGGCCCAGGATAGCATGTTGGGGAGGTTAGTGAAGGCAAATATGCATGAAGGATAAAAAAGGAGCATTAAAAGCTTACAGCATGCATGAGGACAAAGAGGACATTCACAGCATATTACAATCATGGTAATTATGGAATGATGAAATAAATACAATACATTAGCAAACATTAAATACATAGAATGTGATGTTAAAGGATAAAACTTACCTTAATATAGTCCTTCTGCAGGACCTGAATTATGGCAGAACAGGTCTCTGGAATAATTATTCCCAGAGCCTGGGGGGAGATCCCAGTCATGAAATTAATATCCTGGAGACTTCTCCCCGTCGCCAAGTACTGCAAGGTGGAGACTAGCCTCTGCTCGGGAGTGATGGCTTGCCGCATGCAGGTGTCCTGCTTTGTAATATAAGGGGTAAGTAAAGACAACAGATGGTGAAAAAAAGGGTCTGTCATCTGCAGATAATTCCTGAAATCGTCAGGATTATTCTCCTGGATCTCCCACAGCAAAGGCATGTAAGAGAATCGGTCACGCTGGAGCAAGCAATTCTTGGTCCAAGAACTCCTCCTCGCCCTGTTCATGGACTGGACTTGGGTCAAAGCAATAACTCCGAGGGTTGCAGTTCGTGCGGGATGTGACGCACAAGAGGTGGGGGAGGGGCCTGATGGCGGCGCTGTGGAAGCGAGCGGCAGATCCACTCGTGATGGAGGAAACATCAGCCACACATAAAGCGGAGAGCCGACTGCCTTGCCGGAGCTATAGGTAGGGTGGCCGGAGCATCCGAGGAACCCGGGTGGTCCCAGGAGTTTCGTGTAGGCCAAGGGCGCTCTCCTTCCTGCTCTCCCCCTGCCCTGCTGGACCTGCTCCTGGGGTGAGTGTCTCCTGGAGCCGTCTCTGAGCCACCCGGATGTACCCCTGCCCCCCTCCAGTTTTACGGTTCTGACTGGTGGTGCCGTCGCACCAGCCACACCAACAGCCGTACTGCACTTCCCCAAAAAAAAAAAAAGGGATAAAAAAAATAAAATAAATATATACGCGGGAAAGCGTTTTTTTGGATGCTCACTCCCCAGCCCTCTAAAAATACAGCTAAGGTATCGCCAGGGACAGAGGTTGGCTGGAGACCTGCAGCAAAGTCGATCCAGCGAAGCCGGTCGGTACCGCAGCGGTAACCGAATACCTGGAGGGTTCCTATGGGAGAGTTTGACCTGCACTTCTCAAGGTAACATGTTATGAACTTATAGAGATCTGTAGCAACCTTAAGCAGGACTTAAGCAGGACTTTAAATAGGACTGGTATCGGTTGTAGAGGACTGTATAATAATATGTGAAGTGACTGGTGATTACATGGAGATTTGATGATAAATTGGTTTATAGAGGTGACCGCGCTATACTATGCGATAATATACCTGCTGTAGAATGTAAAAAAAAAACAAAACAAAACAAAGCTATAAAATACATTTGATGCTGGATTGTTTGGACTCCTGCTGGAGCTTTGGCTAACCAAGGAGGAGGTATTTGCGGCTAGCCCTGAACTATTCAATATTATTTAGTGCAAAGATTATTCTAAAGGCACCAGTGTGAAAGTTTATCGCTGTGATAGCACGGCTCTGCGACACGTGCGTACCAAGGAGAGGGAGGAAGGCACGGAGTGTGTAGAGTGGAGCGGGGGGAGATGAGAAGAAAAAGAAGGGAAAACAGTTCAAACAGTATCGAAGAGTGAGGAAAGGTGGGCGAGTGGTGGCGATCATGTGAGGGCGCCCCCAAAGAGGGGCGGAAGCAAAGAAGCCAAGAGAAAGTCTCAACTCAAGCTCCATTCAAAAATATCTGAAGGAGGCAAACCCGGGAAGCCCAAGGAGCCCAGCTCAAGAAAGCAAACAGCAGGAAGAGAAAGATAAAAAGAAAGATCCCGGGAAGAATAAAGGCGCCCACGGGGAACACACGGCGAGGTAGGGAAAGATAATAGCCTGGAGGAAGGAAGCACCATGGAACCACCTCCAACAAAAACTGAAATGTTAGAAATGTTTGCCAAGTTGGAAAATGTAATTAAAGCAGAGATTCTCAACGTTAGAACTGATATGGGCCACTTGCTGAGACGTGTGGAAGTAGTGGAGGAAGCTACAGAGAAACAGAATCAGGAAATAATCGATCTGAAACAGCAAATAAGGAACTTACAACTGCCCCAAAGGGACATACTCTATAAAATAGAAGAGCAAGAAAACCAAAATCACAGGCAAAACTTAAGAGTGCGTGCTCTTCCGGAACAACATAGTGAAGACTTGCCTACCAAAATAAAATCTATCTTCAACCCTATCCTAAATAGAGGCCCAGAAGAAGAACTGAAGATTGATAGGGTTCATAGGATAAGGAAACCCAGGTGATGTTGACCACGCCCCCTAAAATGTCACAGTCCCAGCATGCCCAGGGACTGTGACATCATAAGGGGGCGGGGTCTCTGCCTATATAAGTCACAACGGAGCCCTCAGAGAGCAGTCCAGCCGGAGAGAGCGTCGTGTCAACATCTGGAGAAGAGAAGAGGGAAGAAGACAAGAAGCCAAGAAGCCCAGAAGCCCAGAAGTCCGGACCTCCGCTGGCAAGAGAGCGGCCTGAAGACAGCAGAGGAGCCGGCCGAAGAACTGGAACACCAGGAGAAGAGGAACCGGAGGGACCCCCGAAGCCAGAAGAAGACCCCCAAAGCCGGAGGAAGACCCCCGGAGCTGTTTAATAAATTATTTTAAAAACCTGTGTAGTGTGTTTTATTATTGACACTTTTTCCCTAGGTGAATGGGTAGGGGTACCATGTACCCCATACTCATTCACATAGGGTGGGGGGCTGGGATCTGGGGGCCCTCTTATTATAGCCCCCCGCCCGCAGACCCCGACAACCAACGGCCAGGGTTGTCGGGAAGAGGCCCTTGTCCTCATCAACATGGGGACAAGGTGCTTTGGGGTGGGGGGGCCCCGCAGGGTGCCCCCTCCCCCAAAGCACCCACCCCCCATGTTGAGGGCATGCAGCCTGGTACGGTTCAGGAGGGGGGGGGGCGCTCGCTCGTCCCCACCCCCTTTCCTGACCGGCCGGGCTGCGTGCTCGGATCGGGGTCTGGTATGGATTGTAGGGGGGACCCCACGCCGTTTTTTCAGCGTATGGGGCTTCCCTTTAAAATCCATACTAGACCTAAGGGCCTGGTATGACCCACGACGGGGCTCGCAAGGTGTCAATCTCGCCGATAAAAGCGGCAAGATTGACTTCCTTTTCTAGTCCCGTCGCTCCTGAGTCACGTTCAAAATGAACGGACTTGTCCATGTGTAGGCAAGTCCGTTCATTCTGAAAGTCCGCCGTAACTCCGGCGAAAGTCCGTCGGAAAGACAGGCAGACTTAGCCCGCCGGAAAGTCCGGTCGTGTGTGGGCAAGTCCGTCCGTTTTAAAGTCCGGCACACCTGGCGGACAAAATCCGTCAGAAAGTGTGCCGGACCAAGTATGCCCGAAAGTCCGATCGTGTGTACGCGGCATTAGATTGTTCTCCAACTGCTTTCCTAACTGGTTCTATAGTGATTCTCCGATAAAGAGGGCCAAAGGGGTGGCAATTGGGTTCTCAAAAAGGACCAAGTTTGCGCTCTTGGAGAGGAGTGCAGATCTGGAGGGCCGCTTCCTCTTTTTGAAGGTGAGGGTTGGAGAAAGGATTTTTACTCTGGCAAATATATACTGCCCTAATAAAAACCCAGTCGAATACCTGTCTCAGGTCCTGAACAAGTTGATGAATTTCCGAGCAGGTGAGGTGATCTTGGCAGGAGATCTAAATTTCTGCATAGATCCAACATTGGATAGTACATCTAGATTACAGGGAGTAAGTGGGAAGCTTTTAAAAAAAATAGGTCACAAATTACATAATTGCCAAATGATCGATGCATGGAGAGTACAGCACGCGAAGGACGGGGACTATACTTTCTTTTCTTCAGTTCACAGGTCCTATTCACGGCTCGATTATTTTATGGTAGACCATAGATTGTTGGAATATATCAGGGATACAAGGATCGAAGTGACCACGTTATCTGACCATGCCCCAGTCTTAATGAAGGTGAGGATACCGGGATTCCGGAGGTCCCCATTTTCATGGCACTTGGATGAAAAACTCATCGATAACCCGAACATTAGTAGCAAAATACAGGAAGAAATCGATGGGTTTTTCAAGATAAACGACACCAGGGAGATTTCCGGTTCAGTCCTGTGGGAGGCATTAAAAGCTTACATAAGGGGCATTCTGATCCCATTAGGGGCTATTGAGAAAAAAGCAAGCTCCAAAAGAAAATATAGATCTTATAGATGAAATTCACCATCTTGAACAACTACATAAGGCTGCTCGAGGTAGCCATAATTCGCTCCTACATCAACTAATTATAAAAAGAGAAGAACTAAAAGATCTAATGGGGACAGAATCTAAGCGCATCCTAAACAAAAATCTAAAAGAGAGATTCAGATGGAGCAGTAAGGCGGGGAAGCACCTGGCAACCGTTTTGAAGAGGAAAGGAGGGACCAATTATATAGATAGGATTCAAAGTAAAAAGGGGGTACTGAAATATTCTTCCAGAGAAATAGCTGAAGAGTTTTGAAGTTATTATGAATCCCTTTATAAGGTCAGGCAAGGCGGGATAGGTTCCAAGGAAAGAGAGGAAAGGATGGATGAGTTTATCAGGGAGGCAGGTCTACCAAGCCTCCCGGACAGTGTTGCAAAAGAACTGGATGGGCCGATCACTGTAGAATAGATTGAGAGGGCCTTGAAAGCATCTGCCTCTGGAAAGAGTCCAGGGCCAGATGGCTTTACAACCTATTTTTACAAAAAATTCAAGGAGTCTTTGATTCCCAAGCTTTGTCAGATTTGGAACGGGATGGGGGGTCAGGAAGAGTTTTGCAAGGGGGCACTGACTGCATCAGTAACATTAATCCCAAAAGAAGGGAAAAATAGCTCACTGTGTTCGAGCTATAGGCCGATAGCACTGCTGAACGCAGATATACGCCAAGGTACTAGCCAGTAGATTAAAGGACAAAATGTCATATTGGATCCACCCAGATCAGACAGGGTTTATACCTGGGAGAGAGGGGAGGGATAACGGCGTTAGGTCGCTCCTGGTTATGGATGCGATGAAAGTGAATGGAACCCCGGTCTACTTCTGTCGATTGACGCAGAGAAAGCCTTCGACAGAGTAGACTGGGGATTCATGTTGAGGACGTTGAGGGCAGTTGGTTTGGGTGGCACTATGTTGAACTGGATTAAAGCATTGTATAAATCTCCCATGGCATTTGTTAAGGTAAATGGTACACCGTCGGTGGAGTTTAAAATGGAAAACGGGACCAGGCAGGGGTGCCCTCTGTCCCCCCTCCTATTTGTCTTGACCCTGGAACCGTTGCTGGCCTTGATTCGAAAGAATCCGGATATAGGCGGATGCATAGTGGGGAGAGACGAACACAAGCTTTCGGCTTTTGCCGACGATGTATTGTTTTACATTGTTAAACCAAGGATCTCGATCCCCAACCTACTTGCTACCCTGAGCAGATACGGAGAGCTATCAAATTACAAGGTTAACCTTAGTAAGTCAGTAGTTTTAAATATTAACATTGATAGACAAGAAGTAACTAAATTTAAGGAAATATTCCATTTTCCGTGGAGCAAGAAACTTAGTTATCTGGGTGTTATACTAGCAAATTCCATAAGGAAAACATATCTCTTAAACTACATTCCACTCCTCGACGAGATTCAGCAGGAAACTAAAAAAAGTATGTATCTTCCAATCTCTTGGATTGTTCGAGTAAATACTGTTAAAATGACTCTTGCCCCGAAGATCCTGTATAAAATGCAGTTAATCCCAATACCGCTAGCGCAGACCTTTTTCAGGGTATTAAATAATATTATCACTAGATTTATATGGAAAAATAAGCAGCCACGGATTGCTTATAAGGTCCTGAGCAGGGGTAAAGCACAGGGTGGTCTGGCACTTCCAGACTTTAAAAAATATCACAGAGCGATTGTAGTATCACAGGTGATTGATTGGGGAAAGGAATCGATAGACAAAAGATGGTAAACCTAGAAAAAGATATGAGTAATGCAAAACTACACCACTTAATTTGGAATCCCCCGCACTGTAGGAAGTTAGGCCCCAATACACACAATATAACACGCTACACCTTAAAGATATGGGATCAGCTACATAAACAAAATGCATGGGAGTTTAATTCACCATTTATTTTTTTAAAGGACAATGAGTTTTTTCAGCCAGGGATGAGGGACTTGGGAGGAAATTTGATAAAAAATAATGATACACAATTGATAGATAATATGAAAAATGGTAAAATTGTCACTTTCCAGGAGTTAGACCTGCTCAAGGACCTATTGAAAATAGACATGTGGCGATATAACCAGCTTGCATACTTTATTAAAAGCCTCCCTGGCCCTATTAGAGATAAGATGAACCTCAGGCCATTGGAGAAACTGTTTCTGAAGAATAGAGTACTAAGGAAAACAACAGAATTATACAAAATATTAAGGGATGAGGGTGATGTAGAGACACTGGTATATCTCAATAAATGGGAATCCGAATTGGGATCTGCACCTAGCGGAGTGACGTTGGAGGCCATTTTTAACGCAACACATAAATCAGCAGTGGACATGAGAACGATTGAAGCAAATTTTAAATGTCTAGCCAGATGGTACATGACACCAGATAGAATAAATAAGCTCCAACCAGAAACATCCGGAAACTGTTGGAGGGGGTGCTCCGTCAGAGGAACGATGGCCCACCTCTGGTGGGAGTGCCCAATTATCAAAAAATTCTGGCAGGATGTGTTAAAGACCATACAGGAGATAACGGGCACGGAGATTAGGGAGGACCCCTGGGTGTGTTTGTGCTATGGGACTGAAGGCCACACTAGAAAATACAATAGATCTCTAACTCCGGTATTACTAAACTCGGCAAAAAATCTCATACCAAAAAAATGGCAAGAGGTGAAGGGCCCAAACATTCGATATTGGTTAATAAGGGTAAATGAAATGTATATCTTAGAGGTGGGTGAGGTTGTTGACACTTGGCCCGAGACTGAAACTGACCTGGAGGGTGATAAGTGGGCGAAGTGGATATCCTTTAAAAAAACAGGGAGATTTGCCGAGAAGTTCTTGTAAATAAATGCACCTTTTATCGGAAGCTTGACTGCAGGAGGAGGGGTGGGGGGGTCTGGGGGGGGGGTTGAGAGGGGACTCCTAGTAGCATATTTGGGGTTAAGTTTCGGTCGAGTGGTTTTGTAATTTTTGTAAAGTTTAAACAGAGATTTCTTAAAATAGCAAAATTGAATAAAAGCTACGGTTCTGCTACTATGATGTGACGATAATGAGATGGGATAAAAATGAGCTATAAATGGTGATTTTAAATCTCTCAATGGAATCGCTGAAGTAGCAAAAAAAAAAAAAGCAATAACTCCAACACCAAGCCCAACAACGGCACAAGCTCTCGGACGAGAAGGTAACAGCAACATGGCTAGAAAACGGTCGACTGGTCAGAACGAACTAACTGAAAATCAAAAAGGACCTGAGAAGAATGAGCTGAAATTCAGAAATGAGTGGACAAGAACGCACAGAAAAACAGAAGCGAACTATAAATAGAATGCACTGAAAGACAGGAATGAACTGACAACACGCACTGAAGAACAGTAACGAACCCACAAGCACAAACTGAAAAGCAGAAACAAACTTAAAAGCACTAGGCTGAAAAGCGCAAATTCGCTTTCACCCAACTTCTACTAACACGAGATAAACACAAGATTAGCAAAAGGAGCCCAAAAGGTGGAGCACTGGCTATTGAACTTCCTTTTTATAGTCCCTTCGTATGTGTTGTACGTCACCGCGTTCTCACGTTCCGAATTTTGAGCCAACATTTGTGTGACCGTGTGTATGCAAAACAAGTTTGAGCCAACATCCTTTGGAAAAAAAATCCATGGTTTTGTTATCCGAAAGTCTGATCGTGTGTACGCGGCATTAGATTAGTAACAAGAGCAAAAGATGGTATGAGTGCTAAAAGAAATAAAAAACTGTTTAAAATTATTATAAACCTATAAAATACAAAATTGATTAAAAACCATCATAGCTTCCCTTTAAATCAGGATGGACAAAAATTACTATGGGAGTCAAATTTATTTATTTAACCACTTTAATACAGAGCACTCCCCACCCCTTCTTGCCTAGGCCAATTTTCAGCTTTCAGCACTGTCGCACTTTGAATGACAATTGCGCAGTTATGCAACACCGTACCCATATGAAATGTGTATCCTTTTTTTCTCCCACAAATAGAGCTTTTATTTGGTGGTATTTGATCACCACTGGCTTTTTATTTTTTTGCGCTACGAATAAAAAAAGACCGAAAATTTTGAGAATAATTAGTTTTTCTTTGTTTCTGTTATAAAATTGTGTAAATAAGTATATTTTCTCCTTTACTGATGGGCAGTGATAAGGCAGCACTGATGGGCACTGATGAGGTGGCACAGATGAGGTGGCACTGATGGGCACTGATGAGGAGGCACTAATATGCAGTACTGATGGGCACTTATAGGCAGCACTGATATACAGCACTGATAGGTGGCACTGATATGGAGCACTGATGGGCATTGATAGGCGGCACTGATAGGTGGCACTGATAGGTGGCACTGATGGGCACTGATAGGCGGCACTAATGGGCGTTGATGGGCACTGATGTGCAGAAATGATGGGCACTGATGGGTGGCACTGATAGATGGCACTGTTAGGCAGCACTGATGAGGAGGCACTGACATGTATATGGGCACTGACTGGCATTACTGATGGGCACTGACTGGCATCACTGATGGGCACTGATTGGCACCACATGTGGGTACAGGTGGGCACTGATTGGCATTGCTGGCAGGCACTGGTTGTCATCACTTGTGGGGCACTGATGGGCATCACTGGCGGGCATTGGTGGGCATCGCTGATGGGTCTTCACTGATAATCAATGCACTGATTATCAGTGCAGACCCCCCGTCAGGAGAGCCGCTGATCGGCTCTCCTCTAACCACGCCTTGTCAGCATGAATTGGAGCACTTGGACACAGATGATCATGGTAAAGAGCCTACATCATAGGCTCTTTACCTAGATCGGAGATGAAGTATATCAGACACATCGCACCACCGATCGCCGCGCTGCACGCCCCCGGGGGGCACGCACGAGCGGCTTATCCTGCTGGACTTCGTATCCTGATGCCAAGTCAGGATAACAGACCCCCACTGCGGCTGTCATTCTGCTATGGGCCAGGCTGGATGTGGTTAATTTGCTTTTCAGTGGGCCTACCAGGTTCAGAAACTGCAACAAAAAAGGTTATATGCCAATATTCAACCAAGTTCTGCCATTTAAAATATAAAAGCTTTTGTTTAGATAAAAGTTCTGCTGTCTTATTTAAACATCTATCAATTTTTTTTTTGTTTTTTTTTTTTATCAGCCAAGCCTGGGAAATGAGGCTTAGTGGAGTACAGAAGCACACTGGTCCTTTGAGTGAAAGGACCTTTGTTGTATTGTCCTGGCAATATCTAGTCTTTGATTCAAACATACTATATATTTCATTTGTATGTACTTAATTTTTAGATCCTCTTTTTGTTTAAAAATCTGTGTCAAGGCTTTTTTACTCACATGATCTCAGCTAAATAGTTGGTGCTCCAAGCTTGCTTTCTGCTCAAGGGCTCTTGTTTCTAATACCGACCCTATCAGCACAATATTCTGCCAGTTCTTTGATGTTTCCATAACAGTAATAAAGATTTATTTACTGTAAGCTCTGTTCTTTGAAAAGTGTGCATTATTTTATAACACTGGGTAAACACAGTAGAAAATATGGCACATCCAATTTGCTTAGGGACTGAGATATTGAAAGTGGGGCTTTTTAAGTGAAATGAAGCAGAATTTGATCCCTCTACTTTAACCACCGCAGTCCCAGACACTTTTCAGCGCTGTCACACTTTGAATGACAATTACGTATGAAATATCCCTCAAATTAGCCCTTTTTGGAAAGTAGTCAGTCCAAGGTATTTAGTAAGAAGTATGACAAGTTTTTTGAAGTTGTAATTTTTTGTCACACCTTTTTTAAATATTTACACACTAATGCCCCGTACACACTGTCGCATTTTCAGATGGAAAATGTTCGATAGGAGCTTGTTGTTGGAGTAGGCTCCATCGGACATTTTCCATCGGAATTTCCATCACACAAAATTTGAGAGCTGGTTCTTAAATTTTCCGACAACAAAATCCGTTGTCGTAAATCCTGATCGTGTGTACACAATTCCGATGCACAAAGTTCCACGCATGCTCGGAATCAAGCAGAAGAGCCGCACTGGCTATTGAACTTCATTTTTCTTGGATCGGCGTACGTATTGCTTGTCACCGCTTTCTTGACGTTCAAAATTTCCGACAAGATTTGTGTGACCGTGTGTATGCAAGACCAGTTTGAGCCAACATCCGTCGGAAAAAATCCATGGATTTTGTTGTCGGAATGTCCGATCGTGTGTACGCCGCATAAGATTGCTGATAACTGTGAATTTTACAGTTATAAGCAACCATTTTTTTTAATGAACTATTCATTCAGTGTTTACTATTGTGATTAGTCGTGATTGGCCACAGCTAATCACATTGGTACAGATGGGCTGTTGGCTGGTTGGCCCTGCCTTTACCATGTGATCAGTGTGACCAGAACACAGAACATCAAAATAGTAAACAGTGAATGGCATGTACCAAAGCCATATATTGTTTACAATTGTCATGTGATCTGTTGTGATTTGTCACAGTGATCACATGGTACCAGCAGCAGGCTGGTACAGTGATCTGTTATCGGCTGTGTCTGATGCCTTCTCTTTTGTCAATATTTGGTACTGACTTCCCCCTATTGTATTCTACATAACAGCACACAGCAGGGTCCTTTGCCTACTTCCTTTTACCCTGTGAGGCAGAGCAATAGGCAACAGAAGAGGATAAGTACAAGGAAGAGCAGGAGGGTTGGGTGCTGGCAGTGTGGAGAAGGATGAAGTAGAGCAGATTTGAGGGCAGGGGGTTCACTGCTCTTAAAGCCTCAGAGTTGTACTTAAGTAGGGTGAGATCACTGAGGATTGTTGTCCTCAGTGACACTGAGAGCTAGGGTCCTCTGCTGCAGACAAGTTATGACAAATGGGCATTTTTATGTTGGAACACCTAGGGGAAACCCCAGGATTCAGGATCCCCAATAAAAGGTGAAAATTTGAGATATCATGCTACTATCCCAGAGGGAGCCAACATGCACTACGTAAATGTCGTGATGTAAAATAACTTCTTGGTTCTATTTTCAAATCATGGCAGGATCCCCTCTAATGCCCAATATCCCCTTTGATCCTTAGATCCCTGAAAGGAAGAGCAGCTGTGGCTGCCCCAGTGATGGTTTTAAGTTATTTTTCCAAACCTTCAGAGCAAAAAGTGACCAGCTCCTGCCAACTCACCTAGCCTCCCACTGCCACCATTACCAGCTTGTTCCACCCTTACTGGCCTGCCACCATGACTAGCTCCTACCAACATTCCTGGCCTGCCGCTGCCATCATTACCAGCTCCTGCCACCTCTGCTTGCCTATTATCATTACTAGTTACTTTCTTCTTGCCGTTGCCACCATTGCCATCTCCTACAACCTCTGTTGGCCTGTCACAATTACCAGCTCCTGCCACTTCTCCTGGCCTGCTACTGTCACAATTACCAGCTCCTGTCACCTCTGCTGGCTTGCCATTATTAGCAGTTCCTGCCACACTTGCTGGTGTGCCACTGCTACCAGCATCTACCACCTTTTTTGGCCTGCCACTATTACCAGCTGCTACCAACTCACCTGCCCTGCAGTTGCCACCTTTACCAGCTCCTCCCATCTCTGCCATTCCTTCACCATTACCAGCTCCTTCCATCTCTCCCAGTCTGCTACTACCACCATTAGCAGTTTCTGCCACCATTACCAGCTCCTGAAACCTCTCCTGGTCTGCCACTGCCATTATTACTGGCTTGTGCCAACTCTGCTGGCCTGCCACTATTACCAGCTCCTGCCACCTTTGCTGACCTTGTCTCTGAAATAATTAGTTGCAATGTTTATTTGGAGATAGAACCTACCTTGTTTCTCCATCTTACATTGCAACCTAATTAAGCCGCTTTCATACTGTCCAGCCTTTGTCTCTAAAATATTACAATCGAATGTTTTTTTCAAGATAAACCTTTCTTTGTCTCGTCCTTTTATGCAACCTAACCAAGCTGCTTACATACTATCCAGCCACTAAACAACATTTGTGTTTATTGTTTTCTTGTTCTGATTGGTCTCTTCGGTTATAAACCCCATCTCCCTCCCTCCCATACACTTACAGCATGACTCTGTTTTGCGGCAATGTGACCCTGCGCACATTTATGGGAATGAAGCAGCCAAAGAGTCCGAAGATGGAAAAGATGAAAGCACCCATGACAGGTGAGAACACTGACACCACAGAGCTGCAAAGGATCACTTGCTAGGTAAGTCTGTCACAATGTGCTAATACGCTGTGCACATCGTGGCACATTATGACATAGCACCAGAATCCCATTTTTTTATTTTATTTTTATTTTCCAAGGTTTATATCTGCTTTAATTTGATTAATAATATGGATGACACTGGATGATGTATGGGTGACTTTGTAATAGTTGAAAAGGTGATTGTTACATGTAATGTAAATACCCAAGTACTATTAGCACACCATACCCAAATTTGTAACAGTGAGATGCTTGCGCCACCTTAGTCTTCTCCTCTAGGTGCCTAAGGGTTAAAAAAGTGCCATTGCCATAGTTTCAAGGAAGTGAAATTTAGATTAATTCTTTATTTTAGAATGTTGTGGCTTCCTGACCTTTGAAATTTAAAGGTACTTTTGAAATGAAGTCTCAAATCTTTTTTTTTTTATTCTCATAGTCCTGTACCATTACCTGTTATGATTTTAACAGATTTTCATGTAAAAGTTCCCTAAAATACTTTTTTTAATGTATTTACTTCAACATTTCTTTCTTGGAAATATGCGTCCTGTTCCCTTACCCTAGTGCCTAGCCTCACCCTAATGCTCTGTGCACACTGCGATGAAAGATATGGACACGTCTGACCAAATCAGCCAGATTGCATGTAGTCAAACTCTAGTTCCTATTGGACTACGGGTGGAGACGCTGCTCAAATGCTATAACAAGGATGTAAATTGGAAGTAAGAAAATGAAGGCTATTTTTGCAATGTCTGGATGACTGAACATTGATTTCTGTAACTTCAGTTGGGTCTTAAGTGTGCTTCCGTAAAAAGTTCTCCACTCATATTCTGTAAGATGCTAGCTAGCCATCTTAAAACAGTAGGCTTGAAACCTCATGCAGGGATAGATGATAGGTATCCAAGGATTTGAGTATTAGGAGGACTTAAGACATAGGGTCAGTATTTTCCTGCCATTTTTTGTCATGGTTTCAAGGAAGTGACATTTGATTTTATATCTGCCAAAATTATGGCTGGCTTCAATTTGAAATTAAATGATAATTATTTTTTACATTATTTTGTACAAAGTGTAAAAGTGACAGAACAGTGTCTTAGTGGTTATCATTTCTGCTTTGCAGCACTGAGTTTCTCCAGTCTTGCATAGATTTCCCCCTATGCTCCAAAGACATGCATGTAGGTTTATTGGCTCCTTTCCAAATTGGTCCTAAAATATGCACGTGAACTAGGGACCTGTATTGTAAATTCCTTGAGAGTAGGGATTGATGTGAATATAAAATTGCTATATAAATACTTGTAAAAAAAAGTGATGTCTATATCTGTGTTATAATTGTAGCCAGGTGCTTGGCTAAGACTGGAGAGTTAGAGAAACACTGGCTGTAGCTGCTCTCTATAGCTGCTGCCCTGTTGTGCTGAACTGGTTAACAGCTATATCAGCAAGAGGAGGGAGCTGCTGAGCAGGAAGAGTTCAATAGATTGAGATGATGCAATGCTGCACTGTGGGAACTGTTATCAAGAGCTTTTGAACTGTATTTCCCAAAGGGAAATTGTCAGAAGGAGGGAAAGAGATGCATTTTCTCAAGCTGTACAGAACACAGCTTCCTTTTACTGTGAGGGAGACCGGAGCGTGCACATCGCTGTTCAGTGTGCACCACCACTGCATATTAGCGGCCTGAGCAGAATCTGGAGGGCTAAGTTTTGGAGTGCCGACAGCCAGAGTCTTCTGTGTGTGTGACTGGATGATGAGCTGCATAATCTCCAAGACTGGTGAGCTGCTGCTGTGGGGATTTATTATATGCCGCTAGAGGAATTGAGCCTTTTAGGAACTGTCCATACAGCTATCTAGTAACCTTATTGCTGCCTGCAGGTTTGACAGGGACTACTCTCATGTGCACCAACGTTACAACTGGGCCCCAATGCTAGCCAGCTACAGAGTTAGGACATAAGACTTTTCCTTTACAGCTAGGGATGAGCCGAACACCCCCCAGTTTTCCGTTTTTTTCGGGAGCAGTGATTTTAATGATGCTTAAAGTAAAAAAAAAAAAAAAGTGAAATATTCCTTTAAATATCGTACCTGGGGGTGTCTATAGTATGCCTGTAAAGTGGCACATGTTTCCAGTGCTTAGAACAGTCCCTGCACAAAATGTCATTTTTAAAGGAAAAAAAGTCATTTAAAACTGCTTGCAGGTTTAATGTAATGTCGGGTCCTGGCAATATGGATGAAAATCAGTGAGACAAACGGCATGGGTACCCCCCAGTCCATTACCAGGCCCTTTGGGTCTTGTATGGATATTGAGTGGAACCCCGCACCCAAAATAAAAAAAGGAAAGGTTTGGGGCCACCAGGCCCTATATACTCTGAACAGCAGTATACAGGCGGTGCAAACAAGACAGGGACTGTAGGTTTGTTGTTAAGTAGAATCTATTTGTAATTTTGAACAGGTACATTTTTAACGTGTTTAGCTCCAGCCAAAAAATCTTTTTTAAGCTTTTTGGAAAACATAGGGAAGGGTTATCACCCCTGTGACATTTGTTTTGCTGTCTGTGCTCCTCTTCAGAAGATTTCACCTCACTTTTTGTCCCAATGACAAATGTTTTTTGAAAATTTGGGGTTTTTAGTGAAACAAGGATTGGTGATAAAGCATCAGTGGAAAGGAGAAATGTTTTTCCCATATTAACTCTTACAGGAGAGAATTTCCCTTCCTAGGGGTAGATTTCATCTCACTTCCTGTTGTCTCCTTCCGTTTGCAAGTAGGAGTCATTTGTAAGTTGGATGTTTGAAAGTAGGAGCCTCCCCTATAGTCAGCAGAAATTTGGGCCTTAGGTGTTGTTGTGGCCACAACACTGTAAGCCCTCACAGGGCCCTGCTGTGAAATATTAGATCAAGAATTGTAATTACATGCCCCTGTTGAACAGGGGCAGAAAAATTGGGCCTTTGGTGGTGGTGGTGGTGCTGGTGCCACAACACTGTGAGTCCTCACTCACTCTTGGTGGGCGCAGAAACGGGCCCTGCTGTGAAATATTAGATCAAGAATTGTAATTACATGCCCCTGTTGAACAAGGGCAGAAAAATTGGGCCTTTGGTGGTGGTGGTGGTGCTGGTCCACAACACTGTAAGTCCTCACTCGCTCTTGGCGGGCGCAGAAATGGGCCCTGCTGTGAAATATTAGATCAAGAATTGTAATTACATGCCCCTGTTGAACAGGGGCTGAAAAAATGGGCCTTTGGTGGTGGTGGTGGTGCTGGCGCCACAACACTGTAAGTCCTCACTCGCTCTTGGTGGGCACAGAAACGGCTCTGCTGTGAAATATTAGATCAAGAATTGTAATTACATGCCCCTGTTGAACAGGGGCTGAAAAATTGGGCCTTAGGCACTGGTGCTGGTGCCACAACACTGCAACCCCTCACAGATACTCTAGTTGGAATGCAGGGACGAGCCCTGCTGCAAAGTATTGCATCAAAAATTGTAATTACATGCCCCTGTTAAACAGGGGCTGAAAAATTAGGCCTTAGGCACTGGTGATGGTGCCACAACACTGCAACCCCTCACAGATAGGGATGAGCCGAACACCCCCCGGTTCGGTTCGCACCAGAACCTGCGAACGGACCGAAAGTTCGCACGAACGTTAGAACCCCATTGACGTCTATGGGACTCGAACGTCGAAATCAAAAGTGCTCATTTTAAAGGCTAATTTACATGGTATTGTCCTAAAAAGGGTTTGGAGACCCGGGTCCTACCCCAGGGGACATGTATCAATGCAAAAAAAAACTTTTAAAAACGGCCGTTTTTTCGGGAGCAGTGATTTCAATGATGCTTAAAGTAAAAAAAAAAAGTGAAATATTCCTTTAAATATCGTACCTGGGAGGTGTCTATAGTATGCCTGTAAAGTGGCGCATGTTTCCCGTGTTTAGAACAGTCCCTGCACCAAATGTCATTTTTAAAGGAAAAAATATCATTTAAAACTGCTTGCGGGTTTAATGTAATGTCGGGTCCTGGCAATATGGATGAAAATCAGTGAGACAAACGGCATGGGTTCCCCCCCCCAGTCCATTAACAGGCCCTTTGGGTCTTGTATGGATATTAAGGGGAACCCCGCACCCAAATTAAAATAAGGAAAGGTGTGGGGCCACCAGGCCCTATATACTCTGAACAGCAGTATACAGGCGGTGCAAACAAGACAGGGACTGTAGGTTTGTTGTTAAGTAGAATCTGTTTGTCATTGTGAACAGGTACATTTTTAACGTGTTTAGCTCCAGCCAAAATATCTTTTTTAAGCTTTTTGGAAAACATAGGGAAGGGTTATCACCCCTGTGACATTTGTTTTGCTGTCTTTCCTCTTCTTTAGAAGATTTCACCTCACTTTTTGTCCCAATGACAAATGTTTTTTGAGAATTTGGGGTTTTTTGTGGAACAAGGATTGGAAAGCATCAGTGGAAAGGAGAAATGTTTTTCCCATATTAACTTTCTCACTTCCTGTTGCCTCCTTCCGTTTGCAAGTAGGAGTCGTTTGTAAGTTAGATGTTTGAAAGTAGGGGCCTGCCCTATATACTCAGCAGAAATTTGGGCCTTAGGTGTTGTTGTGGCAACAACAACGTAAGCCCTCACAGGGCCCTGCTGTGAAATATTAGATCAAGAATTGTAATTACATGCCCCTGTTGAACAGGGGCAGAAAAATTGGGCCTTTGGTGGTGGTGGTGGTGGTGCTGGTGCCACAACACTGCAACCCCTCACAGACACTTTAGTTGGAACGCAGGAACGAGCCCTGCTGCAAAGTATTGCATCAAAAATTGTAATTACACGCCCCTGTTAAACAGGGGCAGAAAAATTGGGCCTTAGGCACTGGTGCTGGTGCCACAACACTGCAACCCCTCACAGACACTCTAGTTGGAACGGAGGAACGAGCCCTGCTGCAAAGTATTGCAACAAAAATTGTAATTACATGCCCCTGTTAAACAGGGGCAGAAAAATTGGGCCTTAGGCACTGGTGCTGGTGCCCAGAACCAAAAATGTTCTTACAAGCTATCAGCGTGATCATTGAGGAGGAAGAGGATAATTACTCAGGGATAGTCACTCAGCATCAGCATAGACAGTCTTTGAAGGGATCTGAGATTTCAAAAACAATTATTCGGTTACATCAGCATCAGGTGCTTGGTAGCTGGTGGTGATCCAAGACTGATTCATTTTTATGAAGGTCAGTCGATCGACCGAGTCGGTGGACAGACGCACCCTGTGATCGGTTACCACGCCTACAGCAGCACTGAATGTGCGTTCCGAAAGAACGCTGGATGCAGGACAGGCCAGTAGCTCAATTGCATACTGTGAAAGCTCTGGCCAGTGATCCATCCTCAAGACCCAGTAACCCAGAGGATTTTCGGTGGGAAAGGTGTCCAAGTCTGATCTTGCCCCTAGGTATTCCTGCACCATGTAAAACAGACGCTGGCGATGGTTGCTGGAACCGATCATACCTTGGGGCTGTGGACCAAAAAATTGTCTGAACGCATCGGTCAGACGGCCACCTTCTCCACCGCTCCTTCTTTGACTGACCGAAGCCTCAGCAACACGTTGTCCAGAAACAGGAGTTTGTAACCTCCCAGTCTCTGGGAACGCATTGCACAGACCTTTCTGCAAGGCCTCCCGAAGATGTTTCATCCTCTGCTCCCTCTGCGATGGCAAGATAAGGTCCGCAACCTTACCCTTGTAACGTGGATCAAGGAGGGTTGCCAGCCAGTATTGGTCCTTCTCCTTGATACCACGAATACGAGGATCCTTACGCAGGCTTTGCAGGATCATGGAGGCCATGCAGTGTAGGTTTGCTGAGGCATTCGGTCCGGAGTCCTCTGGGTCACTAAGGACGACATGGTCCGCAGCCACCTCCTCCCAGCCACGTACAAGTCCATGTGTTTCTTGGGACTGATCCCTTAAAGACTGCTGCTGATGCTGAGTGCCAGGCTCCACCTCCATACTGACACAATCTTCCTCCTCCTCCTCCTCCTCCTCTTCCTGTGTGATCGGCGGGCACGCAGGAACACTGTCTGGATAAAGGGGGCCTTGAGAGCTAAGGAAGTCCTCCTCTTCCTGTCTCTGTTCTGCCTCAAGTGCCCTGTCCATTATTCCACGCAGCGTGTGCTCCAACAGGTGGACAAGGGGGACAGTGTCACTGATGCATGCACTGTCACTACTCACCATCCTCGTGGCCTCCTCAAATGGTGACAGGACAGTGCATGCATCCCTGATCATGGTCCACTGGCGTGGGGAAAAAAAAACCAAGCTCCCCTGACCCTGTCCTGGTGCCATAGTCGCACAGGTACTCATTGATGGCCCTCTGCTGCGTGTGCAGCCGCTGCAGCATGGCCAACGTTGAGTTCCACCTGGTGGGCATGTCACAGATTAGGCGGTTCTTGGGCAGGTTAAACTCCTTTTGGAGGTCCGTCAGCCGAGCACTGGCATTATATGACCGGCGGAAATGCACACAGACTTTCCTGGCCTGCCTCAGGACATCCTGTAAGCCCGGGTACCTGCCCAAGAACCGCTGCACCACCAAGTTAAGGACGTGAGCCAAACAGGGCACATGGGTCATTTGTCCCTGTCGGAGGGCAGAGAGGAGGTTGGTGCCATTGTCGCAAACCACCATTCCTGCCTTTAGTTGGCGTGGCGTCAACCACCTCTGAACCTGCCCCTGCAGAGCTGACAGAACCTCTGCCCCAGTGTGGCTCCTGTCCCCCAAGCACACCAGCTCAAGCACCGCATGGCATCTTTTGGCCTGCATACTTGCATAGCCCTTTGAACAGCTACGGAGCACCGCTGGTTCCGAGGACAAAGCCCAGGAAGAGGCCATGGAGGAAGAAGAAGAGGAGGGGGTGGAGGAGAGAGGTGTGTCACAATCATTAGCATTTTGGAGACGTGGTGGCGGAACAACCTCCAACACTACTGCACCTTGTCCTGCATCCTTCCCAGCTGCCAGCAGAGTCACCCAATGCGCCGTGAATCTTAGGTAACGTCCCTGTCCATGCCTGCTGGACCATGAGTCAGCGGTAATATGCACCTTACCGCTGACCGCCCTGTCCAGCGAGGCATGGACATTGCCTTCCACATACCGGTAGAGAGCCGGAATCGCCTTTCGTGAGAAAAAGTGGCGTTTGGGTACCTGCCACTGAGGAACCGCACATTCCACAAACTCACGGAAGGGGGCAGAGTCTACCAACTGAAAAGGCAGCAGTTGAAGTGCTAGCAATTTTGCCAAGCTAGCATTCAACCGCTGGGCATGTGGATGGCTGGGAGCAAACTTCTTTCGGCGGTGCAGCAGCTGGGGCAGGGAAATTTGCCTGGTACAATCTGACGTCGGTGAACCAAAAGCAGATTGCCCACAAGTACTTGGCTGTGACACACCTAATTCTACACCTTCATTCCTCTCAGTGCAGGTCTCAGAGAGGACTGAAGGTATAGTGGGGTTGGAAATCTCAGCTAATGAGGAGCAAGGAGAGGTCCTCTTTGTTCTTTGGTGTGGGTCTTTTAGATACGCTTGCCAACGAACTGCATGGCAGGTCAACATATGTCTGGTCAAGCATGTGGTACCCAAGCGGGAGATGTTTTGGCCACGCGAGATACGCTTGAGACATATGTTGCAAATAGCAGCGGTGCGATCTGATGCACTTGTCTCAAAAAAGGCCCACACCAAAGAACTTTTTGAATAACGCGCAGAGACTGCAGCGCCCTGCACATGTGGAGCTTTGGGGTGTGATGCAGTCAATGTGCTTCCCTTATGATGTGCCCCCTCCTCCTCCTCCTCCTCCCCTCTCCTATCAGGCACTCACGTTGAGTCAGTGACCTCATCACCCCCTCCCTCCTCATCACTGGAGCAAACCTGGCAGTATGCTGCAACAGAGGGAGCATGACTGCCAGATTGCTGTCCTTCTTGGGCACCCCCTCTGTCCGTGCTCATGTTACTGCCTTCATCGAGCTCAGTATCATCATCAGAGCCTTCCAAACGCTGGGCATCCTCCTGGAGCATGTACCCAACACTGTGGTCAAACAGTTCGAGGGACTCCTCAGGAGGACATGGTGGGGCTAGGGAAGGAGTCACTGATGACATTGAGTCGAGGGAAGAGGCCGCTGCTTTGCCATACAAAGTACCCTGGGCATGGGTGAAAGAGGATGAGGAGGATGAGGACGGCTTGGTCATCCACTCGACCAAGTCTTCCGCATGTTGCGGCTCAACACGGCCAGCTGCCGAAAAAAGGCCAAGCGTGTCCCACGGCCACGTGCTGATGAGGATGCACCATCTCCACGACCAGCACTAGACACAGAGCCTGCTTGCCCTCTCTTATTATCTTGTGACTGTCTGCCTCTCCTTCTTGGCCTTCCAGACATACTAATGGCCTGTAGCTGCACTAAGCTGGGATATATATATATATATATATATATATATATATATATGTACTGATACTGCAGCTAGCAAAATCAACTGCCTGCCTGTAGTATGAGAACACCACCAACCTTCTACAGGTAGCTTTAGCTGAACACTGTGAGGTGGATGCACCCCACTAACTTGTAGGTTTAGCTGAACACTGTGAACAGGACGCTCCCCACTAACTTGTAGGTTTAGCTGAACACTGTGAGGTGGACGCACCACTCTAACTTGTAGGTTTAGCTGAACACTGTGAGCAGGACGCACCCCACTAACTTGTAGGTTTAGCTGAACACTCTGAGCAGGACGCACCCCACTAACTTGTAGGTTTAGCTGAACACTGTGAGGTGGACGCACCACACTAACTTGTAGGTTTAGCTGAACACTGTGAGCAGGACGCACCCCACTAACTTGTAGGTTTAGCTGAACACTGTGAGCAGGACGCACTGCACTAACTGTAAATAGTCTAGCTGCCTGACTGTGGTACTAATAGGATCAAAAGAACACCAGTAATTTTCTTCAGGTAGCTGTATATACTTAACAAGACAAGCCTGCCTGTCAGTAAGAAGATAACAGGAATGGATCTAGCTGAACACTGTGAGCAGGACGCACTGCACTAACTTGTAGGTTTAGCTGAACACTGTGAGGTGGACACACCCCACTAACTTGTAGGTTTAGCTGAACACTGTGAGCAGGACGCACTGCACTAACTGTAAATAGTCTAGCTGCCTGACTGTGGTACTAATAGGATCAAAAAAAAACAGTAATTTTCTTCAGGTAGCTGTATATACTGTAACAAGACAAGCCTGCCTGTCAGTAAGAAGATAACAGGAACGGATCTAGCTGAACACTGTGAGCAGGACGCACCCCACTAACTTGTAGGTGTAGCTGAACACTGTGAGCAGGACGCACCCCACTAACTTGTAGGTTTAGCTGAACACTGTGAGGTGGACGCACCACACTAACTTGTAGGTTTAGCTGAACACTGTGAGCAGGACGCACCCCACTAACTTGTAGGTTTAGCTGAACACTGCGATCAGGAAGCACCCCACTAACTTGTAGGTTTAGCTGAAGACTGTGAGCAGGATGCACCCCACTAACTTGTAGGTTTAGCTGAACACTGTGAGCAGGACGCACCGCACTAACTTGTAGGTTTAGCTGAACACTGTGAGCAGGACGCACCCCACTAACTTGTAGGTTTAGCTGAACACTGTGAGCAGGACGCACCCCACTAACTTGTAGGTTTAGCTGAACACTGTGAGCAGGACGCACTGCACTAACTGTAAATAGTCTAGCTGCCTGACTGTGGTACTAATAGGATCAAAATAACACCAGCAATTTTCTTCAGGTAGCTGTATATACTGTAACAAGACAAGCCTGCCTGTCAGTAAGAAGATAACAGGAACGGATCTAGATGAACACTGTGAGCAGGACGCACTGCACTAACTTGTAGGTTTAGCTGAACACTGTGAGGTGGACGCACCCCACTAACTTGTAGGTTTAGCTGAACACTGTGAGCAGGATGCACTGCACTAACTGTAAATAGTCTAGCTGCCTGACTGTGGTACTAATAGGATCAAAAAAACACCAGTAATTTTCTTCAGGTAGCTGTATATACTGTAACAAGACAAGCCTGCCTGTCAGTAAGAAGATAACAGTAACGGATCTAGCTGAACACTGTGAGCAGGACGCACCCCACTAACTTGTAGGTTTAGCTGAACACTGTGAGCAGGACGCACCCCACTAACTTGTAGGTTTAGCTGAACACTGTGAGCAGGACGCACCCCACTAACTTGTAGGTTTAGCTGAACACTGTGAGGTGGACGCACCACACTAACTTGTAGGTTTAGCTGAACACTGTGAGCAGGACGCATCCCACTAACTTGTAGGTTTAGCTGAACACTGTGAGCAGGACACACCCCACTAACTTGTAGGTTTAGCTGAACACTGTGAGCAGGACGCACCCCACTAACTTGTAGGTTTAGCTGAACACTGTGAGCAGGACGCACCGCACTAACTTGTAGGTTTAGCTGAGCACTGTGAGCAGGACGCACCCCACTAACTTGTAGGTTTAGCTGAACACTGTGAGCAGGACGCACCCCACTAACTTGTAGCTTTAGATGAACACTGTGCAGAGGTCTCACTACACTAACTTGTAGTTTTAGCTGAACGCTGTGAGCAGGATGCACTACACTAACTTGTATCTTTAGCTGAACACTGTGCAGAGGTCTCACTACACTAACTTGTAGTTTTAGCTGAATGCTGTGAGCAGGACGCACTACACTAACTTGTAGCTTTAGCTGAACACTGTGCAGAGGTCTCGCTACACTAACTTGTAGTTTTAGCTGAACACTGTGAGCAGGACGCACTACACTAACTTGTAGCTTTAGCTGATCACTGTGCAGAGGTCTCACTACACTAACTTGTAGTTTTAGCTGAACACTGTGAGCAGGACGCACTACACTAACTTGTAGCTTTAGCTGAACACTGTGCAGAGGTCTCACTACACTAACTTGTAGTTTTAGCTGAACACTGTGAGCAGGATGCACTACACTAACTTGTAGCTTTAGCTGAACACTGTGCAGAGGTCCCACTACACTAACTTGTAGTTTTAGCTGAACACTGTGAGCAGGACGCACTATACTAACTTGTAGCTTTAGATGAACACTGTGCAGAGGTCTCACTACACTAACTTGTAGTTTTAGCTGAACACTGTGAGCAGGACGCACTACACTAACTTGTAGCTTTAGCTGAGCACTGTGCAGAGGTCTCACTACACTAACTTGTAGTTTTAGCTGAACACTGTGAGCAGGATGCACTACACTAACTTGTAGCTTTAGCTGAACACTGTGCAGAGATCCCACTACACTAACTTGTAGTTTTAGCTGAACACTGTGAGCAGGACGCACTATACTAACTTGTAGCTTTAGATGAACACTGTGCAGAGGTCTCACTACACTAACTTGTAGTTTTAGCTGAACACTGTGAGCAGGACGCACTACACTAACTTGTAGCTTTAGCTGAGCACTGTGCAGAGGTCTCACTACACTAACTTGTAGTTTTAGCTGAACACTGTGAGCAGGACGCACTACACTAACTTGTAGCTTTAGCTGAACACTGTGCAGAGGTCTCACTACACTAACTTGTAGTTTTAGCTGAACACTGTGAGCAGGACGCACTACACTAACTTGTAGCTTTAGCTGAACACTGTGCAGAGGTCCCACTACACTAACTTGTAGTTTTAGCTGAACACTGTGAGCAGGATGCACTACACTAACTTGTAGCTTTAGATGAACACTGTGCAGAGGTCTCACTACACTAACTTGTAGTTTTAGCTGAACACTGTGAGCAGGACGCACTACACTAACTTGTAGCTTTAGATGAACACTGTGCAGAGGTCTCACTACACTAACTTGTAGTTTTAGCTGAACGCTGTGAGCAGGACGCACTACACTAACTTGTATCTTTAGCTGAACACTGTGCAGAGGTCTCACTACACTAACTTGTAGTTTTAGCTGAACACTGTGAGCAGGACGCACTACACTAACTTATAGCTTTAGCTGAACACTGTGCAGAGGTCGCACTACACTAACTTGAGCATCAGCTGAACACTATGCAGAGGTCAGACTAAACTAACTTGTAGCTTTAGCTGAACACTGTGAGGAGGACGCACTACGCTAACTTGTAGCTTTAGCTGAGCACTGTGCAGAGGTCTCACTACACTAACTTGTAGTTTTAGCTGAACACTGTGAGCAGGACGCACTACACTAACTTGTAGCTTTAGCTGAACACTGTGCAGAGGTCTCACTACACTAACTTGTAGTTTTAGCTGAACACTGTGAGCAGGATGCACTACACTAACTTGTAGCTTTAGCTGAACACTGTGCAGAGGTCCCACTACACTAACTTGTAGTTTTAGCTGAACACTGTGAGCAGGACGCACTATACTAACTTGTAGCTTTAGATGAACACTGTGCAGAGGTCTCACTACACTAACTTGTAGTTTTAGCTGAACACTGTGAGCAGGACGCACTACACTAACTTGTAGCTTTAGCTGAGCACTGTGCAGAGGTCTCACTACACTAACTTGTAGTTTTAGCTGAACACTGTGAGCAGGACGCACTACACTAACTTGTAGCTTTAGCTGAACACTGTGCAGAGGTCTCACTACACTAACTTGTAGTTTTAGCTGAACACTGTGAGCAGGACGCACTACACTAACTTGTAGCTTTAGCTGAACACTGTGCAGAGGTCCCACTACACTAACTTGTAGTTTTAGCTGAACACTGTGAGCAGGACGCACTACACTAACTTGTAGCTTTAGATGAACACTGTGCAGAGGTCTCACTACACTAACTTGTAGTTTTAGCTGAACACTGTGAGCAGGACGCACTACACTAACTTGTAGCTTTAGATGAACACTGTGCAGAGGTCTCACTACACTAACTTGTAGTTTTAGCTGAACACTGTGAGCAGGATGCACTACACTAACTTGTAGCTTTAGCTGAACACTGTGCAGAGATCCCACTACACTAACTTGTAGTTTTAGCTGAACACTGTGAGCAGGATGCACTATACTAACTTGTAGCTTTAGATGAACACTGTGCAGAGGTCTCACTACACTAACTTGTAGTTTTAGCTGAACACTGTGAGCAGGACGCACTACACTAACTTGTAGCTTTAGCTGAGCACTGTGCAGAGGTCTCACTACACTAACTTGTAGTTTTAGCTGAACACTGTGAGCAGGACGCACTACACTAACTTGTAGCTTTAGCTGAACACTGTGCAGAGGTCTCACTACACTAACTTGTAGTTTTAGCTGAACACTGTGAGCAGGACGCACTACACTAACTTGTAGCTTTAGCTGAACACTGTGCAGAGGTCCCACTACACTAACTTGTAGTTTTAGCTGAACACTGTGAGCAGGACGCACTACACTAACTTGTAGCTTTAGATGAACACTGTGCAGAGGTCTCACTACACTAACTTGTAGTTTTAGCTGAACACTGTGAGCAGGACGCACTACACTAACTTGTAGCTTTAGATGAACACTGTGCAGAGGTCTCACTACACTAACTTGTAGTTTTAGCTGAACGCTGTGAGCAGGACGCACTACACTAACTTGTATCTTTAGCTGAACACTGTGCAGAGGTCTCACTACACTAACTTGTAGTTTTAGCTGAACACTGTGAGCAGGACGCACTACACTAACTTATAGCTTTAGCTGAACACTGTGCAGAGGTCGCACTACACTAACTTGAGCATCAGCTGAACACTATGCAGAGGTCAGACTAAACTAACTTGTAGCTTTAGCTGAACACTGTGAGGAGGACGCACTACGCTAACTTGTAGCTTTAGCTGAGCACTGTGCAGAGGTCTCACTACACTAACTTGTAGTTTTAGCTGAACACTGTGAGCAGGACGCACTACACTAACTTGTAGCTTTAGCTGAACACTGTGCAGAGGTCTCACTACACTAACTTGTAGTTTTAGCTGAACACTGTGAGCAGGATGCACTACACTAACTTGTAGCTTTAGCTGAACACTGTGCAGAGGTCCCACTACACTAACTTGTAGTTTTAGCTGAACACTGTGAGCAGGACGCACTATACTAACTTGTAGCTTTAGATGAACACTGTGCAGAGGTCTCACTACACTAACTTGTAGTTTTAGCTGAACACTGTGAGCAGGACGCACTACACTAACTTGTAGCTTTAGCTGAGCACTGTGCAGAGGTCTCACTGCACTAACTTGTAGTTTTAGCTGAACACTGTGAGCAGGACGCACTACACTAACTTGTAGCTTTAGCTGAACACTGTGCAGAGGTCTCACTACACTAACTTGTAGTTTTAGCTGAACACTGTGAGCAGGACGCACTACACTAACTTGTAGCTTTAGCTGAACACTGTGCAGAGATCCCACTACACTAACTTGTAGTTTTAGCTGAACACTGTGAGCAGGACGCACTACACTAACTTGTAGCTTTAGATGAACACTGTGCAGAGGTCTCACTACACTTACTTGTAGTTTTAGCTGAACACTGTGAGCAGGACGCACTACACTAACTTGTAGCTTTAGATGAACACTGTGCAGAGGTCTCACTACACTAACTTGTAGTTTTAGCTGAACGCTGTGAGCAGGACGCACTACACTAACTTGTATCTTTAGCTGAACACTGTGCAGAGGTCTCACTACACTAACTTGTAGTTTTAGCTGAACGCTGTGAGCAGGATGCACTACACTAACTTGTAGCTTTAGCTGAACACTGTGCAGAGGTCTCACTACACTAACTTGTAGTTTTAGCTGAACACTGTGAGCAGGATGCACTACACTAACTTGTAGCTTTAGCTGAACACTGTGCAGAGGTCTCACTACACTAACTTGTAGTTTTAGCTGAACACTGTGAGCAGGACGCACTACACTAACTTGTAGCTTTAGATGAACACTGTGCAGAGGTCTCACTACACTAACTTGTAGTTTTAGCTGAACACTGTGAGCAGGACGCACTACACTAACTTGTAGCTTTAGCTGAACACTGTGCAGAGGTATCACTACACTAACTTGTAGTTTTAGCTGTTTAGCTGTTCTGTGTTATGCCGTGTACACATGAGCGGACTTTCGACGGACTGAACTCCGAAGGACTTTTTGCCGGACTTTCGATAGAGTTCCGATGGGGTTCCGATTGAGTTCCGACGCAACGGACTTGCCTACACACGATCACGACTGATTAGAACGTGATGACATAAGACCGGACTAGGATAAGGAAGTTCATAGCCAGTAGCCAATAGCTGCCCTTGCGTCGTCGTTCATCCGTCGGACTAGCATACAGATGAACTGATTTTTCAACCGGACTCGAGTCCGTCGGAAAGATTTGAAACATGTTCTATTTCTAAAGTCCGTCTGATTTTTTGACAGCAAAGGTCCAATGAAGCCCACACACGATCAAATTGTCCGGCGGATTCGTTCCGTCGGACCTTTGCTGTCGAAAAGTCCGGTCGTGTGTACATGCCATAATTTGGCATATCCCTCTTCTTACAGCAAACAGCTATATAAACAGTGAAGTGAGGAAGTTCCTGGATAGCCGCACTCTGAAGAAAAAACATCTTTATTGAAGAATAAAATATCCAAAATGCAATCACATGAGAAAGAGATACAGGGTCAAAAATAGGCTAACGCGTTTCACACCGTGAGATGCTTACTCATAGCTGGAGAAAGAAAAAAATGAAATGTGAATAAATAGGTAAAAGGGTGGAGTGTGTGGGCCAATGGACCAACCAATCAGCGCAACACACTCAAGGTACACCCATACCATATAGTTAAAATGTTAATCATTCTCATGATAGAACAACACCTGTGAATCGGGGTGGGGAAGTATCAAGTTTAAGCTGAAAAAGAAAAAGAAAAACTAAGATTACATGCCAACATATATCAAAGTATGTTGGATACCACACCATCCCGTCAAGGTATAAACATATCAATGAGATAGTAAAAACACAGAAGAAGATGACGAAAAAAAAAATATATATATATATATATATATATATATATATATATATATATATATATATATATATATATATATATATATACATTCATGAAAGGTACATTGAGACATTCATATGTGGAACACACGAGTATGTATGCACCATACATCTTTTACGTGAAATAGAGACAAAGGTATTTTATTCATATAATAGATGTGTGATCAAAAAATAGATAAATGAATTAAACCTGATAAAAAAAAATTAAAAATCATGAAAATGAAATGTGCACACACCTATAAGTCTATATTTACATGTATCGGATTGTATCACATTCATGTTGATGAAATATTAGATCATAATAAATGTATATATCTTCACGGTTTAAATGGTTACAAAAATACATTATTATCCAAACAAACAGCAACATTAAGATCCCAAATTGAATTTCACTTCTCACCAACAGGGGACAATGCAGTGTCCTGTTGAAAAAGAAAAAGAAGAAGAAAAACGACAACAAAGATGGGTTGAGTATCGGATAGATCATGTAAGTAGATAAATAACCATTAATATAAAGCCGGACGCTCACTTATAATAAAACAAAATGAAGAAAATGAACTTGGGAGAAGACGGGAATGGAGAAATGGCCGGTCATAGTGAACTATGTTTACTGGCTATGGAGGGTAGTGAAGAAAGGCATACACAAAACGGGACGGGGAGTCTCACTCCGTCCGCTGAAGTTAGTGATGATAAGCATATTATACTAAAACTCCATGAGGGTGATTCGTAAAACAGAAAAACCGTGAGGTCAACTGCAAGGGCTCACTATGGGGGAAACTGAGCCTACTGTCATGCACAAAATGCGGCAAAGAGAGTCTCGCTCAGTGTGCTGGAATTTACTGAACTGGAAGCCAGATAAGGCACCATATCAAAGCACTTGTAGTCAAATACATCATGCCCCACTAAACAGGGGTAAACCGATGTTTCAAGAGATATTGAAAAATGAAAATGAAAACATATAATGCCTAATACATTTTGTGATATTAAAGTTTATGGGCTATTCATAAAAGTGTGACACATCCCACTCGAAGTTGAGTTCAAAAGGTCGTCTGGTGTTCAAAAAGAAAGGAAGGTTTTTTCCATATATAGACCTTATTGGTCTATATATGGAAAAAAACCTTCCTTCCATTCCTACCAGCCACGGAGATCTACTCCCAAAAAGAGGATCAGCTTCTCAGATACTGAAGGTGAATGTACTTGTGACACATTGGCGGCTACAGGATCGGATTCTTCTTCGGATGGCAGCCAGACAGCCGACAAACATAATTCCATGCCTTTAAACCAGGGCGGTTATGGCCGAAACAAGAAAAAAGGAAAAAAGAGAGGAAAACGCGAAGAGGTGGAAAAAGACACAGAAAAGGTCAATGTCAACCGGTATCAACTTCGAGGCCGGAAATAGTAGAAAACCTCAATGTGGTCAACCTTTCAGACCGTCCTTTGTCCAATTCCGATGTTTCGCTTTTGTCTAGAGGCTTGAATTTTTGTCCGTCCAATCATTTTGATTTGTTTGGCACTATCCTCGATGTGAACAAATTAGCACGGACTTTGACATTACAAAAGCATTATTTCTCTGAGTGTGAAGATAACCAAGCTATTCCATCTTTGAATCCTTCGCTGACTGGTGAGTCAATATCATTTCCAAATCTATTTTCTGATGTATGTGCGTTAATTGATTTATCAGATCTTGCAGCTGAATCAAGCCTTGATGTACCAGCAGATAATATCACTTGCAATCCAGTATCCTTTAATATGAGATCAGACTTCTATCCTATTAATTCTAGAGGAAATGATATGGACTTGTATCAAAAATTGGTTGAGAAAGATCTTTTACATCTAGCAAAGAATATTGCTCATGATAGTACTGGAAATCTCTCTGCTGATGAGAAAATATCTTTTAATAGTTTGCACAAAGATTCTACTATTGTAATAAAAAATGCAGATAAGGGAGGAGCTGTGGTAGTTCTAAATGCCGCTTCATACAGAGAAGAAGCTCTACGACAGCTATCAGACTCAACAATCTACCACAAACTTAAAAGCGATCCCACAGAGTCTTTTAGAAAAGAGCTCTCGTCTCTTTTGGATAGAGCTGTCTCCATAGGCATCTTCACTTCTAAAGATAAAGAAATGTTTATCCCCGCCTTTCCTGTTATGCCTATTTTTCACCATCTTCCAAAATTGCACAAGGGCTTGTCACCACTCACAGGAAGACCCACTGTAGCAGGCATTGACTCCTTGAATGAACGCCTACGCCAATGGGTTGATCAGCAGTTACAACCTTTGGTAGTCAATTTACCAGGATACTTACGTGATACCAAGCAACTATTGTCCAAACCAGAAAAGGTGGTGTGGAATGATTTCCGCTGGGTTACATGTGACGTTTCTAGTTTATATTCTTCCATTCCACACGATTTTGGACTTCGGGCTGTAACCTTTTTCTTAGAGAAATCTGGACATTTTTCTTTGGTTTTACAGGAATTCATCATCATGTGTCTAGAATACCTACTCACCTATAATTTCTTTATGTTTGACGGTTAGTACTACCTCCAGAAATGTGGAGCCTCTATGGGCGCAAAATTTTCACCTTCCCTGGCCAACCTATATATGGGATGGTGGGAGAGGCTCCGTATTTTTGGGGCTGGTAGTCCCCGTCGAGCAGATACAGTGTTTTACTGTAGATACATAGATGACCTGTTGTTTATCATATCCAATCCACGAATTGATATTGAAAATTGGCTTGACTATCTAAACGATAACGATTTGAACCTGCAATTCACGGGTAAACTTGACTCTAGGTCCATTGAGTTCCTAGATGTCATTCTTACGGGGAACAATTCGGAGATTACCTCCAATTTATATAGGAAGCCTAGTGCAGGTAACATGCTTCTCCGAGCTGATTCTAACCATCCTGGGCACACAATCAAGAACATCCCACTTGGGCAGTTCCTAAGGCTCAAGAGAATTTGCAGTAAAGAATCAGACTTTGATAGAGAAGCTGCTTTAATGTTCTCCAGGTTTGAGAATAGGGGGTATCCTATAGCGATTATAAATAGAGGTCTATCCATAGCCAAAAGAACACCCCGCCACAAACTTCTTGCAGATAGAGTAAAAGGTAGGCGTGAATATGGTCATCATAACAGATCCTTTTTCACCCCGACCTTCTCTACACCTTATAGTGTTGAATTTCATAAAATACAGAAAATTGTAACCAAGTACCTTCCAGTTTTGTCCCACTACCCCATATACTCTAGAATTTTGGCAAGGGGCATTCGTACTGTATCCAGAAAGGCACCATCCCTTAACAGTTTTTTGTCACCAAGTTTATTCTCCAATAGAAAGAAGTCTAGTCATTGGTTATCCTTTCAAGGAACCTTTAAATGTGGCACACATAACTGCAACTATTGTTCATTCATTAAAGGTGGTGACACAGTGACATCTGTGTCAACAGGTAAATCCCATAAAATTCACTCCTTTATTAATTGCAATACACGCTATGTAATATATGCAATTACGTGCACTACATGTTCCATACAATATGTTGGCAGAACGACTCGTAGACTCAAAGATCGTCTGTATGATCATCTCTACGATATAGATAAGGACCATGCCACAAGTGTAGCGCGACACTGGAATGAGGTCCATCAAAAGGACACTTCCAGCCTTGTCGTCCAAGGCATTGATAAGGTTGTGACACCTCCCAGGGGCGGTGACAAGTTCAAAATATTATGTAAACATGAAGTCTTATGGATTTTCTTTTTGAACACCAGACAACCTTTTGGACCCAACTTCGAGTGGGATGTGTCACACTTTTATGAATAGCCCATAAACTTTAATATCACAAAATGAATTAGGCATTATATGTTTTCATTTTCATTTTTCAATATCTCTTGAAACATCGGTTTACCCCTGTTTAGTGGAGCATGATGTATTTGACTACAAGTGCTTTGATATGGTGCCTTTTCTGGCTTCCAGTTCAGTAAATTCCAGCACACTGAGCGAGACTCTCTTTGCCGCATTTTGTGCATGACAATAGGCTCAGTTTCCCCCATAGTGAGCCCTTGCAGTTGACCTCACAGTTTTTCTGTTTTACGAATCACCCTCATGGAGTTTTAGTATAATATGCTTATCATCACTAACTTCAGCGGACGGAGTGACATTCCCCGTCCCGCTTTGTGTATGCCTTTCTTCACTACTCTCCATAGCCAGTGAACATAGTTCACTATGACCGGCCATTTCTCCATTCCCGTCTTCTCCCAAGTTCATTTTCTTCATTTTGTTTTATTATAAGTGAGCGTCCGGCTTTATATTAATGGTTATTTATCTACTTACATGATCTATCCGATACTCAACCCATCTTTGTTGTCGTTTTTCTTCTTCTTTTTCTTTTTCAACAGGACACTGCATTGTCCCCTGTTGGTGAGAAGTGAAATTCAATTTGGGATCTTAATGTTGCTGTTTGTTTGGATAATAATGTATTTTTGTAACCATTTAAACCGTGAAGATATATACATTTATTATGATCTAATATTTCATCAACATGAATGTGATACAATCCGATACATGTAAATATAGACTTATAGGTGTGTGCACATTTCGTTTTCATGATTTTTTTTTTTTTTTTTATCAGGTTTAATTCATTTATCTATTTTTTGATCACACATCTATTATATGAATAAAATACCTTTGTCTCTATTTCACGTAAAAGATGTATGGTGCATACATACTCGTGTGTTCCACATATGAATGTCTCAATGTACCTTTCATGTATGTATATATATATATATATATATATATATATATATATATATATATATATATATATATATATATATTTTTTTTTTTTTTCGTCATCTTCTTCTGTGTTTTTACTATCTCATTGATATGTTTATACCTTGACGGGATGGTGTGGTATCCAACATACTTTGATATATGTTGGTATGTAATCTTAGTTTTTCTTTTTCTTTTTTCAGCTTAAACTTCCTCACCCCGATTCACAGGTGTTGTTCTATCATGAGAATGATTAACATTTTAACTATGTGTTACGCTGATTGGTTGCTCCATTGGCCCACACACTCCACCCTTTTACCTATTTATTCACATTTTATTTTTTTCTTTCTCCAGCTATGAGTAAGCATCTCACGATGTGAAACGCGTTAGCCTATTTTTGACCCTGTATCTCTTTTTCATGTGATTGCATTTTGGATATTTTATTCTTCAATAAAGATGTTTTTTCTTCAGAGTGCGGCTATCCAGGAACTTCCTCACTTCACTTCTATTTGTGCAAAGCCAGCACCTGGAACCAGTTTATACTAGGGCGGTATAAGTTTAGGTTTGGGAGCCTGTGAGCGGCATCTCTTTCTCTTTAGCTATATAAACAGGTTGAATTCTGTTTAGCCAGTCTTGTGATTTAAGCTGGCAGAGACCATCATGGCCTCCTTAATAATGTTCTTTTGCATTACATATCAGAATATCTTCCTAAATGCATGTAGCCCCCTCAAATGCCAGGGCCCATAGTTGGTAGGTAAGATGCTAGCATTCAGTCCCCTCCAAAAGCCTCTGTCCCGGGTGAGTCTGTCACAGGTGAAACATAATGGGAGTTTTTTATTGTTTGAAATAAAAATTATAAGCTGGAATGCTCCTTTAACCATGGCCCAGTGCAGTTTGTGCAGGTAAAAAATGAGCCGGTTCATTGAAAACTGACTTGTCCTTCATGCATACTGAACCAGGAATTGACCTTATCCTAATAACACTTGAAACAGTGAGGCCTGTTCATTTCTCACTTAAACTCATGCCCCGCTGTTAAGCCCACACATTCTCAGGATTTTAAAGCATTCAAGAAATGTTCAGGATTTTACACATTCTTTGCCCTTTTCCAGCAGCTCTGATCACTGACAGAATCTTGTTTAGGTTTTCCATCACATTTACAGTTCGCTTTGCCATTTTGATGTTTACTTTGCTGCACTTTAAATCGCCCACTTTATCGATTATCTATCATCGTCAAAGTAATAGCTTTAGCAGAGACTTAGCAAATACTGAAAATTTTCTCTTTCATCTTTCAAATAAAGGTAACACAATCATCAGGGTGATTCAATGTTTGATATATTTATATTTTATATTTTACATAAAATCTATCTCTTTCTGTTAAAGCAAAACTCCAGCCATAAATACCATGATAACTAAATAGTCCATTAAAGGATAAAGTAAAGTCTAGCAGCACTGGGGTTGTCAGTTTCGAATCCCAACTATGGCACTACCTGACTAGAGTTTGCATGTTCTCCTTGTACCTGCGTGGGTTTCCTCTGAGTACTCTAGTTTCCTCCCACACTCCAAAGACATGCTAGTAGGTTAACTGGCTGTCTAAATTGACCCTAGTATGTGTATGTATGAATGTGAGTTAGGGACCTTAGACTGTAAGCTCTTTGAGAGCTGTGACTCTGCTGGTTACTGTAAGTTCCTGTAATAATAACAAAGCCAGCTTTTTCAGCAATATTTTCAGCACATGAACTGAATGGCTCCATGTACTGCTGTCAGGGCTGGGCTCAACCCTTCCTTCTCTGAGCTGGCCGCTCAGCTGACAGCTGAGTGGCCAGCCAACTGGAGCAGCCGGTTGTGCTGGCTGCTCCGGTACAACCTGTGTTGCAGGCTGTCCCTGCTGTTGTCCAGTCTCTGTACAGGCACCCGCCTCGAGTATTACCTCTATAAGAGGTATGTCTGATTCCGCTCTGCTTCCCCAGCGATTTGGGGGCGATCCAGTCCAATGCAGAGGGTTTCTCAACCAGGTTGAGATATACTTTGAGATGCTGCCTCAGTCGTTTCCCACGGACAGAAGCAAAGTAGGTTTCATGATATCTTTGCTTTCTGAGAGAGCCTTGGCCTGGGCAAACCCTCTATGAGAGACACAAAAACCTGTTGTCTTGAGTAACCCTGAGTTTTTGACGTTCCCGCACGCTCCGCTTCTACTGCCAAGTGCTTCATTTCCATCAAACAGAATATGAGAACTGTTGCCGATTACGCCATTGAATTACGTACTCTGACAGCAGAGGATGTTTGGAACAATGAGGCCCCCGTGGCTGCTTTTGCTCATGGTCTCTCAGATACCATAAAGGATGAGATAGCCCGAGGTATAGCCACTGAGCGTGAGAAGGCGAACACGTTTGCCATCCTCATTGACTCCAGATTTAGAGAAAGACTCTCTTTTAAGGAGCGCTTGCTGAAGCCTCCTGTACATTTGTCTCCGAGCTTTGCAGTCCCACCCTTGCCTCCCTCACCTCCCATGCCTCCTGGTACTGGGTCGGTCTGTGAAGATGAACCCATGCACTTGGGCTTCACGCGTCTCTCTGCGGATGAGAGAACCCTTAGGAGGAGGGAGAGATTGTGCCTTTATTGTGGTCAGGCAAGTCACTTTTTGAAGTCTTGTCCTACCCGTCCAGGGAACGCCCGAACCTTGAGGTCCTGTCACGGATAAACCTTAGGTGACGTTGTTTCATCCCCAGTTATCCAAAAGGAAAAGCCCCTGGTTTTGGTTACCCTTTCTTGGGCTGAATCGTCCGTCGAGATACAGGCTCTAATAGACTCTGGGGCTGCAGGCCTGTTCATTGATGCTGCCTTTGTATCAAAGCACTCGATTCCGTTGCAGCTGCATGACACTCCACTTGCCACTGAGGCTCTTGACGGGTGACCTCTACAGCCTGTCCATGTGACTCATGAGACTGTTCCGTTGTCTATGGCCGTAGGGGCTCTTCACCATGAGATAATCCAATTCCAAGTTATTTGCTCACCTAAGTTTCCGCTGGTTATTGGTTATCCTCTCCACAGTGACTCACCTGTTGATGATTTCCTGCTCGTTAGTCCTGCCTACTTAAGCTGTCCAGCCTAGATGATCTCTGCCTTCGCATTGGTCAACATCTCAGAGACTACCTCCTGTGTTCCTGTTAAAGACTTGCTTGGCTGGCAATCCTTCTGGCTCCAGATCCTGCTTGCTGTTCCACTACGCTGTTCCCTGGCTTCCTGACTTTCTGGCTTGTCTGACTATCCATTCCGGTTACCAGACCTTGGCTATGTTTTGACTACGTTTGTTCTTTTTACTTTTATTATGAAACAAGTGTGTTTTAACTGTACTTCTGTCTCGGTCTGATTCATGGTTTCTGACAACTGCTTCTTCACACTTCAGCACTGCAGTACAGAGACTGTAAGAGGCTGGAATCAGGCCAAAATCAGAAACTTATGCCCCGTACACATGGTCGGACTTTGTTCGGACATTCGGACAACAAAATCCTAGGATTTTTTCTGACGGATGTTGGCTCAAACTTGTTTTGCGTACACATGGTTGCACAAAGTTGTCGGAATTTCCGATCGCCAAGAACGCGGTGACGTCAAGCACGTACGATCAGACTAGAAAAGGCCAGTTCAGAACCAAGCGCGGCACCCTTTGGGCTCCTTTTGCTAATCTCGTGTTAGTAAAAGTTTGGTGAGAGACGATTCGCGCTTTTTCAGACTCGTGGCTTTCAGATCGTTTTCTGCCATTCAGTTTGTGCTTGTGGGTTTGTATCTGCTCTTCAGTGCGTGCAAGCAAGTTCCACGTGACTTTAATTAGTCATTGTATTCTTGTTCGTTCGTTACTCTTTTTCAGGTCACTCTTCACAGGCCTTGCTGTTCTTCAGTGCGTTCTGTTACTTCGTTCTGAGCAGCCGACCGTTTTCTAGCCATGTTGCGTATGTGTACTCCTCGTAGAGTTCGTGCTGTGCGGGGGCTTGGTGTTGGGGTCCTGACCTTGACACAAGTCCAGTCCATGAACAGGGTGGGGAGGAGTTTATGGACCAAGAATTGGTTGCTTCAGCGTGACCAGTTCTCTCATATGCCTTTGCTCCGTGAGATCCGTGAGAATAATCCTGATGATTTCAGGAACTTTCTGAAATCGGACCCCGTATTTCACCGTTTGTTGGCTTCGCTGACCCCTTATATTAGCAGGCAGGATACCTGCATGAGGCAAGCCATCACTCCGGAGCAGAGGCTCGTCACTACCCTGCGGTACTTGGTGACAGGGAGAAGCCTGCAGGACTTGAAGTTCTCGACAGGCATCTCCCCCCAGGCTCTGGGGATCATTATCCCAGAGACCTGTTCTGCCATCATACAGGTCCTGCAGAAGGAGTATATGAAGGTAAGATTTTTATCCTTTAATATCACATTTTTTTGTATTTAATGTTTGATAATATATTGTATTTCATTCCTCATTCCCTAATGACCATGATTGGAGTATGCTGTGAATGTCCCCTTTGTTCTCATGCATGCAGGATTTTTATGCTATTATTTTTTAAGGTCCTTCATACAGATTGGCCTTCAATAACCTCCCCAGCATGTTCTCTCCTGGCCCTATATTCACCTCATGTAGTCACTTAACAATGTATTTTATCAGCTCCATAGTAGTGCTTTACCCCCAAACACCCCCTAAAATGTTTAGAAATGTGATTTTAGCTTTAAATTCTGGCAGAGTCGCAGAGGCTTATTTTTTGTGGTGTCCCCAAATCATTTTTAGTAACCCTCCCTCCCCCCAACTGCTAAGTCAGCTGATCCCAATTCTCTATCTATCCTCAATCATCTATCTGCTGACTTTGCCAAACCCATACACACTGTAACCATCTGTTTTGTGCTCTGATGTATGGATGAATTCCCCAAAGCATGTAGTGCAAGGGCCTGCCTGTATACTTTCAAATGGTACTGTTTAAAGTTTTTGTATCCTATTATTATCTTGATAGGTAATAGCAGAATGTCCAAATGTCCTCAAATGTGTACAATGTGTATTTATATCTTTGTATTATGACACTTCTTTCCTGTCCAGTGGGCTGCCAATAGTGTAACTAAGGAGGGGCTGTTCCAAGTAATACCCTGTATTTAGGCATTCATCTCTCAATGAAGTGAAGAGGGTTACCTGTCCAAGATTTCCACACACCCCATAATGTTAGAAATGGCCCATGAGAGGGGGGGAGGGGGAATATGATAGGTATACCTTATACTTTGGCGTTGTTAAATTCCCCTTAATTAATGCTATCTGGAGGTTGCCCCATAATGTTTGTGCCTAATCTGCTTGCCATGTTTCTGAGCCAAAATAGTAATTTTTTTTTTTTTCATCAACAGTTTCCTTCCACGCCACAGGAATGGCAGACTGTGGCCTCCCACTTTGCCCAGCGGTGGGACTTTCCTAACTGCGGAGGGGCAATTGATGGGAAACACGTCCACATCGTCCCACCACCCAACTCGGTGTCGTACTATTTCAACTATAAGGGGTTCAATAGTATTGTGATGTTGGCGGTGGTGTCGGCTAATTACGACTTCTTGTATGTGGATGTGGGGAAGAATGGCCGGATGTCCGATGGTGGAGTCATTGCCCAGACGGAGTTCTACAGGCATCTCCAGAATGGCAGCTTGGACTTGCCAGCTCCAGAGGACAATGTGGAAGGACTCCCATTCGTGTTTGTTGCTGTTGAAGCGTTTGCACTGGGGGACTACCTGATGCGGCCATTCCCGATGAGGACCCTCACCCCGGAACAGAGGGTTTTTAATTACCGGCTGGCCAGAGCCCGAAGAGTGGTGGAGAACACATTTGGAATCCTGGCCAGCCGGTTCTGCCTATTTCTGACACCTATCCATATGGCGGAGTATAAACTGAACCATATTATACTGGCTTGCTGTATTCTCCATAACTTTTTAAGGAAACATTCGGCCAACTATGCTGGCTCAGTTGGGCCTGAGGCCGGAATGATACCTGAAACACTGACGGCGTTTGAAAGCGGCCATCCTGGCTTGCCCTCCCTGAGTGCCCGTGATGTCCGGTTACGATACCTGGAGTTCTTTGCGGGTAGGGGGGCTATCAATATGCCTTCAAATTTGTGAAGCCTTTTTCCAATAAAAAAGCAAAAAAATTAAAATCTTTGTGGACATTTACTGCTTGTGTTTGTTTTAGCTGACCCTGACAGAAATGTGGGGAGTCCTGAAAATGGCGTGATTGTGTAACCTTATATACAAAGCACTGTTGGGTGTTATTTACTAAAGGCGTATACACTTTTTATACTACAAGTGCTCTTGAAACTGCAATGAAAATGCTCTTGTAGTGCAAAGAGGATTTGCCCTTAGGAAACAACCCCCATTTTCGCTGAAAACAGCAATTACATCACCCCAAAAGTGTTGTAGTGTTGAGACAATAATCCACACATTCTTGATTAACAAACTTTTTTATACCTGCACAATCACATGTGCATTTACCAAAGGTTTTTAAAACAAACCAACATGTTTGTTGTATAACAATTTTTGGGGTGGCATTATCAAAAATATAAATGTCCATTTAAGATAAAACAGGCCTGTGTAAAACCAACAAGAAAGACAAAAAACTTGAACTTACAAAGTTCACATATGGTAAAACCTGAAGGCAATATCAGACATGAGTATTTAGGAACTGCGTTTGATATTGCGTTCAGATGGGGTCAAATCACCCCAGGAAAAGCCAAATTTGGAAGATGCACACCAATTTACGAATGTCAACATGTGCTAGCTGCCATTACGGGGGATCAAGGGACGTGTTTTGGGGGAGCAAGCCCTTCCTCACCGCTACTTTATAATTGAGGAAGGGGTTGCACCCCCAAAACGCGTCCATTGATCTCCCATGATGGCAGATAGCACATGTTGGCACACTGTGTGCATCCTCCAAATTCGGCTTTTCAAAACATTGCTAAAATATTTAAAACATTGGACCACACTAAAAAAAATGATTTTGTGGGGTTTTAAATTCGCCCCAAAACATCAATTATGTTATTATTTTTTTGAATAACATCATTTATTTTTTTCTGGAGGTTTTGCAATTCTACATTACACCCCATTATCTCCCCGATCAGGATCTGGGCACTTTCAGATGTGAAAGGATCTCGATCCCTAACATCACGATCACCTAAAAAGAGAGAAACCAAACAAAAACAGGTATCAAAAATCTGCCACCATCCATCCCTTACCTGAGTCTGTGGTCGCAAACACTCACCTGTTGTGGTGCCAATCTCCACCACATCTTCTTCCTCCTCCTGTTCTGCTTGGGTTGGGGGTATTTCACCTTCTTCCATAGGTGGGGGGGGGTCTGTGGTCTCCTCAGATGAGGGGTGTCCTCCGAGGCTTTGCTCCCCTATGTAAAACAAAAATGGTATAATTAGCACACAGATATTTGATGGCAGAACTAGAAATAGGAAACATTGCTTGGAAGTGGGGTACAATTGTCTATTTTAGCAGAGTTCCAAGATGTCGCTTTTTTATTGGCCTTTGTCAACCTGCAATTCTTTACCTGTTTAGTACAAGCTTCACAGATGGAGACCCCCCTATAGTATACACTGGAGCACCTGTGTGCCCCCCCTAATAAAAATGGTGTTCTTGTGTCCCACACTAGTGCTCCAGTGTCCAGATGTGAAAACAGCTGCTCAGTGTCCTCTCTTTACACAGAATTTAGTTTGCATTTCATTCTAGTAACAAACCCATCTACACCACCAAATATTTTGCATCCAAGTAGGCCCTAAAAAATGTCTGAAAATGCATATGGCCTAAACAATGATGTTTTAGAGGGGTCCAAAAAAATGTTTGATACGAACGAATAATGGGCCCATGAACATTAAAATTGCCATTTTAAACTGTACAACAATTAAGAAAAGCATATGGAGCAGCACGAACGTAAGAAAGACAAAAAGAATAGGAACACAGCACAACTACTTACTTTTTTGCAGCACTCTCCGGATCTTTCTGTACTGCTTGGGCTCTCTTAATTTCAGGTCCGACCACCACTTCCTGAGCTGATCTTTCAAACGTCGTACCCCGAAATTCCTGTAAAGACTTTTGACCACTTTCGCCATGATCTTGGCCTTTCTGATATTGGGGTTGGGGTAAGGGCCATACTTTCCGTCATAGTCGGCCTTCTTCAGGATGTCGACCATCTCCAACATCTCCCCAAGGGACATATTTGTGACCTTAAATCGTCTCCTTCTGGATCGGGACGTGTCCGGATCCGGGCTTTCCTCCTCCTCCTCCTCGTTAGCACGCACCTGCTGTGACTCCGCCATGTGCTCTTCCCCCACTGCGCCGAACGAAAAGGGGTGAGGAATAGAATAGAAAGAACGTCAGGGGCAGGCGGAGTTACACGCATGCGCAGTGTATCTAAAGCGTAACACACCTGCGTATTACGTACGATCTGTGAGCGGAGGAAGGAGCATTGGACGGGCCGATCGTAAGAACGAAGGTAAGAGACAAACTTGTGCCTATACTGCTTCTACATTGAGGCCTATATTGTAACAAGATTAGGAGAGTTTTGGCTGACATTAGGCTTTGTCTTGTGTTGTGTCTTGCAGTTAACATGGATATGCTATTGAAAGACAATGACTTCATGTCACTATTTATTGATATGTTAAGGGAGCTGCCATGTCTGTGGGAGATCAACCACCCACATTATAGGAACCAAACAAAGAGGAAGGCAGCGCTGGAGCAATTGTGTAAAATTGTGAAGCAGGTGATCCCCACGGCAGACATCACATTTTTGAAGATCTTAATTGGTGGCCTGAGGAGCACTTATGTAAGGGAGCGCCAGAAAGTCCAGGATTCGCAGAGATCCGGAGCAGCAGATGACATCTATGTCCCCAGTATGTGGTACTATGACAGGCTGCATTTTCTGGCAGGCCAGACTGAACCCAGGTCATCACTCTCCAGTCTTCCTTCCACGCTTCCTTCCCCTCCAGCTGAGGCTTCTGACGCCCAACCTGGGCCTTCCAGGCAACAACATGTGGAGGAGCCCAGATTTAGCCAGGTATAGCATTCCTCGAAATATTTCTGCTTGTCCAATCAATGATGTTAACTAGATGTTAGTTGGGAGTACTAATTTAGGATTGTGATTGATGAAGCAAAAACTAAAACCATGTCCCTTTTTCATACACAGGGAAGTCTCAGCCAGGAGGTGGCCGGGCCGAGCCACCTGCCTGATATGCCGGTCCCTCCCCAACACCTGGAAAGAGAAAGTGGCAGGAGGAGGAGTGACATTGCAGCGTGACGAAAGTGCTGTATCCATTGCGAACGCTAAGTTTACCAGAACGAGCTGTTCCGTGTCGGAATTTCTTCTGAGCATGCGTGGCACTTTGTGCGTCGGAACAGGCCACACAAGGTCGGAATTGACACGATCGGATTTTGTTGTCGGAAAATTTTATCTCCTGCTCTCAAACTTTGTGTGTCGGAAAATCCGATGGAAAATGTCCGATGGAGCCCACACACGGTCGGAATTTTCGACAACACGCTCCGATCGGACATTTTCCATCGGAAAATCTGACCGTGTGTACGGGGCATTACACTGCTTGCATTTATTAATGCATTACAGAACTAAATTAATTTGTGACTTTAATATCTGCCTAGAGTGCAACTTTAAAGTGTGTGTAAACCTAAAATGAAAAATCTAAAATAACTGTCAGGACCTGAATCACCTGCTGGTGGCACTGTTGTAGTTCCAGTGTAGTGTCCAGTGGGTGTCTCCCAACAGTCAGCAGTTTCTAGTAATCAGTCTACACCTGATGCTGGCTGCTGGGAAAGTACCCAAATCTCTCTTCTGCTGATGCACCTTGCATCAATGTTTTGATTTGAGTACTGTGCCAAGTCTGATGCTTTATTTTGCTCCTCATCCTGATCTTGGTCTTGCTCTAGTGCTGCACCCTACTGCCTGTCCTGATTCCTCCCTTCCTTGCATCCCTGATATTTCCTGTTACCCATGTCCCTCACCTTGTATACATTTTGCACATATTGTACATAGTTTGTTAGGCTTCTTGTTATTAAAGTATTTTGGTTATATGGTTGTGATTAACTTGTATTTTCATGTTTGCTAGTGTGTGGATGTCTTTTGTTTTACTATTAACACATTTACCTTACTATATATAGTCTGATCTCGGTTTCTAAGTGTAGCCATGCAGATCTGGCCATCCTTGTTGTTGATTCCTGACAATATGCATGCTCCCTTGCCATAGAGCCCATGGCTTGCCTTCTTTTCTAAATTGTATATTTGTATTTTTTTTGTTTACCCACTGTTCACCACCTTTCCTACATCTGACACACCAAACTGTTCTGCAGTAACGCAGAGCTATACAATAAAGCCACAATAAAGTGGCTTAATTAGGGCATATCACCAGGAACAAACACCTTCATGGGAACACTAGGTAACCCCAAAAGATGATGAAGATACTCTCACTAGGAAGTCAGCTGGCATCCAGAGAATTGTGAGAAGGGATGGTAAAATTTGGAGTGAACATTGCAGGAATGATGGGGTGGTCACATACAAATGTTACCTAATTGTGGCAGAAGAGGGCCAGACTTGTACCCTGGGTAAACAGAGTACCTCTTATTACATATTTTGGGGCTAATATGCCCCTTCATCAGAGGCAAGGGGGATAGCAATTGCTAATCTAGTAAACATCTCCTAACAGGCATAGCGTTCAATTATGTGGAAATATGTATCTCTTTAAAAACTCATCTCAAAAAGCCATCTCAAATCTGCAACTGGGTGATTATGTGTGCTGGGTCATGGGTAAAAGACTTATGATTCAGACAGGTCAGAAACTAGTAACATTTTAAGCACAGATGAAAATAACTGAAACTTTGGCAGAATGGCCTTATTGCTCAACCTTACATGAAGCACCCAATAATGGAATCCAACTTGATGAAGCATAAGTAGTGTTGGTACATTCCTTAAATCTTTGGGAATTTACGTCAGGCCCGTTTGATCTCACTTAGCGTAATAGGTGACAAAACATCCAGAAATTTGATCTTTATTCTGACTTCAAATCCATTGGCAGCTCTTTAGGGACTGCTTGGCTTAGAAAGCTTGGAAGCTGATAATATTATACAGGTGATACTCGAAAAATTTGAATATTGTGCAAAAGTTCATTTATTTCACTGATGCAACTTAAAAGGTGAAACTAATATATGAAATAGACTCATTACATGCAAAGCAAGATAATTCAAGCCGTGATTTTTCATAATTGTGATGATTATGGCTTACAGCTCATAAAACCCTCAAATCCGCAATCTCAGAAAATTAGAATATTGTGAAAAGGTGCAATATTCTAAGCTCAAAGTGTCCCACTCTAATCAGCTAATTAAACCATAACACCTGCAAAGGGTTCCTGAGCCTTTAAATGGTCTCTCAGTCTGGTTCAGTACCAATCACAATCATGGGAAAGACTGCTGACCTGATAGTTGTGCAGAAAACCATCATTGACACCCTCCATAAGGAGAGGAAGCCTCAAAAGGTAATTGCAAAAGAAGTTGGATGTTCCCAAAGTGCTGTATCAAAGCACATTAATAGAAAGTTATGTGGAAGGGAAAAGTGTGGAAGAAAAAGGTGCACAATCAGCAGGGATGACCGTAGCCTGGAGAGGATTGTCAGGAAAAGGCCATTCAAAAGTGTTGGGGACTTTCACAAGGAGTGGACTGAGGCTGGAGTCAGTGCATCAAGAGCCACCACACACAGACGGATCCTGGACATGGGCTTCAAATGTCGTATTCCTCTTGTCAAGCCACTCATGAACAACAAACAACATCAGAAGCGTCTTACCTGGGCTAAAGAAAAACAGACCTGGTCTATTGCTCAGTGGTCCAAAGTCCTCTTTTCTAATGAGAGCAAATTTTGCATCTCATTTGGAAACCAAGGACCCAGAGTATGGAGGAAGAATGGAGAGGCTCACACTGCAAGATGCTTGAAGTCCAGTGTGAAGTTTCCACAGTCTGTGTTGATTTGGGGAGTCATGTCATCTGCTGGTGTTGGTCCACTGCCCTTCATTAATTTCAGGGTCAACACAGCCGTCTACCAGGAGATTTTGCTTCCTTCTGCAGACAAGCTCTATGGGGATGCCAGCAGGACTTGGCACCTGCCACCACTGCCAAAAGCACCAAAACCTGGTTGATGACCGTGGGATTACTGTGCTTGATTGGCCAGCAAACTCGCCTGACCTGAACCCCATAGAGAATGTATGGGGCATTGTCAAGAGAAATATGAGAGACATGAGACCGAACAATGCAGAAGAGCCGAAGGCTGCTATTGAAGCATCCTGGTCTTCCATAACACCTCAGCAGTGCCACAGGCTGATAGCTTCCATTCCATGCCGCACTGAGGCAGTAATTGTTGCAAAAGGGGCCCAAACCAAATATTGAGTACATATGCATGCTTATACTTTTCAGAGGTCCTATATTGTTCTATGTACAATCCTTGTTTTATTGATTGCAAATAATATTCTAATTTTCTGAGATTGTTTTGGGTTTTCATGAGCTGTAAGCCATAATTATCACAATTATGACAAATCACAGCTAGAACTATCTTGCTTTGCATGTAATGAGTCTATCTCATATATTAGTTTCCTTGTAATTTACCTTTTAAGTTGCATCAGTGAAATAAATTAACTTTTGCACAATAGTCTAATTTTTCAATTGGATATATTTATTAAATGTGCTGATTTTAAACTACTTCACTATGGAGTGCATCCTCCCCTTTCTTACATGATTCACAATGTCAAACTGGGGCATTCTGAGAGCGGAGGATTCAGACAGGAAACCCCTTTAACAACATACCATTAAGGAGATCGTGGATTAGAAGGGATTACTATCATTTATCTGTAAGGCTGTTATCGTTCAGCCCTGAGGTGAGAGGCTGGGGGAACTACACCTGGATTCACTACACATATGATTGAGTGCTAACACTGGGAATCTTGGATGAACTTATTTCTCACCCAATTTAAATTGTCACAAATCTGGATTGTATTGTCTATGGGACCTGATACTTTGTGACACTTAATTTTCACTCTATTTAATCGTCACAATCTGGATTGCATTTTCTATGGGACTTATTTGTGTGACACTTGATTTTTGACTATTTTAACACACTTATTGTTTTTTTTTTATTAATAATTTATTTATTTTCACATCTGTGAAGTGTCGCATATTATTTATGTAAACTATATATGTTGCGCAATTTACAGTATTTTATTGTTTACTTATTTATTCACTTATTGTGGGTTTTTCTTTTATCAGCTTAGTTTATGATATATTTATTCATTTACACTATTGTTTTTTAATTGTTTGCTTTTGGGAGTAGTATGTCTATCTTGGTTCCATTTATTGTAGTAATTTTGATTCGTCTTGGTCTTGAGTTACCCAATGTGATGGAAGATTAATGATTTTTTGACATTAGTATTTATTGGATTTTCTGGTTTTGAAATTCCATTTTTACTTAGCTGTCATACATTTCTTATTAATTTAATTTTTAGATTGAGCGCCACTTTAATTATTTTTGATTGATCTCCTTTTTGGTGTGGCAGCTTTATCATTTACTTTTGTTTTTTGCTCTGAATATTGGTCTGTGATTTGTGGTTTGCGCATTAGTACTCATCATTATTTGCCCTTTAGTTAGGGACACCCTCCTGGAAAAGGAAGGGTAGTCAGCAAAGAGGGCTTTGGACAATGCCTAGCAAATATCAAAATGGTACAGCCCTGGCTCAATAATTATAGGAACTAAAGAACTGTTTTTAGTACTGCTTGGACCTTAGAAGAAGGGGGTAGGCCCTAAAAGCTTGTCCTGAAAATGTAACTGTTAGTGCAGATAAAAAACCATACCGGACAGTACTTAGCTGTGTTTTTGAACTACAGCCACAATCACCTTGACCATGTAATTCCTTTTTAAATTCTATTGTTACATTGTTTAGAAATTTGAAATTAGAAAGGCAATACCCAGAAATTGATGTGAAAAACAAAGTGTAGCGTAACCTTGGCCAGATCTGTGCCTTGCCACAATTCTGTCTCTGAGCTCTTCAGGCAGTTCCTTTTGACCTCATGATTCTCATTTGCTCTGACATGCACTGTGAGCTGTAAGGTCTTATATAGACAGGTGTGTATCTTTCCTAATCAAGTCCAATCAGTATAATAAAAAACACAGCTGGACCCAAATGAAGGTGTAGAACCATCTCAGGGACAATCAGAAGAAATTGACAGCACCTGAGTTAAATATATGAGTGTCACAGCAAAGGGTTTGAATACTTAGGACCATGTGATATTTCAGTTTTTCTTTTTTAATAAATCTGCAAAAATGTCAACAATTCTGTGTTTTTCTGTCAATATGGGGTGCTGTGTGTACATTAATGAGGAAAAAAATGAACGTAAATGATTGTAGCAAATGGCTGTAATATAATAAAGAGTGAAAACTTTAAGGGGGTCTGGATACTTTCTGTCCCCACTGTATCTGTGTAAGGATATAAAAATATATCGTGTGAATATAATAATCACATAAAAAAAAGGGGTAATCAAAGAAAATAATGTCCAAACTGTAGAAGAACAACTGAAAACACAAGCAGTGAACTTTCTAAGAAGTGTGTCCAAAAAGCTTGATTTTTAAAAATCTTCTGTGTATGATGCAGCAGGATAAATAAAGACTGGCTGTATGACTGTTGGAACAGAGGAATCCTCTAATGGAAAAATATAGATGTATACTCTTACCAGACAAGGTGGACCTACTTAACGACGGCAGTGGGTCAATCGAGCTTGGCCTGATAGTCAAAAAGAAGGGTCCACTTGGATGCGACTGCAACAAGGAAGGACGTCACCCTGGACTCGGTTGATCTGCTTATCAGCAGGGATGGATCTGTGGGGTGCGATCTGGCCAAATATCCAACTCTGGTGATTCTCCAAGCAAAATGAAACTGCAGCCCAATGAAGGATCCGCTTAAAGACCAGTGAAGGATGGAGAGATGTTCTCATCCAAGCCGAGATGGAAACAAAATAATAAAAAAGCCTCCATATGGTCCAGGTCAAAAAATAATTTTTGTTTATCCTTAAAAGAGTACAAATGTAATGGATATGATTAAGGGTATCATGAAATGTCTATTCCAATATATATATATATATATAAGTACATGCTTTATATACCTGATATATATATATATATATATATATATATATATATATATATATATATATATATATAATATCAGCTTCTATGCTTATCATCCTTAAACCATATTCAGCAGATATCAAACCTCACCCCTCTCTTACTGTGGAACTGCAAGTGAACTGCAAGAGTTAACAGAAGTTCGCACCTCTTCTAAGAATACACTCAAAAAAATAACAAGATAATACCAATCTTTTAAAAGAAGCAAGGACATTGCAGGAACATGGCTACTTCCTCATATGAAAGTCCCAGCTAAAAGCCAAAACTTTGTCACATACTTTGTCATAATATATTTATATATTTGTAGCTGTTTTGTGGTTTGCATGTGCTAGCCTTATCTAACGTGTCTGACGTGTAGAAAGAGACAGAAATGGTATATAAGTCTATATATATAAGTCTTGCAAAGAGGAAATATTAAACGAAAGTCATTTGACTCTGAACTAAGTGTCAGCGTGAGTTGCTTGAAGCATGCATGCTTTATTTTCAATAATTTGATCAGGGGCAGATATAAAAATACTGGACCTTGGTTCTGGTTCTGGTCCAAAACATCTGGCACCCAACATGGGGCTCTGGGCTCTGTACCGAAGGATAGCCGATCGAGAAGAGACCGAGACAAATCAACACGGGCGGGCAGAGACTGATCAAGTGGAGTAGGCCCAATGCATTTCATCTCAACGGAAATAGACTGGGGCATAACACTGCTCCCCCACATTGCTCATATTTCTAACATATCCCAATGATGAGACATGCAGCAGTGGGAGGTGTGGCTCTGCCCTCGGTATTCAAACCGGAAGTGGTAGCCTCCCGCATGAGCTCCACGCCTCATTGTAAGATCATGAAAGTTGTAAACCAACACATAGGGATAGGGGCGAAATTCTGTCCGCCATACCGCGACCCAGAAGATATGGCCATTGGCGCAAACTCCATACCTAATTCTCAGATTCCAAAGCTTCTGGGCAGGTCATGTGATCAAAACACATGATGCGCCGTAGGTCACGTGGGCCCAGTTCTTGTCATGGCGCAATTATGTCATCCAATAACGTGCGCTCCAGATATAAGCCTAGGATGATACAAGCCTCGCTCTGAACACTGAGCGGGCATGACTGCCCAGAGCTTCACAAATAGATCAATCACATGACCACCATGTAATTAGATGTAAGCCAGGAGGAAGACCGAAGACTGAAGATCGGGTAGGAATGATTGACTAAAAATAAAAAACCTGGTTAAAAATAAAAGTAAAATCTCAAAGCAAACTACAGGTTGCAGAGCATACCTTTCTTAAAGTGTCCAAAGGAGAAATTCAAACAATTGCCTCACATCTCGCAAATATGTTGGCACCACATCCCTTAAGTATCTACGTAGTGAATAGAGGACTGGGACTTTAAAGGTGCAGTAGATAACACACAAATTATATAAAAAATATCATTTTATTTAGGAAAATTAATAAAAACATATCAATTTAAAAGAGTTTTCATCCAATATAGCAATACAGTTTCAAGTAGTGCGACTGAAGGATATGTTTCTCAACATGTTTCACCACATGTTGTGGCTTCTTCAGGAGAGTAGTATTTATCAGGCACTAAAGATAATGATACACAAAAATTACAATATAGACAAAAAAAGGGAACAAACAATAAATCAATCAAAGTACAAATGTGGAATAATACCACACATCTAAACTGCCAATACAACACCCCAGCCAAGGAAATGTATTTAGCTGTATATACTGTAGATCTGTCAAAAAATGAATAAAAAAAATTGAATAAAAACTCTGATATTTAAACCAAATGAGTCAGAAGGTAGGCCCCGCCAATGGATCATCTGATGACCATAGAAAGTAAATAAGATTGCGTTTTTAACTGGTGGAAAGAGGACCTAAAACAAAGATGGAGGGACAAATAAATCATTTTTGTTGAAAAAGGAGAGCAAAGCGATCAAATCAAAATAAAAAGTGTGTGAACAGGAGTTTTACCTGTGATGAATAGACAAAACATCAAACCACCAGTCAAGGCAATTTTTCTACATTGGTCAGTATCACCCCCAAAGCAGCCCCAAAAGGGGACACAAAAACCTGGGAGGAAAAAGGATTGAAATCAATCAAAAATCTGAATCAAAATAGCCACTAAATGAGTATCCCAAAGTTGGTTAAAATGACGTTAAGTACCTGAACAGGGTTGTATGTAGAAATAATGGCGTCCTCCTTCTCTCAGGCTGGCCTTCAATCTGAACCACCACCAGAGTGCTTAAATACCCTCCCCCTCTCCAAATTGGCGCCAGAAAAATGGCGCCAAAAATTAGGGAAGGGGCAGACGCTAATGGGGTGCCTACCAGTAAGTAGTCGCACCGGAAGTGACACATAGAGCTAAACCAGGAAGAAAAATACATCAACTAGATCAGAGCCATCAGCAGTGCAGAGTGCACCAGAAGTGACACCAGGTGGTGCACCGGAAATGATGCATCACCTCTAGGGACTGTAAGCAATAAAGTAAACATCCATGGAAGCCAAATGGGGCATGATAAAGAAAGAAAAAAGAGAAAAAAGTGCAACCAGACTAGATGGATAAGCAACTACAGCCAATTATATGGACAAAGCCAGAATAATGGCTAAGAGGATACGCATTGGCGCCAACCAGTGGAAACTAAAGATACCACTAGAATTGGCGCCCTGGGCGTCCGTATGATCAACTAATCCTGCGGGGGCCTCCTTTGTACAGAAAATATATAAAATTTAGAACCTTAAAATGAGTACAAAAAAAAAACAAAAAAAAACAAATATATATATATATATATATATATATATATATATATATATATATGAATACATATATGCAAATAATTTCAAACTAGTAATAAATTCAATTAATTGAAAAATTAATTCAAAGTCCATCATAAATTCCAATGACGACAGGTAGAGCAAAGGCAGTCTAGATGAGGGTGTACATATAAGCCCAAAGGGGTCCAAACACATATACAGTTAAAAGTAGAAACCAAAAATGCAACTACTTGGTGGAGCATCTGCAGAAAATGACCGATGGATATATATCCCTAGAGGAAAGGCCTGAAGCTGAAGGATTCATTGAGCCCTGGAAAAGAAGTAGCTGCCAAGGAGTGGATCCATCTCATTTCCCTCTGCAGGAGAAACTTGTCCACATCACCCTCCCTATCATGAGTGGGTATAAATTCCAAAGCGAAGAATTTCATCTTCGTTAGGTCAAATGAATGGTACAACCCCATATTTTGACTAATGGGTGTTTCCATTTTTTTCTTTTGGACAAGGGACACGTGGTCCCTTATCCTGTGGAAAAAGGGTCTCTTGGTTTTACCTATATAAAAGGCCCTGCAGGCACATCACATATAGTAAACAACCCCAATGGATTGACAGTTAGCAGAGAAGTTAGGTTAGTAGTAGGGATGAGCTTCGAGTTTGAGTCGAACTCATGTTCGACTCGAACATTGGCTGTTCGCAAGTTCGCCGAACAGCGAACAATTTGGGGTGTTCGCGGCAAATTTGAATGCCGTGGAACACCCTTTAAAAGTCTATGGGAGAAATCAAAAGTGCTAATTTTAAAGGCTTATATGCAAGTTATTGTCATAAAAAGTGTTTGGGGACCTGGGTCCTGCCCCAGGGGACAAGGATCAATGCAAAAAAAAGTTTTAAAAACGGCCGTTTTTTCAGGAGCAGTGATTTTAATAATGCTTAAAGTCAAACAATAAAAGTGTAATATCCCTTTAAATTTCATAGCTGGGGGGTGTCTATAGTGTGCCTGTAAAGGGGCGCATGTTTCCCGTGTTTAGAACAGTCTGACAGCAAAATGACATTTCGAAGGAAAAAACCCATTTAAAACTACCCGCGGCTATTGCATTGCCGACAATACACATAGAAGTTCATTGATAAAAACGGCATGGAAATTCCCCACAGGGCAACCCCGAACCAAAATTAAAAAAAAAAAATGACATGGGAGTCCCCCTAAATTCCATACAAGGCCCTTCAGGTCTGGTATGGATATTAAGGGGAACCCCAGCCAAAATTTTTTTTAAAAATTATGTGGGGTTCCCCCTAAATTCCATACCAGACCCTTTAGGTCTGGTATGGATTTTAAGGGGAACCCCACGCCAAAAAAAAAAAAAAAAAAACGGCGTGGGGACCCCCAAAAATCCATACCAGACCCTTATCCGAGCTCGCAACCTGGCAGGCCGCAGGAAAAGTGGGGGGGACGAGAGGGCGCCCCCCCTCCTGAACCGTACCAGGCCACATGCCCTCCACATTGGGAGGGTGCTTTGGGGTAGCCTCATCCCCACAACCCTGGTAGGTGGTTGTGGGGGTCTGCGGGCGGGGGGCTTATCGGAATCTGGAAGCCCCCTTTAACAAGGGGACCCCCAGATCCCGGCCCCCCCTGTGTGAAATGGTAAGGGGGTACTTACCCCTACCATTTCACTAAAAAACTGTCAAAAATGTTAAAAATGACAAGAGACAGTTTTTGACAATTCCTTTATTTAAATGCTTCTTCTTTCTTCTATCTTCCTTCATCTTCTGGTTCTTCTGGTTCTTCCTCCGGCGTTCTCGTCCAGCATCTCCTCCACGGCGTCTTCTGTCTTCTTCTACTCGGGCCGCTCCACACCCATGGCATGGGGGGAGGCTCCTGCTCTTCTCTTCATCTTCTTCTTCTTCTCTTCTTCCTTCTTCTCTTCTTCTCTTCTTCATTTTCTTCTCCGGGCCGCTCCGCACCCATGCTGGCATGGAGGGAGGCTCCCGCTGTGTGACGGCGTCTCCTCGTCTGACGGTTCTTAAATAACGGGGGGCGGGGCCACCCGGTGATCCCACCCCCTCTGACGCATGGGACATGACGGGACTTCCCTGTGGCATTCCCCGTGACGTCACAGGGAAGTCCCGTCAAGTCACTGTGAGTCAGAGGGGGGCGGGGTCACCGGATGGCCCCGCCCCCGTTATGTAAGAACCGTCAGACGAAGAGATGCCATCACACAGCGGGAGCCTCCCTCCATGCCAGCCCGGAGAAGAAAATGAATAAGAGAAGAAGGAAGAAGAGAAGAAGATGAAGAAGAAGATGAAGAGAAGAGCGGGAGCCTCCCCCCATGCCATGGCTGCGGAGCGGCCCGAGGAGAAGAAGATAGAAGACGCCGTGGAGGAAATGCTGGACGAGAACGCCGGAGGAAGAACCAGAAGAGCCAAAAGAACCAGAAGAAGAAGATGAAGGAAGATAGAAGAAAGAAGAAGCATTTAAATAAAGGAATTGTCAAAAACTGTCTCTTGTCATTTTTAACATTTTTGACAGTTTTTTAGTGAAATGGTAGGGGTAAGTACCCCTTACCATTTCACACAGGGGGGGGCCGGGATCTGGGGGTCCCCTTGTTAAAGGGGGCTTCCAGATTCCGATAAGCCCCCCGCCCGCAGACCCCCACAACCACCGGCCAGGGTTGTGGGGATGAGGCCCTTGTCCTCATCAACATGGGGACAAGGTGTTTTGGGGGGCTACCCCAAAGCACCCTCCCAATGTTGAGGGCATGTGGCCTGGTACGGTTCAGGAGGGGGGGCCGCACTCTCGTCCCCCCCTCTTTTCCTGCGGCCTGCCAGGTTGCATGCTCGGATAAGGGTCTGGTATGGATTTTTGGGGGGACCGCACGCCTTTTTTTTTTTTTTTTTTGGCGCGGGGTTCCCCTTAAAATCCATACCAGACCTAAAGGGCCTGGTATGGAATTTAGGGGGACTCCCATGTCATTTTTTTTTTTATTTTGATTCGGGGTTACCCTGTGGGGAATTCCCATGCCGTTTTTATCAATGAACTTCTATGTGTATTGTCGGCAATGCAATAGCCGCGAGTAGTTTTAAATGGGTTTTTTCCTTCAAAATGTCATTTTGCTGTCAGACTGTTCTAAACACGGGAAACATGCGCCCCTTTACAGGCACACTATAGACACCCCCCAGCTACGAAATTTAAAGGGATATTACACTTTTATTGTTTGACTTTAAGCATTATTAAAATCACTGCTCCTGAAAAAACGTCCATTTTTAAAACTTTTTTTGCATTGATCCATGTCCCCTGGGGCAGGACCCAGGTCCCCAAACACTTTTTACGACAATAACTTGCATATAAGACTTTAAAATTAGCACTTTTGATTATTCATGTTCGTGTCCCATAGACTTTAACGGTGTTCGCGTGTTCGAACAAACTTTTTTCCTGTTCGCATGTTCTGGTGCAAACCGAACAGGGGGGTGTTCGGCTCATCCCTAGTTAGTAGATGGCCCCATTTGGAAGAGTTATCTCCGCTGAGTCTAGAATGTAGCTGCAGAAATCACATCTACCACAAGGGGCAGTGCCTCTTCGGGTATTCGTCCCAGATCTTTGTGTCAGGTGACTGTGGACCAATTGATCCTTTATAGACCTGGACCTTCTATAAGTAATAGAAGGGAATGGTTTAACATACCTGGAATTCACTTTATCGGTGGATAGTAGAGGCCAATATTTCTGAATGATCTCACGGACTTTATTATGTTGATTAGAATATTTTGTTATTAATCGCACCTGCTGGTCCGATTTTCGGGGGTTTTATTGAATGATTTAGCTCAGCTCGACTTTGTTTTTTAGCCCTATGATATGCCTTTTTGAGGATGGAGCGACTGTAGCCCCTATCTAGCAGGCGTAGCTGTAAAGCTAACGCTTCCTTTTCAAAATCCTGGTCGCGACTGCAGTTCCTCCTTATTCGCAGGTATTGGCTATAAGGGATGCTCTCCACCAAGGGCTTAGGTTGGGAGCTTGCCGCATGTAAAATGGTATTCCCTGCTGAGGGTTTTCTAAACAGCGAGGAGCCGAGCGTGCCATCAGGATTTAAGTAAATGGAGATGTCCAAAAAGTTAATTATATTTTGATCATGTGTCATAATAAATTTGAGATTGTATGAATTGGCCTTGAGTTTGCCCAGGAAGAAAAAAAGTTCTTCCTTGGAGCCGGTCCACACCATGAAAATATCGTCGATGAATCAACGCCAGATCAAGACATTGTTGAATAGTTCACAAAAATCATCCAAAGAGAAAATCTCTCGCTCCCACCCCCCCAGGTACAGATTGGCGTATGATGGGGCACATTTAGACCCCATCGCAACACCCTGCACCTGGAGGTAGTGGGAGCGATAGAACAGAAAGATGTTATTGGTTAGGATGAAGAGTAATAAATCCAAAATAAAGCGATTATATGCAGAGGCCCCAGGACCCCTTTCCGATAGGAAGCCCTCCACAACCCCAACCCCAACCCCACGATCATGGGGAATGGAGTTGTAGAGGGCCTCTACATCAATAGCAACCAACAAGGATCCCGGTGGCACACAAATGCCATCCAGGGATCTCAGAAGGTCAGCAGTGTCCTGAATATATGAACTCAGTGAGCCAACGTGTGGTCGCAGGTAGTCGTCCACAAGTTTGCTGGCAGACTCAGTTAAATACACATTGACAGAGACTATCGGGCGACCAGGGGGGGATTTGAGGTTCTTGTGGACTTTGGGCAAAGCATGTAGGGTAGGAGTTTTGGGGGTCTCAACAATCAAAAATTCCAGTGTCTTCTTGTCAATCAAGTCATTGTGGAAGGCCCGAGTGACAAGAATTTTGAACTTCGTCTCTGCATGTTTGACTTGAGCTAGAGGAACAGGCCGATACCAACTGCGATTCCGTAGGAGATCCAAAACCATTTTCTTGTATTGATCCCTATTCATGACTACTATATTCCCCCCTTTATCCGTGGGCTTGATTACAATATTATCATTCTGCTTCAAATAGGATAAAGCTCTACGGAAAGCTGGTTTTAGATTGGATCATCCATTGAATCGCTTCCAGTCAGTGGCCTGTATCTCTTTGGTAACTTGTTGGGTAAAGGCCCAAATACTTGGATTGCCTTGTAAAGTAAGGAAGGATGTGGATTTTGGCCTGTAAAGATTGGGTGGAGGAAAAATCCTCTCAGATGGAGGGTCAGAGGATAGATTCACAACCGCTTCCTCAAGGGGGTCATCAAATGGATTGCTTTCCTCCCATAATTCCATTAAATCATTTAATGCCTTTACTTCATTTATGGTTTTGTTCATCCAAAGGTTCTCTAAAAGTGTTCCTAGGTAAAATTGAGGACTTTAATATGTGGATGCAATAGAAGGATGTCTAACAAGAACATTTACATTTAAAACCATTGATCTATTGCTCTGTTCTGCTTCACTGCTCTGCTTCACTTTGATCACAAAGATTGTCTGCAAAGATTGCTCTATGAATGGTTTGTTAAAGCCTATATAGACATAGAAAATCCATATTGCTAGAGGCTTGAGTCTATACCTATATTTTAGACCTGTTTTAGAACTGCTTCTCCTGCTTGCCATCTGTCGCCAGCTATCGCTTGTCCTTAGTATACTCATTATACAGATTGTTTTCTACAAAGGCAAATTGTGCGTCTGAAGGCATGCGGGAGGAAAATTCAAAAATGACCGGAACAATGGCCTGAATAATATTAATATTGGTGTTATTGCGCACTGTGTATGGAGGGTATGTAGGAGGTGGAAATTAAAAAAAAAAAGAAAAAAAGTAATTAATCTGAAGAATTTGAATAACAGCCAGAATAATTGCCTGAATAATTGTCTGAACAATCGTTCAAACAGCAAGTGTAAATCAACCTACACCTTTACGCTGCATCACTACTTATATATTTACTTTTCACCATTTATATATTAAGGAGTAGATCTTTTTATACTCACTCACCATCAGCTTTTTCTAATAGTTATCGAAGTACTGCCTTACCCTGCTTTATTTGGCTTTATTGTGCTTTGATCCGCTGACTTTCTGTGGACTGTTTGTATCTGATTTTGTGTTTTTTTTTGTATAGTCCACATTAGATGCCAATCTCTACTCCCTCAATTGTTGAAAGTTTTTTGTAACTGCTTATTTTTCAGAATAGTGCATGTAAGGTGAACTGTATGCTTGAGGGAGTAGCGATGGTAATTTGAAGAATGGTATAGATATATAGAGCGGGGTATTGTATATAGAGCATTTCTTCTTAGTATCGCTACTTTTGTTATTTCTGGCTTCACTAGTATAGCCACCTGTTGATCTCCCTAGATCTCCCATATATCATTCAGTTCATACGATTTGATAATAAAGTCCATTTCTTGAGATAGTGGATATATAGAAGGAATAATAATCCGGGAAAAGAAAATATGGGGAGAAAGGGGGCAAAAACTAACCAAGAAGATTGACAGAACTGTAACTCTATAAAAACATATATGGTACAGGATAAAGATCATCAAAAAACGGAACAATTACCTGAAAATACAATTGAAAATACATCTGAAAATCTTGAGACAATAACTTCCTCCCCAGAAGATCAAAGGAACAAAAGTCCTGGGCCCTTTGGAAGAAGCAATTAAGCCGAAGGATCAACAACTGAAGATGGCAGGAGATAAAGATGCAGATAGCTTACAAGCTCTTCCCACAAAGCAAGACATGGCTGAAACGATCTCTCATTTAGAGCGTATGATTAAAGGAGAACTGAATGCTACTAGAAGGGACATACAAAATGTATTACAAAGGGTTGAAGAATCTGAAGCACATCTTAATGAACATAACGCAATTTTGGATCTGCGGGCGAGAGCGGAATTGGACTGGCTGGAAATGAGGAACATACGATACAGACTAAAGTATCAAGAGAATCGTAGTAGAAGGAACAATTTGAGGATTTGGGGTTTACCTGAGTCCATGAAAAATAGTGATCTTGAAAAAACGCTTTATGAGGTGTTTAATAAAATACTAGGTAATGAAATTTCATCCCTTATACATTTTGATAGAGTTCACCGGATACCAAAAGCAATTATGCTACCAACAGATGTAGTAAGAGATGTAATAGCAAGATTTACTTATTATGAAATAAAATTACAAGTCTCATACAGCATGAAAAGTGCTGCACCAATCAAATTCAATGGAAGCGAGATATACTTGTCACAAGAGAGTTTGCTCAGAAGGAGAGCCCTGAAACCCCTATTACGTCAGCTTCAGGCAAAAAATATCTTGTATAGATGAGGTTTTCCAGCATATCTGGTAGCTAAAAATCAAGGGATATCAGCTACATTGCGATTCCCTGAAGACTTGGAAGACTTTTTGTAGCAAACTAGATTTACCTTGCATCAACTTAGAGAACTGGGAAAAAAACCCAGAATGGAAGTTAACAGATCAGCAATGGAAGAAAGTTTGGTGTCCATTAAATAGAATATATTGGTGACTGATTAAACGAGCAGCATAGGGTGGGTTAAAGGTTAAAGGTATGATGGTTTAGTAAAATAGGAAATACGCTCAGGGGCGCATGGGGTTCCGACGATGTCTGTCTGCCCTCCCAGCGCCATTCCTGAATTTGGGATGAGAGCTGGGGGTTCAGGCAGACATAATATAACTTCTAAGAGATGCCCTGCCTGGCTAGGCGCTTACTTGGGCGATAGCCAGACAGGCCATAATATTTGGAAGGGATGCTGAGAGGGGGGTTCACAAGAGGAACCCTTTTGGGGAGGTTTTAGGGGGTGTTGTTCAGTCTTGTTACGTCTTGTTAATGTATGTGTTAGTTAAATGGATCATCTCTGGTAAATTAGAAGTATGTGTATTTCCACCCTATAGCAAAAATGTATGGGATTCTATTTTCCACCTATGTAAGAAATGGCGCCACTAAAGATAGTGACATATAATGTCAGGGGCCTAAACAGCCCTAATAAATGGCATCAAATATTGCAGGAATTAAAAAGTTGGTCATCTAATATTGTCTTTTTACAAGAGACTCACTTTAAATGGTCATCCAGGGTTGGATTGAACTCCAAAAATGTCCCAGTCTGGTTTTGTGGATATTCCCCTGATAAGAGATCTAAAGGAATAGCAATATGTTTAGATAAAAATACACTGTTTAATTTAAAAGCTATGCAATCCGATTCCGAAGGAAGGTATTTGTTCATCAAGGTTTCTATGTACAATATTGATTATACTTTGGTGAACATATACTGTCCTAATATCCACTCGTGTTCCTTCTTGAGAAAAGTAATGAATAAGCTAGATAATTTTAAAGAAGGGAAGGTAATTATGGCAGAGGACTTTAATTTTGTGCTTGATCCAACCCTGGATACCCAGCCCCTATCTCTATGTTCAGAGGGTAAACATCTTAAGGTAGTAAAACATAAGCTACACCAGCAGCAACTTGTGGAGGCATGGAGAATCATGCATCCTAAGGGGAGGAATTATACATATTATTCTCAGATACATTCTTCGTACTCAAGAATCGACTATGTTTTTTTGGATCATCAATTATTAGAGGGGTTATTAAAGGCAGAGGTGAAGTCAATCACCCTCTTGGATCATGCCCCGGTTATTGTTAACTTGGATTTGAAAAATAGGGTAGGCAGAGAACCTGGAGTTTGGATGAATCACTTTTATATGATCAGGGTATAGTGGGAGGACAAAAAATTTGACAGCCAATACACAATCGCTTTTACAAGAGATTCAGGATCTGGAGCAGTTACATAAAAATTTGAATGCTAATAAAGTAAAGAGGGAATTGATAGGAAAACGTGAGGCACTGAGGGAGTTGATGGAGCAAGAAGCTAAACGTGCATTCTGCATCAGAACATGAAGTCAGTACAAAGTCAGTACGAGTGTGGAAACAGACCTGGGAAAATATTGGCAGGGGTGATTAAACCTAGAAGGAACTTAAAGCGGAGGTTCACACAAAAATTGAGCCTCCGCTTTTCGGAACCCTCCCACCCTCCGTTGTCACATTTGGCACCTTTCAGGGGGGTGCAGATACCTGTCTAAGACAGGTATTTGCACCCACTTCCGGGCATAGACTCCCACGGTAGTCTACGCTACTTCCCCTCCCCCCGCGCTGTCTGCTGGGACACACACGTGTCCCAGAGACAGCAGGGACCATTCGGATTGTGCAGCGTGACTCGCACATTTGCAGTAGGGAACCGGGAAGTGAAGCCACAAGGCTTCATTTCCTGATTCCCTTACCGAAGATGGCGGCGGCAGCATCCAAGGACCGAGGGATGTTCGGCCTCGGGTGCCGACATCGCTGGACCCTGGGACAGGTAAGTGTCCTTATTAAGTCAACAGCTGCAGTATTTGTAGCTGCTGACTTTTTAAAAAAAAAATTTTGCGGGACTCCCGCTTTAAATTATATTGCAAATATGAAGGATAAAAGGGGAGAGATGAAATACTCTACTAGGGATATAAGCAAAAATTTTCTGGAATACTATCAATCATTATATAAAGTTAAGGCTACTCAAAATTCTGAAGATAGACTAAATAAAGGTAATAAAATAAATCAGTATTTATGAAAGATTAAGTTACCAGTAATATCGGAGGAGGATTCAAGTAAATTAGAAAAAGAAATCTCCAGGGATGAAATTGAGCAGGCTATTAGGAAAAGCAAGGCTGGTAAAAGTCCGGGCCCGGACTGATATACAGCCTTATACTTTAAAAAGTTTACAGGTATTTTGACCCCCTTTTATCATTCATATATGAATTCCATCGGGGAAGGCCTGAAAATTCGTCAAGAAGCTTTGGGGGCCTACATATCACTTCTATGTAAGGAAAGAAAGGATCCAACTCTGTGCTCAAGCTTTAGGCCAATATCCTTGATTATTGAGGATGTTAAAATATATGCTCAGATTTTGGCCGAAAGACTGAGACCACTAATGCCTGATTGTATTGAGAATGACCAAGCGGTTTTGTTCCTGGGAGGGAGGCAAGAGATAATATTCTAAGAACAACTTTATTGATGCATATGGCAAAAAGAGTGAAGAAACCTGCTCTCTTTCTATCAATAGTTGCCGAAAAGGCCTTTGATAGATTAGACTGGGATTTTATGTTGCGGACATTGCATCGATTTGGTATGGGCCCGCGAATGCTGAGGTGGATAGAGGCGTTGTGCTCGAATCCTACGGCAAAAATTCAGGTCAATAGAACTCTAACAGAGACTTTCCCGTATCCCACAAAAACACTGCCGGATATTTTGAAAGAACTAAATAATTATGGGGATATCGCAAATCTTAAGATAAATATGGAGAAGATTGATATACTAGATATCTTGGTCCCCTTAGATGAAGGAAGCGTTCTTAGAACTCTATACCCCTTTAAGTGGAGGAAGAGAGGACTGAAATACCTGGGAGTGTTTTTGTCAACATTAACAATGGATCAATATCAGGATAACTACCTGCCCTTATTGAATAAAATAAAACAAGACCTGAAAGGTTACCATACCCATAGACTGTCATGGTTTGGCAGGATAAGTGTAATCAAAATGATGACTCTCCCAAAAGCTTTGTATATCTTTCAGTGTCTTCCAATAAAAATTCCGGTGGCTTACTTTAAAACTCTTAGATTGATATTAAAAAAATGTATATGTAACAACAGAGGGAATCGTATTGCTTAGAGAGATTTGAGTAGATCAAAGGAGAGGGGGGTTATCTCTACCAGATTTTGAAAAATATCATGAGGTGGCAGTACTATGCAGAATTATGGACTGGGTCCATGGATCTACGTATAAAAAATGGGTAACACTTGAGTCAGAGCTGAGCAATTCGTCTCTGAGTCAGATTATTTGGATACCAAGCCAATACAGAGGTCTCCCTAAAGATATGGGTCCAATCACAGTAGAGACATTTAGAATGTGGGATAAGCTCTCCAAAAGTAAGTCCTGGCAATATAATAGCCCTTTGATGCCCCTCACAGGTAATAACTATTTCCCTCCAGGTAAGGATAATAAATTATATTTAAAATGGACCTCTTTTGATCATTTGAGATTAAAGGATGTGCTGAAAGGAAATATCCTCTGTTCCTTATTGGAACTACGAGAAAAATATGGTGGAACTCCTTGGGATGCATAGAGATATAGACAACTTCAATATTTTGTAGATTCTCTCCCAAAAGCTCTTCATTCGGTAAGGGGGCTGGATCCATTGGAAAGATCAGTCGACCAAGGGGAAAAAATAGACAAGGCATCTCCAATATATATAGGCTGTTGATGACTCCCCAAGATGTGGGCTCTTGGTGTCCATTGAAAATTTGGGAATTAGAATTAAATCATTTACTGCCTGAAATGATGAGAAGTAAAGTTTATGATTATGTTCACTCGTCTTCAGTAGAAACAAGGATGAATGAAACGAATTAAAAATTATTAATGAAGTGGTATTATGTCCCATTAAAACTACATAAAATTAATCCTGATCTATCTGCTCTTTGTTGGAGGGAATGTGGGGAGGAGGGAACTCATGCACATATATGGGGCAATGTCCCCTAATTCAACCATACTGGAGGGAAGTAGTAGAGTGGATTAAGAAGATTAGTGGGAGTGAAACTGAATTAAATCCCTGGCAGTGCCTGTTTCATGTAACTGTGATACCAAGGAAGAAATATCGAGAAGCAATTACACAGTTCTTGCTAAACGCAGCAAAGGTATTAATCCTGAAATACTGAAAGTTAAAAAATATCCCTACGATAAATAATTGGTTTAGGGAGATAGATAAAATTAGGTGTATTGAAGAAGTAATACATACAGTGGCTTGCGAAAGTATTCGCCCCCCTTGAACTTTTCAACCTTTTGCCACATTTCAGGCTTCAAACATAAAGATATAAAATTTTAATTTTTTGTGAAGAATCACCAACAAGTGGGACACAATTGTGAAGTGGAACGAAATCTATTGGATATTTTAAACTTTTTTAGCAATTAAAAAACTGAAAAGTGGTGCGTGCAAAATTATTCGGCCCCTTTACTTTCAGTGCAGCAAACTCACTCCAGAAGTTCAGCGAGGATCTCTGAATGATCCAATGTTGTCCTAAATGACTGATGGTGATAAATAGAATCCACCTGTGTGTAATTAAGTCTCTGTATAAATGCACCTGCTCTGTGATAGTCTCAGGGTTCTGTTGAAAGCGCAGGGAGCATCATGAAGACCAAGGAACACACCAGGCAGGTCTGTAATACTGTTGTGGAGAAGTTTAAAGCCGGATTTGGATACAAAAAGATTTCCCAAGCTTTAAACATCCCAAGGAGCACTGTGCAAGCGATCATTTTGAAATGGAAAGAGTATCAGACCACTGCAAATCTACCAAGACCTGGCTGTCCATCTAAACTTTCAGCTCAGACAAGGAGAAGACTGATCAGAGATGCAGCCAAGAGGCCCATGATCACTCTGGATGAACTGCAGAGAACTACAGCTGAGGTGGGAGAGTCTGTCCATAGGACAACAATCAGTCATACACTGCACAAATCTGGCCTTTATGGAAGAGTGGCAAGAAGAAATCCATTTCTCAAAGATATCCATAAAAAGTCTCGTCTAAAGTTTGCCACAAGCCACCTGGGAGACACACCAAACATGTGGAAGAAGGTGCTCTGGTCCGATGAAACCAAAATCAAACTTTTTGGCCACAATGCAAAACGATATGTTTGGCGTAAAAGCAACACAGCTCATCACACTCAACACACCATCCCCACTGTCAAACATGGTGGTGGCAGTATCATGGTTTGGGCCTGCTTTTCTTCAGCAGGGACAGGGAAGATGGTTAAAATTGAGGGGATGATGGATGCAGCCAAATACAGGACCATTCTGGATGAAAACCTGTTGGAGTCTGCAAAAGACCTGAAACTGGGACGGAGATTTATCTTTCAACAAGACAATGATCCCAAACATACAGCAAAATCTACAAAGGAATGGTTCACAAATAAACGTATCCAGGTGTTAGAATGGCCAAGTCAAAGTCCAGACCTGAATCCAATCGAGAATCTGTGGAAAGAGCTGAAAACTGCTGTTCACAAACGCTCTCCATCCAACCTCACTGAGCTCGAGCTGTTTTGCAAGGAAGAATGGACAAGAATTTCAGTCTCTCGATGTGCAAAACTGATAGAGACATACCCCAAGCGACTTGCAGCTGTAATCGCAGCAAAAGGTGGCTCTACAAAGTATTAACGCAAGGGGGCCGAATAATTTTGCACGCCCCACTTTTCATTTTTTTATTAGTTAAAAAAGTTTCAAAAATCCAAAAGATTTCGTTCCACTTCACAATTGTGTCCCACTTGTTGGTGAAACATTTATATCTTTATGTTTGAAGCCTGAAATGTGGCAAAAGGTTGAAAAGTTCAAGGGGGCCGAATACTTTCGCAAGCCACTGTATACAAAATAATTCTGAAATAAAATATGCCAACACCTGGAAGAGTTGGCTACAATTTAAGCAAACTCAGGTTTATGTGAACTATATGGGGGGTAATTAGGAATTTTGTTGTTCCTTGTCTCTTCCCCCTCCCTCCCCTTATTTTTATTTTTTATTTTCCCTTTATTAGTAAATTTTTTTTTTTTTAGGACGTTCTCCTCTTTGAAATTAACACAATAGGTTTGGGAAAGATATAGAACCACATATATATATTAGGGATATAGTACAAGATTAAGGATAATTATGATCGGAAATAAGTAGTTAGGGTAAGAGGGTCACTAAAATTAGGGAAAGGACATGGGGTACATTACACTATAAAGTTTGGAAGGTTGTCACGTTAAATTTTTATTTATTTATTTATTTTCACTAAGGAATAACATAATGTTGGTAGAGAGTTGCGACTCTCTCCTCTTCAAATTAAACGCAATAGTTTGGGAAAATATTAGGGTTATAGTATGAGATAAAGGATAAATATGATCGGGAATAAGTAATAAGGGAGGGGGGTCACTAAAGCTATGGGAAAGGGTAAAGGGATACACTTTACTATTATGTTTGGATATATTTATTTATTTTGGGATGGGAGAGGCCGTAGAAAACATTTAACATATTTTTTGGAAGGTACTATGAGATTGATCCATGAACTATGTTGATTGTGGTGATTATGTGTTTTTGTTTTATATATATATATGTATGTTAAGCATTTTTATGAATACGGTTGTTAAATGAAATGATATGGAATGTTTTTATGTGAAAAATATCTTAATAAAAATAATTGAAACACATGACCACCATGTAATTAGATGTGAGCCACACAGGCATCGTTGCCGTCATGGCGTAACGACGTACTGACGTCAGTGGGTAAAATGCGCTCCAAGCTGCCACCTGGAGGCCCATACGAGTCTCCCTGGGGAAACTAAGCCTCCGTGACCATGAAAGTAACAAATATGGCAAACCTTGATAAGATCAATAATTTGACTGAGACCATCAATCTAAATTGGTGCTATAATTGATAAAAATCTATATACATAAGTACCATGATATCAGAATAACAGTACCAATGTCTAAAAAAGACAATAGCGCAAAATCAAATATAAAATCTAATAGAATCTAATACAGTTAGTACTATGAAATATAAAAATATATCAAGATGTGCATGAGCAATGTAGCAGACCGGACACAAAAAAATGAGTAGATTAAGCTTGACTGAGAAAGCAATTAATGTCCCAATTGACGTTCATACCGAACGGCGAGTAGGATTTTAATTCATGTATCCAATAGGTCTCAAGGCGGGACACCATGCAGACTGGAGTTACCCCTCCAATGAGGGATGCATTTATCAATTATTTGAAACTGGGTGCCCACAGGATTTTTGTCATGGTATTTCAAATAATGGTGAGGCACACTGTGATTAATATGACCCTTTCTAATGCTGGCCAGATGTTCTTTGACCCTCACCGAAAACCTCCTTATAGTGAGTCCTACGTATTGTTTTTTACAAGGACTTTTTTACAAAGACAGGTAATGAGATATACTATATATCTAGTGGCACAGGTTGTGAAATGTTTCATCTGATAGCTGTGTAAGGTAGCGGTAGATAAAAAAGTGTCAGTTTTATGTTTTCCACATATGTCGTGGAGACATACATTGCACTTGCGGCAGGGGTAGTAACCCTTGCATTGTTGGAAAAAAGTTACTGTCTTGGGTGGATCAATGACATTAGGGGCAATCTTTCCTTGTATGGATCTAGCACCTCTAAATTTGACACCCGCTCGTTCTGGAAGTACCTGTTCCAGGAACCTGTCATTCTGTAGGAACCTTCAATGTTTGTTAATGATCTTTCTAATCTGCTTATGCTGTATGGAGAAAGCAGTATAGAAAGATCACTTAAACTTGTTGTCTTGAATGGGCTTCGAGTTATCTTTCAATAAATTACTTCTATTTACTCGTATGACCCTATTGATATCTCTATCCAAATCTCCAGATTTATAGCCCTTATCCAAAAATTTAATTTTGAGAGTCTCTGCTTGATATTGAAAGTCTGCAGTGTTTGTACAGTTTTTTCATAATCAAAGAAATTGACTGTGAGGGATAGATTTCAGCCATTGACTATGGTGACAACTGTCGACCAGAATGTAACCATTCTGGTCGGTGGGCTTGAAGTAAGTTTTTAATTCTAAACAGTTGTTGTTGTTATTAACTGATGTCTCCAAGTCCAAAAAATGAATGGTAGTTAGGCTCCCCTCATAACTCAAAGAGATACCCCTATCATTATTATTGAGTGTAGTCATAAAGGCATGTAAGGATTCACGATTACCCTTTTAAAGGAGGAGGATGTCGTCTATGTACCTGGACCACAGGACCAACTCAGGTCTCTGAGGGGGAAAGACGACATCCTCCTCCCACTGTGCCATGAATAAATTGGCCAGGCTAGGCGTGTATTTGGCCCCCATAGCCACACCGCATTTCTGTGTATAGAATTGACTCTGGAACCAAAAATAATTGTACTGGGTTGCAAACCTCAGTAATTCCATAATACAATTATGTTGTACAACAGGGAGAGTTGAATTCCTGGACAAAAAATGCTCTATCACTGCCATTCCCAAATCTTGGGGGATGCAGGTGTATAGAGCAGCAACATCAGCTGCCACCATAATCATGCCACTTTGATATTATACTGTTTCCAAAAGCCTGATTGTATCCCGAGTGTCCTTGAGATAGGAGGGGGTCATTTTTACCAGTGGTTGCAAATGTCTTTTTTAGACATTGGTACTGTTATTCTGATATCATGGTACTTATGTATATAGATTTTTATCAATTATAGCGCCAATTTAGATTGAAGTTTCAGTCAAATTATTGATGTTATCAAGGTTTGCCACATTTGTTACTTCCGTGATCACGGAAGCTTAGTTTCCACAGGGAGACTCGTATTGACCTCCAGGTGGCAGCTTGGAGTGCATTTTACCCACTGACATTAGTACGTCATTTCACCATAATGGCATCGATGCCTGTGTGGCTTACATCTAATTACATGGTGGTCATGTGATTGATCTATTCAGGAAGCTCCGGGCAGTCATGCCTGCTCAATGTTCAGAGCGAGGCTTGTATCATCCTGGGCTTATATCCGGAGCGCATGTTGTTGGATGCCATCAATGTGCCATGACAAGAACTGGGCCCGCGTGACCTACGGCACATCATGTGTTTTGATCACGTGTCCTGCCTGGAAAGTTTGTCTATGGATAGGGCCCTTCGGTGGTTGCACTATAGCTGTTGCGGTTACATTGTTATGCGGCGGCGGCGGCGTGCCCCCTCTGCAGACCCTTGTCCATATAGAACCACGTGGGAGAACCCTAGCCCGGGAATCTGAGAATGATGCATGGAGTTCACACCAATGGCCATATTTTCTGGGTCGCAGTATGGCAGGCGGAATTTCGCCCCCTATCCCTATGTGTTGGTTTATAACTTTCATGATCTTACAATGAGGCGTGGAGCTCATGCGGGAGGCTACCATTTCCAGTTTGAATACCGAGGGCAGAGCCACACCCCCCACTGCCGCATGTCTGATCATTGGGATATGTTATAAATATGAGCAATGCGGGGAGCAGTGTTATGCCCCAGTTGAAGTCCGTTGGGATGAAACGCATTGGGCCTTCTCCACTTAAACTTTGCTTTTAAACTTTTTATTCAGTGATCACTATTTTTTGTACTCATCTGCCTGGATGTTTGTACTCTTTTAAGAATAAGCAAAAATTACTTTTTGACCTGCACCATATGGAGCTTTTTTATTCTTTTTTTCCATCTTGGCTTGGATGAGAACATCTCTCCATCCTTCACTGGTCTTTAAGTAGATCCTTCATTGGGCTGCAGTTTTATTTTGCTTGGAGAATCACCAGAGTTGGATATTTGGCCAGATCGCACCCCACAGATCCATCCCTGCTGATAAGCAGATCAACCGAGTCCAGAGTGACATCCTTCCGTGTTGCAGTCGCATCCAAGTCGACCCTTCTTTTTGACCATTAGGCCTTAGGTCAATACAAGCTCGATTGACCCACTGCCGTCGGCAAGTGGGTCCACCTTGTCTAGTAAGAGTATACATCTATATTTTTCCATTAGAAGATTCCTCTGTTCCAACAGTCATACAGCCAGTCTTCGTTTATCCTGTTGCATTATTCATAGAAGATTTTTACAAATCAACCTTTTTGGACACACTTCTTAGAAAGTTCTTCTACGGTACTATAGTACTTCTTCTACAGTTTGGACATTATTTTCTTTGATTCCCCTTTTTTTATGTGATTATTATATTCACATGATATATGTTTATATCCTTACACAGATATATTATTTGTTATATCACTACACTTTGTTTTTCACATGTATTTTGGACTTTGTTTGTTTTGGTGTTAGCAGCTTTATTCACATTGGTTTAGCGCAGTAATTTCCCTAAATCTTCAATACCCAGAAATTGTTCATCCGAAGTTACAAAAATAGTTACATTGGGTCAAAGGGATCTTTGCCTGTTTTTGTAGTATTGCATGTGGCCGTAGATTTAAAAAATATATATATTAATTTGTCTTAATCCTTTTCAAAAGGGTTCTGTTTGAATTATGGTATAAATAAAGATCAGATAATCTTTTATCAGATGATTTATACTCTGAATGGTCTAAGGTTATCAGTGGTGTACCCCAAGGATCAGTGTTGAGACTCTTACTTTTTAATATTTTTATAAATAATATAGAGTCTGGGATTAAAAGTACCATTTCAGTCTTTGCAGATGACACCAAGCTATGCAGTGGAATAACGTCCTTACAGGATGTCTCCAGCTTAGATGACCTTAATGCACTGTTTAATTGGGCAACTATGTGGCAGATGAGGTTTAATGCTGATACATGTAAATTTATGCACTTGGGGGCTAAAAATATGAATGCATCATACATACTAGGGGGAGTACAACTGGGGGAATCAATGGTGGAAAAGGATCTGGGTGTTCTAGTCAATCATAAGCTTAATAATAGCATGCAATGCCAAGCGAGCAAATTCCTTTCTTGTATTAAGAGAGGTATTGTCAGCGGAGAGAGACATCATTGTGCACCTGTACAAATCATTAGTAAGATTTCATCTGGAATATGCAGTTCAGTTTTGGCACCAGTTCACAAAAAAGATATCAGGGAACTGGAGAAAAGTGCAGAGAAGGGCAACCAAACTAATAAGAGGCATGGAGGAGCTCAGATATGAGGAAATATTAGAGGAACTGAATTTATTCTCTCTTGAGAAGAGAAGATTAGGGGGGATATGATCAACATGTATTAATACATTAGTGGTCCATATCGTGAACTTGGTGTTGAGTTATTCACTTTAAGGTCTTCAAAGAGAACAAGGGGGCACTCTTTATGTCTGAAGGAAAAGAGATTTAACCTCCAAATACGAAAAGGTTTCTTAACAGTAAAAATAATTTGAAGTTGATTCAGGAAGGCTCAGTAGATTGTTAAAAAAAAGGCCTGGATTATTCCCTAAATGTGCGTAATATAACTGGATACTAATATTTATAGATAAACTTGAACCGGGGAATATTCAATTGCCTGCTGGGGGATTGGGAAGAGATTTTTTTCCCCTGCAGGAGCAAATTGAATCATGCTTTACTGTTTTTTTTTTCTTGCCTTCCTCTGAATCAACTGTGGATATAGGATAGGTACAGGTGATACTCGAAAAATTAGAATATCGTGCAAAAGTTCATTTATTTCACTAATGCAACTTAAAAGGTGAAACTAATATATGGGGTTCAGGTCAGGCGAGTTTGCTGGTCAATCAGGCACAGTAATCCCACGGTCTTTGAACCAGGTTTTGGTGCTTTTGGCAGTGTGGGCAGGTGCCAAGTCCTGCTGGAAAATGAAGCATCCCCATAGAGCTCTCCTGCAGAAGGAAGCATGAAGTGCTCCAAAATCTCCTGGTAGATGGCTGCGTTGACCCTGGACTTAATGAAGGACAGTGGACCAATGCCAGCAGATGACATGGCTCTCCAAATCAACACAGACTGTGGAAACTTCACACTGGACTTCAAGCATCTTGCAGTGTGTGCCTCTCCATTCTTCCTCCATACTCTGGGTCCTTGGTTTCCAAATGAGATGCAAAATTTGCTCTCATCAGAAAAGAGGACTTTGGACCACTGAGCAACAGACCAGGTCTGTTTTTCTTTAGCCCAGGTAAGAGCTTCTGAAGTTTGTTGTTCAGGAGTGGCTTGACAAGAGGAATACAACATTTGAAGCCCATGTCCAGGATCCGTCTGTGTGTGGTGGCTCTTGATGCACTGACTCCAGCCTCAGTTCACTCCTTGAGAAAGTCCCCAACACTTTTGAATGGCCTTTTCCTGACAACCCTCTCCAGGCTGTGGTCATCCCTGCTGCTTGTGCACCTTTTTCTTCCACACTTTTCCCTTCCATATAACTTTCTATTAATGTGCTTTGATACAGCACTTTGGGAACATTCAACTTCTTTTGCAATTACCTTTTGACACCCACGTTATGGAGGGTGTCAATGATGATTTTCCGCACAACTGTCAGGTCAGCAGTCTTTCCCATGATTGTGATTCGTACTGAACCAGACTGAGAGACCATTTAAATGCTCAGGAACCCTTTGCAGGTATTATGGCTTAATTAGCTGATTAGAGTGGGACACTTTGAGCCGAGAATATTGCACCTTTTCACAATATTCTAATTTTCTGAGATTGTGGATTTGGGGTTTTCATGAGCTGTAAGCCATAATCATCACAATTATGAAAAATCACGGCTTGAACTATCTTGCTTTGCATGTAATGAGTCTATCTGATATATTAGTTTCACCTTTTAAGTTGCATTAGTGAAATAAATGAACTTTTGCATAATATTCTCATTTTTTGAGTATCACCTGTATATGAAGGTTTTCTATCTGTGTGTGTGTGTGGTTATTTTTTTTCATGTTGGTTGAACTGCATGGCCTTGTGTCCTTTTTCAACCAGATTGTAACTATGTAACAAAAATGTATGTATGTGAGAATAAATAAAACTAGTAAAATATATGACAGATCTCATTAGAGAAGATTTTGGGTAGAGGTCTACAAAGATCATCAGGTTCCTACATTTTACAATAAAGCAATGGGATGTTTTAAGTCTAATGCCCTGTACACATGGTCGGATTTTCTGACGGAAAATGTGTGATAGGACCTTGTTGTTGGAAATTCCGACTGTGTGTGGGCTCCATCACACATTTTCCATCGGAATTTCCGACACACAAAGTTTGAGAGCTTGCTATAAAATTTTCCGACAACAAAATCCGTTGTCAGAAATTCCGATCGTGCGTACACAAATCCGACGCACAAAGTGCCACGCATGCTCAGAATAAATTAAGAGACGAAAGCTATTGGCTACTTCCCTGTTTATAGTCCTGTCATACGTGTTGTACGTCACCGCGTTCAGTACGATCGCATCTTCCGACAACTTTGTGTGACCGTGTGTTTGCAAGACAAGTTTGAGCCAACATCCGTCGGAAAAAATCCATGGATTTTGTTGTCGGAATGTCCGATCAATGTCCGACCGTGTGTACAGGGCATATCTGTGTGAAAACAATCATACAATTTTTTGAATTGTAATTTATCTAAGCAGCTGTAGCTTCTGACTGTTAGATATGTGGAATCTATGTGGCATCTGACTAATTTGATCAGGAATTGAAGACAATGTAGAACTTTCCTAGAATAAAGAAATAAGACATCTGACAGCTGCCAATACAGGTTAGACACCAGTCCAGAATTGTACCAGTCAAAAAAATGAAAAATAATGACTAATTAACTTCATGATCAAACATGTGCAAAAAAAAAAAAAGGGGGGGGCTTGTTTGTTTTCCTAAATGTGAATGTCAGCCAGTATTATTTCACAGCTAAACCCAATGCACAGCTGAAAATCTGTTTATTGACAAAGTGACAAAATGACTGTCAAAAAGCATAAAGTACCTTTTTTGTCACACTGCTCTCTCCAGCATGGTTTCTATATGTAGCAACCTCCGAGCAGGGAAAGAAAACCACCAGCATTGGGGCAAGCTGGCATTACTGCAGGGGGAATAGTGGTGGACTGAAATAACGCTGGGCACCGGTCACTTTTTGTTTTTATCAAATGTTTAATTTGCTTCAGGCTCACATGACCTCTTGCAGTTCCTGCGAGAAGATGACAGCAGACTGACAGAGGAATGAGTTCATCAGTCTGCTGCTTCTCCTTTTACTGTCCAGTCACAGGCAAGGGGAAGCATGAGACCTGTAATGCCCGGTACACACGATCGGACATTGATCGGACATTCCGACAACAAATCCATCGGCTTTTTTCCGACGGATGTTGGCTCAAGCTGAACATCAAGAACGCGGTGACGTACAACACGTACGACGGGACTATAAAAGGGCAGTTCAATACCAAGCGTGCCACCCTTTGGGCTCCTTTTGCTAATCTCGTGTTAGTAAAAGTTTGGTGAGAGACGATTCGCGCTTTTCAGACTCGTGGTTTTCAGATCGTTTTTCTGCTGTTCAGTTTGTGCTTGTGGGTTTGTATCTGGTCTTCAGTGCGTGTAGTTAGTTCGCATTGATTTATCATTGTTTTCTTGTCTGTTTGTTGCTGATTTTCAGGTCGCTCTTCACTGGCCTTGCTGTTCTTCAGTGCTTTCTGTTACTTCGTTCTGACAAGCCGACCGTTTTGAAGCTATGTTGCGTGTACGTACTCATCGTAGAGTTCGTGCTGTGCTGGGGCTTGGTGTTGGGGTTCTTACTTTGACACAAGCCCAGTCCATGAACAGGGTGGGGAGGAGTTCATGGACCAAGAATTGGTTTCTCCAGCGTGACCAATTCGGTCACATGCCTTTGCTCCATGAGATCCGTGAGAATAATCCTGACGATTTCAGGAACTTTCTCAGGATGACGTACCTCTTTGTTGGCTTTGCTGACCCCTTATATCAGCAGGCAGGATATCTGCATGCGGCAAGCCATTGACTCGGTTAAATTGATGATAGGCAACTCCTATCCTCATATTGATTAGTGGTTCCAAATTAATAATAACTACTGCAGTAGGGAACAGACACAAAAGATACGCTCAGCATCTTTCCAAATAACTGTTCTGCTTTATTATGACGCAATTGAAGGTTTTTATGCACATGATTACGTAGGTATTACATTAATATTACAATTGTACGTTTATGGTAACAAGGGGGGTTACATAGGCAGGCTAATTCTAATCAGGACTCAAAAGAATGTAAACATGTACTGAAAACATTATTAGTGCTGTGTTCACAGTGAGGGCAGTGTGCGATACATACAAAATACAATACAATTATATACAGAACTTACAAATTTCCATTACAGTCTGCCCTCTTTTGATCAATATTTTGATCACTAACCATACCTGCTATCACCTTTAACCTGGAACCTCCACACGCTTAGGTGGAGGTAGTCCTGGCCAAAGAGGCAAAAACTCCATTGTGGAGAAAATAATAGCTGAGCAACTTTTTCATTACCAAATTACTTTTCATTGTGAAAAACAAATGATTGATAAGACATATTTACAGAGTACTGGCTGTACAATCCTGTGGCCAGAATGGCCTTCTAGCTGAATTGTTGGCATGCTGACTTATCAGCATATGTAAACACAGACAATTCTACATAAAATGGAAGACGTACAAAAGACAAATATGACTTCACACATGGCTGAACTACTTTTCAAATATATATATATATATCCCTTACAATTAAAGCATGCATATCTTTCTCTCACTTTCTTTTACCTCTTTAATATTTCCCTGCCTTAAATTCTGCATTCCTTATTTTGTTCAGAAATCCTTTATAACTAGCTTCTATAATTCTATGATCAGACAGGCAGCCACAGTGCTCATGCCATCTTCCCTCTCTGACAACATATAAAGTATTCTGTTTTAATTCTCATTTCTCTGTTTCTGATTTTACTAGTTGTAGTGCCTGACCCCAAATTCATCCCACAACTTAACATGAAAATGTCCCTTTCTGTCTAGTGTTAATTGTCACCCTTGATCCATCCTGCTCACATAGATAGCTGTTTCTCTAGCTGTTTACTCTGCATGATTCTTAGTCCCTATGGCCTTTGGTAACCCAGTTACCCATTGTGGATCCATGTCCACTCTAACCATTAATCTAGGGGCTCAGTATAGGCGGAACCGCACCTTTGGTTCATATATAGCGCTCCTCTTGCGCTGGGCATTTTTGAGGGTCTCTTACCCTTCATTCCCTTAATTCAATGCCCATAATGACTGGCCAGTCTTCTCTCTTCTCTACGTGTGCCAATACCCTCTTGCCTCTAAACTACTTTATCTAGCAGATTTACTACATATACCTGTGAACAGCACTATTCTTCCCTTTCTTATCTATAACACTCCAATGGACAATAGACAGGGACAACATAACATATAACCACCAATCAATACAGTTCGATTAAGGGGAGTAAAATAGGTACTCTTTGTCCCGAAAATGCCTTAACGATCAAGGAAGTGTGATAACTCAAATGTAAGCAAAAGGCTTACCTCAGCTGGCTGATTATCAGAAATTCCCGGATCGTCTCAAGCTCCTTGTTTCGGATACTCAGGGTCACCTGGAATCCCCTCCTAAGGCAAAGCTCGCCATGCTGACTCAGTTAAATTGATGATAGGCAACTCCTATCCTCATATTGATTAGTGGTTCCAAATTAATAATAACTACTGCAGTAGGGAACAGACACAAAAGATACGCTCAGCATCTTTCCAAATAACTGTTCTGCTTTATTATGACGCAATTGAAGGTTTTTATGCACATGATTACGTAGGAATCACATTAATATTACAATTGTACGTTTATGGTAAGAAGGGGCGTTACATAGGCAGGCTAATTCTAATCAGGACTCAAAAGAATGTAAACATGTACTGAAAACATTATTAGTGCTGTGTTCACAGTGAGGGCAGTGTGCGATACATACAAAATACAATACAATTATATACAGAACTTACAAATTTCCATTACACCATCACTCCGGAGCAGAGGCTAGTCGATGGGGAGAAGCCTGCAGGACCTCAAGTTCTCGACAGGCATCTCCCCCCAGGCTCTGGGGATCATTATTCCAGAGACCTGTTCTGCCATCATCCAGGTCCTGCAGAAGGACTATATTAAGGTAAGATTTCTCCTTTAACATCACATTTTATTGTATTTAATGTTTGCTAATATATTGTTGTGAATGTGAACATATGCTGTGAATGTCCCCTTTATGCTCATGCATGCTGGAATTTTTTAAAGTTTGTTTTTTGTCCTTCATGCATATTTGCCTTCACTAACCTCCCCAGCATGCTATCCTGGGCCCATATCCACCTCGCCTAGTCACGCCTCGCCTAGTCACTTCCTAGTCAAAATCATTTGGAACCCTCCCTCCCCCCACCGCTAAATCAGCTGATACTAATCCTCTGCTGACTTTGCCAAACCCATACACACTATACCTACCTCTTTAGTGGTCATATTTCTGTATGAATTCACCAAAGAATGTAGTGTAAGGGCCTGCCAGAATACTTTCAAATGGTACTGTTAAAAGTTTTTGTATCCTATTATTATCTTGATAGGTAATTGCAGAATGTAAAAATGTGCTCCAATTTGTCCAATTTGGACAGTGTGTATTTAGATATTTGTATTATGTCACTTCTTACCTGTCCAGTGGGCTGCCAATAGTGTAAGGAGGGGCTGGCCAAAGTAACACACATTATTTATGCATTCAGCTCTCAATGAAGTGGAGAGGGTTATTTTCAATGGGCCATCAGAGGTGGTGAGGAATCTGATAGGGGGACCTTATACTTTTGCCTTTAAATACTCCCTAAAATAAATGTTATACAGATGTTGGCCAAGAATGTTTGTGTCTAATCTGCTTTCAATGTTATGTGCAAAATTACTAATTTTGTTTTTTCTTGTTTGACTCCACAGTTTCCTTCCATGCCACAGGAATGGCAGACTGTGGCCTCCCACTTTGCCCAGCGGTGGGACCAACTGCGGAGGGGCAATTGACGGGAAACACATCCACATCATCTCACCCCCCAACTCGGGATCATACTATTACAACTACAAGGCGTTCAATAGTATTGTGATGTTGGCGGTGGTGTTGGCTACTTACGAGTTCCTCCATGTGGACATGGGGAAGAATGGCCGGATGTCGGATGGTGGAGTCATTGCCTAGACCGAGTTCTACAGGCGTCTCCAGAATGACAGCTTGGGCTTGCCTCTCCCAGAAGACAATGCGGAAGGACTCCCATTTGTCTTCGTTGCGGATGAAGTGTTTGCGCTGGGGGACCATCTTATGCGGCCATTCCCTATGAGGACCCTCACCCCGGACCAGAGGGTTTTTAATTACCGACTGGCCAGAGCCAGAAGAGTGGTGGAGAACACATTTGGAATAATGGCCAGCCGGTTCCGTCTCTTTCTTACACCGATACACATGACGGAAAATAAACAATCACATCATCATGTCTTTCTGTGTTCTCCACAACTTTTTAAGGAGAAATTCTGTGAACTATGCTGCCTCAGTTGGGCCTGAGGCCGGAATTCAGAATGAACCAAACCTGACGGTGCTGGAAACTGGCCGTCCTGGCTTGCCCCCCAGAGTGCCTGTGAGGTCCATTTAAGATACCTTGAATACTTTGTGGGTAGGGGGGCCATCGATATGCCAGACAATGTCTGAGACATTTTTTAAATAAAAATATATTTGAAACTGAACAAATATTTGCTTTGATTTACTGCCTGGCTTTCTTTTAGCTCTCCTCGGTTATCTTTTCATGGTATTATTTTTTTGGCCTTTTTCTTCAACAGTGCAAACAAAATTTCTTTGAGACATGAGGTGACAATCTCTTCTTCGGCTAACTATTATTATTATGTTGTGGGTCTGCTACATACACACCTTGTTTTTGTTGTTAATGTATGGAATGCATTACTGACAAAAATATTCATCATTTTCAGCACCATGACCAAAATTTGTGGAGTCATGAAAATGGCTTGATTGTGTAAAATTATAAAGTACTGTTGGGTGTTGTTTACTAAAGGCAAATCCACTTTGCACTACAAGTGCACTTGAGACTGCACTGAAACTGCACTTGTAATGCAAAGTGGATTTGCCTTTAGTAAATAACACCCATTGCCACGGAAAAAACAAACTTTACTCCAAAAACTGCTTTTGAGCATTGAAAGAAGAAGCCACACATTGTTGATTAACAAATGTTTTACTGAAAGCACAATCACATGTGCGTTTATAAAAGGGTTTTCGAACAAACCAACATGTTTGTTGTATAACATTTTTTTAGGTCACATTAAGTAGAAATTGCCTTTTATAGGTAAAACAGGCATGTTTAAAACCATAAAAAATATACACAACTCTGGAACTTACAAAGTTCAACTTTGATAAAGTGAAGGCAATATCAGACATAAGTATGTACAAACTGTGTTTGATATTGCCTTCATCAGATGAGGTGAAGTCACCCCTGTAAATGCTAAATTTTGAAGATGCACACAAATTGGGATTCAAAATGGAGATTTCCTTCCTGATCCCATGCCTAATGTTAACAATGTGTTTTGGGGGTGCAACCCCTTCCTCTCACCTACTTTCATATCGAGGAAGGGGTTGCACCCACAAAACGCGTACATTGATCTTCCATTATGGCAGATAGCACATGTTGACACGCTGTGTGCATCTTCAAAATTTGGCTTTTAAAATATGTAAAAAATTAGTAATAAAAACAAAAATAAACAAGCAAAAAAGTTAGGGATTTCTGGATGTTTTAGATTCTTCCTAAAACATCAATGATGTTCTTCATTTTGTTTTGAACATCATTGATGTTTTGCTTTAGGTTTTCTAAATCCCTATTGCACCCCATTATCTCCCCGATGAGGATCTGGGCACTTTCACTGGAGAAATAACCTTCTTCCACGAGTCTTTTCTCCCCTATGTGAAAAAAAGGTATACTTAGCACACAGATATTTGAGGATAGAAATAGGAATATGAAACATTGTTTGGAAGTACAATTGTCTGTTTTGGCAGAGTTCCAAGCTGAAGAATTTATTTGTGTACCTTTGAAAAGCTGGAATACTTACCTGTTTTGTGCAAGCTTCACAGATGGAGACACCCCTATATTATTCACTGGAGCACCTGGGTGGGACACCCTAATAAAAAAGTTTGTTCTTGTGTCCCACACTAGTGCTCCTGCATCCAGATGTGTAAACAGCTGCTGAGTGTTCTCTCCTTACACAGAATCTAGTTTGCATTTCATTCTAGTTACAAACCCATCTAGACAACAAACTTTTTTAATGGAAGTAGGCCTGAAAAAATGTATTGAACTGCATCTGGACAAAACATTGTATTTTAGTGGCCGAACGAACAAATGTTTCCTACGAACGGTTAATGTGCCCATGAACATGAAAGTTGCCATTTTAAACTGTACCACAGTAAAGAAAAGCACATGGAGCAGCCCAAACATTATAAAAAGAAAGAATAGGAACACGGGACAACTACTGACTTTTTTGCAACACTCTCCTGATCCTTCTATACTGATCGTGCTCCCTTAATTTGAGCTCCGACCACCATTTCCTCAGTTGATCCTTGGATCGTCGTATCCCAAAATTCCGGCGCAGACTCTTCACAACTTTAGCCATGATCTTGGCCTTTCTGACATTTTGGTTTGGGTAAGGTCCATACTTCCTATCATAGTTGGTCCTTTTCAAGATGTCCACCATCTCCACCATCACTACAAAGGCCATATTTGAGGCCTTAAATCTCCTGCGGGATCGGGGACATTTCTGGCTCCGGGCTTTCCTCCTCCTCGTTGCTGCTATTATCACGCACCTGCTGTGTCTCTGCCATGTGTTATCCCCCACTGCGCTGAAACAGAAGGGGCGGGGAATAGACTAGAAAGAACGTCAGGGGCCGGCGGAGTTTCACACATGCGCAGTGTATATAAAGCGTAACACGCAGGCGTCGTACGTATGATCTGTGAGCGGAGGAAGGAGTGTCAGAATGCCGATCGTGATAACGAAGGTACAATTTTAACTTGGGCCTATACTGCTTATAGATTGAGACCTGTATTGGGACAAGATTATGAGAGTTTAGCCTGACATTAGGGTTTGTCTTGTGTTGTGTCTTGCAGAGAAAATGGATCTAGTGAATGATCAGGACTTTAGCCCCATATTCCTTGATATGTACAGTGAGCTGCCCTGTCTGTGGCAGGTTTTATAACAATAAAACAAAGAGGAAGGCAGCGCTGGATCAATTGCTGGAATTTGTGAAGCCGGTTATCCCCACTGCAAACATCCCCTATTTGAAGGCCCTAATTGGTGGCATGGGGAGCACTTATCTTAAGGAGAAGAAGGTCCAGGATTCCCAGAGATCAGGTGCTGCAGATGACATTTATGTACCCAGGCTGTGGTACTATGACAAACTGCATTTTCTGGCAGGCCAGACTGAACCCAGGCCAGCACTCTCCAGTCTTCCTTCAAGGCTTCTTTCCCCCCCAGCTGAGGCTTCAGACGCCCAACCTGGGCCTTCCAGGCAGCAACATGTGGAGGAGCCCAGCTTGAGCCAGGTATAGCATTCTTCTAAATATTTCTGTTTGTCAAATTACTAATGATGTTAATTATATGTTAGTTTTGATAAACAATTTCTGATTTCACAAAGTGTTTTACATATCAATAGACAGTAGTGGCCACAAATGAGTGGGAGTGAGAATGAAAAAGGCTGGGGTCAGAATGATAGTCTTTTCTATTTATTAACATTCAATTTGCAACAGTCATGAGCTAAAAATTGTGTGTGATTGATGAACGTCCCTTTTTCATACACAGGAAAGTCTCAGTCAGGAGGTGGCGGGGGTAAGTGGCAGCCAGGAGGTGGCCGGGCCCAGTAGCCTGCCCGAATCCAAGGTCCCTCCCCTCCGTCTTCCACAAAAAAGTGACAGGAAGAGGAGTAACATGAAGGAGGCAGCAATCGGCCTATTTATGAAGGCTACTGCTGCCCTCAGGACCCCCCACAGTGTTTAAGAGGACTTTGCCCACATTACAGCCTGCAAAAATGCTGGAAATGGAGGAGGGCCAACGCTTAATATGTGAGTATCTCATCTTAAAAGCCCTAAATAAGGGGTTGAGGGGCCAACTCACAAGCCAAAGCCACGTTTGTGAGTTCAACCATGCTCCTCCTCCTCCTCCACCTCCACCTCCTCCTCCTCCACCTCCTGCCACACCTCCAACACCACAGCTACAGCCTGGAAGGAAGCATCTAAGGAAGACAAGAGAGTGATGGCCTGGGTTCAGTCTGGTCTGGCAAAAGATGCACGCTGTTGTATGACCACAGCCTGGGGACAGATATGTCATCTGCTGCTGTTCCTGATCTCTTGGAGTCCTGGACCGGATTGTGCTCACTATTATAAGGACTCCTCAGGCCACCAATTTTGACTGTAAAATTATTGATGTCTGCCCTGGGGTAAAAAGGCTTCCCAAATTTCACCAGTTTATCCAGCGTTGCCTTCCTCTTTATTTTGTTATGACCCAGAATAAATGTCTATTTATTTTTCACAAATACTTGCCTATGTGTTTTACTTCAAATAGGACAGTTTGTTTGTGAGTAGGCAGGTACATTTCAAAAAGACAATGTAAAATTAACAAGGGACACCAACCAACCTCCTTGAGGTTGAAAGATACAAGATAATAATGGTGTTGTGGTAACTTGACACACAAAACCCACAAAAATAATTATGGAGATCACCAAAAAGAAAAAATTAACAGGAGATCTTAATTAAAAAAACAAACAACAAATTATAAAAATATAAAAACATAAAACCAGAAAAAAAATTGGTAGATCTGACGAATACAAATATATTCATGAAATCACGATAAATAATAAAGAAAGAAGTTTGTGAGAAGTTTGTGTGAATATGAGCAGCAAAACAACTTCATTCTTCTAGCAATATAAAGAAGAAGAGAGTGCGCTGCATTAAACAATTTAAAACATTGCAGCGTGACGAAAGTGCTGTATCCATTACGAACGCTATTTTTACCAGACCGAGCAGTTCCATCTCGGATTTTATTCTGAGCATGCCTGGCACTTTGTGCGTCGGAATTGTCTACACACGGTCGGAATTTACGCAAACGGATTTTGTTGTCGGAAAATTTTATAGCCTGCTCTCAAACTTTGTGTCGGAAATTCCGATGGAAAAAGTCTGATGGACCCCACACACGGTCGGAATTTCTGACAACAAGCTCCGATCGCACATTTTTCGTCGCAAAGTCCGATCGTGTGTACAGGGCATAAGTGCGCATAAGTGTGCATGTTTATGGGAATGCAGCACGGAGACAAATGCACCTGTCAGTGAATTCTGAATGATCTGAGAAGTGTCTCCAACTGATGCCATCAACACAAGCCAGAAGGCCATTGACACAGGCTTTCACTTAACTGCAGCAGAGGACCAGTCTGCTGTCCTACCAGATAGGGCTGTATTGTGTGGAGAGCAGTGTAAATCTCAGAACTGAATTGACATAAATTCAAATCTTATAGCAAGTAAAACAGCTCCCACGTGTACAAATCTGTGTATTTAGTTGCCTGCCTGGGGTTCAGCTGAAAGTGTTTTGTGGCAATACATTTAAAAGAAAAACTGTTTTTTTTTTTCGTTTTGGATAGAGTGGAGAGGGATTAGAACACCTGCCAGTTAACACTTATGCGCTGCGGTGCAAATTCAAAGCGATGCATTGTGATTTCTGCTTGCCATTTTCGATTTCATTACACATTTACTAGGAATTTGTGAGAGGAGTGGTCACATCTCCAATTTTATTTTCTATGAAATCTAGCAAAAAAAAAATTGCAGTGATGTGAACACTGGACTGTGATTTCAATCCAGTCCCATAGAAGTCCATGAAGCTGAAATTCGCACTGCACCACACAAAGCTCACATAGGACCTTTTTTTTTAACCGGAGCAAATTCGGACTGCCTATACGTGAACAGCCTTCACTGGAAATAATGCTTTTTTACATGACATACGAATCTATGCTTTTCTGATCGCATCTGATCTGCATAGAATTCTCATAAGTGTGAACTGGGGCTAAAACTAAATTTTTAAATGACTAAAAATTATATACTGTCTAGCAATGAAACAGTGCTGTGCTGACTTTCCAGCTGTCACTGAATTCCCTATAGCTCCACACACTGTATTCCATCTCTCCTGGATGCAAAAAATAGTTGCAGCTATTTTCTCATGGCTGTCTGCAAATGCAATGGCCCCTGTTACCCTTTAGGATCCATGCACACTAGGAGCAGAAAAAAACGTCATCGTTTTAGCTTTAAAAACGTGGCATAAAAGACGTGAATTGAGAGCATATTGTACAAAGTTTAGGCGAGTCTATGAGAGTTTAAGAGCATTCTAGTTTATAGGCGTTTTTTGCACTACACTCCCCTCTGCAAAAGTTTTACTCCCAAAATAAGCATTTCACAGCCTTTTTTTGCTGAGTGCCATTTTGGACAAAAATAGCAAAGGATATTATGAGCAGAGATTCCTGAGCCATGCCACTCTACTCTCAGTTCTACTCTTCCGAATACTCAGGGTGCTCCAGTTCATGCTATCTCCTCCCAGGATAATTGTATTATAATTCTGTCTTTATAATCTGGGTGAGATTTATCCCAGAGGTTGGTATGTCCTTGCACAGCTGCAATCAACTGATGTTGTGTGACCTCCCTCCTGGTCATGTCTGAATGTGTGGCTCTCTCAAAGAAAGAAGCAGACAATGGACAAGGTCAAAAGATACTTCCTGTAAAGCCAGGAAATGATGTACAGTGACAACACACCTTTTTTTACTAAAAAAAACCTTGAAACTTGACGTTTAGAAGAGATAAGAGGAGTTTAGGAGAGACTGACGTTTTTACAGCTCCTAAACTTCTCCAGAAAACGCGATAGAGAAGGGTTTTTTTTTGTGCCTCTGAATGTCCCTGACAGAAAACGCCTGTAATAGTCATAATGTGCAAAGACACATAGAACACAATAGAAGTGCTTCTAGAGGCAGGTGAAAAAAACATCAAACGCCTGTAGAATTGACGTTTCTTAAGTCCATTGTGCATGGAACCTTAATCTGTGTGTATTCTTCAATCTTTGAAGAAAGTATAAATGTTTCCGCGCAAAGGAATAAGTACTAGCAGAAAGATACCTGGTTTTAGAGAGCTGCCACTGTGGTGTACTACCACTAGGTGGAGTACATAAATGAGAAGAAAGTGAAGCCATATCTACTTCAAGAAAGTGAAGTAGATATGGCGCTGTTCTATTGTGTTATAATACATATAAATTTGTATTTAACTAGTTACTGTCACTAATTTAAAATTAATTTTAATTATACATCACATACAATCACAACCCCCCAGTAAATAAAGATAAAAACATTTTATTATACCATAACTGGGCGCCCAGATAAGACACGTATGCTGTGGTCACCCTTAGAAAGTGGAAATTATCAACACTAATTGTTCACCAGCACAGAAGCACTTTTTTTGAATATTCACTAAGTACTATATATCTTTAAATGCATGTATATGGGACGGAACCAGTCCCATTTTTTTGAGATTCAAGTTTGTTAATTTTATTAAGGTCACTAACGTGATAAGTGGTTAATATTAACACTAATCCTTCACCAGTACAGAAGCACTTTATTGTTATATATACATGGGATTATATATTTGCAGGTCACATGGGACCTAATTGTCCCCATTTTTCTGAGATTTAGGTTAAATTGATATTTTATTTATTTTTATGTTGTAGCAATCATATATAACGCAAGTCAAATACATTAATACATGTTCAACACATTTGTTTTGTATATTTATGTTCATCAGGGATCAGGTGCACAAACACAATAGAACAGCGCCATATCTACTTCACTTTCTTCTCATTCTTCAATCTTTGATCTCTCTTCCCACACAGTCCTCTTGTAGGTGGGGCCTCAGGCAGTGCAAAGTGTTAGGCCTCATGCACACTGGGCATCTGCCCAGGTTTCCTAAATGCCCTTTCCCTGGTAGGAGAAAAGCAGCATCAGAACAGGCCTAAAGCCCTGTTTTTGTAAACTGATTTGGGCACATAAAGCACTGGGCATCAACTAATTTCATTGGCTAGAATAATAATTTATTCGGGCCATTAAAAGGAATTAATGCTTAAGTGATAGCGTTAATGCATGTTTAGACGCGTTTACACACGTTTCGGCACATAAAGATTTTTTTCTGCCACAATAATGCTACTCCCCCCTCCTTCTGCGCTAGCAAGTATTTTTTTTTTCTGCCACTAAACACCCCAGCCTCTAAATGATTCTAAACACCTAATGTATGTGTGCATTGACACATAGGGTAACATTGGGGGGGTATTTAGAGGCAGAAAATAAACATCCTAAAAGTAGTGTTTTAAAGCCCAGTGTGCATGAGGCCTTATGATTCACCATATTATCTTGTTTTAAGCCAAACAGATTACTAGTATCAAGCTATAACAGCTCTGTGGGCAGGACAATCCAGGAATGGTATTCTCATAGTGTTATTTTTCCCATCAGATGAGTTATAAGAAAACAGCTTCTGCTGCAGGGGTGACGATATATGATATACCAAGGTGGCACTGTATTTGCTTTATGAAGAAACGTCACACTCTGATTTCAAATACTGGGTAGTAATCCACACTATAGGTGTTTCTCCTATTCTACCTCTTCTTGCCAGGAAACTTTCCCTTTGCCAATCTCTATCCCTGACCAGCAGGTTGCTGTTCATGACCTACCACTCACTCCAGATGTGTTGGAATGACATAGGAGACCCTATTTATCAGGTCCCTCATCAAGATGGCCGCCTAAGATCTCAAGAGATTTCAGTATCTAATCAGACAGCTGTCTTCCCTGAGAAGACTGATGGTGTCTATAAGGGGCAATTTTCTTAACAAACTTCTTTCCACCTGTAACGATGGCCAGTGCCACCTAAAGGTTGAACACTTGCACCTACACTCTACTCACTTCACTTCTGTGGTTGAATTTCTCCCTGAATTTAGATTGGTGAAAGTAGTTGTACAGAATCTCCCACTGACCGTCATACCAATCTATACCCTCAGCTGCCATGACACTGTATATTCTCCATATATAATCTGTCTCTAAATATTACATTGACTGATGAGAACATGTAGAATCTATCACACTATAGCTAATGTAATTAAATATTTATTTTATTTTATATTTATTACAACCATTTTTATAGTGTCGGCAATTTATGCAGTGCTTTACATACTGTATACTCACATTAGTCTCTGCCCTCAAATAGATTATAATCTAAGGTAACTATTTCACATGCATATATACACACAAGCACATTCAGGCTAATTTAGCCAGGATACAATAAACATATCTACCTACTTTGGAGTGTGGGAGAAAACCAGAGTACCCACCACGCAAGAACAGGGAGAACAAGCAATCACCAAGCACACAACATGAAATGATCTCCTGTGCAGGACTAAAACCAAGGGTGCCAGAGCTTCAAGGTAGACATGCTAGCCACTAAGCCATTGTTTTAGTGACAAGTGTCAATGTATAGACTTTACAATATTTAGATTTTTTTGCTGCCTGTCATACTGACTAATGTCATTGTATTTAATTCAGTATGAACAAATATAATACTGAGTAACATAACGATATGTAACCAGTTGTTGGCTGTTAATCAAACAAATATCAATGTGTAGGATTTTCCACCGACTGTCATACTGACTGATATCATTTATGACCAAATATAATACTGAGTAACATAACCATATGTATCCAGTTGTTGGCTGTTAATCTAAATAATGTTTCACAATTGTCACAACAACTAATGTCACTGTGTATAATCTAATCACCAACCAGCAGAGGTATCTGCATTTTGTCACAGGAAATTACTTTTTCCTCCAAAGGACACCCTCGGAGCAATTTTTCATCTTCTGAGTTCAACAGGATGCTTTTCACAGAACTTAATAGTGACATTTCATTGCACATTGTCAGTGATTGTGTGCCTCCCCTATTCCATTTTGCTATAAGAATTATCTCATAAAACCTAACATTTATTTCATAACACATAAATACACAAATAGGAAATTAAATCTTTTTATGTAAAATATTCAACATGCACAAAACAAGCAACGACTTGCATCCTCTTTCAAAAATATATATGTAACAGATGAAAAAAAGTTATGGATCAAATCTCTATTAAGGAATATTACCCCAACATTTTATATCACTGATATATGTTTTTTATTAAAAAGTATCCTGATCTCTTTGTATTGCTTCCTTTGTGTGAAATACATGGTGTTCCTGCCAGTCCCTCAGCTTTCCTATTTCATACTAAGCACTTTAGGCATGGAAGCACATCCTTCGCAGTCTGGTCAGTTTTCTGGCTGTGCTGGGAAAACAGCCTGCCTGTCCTCCAATGGCCAAGACGTTTGCTGACACCCCCCCCCGCATAGCCATGAGATTTTACACCCCATTAACACCCATCATTTCTTTGACAGACCCAACCCGGACAGGGGCTTTTGGAGGGGACTGCAAGTCAGCCTCTTGCCTACTGACTATACTGACTATGGCCCCTGGCATTTGAGGATTTGAAGGAGCTACAAGCATTCAGGAAGATGTCCTGTTATATAATGCAAGATGACATTACCACATTTATGAGTCAAGGAAGCCATGATGGTCTCTGCCAACCTGAAACTCAAGGAGAAGATGGATGTTAAAAGAAAGCTGGTAATGAGATTTGAACAGCACTGGGTCTTCTTGAATACTGGTACTGGACTGTCTGGGGGTGGACCTTCTGACTAATCAAGGCTTGTTCAGGTGCCTAGCTGTTGATTAGCTTACTGTTAATTAGGTCACTGTTAGCTGCTACCTGTTTATTAGATGTACTGTTAGATGTACTGATAATATTACTGTTTACATTTAGCATTGTTTAGGAAAATGTAATCAAGCCCTTATCTGATTTGTGTGGTATGAATTCTGTGTGAATTTACAATAAAGGGTCAGTTCCTGTTTGCACCTAAAGCTAGTGTTGTCTAGTTCTTGGGTGCAATTCTCAGCTATAAAACCTGGTTCCTGGTTACAGATTGGATGAAGCTGTATCTTGGCAGAGGCACCTAGGCGGGGTGCCAGGCAGTCCATCAGAATTCCATAAGTACATACCGAAATAATCTAAAGTAAACACACAACAAGGATTGGGGAAAATTTAGGAAGCAACCCCTTTATTAGGTTTAAAACAATTTTTATTATCAAATGAACTTTAACCTTTAATACCAAACAGAACCATTGTTAATCATTACCAGACCAACATGCTTAGTCACTAGGAGTTAAGCAGCAATAACTTATATCAATCAAATAAGTGCTTACTAACCACTATCCACCCACAAAGTGGGCCACATTAACCCCATAAGGATGGACCTTCAATAATAACCAATAACAGACCAACATGCTTAGTCGCCAAGACTCAAGCAGCAACATCTTACACCAACCAAATAACAGCGTACCAACCACTGTTCACCCACAAAGTGGGCGACATTACCCCATAAAGATGGACCTCAAAAGGGAAAATAACAAAGGGGAGGGTGGGAGGGGAAGCAGGTCAAAAGATCCAAAAGGAAGGCTGAGGAGAATCCAGAGGTGCGTCAGCTGACAGTTGAGGTAAATGTTGACCCCGCACAGCGACAGAGATGGATATACAAGCGCTGCTCAGCAGCTGAGGTAAATTATCCTAGTAACAGCAGGCAGCTTGTTACCTGAAACACAAAACAGAAAGAACCAGCAAAGCAGCCACGAAGAGTCATGTACTTAACAATAATTATAGCCCTCTATTAAGAGTAAAAATTATTTAAAAAACAAACTTCTCCATTTTTTTTTTTTTTCGTGACCCTGACATTTACTGTTTTGATCAGCGTTCTGCTGTTTCTCCATCCCCACCTCTCTAAGCCCTTTATACAGCTGAGGACAGAGGTCATGTGATCACCTATGAACAAAAAAAAAAAAGGTATTTTAACCACTTTAAGGTTTAAGAGAGCACCCAGTATATCCTTGTGGGCAGGGGCTTATCTACCGTTAGGCAAACAAGACGTTTGCATGGAGCTGCATTCTTGAGGGGGGCAGCGCATGTACCGGGATGATGCTCACAGTTGCAGTCATCACCCGGTATCATTTTTTGGAGCCGTCAGTCGGCTCTCTTATAATAGCAATCAGAGCGGCTTACTAGCCACCTGATTGTTATTACAAGCAGTGGGAGGGGGGGGCATCCCCCTGCCACCACCTTCCATGCCTCTCTCAGGCTCTCCCGTCTCACCAGGATTGGCTTTGATCTGCTGTTCAGAACAGTAAACCAGAAGCGATGACAGGATATCACTTCCGATTTACTCAGAAACCATCAACCCCATTTTTAAAAATCTAAAGCATGCAAAAACACTGATCTTGGTGTTTTGAATGCTTTTAAAAGCAGAGGAGTGATCTGGGGTCTCTCCATAAAGAGTACCTGTCATGTGCCTATTGCTGTTACAAGGGTTTTTACATTCCTTGTGACAGCAATAAAAGTGATAACAAAAAAGAATTAAAGCAACAGTGTAAATGAAAAAAAAAAAAAAGAATGAATAATTTAAAAGCAAAAAAAAAATTTAAAGTGTCCCCGTCCTCTCGTGCTCGCACGCAAAGGTGAATGCGCGTGTTGGTCCCGCACACACGTAAGCGGTCGTCCCACGCGTGAGGTATCACAGCGAACTTCAGAGCGTGGACAATAATTCTAGCACCAAATCTTCTCTGGAAATCTAAAGTGGTAACCTGTAAAGCTTTTTAAAGCATCAATAAAATGTACATCGTTTGTTGCCATTGCACAGGTGTGTGCAATTTTAAAGCGGCTGGGATGGGAAGAATTTAGTTGGGGGGGCGCCCATTTTTAGTCTTGCCCAGGGCAGAACAAAACCAAAATACACCACTGCCTGTGGGTTTCAGGAACCCAGGAGGTTAGAAAAAAAAAAGCAGAAGACCAAGGACTATGTTTAAGGTTGAATCTACAGGTATTCTATGCTCCCCCCACCCTCCTTCCTATTTTTCTAATGCAATAAAATCTTTAAGGCCTTATGCACACTGTAGCTATCAAACGTCCATTTTACAGGTGTTTAATTTATTTTTTCTGCCCCTAATTGCCCATCTATATTAGCTTATTCGTCCATGTCCACATAGGCAGAAAAAACACCCAACAAGCCAACAAACGTATGTAGATGTGTATAAGCATGCATGAGCATTTTTTTTTTCAATGGGCTGATAAATTAATATTCTGGCCAATGAAATTATTAAACGTCCAAATGCTTGATGTGCCTGAACGCGTCTAAGAGCACCTAAGCCCGTTTTTTAGCATTGCTCTCCTCCTGTCAGGAGAAAAGCATTTGGAAGAGCCTAGTGTGCATGAGGCCTAAAAGCCTAAAGAAAAGTGACTGAGGCATTTGTAATGTAGCTGTTGGGGGGGCAGAAAATCCATATTCTTTTAGGTTATGTCTGTCGTGTTGCTGATAGCACTACAGCAGCAATAATAGGGAACATCTTTTAACCACTTAACAACCGGCCCATAGCCGAATGACGGCTTCAGGGCGGTTGCTTAACTCTGGGAGGACGTCATATGACGTCCTCCCGGAATTCCCGTCTCGCGCGCCCCCTGGGGCGCGCACCCGAGCACATCCGTGACCGCCGGGTCCAGAGGACCCGGCGCATCACGGATACCGGTAAATGGCCGCTGATCGCGGCCGTTTACCATGTGATCGCGCCGTCAAATGACGGCGCGATCACATGTAAACAGACCGGCGTCATCCGATGACGCCGGTTCCTCTCCTCCCCTCCTGTGTACCGATCGGTACACTGTGGAGGAGAGGGAGATGGGTGGATGTCTGCAGCGCTGTGGGCTGCATGTGTAGTGCCCACAGCGCTGCACAGAGACATCCAGCCATCCATCCATCCATGCTCAGCCATCCCTTCTGCTGTGCAATACTCTGCAAAGCCCACAATACTCTGCAATACCCCCACAATACTCTGAATACCCCCACGATACTCTGCAAAGCCCCCATTACTCTGCAATACCCCCACAATACTCTGCAATACCCCCACAATACTCTGCAATACCCCCACAATACTCTGCAAAGCCCACATTACTCTGCAATACCCCCACAATACTCTGCAATACCCCCACAATACTCTGCAAAGCCCACATTACTCTGCAATACCCCCACAATACTCTGCAATACCCCCACAATACTCTGCAAAGCCCCGCCATACCCCGCCATACTCCGCAATACCCCGCCATACTCCGCAATACCCCGCCATACTCCGCAATACCCCGCCATACCCCGCAATACCCTGCCATACCCCGCCATACTCTGCAATACCCCGCCATACTCTGCAATACCCCGCCATACTCTGCAATACCCCGCCATACTCCGCAATACCCCGCCATACCGAGCCATGCTCTATTTCGGGGTGTCATTTTTGCTATGTACATGTTATGTGGTAGAAATATTGTATAAATGGACAACTTTGTGTTAAAAAAAAAAATGCGTTTTAACCACTTCCCGCCCGCCGGCCGTCATACAACGTCCTTGACTTTGTGCGGGAATATCTGAATGATGGGTGCAGCTACAGGCATCATTCAGATATCAGCTTTTTCAGCTGGCGATTCCCTACACCATAAGAATGATCATAGCGGCTGTTACACTGCTTGATCGTTCTTACGGGAGGCGAGAGGGGATGTCCCCCCCTCCCATGCTTCTACCGACTCACAGCTACGATCGAAGCCAGGATAGTTTTTTTTTTTTTTTTAAATTTCAGGCTTCCCAGCCTAGAGGTGAGATATGGGGTCTTATTGACCCCATATCTCACTATAAAGAGGACCTGTCATGCCATATTCCTATTACAAGGATGTTTACATTCCTTGTAATAGGAATAAAAGTGGTCAAATTTTTTTTTTTTTTGGAAAAAAGCATCAAACTAAAATAAATAAAGTAAAATGAACAATAAAAAAAAAAAAAAAAATTTTAAAGCGCCCCTGTCCCTGTGTGCTCGCATGCAGAAGCGAACGCATACGTAAGTCCCGCCCACATATGAAAACGGTGTTCAAACCACACATGTGAGGTATCGCTGCGATCGGTAGAGCGAGAGCAATAATTTTGACCCTAGACCTCCTCTGTAACTCAAAACATGTAACCAGTAAAAAATTTTAAAGTGTCGCCTATGGGGATTTTTGAGTAGCAAAGTTTGGCGCCATTCCACAAGCGCGTGCAATTTTGAAGGGTGACATGTTAGGTATCTATTTACTCGGCGGAACTTCATCTTTCACATTATGCAAAAACATTGGGCTAACTTTACTGTTTTGGTTTTTGTAAAGCACAAAACAGTTTTTTTTCCCAAAAAAATGCGTTAAAAAAAATTGCTGCGCAAATACCATGCGAGATAAAAAGTTGCAATGACTGCTATTGTATTCTCTAGGGTCTTTGCTAAAAAAACATATATAATGTTTTGGGGTTCTGTGTAATTTTCTAGCTAATAAATGATGATTTTTACATGTAGGAGAGAAATGTCAGAATTGGCCTGGGTGCTCCAGAACGCCTGAAGGTGCTCCCCTGCATGTTGGGCCCCTGTATGTGGCCACGCTGTGTAAAAGTCTCACACATGTGGTATCGCCATACTCGGGAGTAATAGCAGAATGTGTTTTGGGGTGTAATTTGTGGTATGCATATGCTGTGTGTGAGAAATAACCTGCTAATATGACAATTTTGTGAAAAAAAAAAAAGAAAAAAAAAAAACTTGATTTTGCAAAGAATTGTGGGAAAAAATGACAACTTCAAAAAACTCATCATGCATCTTTCTAAATACCTTGAAATGTCTTCTTTCCAAAAAGGGGTCATTTGGGGGGTATTTGTACTTTTCTGGCATGTTAGGGTCTCAAGAAATGAGATAGGCCGTCAGTACTTCAGGTGTGATCAATTTTGAGATATTGGTACCATAGCTTGTGGACGCTATAACTTTCACAAAGACCAAATAATATACACTAATTTGGGTTATTTTTACCAAAGATATGTAGCGGTATAAATTTTGGCCAAAATATATGAAGAAAAATTACTAATTTTCAAAATTTTATAACAGAAACGAAGAAAATTTTATTTTTTTACAGATTTTTCGGTCTTTTTTCTTTTATAGCGCAAAAAATAAAGAACCCAGCGGTGATTAAATACCACCAAAAGAAAGCTCTATTTGTGTGAAAAAAAGGACAAAAAATTCATATAGATACAGTGTTGCATGACTGAGTAATTGTCATTCAAAATGTGAGAGCACCAAAAGCTGAAAATTGGTCTGGTTATTAAGGGGGTTTAAGTGCCCAGTGGTCAAGTGGTTAATGTTATGACATAATTGTTGCACATAATTACTCTATAACCCTAATACAAACTTCTTTAACCTATAGGATTATTTTTTGTTTCAGAACTACAAACAGCAGTCGCTGTTTAGCTGAGGAGATACCTTGGGAATTTTTACAGCCTGGGCAAGACTGTGTTAGGCATACAAGGTTGATTTCAGTGCTGGCTAGGGTGACCAGAAGCTCAAAGAGCAATAAATCTACACTAGAAAAGACATTCTCCTCACTGCACAGCCTGCAAAGGGGATCTGTGACTAACAGCAATGATTCTGAAATCCATTCCTCTACGTCTGACATCAGCTCTTCCTCAGGAACAGAGTTTCTATCTTAAATTGCCTCAAAAACCCTCCTAAAGGGAACCCTTTACACCAAAGACCCCAACGCAGCCACACAGGCTCCTATTTATATTGTTATGCCACTTGACAGCACTGTATTTCTAACTGTAGAAAACCAAAGTATAGGAATGAGACTTTAAAGGCATTAAAACCTTCTCACAGAATGATTACCAATATACAAAGGTATAATTAAAAAAGTTTATTTATTACAAAATTAGTTAAAAGGTAACATGGGGGGTATGTACCCCTAAAACATGAAAAGCTTCCACAATCCATATTTCAAACAAAACACCCCTGTAAATAGAGTACCTTCCCTATGGACATCAGAAGAGTGAAATCTAATTGATATACAAAAAATACATAAAAAATTATTTCCACATATGGGAAAGGATAACACAGCTGACATGTTTCGCTTTATCAGCTTCCTCAGGGGGTCAAAGCAAAACGCGTCGGAATGAGTTATCCTTCCCATATGTGGAAGTAATGTTTTCTCTTTAATTATATGTTTGTATATTGGTAATTATCCTGTGAGAAGGTTTCAACACCTTTAAAGTCCCATTCCTGTAATTTGGTTTTCTATTTTCACATTGGGGATGTGTTTGTTTTTTTTCAACTGAGCTCACGCTTCTTTTATAGCTAACTGTAATGGACACATTGCTGTCGGTCACCTCACTGTGCCAAATGGCGGGACTGTTTAAATGATAGAAGCGGATGGACAGAAATTCCCTCAGCAGGTAAAAACAACTCTTTATATTTATTTAAAATGTGTACTTAGCTGTTTGACATTAATCTTTTCAAATGATCCTTTCTGCTGTGGGCTTAGGATTAGACTAACAAACTAGTTCTGTAAACAGCCCAGGTCACTGGTCTCAGAATCATTCTATCCACTGATCCTGCTGATTTCATTTGCACTATAAAGGGAAAAAATACAAAGAACCGCATCTGCTTTTTTTTTATCAAACTCCTGCACACTTTTTAAAGCCTGTCCTTAATGCATCAGTAGTCAGTAGCTCAGTTTTCTCTGTTTACTCCCCTGTCATGTCCTTATTCCCCCACACCGCCCACTCAGTTTTGTCAGCCGTCTTATGCACCCACTTTCCTAACTCTGGTCACAGCTCCAGCCATCAATCTCTCAATCATTGCCTTTCATGTTGTGCCATACTACATCTGCATCACAAAGGCTTTCTCTTCATTTGGATGAGCTATCATTCTGAGCCAACTAACTGTCTTTCCACAGCAGCAGCTTCCTCCCTACAGCTGCCCAGAGCAGCCAAAATTAATCTGGGCCAAATGGCCCTGATACGTTGGATTTACAGGTCTCAGTTGCTAAGCAATCTATGGTACAAATGCTGCCACACAGTTAACATCATTTAAACTGGTAAATAAAGAGAGAACAACATTGTAAAACCTGTTTTAAAGGAAATACATTACATAGTTACATAGTCGGTAACCAGTCCATCTAGTTCAATCTGTGGTGTGTGTGTTTATGTCAATAGTAAAATCCATATCCCTGTATGTTGTGATTGTTAAGATGCCCATCTAATATTTTTTTAAACTATCAATGCTCCCTGCTGATCCTACTGCTTGTAAGGGAATTCCACATCCTTACCGCTTTGACAGTAAAGAACCCTCTGCGCAGTTTAAGGTTAAATCGCTTCTCTTCCAATTTCAATGAATAGCCGCATGTTTTTTTTAAACTCCCTCCCACTGAAAAGTTTTTTTCCCTATGCTAGGGTCACCAGTAAGGTATTTGTATATCACTTTCATATCTCCTCTCAAGTGTTTTTTTTTTCAGAGAGAATATGTTTAATGCTTGTAGTCTGTCCTCATAACTGAGGTCCTCCAGTCCCTTGTAGGCATCCAGCAAGGGTGATCAGATCAGTTAGCTGCAACTTAAAGAAATCAGGACCAGATGACTGTGGAAACATTGCCGATCATCTTGCCACTTCTATAGGGATCTCCCTGGGTCTGACGGATCCCTCTGTGTATCAGATGAGTAATCTAGCAGATGACAGCTAGCCCAGCAGTGTGTCAGTGTTTCATCTATGCCATATGGGACCCCCGGTAATTAAGGGATCCATTGGATCTGCAGATGACAGCTAGCCCAGCAGTGTACCATTGGTTCATTCATGCCTTCTATGACCCCCTGTAATTAAGGGGGTCCACCAGATCTGGTAAGCGCAATCTTATTCATTGATGTACCACATCGCTTGGATAGTGATTAAAGTGTGTGTACCCAGAAGAAGCGTATTTCTGATTGGAATTTATGAACTTTTGATTGGATTTATATATTGTTTGGACTCTATATGTTCTACTTTTAGTTTTTTTTGCGCTGCACTTATTTTGTTTTTTGATTAAACCTTATTTGCCATGTATTTGCCCACATTAAACTGTAACTAAACCCACAACAGTAAAATCAGTCCATATATGCAGTAAAGCATGCTTGTTATACTTACTGTGGAACCTAAAGGGTTAGTCTTCCGTATTGTGTAAAAAGGCTGTTTGATCCAGTCTTCTCTGATTCTCCCCTTTTTCCACAGTCCCCAATCCATTACCTGATAGTACAGAGCCTTCTAGGCACTCTGCACATGCTCAGTTTGGTGTGTATTGCTAGAGAGTTTTTTTTTCTTGGGAGAGTGCATGTGATCAACAAAGGGCAAATCAGCACTGCCCAGACAGAGGGTCAGGGGTCATGTGACCTCATACAACAGTCAGAGTAGAATGAAAACTCCTCCTACAAGCTTTAACCAGACTCTGATAGAAGTCATGAGACTGCTATATACTGCTGATGAAAAAAGGTATTTAGCAGTTTATATATTTACTAAAATAATTGCATTTCCATGTTCTGTGTACTGTGGGAGACCAGATATAGTGAATGCAGGGTCCTGGGTTTAGTAACACTTTAACTGACATATAACCAGTAAATGTGTGTTTAGCACACAATTACATTTTTAAACCATGATCATAATAAATAACGGTAGTGTGAATAATTAACTGCTCACTATGACTAACCCACACTATTTTAATCATGCATATTTAAGCATGTCATCCATAGATAAGATGCGCCCACCTTTCACTGCAGTCTTCGATATTCCCATTGCATGCTCTAAGATATTGATTGCTGCAGCATCTGGGAACTGGAACATGCACAGTCAAGTGTAGACATTTGCCAGCACACCAGAAATCTTCAGATGAAGTCCAAATGTTTTTTTATTGAAGTATGATCACAATAAGAACAAGAAAGTGCAATGTTTCAGAGCCACACAGGACCCCTTCGTCAGGCATTTGCATCATCACATCCTTGACGAAGGGGTCCTGCGTGGCACCAAAATGTTGCACTTTCTTGTTAACATTGTGATTATTCCTCTATTAAAAAAAACTGTTTGGACTTTATCTGAAGATTCATGGTGTGTTGGCAAATATCTACACTTCACTTTTTACTGCAGTGCGCATAGGATGATGCAACACCTCCCCCATTCATTTTAATTTTTCATGGACCAAAAAATATCCCAGTGAGAGCTCAAATATAATTTTAAAAGACCTAAATACCTAGGGCTCTATTTATAATATAATATGCTGAGGAATATCTCAAGCATTACAGTATATATATTACAGTGCAGCGCAATTCATTCATATAACTTATAAAATATCATATAAAAGTCTATCTTAATCTCTTGGCTATATGTGCATAAAAATCTCCCATTTTGCACTGCTGCGTACAACACACTTGTGACAATTGAAACAATCTTCCAAAACTGTGTTTTGCAGGATTCAGGAGGTGAGCGGGCACTTCGTATAAAGGTGGAGGTTCACTGAACACAGTTTTGGAAGATTGCTTCAATTGTCACAAGTGTGTTGTAAACAGTGGTGCAAATTGCAAAATGAGACGACATTTTTATGCACATATAGCCAAGAGATTATGAGAGACTTTTAAATTATATTTTATAAGTTATATGAATGAGTTGCGCTGCACTGTATTGGGGTATAAGTTGTGGAATCCTAAAGGCATTTTGACTGCCTTTAGGTTTAGGCATTTTATTTTATTATTGGAATTTATTTGTATCTTTATTGTCATTTGGTTGCATTGTAGTCACAAATTGATTTATTATACATACATAGTGCAGGGGTCAGAAGTGCTCTACATACAGAGTGCAAGGTTCAGAAGTGCTTTAAATACAGGGTGCAAGATTCAGGAGTGAGCTACATACAGAGTGCAGGGTTTGGAAGTGCTCTACATACAGAGTGCAGGGTTCAAGAATGCACAGGGTTCAGGAGTGTGCAGGGTTTATAAATGAGTTACATGCAGAGTGCAGTGTTCAGGAGTGAGCTATGTACAGAGCGCAGGGTTCAGAAGTGATTTATGTACATAATTCAGGGTTTAGAAGTACACTACATACAGAGTGCAGGGTTCAGGAGTGAGGTATGTACAGAGTGCAGGCTTCAGTGAAGTGCACTACATACAGAGTGCAGGGTCCATGAGTTCACTACATACAGAGTGCAGGGTACAGGACTGAGGTATGCACAGAGTGCAGGGTTCAGAATTGAGTTGCACTACATACAGTGTGCAGGGTTCAGGAGTGTGCTACATGCAGGGTGCAGGGTTCAAGAGTGAGGTACATACAGAGTACAAGGTTCAGAAGTGCTTTAAATACAGAGTGCAAGATTCAGGAGTGAGCTACATACAGAGTGCAGGGTTTGGAAGTGCTCTACATACAGACTGCAGGGTTCAAGAATGCACTATGTACAGAGCACAGGGTTCAGGAGTGTGCTACGTACAGAGTGCAGGGTTTAGAAATGAGTTACATGCAGAGTGCAGTGTTCAGGAGTGAGCTATGTACAGAGCGCAGGGTTCAGAAGTGATTTATGTACATAATTCAGGGTTTAGAAGTACACTACATACAGAGTGCAGGGTTCAGGAGTGCACTACATACAGAGTGCAGGGTACAGGACTGAGGTATGCACAGAGTGCAGGGTTCAGAAGTGAGTTGCACTACATACAGCGTGCAGGGTTCAGGAGTGTGCTACATGCAGGGTGCAGGGTTCAAGAGTGAGGTACATACAGAGTGCAAGGTTCAGAAGTGCTTTAAGTTCAGAGTGCAAGATTAAGGACTCAGCTACGTACAGAGTGCAGGGTTTGGGAGTGCTCTACATACAGAGCACTACATGCAGAGGGTTCAGGAGTGCACTTCGTATAGAGTGCAGGATTCAGAAGTGTGCTACAATGCTGTGAAAAAGTATTTGCCCCCTTTCTGATTTATTTTTTTTTGCATATTTGTCACACTTAAATTACTAATTTTATTACACAGCGATAACCCGAGTAAATACGAAATGCAGTTTTTAAATGATGGTTTAATTTTCTATTTCAAAAAAGCTGTCCAAACCTGCCTGGCTTTATGTGAAAAAGTAATTGCCCCCTAAACCTAATAACTGGTTGTGCCACCCTGCATTTAAGCATTTGCAATAACTGGCAAAAAGTCTTTCTCATTGCTGTGGAGCAATTTTGGCCCACTCTTCTTCGTAGAATTGTTTTAATTCAGCCACATTGGGGGGTTTTCCAGCATGAACGGCCTGTGTAAGGTCATGATACATCTCAAAGAGAATATAAATAACACTGCGCTAACCCAATGTGAAAAGCAGCTACATAAAATATGACCAATATTGTAAACAGAAGTAAAAGTGAAATGCAGCGCTAAAAATGATAACCAATGGTAAAAGGCACATCAGACATTGTGACCATTACCAATATATACATGGCTAAAACACATGAAGCATAATACCAAAAAATTGAATATTAGACGGGATATAGTAAAGTCCCAATGTATGGCTATGAATCTGATACAAGAGAGTCCCAAACATAGGCTAAATATGAATGTTGGACTGATGTAGAAATCTTCTCTTGTATATCATGAGTTGTACGATCATGGGAAGTGAATAGATGGAATACGCTTACCAGCAGGAGTGGATTTGGATGCCAGTGACACCGAATCAAACAGGCTCTGAGATCCTTAATGGACGATGGTTGGACGATGGTTGGTCCTGGAAATCACGGATCTCGAGGGGGATCTATCCTCTATGGTCCCCATCACGACTGTCCGTTCAGAAGCCCAAGGGGGAATTCTCCGCCACAAACAAGTCTCCAGAGCATGGATGGTTACCAAAAAGATAGATAGGACACCAATAGTGCAGATCAAATTATGTTTTTTATTGGATATAACCAATAATCAACAAACGATATAAAAACGTGATCACGTGTAAAACAATAAAATCAAGTGTAGGAAAGAGTAAGGCTCAGCCGATGCGTTTCGTCCACATAGACTTCAACAGGGGCATCGATGACTTGTTTATGGCGGAGAATTCCCCCTTGGGCTTCTGAACAGACAGTCGTGATGTGGACCATGGAGGATAGATCCCCCTCCAGATCCGGGATTTCCAGGACCAACCATCGTCCAACCATCGTCCATTAAGGATCTCAGAGCCTGTTTGATTTGGTGTCACCGGCATCCGAATCCACTCCTGCTGGTAAGCGTATTCTATCTATTCACTTCCCATGATCGTACAACTCATGATATACAAGAGAAGATTTCTACATCAGTCCAACATTCATATTTAGCCTATGTTTGGGACTCTCTTGTATCAGATTCATAGCCATACATTGGGACTTTACTATATCCCGTCTAATATTTCATTTTTTGGTATTATGCTTCATGTGTTTTAGCCATGTATATATTGGTAATGGTCACCATGTCTGATGTGCCTTTTACCATGATACATCTCAATTGGATTTAAGTCTGGGCTTTGACTAGTCCACTCCAAAACCTAAATTTTGCTTTGTTTGAACCATTTAGAGGTGGCCTTGCTGTTGTGTTTCGGATCATTGTCCTGCCGCATAACCCAAGTGCACTTGAGCTTGAGGTCACGAACTGAAGGCCAGACATTCTCCTTTAGGATTTTTTGGTAGAGCTCAGAATTCATGGTTCCATCAATTATGGCAAGTCGTCCAGGTCCTAAAGCTGCAAAGCAGCCCTAGACCATTACGCTACCAACACCATGTCTGACTGTTGGTATGATGTTCTTGTTATGAAATGCTGTATTTGTTTTATGCCAGATGTAATGGGGCGCACACCTTCCAAAAAGTAACATTTTTGTCTCATCAGTCCACAGAATATTTGCCTAAAAGTTTTGGGGATAATCAAGGTGTTTTTTGGTAAATGTGAGATGAACCATTGTGTTCTTTTTGGTCAGCAGTGGCTTTGGCCTTGGAACTCTTCCATGGATGTCATTTTTGCCCAGTCTCTTTCCTATTGTTGAATCATGAACATTGATCTTACCTGAGGCAAGTGATGTCTGAAGTTCTTTAGATATTGTTCTGGGTTTTTTATGACCTCCTGGATGAGTCGCCGTTGTGCTCTTGAAGTCATTTTGGTTGGTCGGCCACTCCTGGTAAGGTTCACCACTGTTCCAAATTTTCTCCATTTGTGGATAATGGCTCTCACCATGGTTCCCTGGCATCCCAAAGCATTATAAATGGCATTGTAATCCTTTCCAGACTGATACATGTCAATGACTTTGTTTCTCATCTGTTCTTGAATTTCTTTAGATCACGGCATAATGTGTAGCTTTTTGAGATCTTTTAGCATGCTTCACTTTGTCAGACAGCTTTTATTTAAGTGATTTTTGATTCAACAGGTCTGGCAGTAATCAGGCCAGGGTGTGGCAAGCGAAATGTAACTCAGCTTTCCAAAAAACTGTGGTTAATCACAGTTCATTCATGATTCAGCATAGGAGGGGGCAATTACTTTTTCACATAGGGCCAAGCAGGTTTGAACAGCTTTTTCCCCGTAATAAATGAAATATAATTTAAAAACTGCATCTTGGATTTACTCGGGTTATCTTTGTGTAATATTAAAATTTGTTTGATGATCTGAATCATTTAAGTGTGAGAAATATGCGAAAAAATAAAAAAACAGGAAGGGGGCAAATACTTTTTCACAGCACTGTACATAAAAAGTGCAGGATTCAAGGATGCACTATGTTCAGAATGCAGGGGTCAGAAGTACGCCACATACAGCGTGCAGGGTCAAGGAGTGTGCTACATACAAAGTTAAGGGTTCAGGAGTGGATTATCTACAGAGTGTAGGGTTCAGAAATGTGCTACATATAGAGTGCAGGGTTCCAAAATGCACATCATATGGAGTGCAGTGTTCAGGAGTGAGCTATGTACAGAGTGCAGGGTTCAGAAGCGATCGACATACTGAATGCAGGGTTCAGGAGTGTGCCACATACAGAGTGCAGAGTTCAGGAGTGAGCTACGTACAGAATGCAGGGTTCAGGAGTGCCCTACAGACAGAGTGAAGAGTTCATGAGTGTGCTACATACAGAGTGCAGAATTCAAAAGGATAAAAATCTATTCTGCATGCAGTTCACAGATCAACTCCCCTGATCCTGTTGACCGCATCAATTATTCAAATGTGTAAAATATTTAAATGTCAAAAATAAAAAAAAGTGTTCCTTGCCTTCCCAAACAGTATATACTAACTTGAGTTGACAATTACAGTCATGGTGATGGTGATCAGCATGAGATAGCATAAGATAACATAACAAATGTTATGTTTATATTTATAGCTACAGTATATAGCAGAAAACTGCAGGGAACCATATTTTCTCTACACTATTCAGTACATGGACAATGAAGATCATTATTTAAAGTGGATTTTGCATTATGTTGTAACACTGATGTAGACACCCACTGTCTCATTGAACAATGGGTATTTTATTTAATTGGTGCTACATGCCCAAGCATTCTTTTGATGAAAGCTTTTAAAGAGAACCAGTCACTACAGCTCCAACGATAATACCTAGACCAGCCCTTCTCAACCAGGGTTTCCGTGGAATGCTAGGGATCCTTTAAAGTTTGCTGTGGGTTCCTTGGGAAATGAGCAATGTTTGCCTTTCAGATGAGCTCCCACTGACATCACTGATCTTTTTAGCTATCTGTAAGAGGGAGATTCTTCCCAATGACTACAGATGTACAGAGTTTTATTCTCACTGACCATCACACTACCATACTCTGAGCTGTGGATATAGTAATTATTACAAGGGTTCCCTAAAGCCAGAATTATACAGTATGTGTAATGTGTTAAAAAGTTGAGAAAAGCTGACCTAGGCCCTGGAGATCCCAGGAAATGGGCTTTTGAACTGGTCAATCATCAAGGTATGGAGGAACCGACAACTTGCCTTCATGGTACATTTGATCAATACATCTCCACTTGAAGCGGCTGGATCCATTATATGAGCACTTACCACTCAGGAAACCATTTATGACAGCATGGGTATTTCATCTATGACTCAGACTTTACCACTACCCTCTCAGTGGTCCTCTAATCCCTTTTTTGCTCTTCTATTCCTTCAACCCTACCTATTTATACTTTCTACTCTTTGCCTCTCTCTTCTTACTGGAACTGTTGTTTTTGGTTGCAGTACATACACCCTTACCCCACAGCCGAGCGCAGAAGTGTCCAGGAGAGAACCGGGAGTAGAGGAGAGAGGCAGGAGGAGATGGGGCTGTGCTCTCTCTCTCTCCCTCCAGCTTCTCCCTCCTGTTAGTGCAGTGCTCCTGTATCCTGATATGCTCCTGACATTGTGGTCTGTTTGCGTCCCTCCGTCATCCGCAGCCTGCTCTCCTGTGTCTGTGCTCCCCCCCCCTCTCCTCTCAGCATGTCACCTAGTGACAGTGCCACCCCATCCCCCTCCCGCTGCAGGAATAACATATATATTTTTACATACTCAGTTCTGTATCCTAATAGAGTGCCTACCTGTCTCTGTGTTTGATTAAAAAAATACCTCCTTCGCTGTATCTCACGGCGACTCCCGACGTTCACGTGACCAGCTGTGTCTCCTCTCTCCTCTCCTCATGTCCCACTGACGTCAGCCGTTAAACCTCGGCCCGCCCGCTGCTTCTGCAAGACGGGCAGAGAGGAGAAGCAGCTGGTTACATGAGCATCAGGAGCCGTCGTGAAATACGGTGAAGAAGGTATTTTTTTAATGAAACACAGAGACAGGAGAGCACTCTATTAGGATACAGAACTAAGTATGTAAATGACCGAAAGTGGGTTAAAAACCACTTTAAGGCCTGGCTAGTAGATCATTTTTTTATTTCAATTCTTGTAACCAATACATAAGCTATAGACAGAGTTGTGGCAGAGCTGGATCATCCATAAGACAACATAGGAAAGAATCTAGGGCCTGGTGAGAGTCCAAGGGGCCCTGATACAACTTTAATGCTCTGTCCACAAACGAATGCCCCTGTAGGCATTTGGTGTCTGATGAACTGGGCCATGCCAGTACATATAATGCAGGTACAATGGCTTCTCTATCCCTATTCTAATTCTTTCAGCATCAATCAAAGGGATTGAGGAGTGGCAAAGTTGCTACCTTGCCTAGGGCTCCATCTTATCCTAATCTGACTCTGCCTTGAGGACCAGAAACATATATGGGTTTCCTCCAGGTACTCCAGTTTCCTCCCACACTCCAAAGACATGCTGGTAGGTTAATTGGATCCTGTCTAAATTGTCCCTAGTATGTATGAATGTGAGTTAGGGACCTTAGATTGTAAGCTCCTTGAGGGTGTAGGGACTGATGTGAATGTATAATGTATATGTAAAGCGCTGCGTAAATTGATGGCGCTGTATAAGTACCTGAAATAAATAAATAATAAATAAAATATTAAACTAATACAAATACAAAGCCAGAGCAACAACAAATATGTAACAGCTGCTAATATTTTGCTAGCCCCAAATCTTAAGCTTTAAGAGAAAATAAACTTTAACTGTTCAAGAAACATAACCCTAAATCTGTCTGTAAGATGTGAAGCCTCTTTATACTTTTTTTTATATCTTTTTCACTTCAGGTTCCATTTTGGATCTCCTCTCTGAATTATGCTCGAGGAAATACTAAAGCAATGATTGAAATCACAGTTCTGCCCCATCCCTCCTAGCAAGAGCCATATCCTGTCTGCTTGCATTTTATATCCCATTATCTTTGGCCAAAAGCATAGCTGGGGTGAAGATAAATGAACTGCATTGTCACATTTTCTGACTATTTTTCTCCTCTTATTTGTCCCTGAAGTAAACCAAAGACATTTGTACTGAGATGTCAAACAGTAACACCAGATCACCTCCAACAAAATAAACTACTATTTTATACCATACCTTGTTATGTGGATGCAATGGGCCAGCTTGAGTGTTCTCAGATCAAATTGTTGCTTTTTTTGGCAAAGATCCTTAAAAGAAGAACTTAGATAAGCAATTCTGCATATCTAAAATGGTTTTCTAACATGACATTATAGTTGTTTTAAAAATATAATACTTTTAATTAAGGAAATGCATTCTAACGGGGCTCCATATTTCTAAATGGTAGAAGCATGTGGACAGTGGACAGGTTTAAATATTTTTTAATCTCTTCCGCATACCCCTGCCTAAATGTGTGCTGCCTTATAAAAGAAAATATTTATATCATTGGATATACATTCTCATTTGTATCATTTGCAGACACTAAGGGGGTTATTTACTAAAACTGGAGCATGCACAATCTATGCCACTCTGCATAGAAACCAATCAGCATCCAGGTTTTATTGCCAAAGTGGTTGTAAACCCACTTTAGCATTTTCAGGCAATCCCCTGTGTTAGATATTACAATGTCTCCAGTGTATGCGCTTTATTAAAAAAATGCCTTTACCTTCTTTCTGAGCGCCGCTCGGCACTCACGTGACCAGCAGCCTCTCTCCTCTCCCGATCTGACAGCTACAACATACGGTATAATGTACACTATAGTATAGACTGTATAGTTAAGTCAATGGTATACCAGGAGTAGGCATAGTTTGGCACTCCAGTCATGGTGGAACTACAGGTTCCAGCATGTGTCTGGATCAGTTATGCAGACTGTCAGACATCCTGGTTACCTGACACCAAAACATGGCATACAAGCCCTAACCATGAAATTCAATAAAAACATGCAAAGCAGAAGTTGAAGTTTCTGGTTTATGAGTAATGAGACTCAGTAATAGCTTATCATAAACATGGCTTGGAGTGTCATGGCCTTCCAAGCAACATCCAGCCATCTACACAACAAGCTTCTGACAAAGAATGACACATGATTTGAAAGGTGGCCAAAAATGGATAAATTTGGTTGGTTCGGCAGGGACTGGCTGAATTTCAATCCATGTGTGGCCTCTGCAGTTAAACAGAAGTCGCTTTACCAATCGACGTCTGTTCAACAGTTCTATCAGTTTAAAGCCCCTTGATTAGCACTGCAGGCAATAGGCTGCAGAACTGATCTGTGTATTCTGACATTGGAGGAGTCTATTTCCTGTCAGAATACAGTAGCTTAGTGGGGAGGATTCTACCATCCACCTTGATTGTGTGGATAGGGTAATCGGTTCAGTTTTTTTTCATTCAGCTCATGTATGGCAGCTTTAGGCTAGTCATAGACATGAGATGGTGGTTATTAAACCCGACCACACCAATAATTCTGTAAAGCCACCATCATAAATGTGCACCACTAATCCAACCTCTAGTTGGTATTAAAAATTGTGGGGTGGGAGAATTGAACCAACCAATCTGTGGGCAGAAATTGTAATTCTGGATGTGCAGTTCCTAAAGTAAACTTGTATGAGAAGAACATATACACACAAATGTGGACTTTGTATAGCACAACATTCACACCATTTATTCAATACAACCTGATGTCTTATTTTTATGTGTATGGACACTTCCAAAGTTACTGGAAAGAAAGATTATTATTTTCAGGTAACAGAACTTATACTTCAGCATCAATTCTGACTATTTCTGGAATGATTTATTGTATATAGTGTATTTTTTCCTAAGTGATATTATGGTCAATCTCTCAGATTGTCATTATTCTTATATCTTTTGTGTATCCCAGTGGTGACATCTCTGTACCCTAGCCATACATTCCAGTTACGTACCTGCCCACTCTGGAGTCTATTACCTTTTGCTTTAACAGGAGTGATTCCCTTGTTACTTTCAGCGTTAAATTAACATATATAAAAAAGAATTATAAAACGCAACAGGGCAGCTATTCCCAACCAGGGCTCCACAGGACCCTAGGCTTCCTCCAGAGATTGATAGGGTTTCCTTGAGCTGAGGCTGATTGACCTCCCATCTGATGGTGTCTCCATAGTTCTGGGGCCAAGAACACCCCTTAGCAAAGCTAACAGCATGACAACTTTGACCTTTATAGCTGTCAGTAAGGAGGCACTCTCACTGTAAGGATTCCATTATTCCGACTGACCACCACTGTTGCCATAATTTTTCCTACCGACCCCTGATGAATTGGTTTTAGTAAGGGATCCCCAAGAGCTGAAAATTATTTTAGAGTTCCTTCAGGGTAAAAAGGTGGAAAAAGGGTGCAATAGGAATATCATCGGAGTGTCTGGGAGACATTAGAAAACACTATGTGATCTAACAGTTTTGCATGAAATACCATTGCTTGGTGCACTTTAAAGTAAAACTCTGGGCACTCAATGAATTATAAACCTTGCCCCCCCCCCCACCCACAGGTGATGCCAAATATATTGCTCATTTTGTCTAGGGTATTATGTAAAATAATAAAACATAGCTTTTTCCATTGCAGCCAGCGCTCTGATCCTCTTTGCTCCTGCCCTGGAATGTGGGTGGACCCTGTAGAGTTACCACATACAATATAAAACCAACATTGGCTTCTGGTCCTGCCCTGCACAGAATGATGTGGACATAGGATTCAGTATCAAGACCAGTTGGAGACCAGCAGAAGGAGATGTTTTATGGGACTAATCTTCATCACCACAACTGACATATGTGACCATGAGTAAAGGTCTTACTCGGTCTTTGATCATTCCCTTGAAAAAACTACCAATATGATCTGCATATTTTTTGGCTCTCATAAAATTTACCCTATAAATATGTGTCTTCATCTTCATATTACAATGAATTGCCTGGCCTTTAAAAAAAAAAAATGTGAATAAGCATTTTAGGACTTTGTCTTCTGGCTTTTGTATGATATATATATATCCTTATATTCAGGAGCGGCCCCTCCATTAAGGGCGCACAGGCACCACTCCCCCTAACCAATGCACCCCCCATCTTTCAGGACACCGGATGCATGGATTCCAATGGGGGATGGGTGTATTTTTGAAGCACCTGATTAGAGCCAGAGGCTCTAATAGGCTTTAAAATAGGGTGGGCTCAGGATGCAGAGAATGTGAATGGAGCCCACTCAGATGTGTTACAGTAGTCAATGAATATTCGCTATTGTAACACTGATCCTTCTCCCAGCAAATCAGGAAGCGGGTTTTGAGACCTGTCACAAGATTAGCTGAAAGGACAGGTGATTCTATTGGACGCCTAGGAGGAGGGGAGGAGACGCTCGGTCGCTGTGATGGAGGAAAGAACACAGGAGCCACTGCCCACTGCCGATGCCCACTGCCGATGCCCGCTGCCAATGCCCGCTGCCAATGCCTGCTGCTGATGCCCAATGCCTGCTGCCAATGCCCACTGCTGATGCCTGTAGCTGATGCCCGTAGCTGATGCCCGATTCCTGCCACCTGCCACCTAGATGGGGTAAGTGCCTGACCGACTAGCAGACAGTCAGTGGCGGGGGGGTTGTTTGCCGCCCCCCAAAAAAACACCAGCCACCACTGCTTATATTACTAAGTATGTTTATATGATATAAATCCTTATATTACTAAACTGGACATAGCCATTTAGCTTAAATTTATTTTGGGTAATACAATGTGTAGTATGACAATCTATTTAGAGCCAAGATGCATATTGAGTGTAGAAGCATTAGTAAAAGCCCAGGAGCTTTACCACTTATGAAAATATGAACTTCTCACAGGAGTTTAATGTTGACTTTAACATAAAGACGGAGCTATGCCTGTTTATTTGAGGAAGGTGATGGAGAGAACTACTGAATTATAGGGAAAGATTTTAATGCATTTTAATACCTCCTTTTGTACCTTCATTCCATCATCCTGATTAGTCTCCATTGTGAAAGAAATTGAATGACTAGTCAAGAGGCTCTCAGATTTCATATTAACAGTGTGTAATTCTACTGAGATTGAGAAGCAAGAACACGCAAAGGTTTCTGACAGTTACAAACTGCGTGAAGTGTGCCTATAGCATGAAACCATATAATCAGAATTCTGAGTGTATACCTCTTCAAGAATAAAATGAAACCAAGACTGAATGTTCTAATTCTTAAAGAAAGCATGCACCACTGAAAAAGTTACATTGAGTATAGCATCATCTGGTGTGGGTCCCCAATGTGTCCTGCTTGAGTATTCACCCTCACCTACAGCCCTCAATCTTACTTCTTGGTAACACAGGTGTAGGGATCTGCTGCCCTCTACTGTCTGTATTTGTAAATAGCTATGCTGCTTATCACAAAATGAATTATGTATAGTGCTTCTTGTGTCTGGGTTTTTGGCTTAGAAACCCCGGAAGGAGGAAGAAGGAGGACAAGGAGATACAGAGGAGTATACCCATGGTTATACTCCTTGGTGATTAGCAAAGTCCTATACCCCAATTGGGAATCTGTGGGAGTGGCTACACACCCTGTGAGCCCCCCTCAATAGGAGGAAGCCCGTGGCTACACCTATATAAGGTTCCGGTTCAGCACATCAAGCTGAGGACTGGAAACATACCTGAGCGGATACATTTAATCACTATGTGGGGCTCTCTATTTTTGTTTGGGGGCAAGCATAACAATCTTTAACAATATTGATTGGATATGTGCAATGCATGGGTTCCCCTTCCCATCCATACAATCTGCCTTGGTTAAATCTATCTTGATCTGAGAATTACCAATGATCTTGGCTAAATCAGAGGTGGAATTTTCATCGCTCAAATTCAAGTGTCAGGATTTCTGATTTATTCTTGCATCTACATTGGTGGATAGAAATCATTTTGGTTTCAGAATTACCCCATGGGACGTCCCCGATATCTGATCCTGAGGATCACCAGCACCTACCCAGTAATTTCCTGAGAAAGCAATTTGCGAAATGTGTTGACAAGAGTTTATGGAGGAGCAGAAGCTTTGTACAGTATATATGTCCATATGGATTTTATCTATATCCATATCTCCATGCTTATCGTATTGGGTATTTGTTGATCCTTTTAGTCAGTAGGGTGCTTTGTATGTTAAATGTCTTTTTAATTAATATATTTTGTAATGAAGATTTATATTTTTAGATAATATTGTCTCATGTTGTGCCCACAAAACCCACTTGTTTTTTGATAGAGTTGTATCAACTCATTCAATCCTTTTTCTATATATTGGATGTTGGCATAGTGGGGGTCCTCCTTTTCTATGACATAAAATAAGAAAAAAAGAATAGTTCTTGCATTAGGCTGGTATAAGCTAGAAACATGTAACCCTACACTATACTGATACCAACCAAAATGCCCATAGGTGTTTCCAAAAATTGGTACAAAAAAATGGATCCTTTGCTCAGGGTACCTTGTGCCCTCCCACAAATTGATCCAAAGGATGTTTATCTGCTATTTCAGTTGTTTAATTACAAACCACTGTTAACTGCACTGGTTCTGAAAGATTTAGATGGCAATAGCCCTGGGGTCTTGACATGACATGACATTACATTGGAAGATCATGTTGCCCAAATGTGCATGTCAATAGGAGGGTTATTTGCTGGAGTTTGGCAGTCAGAACATCCAACCACCATCTGATGTCTTTGGCTAGCTTTAGTAAAATACAGTATGTATTATGGTTTGGTAGACTTACCATGGTTGTAATGTTTGAAAACCACATGGATCCAAAATTCCTCTTTAATTTTGTTGCTAAATCCAAATTAGGTGAATATCTCTTGTGAAAGAAAATATTTCACCAAACTTTTCTTGGTAATACAAAACTTCCCCAGCATGAACCACAGAATCTAAGTTCCAGATGACTACATTGAGGTTGATTTACTAAAGGAAAATGGGCTATTCACTTTTTAAGGGAATTTTCACTTTAAGACAATGTTCCGTTAGTGAATGTAGTGAAAATTCATTTTACAAAGACTACCAAATCATGTGCAAGAAAAGAAAAAACATACAAAAAAAAGCTTGCTCATACATTGATCGAATCTCAGCCGGTTCAGCGATTTCGATCCACGTATGGCCTGCATTAGATATCTTTTTACTTTTTGGTTCATGATGTAATGAGCACACATGTGCCTCTGTGACAGTGTTAATTTTGACATCAAATTTCGATTTAGTTTTAGTCAAAGGGGTGAATTTACTATAGACATATAGACTGTGCACTTTGACAGCATGTAAAAAAAAAAAACAACTTAAAAAAACTCTCCATACCTCTTACTAAGTACCTTGGACTGTCTACATTCCAAAAAGGGGTCATTTGGGGGATATCTGTACTGTCATGACATTTATGGGCCTCAAGAAATGAAATAGTCCGTCAGTACATCAGGACTAATCAATTTTCAGATATATACCATAGTTTGCGGACTCTATAACTTTCCTACAGACTAAGTAATATAAACTGATTTGGGTTATTTTCCCCAAAGAAATGTAGCAAAATACATGCATGCCAATTTAACTACTTCAATACTAGGCACTTTGACCTAAATTCATGAAGAAAGATTATTTATTTGCAAAATTTTATAACAGAAACAAAGAAAAACTTTTTTCGGAATTTTTGGTCTTTTATTATTTATTTAGCAAAAAATTAAAATCCCAGTGGTGATTAAATACCACCAAAAGAAGGCTATATTTGTGCAAACCAAATTATAAAAATGTAGTTTGGGTACAGTGTTGCATGACCGTGCAATTGTCATTCATAGTGCGACAATGCAAAAAGCTTAAAATTGCCATGGGCAGGAAGGGGGTAAAAGTTCCTTATAGTGAAGTATTTAAATTGGCTTGCGTTATTTAGGCCTCTTGCACATTGCCGCTTGAAAAAGCCCAGTACAGCTTTTTTTACTAAGCTAAAATACAGCCCATGACATATAATGTGCCTATGCACACAGGTGCCGTGCATTCTTCAGTAAAAGAAAAGAAAAATCAGCTGTTTTGGACAGTAATTTATGCCTCATGCACGTAAATGCCTACTTATATATTGTGCAGAACTCGAACACGATGAATACGTTTTCACGCATTTGCGCAAAATTGCACAGACGCATAAACACTAAACTGAACGAAAATACATACAAATACATACAAAAAAAGAACGTCTAAAAAAGTAGATGCTCAAACAGGAATATCATGTGCAAGAGGCCCTAAAGTAGTTGCAAAGCCTGAAGGTTTTTTACCTTTATGCATTCTGTGCATGGAGGGAAAAAAACCTTCAGTGTGCAGCTCCCTACTTATCACCCTAATATTTACCCAAGCCCGATCTTGACCTGGGTCTCTCTCCATCCTGAGCTGAGATGCAGCAGCAGGAGCTATTGGCTCCTGCTGCTGTTGATCACAGCAGGTGAGGCGGGTGTGGGGGGGGAGCTGTGCGCTCTGTGTCTTATAGACGTAGAGAGCCAGCTCGGGAGTGAGCACGTACAAGTGCCCCCACAGCAAGCGGCTTGCTATGGGGCACTCGGCAAAGGAAAGGGGCCCAGAGAGCCGGCGAGGGATGCAAGAAGAAGAGGATCAGGGCTGCCCTGTGCAAAACCACTGCACCGAGCAGGTAAGTATGACATGTTTGTTGTTTTTTTTTAAATAAAACTTTTTCCTTTACAATCACTTTAAGAATTTCCAAACTCATTATATTCTCCTGGAGTAAAAATCTAATAACATGTAGTGGGGATGGGGAAGTAAATGGGAGTAAATGTGTCATCTAGACATATATACTGATCGAGGACATAGAGTTCTGCAAATCGTTGGGAAAAAAAAATTTATGAGTGGGCGAATTTTATATAACTTATCGTAATTTGGATGATTATGGGTAGGGCACTTGGTATTGTCGCTGAAATAAAGGAAGAGCATCATTATCTTGTATCGGGACCTGGACATTATGGAGGAATAGATGGGCATGTGGTGGATGGGGTTGGTGGACCAATAGGCATGTCCTTCATTTTACTCCTGATGAGTGGCGTGAGCCATGAAACATGCATCAAGTACTCTTTGAACTGATGCCCTGACATGTTTGGCTCACTAAGAGGAGCAATTGGTTATGTTTATTATTAATTGATGAATGATCTATGAAATTGTACTGCTAATCATGTTGTATTTTACTTTGTATAATAATTGTTATTTACAGTATATCATGTCTTTTACCAAAGATTACTGATACTTTTTAACTTGATTTGGACAGTGACATGCCTCATATAAAGTCCCATTCTTTCCGCTTCCTTTTTTGTTTAAAGATGTATTAGGGATGGAGGTTTGCCACTGCTATGATTAGTTTGTGTCAGGTCACATTATTACATTGCCTAACAGGGTGGAAGTCACCCACTTTTCTAGCGACCTGCCACACCATAATCAAACAATTTATCACTCACACACATTAATACATCTCTCTTTATTGAGCCAAACTGTCTGTAAAATTCAAATCGCCATATATACATATATATCTGTAGTTATACACTATGGCTTTTTATTGCTGGAATATAGGGGTATTAGACACGGTGTATAGGATACAATATAGTATACTTCCTTTAGCCCTGAGTGAGCCCCCTTTTCGGGGAGAGAGGGGGGTGACAGGACGTTTTTTGACCCCAGGGCTGTGATGCATGGCAGTCTTTCCCCTTTCCCCCCCTTCCCCTTTAAACAGGCTTGGGGGTGGGGCCTTGCCTCCTATGCATCAGCGTCATGGTTTGATGCCCCGCTCAGTGCGTCATCACGCCTGAGCATTTGGTGGATCTACCCCCTTTCCATCTAGTTGGGGCTGGGGCTTGCTTGGTTCCGCAGTGGATTCATATGCCGCTGATAAAGCCAAAGCTCGTCGCTATTCCCCACCGCATTGGTGGGGTTTTTTCATGACGTTGGTGGGGAGCCGCCCCTCACCAGGGATAAGAGTGGCTCGGGCTGGCCAGTGGACCATTCCAAAGGGGGAAACTTTCACACGAGAGGGATCCCAGGCATGATCGCATCCACAGAATCATACACATAAGGTAACTAATGCTCATTTTATCACACAAATAACACTTTTCATGTCTATTTTAGTAAGACTTATTATATTTCACCATCATTATGGAGTGCACATAGTTATCAAATGGTGGGTTTGGACGTGGATTTAATTTTGGTGGGTACATGCACACTTCTTTTTTGGTAGAAGTCCTTTTAGTTAGCACACTTCAGTTCACTGCAGCAATCACACACCATATATCGTCTTCATTTAGTCACTGGTATAAGTTCACCTTATCAACAGTTCATTCATCTCACATGGTCTAATTTACATATCCTTGCAGAGCAGTGTGGGTTGTCAAGAACACACAAGATTCACATGGTTGTGATATGGTCACCTGGTCTTCACCTGGCTGCTGTCCCCGGTTTAGATGGGATTCCTCACCTCAACCCCGAGGGGAGAACATCATCCCTGTCCCCCGTCTTCACTTGGATATAGGTTGGGCGTCGCTATTGGACCATTTTGTAAGTTATAGACCCCCCCTTTTTTTGAGAGATGGATTTTTAGAGCATTTTACTCCTGATGAGTGGCGTGAGCCATGAAACGTGCGTTGAGTACACTTTGAACTGATGCCCAGACAAGTTTGGCTCACTAAGAGCAATTGCTTATTATTTATGGATGAATGATCTATGAAATTGTACTGCTAATCATGTTGTATTTTACTTTGTATAATAATTGTATGTGTATTTACAGTATATAATGTCTTTTACCAAAGATTACTGATACTTTTTTTTTTTTTTTTGTACAATGGGTTTTATTGAATATAAAAATCAACAAGAAAATACAAAAATAGTGGTGGACACACCATGTTGACATATTTGCATAAAATTCCGGTATACAGAGAATATGATAGTACTCGACACAACAATTTGCACACCTTTCTAAGATTCAGGAGCAGTCAGATGTGACCTACAGATTTTGTTAATATGATAGCACATTTGACTTCACTTGCGTGTGCTTAAGCTTACAGAGTCAATTGTAGTGTGTTGGTCAAAAAATAAACATAATACACAACAGTTCGAAATATACTATATGGGGTTAGGTAACATATTCTCTTATGTAATAAAAACATTTGCTTTTGGATAAAGAGAGAAGGCTAAGAGAGGAGCAGAGGGACTGGTGCAGGAGAAGAAAGAAGAGTGAGGAATGGAGGGGTCCCCGGGGTGGGGGGAGTGGAGGCATCTCAGAGCTAAAGTAACGCTGGATCGAATCGAGAGGGGTGGAAATGGGTCACCCAAGGTTGCCATGTCCGGAGGAATCATGTTTATCCGATAGCGCGGCTGTCAACTTCCCATTAACCATGATATCGTTTACACGGTTTTTGACTGCTTCAAAGCTGAGAGCCAGGGTTTTCCAGGCTTTTGCTGTGGTCAATTTAGTTGCAGTAAAAATATGCGACGCCAATTGGCGTTCTGATCGTAGTAACTCTGTAATCGGTTTCCCCAGAAGGGCCTCATACAGATCCCTCTTTATACTAGTATTGAAAAGGTTACAAAGAAGTGCATTCATTCTGATCCACAGTCTGCATACCCTGGGGCATTTCCACCAAATGTGTGTCATTGTGCCCTCTTGAGCACACCCATGGAAACATAAGGGGGAATAGGATGGAATAAAACTCGCCAGTCTAGCCGGAGTGTAGTACCATCTATATAACACTTTGTAAGCATTTTCCAGGAATAATACATTCCTGGAGCATTTGGACAATGCCACAGTCATGACCTGCCAGTCCTCTGGGTCCAGTCGCTTCCCTAATTCTGCCTCCCACTGGAGATAATATGGTCTTAAGGGTGGCTTTTTGGAGCCTTTTATTGCTGCGTATATTAAAGAAATTAAACCCGAGGACTGGGGCCGCAATCTGCATAGACTCTCAAAAGGGGTTAATGTATAGGGGGTTGGCCTAGATTTAATGAGTTGTTGGAGAAAGTGTCGGATTTGCAGGTAACTATAGTGCTCCCTAAGGGGGATGTCATGGGAGGATCGTAAGGATGCGAATGGGATAATCTTATAGGAGTAAACATGGAGTGGATATCCACAAATCCGTTCTCGGACCACCACGCAAATTTCAGTGGGTTATCACAGCCCGGTGGAAATAATGGACAATGGAAAAGGTGGAGTAGAGGGAGATGCGTGGAGATCAGGCTCACGGAATATTTAATCGAGTCCCATAGCCTGAGTGAGTGGGCCAGACATGGGCTGATGCTAGTTGGGCGATGGGCTCTGGGGAGCCAAGGGAGGGAGGCCAATAGTATCAGGTAAGAGTCCACTAGATCAGTGGAGGCCCACAACGGCATCTGCTGTTTCTCATGGAGATGTGATAACGGGGCAATAGCTGCCGCTGTGTAATAGGCTTGCAAATTGGGGACTGAGAGGCCACCATTGATCCTGCGTACATAACCTGTTTTTTTTTATCCTGGGTCTCGTAGAACCTCAGATAAATTGCATAACTTTACGTTGATGTATACGTATGATGTGGAGTGGAACGTGGACCGGTAATACCCTAAAATAGTAAAGCAGCTTTGGGAGATAGGTCATACGAATGGTTGCAATCCTTCTGAACCAGGACAGCAGAAGGGCAGACCAGAAGGTAAGCGTTGCTGCTAATTTCCCAAAGAGCATGGGGAAGTTGGCTTGATAGAGGCCTGAGTATCTCGGGGTAAGCGTATTCCCCAGATAGGGTAGTGAATTTAACCATTGAAAGGAAAAGGCAGATCTTAACGCTTCCAGCTCAGGGGGCGAGAGGTTGATCGACATAGCTTTAGACTTGGAAGTATTGACGGCTAGGCCCGAAAATGTAGCAAAGGTATTTAAGAGCGATAGTAGGTTGGGGAGGGTGAGTCTAGGTTTAGTAATGGTGAGCAGAATATCATCCGCTAATAAGGACAGTTTGTGAGAGGTACCTGCAATTTCCACCCCCGCTATATCCGGATGGGATTGGATTGCCTCCGCCAATGATTCCAGTGCCAAGATGAACAAAAGTGGGGAGAGTGGGCAACCTTGCCGGGTTCCCCTTTTAATAGGGAAGGTGGACGACTCAAATCCATAATATTTTACTTGGCCTGGGGGGCGTCGTAAATAGCTGAAACCCAGCTCATAAAGGATGTGTCAAACCCAAAGTGATTTAATACCTGTATAAGGTAGGGCCAGGACAAGGTGTCAAAGGCCTTATTAATGTCCAGTGACAAGAACATTGTTTCTAGGGACCTATTGTGGATGATGTGTTGTATTTGTAGGAGACATCGGATAGCGTCGCTAGCCTGCCTCCTTGGGGCAAAGCCCACCTGATCCTTTTTTATTAGTCGTAGAAGAAAGGAGTTGAGGCGATTAGAGAGATCAGCCTGAAGTTAGCCCAGGAGGAATGGTCCCTGTCAGGTTTGGGGATCGTTACTATGTTGGCAGTCAGCAGGTTAGGTGTAAAGGGGTGACCTTGTTTAACTGAGTTATATATAGTGGTCAGATAGGGGGCAATGACCTCTGCCATTTTCCGATAATAGAGTGCTGTGAAGCCATCTGGGCCCGACCTTTTACCTATCTTCAACTCCTTAATACATTGAAGGACTTCTGAGACCTGTATGTCCCGGTCCATAAGAGACGTGTGAGATTCGGATAGAGAGGGTAAAGAGAGATTCATCAGGAAGGCTTTGAGACCTTGGGTGGAAGAGTGGTCGGGAGCTGAATAAAGTTTAATAAGAAGGTGTCTGAATTCATCCAGAACCCGTTGTGGGTTACCCGTGAGGATATTGTGTCAGGTGTGCAAAGAAATGGGAGGAAAAGGTGAAGGTGAGTAGTCTATTGGCTAACATTGCATTGGGTTTATTGGCCTTGGCATACCACTTTTGTCGAGCCCAGCGTAGGGTGCGTTCCACTTCGGTCAAGCACAGATCAAGATCAGTGCGGACTTTGTCTAGAAGCCTGCGATTGTCAGGGCTAGGGGATTGTTTAAAGGTCGTTGATAAGGCCTCCAATTGTTGTTCTAAGTCGCAGCGGACCTGTGCTCGCTCTCTCTTGCGTTTAGACGCAATACGGATAACGTGTCCCCGAAGGACCACCTTGTAAGCTTCCCAAAGTGTGACCAGGGATGAAACCGACCCTAAGTTTAAAATATTCCACAGAAGTTTTATGGATATGGTTAAGGATCTCTTTGAAAGAGAGGAGAGAGTAGTTCATGATCCAGGGGGAGTGTTGGGGATTACTTAGGATGGAGTGAAGAACTGTCACGATAGGGTCATGGTCTGACCACAGGGTAACGAGGATAGAGGTCGAGTCTATCAGAGAGAGATGTTTCCTTAGGACAAACATATGATCTATTCTGGAGTGAGAATGATGGGGATGGGAATAGTGAGTATAATCCCTGCCTAGAGGATTAAATTCCCTCCAAACGTCCACTAAGTCATGATTTTGTAGGGAGTGTTTAAATGTTTGGCAGCTGAGGAGGGGAGCTTATGTTCCAATGGCTAGTTGTCGAGAGAATGGTTCAATGTTATGTTAGAGTCCCCTGATAAGAGGAGGGCACCTTTCTGGTGTGACTTCAGCAGGGAGCAGATGTGGGTCAAGAAGGGCCCCGGATTCTTATTCGGGGCATAATAAGTCATAATGGTTACATCATTATCTTGAATGGTGCCCTGCAAAATTAAGTATCTACCAGCTGGGTCTGCTAATTGTTTACTGCAACTAAATGGGACTGATTTGTGTATAGCGATCAGGACTCCCCTCTGTAAGATTACTGATACTTTTTAACTTGATTTGGAATTAACAAACAATTTAATGATCAATATAAACTAGATGTGTCGTGCAAAAATAAAAAAAAACAATCATTTTCTGTAAAATTTGGGGTATTGGCCTGCACACCTGGCTGTGCGGTGAAAGGGGGATTCTTGCTGATCCCAAGTCAGAAGGCAGCCATGTTGGATTGGCAAGACCATCTGGGAGATATGTAGTGGCCCGGGCTCTTGGGGGACGTGGCACTCCAGTGCTGGTAGTTGGGGGATATAAGGTTCCTGTACTGGCACTTGGGCATGATGCAGCAGTGCTGGTACTGGGCCTGGGCATTTCTTGTGGTCTTTTGCTGGTGGCAGCGCTGGTACTGGACCTGGGACTTTGTTCTTAGGGTCTATCGCTGGTGGCAGCGCTGGTACTGGGCCTGGGAATTTGATCCTGAGGTATATTGCTGGCGGCTGCCTGGTTTCCAGAGTGCCGTGCCCTTTTAGGTGGGATCCATTCTTCCTCTGATTCATTTGCCGATCCACTACTATCAATCAGTTAAAATGCTGAATTTGATTCAGAATAGGAATTGGCATTTGAATCTGATGAGAACAGTCATGGAGAGCATCTAGAATGCCTCCTCACTGGTAAAAACTCTTTTGGACATTTTTCTGATGGGCTGTGCGATGGGTGGCAGGTGACGGTCACTGATAGTTGACAGGTGATGGTCACGGATGGGTGACAGGTGATGGTCACTGATGGGTGATGGTCACTGTTGGGTGACGGTCACTGACGGGTGACGGTCACTGATGGGTGATGGGTGCACTTTACGGGTGACTGATGAGTGAGAGGTGCACCGCTAATGACAAGCTCTGACGGTGACAGGTGAACTTTATGGGCACTAATGGGTGACAGGTGCACGCTATGGGTACTTATGGGTGACAGGTGCACTTTTCTAAGCACTGATTGGCACTGATGTGACTGTTGAGTGACAGCTGCAATGGGGGGGCGGGCAATGTGACAGGTTCTCTTTTTTTGTGTGGTGTTGGTGCAGACACTGACACTACACAGATTGGTAACTCACTGCTCCTGGGCCCTGGCTCTTCTCTCCTACACTGGAAATGGTGTGTGAGGAGAGAATGGGCCTACGTCATATGATGCAATATGATGTCGGCCCAGATCGAGAGCCGCACCGTCCCGCCATCATATGACGATGGGGAGGCGGCAACTGGTTAACAGACAGGCGGAGCTCTGAGTAAATTGGAAGTTCAGGATTATAAATGTCCCTCCCTCACATTTTCATTCATTGACAAAAATTAGAATCGATTTTTACCCTAGGTAGGTGACTTAATTTGAATTGTATTTTAATTTAGTTTTTGTACACTGAAAAATTGCAGCTGTTGAAAATTATGACGAAAATATTTTCATCAGCATTGCTCTGTGAGACTTAACCTCCCTAGCGGTAAATGGGGTTGAATTTTCATTACCCAAATCGGTAACCCCGAGCCACACTCCGGATTGCATCGCAGTATCCTGGGAAATTTACTTACCTTGTCCCCAGGATCCTGTGATATCCTATCGCTGTGTCCGTGGGTTGTGTACTCTGCCCAATGTACTGTGTCCAGGCCCTGTTCCCTGCGAGCGTGGCGATGCACGTGGGCGCAGCCCGACGTCAAATTTAAAAAGTGCAAAAAAAAAACCACATACAGTACACTGTAATCTGTAGGATTACATTACTGTATCAAATCATTTCACATCCCTTTGTCCCTAGTGCTTATATATATATATGAGAGAGAGAGAGAGAGAGAGAGCGCTCTTGAAATGAAAGGGGCAGTAATAGCTTGGTTAAAAAAATCATCTCATTAATTGGTTACAGATGGAGATGATCAAAACCTGGGTCAAACAATCACATGTGACAGGGGGTTGAAACAGGAAGCACAAGATGTTAACCATTAAAGTCCCACTGGTGTAGCAGTGGAAAAATTGCAATACAAAATCATTAATATATTTCAAAGACTTATTTCAAAAACAGGCTAACATCCATCCTATTGTTCATACCCAACAACATCCTGGTATTTAACATGTGTATCCACCACACCTCTCGTTGGAGCAGGTGCGATGGGTGTCCCCCCTCTCTTGTAGATTGTTTGATTTGTTCTAGACTGAAGAAAGAAAAGGTGTCAAGATTACCTCCATGCACTTTCTTAAAATGTTTTGATACATTTGAAATGTTTTTGGCATTTGGATTGACAGTGTCATTGTAATGGTCTGAAACCCTGATTCGTAAATGACGATTGGTACACCCCACATACTGTGTCTGACAGGCACTACATTCCACTACATAGATCACTGATTTGGAACTACAGTTAATAAAATTTTTAAGAGTGTATGTTTTGCCTGTAGAAAAAGAGGTGACAGTTTTGGTCTTTCTGTGTCTTCTGCACTGTCTACACATACTAGTGCTCAGTGTCGGAACTACCGCCATAGCAAGCCAAGCGGGCGCTATGGTGCCCCGCAGCTGAGTGGGGCCCCGTCATAGTTGCCAATAGAATTCCTTTTTTACTGATTTTTCCCGCCTGCCACTGCCGCCGCTAGAGGTCCGTGGCAGGCGGAGATAATGTCTCCGCCGGCCGCCATTTTCCTGAAGACCAGCTGATTTAGAAATGACAAGCGGAGCCTGCCGAGTGGCTACAATAGAAATAGAGCTGTGGCGCCGCCCACCCCCTGCCCCCGGGCCTGTCTGTCATCTGTGATCTGTTGTGGAAAGGGGTGGGGGGGTGGGCGGTACCACAGCTCAATTTCTATTGTAGCCGTCCGGCTCTGCCTCTATTTTGTCCCCCCCTCAGGCTTCAGTAATGGTGGTGTTCTGTCATATTTTCCAACTCGTCATATTTTCCAACAGAGTCTCCTGCGCTGCTGGAATATAGAAGGGCTCCAATGGGGGGGGGGACCTGAGATGTAAGGAAGCACTCCGCTGGCTGGGGACAGTGACACCTGAGATGTAAAGAAGCACTCCACTGACTGGGGACAGTGACACCTGAGATGTAAGGAAGCACTCCGCTGGCTGGGGACAGTGACACCTGAGATATAAGGAAGCACTCCACTGGGGACAGTGACACCTGAGATGTAAGGAAGCACTCCACTGGCTGGGGACAGTGACACCTGAGATATAAGGAAGCACTCCGCTGGGGACAGTGACACCTGAGATGTAAGGAAGCACTCCGCTGGCTGGGGACAATGACACCTGAGATGTAAGGAAACACTCTGCTGGGGACACCTGAGATGTAAGGAAACACTCCGCTGGGTACACCTGAGATGTAAGGAGGCACTCCGTGGAGACACCTGACATGTAAGGAAGCACTCCGCTGGCTGGGGACAGTGACACCTGAGAAGTAAGGAAGCACTCCGCTGGCTAGGGACAGTGACACCTGAGATGTAAGGAAGCACTCCGCTGGCTGGGGACAGTGACACCTGAGATGTAAGGAAACACTCCACTGGGGACATCTGAGATGTAAGGCGGCACTCCGCTGGGGACACCTGAGATGTAAGGAGCCACTCCGCTGGGGACACCTGAGATTTAAGGAAGCACTCCGTGGGGACACCTGACATGTAAGGAAGCACTCCACTGGCTGGGGACAGTGACACCTGAGATGTAAGAAAACACTCCTCTGGCTGGGGACAGTGACACCTGAGATGTAAGGAAGCACTCCACTGGCTAGGGACAGTGACACCTGAGATGTAAGGAAGCACTCTGCTGGCTGGGGACAGTGACACCTGAGATGTAAGGAAACACTCCGCTGGCTGGGGACAGTGACACCTGAGATATAAGGAAGCACTCCGCTGGGGACAGTGACACCTGAGATGTAAGGAAGCACTCCGCTGGGGACACCTGAGATGTAAGGAGGCACTCCGCTGGGGACACCTGAGATGTAAGGAGGCACTCCGCTGGGGACACCTGAGATTTAAGGAAGCACTCCGTGGGGACACCTGACATGTAAGGAAGCACTCCGCTGGCTGGGGACAGTGACACCTGAGATGTAAGAAAACACTCCACTGGCTGAGGACAGTGACACCTGAGATGTAAGGAAGCACTCCGCTGGGGACAGTGACACCTGAGATGTAAGGAAGCACTCCGCTGGCTGGGGACAATGACACCTGAGATGTAAGGAAACACTCCGCTGGGGACACCTGAGATGTAAGGAAACACTCCGCTGGGGACACCTGAGATGTAAGGAGGCACTCCGTGGAGACACCTGACATGTAAGGAAGCACTCCGCTGGCTAGGGACAGTGACACCTGAGATGTAAGGAAGCACTCCGCTGGCTGGGGACAGTGACACCTGAGATGTAAGGAAACACTCCATTGGGGACACCTGAGATGTAAGGCGGCACTCCGCTGGGGACACCTGAGATGTAAGGAGGCACTCCGCTGGGGACACCTGAGATTTAAGGAAGCACTCCGTGGGGACACCTGACATGTAAGGAAGCACTCCGCTGGCTGGGGACAGTGATACCTGAGATGTAAGAAAACACTCCTCTGGCTGGGGACAGTGACACCTGAGATGTAAGGAAGCACTCCGCTGGCTAGGGACAGTGACACCTGAGATGTAAGGAAGCACTCTGCTGGCTGGGGACAGTGACACCTGAGATGTAAGGAAACACTCCGCTGGCTGGGGGCAGTGACACCTGAGATATAAGGAAGCACTCCGCTGGGGACAGTGACACCTGAGATGTAAGGAAGCACTCCGCTGGCTGGGGACAATGACACCTGAGATGTAAGGAAACACTCTGCTGGGGACACCTGAGATGTAAGGAAACACTCCGCTGGGGACACCTGAGATGTAAGGAGGCACTCCGCTGGGGACACCTGAGATGTAAGGAGGCACTCCGCTGGGGGTACCTGAGATTTAAGGAAGCACTCCGTGGGGACACCTGACATGTAAGGAAGCACTCCGCTGGCTGGGGACAGTGACACCTGAGATGTAAGAAAACACTCCACTGGCTGAGGACAGTGACACCTGAGATGTAAGGAAGCACTCCGCTGGCTAGGGACAGTGACACCTGAGATAAAAGGAAGCACTCCGCTGGGGACAGTGACACCTGAGATATAAGGAAGCACTCTGCAGGCTGGGGACAGTGACACCTGAGATGTAAGGAAGCACTCCGCTGACTGGGGACAATGACACCTGAGATGTAAGGAAACACTCCACTGGGGACACCTGAGAGGTAAGGAAACACTCCGCTGGGGACACCTGAGATGTAAGGGGGCACTCCGCTGGGGACACCTGAGATGTAAGGAGGCACTCCACTGGGGACACCTGAGATTTAAGGAAGCACTCCGTGGGGACACCTGACATGTAAGGAAGCACTCCGCTGGCTGGGGACAGTGACACCTAAGAAGTAAGGAAGCACTCCGCTGGCTAGGGACAGTGACACCTGAGATGTGAGGAGGCACTCCGCTGGCTGGGGACAGTGACACCTGAGATGTAAGGAAATACTCTGCTGGGGACACCTGAGATGTAAGGCAGCGCTCCGCTGGGGACACCTGAGATGTAAGGAGGTACTCCGCTGGGGACACCTGAGATGTAAGGAGGCAATCCGCTGGGGACACCTGAGATGTAAGGAGGCTCTCTGCTGGGGACACCTGATGGCATCTGGTGGCAAGTGACACCCTCAGATTCTGATTCTCAGACACCTGATTCTGCATTATGGTGAGTTGAACTATTTCATTTTATATTACAATGTAATAATAGAAATAATGCGCTTCAATCACTCTGACACCATAACAACCATGGTGCCGGGATGATTGAAGCGCTAACACCAGATGTTTGGAGTATCTTTATCTGCTTATTGTTAAACCTTCTGGAATACACATATTTCTATTGTGGTGTAGGATCTGGGCCTGCTGTCCCTCCATCCCTCTTTTTTTCCTTCCTTCTCTCTCTCTCTCTTTCTTCCTTTGTTTCTCCCTCCATCCCTCGTTCATCTTAGACTCTAACCACACCCCCTTTGAGTCATGCCCCTTTAAGCCACGCCCAATATTACGCTTAAACCATGCCAATTTATCGCAGCGGAACGCTTTGCAAAAAAAAAGTGTCCCTATAATTTTTTTTTACAATGTTGGCAACTATGCCCAGGGAGGATGAGGAATTTAAGTTTACTGTTAAGCCTCCCGGGCCCCGCGAGTCTGGCCGCATACAGCAGGAGCAGAGAGCAGAGTGGGTGGGAGCAGAGTGGATGGGGCAGAACGCTCGAGCGTGCCTGTGAAGGGACATCGTTTTTGGCACATGAGGCCAATATAATATACTAATAATATAATATACTATGACTATAATTGAAGCTATTCTCCTGGAATATCCAGGGAGATATGACCATGCTGAGGGTGTGGGTTTGTAAACACTAATTGTATCTTGTAATTGAGACCTATTTCTATTACAGGGCTTAAATATTCTGTTATTGTATCTTTTAAATGCATACATACAGATTTGAAAAAATATAAATACAAGAGGCATGCATATTCTTACTTGAATTTTGGAATGTGCTGTGTATTTATTCTGGATCTGTGCAATAATCCAGCATAAAACTTTGCCTTTGTGCAGATGATTCCTGTAATAAAGACCAGTTGTTGCTGCTCTCTCTCCTTGTGCAGGGTGACTAGTCTTGTATCCGCCCCCTCCTGTAGTTTTCTACAGGCATTCCATTGTAGGTTGGGCCTGCTAGGTGCCTCCCACAGTTCTGCTCTCTATACAGGTCATGTACGCCATGGTGATGATCTCCCTGATACTTTTACAAGGCAATAACTGTGTTTGCAAAAGCATTTAGAACACACAAAGTAGATTTATACCCTTTGTGGCTATTGGGAAATTAAAGTTTTTGTGCTCAGAGTTAAACTAAATCGCCAGGTTGTTTTATATTTTACACAATTTTTTTCAGTTAACATTTCTGAAGCAAAGTACAGCATGTGTGACAGTAACTGAACACGGCATCTCAGCAATTATTCACAGTGTCATATTAATGCCCTGTTAGCAAAGTTGTCTGACAGGTCCACTTTAAACAATAGGAATGTCATGACATTACCAAATTCAGATCACAATAATGTGACATGAGCAGACAAGATGTTTCATAATTCCATTCTGCTGAGCAGCCCTTTATAGTGTCAACAATAGGTTTCCTAGCTATAAAATAACATGCCCTTGGGATTGTGTCATTCTGTCATGCAAATGGAATTCAATGAAGTATTGTATGGATCAAATGCACAATTGATTTGAATTCTCACAATGACTGCATTTCTTCCTATCAAATGTGTTCAGAATGACTCTACTGTAAGTTAATTAAGTCATGTATATTCAAACTTGATCCTAATTAAATCGGAAGTAATGACCAGGTGGCTGCATTTATTACATTGAATGCTTGATTTCCCCTGCCCTTTTTTGTTTAACGTAAACGGTGAAACATGAAACGGTGACACGATATCCACATGGCTACTGTTTCCCTGCCTATTATATGTGCAAATGAAGAATGATATATCTGTTTGGTAACTTTAAATTGGAAACTGATACTAATACATTAAATAAGCGTCTTTCTTATTTTGCTGGTGTATCATTTTATATGAAGGTAACTAGGTTGTAAAAAGAAAAATGCTCAATGAAGTTTAACCTCTCACAAAACTCTCTATGTGTCTAATGGAGTTGAATTCCTTCTAGATCCTTCTAGTTCCTTCTAAGACACTTGGAGTATTTCTCTAGGTCAAAATTTTCCTATCCTTTAGAGCAGTTATCTCCAAACTGCGGCCCGGGGGCCGGATGCAGCTCTTTGCTTGCTTTTATCCGACCCTTGGGGCATTCAGCAATAGTGGGGCATAGTAGTAATTACTAGATAGTATAAATGTCCAGAAGCTCTGAATCGTATTCGTCCCACTGTCCCTGATACTTGTTGGTGTTGCCATAGAGTCAAGTGGACTATGACCCATATTTGGTGGGAATTTCTTCCTATTAAACATTTTTGGCCAAGTTTTGTTAAATTGTACTACAAGTTAACGGTAACAGGAACCCAAGTTGATAATACGTCTAAAGTAGAATTACTCTGTATCATTCCATACCTAATAAATGAGCTAAAAAAGATAAATTTGGACACTTCCTTTTGGCAGCAAGACCTGTAATTCCTCGACATTGGAAGTCTACTGTGATACCATCAGTGGAGGAATGGGTGGTGGAATAAGATGCTATTTGAGATCTTGGATGTATGTTGTCACAGGAACCTGATAAAATGGAACTGATTTTAAACCCATGGCTCTTCTTTCACCTCTCTCCAGAGTTCAGGACTTGGATTACTGAATGACAAATATACAGTAATAGTATGGGTCCATAATGGAGCCATTTCTTTTTTCCTTTGTGTATAGGTGTTTTATTTTTTTCCCTCTTTCCTATTCTCTATTTATGTAGTTCCTTTGTATAAATATAAATTTTGTCTAGAAGTCTAAAATATTCAGTCTTCTTTTTTCTTTTTTTGGGATGACCTGGTTCTATGCAAAATCTTGGGGGTATTTTCATGGGTAGATAGCGTTATCTTGTTGAGCGTAAAGAATGTTATTGAAAAAATATATATATTTATTTATTACAGTTACTTATATAGCGCTGTCAATTGCACTTTACACATATGTTGTATAATACATCAGTTCCTCCCTCAAGTTGCTTACAATCTAAAATCCCTTAACTCACATTTATACATACACATACTAGGGCCAACTTTGACAGGAACCAAGTAACCTTCCAGTATGTCTTTGGATAGCTTAAATCATAATTTAAAGGAAATGGCATAGTAAGTAAATATCAAGTATTCTAAAAATTGTTTATGCTCACAATTTCCTTTGTTTCTGGGCATTATATGATTTATCTAATTGTTTTGGATATTTCATTATTTCTTTTTTTTTTCTTGTTATTGTAATATTTAAAAATGAAATAAAATAGGATTTAATACAAAAAAATGTAATATGTTTTAAATAAAATAGATTATTCAATCAATTCTCTCAAGCTAGTTTTTTTTTCTCCAATATCTATGTACTAAAATGTAATGAGAAACCATTATGAGAAATTATTTACCAGCAGTATCAATATTAAATAAAATGAACCCTGGAGACATCATAGTATCTCCTTTTTAAACATCACCAGTAATATTGCCTTTATATATATATATATATATATATATATATAGATATATATATATATATCTATATATATATCTATATATAGATATATATATATATATCTATATATATATCTGTGTGTGTGTGTGTGTGTGTGTGTTTTATTTTGCTTTGACTTGTGTAAGCACCCAAAATATATACTGTGTCTCACAAAAGTGAGTACACCTCTCGCATTTTTTGTAAATATTTTAACATAATCTTTTCATGTGACAACACTGAAGAAATGACACTTTGCTACAATATACAGTCTGGTCCATAAATATTGGGACATCGACACAATTATAATCTTTTTGGCTCTATACACCATCACAATGTATTTGAAATGAAACGAACAAGATGTGCTTTAACTGCAGACTTTCAGCAGTTAGAGGGTATTTACATCCAAATCAGTTGAACAGTGTATGAATTAAAACAATTTGTATATGTACCTCCCACTATTTAAGGGACCAAAAGTAATGGGACAGATTAACAATCATCCATCAAACTTTCACTTTTTAATACCTGGTTGCAAATCCTTTGCAGTCAATTACAGCCTGAAGTCTGGAACGCATAGACATCACCAGACGCTGGGTTTCATTCCTGGTGATGCTCTGCCAGGCCTCTACTGCAACTGTCTTCATGGCTCAGGGGCTCAGGGGCACTAAGTCCACGCCTCACACTATAAAAGGCTGCTTACATAGCTTGAGTTAGTTTAAGCAGACAGGTTATTCAGTTAGTGGCAGTGTATTTGATATATACATACAGTCAGTCTAATATATATATATACCATGCATACCATAGAGTATATATTCAGTATTTACTCTATAATCAGTTAATGCAGGCAGTGTATTAATATATACATATCTCACAAAAGTGAGTACACCCCTCACATTTTTGTAAATATTTTATTATATCTTTTCATGTGACAACACTGAAAAAATGTCACTCTGCTACAATGTAAAGTAGTGAGTGTACAGCTTGTATAACAATGTAAATTTGCTGTCCCCTCAAAATAACTCAACACACAGCCATTAATGTCTAAACTGCTGGCAACAAAAGTGAGTACACCCCAATATGAAAATATCCAAATTGGGCCCGATTAGCCATTTTCCCTCCCTGGTGTCATGTGACTCGTTAGTGTTACAAGGTCTCGGGTATGAATGGGGAGCAGGTGTGTTAAATTTGGTGTTATCGCTCTCACTCTCTCATACTGGTCACTGGAAGTTCAACATAGCACCCCATGGCAAATAACTCTCTGAGGATCTGAAAGAATTAATTGTTGCTCCATAAAGACGGCGTAGGCTATAAGAAGATTGCCAAGACCCTGAAGCTGAGCTGCAGCACAGTGGCCAACATCATACAGGAGTTTAACAGGACAGGTTCCACTCAGAACAGGCCTCGCCATGGTCGACCAAAGAAGGTGAGTGCACGTGCTCAGCGTCATATCCAGAGGTTGTCTTTGGGAAACAGACGTATGAGTGCTGCCAGCATTGCTGCAGAGGTTGAAGGGGTGGGGGGGTCAGCCTGTCAGTGCTCAGACCATACGCCACACACTACATCAAATTGGTCTGCATGGCTGTCATCCCAGAAGAAAGCCTCTTCTAAAGATGATGCACAAGAAAGTCCTCGAACAGTTTGCTGAAGACAAGCAGACTAAGGACATGGATTACTGGAACTATGTCCTCTGGTCTAATGAGACTAAGATAAATGTATTTGGTTCAGATGGCGTCAAGCGCGTGTGGCGGCAACTAGGTGGGGAGTACAAAGACAAGTGTGTCTTGCCTACAATCAAGCATGGTGGTGGGAGTGTCATGGTCTGGGGCTGCATGAGCGATGCCGACACTGGGGAGCTACAGTTCATTGAGGGAACCATGAATGCCAACATGTACTGTGACAAACTGAAGCAGAGCATGATCCCCCCCCCTTCAGAGACTGGGCCACAGAGCAGTATTCCAACATAACAACCCCAAACACCCCTCCAAGACGACCACTGCCTTGCTAAAGAAGCTGAGGGTAAAGGTGATGGACTGGCCAAGCATGTCTCCAGACCTAAACCCTATTGAGCATCTGTGGGGCATCCTCAAATGGAAGGTAGAGGAGCGCAAGGTCTCTAACATCCACCAGCTCCGTGATGTCATCATGGAGGAATAGAAGAGGACTCCAGTTGCAACCTGTGAAGCTCTGGTGAACTCCATGCCCATGAGGGTTAAGGCAGTGCAGGAAAATAATGATGGACACGCAAAATATTGACACTTTGGGCCCAATTTGGACATTTTCACATTTTCAGGGGTGTACTCACTTTTGTTGCCAACAGTTTAGACATTAATGGCTGTGTGTTGAGTTATTTTGAGGGGACAGCAAATTTACACTGTTATACAAGCTGTACACTCACTACTTTACATTGTAACAAAGTGTAATTTCTGAAGTGTTATCACATGAAAAGATATAACAAAATATTTACAAAAAAGTGAGGGGTGTACTCACTTTTGTGAGATATTGTGTGTGTATTCATAATGTGTGTGTATATATATATATATATATATATATATATACAGCGGGGCGAAAAGTATTCAGACCCCCTTAAATTTTTCACTCTTTGTTATATTGCAGCCATTTGGTAAAATCATTTAAGTTCATTTTTTTCCTCATTAATGTATACACAGCACCCCATATTGACAGAAAAATGCAGAATTGTTGACATTTTTGCAGATTTATTAAAAAAGAAAAACTGAAATATCACATGGTCCTATGTATTCAGACACTTTGCTGTGACACTCATATATTTAACTCAGGTGCTGTCCATTTCTTCTGATCATCCTTGAGATGGTTCTACACCTTCATTTGAGACCATTTGTGTTTGCTTATACTGATTGTACTTGATTAGGAAAGCCACACACCTGTCTATATAAGACCTAACAGCTCACAGTGCATGTCAGAGCAAATGAGAATCATGAGGTCAAAGGAACTGCCTGAAGAGCTCAGAGACAGAATTGTGGCAAGGCACAGATCTGGACAAAGTTACAAAAAAATTCTGCTGCACTTAAGGTTCCTAAGAGCACAGTGGCCTCCATAATCCTTAAAAGGAAGATGTTTGGAATGACCAGAACCCTTCCTAGAGCTGGCTGGCCAAACTGAGCTATCGGAGGAGAAGAGCCTTGGTGGAAGAGGTAAAGAAGAACCCAGAGATCACTGTGGCTGAGTTCCAGAGATGCAGTCTGGAGATGGGAGAAAGTTGTAGAAAGTCAACAATCACTGCAGCCCTCCACCAGTCGGGGCTTTATGGCCCGACGGAAGCCTCTCCTCAGTGCAAGACACATGAAAGCCCGTCTGGAGTTTGCTAAAAAAAACCCTGAAGGACTCCAGGATGGTGAGAAATAAGATTCTTTGGTCTGATGAGACCAAGATAGAACTTTTTGGCCTTAATTCTAAGCAGTATGTGTGGAGAAAACCAGGCACTGCTCATCACCTGTCCAATACAGTCCCAACAGTGAAGCATGGTGGTGGCAGCATCATGCTGTGGGGGTGTTTTTCAGCTGCAGGGACAGGACGACTGGTTGCAATTGAGGGAAAGATGAATACGTCCAAGTACAGGGATATCCTGGATGGAAACCTTCTCCGGAGTGCTCAGGACCTCAGACTGGGCCGAAGGTTTACCTTCCAACAAGACAATGACCCTAAGCACACAGCTAAAATAAGGAAGGAGTGGCTTCACAACTCCGTGACTGTTCTTGAATGGCCCAGCCAGAGCCCTGACTTAAACCCAATTGAGCATCTTTGGAGAGACCTAAAAATGTCTGTCCACCAACGTTTACCATCCAACCTGACAGAACTGGAGAGGATCTGCAAGGAGGAATGGCAGAGGATCCCCAAATCCAGGTGTGAAAAACTTGTTGCATCTTTCCCAAAAAACTCATGGCTGTATTAGATCAAAAGGGTGCTTCTACTAAATACTGAGCAAAGGGTCTTAATACTTAGGACCATGTGATATTTCAGTTTTTCTTTTTTAATAAATCTGCAAAAATTTCAACAATTCTGTGTTTTTCTGTCAATATGGGGTGCTGTGTGTACATTAATGAGGAAAAAATGAACTGATTTTAGGAAATATAACAAAGAGTGAAAAATTTAGGGGGGTCTGAATACTTTCCGTCCTTACTGTATATATATATCTACTCTGCATTCAATGTAGCCTATATATACAGTGCATTCGGTGGTGTATACTTTCTAATGCACTTCAGGTGGTGTACACAGCATCTAATACAGTGTGTACAGTTTCTACTACACTTCTGGTGTAGTGTATACAGTCTAGAATATATATATAAATATATATATATTCTGCATTCAGTGTAGCCTATATATACAGTGCATTTGGTGGTGTATAGTTTCTAATACACCTCAAGCGGTGTACACAGTATCTAATACAGTGTAGTGTGGTGTTGCAAAACAAAAAATACATCATGTCCGGAAGGCCACCAAGGAGAGGCAGACGCTCACAGGCCACTAAAAGAGGACAAGCAGCCTCTGTGTCTACAGTCAACACTTGTGGTTGTGGACATGGTGCATCCTCTGCAGGTGGCGTGGGGCACACTTGTCCTTTTTTTCTGCTGCTGGCTGTGTTATTGAGCCACAACATGCAGAAGGGTTGGTGCAGTGGATAACAAAGCTGTCCGTATCCTCTGTCACCCAAGCTTAGAGTAGTTTGCCTTCCAACGCAACTGCCAAAGCGGCCTATTCCACCGGCTCCTTGTCCACAGTCACTCCTTCTGTAGCCCCACCATCATGCACAGAGGACTCCCCAGAATTATTTGACCATAGTGTTGGTTATATGCTGCTGAAGGATGAGCTGCAATTTGAAGGCTCAAATGTTGGTTCACAGGTTGAGGAAAGGAGTAACGAGAAACTAGAGAGAGGGGGTGCCACAGAAGGACAAGAAACTGGCAGTCATGTTCCTGCAGCATACTGTCAAGTAGGGATGAGCTTCGTGTTCGAGTCGAACCCATGTTCGACTCGAACATCGGCTGTTCAATTGTTCACCGAATTGCGAACGACATGGGCCGTTCACGCCAAATTTGTGTGGCGCGTCATGGCCCATAATTCACTGCGGCATCGCAGTGCATTGCTGGCTGATGATTGGACAAGCATGCACTATGACCCACATGCTTGGCCAATCACAGCGCCGTCAGTAGAGAGAGCTGTAATTGGCTAAAGCCAGGGTGACTTTGGCCAATTATGGCTCAGGGGGTTTAGAACATGTCCCACACTATATAAGGCTGCCTGCACGGCGGCCCTGTGTAGTGTGTTCTGGCGTACTTAGAGAGAGAGAGAGAGACAGTGTCATTTCATTTGAGTTAGCTAGATTAGGCAGGACAGTCAGTGAGTTAGCTGCACTTACAGTGTATTGTGTATATATATGCATCCCAAGTGTTGTATGTATATATATATACACTGTATTCAGTTTAGCTAGATCCGTTTCTGTTATCTTCATACTGACAGGCAGGCTTGTCTTGTTACAGTATTTACAGCTACCTGAAGAAAATTGCTGGTGTTCTTTTGATCCTATTAGTACCACAGTCAGGCAGCTAGACTATTAACAGTTAGTAGTAGTGCGTCCTCCTCACAGTGTTCAGTTACAGCTACAAGTTAGTTTAGTGTGACCTCCGCACAGTGTTCAGCTAAAACTACAAGTTAGTGTAGTGAGTCCTCCTCACAGTGTTCAGCTAAAGCTACAAGTTAGTTTAGTGTGACCTCTGCACAGTGTTCAGCTAAAGCTACAAGTTAGTGTAGTGCGTTCTTTGAACAGTGTTCAGCTAAAACTACAAGTTAGGGTAGTGCAACCTCTGCACAGTGTTCAGCTAAAGCTACAAGTTAGTGTAGTGCATCCTCTGAACAGTGTTCAGCAATAACAACAAGTTAGTGTAGTGCGACCTCTGCACAGTGTTCAGCTAAAACTACAAGTTAGTGTAGTGCGTCCTCTGAACAGTGTTCAGCTAAAACTACAAGTTAGTGTAGTACGACCTCTGCACAGTGTTCAGCTAAAGCTACAAGTTAGTTTAGTGCATCCTCTGAACAGTGTTCAGATAAAACTACAAGTTAGTGTAGTGCGACCGCTGCACAGTGTTCAGCTAAAGCTACAAGTTAGTGTAGTGCTTCCTCCTCACAGTGTTCAGCTAAAGCTACAAGTTAGTTTAGTCTGACCTCTGCACAGTGTTCAGCTAAAGCTACAAGTTAGTGTAGTGTGTCCTCTGAACAGTGTTCAGCTAAAGCTACAAGTTAGTGTAGTGCATCCTCCTCACAGTGTTCAGCTCAAACTACAAGTTAGTGTAGAGCGACCTCTGCACAGTGTTCCGCTAAAGCTACAAGTTAGTGTAGTGTGTCCTCTGAACAGTGTTTAGCTAAAGCCACAAGTTAGTGTAGTGCGTCCTCCTCACAGTGTTCAGCTAAAAATACAAGTTAGTTTTTGCGAGCTCTGTACAGTGTTCAGCTAAAGCTACCTGTAGAAGGTTGGTGGTGTTTTCCTGATCCTATCACTACCGCAGGCAGCTAAATAAGCTACAAGTTAGTTTTTTGTGAGCTCTGCACAGTGTTCAGCTAAAACTACAAGTTAGTGTAGTGCGTCCTCTTCACAGTGTTCAGCTAAAAATACAAGTTAGTTTTTTGCGAGCTCTGCACAGTGTTCAGCTAAAGCTACCTTTAGAAGGTTGGTGGTGTTTTCCTGATCCTATCACTACCGCAGGCAGCTAAATAAGCTACAAGTTAGTTTATTGCGAGCTCTGCACAGTGTTCACCTTAAGCTACCCGTAGAAGGTTGGTGGTGTTTTCCTGATCCTATCACTACCGCAGGCAGCTAAATAAGCTACAAGTTAGTTTTTTGCGAGCTCTGCACAGTGTTCAGCTAAAACTACAAGTTAGTGTAGTGCGAGCACTGCACAGTGTGCACCTAAAGCTACCTGTAGAAGGTTGGTGGTGTTTTCCTGATCCTATCACTACCGCAGGCAGCTAAATAAGCTACAAGTTAGTTTTTTGCGAGCTCAGCACAGAGTTCAGCTAAAACTACAAGTTAGTGTAGTGCGAGCTCTGCACAGTGTTCACCTAAAACTACAAGTTAGTGTAGTGCGAGCTCTGCACATTGTTCAGCTAAAGCTACCTGTAGAAGGTTAGTGGTGTTTTCCTGATCCTATCACTACCGCAGGCAGCTAAATAAGCTACAAGTTAGTTTTTTTGCAAGATCTGCACAGTGTTCACCTAAAGCTACCTGTAGAAGGTTGGTGGTGTTTTCCTGATCCTATCACTACCGCAGGCAGCTAAATAAGCTACAAGTTAGTTTTTTGTGAGCTCTGCACAGTGTTCAGCTAAAACTACAAGTTAGTGTAGTGTGACCTCTGCACGGTGTTCAACTAAAGCTACAAGTTAGTGTAGTTTGATCCCCTTACAGTGTTCAGCTAAAGCTACAAGTTAGTGTAGTGCGTCCTCCTCACAGTGTTCAGCTAAAACTACAATTTAGTGTAGTGCGACCTCTGCACAGTGCTCAGCTAAAGCTTCAAGTTAGTGTAGTGTGTCCTCTGAACAGTGTTCAGCTAAAGCTACAAGTTAGTGTAGTGCGTCCTCCTCACAGTGTTCAGCTAAAAATACAAGTTAATATTTTGCGAGCTCTGCACAGTGTTCAGCTAAAGCTACCTGTAGAAGGTTGGTGGTGTTTTCCTGATCCTCTCACTACCGCAGGCAGCTAAATAAGCTACAAGTTAATTTTTTGTGAGCTCTGCACTGTGTTCACCTAAAGCTACCTGTAGAAGGTTTGTGGTGTTTTCCTCATTGTATCACTATTGCAGGCAGCTAAATAAGCTACAAGTTATTTTTTTGCGAGCTCTGCACAGTGTTCACCTAATGCTACCTTTAGAAGGTTGGTGGTGTTTTCCTGATCCTATCACTACCGCAGGAGGCTACATAAGCAACAAGTTAGTTTTTTGCAAGCTCTGCACAGTGTTCAGCTAAAGCTACCTGTAGAAGGTTGGTGGTGTTTTTATGATCCTATCACTACCGCAGGCAGCTAAATAAGCTACAAGTTAATTTTTTTGCGAGCTCTGCACAGTGTTCAGCTTAAACTACAAGTTAGTGTAGTGCAAGCTCTACATAGTGTTCAGCTAAAGCTACCTGTAGAAGGTTGGTGGTGTTTTCCTGATCCTATCACTACCGCAGGGAGCAAAATAAGCTACAATTTAGTTTTTTGCAAGCTCGGCACAGTGTTCAGCTAAAACTACAAGTTAGTGTAGTGCAACCTCTGCACAGTGTTTTGCTAAAGCTACAAGTTAGTGTAGTGCATCCTTTGAATAGTGTTCAGCTAAAACTACAAGTTAGTGTAGTGCGAACTCTGCACAGTGTTCAGCTAAAGCTACAAGTTAGTGTAGTGCGTCCTCTGAACAGTGTTCAGCTAAAACTACAAGTAGGTGTAGTGCGACCTCTGCACAGTGTTCAGCTAAATCTACAAGTTAGTTTAGTGTGTCCTCTGAACAGTGTTCAGCTAAAATTACAAGTTAGTGTAGTGCGACCTCTGCACAGTGTTCAGCTAAATCTACAAGTTAGTGTAGTGCATCCTCCTCACAGTGTTCAGCTAAAACTACAAGTTAGTATAGTGCAATCTCTGCACAGTGTTCAGCTAAAGCTACAAGTTAGTGTAGTGCGTCCTCCTCTTAGTGTTCAGCTAAAGCTACAAGTTAGTTTAGTCTTACCTCTGCATAGTGTTCAGCTAATGCTCAAGTTAGTGTAATGCGACCTCTGCACAGTGTTCAGCTAAAGCTATAAGTTAGTGTAGTGTGTCCTCTGAACAGTGTTCAGCTAAAGCTACAAGTTAGTGTAGTTCGTCCTCCTCACAGTGTTCAGCTAAAACTACAAGTTAGTTTTTTGCAAGCTCTGCACAGTGTTCATCTAAAGCTACCTGTAAAAGGTTGGTGGTGTTTTGCTGATCCTATCACTACCGCAGGCAGCTAAATAAGCTACAAGTTAATTTTTTGTGAGCTCTGGACAGTGTTCACCTAAAGCTACCCGTAGAAGGTTGGTGGTGTTTTCCTGATCCTATCACTATCGCAGGCAGCTAAATAAGCTACAAGTTCGTTTTTTGCGAGCTCTGCACAGTGTTCAGCTAAAATTACAAGATAGTGTAGTGCGAGCTCTGCACATTGTTCAGCTAAAGCTACCTGTAGAAGGTTGGTGGTGTTTTCCTGATCCTATCACTACCGCAGGCAGCTAAATAAGCTACAAGTTATTCTTTTGCGAGCTCTGCACAGTGTTCACCTAAAGCTACCTGTAGAAGGTTGGTGGTGTTTTCCTGATCCTATCACTACCGCAAGCAGCTAAATAAGCTACAAGTTAGTTTTTTGCAAGCTCTGCACAGTGTTCACCTGAAGCTACCTGTAGAAGGTTGGTGGTGTTTTCCTGATCCTATCACTACTGCAGGCAGCTAAATAAGCTACAAGTTATTTTTTTGCAAGCTCTGCACAGTGTTCACCTAAAGCTACCTGTAGAAGGTTGGTGGTGTTTTCCTGATCCTATTACTACCGCAGGCAGCTAAATAACCTACAAGTTAGTTTTTTGCGAACTCTGCACAGTGTTCACCAAAAGCTACAGTACCTGTAGAAGGTTGGTGGTGTTTTCCTGATCCTATCACTACCACAGGCAGCTAAATAAGCTACAAGTTAGTTTTTTGCGAGCTCTGCACTGTGTTCAGCTAAAACTACAAGTTAGTGTAGTGCGAGCTCTGCACAGTGTTCAGCTAAAGCTACCTGTAGAAGATTGGTAGTGTTTTCCTGATCCTATCGCTACCGCAGGAAGCTATATAATCTACAAGTTAGATTTTTGTGAGCTCTGCACAGTGTTCAGCTAAAACTATAAGTTAGTGTAGTGTGACCTCTGCACAGTGTTCAGCTAAAGCTACAAGTTAGTGTAGTGCGAGATCTGCACAGTGTTCAGCTAAAACTACAAGTTAGTGTAGTGCGAGCACTGCACAGTGTGCACCTAAAGCTACCTGTAGAAGGTTGGTGGTGTTTTCCTGATCCTATCACTACCGCAGGCAGCTAAATAAGCTACAAGTTAGTTTTTTGCGAGCTCTGCACAGTGTTCACCTAAAGCTACCCGTAGAAGGTTGGTGGTGTTTTCCTGATCCTATCACTACCGCAGGCAGCTAAATAAGCTACAAGTTAGTTTTTTGCGAGCTCTGCACAGTGTTCAGCTAAAACTACAAGTTAGTGTAGTGCGAGCTCTGCACAGTGTTCACCTAAAACTACAAGTTAGTGTAGTGCGAGCTCTGCACATTGTTCAGCTAAAGCTACCTGTAGAAGGTTAGTGGTGTTTTCCTGATCCTATCACTACCGCAGGCAGCTAAATAAGCTACAAGTTAGTTTTTTGCAAGCTCTGCACATTGTTCACCTAAAGCAACCTGTAGAAGGTTGGTGGTGTTTTCCTGATCCTATCACTACTGCAGGCAGCTAAATAAGCTACAAGTCAGTTTTTTGCGAACTCTGCACAGTGTTCAGCTAAAACTACAAGTTAGTGTAGTGTGACCTCTGCACGGTGTTCAACTAAAGCTACAAGTTAGTGTAGTTTGTCCTCCTCACAGTGTTCAGCTAAAGCTACAAGTTAGTGTAGTGCGTCCTCCTCACAGTGTTCAGCTAAAACTACAATTTAGTGTAGTGCAACCTCTGCACAGTGTTCAGCTAAAGCTTCAAGTTAGTGTAGTGTGTCCTCTGAACAGTGTTCAGCTAAAGCTACAAGTTAGTGCAGTGCGTCCTCCTCACAATGTTCAGCTAAAAATACAAGTTAATTTTTTGCGAGCTCTGCACAGTGTTCAGCTAAAGCTACCTGTAGAAGGTTGGTGGTGTTTTCCTGATCCTCTCACTACCGCAGGCAGCTAAATAAGCTACAAGTTAATTTTTTGTGAGCTCTGTACTGTGTTCACCTAAAGCTACCTGTAGAAAGTTGGTGGTGTTTTCCTGATCCTATCACTACCGCAGGCAGCTAAATAAGCTACAAGTTAGTTTTTTGCGAGCTCTGCACTGTGTTCAGCTAAAACTACAAGTTAGTGTAGTGCGAGCTCTGCACAGTGTTCAGCTAAAGCTACCTGTAGAAGATTGGTGATATTTTCCTGATCCTATCACTACCGCAGGGAGCTAAATAATCTACAAGTTAGATTTTTGTGAGCTCTGCACAGTGTTCAGCTAAAACTATAAGTTAGTGTAGTTTGACCTCTGCACAGTGTTCAGTTAAAGCTACAAGTTAGTGTAGTGCGTCCTCTGAACAATGTTCCGCTAAAACTACAAGTTAGTGTAGTGCGACCTCTGCACAGTGTTCAGCTAAAGCTAAAAGTTAGTTTAGTGCCTCCTCCTCACAGTGTTCAGCTAAAACTACAAGTTAGTTTAGTCTGACCTCTGCACTGTGTTCAGCTAAAGCTACAAGTTAGGGTAGTTTGTCCTCCTCACAGTGTTCAGCTAAAGCTACAAGTTAGTGTAGTGCGTCCTCCTCACAGTGTTCAGCTAAAACTACAATTTAGTGTAGTGTGACCTCTGCACAGTGTTCCGCTAAAGCTACAAGTTAGTGTAGTGTGTCCTCTGAACAGTGTTCAGCTAAAAATACAAGTTAGTTTTTTGCGAGCTCTGCACAGTGTTCAGCTAAAGCTACCTGTAGAAGGTTGGTGGTGTTTTCCTGATCCTATCACTACCGCAGGCAGCTAAATAAGCTACAAGTTAGTTTTTTGTGAGCTCTGCACAGTGTTCAGCTAAAACTACAAGTTAGTGTAGTGCTTCCTCCTCACAGTGTTCAGCTAAAAATACAAGTTAGTTTTTTGCGAGCTCTCCACAGTGTCCAGCTAAAGCTACCTGTAGAAGGTTGGTGGTGTTTTCCTGATCCTATCACTACCGCAGGCAGCTAAATAAGCTACAAGTTCGTTTTTTGCGAGCTCTGCACAGTGTTCACCTAAAGCTACCCGTAGAAGGTTGGTGGTGTTTTCCTGATCCTATCACTACCGCAGGCAGCTAAATAAGCTACAAGTTAGTTTTTTGCGAGCTCTGCACAGTGCTCAGCTAAAACTACAAGTTAGTGTAGTGCGAGCTCTGCACAGTGTTCACCTAAAACTACAAGTTAGTGTAGTGCGAGCTCTGCACATTGTTCAGCTAAAGCTACCTGTAGAAGGTTAGTGGTGTTTTCCTGATCCTATCACTACCGCAGGAAGCTAAATAAGCTACAAGTTAGTTTTTTGCAAGCTCTGCACAGTGTTCAGCTAAAACTACAAGTTAGTGTAGTGCGACCTCTGCACAGTGTTCAGCTAAAGCTACAAGTTAGTGTAGTGCGTCCTCCTCACAGTGTTCAGCTAAAACTACAAGTTAGTATAGTGCAACCTCCACACAGTGTTCAGCTAAAACTACAAGTTAGTTTAGTCTGACCTCTGCACAGTGTTCAGCTAAAGCTACAAGTTAGTGTAGTGCGTCCTCCTCACAGTTTTCAGCAAAAGCTACAAGTTAGTGTAGTACGTCCTCCTCACAGTGTTCAACTAAAACTACAATTTAGTGTAGTACGACCTCTGCACAGTGTTCAGCTAAAGCTTCAAGTTAGTGTAATGTGTCCTCTGAACAGTGTTCAGCTAAAGCTACAAGTTAGTGTAGTGCGTCCTCCTCACAGTGCTCAGCTAAAAATACAAGTTAATTTTTTGCGAGCTCTGCACAGTGTTCAGCTAAAGCTACCTGTAGAAGGTTGGTGGTGTTTTCCTGATCCTCTCACTACCGCAGGCAGCTAAATAAGCTACAAGTTAATTTTTTGTGAGCTCTGCACTGTGTTCACCTAAAGCTACCTGTAGAAGGTTGGTGGTGTTTTCTTGATCCTATCACTACTGCAGGCAGCTAAATAAGCTACAAGTTAGTTTTTTGCGAACTCTGCACAGTGTTCACCTAAAGCTACCTGTAGAAGGTTGGTGGTGTTTTCCTGATCCTATCACTACCGCAGGCAGCAAATAAGCTACAAGTTAGTTTTTTGCGAGCTCTGCACGGTGTTCAGCTAAAACTACAAGTTAGTGTAGTGCGACCTCTGCACAGTGTTCAGCTAAAGCTACAAGTTAGTGTAGTGCGTCCTCTGAACAGTGTTCAGCTAAAACTACAAGTTAGCGTAGTGCGACCTCTGCACAGTGTTCAGCTAAAGCTACAAGTTAGTGTAGTGCGTCCTCTGAACAGTGTTCAGCTAAAACTACAAATTAGTGTAGTGCGACCTCTGCACAGTGTTCAGCTAAAGCTACAAGTTAGTGTAGTGCGTCCTCCTCACAGTGTTCAGCTAAAACTACAAGTTAGTATAGTGCAACCTCTGCACAGTGTTCAACTAAAGCTACAAGTTAGCATAGTGCATCCTCCTCACAGTATTCAGCTAAAACTACAAGTTAGTTTAGTCTGAATTCTGCACAGTGTTCAGCTAAAGCTACAAGTTAGTGTAGTGCGTCCTCCTCACAGTTTTCAGCTAAAGCTACAAGTTAGTGTAGTGCGTCCTCCTCACAGTGTTCAGCTAAAGCTACAAGTTATTGTAATCAACCTCTGCACAGTGTTCAGCTAAAACTACAAGTTAGTGTAGTGTGTCCTCTGAACAGTGTTCAGCTAAAGCTGCAAGTTAGTGTAGTGCGTCCTCCTCACACTGTTCAGCTAAAATTATAAGTTAGTTTTTTGTAAGCTCTGCACAGTGTTCAGCTAAAGCTACCTGTAGAAGGTTGGTGGTGTTTTCCTGATCCTATCACTACCGCAGGCAGCTAAATAAGCTACAAGTTAATTTTTTGTGAGCTGCTCTGCATAGTGTTCACCTAAAGCTACCTGTAGGAGGTTGGTGGTGTTTTCCTGATCCTATCACTACCGCAGGCAGCTAAATAAGCTACAAGTTCGTTTTTTGCGAGCTCTGCACAGTGTTCAGCTAAAACTACAAGTTAGTGTAATGCGAGCTCTACACAGTGTTCAGCTAAAGCTACCTGTATAAGGTTGGTGATGTTTTCCTGATCCTATCACTACCGCAGGCAGCTAAATAAGCTACAAGTTATTTTTTTGTGAGCTCTGCACAGTGTTCACTTAAAGCTACCTGTAGGAGGTTCGTGGTGTTTTCCTGATCCTATCACTACCGCAGGCAGCTAAATAAGCTACAAGTTATTTTTTTGCAAGCTCTGCACAGTGTTCAGGTAAAGCTACCTGTAGAAGGTTGTTGGTGTTTTCCTGATCCTATCACTACCGCAGGCAGCTAAATAAGCTACAAGTTCTTTTTTTGCGAGCTCTGCACAGTGTTCAGCTAAAACTACAAGTTAGTGTAGTGCGAGCTTTGCACAGTGTTCAGCTAAAGCTACCTGTAGAAGGTTGGTGGTGTTTTCCTGATCCTATCACTACCGCAGGGAGCTAAATAAGCTACAATTTAGTTTTTTGCGAGCTCGGCACAGTGTTCAGCTAAAACTACAAGTTAGTGTAGTGCGACCTCTGCACAGTGTTTTGCTAAAGCTACAAGTTAGTGTAGTGCATCCTCTGAATAATGTTCAGCTAAAACTAGAAGTTAGTGTAGTGCAAACTCTGCACAGTGTTCTGCTAAAGCTACAAGTTAGTGTAGTCCGTCCTCTGAACAGTGTTCAGCTAAAACTACAAGTTAGTATAGTGCAACCTCTGCACAGTGTTCAGCTAAAGCTACAAGTTAGCGTAGTGCGTCCTCCTCACAGTGTTCAGCTAAAGCTACAAGTTAGTTTAGTCTGACCTCTGCATAATGTTCAGCTAATGCTCAAGATAGTGTAGTGCGACCTCTGCACAGTGTTCAGCTAAAGCTATAAGTTAGTGTAGTGTGTCCTCTGAACAGTGTTCAGCTAAAGCTACAAGTTAGTGTAGTTCGTCCTCCTCACAGTGTTCAGCTAAAACTACAAGTTAGTTTTTTGCAAGCTCTCCACAGTGTTCAGCTAAAGCTACCTGTAGAAGGTTGGTGGTGTTTTCCTGATCCTATCACTACCGCAGGCATCTAAATAAGCTACAAGTTAGTATTTTGCGAACTCTGCACAGTGTTCAGCTAAAACTACAAGTTAGTGTAGTGCGAGCTCTGCACAGTGTGAACCTAAAGCTACCTGTAGAAGGTTGGTGGTGTTTTCCTGATCCTATCACTACCGCAGGCAGCTAAATAAGCTACAAGTTAGTTTTTTGCGAGCTCTGCACAGTGTTCAGCTAAAACTACAAGTTAGTGTAGTGTGACATCTGCACGGTGTTCAACTAAAGCTACAAGTTAGTGTAGTTTGTCCTCCTCACAGTGTTCAGCTAAAGCTACAGGTTAGTGTAGTGCGTCCTCCTCACAGTGTTCAGCTAAAACTACAATTTAGTGTAGTGCGATCTCTGCACAGTGTTAAGCTAAAGCTACAAGTTAGTGTAGTGTGTCCTCTGAAAAGTGTTCAGCTAAAGCTACAAGTTAGTGTAGTGCGTCCTCCTCACAGTGTTCAGCTAAAAATACAAGTTAGTTTTTTGCGAGCTCTGCACAGTGTTCAACTAAAGCTACCTGTAGAAGGTTGGTGGTGTTTTCCTGATCCTATCACTACTGCAGGCAGCTAAATAAGCTACAAGTTAGTTTTTTGCGAGCTCTGCACAGTGTTCACCTAAAGCTACCCGTAGAAGGTTGGTGGTGTTTTCCTGATCCTATCACTACCGCAGGCAGCTAAATAAGCTACAAGTTAGTTTTTTGCGAGCTCTGCACAGTGTTCAGCTAAAACTACAAGTTAGTGTAGTGCGTCCTCCTCACAGTGTTCAGCTAAAGCTACAAGTTAGTGTAGTGCGTCCTCCTCACAGTGTTCAGCTAAAGCTACAAGTTATTGTAGTCGACCTCTGCACAGTGTTCAGATAAAACTACAAGTTAGTGTAGTGTGTCCTCTGAACAGTGTTCAGCTAAAGCTGCAAGCTAGTGTAGTGCGTCCTCCTCACACTGTTCAGCTAAAACTATAAGTTAGTTTTTTGCGAGCTCTGCACAGTGTTCAGCTAAGGCTACCTGTAGAAGGTTGGTGGTGTTTTCCTGATCCTATCATTACCGCAGGAAGCAAATAAGCTACAAGTTAGTTTTTTGCGAGCTCTGCACAGTGTTCAGCTAAAGCTACCTGTAGAAGGTTGGTGGTGTTTTCCTGATCCTATCACTACCGCAGGCAGCAAATAAGCTACAAGTTATTTTTTTGCGAGCTCTGCACAGTGTTCAGCTAAAACTACAAGTTAGTGTAGTGCGACCTCTGCACAGTGTTCAGCTAAAGCTACAAGTTAGTGTAGTGCGTCCTCTGAACAGTGTTCAGCTAAAACTACAAGTTAGTATAGTGCAACCTCTGCACAGTGTTCAACTAAAGCTACAAGTTAGCATAGTGCATCCTCCTCACAGTGTTCAGCTAAAACTACAAGCTAGTTTAGTCTGACCTCTGCACAGTGTTCAGCTAAAGCTACAAGTTAGTGTAGTGCGTCCTCCTCACAGTGTTCAGCTATAGCTACAAGTTAGTGTAGTGCGTCCTCCTCACAGTGTTCAGCTAAAGCTACAAGTTATTGTAGTCGACCTCTGCACAGTGTTCAGCTAAAGCTGCAAGCTAGTGTAGTGCATCCTCCTCACACTGTTCAGCTAAAACTATAAGTTAGTTTTTTGCAAGCTCTGCACAGTGTTCAGCTAAAACTACCTGTAGAAGGTTGGTGGTGTTTTCCTGATCCTATCACTACCGCAGGCAGATAAATAAACTACAAGTTAATTTTTTGTGAGCTGCTCTGCACAGTGTTCACCTAAAGCTACCTGTAGAAGGTTGGTGGTGTTTTCCTGATCCTATCACTACCGCAGGCAGCTAAATAAGCTACAAGTTATTTTTTTGCGAGCTCTGCACAGTGTTCACCGAAAGCTACCTGTAGAAGGTTGGTGGTGTTTTCCTGATCCTATCACTACCGCAGGCATCTAAATAAGCTACAAGTTATTTTTTTGCGTACTCTGCACAGTGTTCAGCTAAAAATATAAGTTAGTGTAGTGCGAGCTCTGCACAGTGTGAACCTAAAGCTACCTGTAGAAGGTTGGTGGTGTTTTCCTGATCCTATCACTACTGCAGGCAGCTAAATAAACTACAAGTTAGTTTTTTGCGAGCTCTGCACAGTGTTCAGCTAAAACTACAAGTTAGTATAGTGCGAGCTCTGCACAGTGTTCACCTAAAACTACAAGTTAGTATAGTGCGAGCTCTGCACATTGTTCAGCTAAAGCTACCTGTAGAAGGTTAGTGGTGTATTCCTAATCCTATCACTACCGCAGGCAGCTAAATAAGCTACAAGTTTGTTTTTTGCAAGCTCTGCACAGTGTTCATCGAAAGCTACCTGTAGAAGGTTGGTGGTGTTTTCCTGATCCTATCACTACCGTAGGCAGCAGCTACAAGTTAGTTTTTTGCGAGCTCTGCACAGTGTTCAGCTAAAACTACAAGTTAGTGTAGTGCGAGCTCTGCACAGTGTTCAGCTAAAGCTACCTGTAGAAGGTTGGTGGTGTTTTCCTGATCCTATCACTACCGCAGGCAGCTAAATAAGCTACAAGTTATTTTTTTGCGAGCTCTGCACAGTGTTCACTTAAAGCTACCTGTAGGAGGTTGGTGGTGTTTTCCTGATCCTATCACTACCGCAAGCAGCTAAATAAGCTACAAGTTATTTTTTTGCAAGCTCTGCACAGTGTTCAGGTAAAGCTACCTGTAGAAGGTTGGTGGTGTTTTCCTGATCCTATCACTACCGCAGGCAGCTAAATAAGCTACAAGTTCATTTTTGCGAGCTCTGCACAGTGTTCAGCTAAAACTACAAGTTAGTGCAGTGCGAGCTTTGCACAGTGTTCAGCTAAAGCTACCTGTAGACGGTTGGTGGTGTTTTCCTGATCCTATCACTACCGCAGGGAGCTAAATAAGCTACAATTTAGTTTTTTGCGAGCTCGGCACAGTATTCAGCTAAAACTACAAGTTAGTATAGTGCGACCTCTGCACAGTGTTTTGCTAAAGCTACAAGTTAGTGTAGTGCATCCTGTGAATAATGTTCAGCTAAAACTACAAGTTAGTGTAGTGCAAACTTTGCACAGTGTTCAGCTAAAGCTACAAGTTAGTGTAGTGCGTCTTCTGAACAGTGTTCAGCTAAAACTACAAGTTAGTGTAGTGCGACCTCTGCACAGTGTTCAGCTAAAGCTACAAGTTAGTGTAGTGCGTCCTCTGAACAGTGTTCAGCTAAAACTACAAGTTAGTATAGTGCAACCTCTGCACAGTGTTCAGCTAAAGCTACAAGTTAGCGTAGTGCGTCCTCCTCACAGTGTTCAGCTAAAGCTACAAGTTAGTTTAGTCTGACCTCTGCATAATGTTCAGCTAATGCTCAAGATAGTGTAGTGCGACCTCTGCACAGTGTTCAGCTAAAGCTATAAGTTAGTGTAGTGTGTCCTCTGAACAGTGTTCAGCTAAAGCTACAAGTTAGTGTAGTTCGTCCTCCTCACAGTGTTCAGCTAAAACTACAAGTTAGTTTTTTGCAAGCTCTGCACAGTGTTCAGCTAAAGCTACCTGTAGAAGGTTGGTAGTGTTTTCCTGATCCTATCACTACCGCAGGCATCTAAATAAGCTACAAGTTATTTTTTTGCGTACTCTGCACAGTGTTCAGCTAAAAATATAAGTTAGTGTAGTGCGAGCTCTGCACAGTGTGAACCTAAAGCTACCTGTAGAAGGTTGGTGGTGTTTTCCTGATCCTATCACTACTGCAGGCAGCTAAATAAGCTACAAGTTAGTTTTTTGCGAGCTCTGCACAGTGTTCAGCTAAAACTACAAGTTAGTGTAGTGCGAGCTCTGCACAGTGTTCACCTAAAACTACAAGTTAGTATAGTGCGAGCTCTGCACATTGTTCAGCTAAAGCTACCTGTAGAAGGTTAGTGGTGTATTCCTAATTCTATCACTACCGCAGGCAGCTAAATAAGCTACAAGTTTGTTTTTTGCAAGCTCTGCACAGTGTTCACCGAAAGCTACCTGTAGAAGGTTGGTGGTGTTTTCCTGATCCTATCACTACCGCAGGCAGCAGCTACAAGTTAGTTTTTTGCGAGCTCTGCACAGTGTTCAGCTAAAACTACAAGTTAGTGTAGTGCGAGCTCTGCACAGTGTTCAGCTAAAGCTACCTGTAGAAGGTTGGTGGTGTTTTCCTGATCCTATCACTACCGCAGGCAGCTAAATAAGCTACAAGTTATTTTTTTGCGAGCTCTGCACAGTGTTCACTTAAAGCTACCTGTAGGAGGTTGGTGGTGTTTTCCTGATCCTATCACAACCGCAGGCAGCTAAATAAGCTACAAGTTAGTTTTTTGCGAGCTCTGCACAGTGTTCAGCTAAAACTACAAGTTAGTGTAGTGTGACCTCTGCACGGTGTTCAACTAAAGCTACAAGTTAGTGTAGTTTGTCCTCCTCACAGTGTTCAGCTAAAGCTACAGGTTAGTGTAGTGCGTCCTCCTCACAGTGTTCAGCTAAAACTACAATTTAGTGTAGTGCGACCTCTGCACAGTGTTCAGCTAAATCTACAAGTTAGTATAGTGTGTCCTCTGAACAGTGTTCAGCTAAAGCTACAAGTTAGTGTAGTGCGTCCTCCTCACAGTATTCAGCTAAAAATACAAGTTAGTTTTTTGCGAGCTCTGCATAGTGTTCAGCTAAAGCTACCTGTAGAAGGTTGGTGGTGTTTTCCTGATCCTATCACTACCGCAGGCAGCTAAAAAAGCTATAAGTTATTTTTTTGCGAGCTTTGCACATTGTGCACCTAAAGCTACCTGTAGAAGGTTGGTGGTGTTTTCCTGGTCCTATCACTACCGCAGGCAGCTAAATAAGCTACAAGTTAGTTTTTTGTGAGCTCTGCACAGTGTTCAGCTAAAACTGCATGTTAGTGTAGTGCGAGCTCTGCACAGTGTTCACCTAAAACTAGAAGTTAGTGTAGTGCGAGGTCTGCACAGTGTTCAGCTAAAGCTACCTGTAGAAGGTTGGTGGTGTTTTCCTGATCCTATCACTACCGCAGGCAGCTAAATAAGCTACAAGTTAGTTTTTTTGCGAGCTCTGCACAGTGTTCACCTAAAGCTACCTATAGAAGGTTGGTGGTGTTTTCCTGATCCTATCACTACCGCAGGCAGCTAAATAAGCTACAAGTTAGTTTTTTTGCGAGCTCTGCACAGTGTTCACCTAAAGCTACCTATAGAAGGTTGGTGGTGTTTTCCTGATCCTATCACTACCGCAGGCAGCTAAATAAGCTACAAGTTAGTTTTTTGCGAGCTCTGAACAGTGTTCACCTAAAGCTACCTGTAGAAGGTTGGTGGTGTTTTCCTGATCCTATCACTACCGCAGGCAGCAAATAAGCTACAAGTTAGTTTTTTGCAAGCTTTGCACAGTGTTCACCTAAAACTACCTGTAGAAGGTTGGTGGTATTTTCCTGATCCTATCACTACCGCAGGCAGCAAATAAGCTACAAGTTAGTTTTTTGCGAGCTCTGCACAGTGTTCAGCTAAAACTACAATTTAGTGTAGTGCGACCTCTGCACAGTGTTCAGCTAAAGCTATAAGTTAGTGTAGTGCGTCCTCTGAACAGTGTTCAGCTAAAACTACAAGTTAGCATAGTGCGACCTCTGCACAGTGTTCAGCTAAAGCTACAAGTTAGTGTAGTGCGTCCTCTGAACACTGTTCAGCTAAAACTACAAGTTAGTGTAGGTCGACCTCTGCACAGTGTTCAGCTAAAGATACAAGTTAGTTTAGTGCGTCCTCTGAACAGTGTTCAGCTAAAACTACAAGTTAGTGTAGTGCGACCTCTGCACAGTGTTCATCTAAAGCTACAAGTTAGTGTAGTGCGTCCTCCTCACAGTGTTCAGCTAAAACTACAAGTTAGTATAGTGCAACCTCTGCACAGTGTTCAACTAAAGCTACAAGTTAGCATAGTGCATCCTCCTCACAGTGTTCAGCTAAAGCTACAAGTTAGTTTAGTCTGACCTCTGCACAGTGTTCAGCTAAAGCTACAAGTTAGTGTAGTGCGTCCTCCTCACAGTGTTCAGCTAAAGCTACAAGTTAGTGTAGTCGACCTCTGCACAGTGTTCAGCTAAACTTACAAGTTTGTGTAGTGTGTTCTCTGAACAGTGTTCAGCTAAAGCTGCAACTTAGTGTAGTCCGTCCTCCTCATACTGTTCAGCTAAAACTACAAGTTAGTTTTTTTGCGAGTTCTGCACAGTGTTCAGCTAAAGCTACCTGTAGAAGGTTGGTGGTGTTTTCCTGATCCTATCACTATCACAGGCAGCTAAATAAGCTACAAGTTATTTTTTTGCGAGCTCTGCACAGTGTTCACTTAAAGCTACCTGTAGAAGGTTGGTGGTGTTTTCCTGATCCTTTCACTACCGCAGGAAGCTAAATAAGCTACAAGTTAATTTTTTGCAAGCTCTACACAGTGTTAACCTAAAGCTACCTGTAGAAGGTTGGTGGTGTTTTCCTGATCCTATCACTACCGCAGGCAGCTAAATAAGCTACAAGTTCTTTTTTGCGAGCTCTGCACAGTGTTCAGCTAAAACTACAAGTTAGTGTAGTACGACCTCTGCACAGTGTTTTGCTAAAGCTACAAGTTAGCGTCGTCCATCCTCTGCATAGTGTTCAGCTAAAACTACAAGTTAGTGTAGTGCAAACTCTGCACAGTGTTCAGCTAAAGCTGCAATTTAGTGTAGTGCGTCTTCTGAACAGTGTTCAGCTAAAACTACAAGTTAGTGTAGTGCGACCTCTGCACAGTGTTCAGCTAAAGCTACAAGTTAGTTTAGTGCGTCCTCTGAACAGTGTTCAGCTAAAACTACAAGTTAGTGTAGTGCGACCTCTGCACAGTGTTCAGCTAAAGCTACAAGTTAGTGTAGTGCGTCCTGCTCACATTGTTCAGCTAAAGCTACAAGTTAGTGTAGTGCGTCCTTCTCACAGTGTTCAGCTAAAGCTACAAGTTAGTTTAGTCTGACCTCTGCATAGTGTTCAGCTAATGCTCAAGTTAATGTAGTGCGACCTCTGCACAGTGTTCAGCTAAAGCTTCAAGTTAGTGTAGTGCGTCCTCTGAACAGTGTTCAGCTAAAACTACAAGTTAGTGTAGTGCGACCTCTGCTCGGTGTTCAGCTAAAGCTACAACTTAGTTTAGTGCGTCCTCTGAACAGTGTTCAGCTAAAACTACAAGTTAGTGTAGTGCGACCTCTGCACAGTGTTCAGCTAAAGCTACAAGTTAGTGTAGTGCGTCCTCCTCACAGTGTTCAGCTAAAACTACAAGTTAGTATAGTGCAACCTCTGCACAGTGTTCAACTAAAGCTACAAGTTAGCGTAGTGCATCCTCCTCACAGTGTTCAGCTAAAGCTACAAGTTAGTTTAGTCTGACCTCTGCACAGTGTTCAGCTAAAGCTACAAGTTATTGTAGTGCGTCCTCCTAACAGTGTTCAGCTAAAACTACAAGTTAGTGTAGTCGACCTCTGCACAGTGTTCAGCTAAAACTACAAGTTAGTGTAGTGTGTCCTCTGAACAATGTTCAGGTAAAGCTGCAAGTTAGTGTAGTGCGTCCTCCTCACACTGTTCAGCAAAAACTACAAGTTAGTTTTTTGCGAGCTCTGCACAGTGTTCAGCTAAAACTACAAGTTAGTGTAGTGCGAGCTCTGCACAGTGTTCAGCTAAAGCTACCTGTAGAAGGTTGGTGGTGTTTTCCTGATCCTATCACTACCGCAGGCATCTAAATAAGCTACAAGTTATTTTTTTGCGAGCTCTGCACAGTGTTCACTTAAAGCTACCTGTAGGAGGTTGGTGGTGTTTTCCTGATCCTATCACTACCGCAAGCAGCTAAATAAGCTACAAGTTATTTTTTTGCAAGCTCTGCACAGTGTTCAGGTAAAGCTACCTGTAGAAGGTTGGTGGTGTTTTCCTGATCCTATCACTACCGCAGGCAGCTAAATAAGCTACAAGTTCATTTTTGCGAGCTCTGCACAGTGTTCAGCTAAAACTACAAGTTAGTGCAGTGCGAGCTTTGCACAGTGTTCAGCTAAAGCTACCTGTAGACGGTTGGTGGTGTTTTCCTGATCCTATCACTACCGCAGGGAGCTAAATAAGCTACAATTTAGTTTTTTGCGAGCTCGGCACAGTGTTCAGCTAAAACTACAAGTTAGTGTAGTGCGACCTCTGCACAGTGTTTTGCTAAAGCTACAAGTTAGTGTAGTGCATCCTGTGAATAATGTTCAGCTAAAACTACAAGTTAGTGTAGTGCAAACTTTGCACAGTGTTCAGCTAAAGCTACAAGTTAGTGTAGTGCGTCTTCTGAACAGTGTTCAGCTAAAACTACAAGTTAGTGTAGTGCGACCTCTGCACAGTGTTCAGCTAAAGCTACAAGTTAGTGTAGTGCGTCCTCTGAACAGTGTTCAGCTAAAACTACAAGTTAGTATAGTGCAACCTCTGCACAGTGTTCAGCTAAAGCTACAAGTTAGCGTAGTGCGTCCTCCTCACAGTGTTCAGCTAAAGCTACAAGTTAGTTTAGTCTGACCTTTGCATAATGTTCAGCTAATGCTCAAGATAGTGTAGTGCGACCTCTGCACAGTGTTCAGCTAAAGCTATAAGTTAGTGTAGTGTGTCCTCTGAACAGTGTTCAGCTAAAGCTACAAGTTAGTGTAGTTCGTCCTCCTCACAGTGTTCAGCTAAAACTACAAGTTAGTTTTTTGCAAGCTCTGCACAGTGTTCAGCTAAAGCTACCTGTAGAAGGTTGGTAGTGTTTTCCTGATCCTATCACTACCGCAGGCATCTAAATAAGCTACAAGTTATTTTTTTGCGTACTCTGCACAGTGTTCAGCTAAAAATATAAGTTAGTGTAGTGCGAGCTCTGCACAGTGTGAACCTAAAGCTACCTGTAGAAGGTTGGTGGTGTTTTCCTGATCCTATCACTACTGCAGGCAGCTAAATAAGCTACAAGTTAGTTTTTTGCGAGCTCTGCACAGTGTTCAGCTAAAACTACAAGTTAGTGTAGTGCGAGCTCTGCACAGTGTTCACCTAAAACTACAAGTTAGTATAGTGCGAGCTCTGCACATTGTTCAGCTAAAGCTACCTGTAGAAGGTTAGTGGTGTATTCCTAATCCTATCACTACCGCAGGCAGCTAAATAAGCTACAAGTTTGTTTTTTGCAAGCTCTGCACAGTGTTCACCGAAAGCTACCTGTAGAAGGTTGGTGGTGTTTTCCTGATCCTATCACTACCGCAGGCAGCAGCTACAAGTTAGTTTTTTGCGAGCTCTGCACAGTGTTCAGCTAAAACTACAAGTTAGTGTAGTGCGAGCTCTGCACAGTGTTCAGCTAAAGCTACCTGTAGAAGGTTGGTGGTGTTTTCCTGATCCTATCACTACCGCAGGCAGCTAAATAAGCTACAAGTTATTTTTTTGCGAGCTCTGCACAGTGTTCACTTAAAGCTACCTGTAGGAGGTTGGTGGTGTTTTCCTGATCCTATCACTACCGCAGGCAGCTAAATAAGCTACAAGTTAGTTTTTTGCGAGCTCTGCACAGTGTTCAGCTAAAACTACAAGTTAGTGTAGTGTGACCTCTGCACGGTGTTCAACTAAAGCTACAAGTTAGTGTAGTTTGTCCTCCTCACAGTGTTCAGCTAAAGCTACAGGTTAGTGTAGTGCGTCCTCCTCACAGTGTTCAGCTAAAACTACAATTTAGTGTAGTGCGACCTCTGCACAGTGTTCAGCTAAATCTACAAGTTAGTATAGTGTGTCCTCTGAACAGTGTTCAGCTAAAGCTACAAGTTAGTGTAGTGCGTCCTCCTCACAGTATTCAGCTAAAAATACAAGTTAGTTTTTTGCGAGCTCTGCACAGTGTTCAGCTAAAGCTACCTGTAGAAGGTTGGTGGTGTTTTCCTGATCCTATCACTACCGCAGGCAGCTAAAAAAGCTATAAGTTATTTTTTTGCGAGCTTTGCACATTGTGCACCTAAAGCTACCTGTAGAAGGTTGGTGGTGTTTTCCTGGTCCTATCACTACCGCAGGCAGCTAAATAAGCTACAAGTTAGTTTTTTGTGAGCTCTGCACAGTGTTCAGCTAAAACTGCATGTTAGTGTAGTGCGAGCTCTGCACAGTGTTCACCTAAAACTAGAAGTTAGTGTAGTGCGAGGTCTGCACAGTGTTCAGCTAAAGCTACCTGCAGAAGGTTAGTGGTGTTTTCCTGATCCTATCACTACCGCAGGCAGCTAAATAAGCTACAAGTTAGTTTTTTGCAAGCTCTGCACAGTATTCACCTAAAGCTACCTGTAGAAGGTTGGTGGTGTTTTCCTGATCCTATCACTACCGCAGGCAGCTAAATAAGCTACAAGTTAGTTTTTTTGCGAGCTCTGCACAGTGTTCACCTAAAGCTACCTATAGAAGGTTGGTGGTGTTTTCCTGATCCTATCACTACCGCAGGCAGCTAAATAAGCTACAAGTTAGTTTTTTGCGAGCTCTGAACAGTGTTCACCTAAAGCTACCTGTAGAAGGTTGGTGGTGTTTTCCTGATCCTATCACTACCGCAGGTAGCAAATAAGCTACAAGTTAGTTTTTTGCAAGCTTTGCACAGTGTTCACCTAAAACTACCTGTAGAAGGTTGGTGGTATTTTCCTGATCCTATCACTACCGCAGGCAGCAAATAAGCTACAAGTTAGTTTTTTGTGAGCTCTGCACAGTGTTCAGCTAAAACTACAATTTAGTGTAGTGCGACCTCTGCAGTGTTCAGCTAAAGCTATAAGTTAGTGTAGTGCGTCCTCTGAACAGTGTTCAGCTAAAACTACAAGTTAGCATAGTGCGACCTCTGCACAGTGTTCAGCTAAAGCTACAAGTTAGTGTAGTGCGTCCTCTGAACACTGTTCAGCTAAAACTACAAGTTAGTGTAGGTCGACCTCTGCACAGTGTTCAGCTAAAGCTACAAGTTAGTTTAGTGCGTCCTCTGAACAGTGTTCAGCTAAAACTACAAGTTAGTGTAGTGCGACCTCTGCACAGTGTTCATCTAAAGCTACAAGTTAGTGTAGTGCGTCCTCCTCACAGTGTTCAGCTAAAACTACAAGTTAGTATAGTGCAACCTCTGCACAGTGTTCAACTAAAGCTACAAGTTAGCATAGTGCATCCTCCTCACAGTGTTCAGCTAAAGCTACAAGTTAGTTTAGTCTGACCTCTGCACAGTGTTCAGCTAAAGCTACAAGTTAGTGTAGTGCGTCCTCCTCACAGTGTTCAGCTAAAGCTACAAGTTAGTGTAGTCGACCTCTGCACAGTGTTCAGCTAAACTTACAAGTTTGTGTAGTGTGTTCTCTGAACAGTGTTCAGCTAAAGCTGCAACTTAGTGCAGTCCGTCCTCCTCATACTGTTCAGCTAAAACTACAAGTTAGTTTTTTTGCGAGCTCTGCACAGTGTTCAGCTAAAACTACAAGTTAGTGTAGTGCGAGTTCTGCACAGTGTTCAGCTAAAGCTACCTGTAGAAGGTTGGTGGTGTTTTCCTGATCCTATCACTATCACAGGCAGCTAAATAAGCTACAAGTTATTTTTTTGCGAGCTCTGCACAGTGTTCACTTAAAGCTACCTGTAGAAGGTTGGTGGTGTTTTCCTGATCCTTTCACTACCGCAGGAAGCTAAATAAGCTACAAGTTAATTTTTTGCAAGCTCTACACAGTGTTAACCTAAAGCTACCTGTAGAAGGTTGGTGGTGTTTTCCTGATCCTATCACTACCGCAGGCAGCTAAATAAGCTACAAGTTCTTTTTTGCGAGCTCTGCACAGTGTTCAGCTAAAACTACAAGTTAGTGTAGTACGACCTCTGCACAGTGTTTTGCTAAAGCTACAAGTTAGCGTCGTCCATCCTCTGCATAGTGTTCAGCTAAAACTACAAGTTAGTGTAGTGCAAACTCTGCACAGTGTTCAGCTAAAGCTGCAATTTAGTGTAGTGCGTCTTCTGAACAGTGTTCAGCTAAAACTACAAGTTAGTGTAGTGCGACCTCTGCACAGTGTTCAGCTAAAGCTACAAGTTAGTTTAGTGCGTCCTCTGAACAGTGTTCAGCTAAAACTACAAGTTAGTGTAGTGCGACCTCTGCACAGTGTTCAGCTAAAGCTACAAGTTAGTGTAGTGCGTCCTGCTCACATTGTTCAGCTAAAGCTACAAGTTAGTGTAGTGCGTCCTCCTCACAGTGTTCAGCTAAAGCTACAAGTTAGTTTAGTCTGACCTCTGCATAGTGTTCAGCTAATGCTTAAGTTAATGTAGTGCGACCTCTGCACAGTGTTCAGCTAAAGCTTCAAGTTAGTGTAGTGCGTCCTCTGAACAGTGTTCAGCTAAAACTACAAGTTAGTGTAGTGCGACCTCTGCTCGGTGTTCAGCTAAAGCTACAACTTAGTTTAGTGCGTCCTCTGAACAGTGTTCAGCTAAAACTACAAGTTAGTGTAGTGCGACCTCTGCACAGTGTTCAGCTAAAGCTACAAGTTAGTGTAGTGCGTCCTCCTCACAGTGTTCAGCTAAAACTACAAGTTAGTATAGTGCAACCTCTGCACAGTGTTCAACTAAAGCTACAAGTTAGCGTAGTGCATCCTCCTCACAGTGTTCAGCTAAAGCTACAAGTTAGTTTAGTCTGACCTCTGCACAGTGTTCAGCTAAAGCTACAAGTTATTGTAGTGCGTCCTCCTAACAGTGTTCAGCTAAAACTACAAGTTAGTGTAGTCGACCTCTGCACAGTGTTCAGCTAAAACTACAAGTTAGTGTAGTGTGTCCTCTGAACAATGTTCAGGTAAAGCTGCAAGTTAGTGTAGTGCGTCCTCCTCACACTGTTCAGCAAAAACTACAAGTTAGTTTTTTGCGAGCTCTGCACAGTGTTCAGCTAAAACTACAAGTTAGTGTAGTGCGAGCTCTGCACAGTGTTCAGCTAAAGCTACCTGTAGAAGGTTGGTGGTGTTTTCCTGATCCTATCACTACCGCAGGCATCTAGATAAGCTACAAGTTATTTTTTTGCGAGCTCTGCACAGTGTTCACTTAAAGCTACCTGTAGGAGGTTGGTGGTGTTTTCCTGATCCTATCACTACCGCAAGCAGCTAAATAAGCTACAAGTTATTTTTTTGCAAGCTCTGCACAGTGTTCAGGTAAAGCTACCTGTAGAAGGTTGGTGGTGTTTTCCTGATCCTATCACTACCGCAGGCAGCTAAATAAGCTACAAGTTCATTTTTGCGAGCTCTGCACAGTGTTCAGCTAAAACTACAAGTTAGTGCAGTGCGAGCTTTGCACAGTGTTCAGCTAAAGCTACCTGTAGACGGTTGGTGGTGTTTTCCTGATCCTATCACTACCGCAGGGAGCTAAATAAGCTACAATTTAGTTTTTTGCGAGCTCGGCACAGTGTTCAGCTAAAACTACAAGTTAGTGTAGTGCGACCTCTGCACAGTGTTTTGCTAAAGCTACAAGTTAGTGTAGTGCATCCTGTGAATAATGTTCAGCTAAAACTACAAGTTAGTGTAGTGCAAACTTTGCACAGTGTTCAGCTAAAGCTACAAGTTAGTGTAGTGCGTCTTCTGAACAGTGTTCAGCTAAAACTACAAGTTAGTGTAGTGCGACCTCTGCACAGTGTTCAGCTAAAGCTACAAGTTAGTGTAGTGCGTCCTCTGAACAGTGTTCAGCTAAAACTACAAGTTAGTATAGTGCAACCTCTGCACAGTGTTCAGCTAAAGCTACAAGTTAGCGTAGTGCGTCCTCCTCACAGTGTTCAGCTAAAGCTACAAGTTAGTTTAGTCTGACCTTTGCATAATGTTCAGCTAATGCTCAAGATAGTGTAGTGCGACCTCTGCACAGTGTTCAGCTAAAGCTATAAGTTAGTGTAGTGTGTCCTCTGAACAGTGTTCAGCTAAAGCTACAAGTTAGTGTAGTTCGTCCTCCTCACAGTGTTCAGCTAAAACTACAAGTTAGTTTTTTGCAAGCTCTGCACAGTGTTCAGCTAAAGCTACCTGTAGAAGGTTGGTAGTGTTTTCCTGATCCTATCACTACCGCAGGCATCTAAATAAGCTACAAGTTATTTTTTTGCGTACTCTGCACAGTGTTCAGCTAAAAATATAAGTTAGTGTAGTGCGAGCTCTGCACAGTGTGAACCTAAAGCTACCTGTAGAAGGTTGGTGGTGTTTTCCTGATCCTATCACTACTGCAGGCAGCTAAATAAGCTACAAGTTAGTTTTTTGCGAGCTCTGCACAGTGTTCAGCTAAAACTACAAGTTAATGTAGTGCGAGCTCTGCACAGTGTTCACCTAAAACTACAAGTTAGTATAGTGCGAGCTCTGCACATTGTTCAGCTAAAGCTACCTGTAGAAGGTTAGTGGTGTATTCCTAATCCTATCACTACCGCAGGCAGCTAAATAAGCTACAAGTTTGTTTTTTGCAAGCTCTGCACAGTGTTCACCGAAAGCTACCTGTAGAAGGTTGGTGGTGTTTTCCTGATCCTATCACTACCGCAGGCAGCAGCTACAAGTTAGTTTTTTGCGAGCTCTGCACAGTGTTCAGCTAAAACTACAAGTTAGTGTAGTGCGAGCTCTGCACAGTGTTCAGCTAAAGCTACCTGTAGAAGGTTGGTGGTGTTTTCCTGATCCTATCACTACCGCAGGCAGCTAAATAAGCTACAAGTAATTTTTTTGCGAGCTCTGCACAGTGTTCACTTAAAGCTACCTGTAGGAGGTTGGTGGTGTTTTCCTGATCCTATCACTACCACAGGCAGCTAAATAAGCTACAAGTTAGTTTTTTGCGAGCTCTGCACAGTGTTCAGCTAAAACTACAAGTTAGTGTAGTGTGACCTCTGCACGGTGTTCAACTAAAGCTACAAGTTAGTGTAGTTTGTCCTCCTCACAGTGTTCAGCTAAAGCTACAGGTTAGTGTAGTGCGTCCTCCTCACAGTGTTCAGCTAAAACTACAATTTAGTGTAGTGCGACCTCTGCACAGTGTTCAGCTAAATCTACAAGTTAGTATAGTGTGTCCTCTGAACAGTGTTCAGCTAAAGCTACAAGTTAGTGTAGTGCGTCCTCCTCACAGTATTCAGCTAAAAATACAAGTTAGTTTTTTGCGAGCTCTGCACAGTGTTCAGCTAAAGCTACCTGTAGAAGGTTGGTGGTGTTTTCCTGATCCTATCACTACCGCAGGCAGCTAAAAAAGCTATAAGTTATTTTTTTGCGAGCTTTGCACATTGTGGACCTAAAGCTACCTGTAGAAGGTTGGTGGTGTTTTCCTGGTCCTATCACTACCGCAGGCAGCTAAATAAGCTACAAGTTAGTTTTTTGTGAGCTCTGCACAGTGTTCAGCTAAAACTGCATGTTAGTGTAGTGCGAGCTCTGCACAGTGTTCACCTAAAACTAGAAGTTAGTGTAGTGCGAGGTCTGCACAGTGTTCAGCTAAAGCTACCTGCAGAAGGTTAGTGGTGTTTTCCTGATCCTATCACTACCGCAGGCAGCTAAATAAGCTACAAGTTAGTTTTTTGCAAGCTCTGCACAGTATTCACCTAAAGCTACCTGTAGAAGGTTGGTGGTGTTTTCCTGATCCTATCACTACCGCAGGCAGCTAAATAAGCTACAAGTTAGTTTTTTTGCGAGCTCTGCACAGTGTTCACCTAAAGCTACCTATAGAAGGTTGGTGGTGTTTTCCTGATCCTATCACTACCGCAGGCAGCTAAATAAGCTACAAGTTAGTTTTTTGCGAGCTCTGAACAGTGTTCACCTAAAGCTACCTGTAGAAGGTTGGTGGTGTTTTCCTGATCCTATCACTACCGCAGGTAGCAAATAAGCTACAAGTTAGTTTTTTGCAAGCTTTGCACAGTGTTCACCTAAAACTACCTGTAGAAGGTTGGTGGTATTTTCCTGATCCTATCACTACCGCAGGCAGCAAATAAGCTACAAGTTAGTTTTTTGCGAGCTCTGCACAGTGTTCAGCTAAAACTACAATTTAGTGTAGTGCGACCTCTGCACAGTGTTCAGCTAAAGCTATAAGTTAGTGTAGTGCGTCCTCTGAACAGTGTTCAGCTAAAACTACAAGTTAGCATAGTGCGACCTCTGCACAGTGTTCAGCTAAAGCTACAAGTTAGTGTAGTGCGTCCTCTGAACACTGTTCAGCTAAAACTACAAGTTAGTGTAGGTCGACCTCTGCACAGTGTTCAGCTAAAGCTACAAGTTAGTTTAGTGCGTCCTCTGAACAGTGTTCAGCTAAAACTACAAGTTAGTGTAGTGCGACCTCTGCACAGTGTTCATCTAAAGCTACAAGTTAGTGTAGTGCGTCCTCCTCACAGTGTTCAGCTAAAACTACAAGTTAGTATAGTGCAACCTCTGCACAGTGTTCAACTAAAGCTACAAGTTAGCATAGTGCATCCTCCTCACAGTGTTCAGCTAAAGCTACAAGTTAGTTTAGTCTGACCTCTGCACAGTGTTCAGCTAAAGCTACAAGTTAGTATAGTGCGTCCTCCTCACAGTGTTCAGCTAAAGCTACAAGTTAGTGTAGTCGACCTCTGCACAGTGTTCAGCTAAACTTACAAGTTTGTGTAGTGTGTTCTCTGAACAGTGTTCAGCTAAAGCTGCAACTTAGTGTAGTCCGTCCTCCTCATACTGTTCAGCTAAAACTACAAGTTAGTTTTTTTGCGAGCTCTGCACAGTGTTCAGCTAAAACTACAAGTTAGTGTAGTGCGAGTTCTGCACAGTGTTCAGCTAAAGCTACCTGTAGAAGGTTGGTGGTGTTTTCCTGATCCTATCACTATCACAGGCAGCTAAATAAGCTACAAGTTATTTTTTTGCGAGCTCTGCACAGTGTTCACTTAAAGCTACCTGTAGAAGGTTGGTGGTGTTTTCCTGATCCTTTCACTACCGCAGGAAGCTAAATAAGCTACAAGTTAATTTTTTGCAAGCTCTGCACAGTGTTAACCTAAAGCTACCTGTAGAAGGTTGGTGGTGTTTTCCTGATCCTATCACTACCGCAGGCAGCTAAATAAACTACAAGTTCTTTTTTGCGAGCTCTGCACAGTGTTCAGCTAAAACTACAAGTTAGTGTAGTACGACCTCTGCACAGTGTTTTGCTAAAGCTACAAGTTAGCGTCGTCCATCCTCTGCATAGTGTTCAGCTAAAACTACAAGTTAGTGTAGTGCAAACTCTGCACAGTGTTCAGCTAAAGCTGCAATTTAGTGTAGTGCGTCTTCTGAACAGTGTTCAGCTAAAACTACAAGTTAGTGTAGTGCGACCTCTGCACAGTGTTCAGCTAAAGCTACAAGTTAGTTTAGTGCGTCCTCTGAACAGTGTTCAGCTAAAACTACAAGTTAGTGTAGTGCGACCTCTGCACAGTGTTCAGCTAAAGCTACAAGTTAGTGTAGTGCATCCTGCTCACATTGTTCAGCTAAAGCTACAAGTTAGTGTAGTGCGTCCTCCTCACAGTGTTCAGCTAAAGCTACAAGTTAGTTTAGTCTGACCTCTGCATAGTGTTCAGCTAATGCTCAAGTTAATGTAGTGCGACCTCTGCACAGTGTTCAGCTAAAGCTTCAAGTTAGTGTAGTGCGTCCTCTGAACAGTGTTCAGCTAAAACTACAAGTTAGTGTAGTGCGACCTCTGCTCGGTGTTCAGCTAAAGCTACAACTTAGTTTAGTGCGTCCTCTGAACAGTGTTCAGCTAAAACTACAAGTTAGTGTAGTGCGACCTCTGCACAGTGTTCAGCTAAAGCTACAAGTTAGTGTAGTGCGTCCTCCTCACAGTGTTCAGCTAAAACTACAAGTTAGTATAGTGCAACCTCTGCACAGTGTTCAACTAAAGCTACAAGTTAGCGTAGTGCATCCTCCTCACAGTGTTCAGCTAAAGCTACAAGTTAGTTTAGTCTGACCTCTGCACAGTGTTCAGCTAAAGCTACAAGTTATTGTAGTGCGTCCTCCTAACAGTGTTCAGCTAAAACTACAAGTTAGTGTAGTCGACCTCTGCACAGTGTTCAGCTAAAACTACAAGTTAGTGTAGTGTGTCCTCTGAACAATGTTCAGGTAAAGCTGCAAGTTAGTGTAGTGCGTCCTCCTCACACTGTTCAGCAAAAACTACAAGTTAGTTTTTTGCGAGCTCTGCACAGTGTTCAGCTAAAACTATAAGTTAGTGTAGTGCGAGTTCTGCACAGTGTTCAGCTAAAGCTACCTGTAGAAGGTTGGTGGTTTTTTTCCTGATCCTATCACTATCGCAGGCAGCTAAATAAGCTACAAGTTATTTTTTTGCGAGTTCTGCACAGTGTTCACTTAAAGCTACCTGTAGAAGGTTGGTGGTGTTTTCCTGATCCTATCACTACCGCAGGAAGCTAAATAAGCTACAAGTTAATTTTTTGCAAGCTCTGCACAGTGTTCACCTAAAGCTACCTGTAGAAGGTTGGTGGTGTTTTCCTGATCCTATCACTACCGCAGGCAGCTAAATAAGCTACAAGTTCTTTTTTGCGAGCTCTGCACAGTGTTCAGCTAAAACTACAAGTTAGTGTAGTGCGACCTCTGCGCAGTGTTTTGCTAAAGCTACAAGTTAGCGTTGTGCATCCTCTGAATAGTGTTCAGCTAAAACTACAAGTTAGTGTAGTGCAAACTCTGCACAGTGTTCAGCTACAACTGCAATTTAGTGTAGTGCGTCTTCTGAACAGTGTTCAGCTAAAACTACAAGTTAGTGTAGTGCGTCCTCTGAACAGTGTTCAGCTAAAACTACAAGTTAGTGTAGTGCGACCTCTGCACAGTGTTCAGCTAAAGCTACAAGTTAGTGTAGTGCGTCCTCCTCACATTGTTCAGCTAAAACTACAAGTTAGTATAGTGCAACCTCTGCACAGTGTTCAGCTAAAGCTACAAGTTAGTGTAGTGCGTCCTCCTCACAGTGTTCAGCTAAAGCTACAAGTTAGTTTAGTCTGACCTCTGCATAGTGTTCAGCTAATGCTCAAGTTAGTGTAGTGCGACCTCTGCACAGTGTTCAGCTAAAGCTTCAAGTTAGTGTAGTGCGTCCTCTGAACAGTGTTCAGCTAAAACTACAAGTTAGTGTAGTGCGATCTCTGCACAGTGTTCAGCTAAAGCTACAAGTTAGTTTAGTGCGTCCTCTGAACAGTGTTCAGCTAAAACTACAAGTTAGTGTAGTGCGACCTCTGCACAGTGTTCAGCTAAAGCTACAAGTTAGTGTAGTGCATCCTCCTCACACTGTTCAGCTAAAACTACAAGTTAGTATAGTGCAACCTCTGCACAGTGTTCAACTAAAGCTACAAGTTAGCGTAGTGCATCCTCCTCACAGTGTTCAGCTAAAGCTACAAGTTAGTTTAGTCTGACCTCTGCACAGTGTTCAGCTAAAGCTACAAGTTATTGTAGTGCGTCCTCAGGGGCGGACTGACCATTCGGTCACTCGGTCGCCGACCGAGGGCCCGACGTCAGGAGGGGCCCCATGAGCGGCTCAGTCAGCATCCTGAAAAAAGCCACCCGCCGCACCGCATGAAAACCCCGTCCTCCTGGATTTTTACAGCTCCCAGCACCGCGGCCAGCCCGCTGCTCGAGCAGAACTCGGCTTAGGCTGAGAGAGGCTCTGTCAGCAGGGAGGGGCGGGGCAGGGAGCTCCACTGACGCTCTGACCCTGCCCTGCCCCGTCCCTCCTCTCCTCATGTAGTCTGAGTCTGAGCGTCTCTCCTGCACTTCTGAGAGCTCCGCTCTGGACCACAAAAATCCCCGCCCCTATCGACGAAAGCTCCACCTCCTATCGATGAAAGCCCCGCCCCTACCGACAAAGCTCCGTCCCTTACCGGCGAAAGCTCCGCCCCCGGACCTCTGAGAGCGGGAGGTGAGCCCGAATGGTCAGGTAGGTCCTTCTGCCTACATTATATAAACGGCCTGTAGACCCCTTTTTTTTTTTTTTGCTAAACCATCCCTGGAAATGTTGTTTACCCCCCTGTATAGCTGTGCATTGCTGAAAGTTTACATTTTAAAACTGGCTACCTGGTCATCTCCTGTAGTCGCATTCGCAGTCTGGTTATTTCTTGTAGTCGCATTCGCAGTCTCGCTATTTCCTGTAGTCGCATTCGCAGTCTGGTTATTTCCTGTAGTCGCATTCGCAGTCTGGTTATTTCCTGTAGTCGCATTCGCAGTCTGGTTATTTCCTGTAGTCTCATTCGCAGTCTGGTTATTTCCTGTAGTCGCATTCGCAGTCTGGTTATTTCCTGTAGTCGCATTCGCAGTCTCTGGTTATTTCCTGTAGTCGCATTCGCAGTCTCTGGTTATTTCCTGTAGTCGCATTCGCAGTCTGGTTATTTCCTGTAGTCGCATTCGCAGTCTGGTTATTTCCTGTAGTCGCATTCGCAGTCTCTGGTTATTTCCTGTAGTCGCATTCGCAGTCTGGTTATCTCCTGTAGTCGCATTCGCAGTCTCGTTATTTCCTGTAGTCGCATTCGCAGTCTGGTTATTTCCTGTAGTCGCATTCGCAGTCTGGTTATTTCCTGTAGTCGCATTCGCAGTCTGGTTATTTCCTGTAGTCACATTCGCAGTCTGGTTATTTCCTGTAGTCGCATTCGCAGTCTGGTTATTTCCTGTAGTCGCATTCGCAGTCTCTGGTTATTTCCTGTAGTCGCATTCGCAGTCTCTGGTTATTTCCTGTAGTCGCATTCGCAGTCTGGTTATCTCCTGTAGTCGCATTTGCAATCTGGTTATCTCCTGTAGTCACATTCGCAGTCTCTGGTTATTTCCTGTAGTCGCATTCGCAGTCTGGTTATTTCCTGTAGTCGCATTCGCAGTCTGGTTATCTCCTGTAGTTGCATTCGCAGTCTCTGGTTACTTCCTGTAGTTGCATTCGCAGTCTCTGGTTACTTCCTGTAGTCGCATTCGCAGTCTGGTTATTTCCTGTAGTCGCATTCGCAGTCTGGTTATCTCCTGTAGTCGCATTCGCAGTCTGGTTATCTCCTGTAGTCGCATTCGCAGTCTCTGGTTATTTCCTGTAGTCGCATTCGCAGTCTGGTTATTTCCTGTAGTCGCATTCGCATTCGCAGTCTGGTTATTTCCTGTAGTCGCATTCGCAGTCTGGTTATCTCCTGTAGTCGCATTCGCAGTCTGGTTATCTTCTGTAGTCACATTCGCAGTCTGGTTATTTCCTGTAGTCGCATTCGCAGTCTGGTTATTTCCTGTAGTCGCATTCGCAGTCTGGTTATCTCCTGTAGTCGCATTCGCAGTCTCTGGTTACTTCCTGTAGTTGCATTCGCAGTCTCTGGTTACTTCCTGTAGTCGCATTCGCAGTCTCTGGTTACTTCCTGTAGTTGCATTCGCAGTCTGGTTATTTCCTGTAGTTGCATTCGCAGTCTCTGGTTATTTCCTGTAGTCGCATTCGCAGTCTGGTCATCTCCTGTAGTCGCATCCCCAGTCTGGTCATCTCCTGTAGTCGCATCCCCAGTCTGTTTATCTCCTGTAGTCGCATCCCCAGTCTCTGGTTATTTCCTGTAGTCGCATCCCCAGTCCCTGGTTATTTCCTGTAGTCGCATCCCCAGTCTCTGGTTATTTCCTATAGTCGCATCCCCAGTCTCTGGTTATTTCCTGTAGTCGCATTCGCAGCCTCTGGTTATTTCCTGTGGTCGCATTCGCAGTCTGGTTATTTCCGGTAGTCGCATTTGCAACCTCTGGTTATCTCCTGTAGTTGCATCCCCAGTCTGGTCATCTCCTGTAGTCGCATTTGCAGTCTGGTTATTTCCTGTAGTCGCATCCCCAGTCTCTGGTCATCTCCTGTAGTCGTATTTGCAGTCTGGTTATTTCCTGTAGTCGCATCCCCAGTCTCTGGTCATCTCCTGTAGTCGCATTTGCAGTCTGGTTATTTCCTGTAGTCGCATCCCCGGTCTCTGGTTATTTCCTGTAGTCACATCCCCAGTCTCTGGTTATTTCCTGTAGTCGCATTCGCAGCCTCTGGTTATTTCCTGTAGTCGCATTCGCAGTCTGGTTATTTCCGGTAGTCGCATTTGCAGCCTCTGGTTATCTACTGTAGTCGCATTTGCAGTCTGGTTATTTCCTGTAGTCGCATCCCCAGTCTCTGGTCATCTCCTGTAGTCGCATTTGCAGTCTGGTTATTTCCTGTAGTCGCATCCCCAGTCTCTGGTTATTTCCTGTAGTCGCATCCCCAGTCTCTGGTTATTTCCTGTAGTCGCATTCGCAGCCTCTGGTTATTTCCTGTAGTCGCATTCGCAGTCTGGTTATTTCTGGTAGTCGCATTTGCAGCCTCTGGTTATCTACTGTAGTCGCATCCCCAGTCTGGTCATCTCCTGTAGTCGCATTTGCAGTCTGGTTATCTCCTGTAGTGTCATCCCTAGTCTCTGGTTATCTCCTGTAGTCATTTATGATATCTATGGCTATGCATATTTATTGAATCCATATTGAGCACTATATTTGATTGGCTGTTTGCTTCTGCTTAGGCCTGGCAAACACGCACAATCACACATGATGATAACTTCATCATCATGTGTGTGATTGTGATTGTGCGTGTGTGCCAAGCAGAAGCAGCCAATCAAATATAGTGCTCAATATGGATTAAATAAATAGTGGGAAGAATGTCCCTTACATTGGTGATCAGTGGGAAGAATGCTCCTTACATTGGTGATCAGTGAGAAGAATGTCCCTTACATTGGTGATCAGTGGGAAGAATGTTCCTTACATTGGTGATCAGTGGGAAGAATGTTCCTTACATTGGTGATCAGTGGGAAGAATGTTCCTTACATTGGTGATCAATGGGAAGAAGGTCCCTTACATTGGTGATCAGTGGGAAGAATGTTCCTTACATTGGTGATCAGTGGGAAGAATGTTCCTTACATTGGAGATCAGTGGGAAGAATGTTCCTTACATTGGTGGTCAGTGGGAAGAATGTTCCTTACATTGGTGATCAGTGGGAAGAATGTTCCTTACATTGGTGATCAGTGGGAAGAATGTTCCTTACATTGGTGATCAGTGGGAAGAATGTTCCTTACATTGGTGATCAATGGGAAGAAGGTCCCTTACATTGGTGATCAGTGGGAAGAATGTTCCTTACATTGGTGATCAGTGGGAAGAATGTTCCTTACATTGGAGATCAGTGGGAAGAATGTTCCTTACATTGGTGGTCAGTGGGAAGAATGTTCCTTACATTGGTGGTCAGTGGGAAGAATGTTCCTTACATTGGTGATCAGTGGGAAGAATGTTCCTTACATTGGTGATCAGTGGGAAGAATGTTCCTTACATTGGTGGTCAGTGAGAAGAATGTTCCTTACATTGGTGGTCAGTGGGAAGAATGTTCCTTACATTGGTGGTCAGTGGGAAGAATGATCCTTACATTGGTGGTCAGTGAGAAGAATGTACCTTACATTGGTGGTCAGTGAGAAGAATGTACCTTACATTGGTGGTCAGTGGGAAGAATGTTCCTTACATTGGTGGTCAGTGGGAAGAATGTTCCTTACATTGGTGGTCAGTGAGAAGAATGCCCCTTACATTGGTGGTCAGTGAGAAGAATGTTCCTTACATTGGTGATCAGTGGGAAGAATGTTCCTTACATTAGTGATCAGTGGGAAGAATGATCCTTACATTGGTGGTCAGTGGGAAGAATGCTCCTTACATTGGTGATCAGTGGGAAGAATGTTCCTTACATTGGTGATCAGTGAAAATTATATAAAGTTAATACAAATAATTAAAAAAAAAATGTAAAGCACCCCCATGATCCCAGCACATGCTCTATATGAAAAGCTTTATGTAGGATGAGCACATGTATGTAAACATGTGTCTATAGACGCAAATGCTGGACACGGGAGCCCACCTGCAAGGTAACCACCCCCGGGAGAGCGCTTCTCCTAGGGAGTTATCTGATGTGGGGAGGAGCCGCGAGAGCCACCCCCAGATGTCGAGGTTCGGGGCCACTCTGTGCAAAACGAGCTGCACAGTGAAGGTAAGTATGATATGTTTGTTATTTAAAAAAAAAAAAAAACGAGCCTTTACAATCACTTTAGTTTTGAAAAGGTACCTGTTGTTGCACTTTCTTTAATGTAATTCTGTGACGAACGCATGTAGTGTGGGCAGTGCAAAATGTAGGTGGGGATTTGGGTGGGTGTGGGTAAATGAGCGGGGACAGGGGGCCCCAGGATCTCCTATTGCCCGGGGGCCCCATGAGTTGTCAGTCCGCCCCTGTGCGTCCTCCTAACAGTGTTCAGCTAAAACTACAAGTTAGTGTAGTCGACCTCTGCACAGTGTTCAGCTAAAACTACAAGTTAGTGTAGTGTGTCCTCTGAACAGTGTTCAGCTAAAGCTGCAAGCTTCCTGATCCTATCACTACCGCAGGAAGCTAAATAAGCTACAAGTTATTTTTTTGCGAGCTCTGCACAGTGTTCACCGAAAGCTACCTGTAGAAGGTTGGTGGTGTTTTCCTGATCCTATCACTACCGCAGGCAGCTAAATAAGCTACAAATTCGTTTTTTGCGAGCTCTGCACAGTGTTCAGCTAAAACTACAAGTTAGTGTAGTGCGAGCTCTGCACAGTGTTCAGCTAAAGCTACCTGTAGAAGGTTGGTGGTGTTTTCCTGATCCTATCACTACCGCTGGCAGCTAAATAAGCTACAAGTTATTTTTTTGCGAGCTCTGCACAGTGTTCACTTAAAGCTACCTGTAGAGGGTTGGTGGTGTTTTCCTGATCCTATCACTATCGCAGGAAGCTAAATAAGCTACAAGTTAGTTTTTTGCGAGCTCTGCACAGTGTTCACCTAAAGCTACCTGTAGAAGGTTGGTGGTGTTTTCCTGATCCTATCACTACCGCAGGCAGCTAAATAAGCTACAAGTTATTTTTTTGCGAGCTCTGCACAGTGTTCACCTAAAGCTACCTTTAGAAGGTTGGTGGTGTTTTCCTGATCCTATCACTACCGCAGGAGGCTACATAAGCTACAAGTTAGTTTTTTGCAAGCTCTGCACAGTGTTCAGCTAAAGCTACCTGTAGAAGGTTGTTGGTGTTTTCCTGATCCTATCACTACCGCAGGCAGCTAAATAAGCTACAAGTTCGTTTTTTGCGAGCTCTGCACAGTGTTCAGATAAAACTACAAGTTAGTGTAGTGCAAGCTTTGCACAGTGTTCAGCTAAAGCTACCTGTAGAAGGTTGGTGGTTTTTTCCTGATCCTATCACTACCACAGGGAGCTAAATAAGCTACAATTTAGTTTTTTGCGAGCTCGGCACAGTGTTCAGCTAAAACTACAAGTTAGTGTAGTGCGACCTCTGCATAGTGTTTTGCTAAAGCTACAAGTTAGTGTAGTGCATCCTCTGAATAGTGTTCAGCTAAAACTACAAGTTAGTGTAGTGCAAACTAGACATGTGCACACTGAAATATTTCGTTTCGGAATTTCGTTTTCGTCCAAAAAATACATTTATTTAGTTACTCCCGAAATTCGTTTTTATTTATTTTGGTTTTCGTTAAAAATTGCATTCGTCCGAAAATCCTAATTAAGGTCGAATCTGTCATTGAATGCTTATGGTGTCTGTCGAATGTTCAAAGAAGATTTGACGGAGCAGTTAAACTGTGCGACGCCATATATTTTACCTGCTCCGTCGAATCTTCTTAGAACTTTCAACAGACACCATAAGCCAAAGTACTGTGTACTTAGTTCTAGCCATTTTACTGCTCCTCCTCTTTGGTTACAATCAGCCAATAACATTCATCATCATCATTATTTTTATTTATCTTTCCTCCCCTACGTCGAATCTTTCCTCCCCTACGTCGAATCTTTCCTCCCCTACGTCGAATCTTTAATCCCCTACATCGAATCTTTCCTCCCCTACCTCGAATCTTTCCTCCCCTACCTCGAATCTTTCCTCTCTATGTAGAATAATCTCGGACTAATAGAGCTAAGGTTAGGCACATTCGACCACAGGTTTGATGGACACAGATTGTTATTGTCATCATCATGTCGAATCTCCTATCTATATCGAACTGTTGTAGCAACGAAAACGAAAATAAAGCATTTGTTTATGTCGGATCTTTCGTTTTTCGGACTCTGCACTTTCGTTATCGTTTGTTAAAACGATAACGAAAATACCTGAAATTTGGACGAAAATGCATTCGGACGAAAACGAATGCACATGTCTAGTGCAAACTCTGCACAGTGTTCAGCTAAAGCTGCAAGTTAGTGTAGTGCGTCTTCTGAACAGTGTTCAGCTAAAACTACAAGTTAGTGTAGTGCGACCTCTGCACAGTGTTCAGCTAAAGCTACAAGTTAGTTTAGTGCGTCCTCTGAACAGTGTTCAGCTAAAACTACAAGTTAGTGTAGTGCGACCTCTACACAGTGTTCAGCTAAAACTACAAGTTAGTGTAGTGCTTCCTCCTCACATTGTTCAGCTAAAACTAAAGTTAGTATAGTGCAACCTCTGCACAGTGTTCAGCTAAAGCTACAAGTTAGCGTAGAGCGTCCTCCTCACAGTGTTCAGCTAAAGCTACAAGTTAGTTTAGTCTGACCTCTGCATAGTGTTCAGCTAATGCTCAAGTTAGTGTAGTGCGACCTCTGCACAGTGTTCAGCTAAAGCTATAAGTTAGTGTAGTGTGTCATCTGAACAGTGTTCAGCTAAAGCTACAAGCTAGTGTAGTTCGTCCTCCTCACAGTGTTCAGCTAAAACTACAAGTTCGTTTTTTGCAAGCTCTGCACAGTGTTCAGCTAAAGCTACCTGTAGAAGGTTGGTGTTGTTTTCCTGATCCTATCCCTACCGCAGGCAGCTAAATAAGCTACAAGTTAATTTTTTGCGAGCTCTGCACAGTGTTCACCTAAAGCTACCCGTAGAAGGTTGGTGGTGTTTTCCTGATCCTATCACTACCGCAGGCAGCTAAATAAGCTACAAGTTATTTTTTTGTGAGCTCTGCACATTGTTCACCGAAAGCTACCTGTAGAAGGTTGGTGGTGTTTTCCTGATCCTATCACTACCGCAGGCAGCTAAATAAGCTACAAGTTAGTTTTTTGTGAGCTCTGCACAGTGTTCAGCTAAAACTACAAGTTAGTGTAGTGCGAGCTCTGCACAGTGTTCAGCTAAAGCTACCTGTAGAAGGTTGGTGGTGTTTTCCTGATCCTATCACTACTGCAGGCAGCTAAATAAGCTACAAGTTATTTTTTTGCGAGCTCTGCACAGTGTCCACTTAAAGCTACCTGTAGAGGGTTGGTGGTGTTTTCCTGATCCTATCACTACCCTAGGAAGCTAAATAAGCTACAAGTTAGTTTTTTGCGAGCTCTGCACAGTGTTCACCTAAAGCTACCTGTAGAAGGTTGGTGGTGTTTTCCTGATCCTATCACTACCGCAGGCAGCTAAATAAGCTACAAGTTATTTTTTTGCGAGCTCTGCACAGTGTTCACCTAAAGCTACATTTAGAAGGTTGGTGGTGTTTTCCTGATCCTATCACTACCGCAGGAGGCTACATAAGCTACAAGTTAGTTTTTTGCAAGCTCTGCACAGTGTTCAGCTAAAGCTACCTGTAGAAGGTTGTTGGTGTTTTCCTGATCTTATCACTACCGCAGGCAGCTAAATAAGCTACAAGTTCGTTTTTTACGAGCTCTGCACAGTGTTCAGCTAAAACTACAAGTTAGTGTAGTGCGAGCTTTGCACAGTGTTCAGCTAAAGCTACCTGTAGAAGGTTGGTGGTGTTTTCCTGATCCTATCACTACCACAGGGAGCTAAATAAGCTACAATTTAGTTTTTTGCGAGCTCGGCACAGTGTTCAGCTAAAACTACAAGTTAGTGTAGTGCGACCTCTGCATAGTGTTTTGCTAAAGTTACAAGTTAGTGTAGTGCATCCTCTGAATAGTGTTCAGCTAAAACTACAAGTTAGTGTAGTGCAAACTCTGCACAGTGTTCAGCTAAAGCTACAAGTTAGTGTAGTGCGTCTTCTGAACAGTGTTCAGCTAAAACTACAAGTTAGTGTAGTGCGACCTCTGCACAGTGTTCAGCTAAAGCTACAAGTTAGTTTAGTGCGTCCTCTGAACAGTGTTCAGCTAAAGCTACAAGTTAGTGTAGTGCGTCCTCCTCACATTGTTCAGCTAAAACTAAAGTTAGTATAGTGCAACCTCTGCACAGTGTTCAGCTAAAGCTACAAGTTAGCGTAGAGCGTCCTCCTCACAGTGTTCAGCTAAAGCTACAAGTTAGTTTAGTCTGACCTCTGCATAGTGTTCAGCTAATGCTCAAGTTAGTGTAGTGCGACCTCTGCACAGTGTTCAGCTAAAGCTATAAGTTAGTGTAGTGTGTCCTCTGAACAGTGTTCAGCTAAAGCTACAAGTTAGTGTAGTTCGTCCTCCTCACAGTGTTCAGCTAAAACTACAAGTTAGTTTTTTGCAAGCTCTGCACAGTGTTCAGCTAAAGCTACCTGTAGAAGGTTGGTGTTGTTTTCCTGATCCTATCCCTACCGCAGGCAGCTAAATAAGCTACAAGTTAGTTTTTGCGAGCTCTGCACAGTGTTCAGCTAAAACTACAAGTTAGTGTAGTGCGAGCTCTGCACAGTGTTCAGCTAAAGCTACCTGTAGAAGGTTGGTGGTGTTTTCCTGATCCTATCACTACCACAGGCAGCTAAATAAGCTACAAGTTATTTTTTTGCGAGCTCTGCACAGTGTTCACCTAAAACTACCTGTAGAAGGTTGGTGGTGTTTTCCTGATCCTATCACTACCGCAAGCAGCTAAATAAGCTACAAGTTAGTTTTTTGTGAACTCTGCACAGTGTTCAGCTAAAACTACAAGTTAGTGTAGTGCGAGTTCTGCACAGTGTTCACCTAAAGCTACCTGTAGAAGGTATGTGGTGTTTTGCTGATCCTATCACTAACGCAGACAGCTAAATAAGCTACCATTTAGTTTTTTGCAAGCTCTGCATAGTGTTCACCTAAAGCTACCTGTAGAAGGTTGGTGGTGTTTTCCTTATCCTATCACTACCGCAGGCATCTAAATAAACTACAAGTTAGTTTTTTGCGAGCTCTGCACAGTGTTCACCTAAAGCTACCTGCAGAAGGTTGGTTGTGTTTTCCTGATCCTATCACTACCGCAATCAGCTAAATAAGCTACAAGTTAGTTTTTTGCGAGCTCTGCACAGTGTTTAGCTAAAACTACAAGTTAGTGTAGTGCGAGCTCTGCACAGTGTTCAGCTAAAGCTACCTGTAGAAGGTTGGTGGTGTTTTCCTGATCATATCACTACTGCAGGCAGCTAAATAAGCTACAAGTTAGTTTTTTGTGAGCTCTGCACAGTGTTCACCTAAAGCTACCTGTAGAAGGTTGGTGGTGTTCTCATACTACAGGCAGGCAGTTGATTTTGCTAGCTGCAGTATCAGTATATATATATGCAGCTACAGGCCATTAGTATGTCTGGAATGCCAACAAGGAGAGGCAGACAGTCACAAGCCAATAAAAGAGGGCAAGCAGACTCTGTGTCTAGAGGCAACAGTGCTGTCATGGTGACGGTGCATCCTCATCAGCACGTGGCCGTGGGACACGCTTGGCCTTTTTTTCAGCAGCTGGCAGTGTTGAGCCGCAACATCCGGAAGACTTGGTCAAGTGGATGACCAAGCCGTCCTCATCCTCCTCATCCTCTCTCACCCATGCTCAGGGTACTTTGTCTGGCAAAGCAGCTGCCAACATGGCCTCTGTGTTGGGTACATGCTCCAGGAGGATGCCCAGCATTTAGAAGGCTCTGATGATGATACTGAGCTAGATGAATGCAGTAACGTGAGCACGAACAGAGGGGTTGCCCAAGAGGGACAGCAATCTGGCAGTCATGCTCCCCCTGCTGCAGCATACTGCCAGGTTTGCTCCAGTGATGAGGAGAGAGGGGATAATGAGGTCACTGACTCAACATGGGTGCCTAATAGGAGAGAGGAGGAGGCACATCACCAACGAGGCATGATGCCCTCCAGGGGCCAGCCTAAGGGCAGCACACTGACTGCATCACACCCCAAAGCTCCGCATGTGCAGGGCACTGCTGTCTCTGCGCGTTATTCCAAAAGTTCTTTGGTGTGGGCCTTTTTTGAGACGAGTGCATCAAATTGCACTGCTGCTATTTGCAACATATGTCTCAAGCGTATCTCGCGTTGCCAAAACATCTCCCGCTTGGGCACCACATGCTTGACCAGACATATGTTGACCTGCCATGCAGTTCGTTGGCAAGCGTATCTAAAAGACCCACACCAAAGAACAAAGAGGACCTCTCCTTGCTCCTCTTTAGCTGAGATGTCCAACCCCACTATACCTTCAGTCCTCTCTGAGACCTGCACTGAGAGGAATGAATGTGTAGAATTAGGTGTGTCACAGCCAAGTACTTGTGGGCAATCTGCTTTCGGTACACCAACGTCAGATTGTACCAGGCAAATTTCCCTGCCCCAGCTGCTACACCTCTGAAAGAAGTTCACTCCCAGCCATCCACATGCCCAGTGGTTGAATGCTAGCTTCGCAAAATTACTAGCACTTCAACTGCTGCCTTTTTAGTTGGTAGACTCTGCCCCCTTCCGTGAGTTTGTGGAATGTGCGGTTCCTCAGTGGCAGGTACCCAAACGCCACTTTTTCTCACAGAAGGTGATTTCGGCTCTCTACCGGCATGTGAAAGGCAATGTCTTGGCCTCGCTGGACAGGGCGGTCAGTGGTAAGGTGCATATTACCGCTGACTCATGGTCCTGCAGATATGGACAGGGACGTTACCTAAGTTTCTCTGCACATTGGGTGACTCTGCTGGCAGCTGGGAAGGATGCAGGACAAGGTGCAGTTGTGTTGGAGGTTGTTCCGCCACCACGCCTCCAAAATGCCACTACTAATGATTGTGACACACCTCTCTCCTCCTCCCCCTCCTGTTCTTCCTCCATGGCCTCTTCCTGTGCTTTGTCCTCGGAATCAGCGGTTCTCCGTAGCCATTCAAGGGGCTATGCAAATATGCAGGCCAAAAGATGCCATGCAGTGCTTGAGCTGGTGTGCTTGGGGGACAGGAGCCACACTGGGGCAGAGGTTCTGTCAGCTCTGCAGGGGCAGGTTCAGAGGTGATTGACACCACGCCAACTTAAGGCAGGAATGGTGGTTTGCGACAATGGCACCAACCTTCTCTCTGCCCTCCGACAGGGACAAATGGCCCATGTGCCCTGTTTGGCTCACGTCCTTAATTTGGTGGTGCAGCAGTTCTTGGGCAGGTACCCGGGCTTACAGGATGTCCTGAGGCAGGCCAGGAAAGTCTGTGTGCATTTCCGCCAGTCATATAATGCCAGTGCTTGGCTGGCAGACCTCCAAAAGGAGTTTAACCTGCCCAAGAACCGCCTAATCTGTGACATGCCCACTAGGTGGAACTCAACGTTGGCCATGCTGCAGCGGCTGCACACGCAGCAGAGGGCCATCAATGAGTACCTGTGCGACTATGGCACCAGGACAGGGTCAGGGGAGCTTGTTTTTTTTTTCCCCAGTGGGCCATGATCAGGGATGCATGCACTGTCCTGTCACCATTTGAGGAGGCCACGAGGATGGTGAACAATGACAGTGCATGCATCAGTGACACTGTCCCCCTTGTCCACCTGTTGGAGCACACGCTGCGTGGAATAATGGACAGGGCACTTGAGGCAGAACAGAGGCAGGAAGAGGAGGACTTCCTTAGCTCTCAAGGCCCCCTTTATCCAGACAGTGTTCCTGCGTGCCCGCTGATCACACAGGAAGAGGATGAGGATGAGGAGAAGGAGGAGGATTGTGTCAAGTATGGAGGTGGAGCCTGGCACTCAGCATCAGCAGCAGTCTTTAAGGGATCAGTCCCAAGAAACACATGGACTTGTACGTGGCTGGGAGGAGGTGGCTGTGGACCATGTCGTCCTTAGTGACCCAGAGGACTTCGGACCGAATGCCTCAGCAAACCTATGCTGCATGGCCTCCCTGATCCTGCAAAGCCTGCGTAAGGATCCTCGTATTCGTGGTATCAAGGAGAAGGACCAATACTGGCTGGCAACCCTCCTTGATCCACATTAAAAGGGTAAGGTTGCTGACCTTATCTTGCCATCGCAGAGGGAGCCGAGGATGAAACATCTTTGGGAGGCCTTGCAGAAAGGTCTGTGCAACGCGTTCCCAGAGACTGGGAGGTTACAAACTCCTGTTTCTGGACAACGTGTTGCTAAGGCTCCGGTCAGTCAAAGAAGGAGTGGTGGAGAAGGTGGCTGTCTGACTGATGCGTTCAGACAATTTTTTAGTCCGCAGCCCCAAGGTATGATCGGTTCCAGCAACCATCGCCAGCGTCTGTTTTACATGGTGCAGGAATACCTAGGGGCAAGATCTGACTTGGACACCTTTCCCACCGAAAATCCTCTGGGTTACTGGGTCTTGAGGAGGGGTCACTGGCCAGAGCTTGCCCAGTATGCAATTGAACTACTGGCCTGTCCTGCATCCAGCGTTCTTTCAGAACGCACATTCAGTGCTGCTGGAGGCTTTGTAACCGATCACAGGGTGCGTCTGTCCACCGACTCGGTCGATCGACTGACCTTCATAAAAATGAATCAGTCTTGGATCACCACCAGCTACCAAGCACCTGATGCTGATGTAACTGAATAATTTTTTTTGAAATCTCAGATCCCTTCAAAGACTGCCTATGCTGATGCTGAGTGACTATCCTGAGTAATTATCCTCTTCCTCCTCAATGATCACACTGATAGCTTGTAAGAACATTTTTGGTTCTGGGCGCCACCACCAGTGCCTAAGGCCCAATTTTTCAGCCCCTGTTTAACAGGGGCGTGTAATTACAATTTTTGATGCAATACTTTGCAGCAGGGCTTGTTTCTGCATTCCAACTAGAGTATCTGTGAGGGGTTGCAGTGTTGTGGCACCAGCACCAGTGCCTAAGGGCCAATTTTTCTGCCCCTGTTTAACAGGGGCGTGTAATTACAATCTTTGATGCAATACTTTGCAGCAGGGCTCCTTCCTGCGTTCCAACTAGAGTATCTGTGAGGGGTTGCAGTGTTGTGGCACCAGCACCAGTGCCTAAGGGCCAATTTTTCTGCCCCTGTTTAACAGGGGCGTGTAATTACAATCTTTGATGCAATACTTTGCAGCAGGGCTCGTTCCTGCGTTCCAACTAGAGTATCTGTGAGGGGTTGCAGTGTTGTGGCACCAGCACCAGTGCCTAAGGCCCAATTTTTCAGCCCCTGTTTAACAGGAGCGTGTAATTACAATTTTTGAGGCAATACTTTGCAGCAGAGCTCGTTCCTGCGTTCCAACTAGAATATCTGTGAGGGGTTGCAGTGTTATGGCACCAGCACCAGTGCCTAAGGCCCAATTTTTCAGCCCAACAGGGGCATGTAATTACAATTCTTGATCTAATATTTCACAGCAGGGCCCGTTTCTGCGCCCACCAAGAGCGAGTGAGGACTTACAGTGTTGTGGCACCAGCACCACCACCACCACCAAAGGCCCAATTTTTCTGCCCCTGTTCAACAGGGGCATGTAATTACAATTTTTGATCTAATATTTCACAGCAGGGCCCTGTGAGGGCTTACAGTGTTGTGGCCACAACAACACCTAAGGCCCAAATTTCTGCTGAGTATATAGGGCAGGCCCCTACTTTCAAACATCCAACTTACAAACGACTCCAACTTGCAAACGGAAGGAGACAACTGGAAGTAAAATGAAATCTACCCCTAGGAAGGGAAATTATCTCCTGTAAGAGTTAATATGGGAAAAACATTTCTCCTTTCCACTGATGCTTTATCACCAATCCTTGTTTCACAAAAAACCCCACATTTTCAAAAAACATTTGTCATTGGGACAAAAAGTGAGGTAAAATCTTCTGAAGAGGAGCACAGACAGCAAAACAAATGTCACAGGGGTGATAACCCTTCCCTATGTTTTCCAAAAAGCTTAATACAGATTTTTTACAAACAGATTCTACTTAACAACAAACCTACAGTCCCTGTCTTGTTTGCACCGCCTGTATACTGCTGTTCAGAGTACAGAGCCTGTATACTGCTGTTTCCTTTGTTAATTTGGGTGCGGGGTTCCCCTTAATATCCATATAAGACCCAAAGGGCCTGGTAATGGACTGGGGGGTACCCATGCTGTTTGTCTCACTGATTTTCATCCACATTGCCAGGACCCGACATTACATTAAAGCCTCAAGCAGTTTTAAATGGCTTTTTTTCCTTTAAAAATGACATTTTGTGCAGGGACTGTTCTAAGCACGGGAAACACGTGTCACTTTACAGGCATACTATAGACACCGCCCAGGTATGATATTTAAACAAATATTTCACTTTTTTTTTACTTTAATCATCATTAAAGTCATTGCTCCCGAAAAAACGGCCGTTTTTAAAAGTTTTTTTTGCATGGAAACATGTCCCCTGGGGCAGGACCCGGGTCCCCAAACCCTTTTTAGGACAATACCAAGCAAATTAGCCTTTAAAATGAGCACTTTTGAGTCCCATAGATGTCAATGGGGTTCTAATGTTTGTGCGAATTTCCGGTCCGTTCGCAGGTTCTGTGCGAACCGAACCGGGGGGTGTTCGGCTCATCTCTACTGTCAAGTTTGCTCCAGTGACGAGGAGGGAGGGGATGATGAGGTCACTGACTGTACTTGGGTGCCTGAGAGAAGAGAGGAGGAAAGTGAGGAGGAGGAAGCACAACTCCAATGAAGCAGGATATCCTCTAGGGGGCAGCTTAAGGGCAGCCACCCTAATTCATCACATGGTGTGGGCCTTTTTCAACCCATGTTCAGCAGATCGCACCGTTGCTGTTTGCAACCTATGCAACCTATGTCAGAAACGGATGAAGCGTGGTCAGAACAGCAGCTGCATGGGCACCTCATGTTTGACCCGACATATGGTGATCTGCCATGCAGGCCGTTGGCAACAGCACTTGAAAGACCCACATCATAGAAAAAGATGGACTTTTCCTTGTTCCTCATCTGGGATCTCCAACCCTACTATACCCTACTATACCTCCAGTCCTCTCAAAAACCTGCACTGAGAGGAATGAAGGTATAGCAATAGGTGCCCCAAGTACTTGCAGCCAATCTACTAGAAGTACACCATCAATTGATTTTAGCAGGCAAATTTCCCTACCCCAGTTGCTGAACCGTAAAAAGAAATTCGGTTCCAGCCATCCACATGCTCAGCATGTCTAAATGTTAGCTTGGCCAAATTGCTAGTACTGTAACTGCTGCCTTTTCAGCTGGCAGACTTTGCTTCCTTTCATGAATTTGGGGAATGTGCTGTACCACAGTAGCAGGTTCCAAAACACCATTTCTTTTCACGGAAGGCTATTCCGGCTCTCTACCGGCATGTGGAAGGCAATGTTTTGGCCTCGTTGGACAGGGCAGTCAGCAGTAAGGTTCATATTACCGCTGACTCATGGTCCAGCAGGCATGGGCAGGGACGTTACCTTTCTTTCACGGTGCACTGGGTAACTCTGGCAGCTGGGAAGAATGCAGGATGGTGTTTTGTGTTGTCAGAGCTTTTTCTGCCACCAAAAAGCTAGTGGTGATTCTGCCACAACTCTCTCCTCCATCCCCTCCTCTTCTTCTTCCTCTATGGCCTCTTCTGCAGATTTGTCCTCTGAAAGGATGGTGAGCAGTGACAATGCATGCATCAGTGACACTGTCCCTCTAGTCTTCCTGCTGGAGCACACGCTTCGTGGAACCACGGACAGGGCACTTGAGGCAGAACTGCAGGAGGAATTGGAGGACTTCCTTTCCTCTCAAGGCCCCCTTTATCCAGCCAGCATTCCTGCCAGCCCGCCAAACACACAGGAAGAAGAAGAGGAGGAAGAGGATTGTGTCAGCATGGATATAGAGAATAACACTCAGCAGCAGTCTTCAAGGGATGGTTTTCAGTCCCCAGAATCCCAAGTAGTTGTACAAGGCTGGAAGGAGGTAGTTATGGATAATGTGATCCTTATTGACCCAGAGGGCTAAGAATCGAATGCCTCTGCAAACTTACGCTGCATGTCCTCCCTGATTCTGCAAAGCCTGCAAAAAGACCCTAGTATTCATGGTATCAAGGAGAGGGATCATTACTGGCTGGCAAACCTTCTTGATCTATGTTACAAGGGTAAAGTTGCAGAACTCATCCTGCTTTCCCAGCAGAGGATGAAACATCTTCAAGAGGCCTTGAAGAAAGATTTGTGTAATGCATTTCCAGACCCTGGGAGGTTACCATTTCCTGGTGCTGAACAACGTGTTGTTGAGGCTTCGTTCAGTCAGAGGAAGATCGGTGGAGAAGGTGGCCGGCTAACCGATGCCTTTAAACTATTTTTCAGTCCTCCACGCCAAGATCGTTTCAAACAACCATCGCCAACATCTGCATTATAAGGTGCAGGAATATCTAGGGGCAAGAGCAGACCTGGAGACCTTTCCAACAGAGCATCCACTGGGTTACTGGGTCTTGAGGATGGACCACTGGCCAATACTTGCTCAATATGCAATCGAGCTACTGGCCTGTCCTGCATTCAGCTTGCTTTCTGAACGCACATTCAGTGCTGCTGGAGGGTTTGTAACGGATCATAGAGTGCGCCTGTTCACAGACTCCATTGATAGGCTCACATTTATAAAAAATAATCAGTCCTGGATCAGCAGCTATCAAGCTCCTGATGCTGATGTAAATGATTGAATTTGCTATGGATCTGGGATCCCTTGAAGACTGCCTATGCTGCCTATGCTATTTCTCCTAAATCTTGATGAGGCTAGCTTCCAACAATATTTTTGGTTTAGGGCACCACCACCACCACCCAAGGCCCAATTTTTCTGCCCATGTTTAACAGGGGCATGGTATTACAATTTTTGATATAATATTTCACAGCAGGGCCCGTTCCTGCACCCAACAAGAGTAACTGTGAGGGGTTACAGTGTTGTGGCATCACTACCACCACCCAAGGCCCAATTTTTCTGCCCCTGTTTAACGGGGGCATGTAATTACAATTTTTGATATAATATTTCACAGCAGGACCCGTTCCTGTGCCCAACAAGAGTATCTGTGAGGGGTTACAGTGTTCTGGCACCACCAACATCTAAGGCCCAATTTTTCTGCAGAGTATATAGTGCAGTCCGTATAGTATATATACTGCTGTTCAGAGTATATAGTGCCTGGGGAACCCCCACGCCATTTTTTTTTTAAATTTTGTTGCAGGGTTTCCCTTAATATCCATATCAGACCTGAAGGGTCTGGTATGGATTTTGGGGGGGGACATCCACACCATTTTTTTCAATGATTTTTATCTATAGCGCCGCAATCTGACAATACATTACAGCCGCCATTAGTTTTAAATGACATTTTTTCCTTTAGAAATGTCATTTTGCTGTGGTACTGTTATAAACATGGGAAAGATATGCTACTTTACAGGCAGACTAAGGAGACCCCCCAGACATGATATTTAAAGGAATATTTCATTTTTATTGTTTCACTTTGAGCATTATTAAAGTCACTGCTCCTGAAAAAAAATGCGGTTTTTAAAACTTTTTTTGCATTAATACATGTCCTCTGGGGCAGGTCCCAGGTCCCCAAACACATTTTATTTAAAATGAGCACTTTTGATTTTTCACGTTCACGTCCCATAGACTTTAACGGTGTTCGCACAAAGTTTTTGCCTGTTCGCATGTTCTTCTGTGAACCGAATGGGGGGGGGGGGTTGTTCAGCTCAACCCTAGTGAGGAGTACAAGGAAAAGTGTGTCTAGCCTACAGTCAAGCATGGTGGTGGGAGTGTCATGGTCTGCAGCTGCATGAGTGCTGCCAGCACTGGGAAACTACAGTTCATTGAGGGAACCAAGAATTCCAACATGTACTGTGACATACTGAAGCAGAGCATAATCCCCTCCCTTCGGAGACTGGGCCGCAAGGCAGTATTCCAACATTGAACTCCATGCCCAAGAGGGCTAAGGCAGTGCTGGAAAATGATGGTAGCCACACAAAATATTGACACTTTGGGCCCAATTTGGACATTTTCACTTAGGGGTGTAGTCGCTTTAGTTTCCAGCACTTTAGACATTAATGGCTGTGTGTTGAGTTATTTTGAGGGGACAGCTAATTTACATTGTTATACAAGCTGTACATTCACTACTTTACATTGTAGCAAAGTGTCATTTCTTCAGTGTTGTCACATGAAAAGATATAATATTTACAAAAATGTGAGGGGTGTACTCACTTTTGTGAGATACTGTGTTTTGTGTGTGTATATATATATATATATATATATATATATATATATATATATATATATATATATATATATATTGTACACAAAACATAGTACTTCACAAAAGTGAGTATATCCCTCACATTTTTGTAAATATTTTATCTTTTCATGTGACAACACTGAAGAAATGACACTTTGCTACAATGTAAAGTAGTGAGTGTACAGCTTGTATAACAGTGAAAATTTGCTGTGCCCTCAAAATAACTCAACTCACAGCCAATCATGTCTAAAGTGCTGGAAACTAAAGCGACTACACCCCTAAGTGAAAATGTCCAATTTGGGCCCAAAGTTTCAATATTTTGTGTGGCCACCATTATTTTCCAATACTGCCTTAACCCTCTTGGGCATGGAGTTCACCAGAGCTTCACAGGTTGCCTCTGGAGTCCTCTTCCACTCCTCCATGAGGACATCACGGAGCTGGTGGATGTTAGAGACCTTGCTTTCCTCCACCTTCTGTTTGAGGATGCCCCACAGATGCTCAATAGGGCTTAGGTCTGGAGACATGCTTGGCCAGTCCACCACCTTTACCCTCAGCTTCTTTAGCAATCATATTGAAATACTGCTCTGCGGCCCAGTCTCCGAAGGGAGGGGATCATGCTCTGCTTTAGTATGTTAAAGTACATGTTGGCTTTCATGGTTCCCTCAATGAACTGTAGCTCCCCAGTGCCAGAAGCACTCATGCAGCACCAGACCATGACACTCCCACCACCATGCTTGACTGTAGGCAATACACACTTGTCTTTGTACTTCTTACCAGGTTACCGCCACACACGCTTGACACTATCTGAACCAAATAAGTTTATCTTGGTCTCATCAGACCACAGGACATGGTTCTAGTAATCCCTGTCCTTAGTTTGCTTGTCTTCAGCAAATTCTTTGCAGGCTTTCTTGTGCATAATCTTTAGAAGAGGCTTCCTTCTGGGTTGACAGATATGCAGACCAATTTGATGCAGTGTGCTGCATATGGTCTTAGCACTGACAGGCTGACCCCCCACCCCTTCAACCTCTACAGTAATGCTGGCAGCACTCATATGTCTATTTTCCAAAGACAACCTCTGAATATGACGCTGAGCATGTGCACTCAACTTCCTTGGTCGACCATGGTGAGGCCTGTTCTGAGTGGAACCTCTCTTGTTAAACAACTGTATGGTTTTGGCCACCATGCTGCAGCTCTGTTTCAGGGTCTTGGCAATCTTCTTATAGCCTAGGCCATCTTTATGTAGAGCAACAATTCTTTTTGTACGATCCTCAGAGAGTTCTTTGCCATGAGGTGCCATGTTGAACTTCCAGTGACCAGTATGAGAGAGCGAGAACGATAACACCAAATTTAACACACCTGCTCCGCATTCACACCTGACACCTTGTAACACTAATGAGTCACATGACACCGGGGAGGGAAAATGGCTAATTGGGCCCAATTTGGACATTTTCACTTTGGGGTGTACTTACTTTTGTTGCCAGCAGTTTAGACATTAATGGCTATGTGTTGAGTTATTTTGAGGGGACAGCAAATTCACACTGTTATACAGGCTGTACACCCACTACTTTACATTATAGCAAAGTATAATTTCTTCAGTGTTGTCACATGAAAAGATGTAATCAAATATTTATAAAAATGTGAGGGGTGTGCTCACTTTTGTGAGATACTGTGTATGTATGTATATATATATATATATATATATATATATATATATATATATATATATATATATATATATATTAGTACAAGAATTTTATATTTTCTGTATACATTATATTTTCCACTTATACTTATTTTATTATTGTAGTATAAAATCGGAATTGACAAAAGCATCCAGCTGTGTGTAGACATTAAAAGGCTTGCTGGGGAAAATTTGTGCTTGAAGACTGTTCGTTAAAGATGTATTTTTCCCAACAAAGGGCATCTGTAATTACCAAGGACAAACAAATCTTTGTGGCACTAAAGGCGCTCGCCAAAATGAATGAATAGGGGCAACATTTTCAGAATGACTTACTTTTAACACTTGCCAGACTCTATACCCAACACATGGGTCCAATGCACATACACATTCCTATTGTCTATGACTGTGGTGGAAGCTACATTTTATCATTCAGAATGAAAAAGGTTTGATACTGCGGAACTTTTTTCTTTATTAGAATTGTACGGTTAGAATTATTAAAACATAATAAGACTAATGTCAAGAACAAAACACAGCACAAAACAAGTTTGTTGATGGCAAAGAACAGCAAGTGCAGACAGAGAAATAACAAAATATTAACAATAATAGTGTGCAGTACAGAATGACAGGTACTGTCATTGTTTAGGAGAAATACTTGGTGGTGTATAAAGGAGTGATGCAAGCTCAGTTGAGTGCTATTACTTGCATTAATATGCACTATGAATTTTTATATGAGATATCATGGATTCCTGGATATAGCAAGCATATAGATCTGCCATTCTCAAAAAAGTATCTGTGGAACCCTAGGGTTCCTTCCAGATGTTGATAGGGGTCCTCTGAGCTATGTCTAATTTACTACCTATTTATAGTGCCTGCATAGATTGAGGCTGGGTTCACATACAGCGGGTAAAATAAGTATTGAACACGTCACCATTTTTCTAGGTAAATATATTTCTAAAGGTGCTGTTGACATGACATTTTCACCACATCAGTAACCACCAATGCAATCCATACATACAAAGAAACCAAAACTAATAAGTTCAGAAATTAAGTTATGTGTAATAAAATGGAATGACACAGGAAAACAGTATTGAACACATGAAGAATAAGAGATGCAAAAAGGCAAGGAAAGCCAAGACACCAGCTGAAATCTATCAGTAATTACACTGAGCAAAATTATAAGCGCAACACTTTTGTGTTTGCCCCTATTTATCATGAGCTGAACGCAAAGATCTACAGCTTTTTCCATCCACCTCACAGGTGTGGCATATCAAGATGCTGATTAGACAGCATGATTATTGTACAGGTGTGCCTTAGGCTGTCCACAATAAAAGGCCACTCTAAAAAGTGCAGTTCTACTGTATTGGGGGGATCTGGGGGTCCGAAAACCAGTCAGTATCTGGTGTGACCACCATTTGCCTCACGCAGTGCAGCACATCTCCTTTACATAGAATGGATCAGGTTGTTGATTGTGGCCTGTGGAATGTTGGTCCATTCCTCTTCAATGGCTGCGTGAAGTTGCTGGATATTGGCAGGAAATGGAACACACTGTCTTAAACGCCGATCCAGAGCATCCCAAACATGCTCAATGGGTGACATGTCTGGTGAGTATGCTGGTCATGCAAGAACTGGGATGTTTTCAGCATCCAGGAATTGTGTACAGATCCTTGCAACATGGGGATGTGCATTATCATGCTGCAACATGAAGTGATGGTCGTGGATGAATGGCACAACAATGGGCCTCAGGATCTTGTCACGGTATTCAAAATGCCATCAATAAAATGCACCTGTGTTCATTGTCCATAGCATACATCTGCCCATACCATAACCCCACCGCCACCATGGGCCACTCGATCCACAACGTTGACATCAGCAAACCGCTCACCCACACAATGCCATACATGCTGTCTGCCATCTGCCCTGTACAGTGAAAACACCTCTCCAAAGTGCCAGACACCATCGAATGTGAGCATTTGCCACTCAAGTCGGTTACGATGACGAACTGCAGTCAGGTCGAGACCCTGATTAGGATGACGAGCATGCAGATGAGCTTCCCTGAGATGGTTTCTGACAGTTTGTGTAGAAATTCTTTGGTTATGCAAACCAATTGTTGCAGCAGCTGTCCGGGTGGCTGGTCTCAGACGATCTTGGAGGTGAAGATGCTGGATGTGGAGGCCCTGGGCTGATGGTTACACATGGTCTGCAGTTGTGAGGCCGCTTGGATGTACTGCCAAATTCTCTGAAACACCTTTGGAGATGTTTATGGTAGAGAAAAGAGCATTCAATTCAAGGGCAACAGCTCTGGTGGACATTCCTGCAGTCAGCATGCCAATTGCATGCTCCCTCAAAACTTGCGACATCTGTGGCATTGTCCTGTGTGATAACACTGCACATTTTAGAGTAGCCTTTTATTGTGGCCAGCCTAACGCACACCTGTGCAATAATCATGCTGTCTAATCAACATCTTGATATGCCACACCTGTGAGGTGGATGGATTATCTCGGCAAATGACTAGTGCTCCCTGACACAGATTTAGACAGATTTGTGAACAATATTTGAGAGAAATAGACCTTTTGTGTACATAGAAAAACTTGTAGATGTTTGCGTTCACCTCATGATAAATAGGGGCAAACACAGAAGTGTTAAGTTTATATTTTTGCTCAGTGTAGAATACAATCCAGCCCCTTGTCAGTGCAAATTAATATCAGCGGTTCAGTCTCAACTGATGGCCTATAAAAAGATGTCTCATTACCAAGGTGTCACACAAGAAACATTTCATGATGGGTAAAAGCAAAGAGCTTTCTTAAGACCTTCACAACCTTATTGTTGCAAAACATATTGGTGGCTTTGTTTACAGAAGGATTTCTAAACTTCTGAATGTTCCAGTGAGCTCTGTTGAGACCATAATCTGGAAATGGAAAGAACATCATTTTACCATAAACTGGCTACAACCAGGTGCTCCTCGCAAGATTTCTGACAGAGGAGTGAAAAGAATTATCAGAAGAGTTGTCCAAGAGCCAAGGACCTCTTGTGGAGAGCTTCAGAAAGACCTGGAATTAGCAGGTAAAATAGTTTTAAAGAAAACAATAAGTAATGCACTCAACCGCCATGGCCTGTATGCACGCTCACCACACAAGACTCCATTGCTGAAGGAAAAGCATGTTGAAGCTCGTTTAAAGTTTGCTGCACAACATTAGACAAGCCTGTGAACTACTGGGAGAATATAGTCTGGTCAGATGAGACCAAAATTGAACACTTTGGATGCCATAATACACGCCATGGGGGTTATTTACTAAAGGGAAATCCACTTTGCACTACAAGTGCACTGCAAGTGCACTTGAAAGTACTTGGAAGTGCAGTCGCTGTAGATCCGAGGGGGACATGCAAGGAAAATAAAAAACAGCATTTTAGCTTGCACATGATTGGATGATAAAGTCAGCAGAGCTTCCCCTCATTTTAGATCTACCTCTCAGATATATAGCGACTGCACTTCCAAGTGCACTTTCAGTGTACTTTCAAGTGCACTTGCACTGCACTTGTAGTGCAAAGTGGATTTGCCTTTTGTAAATAACCCCCCATGTTTGGAACATCATGGTGTGGGGCTGTTTTTCAGCATATTGTACTGGCAAACTTCATATCACTGAAGGAATGATTAAAAATGTACCAAGACATTCTAGATAAAAATCTGCTGCCATCTATCAGGATGATGGAGATAAAACAAGGGTGGATATTTCAGCAAGACAATGATCCTCAAAACAAAGCCAAGGAAACTCTCAATTGGTTTGAAAGAAATAAAAAAAGCTGCTGGAAATCTATGGAAAGAACTAAGGATCAGAGTTTATAGAAGAGGCCCACAGAATCTTCAAGATTTGAAGACTGTGTGGAAGAATGGGCCAAAATCACACCTGAGCAATGTATGTGACTAGTTTCTTCATAGAGGGGGCATCTTGAAGCTGTCATTACCAACAAAAGATTTTGTATAACATATTAAATACATTTCAGTTAGCTTATTCGGCAATTTTTCCTCATGTCATTCCATTTTATTATACATAACCTATTTTCTGAACGTATTTGAATTGGTTTCTTTGCATGTGTGGATTGCATGGGTTGTTATCGACATGTGGTGAACATTTCTTTTTTTTTTTTTTCCATAAAGATTTTATTAAATATAAAGATGTATACATACAAAGCATCCACAAAAACATATGTTAGAATAAGATCAGGACATTACAGTAGTACCTTCAGACAAATAAAGCTAGAAGACATAACTTGGAGAGGCGAGTCCAGGAACCAAATGGATAAATCCATACATTAGCATCTGTGGGCAGAGGGTCCCGTTATCAAATTTCACCTCCCCCCTGTTCCCCCCCTGACCCCATCAGGGAGAGGAAAGGCAGCATTAAGTCATTCCTGGATCTCAACTAAAACATAAAAAGACTTTTTAAGGCTTATGAGGTACTATAATCGGTGTATCTAATAGTGGATAAAAGTGACCAAATTCGACAGGTTCAATAGGTGGGCTTAGAGTACAAACTTAGAGTTGGGGGCTCTCAGAGTACGAAAAGAAATGAAGCTGAGAAGAGAAAAGAAGAAAGGAAATAGTAAAAAAGAGGAGAAAGAAAAGAAAGAATCAAGAGACAGAGGGGGAAGGGAGGGCAGGGGTATGAATAGGGGTACAGAGAGAGGGAAGGGATGTCAAGATTCCGCACCCCCCCACCCGCCTGCCAGCCAGTTGAATGCAGCCTGTGACTCAGTATAGAGGTCGAAAAGTCACCTTAATGGGTGTACTGATGATATTTATCAGTGGTTGTAAAATGAATCCAACAAGCCCATGTACTTGGGAATTTGTGCATTCTATCTTGTGAAATATGGATCAACTCCTCCATTTCTTTTATTTTGGTAAGTCTCGCAAACAACTCCCTGATCGTTGGGGTACATGTGGAACGCCAATGTTTGGGGATGCATAGTCTAGCTGCATTGACCATATGCATAGCTAAGGATTTGTGATATTCTCTTTTGGAAAGACAGGTGTGATGTAAGAGGAATTGGGCCGGAGTGAAGTCAAGAGTAAAAGTAGTAACATGTGTGATGAGGTCATGGACTTCTTTCCAAAAGGGCTGAAGCTTCTCGCAAGCCCACCACACATGGAGCATAGTACCTACTGCAGTCCCACAGTGCCAGCAGGTGTCGGGATGTCCTCCGAGAATTTGTGAAGGCGTGAGGGTGTTCTATACCATCTAGTAATTACCTTATAGCAATTTTCCTGTATTGCCACATTTAGCAAGCCTTTATGAGCGTAGTCATGAATTGTGTTCCAGTCATCTGTTGTGAGATGTGTTTGTAAGTCTCTACTCCAAGACTCTTGCAAGGGCACTGGGGTTTGGGCTAGGTTCTCTGAGAGGAGATTGTATATAAGAGAGATCAAGTGCCTTTGCGGGGATCTATGATAGCAAAGGGACTCAAAGGGCGTGAGGGGTCTCAACCAGCATGATTGATGAGCTTGGGTTTCTAGAAAGTGTCGAATTTGCCTATAGGTCCAAAAAGGGAATGAAGCCCTCTTAGTAGTCGTTCTGAGTTTGTCTAAGGGGGCAGGTTTTCCATCTGAGTAAAAGTGAAGGGCTAACACATCCTCAAAAGGCCAGTCTTGTTGCAGGAAATTAACTGAGTCGCCTGGAGGGAAGTTGGGGTTCCCTCTTAGTATAGTTAAAGGACCCGGCATAGAGGTCAAAGTTCCTCCTCGTATAGCCTTACTAAATGCTAAAAGGGAGGGGAGGATGAGCGGGTGAGACCGTAGAGACTGTGGCCAGCTTTTTTGAGGTAGCCAAGGGAGAAGATGTAAGGGTCGAGACGAAAAATCCTTTTCAAGGGATACCCACACCTTTTTAAAGGAGTGGATATTCCAGTCAGTGATCCTTGTGAGATGGCAGGCAGTATAATATTTATATAAGTCAGGCAAACCAATACCTCCTCTAGACTTGGGTAAAATGAGGCGTGAAAACTTGAAGCGGGGTGCGGAGTCTCTTCATAGGAACGAAGAGCAAGCTTTACGGTGGGTAGAGAAAAAGCTTGGTGGTAAGAGGATCGGGACCTCTTGTATCAAATATAATAAGCATGGTAGGATAATCATCTTGATCAGGGCAGTACGTCCAAACCATGAAACATTTAAGCCCATCCACTCCCTGAGATTGTTTTGTGCTTTTAGGAGTGCAGTGTGGTGGTTCAGGGGGTAGAGTTCTGATAGGGTAGCGGGAATTTTGATGCCGAGGTAGGTGATCGCTTTCTTCTCCCAGTGAAAGGGGAAAGATTCCTGACAGTGGGCTACTTCCTGGGCAGGTAAGGTGATATTAAGGGCATGAGATTTGGTGTGGTTAATTTTAAGGTTTGAAATTTTACCGAAAAATTATAGGTCCTTGAGGAGATTTGGTAAGGAAGTTCGAGGTGATCTTAGAGAGAGTAAAATGTCATCATCAAAAGCCACAACCTTGAACTCTCGCTTCCCCACTATCACCCCCTGGATATCAGGGTTGAGCCGAATCTTATTAAGGAGTGGTTCCAGGGTCAGTATATATATTAAAGGTGAGAGTGGGCATCCTTGGCGCGTGCCATTGCTTATAGGGAAGGCGTCCGACAGGTGGCCATTGACTTTTACAGCTGCAGAGGGGCCAGAGTATAAGACCATAATAGATGAAAGCATGCAACTCTCTAAACCAATGGCCCGGAGAGTTTCTCGCATGTAGTCCCAGGCCACCCTGTCGAACACCTTCTCAGCGTCGAGTGAAAGAAAAAAGCCTTGTGTTTTAAAGAGTGTGAGCCAATGGTGAAGGTTGAGCGTACGAATGGTGTTGTCCCTAGCTTCACGGCCAGGAACGAACCCCACTTGATCTAGGGAAACAAGGCAGGGTAGTAGAGGGAGTAATCTGTTTTCCAGGATCTTCGCGTATATTTTGATGTCCAAGTTTAATTGGTCTGTAATTAGCAACTGAAGAGGGGTCCTTTCCTTCTTTAGGAATTACGGTAATATGAGCGGCTAGCATCCCATCCGGTCTAGTCTGGGGGTCCGATAGGGTATTGAGAGTATCAAGCAATCTTGGGGAGAGGACTTCGGAAAAAGATTTGTAATACTGAAGGGAGAAGCCGCCTGGGCCGGGCTTTTGCCCACTTTCATTTGTTTAATGGCTGACTCTAGTTCCATCAAAGATAATCGGCTTTCAAGATCAAGTGATTGTTGGGGAGTTATGGGTTTGGGGCTGTAATTGGCTAGGAATTCTTTAATAAGATCAAGGCACTTTTCGGGAGTAGAATGATCGGTTCGTAGGTTATATAGCTAGTAAATAGCGAGTAAAAACTCTCAAATTCTTTAGCTATATCTTCATTCTTGACCAGAGGGTTACCCTTGTTATTGTGAATAGTGTGAATTATTGAGGACATTTTAGACTTTTGTACTGTGCGCGCCAAGAGACGACCGCACTTGTTGCCATGTTTGTAGAAAATCCTCTGGCCAAGGATGTAACGTCTTTTAGCGCGTTTATCTAGTTCCTCCAAAAGGAGAGAAGGGGTGTGGATTAGGTCCTGGAGAGCGGATTGAGCTTGTGTCTGTTTGTGAATTGTTTCAAGAGCTTTAATCGATGAGAGGAGAACCTTGATGTTTTCCTGTTGTAATCTTTTATTGTTCGCAGCTAGGGCCAGGAGTTCGCCTCGGATCACACATTTATGAGCCTCCCAAAGGGAGATTGGAGAGATTTCTGGGCTGGAATTTTCAGCAAAGTATTATTGGATACGGGTGCGTATATGGTCAATAGAAGCTGGGTCTTTAAGTAGAGAGGCATTTAAACGCTAAAATTTTGTTTTGGTGATAGTATCCGGGAAAGAAAGTGTGACCGTAATCGAGTGGTGATCCGATAAGAACATGGGTTCTTTGGTAGATTGTTGTAAGTATGGTAAGTCAGTCTGGGATAAGAAGAAATAGTCAATCCTAGAATATTTTTGGTGTGGGGCAGAGTAAAAGGTATAGTCCTTGATTGAGGGAGCCAGTGTATGCCAAGCGTCGTGCAGGGTTAGGTGTTGAATTTGCAGTTTAATCTGTCGTAGAGCTTTATATGTCAATGTGGAAGTCCCGGTGGAAGAGTCTAGTAAGGGATTTAAAGGAATATTGAAGTCCCCGCCCAAGAGTACTAGACCCTTCTGGAATGAGGCTAGAAGGTCACATGTTTTCCTAAAAAAAGTGACCTGGTGCTTGTTTGGGCTGTATATGTTAGCTAAGGTTATTGGCTTGGAGGCGTAGGTGCCCTTGAGAAAGATAAATCTGCCTTCGGGGTTGATGAGAGAATCTAAGAGATGGAAATTTGCATGTTTAGATATTAATATGGAAACCCCTTTAGTCTTACCTTCTGGGTTTGTAGCATGGATTGCAGAATTGTAAATGTGATTAGATAATTTAAGAATGGTGTCCGAGCGGAAATGGGTCTCTTGTAGGTAGATAAAATGTGCTCTATGTTTGGAGAGAGATGACAGGACCTTGGACCTTTTTTCCGGTAGGTTAAGGCCTTTTACATTGAGGGAAATGCACTTCAGCATCAGGGGTGGGTTGGTTTTATGGTTAGAGTTCATGTTTTTGCGAGAAAAAAGGGATCAGAGCTGTTGAGCTTTTTTTCTTTTTTTTTTTTCCTTTCCCTTTCCCCTTCTTATCTCTTTTGATAACAAAGAAGGGCAAAAAAAAGAGATTGCACTAAGCAAGTTTGAAGAACAGATCACTCCAGAGATGGAGATAGAACCTCTATTCCACCTAAAGAAAGGAAAAGTGGATCTGGGATGTCAGCAGGTGACCCAATGGGACCGCTGTGTGGAGATGAGAGTATGGGCGGGGACCACTAGGTGTCTGCCACCCGGGAACCAATAACACAACTATGTTAAGAATGTACAGGAGGTGCAATCGTTTATATGCAGAGTGGGAACCTGCTGAAAGCGAAAACAAAAACACCATAAACCATATTAACTGTGTAAAAAAACTAGTAAACAATTAATAACACTGTTGTGTCAAAAAGAGAATAATCCTTCTCGAATAAGGTTAGAGGGAGAGACATTGCTTCAAGTATAAATATTAGGCCTGAATAACTTGTTCAACAGGTGCAATCAAGTGAGATCAAACTCTACCTCTATGGTACACTATAGGGGGGTTAAGGTTCAAACAGGGGGAGGAGAAAAAGAGAAGGGAAGAAAGGTGAGGGGGTGAGAGTATTAAGAAAGAGAAGTAAGGATATCAGGGGGTAAAATAGAAAAAATAGAAAAAATAGAAATAGAAAAGGGGATGTGAAGTGGGAAGTATGGTAGCATGGAGGAAGGGCCACAATGAAAAGAAGGATGAGGAGTAGGGTATGGGAAAAAAAAGGGGGTGGGGGAGAGAGAAAAGAGGGGTGGGAGGGAGATGAGGAAGGAACGGGAAAAGGGGAGAATTGGAAAGGACAAGGACATAATCAGCGATAGAAATTTGCCTTTTACTTATCTATACAGGAAGCAAGGAAGTACATTGTTCAAGTCTGAACTAAACCTTAAAAGGCACAATCATAAAATGATTTGTTAAATAATTGTATAGCAACCATCCTTATTAACATGAGAGCATAATAGGGTAGCTTGGGCCAGTACATGGAGACCTGGGATGCCATAACCGAAATGAAGAGAAATTAGTACCTGTACCCTGAGTTAGTAAGAAAGGAACCTATAATGTAAATGGTTAGGCGAATACTTCTAAAAGGTAAACAGGGGCATTTGCTGGGGTAGTTTAAGAGGTGCATCCCAGGTAATCATGCTGGTGCTTCCATAATGGCCTACCTAGGTATGGAGATCTATTTATTACCAAGCCCAGGAAGGTACTGTGTAGGATGACCAACCTGAGCGATATATCAAGCAAAGTATAACATAGTCCCGTTCGTTGGCCACATATTGTGGAAACAGTGGAAGGGGGGAGGAATGAGTAAAAGGGACATCAGTGAGCCCTCTGTTAGGGTCAGAAGGACATCCAGTGGGTGGGGTAGAGTCATCCTTGTCATATTGTTGGATTAGGTGGTAGATATACCTCTGACCAGGTGATTTCCTTCAGATTAGCGCAGGCCGTAAACCGCCAAGGTAGTTTCATATAGCAGCTTTTTACCTGAAAGGCGTAGGTGTAAGGGGTCATAGACAATCCATGGCAGGGTCCAATCCGTTTTCGTCACATTGGATAGAGGAAGAGTTCACGTGGAGAGGAGGCCAGGTTAGGTATGGATATGGGGCTGAAGAAAAAGAATTAGATGTGGGAAACAGGCGGAAGTCACGTACAAGGGTGATGAGAAGACCGGGTGGTGTCGGGCAGTGTACTTACAGACAGGAATACTGGAGAGCGGTGCATATCTTTAGGCATCCATACAGCCCCTTCTTGCTGAGGGTGAAGGGGGTGATTCTGGGCTGCGATGGTAAAGATCACGGCGGGAGGAACGGGCGGTAGAAGAAACCAAGCTGGTTCCGCGTCTGCGTGATCTCTGTTGCTGTGCTTTTGGAGTCGGGTTGAGTGATATTGGCAGCCAGGGCTCCGAGGGGAAGTATAGAGCATACCACTCCGGAAGTTCGATGTGAGGGAGATCGAGTTGCTCGCAAAAGCTCTGTAGGTATTTTGGTGTTCGTAGCAGGGCGGAGCGCCCCCTGGCGGATGCCGAGAACCCAAATGGGAATTTCCAGCGGTATTGAATGTTACGGGTGCGAAGAGCTTCCAGCAGGGGGCGAAGAGCTCTTCTGTTTTGGAGCGTTATTTGGGACAGATCCTGAAATTATTTTATTTCCGCTCCATTGTGAATAATTCTGCCTTTTTCTCTTGCTTTTCGTAAAATTTCCTCCTTAAGTGGAAAATTAACCACGCAGCAAATAATGTCCCTGGGGGGTTCATTCTCACGGGGTTGTGGGCGTAAGGCTCGGTGAGCTCTTTCCATATCGATCGGTGAATCAGCTGGGCGATCAATTAGATCATTAAATATTGCATAAATGTTTTGCTGTAAAGATCCCGGATCTGTGCTCTCAGGGACCCCCCTCACCCTAATATTGTGCCTCCTACCTCGATTATCGAGGTCTTCCACGTGTCTATGCAGCTCAAATAACTGGGAGAGCTGTGTGTCATAAGTGCGCTGCACTTGTCGAATTGCCGCCGCGTGTGTCTGGGTGGTTTGCTCTACGTTATCTATGCGGTGAGCAACTGCCTGGATGTCCGTTTTTATATCCGCGATCGCAGCTGTCACAGTGCTTTTGATGTCAATGGCAAATCTTTCTAGGTCGAACAGACTCGGTATCTGTTCCCGGCCCGAGAGGCAGGGGTTGCACCCTCTGTATGTGTGCCAAGTGTCACGCTAGGCGAGCTCGGGGTCTGGGCCTGTGAGGCCGCGAGTGCGGCTTGGCGCTGTGTCCGGAATAGCTCCGGAATGTTCTTACTCAGCAGTACCTGAATCCATAGTAGCACGGGATGCAGATGTGCTCCGAGTGGATCTATTCATGATGGTTTTCGGGTGCAGGTTCCCCAAATAGTTAGGTTTGATTCCCGGGTCGCAGGAGCAGTCAGTTTATGCTGCCATTCAGGTCTCCATCCAGGCCACGCCCCCATGTGGTGAACATTTCATGTCAATAGCACCTTTAGAAATATATTTACCTAGAAATATGGTGACATGTTCAACACTTATTTTATCCGCTGTATATGCGACTTGGATGCAGGTTTTCCACATCCAATTCGCATGACATACGAGTGTGACCGGCTCTCAATGGAGCCGGTTTACACAGGTCCTGGCGGCCGTGGTCCGAATTCAAAAAAGGTCCTATGCGTCTTTGGGTCCTATTCATGTGTGAAAACAGGCAAAAATCTGAACCTGATTCGCACCTGAACTGGTGACCAGGGATGCACTGGACCCCAGACATGAACCCGTGGCCGCACATGTGTAAACCCAGGCTCAGGGACAATACCACCTGGCAGAGCCGGAAGGATGACACCAATGATTATTTTTGCCATTGTAAGGGTTACATTCTGGCCACCAATGTAGGGAAGGGATTCTTCCAATTGACCACCAATGTAAGGAGCATTATTCCAAATGATCACCAATGTAAGGAGCATTCTTCCCACTGACCACCAAAGGAAGGAGCATTCTTCCCACTGATCACCAATGTAAGGAACATTCTTTCAACTGACCACCTGTGTAAGGAGCATTCTTCCAATTGACCACCAATGTAAGGAGCATTATTCCCACCAACCACCAAAGGAAGGAGCTATCTTCCCACTGATCACCAATGTAAGGAACATTCTTCCAACTGACCCCCTGTGTAAGGGGCATTCTTCCAATTGACCACCAATGTAAGGAGCATTATTCCAACTGATCACCAATGTAAGGAGAATTCTTCCCACTGACTCCCAGTGTAAAGAGCATTCTTACCATTGACAACAAATGTAAGGAATATTCTTCTCACTGACCTCCCAGTGTAAAGATCAATCTTCCCACTGACCACTCATGTATAGAGCATTCTTCCCACTGACCACCAGGGGTGAACATTCTTCCCACTGATCACTAGGGGTGAGCTTTCTTCCCACTGATCACCAATATCAGGAGCCTTCTTCCCATCGATCACCAACGTAAGGAGTATTCTTCCTACTGATCACCAATGTAAGGAGCATTTTTCCTACTGATCACCAATGTAAGGAGCATTCTTCCCAATGATCACCAATGTAAGGAGCATTCTTCCCACTGATCACCAATGTGAGGAGCATTCTTCCCACTGATCACCAACGTAAGGAGCATTCTTCTCACTGACCCCCAGTGAGTAGGTATTAGCAGGGGTTCTGTGAGATATTATTTAAAGATATGTACAAAGTTATAAGGTAATTGTAGAGAGAATAGCTTGACTACCAGTTTGTTACTTTATAAACAGTACTTATAACCCACTCAGGAGATTTACATGTCCAGGCCGTGTTCTGTTGAAAGCTGTGAGCTGCGAAAGACTAGTTGGCCGGTTATAATAGGAATGAATGGATTTGTTTTTGTTTACATGTTGTTATATCTATATTATTAGGCATGATGGAGCTGCAACGCTTCCGACCTTAAGTCCTGTGGACGCAACGCATCAAATGGGCATGGCTGTGATGTCATTGTGCGTGGTTGCCCCAAGAGGATTGACAGGCTGTTTTTGTGAGACCTATGCATCGGCTTATCCCTATATTTTAAAGTGTGAGTGCATCTCTTTGATTTAATGAATAAAGATACACGGGTTACACTATGAAGATTTTTCCATTTTAGTTGTGAGCTATACCAAGCCTATTCTAAAAGGTGAAGCAAAAGAGAAGGTGGACAAGTGGTTTTAGGTGTAATATGCAGGCTGTAAAAAAAACGAAAGCTTTAATAGACATCTGTTTTAAAACACTGAGGTCCACCCCAGAAGGTGAGGGCACACTGGAAGAGCACGTTAGTGGTGGAAGTGGTGAATAAAATTAAGATTCCACCGGAACTTCTTATGAACACAATGGGGGTTATTTATGAAAGGAAAATCCACTTTGCACTGAAAGTGCACTTGGAGGTAAAGTCGCTGTAGATCCGAGGGGGACATGCAAGGAGAATAAAAACAGCATTTTAGCTTGCACATGATTGGATGATAAAATCAGCAGAGCTTCCACTAATTTCAGATCTACCCCTTAGATTTAGAGCAACTGTACTTCCCAGTGCACTTTCAGTGCACTTTTGAGTGCACTTGCAGTGCAAAGTGGATTTGGCTTTCGTAAATAACCCCAGTGGATATTTGGACTTAAGTTGGTTTAAAGATTGTACTGTATGCACTTAGTATTTAAGGGTTTCAGACACCAATAATACTTAATTGTACTTAATAGGGTCGGTTTAAAAAAACTGGAGAGTGTAAAATCTAGTGTAACTGTGCATGGTAGCCAATCAGCTTCTAACTTCAGCTTGTTCAATTACGCTTAGACAAATTTAAAAAAAAAATGGAAGCTGATTGGTTTCTATGCACAGTTGCACCGGATTTTGCACTCTCCAGTTTTAGTAAATCAACCCCAATGTGTTTTTCACTGGAAGTTTTTATTGCACAGAGTTTGATACATATGACTTAATCACTTTGCCATTTCGTTTTTTTATATATTTTGACCGTAGCACTGGAATGCTTTTTGTTGTTTGTTGTTGTTTTAATGGATTCCCTGAGACCTGAAAATTTAATTTAAAGTGTTACTAAACCCAGGACCCTGCATTCACTATAGCTGGTCTTCCACAGTACACAGAACATTGAAATGCAATTATTTTAGTAAATATAAACTGCTAAATACCTTTTCTCATCACCAGTATCTAGCGGTCTTGTGACTTCTATCAGTGCCTGGTTAAAGCTTGTAGGAGGAGTTTTCATTCTGCACTGAGCTGTCCTATCAGGATGCAGGACCCCTGACCCTCTGTCTGGACAGTGCTAGTTGACCCTGTGCTGATCACATGCACTCTCCCAAAAAAAAAAAAAAAAAGGTTGCACAGTGAGTATAACAAGCAGACTGATTTTACTGTTGTGGGTTTAGTAACACTGTAACCTCCCTGGCGGTATGATTATGTCAGATTTTTGATGCTCAAAGTGGTACATTGTTTTGCATGGAAATTTGGCCTTTTTTTATTGTAGGACTGAAATTCTTAGGAACAACTCACCTAAATCTGTCCAAACAAGAGTCTAGTAGACATCCCGGGTATGATAAAGTTTGAAACACGAAATCATAAATTATAATACCATAAATAACTATAAATAATTATAACAACTAATAACATAATAATAAAATGTATTCAATAATGTAATCAAATCAAAAACACTGAAATTTGCTCAGTTGTTGAATTGTCGCTGTCACTTTCAGTGTCTGATGACAAATTTCACCACGAATCACCTTTGCTCAATTCTGCAAGTGATTCTAATGTTCTATCGCTGTTTTCTAGCTGGTCTAAAACCGCTTTTGAATTAAAGGGACACTTTTTGGTTGCCATGGACAATTCCAAGTTTCCAGGCAGAAAGAATAGTATATATAATATAAAACTGCATGCAGGGCATTGGACAAAGCATTAGGAACAAAAGGGATGTGAAATGATTTGATACAGTAATGTAATCTGTAAGATGACAGTGTACTGTATGTGTTCTGTGTTTTTTACTTTTTGAAATTCCCGCCGGCTCTGTCCCCCCGCATCACATTGCTCGCAGGGAACTGAGCCTGGAACACAGTACATCAGGGGGAAGACACGGCTCACACACACAGCGGGAGGACATTGCAGGATCCTGGGGACAATGTAAGTAACTTTCCCTGGATCCTGCGATGCAATCCCGAGTGTGGCTCGGGGTTACCGCTTTTGGCACTGAAAATGAACCTGGAGCCACACTCGGGATTACCGCTAAAAAGGTTAAGGGTTCCCTAAAAAGATAAAAAGATTGAAAAAGGATGGTCTAGATTGTATTAAATTTACAACATACATACATTTCAACTAATAATAAATATCATATTTCAGCTAAGTCTCGAAAATCATTCAAAGAAAGTAATGCACTATGGAGGACCCCAGATAAAAGATGACATAATTCACAGGCCATTTTTACAGGAATTTCTTTGAGAGAAGCAGACACTCCCTGGCCAACTGTTCTGTAGAAGATGGGTGGTTGATTGGACAGAGTTGAGCAGAGCTTTTCCCCATGTGGGGGGGGGGGGGGGGGCTCTTGCACCTCTTAAAGTGTCACTAAGCCCAGATCATAAAAACACATCAATAAATGGGGTATTACATACTGTTCATACTAATATCTGTATTCTGCAAAAAAACCTGGTTGATCCTGCTGCTCTCTGTCTCCACCTTCTGCTTGATTCAGCTAGGAGTTTTGCAGCTGTGGTGGCAACTTTGCACATTTGCTCAGTTTGCAGTGAGTTTCTATGCTGAGCATTTTCTCCCTATCACATCTGATCATGTCTATAGAGTCACACATGTGGGAGTACACACAGTGGTAAATGACAGCCCAATCCCTCCCTCCTCCATGTCCACTAACCATCTAAACACAATGGGGGCAGGATATTACATGTAGCTTAATGGAGGCTTCACCTCCGTTTTATTCTAAGACACAGGCTGGAGGGGCATTACACAACCTGTGATTGGCAGAAATCCACCCATACCATGTTATCTCCACAAAATAATAAAGATTTTTATTTCCAATATATATTTGTATGACAATTTAAAAGTTTATTGATACTGATTATTTATTATTACTCAGTATTCAAAAAGCATTTTTTTTGAACATTTGACCAGCAGCAGAAGACTAGAAGCTCCTCCTGATTATGTTTCCCTGCAGACACACTGGGAAAGAGCTGGGCCATGTGACAACTGTATATCGATCAGGAAAAAGGTGTTTTTTTTTTAATTAAAATAATTACAGTGCCATCATCCACATATAGAAATAGAAGGGACAATGTAAAAGTAAACAGTGTGCGTTTAGTATCACTTTCCATTCAGCTAAACCTGTACACCCTAGCATTACTACTATTTACACAATGAGGTTGATTTACTAAAGAAAAACAGACTGTACACTTTGCAAGTGCAGTTTCTCAAGAGCTTAGTAAATGTGGTTAAAGTGATTGTAAAAGTTTGTTTAATTTTCCTTAAAATAACAAACATGTTATACTTACCTGCTCTGAGCAAGGCTTTCGCACAAAGTGGCCCCGATCCTCCTTTTCTGGGTTCCCCCAGCAGTGCTCCTCCCCCATATCGAGTGCCCCCACAGAGAGCCGCATTTCATGGGGGCACTCATATGGGCGCGCTCCCGAGTCCTGCTGCTGTTTCCTTTGACACAGACAGCAGGAGTCAGCCCCACCCCAGCCCCCCAGTCACTGGATTTGATTGGCAGCAGTGGGAGCCAATGGCTCCTGCTGCTATCAATCTATCCAATGAAGACCCGAGACAGAGGCTGGAGCTGCTGGGCTCATTCTCATCACTGGAACAATCAGATTCAGGTAAGAAAAAGGGGAGCTCTGGGGGGCAGCTGCACCACAGAAGGTTTTTCACCTTAGTGCATATATATTAAGGTGAAAAAACTTTACAACTCCTTTAAGCTTCACTTTACAATGAATATCCAATCAAAAGCAAGGAAAAAAAAAAAAACAGCATTTTGCTTGCACATGATTGGATGATGGAAGTCAGCAGAGCTCCCCCCATTTACTAAGCTCTGGAGCAACTGCACTTGCAAAGTGCACCATTTATTTGCCTTTAGTAAATCAACCCCATAGTCATCTATAACAGCCTCGAAAGCATTGAATGCAAAAAAATGTAGAAACTTTCGTTTATATTAATCTCTACCCATGAATCAAAGATATTGTAAGCGCCTTAGCATCCAATATATACAACTGATGGTTTGCAAGTTTAACATGCCCACACTTGAAGCCCCACCACTGCGCCAAAAGGAGAAATTGTTAAAGCTGCCACTTTAAATAAATCAAACTAAACGCTGTATTTACCCTCTACCTAAAAGTAAATAGTGGTGCTGGTGTCAAAGTGCTGTAAATAATACAATAATTACTGTAAAATAACACCCAGTGACAACTGTTAGTCACTGTATCAGCAGTGACTATAAATAAAGTCCGTGATTTAAACAGTCTCAATTTTATCTCTGTGGTTTCAAATATATGCTCCTATAGCGATTGTGTTAATCCAAATCTTCCACCACACCGCGTGTAAAGGTGCTTCCCTTAAGAAATGTACTCACCAACTGCAGATGCCTCGCACTCTCATGCTTGGCACATAAACGATGCTCCAAGAGTGTGATATTGTTTTAAAACAATTGATTGAATAAAATCAAATCTTCAAATATTGCACTCACATAGTTCCAAGTAAATCAAGCATATAAAATCCTCCTGCTGATAGCAGGTAATGGTATATTGTGGTCACAGCGGACCCGTGGTGTGTGTCTTGTATCTCACCTACACTGACTCATTAGACTTGGATCACCACTTCCGGTTTGATGTCAGACGTCACAGCTAGTTGCTGTGCAGCCACGCCCTGATGCGTTTTGTCATCACGACTTATTCATGGGATTGGCTGTATGGCACTGCGCCCCTTCCCTTTATAGTCCTCACATCCATTACTGGTGGAAGTAGCTCTACTGCAAATGTGCACACTCCGTGTCCCCGCAACCACAATAGAACCAGCTTTTACGTTGTTTACATTCACATTGCGGGACATCACATTAATTCTGGTCAGCATGTTATTTACACAATTCTTATCCATATGCCCTCTCGAGTTCTTTTGCAGATGCCCATAGAGGGACGGATAACTTCCCACACAATATTGTATTATTGTATTATTGACATCCTTAGTATTAAATAAATGTTAAATGTCATAACACCAAATATCAAATTTTACTATACTGTATGGTATATATCGATATAGACGGTCCTCAAATATATGTTACCAATCAATAATGTTAGCCTTAATCATTTACATTATATATTCAAAAGATCCTATATTTAATGCCTATCATTCTAAAAAGATTACTAGAGAAAATTGGAAAAAAATTGAAATTATTCATAAAACAATTGAGATCCAGCTCAATGTTCAAACCTCTAGGATGAAGACTCTTTAATAAAAAAATCCACTTAGTTTCTCTGAGATAAATCACATTTACGGTTTGAACCCCTCCATGATGGAAAAACACAATCTGTTCCACAGAACTCCAATAGTGTGGGATCTTGGTTATGTTTTTCCTTAAAGTGTAGGGAAATTCTGATGTTTAAATCCCTTTCTTATGTTTGCCAGATATTCAGCAATGTGGATCTTGAGTAGTCTTTTAGTTCTCCTCGCATAATATAACCCACATGGGCACCATAACAAGTAAACCACATGTGAAGTATTACACGTGATGAACTCATCTATGGAGAATGTTTCATGGTCAACATTAGTAATGCTGCACAATGCCCCTATTGCTGGTTTTAACTGTTTTGCAACATATGCACTTTCTACATGAAAAATCCCTTTAAATCAATTTTAAATTTTTGTTGGCCAGGTGGGTCCAATATTTTCTTTACCACCTGGTCTCCAAAATTGGGGCTCTTCTATATATGAACTTGGGCCGGTCAGGTAGAACTCCACCCAAGTCTCTATCCATACATAAAATATACCAGTACTTATTGAAAATATTCTCGATTTCCTTGTACTGGTAGTGAAAGTTAGATATGAAACCCCATTGATGTTGATCAATAGATGATTTAGCATCCTTCCTAATCAGACATTGAGTTCTAGGTATATTTGCTAACTCATTAATTGTTTTATCCAAGATGTCCCCTCTATATCCCTTTTGTACAAATTTTCTTTTAATACATTTGCTTGTATATAGAAACCTTCTTGTTTAGTGCAGTTACGTCTCACTCTAAGCATCTGTCCCTTCAGGATATTTTTAATCCACGCAGGGTGATGGCCACTCTTGATAGATAACTGTTATGGCCCATTGGTTTAAAATAAACCCTAGTACTTAGGTCATTCATATTCTTCTCAAAAGTAACATCTAGAAAATGAACTGTTTTGTCACTTACTGTATTTAGTGATCCAATACAATATTATCATTGTTATTCAAATGAGAGAGAAATTCCATCGCAGAATCCTCCCAAATAGGAGGACATCAATAAATCTACAATAGAATTTCAATTGAGGTCTATGTCTATTAAAGACATGTCTATCTTCCCATTCTGCCATAAATAAGTTGACTAAACTGGGAGCAAATAGCTATGCCAACCTGCTGGAAAAAAACCTGTCCATGATACCAAAAATAATTATGTGAAATATAAAAATCAAGTACCCTACCCAAAAAGCATTTTTGTGTATGTCGATGTCCTCCCTTTTACTCAAAGCCCAATTGAGTGCCAGTAGCGCATCATGTTGGATGATGGTGTACAAAAAAGATACATCCGCAGTTACTAGATAAGTCGTAGAAGCAGGGTTCAGCTTGACCTCATCCAGCAACTGCAGAAGATCTGTTGTATCTCTCAGCTATTCCTTTGTTGTTTTTACACTTGGCTGGAGAAATTTATCCAAGTACTCTCCTAATCTTGCTGTTACAGAACCAATCCTGATCACGATTGATCGTGCAGGCAGTTGTAAATTCTTATGGATTTTAGGTAATGTGTAAATTACTGGAATTCTGCAAGCACTAGGGTTAAAATATCTTTTTTCTTTACAGTTTATAGCATTGGTTCTAAAACCCAACTCATATTGATTTATTGCGCAATCCACTGTCTACTCGATTCTCATTAGCAGTCACTCTATTAGAAGATCCTGCTGGATGACTGAGAAAATATTTTTTCATATTTATTGTATTATTTACAGCACTTTGACACCAGTGCCACTATTTACTTTTAGGTAGAGGGTGAATACAGTGTTTACCTTAACATCCAAATCTATAATATAGCATGGACAGTTTGGGATCTACATCCTCTACAGTAGCTCTATTCACATTTTGAACTCTAATGCCCCGTACACACGGTCGGACTTTGTTCGGACATTCCGGCAACAAAATCCTAGGATTTTTTCCAACGGATGTTGGCTCAAACTTGTCTTGCATACACACGGTCACACAAAGTTGTCGGAAAATCCGATCATTCTGAACGCAGTGACTTAAAACACGTACGTCGGGACTATAAACGGGGCAGTGGCCAATAGCTTTCATCTCTTTATTTATTCTGAGCATGCGTGGCACTTTGTCCATCGGATTTGTGTACACACGATCGGAATTTCCGACAACGGATTTTGTTGTCGGAAAATGTTATATCCTGTTCTCAAAATTGTTTGTCGGAAAATCCGATGGAAAATGTGTGATGGAGCCTACACACGGTCGGAATTTCTGACAACAAGGTCCTATCACACATTTTCCGTCGGAAAATCTGACCGTGTGTACAGGGCATTAGGCTTGAACTAAACTTCCTAGAATAGATAATAGACCTGATAAGACTCCTAGGGGCCCCTGTACAGTATCAGCTGGTGCACCATTGGTATGCTGGTCTATATTCAACATTGGAGCCATATATGTGATCCCCCTGTTGGTGAATATCAGTTAATATTTTTTTTTTTCTTAGTTAAACTGGGCAGAAGTTAGGGGCCAATTTTTAAAGCAGCAATCTGGCCTTACTGTGGCCATACCGCTGTTTTTTCTGCACATCCATAAAGCAAAGCACTGTACTTAGTACTTTACATTCCTTGGGACCACAAAGCAAGTGAAACCCCATTTATTTTCATCATTGGGAAAAAAAAGTGCCCAAAAAGGATAATCAGGGAACTGGAGAAAGTTCAGAGAAGGGCAACCAAACTGATAAGAGGCATGGAGGAACTCAACTATGAGGAACGATTATAGGAACTGAATTTATTCTCTCTTGAGAAGAGGAGATTAAGGGGGGCTATGATCAACATGTATACATACATTAGGGGTCCATATAGTGAACTTGGTGTTGAGTTATTCACTTTCAGGTCATCATGGAGGATAAGGGGGCACTCTTTATGTCTAGAGGAAAAGAGATTTAATCTCCAAATACGGAAAGGTTTCTTCACAGTAAGAGCTGTGAACATGTGGAATAGACTCCCTCCAGAGGTGGTTCTGGCCAGCTCAGTAGCTTGCTTTAAAAAAGGCCTGGATTCTTTCCTAAATGTACACAATATAACTGGGTACTAACATTAATAAGTAAATTTGATCTCTTCATTGTACTTAATAGTTTACCATGTTCATTTGCCAAAACACGAGAGTGTGAGGCATATTCATCCGGTGAGTGTTGAATTTAAAGGGAGAGGAATCACTGGCACGTTTGATTTGGTGGACATTCTAGAAACCTGCACACTATTTCACGGTGTTTTCTGTTTATGGACATTTCTATGGATTCAATTTCTTCTATGGATGGACTTCATTATCCACTTTTTGTTTCACATATGATGGACTATTGATTATTTATATATTTTTTGTGATATATACTTTGTTGTGTGATATACACAATTTCTATTTCAATATTACTACAGTGCACTGGTCACACATTTGGACACTGGATTGTGTTATATCACTGGTATTAGAGCCGCTTATATTAATTTTCTGTCTTCTGCAAATTAATAGAGGTTATTTAATTATTCACATTTAAAGTGGCAGCTTTGGAAGTCTTACGGAGCTTCACATATTTCACAGTTTTTTCTGATTTATACACAGTGGTGAGTAGACATGTGCATTCGTTTTCGTCCGAATGCATTTTCGTCCAAATTTCAGGTATTTTCGTTATCGTTTTAACAAACGATAACGAAAGTGCAGAGTCCGAAAAACGAAAGATCCGACATAAACAAATGCTTTATTTTCGTTTTCGTTGCTACAACAGTTCGATATAGATAGGAGATTCGACATGATGATGACAATAACAATCTGTGTCCATCAAACCTGTGGTCGAATGTGCCTAACCTTAGCTTTATTAGCCTGAGATTATTCTACATAGAGAGGAAAGATTCGACGTAGGGGAGGAAAGATTCGACGTAGGGGAGGAAAGATTCGATGTAGGGGATTAAAGATTCGACGTAGGGGAGGAAAGATTCGACGTAGAGGAGGAAAGATTCGACGTAGGGGAGGAAAGATTCGACGTAGGGGAGGAAAGATAAATAAAAATAATGATGATGATGAATGTTATTGGCTGATTGTAACCAAAGAGGAGGAGCAGTAAAATGGCTAGAACTAAGTACACAGTACTTTGGCTTATGGTGTCTGTTGAAAGTTCTAAGAAGATTCGACGGAGCAGGTAAACTATATGGCGTCGCACAGTTTAGCTGCTCCGTCGAATCTTCTTTGAACATTCGACAGACACCATAAGCCTTCAATGACAGATTCGACCCTAATTAGGATTTTCGGACGAATGCAATTTTTAACGAAAACCGAAATAAATAAAAACGAATTTCGGGAGTAACTAAATAAATGTATTTTTTGGACGAAAACGAAATTCCGAAACGAAATATTTCAGTGTGCACATGTCTAGTGGTGAGATATACACTTCTCTTGAGCGCAGTGGTAGGAACTTAAGGAGGGCGTGCAGTTTTTTTGAGTACTATTGTTTATATAACTGGGTACTAACATTAATAAGTAAATTTGATCCAGGGAATATCCGATTGGCCCTTGAGGGATCAGGAAGGAATTTTTTTCCCCATGCTGGAGCAAATTAGATTATGTTTTTCTGGGGGGGGTGGCACAGTGACGCTGGTTTTTAGGGGTAAATTGGGTGTCACCTATTCAACATCTGACAAACAACCTCTGAAGAGTGATCCACCACAGATTGTTCTTCAGAGGGTGGCCAGGGGCTGTTCTAGTAGTTGTTTACAAAACTCACAAAACTAAAAATTATGGATACATGACTTGGACTGATATATTTTTCACTGTGGTAAATGTTTGATATGTATGTAACAACATTTTGTTTTTTTTTTAGTTTTGAATAGAGTGGAATTAGACCCTTATCCGGATTTTTATTGTTGTCTTCCAATAGAGACAGATGTATTGGTGTGGCCCTTAGTTTCCTTCCTCCCTTGTCTTGGGAGGGGGGTCTTTTTGGGGGGGGCCCTCACTCAGTGCTTGGTATTTGGTTTTTGGCTGACCATGAGGAGCAGGGCCTGCCAGGCCTTTTGGCTGAGTGTGCACCAAAATGGGCTTTGTCCCCACCAGGAGAGTTGCACCCTGGGGGGGGGGGTCAGAGAAGGGTCCTTTCTATTCAGGAGAGAACCATTTAATGCCACCCTATGCACTTTTGTGTTTTCACAAACTCCTTTTGGTTCCCTTATGATGTTTTTTTTTTTTTTTTTTTTTAGCACACTGCACCATAGACTCAAATTTACTGTCTATGTATACATTCTTACATAGTGCCAACCTAGCCCAATCTAAGTATGCAAAATATATTATCACTGGAGTTCATCTTCAAATGATCCAGACAAAGCATCGCAGTATTGAAACTGAATAACAATGTGCCGCAAATTCCAACCGTTTTATGCACACTGCTTCTCTCCTGAGCTCTATGTGACCTGCACCAGTTACAACCTGGTTAGAGTCATTTCAGCTGTACGTCTATTGACATAGCAGCTCCAAGGACTGACTAATCATTCATATTAGCAAGCAAGAATTGATAAACTGGGCAAAGTCAAAAGAAAAAAGATTATAAAATGCAAAGAATGAAGAAGAATAAATAATAATAATACAGCACAAATGAACACTTTTGTGATGATGGTAAAAAAAATGAAAAAAAATAAGAATGAATAGTCCATCAACTAATTAAAGTGATTCTAAACCTTACATTTTAATTAATTAGTAGACTTGTCATACTTACCTGCTCTGTGCAATGGTTTTTACACCGCTATGCTGTGGTTTGGCTACAGCGTGGGTGTATCTGAAGTTTATGTGCGTTTTACCCACAGTTTTTTCCGCTGCCCCATAGACTTTTAATTGGTCCTGCATGCTGCATCTTTGGGGCACTTTCAAAAATCGTGGAAAAAAGGCACAATCTATTAGGAAGTCTATGGAACTGCTAAAATGCATGGAAAACATGAATGAACGCAGCAGTGTGGAATCGGCCTAAATGTGCTAGTCTTGGGATATTAACTAAAAAAAAAGTTACATGTATGCAATAAATTCATTAAAAATTAGTCATTAAAATTTAAAAATTGTATGTACTGTTTGGAACAGTTTCAGGAGGGCAGGTTAAGCCAGTGTCGGTGGCTGCTTACCTGAGTCCATTTAAGCACAGTCAGAATGCCTAAACCCTGATGAAGGGGGATTGTGTTGGCTTTATTCTTCTGTGAATCAATGTTGTCATTAACCACTTGCTTACTAGGCACTTAAACCCCCCTCCTATCCAGACCAATTTTCAGCTTTTAGTGCTCTCACACTTTGAATGACAATTACTCAGTCACGCAACACTGTACCCAAATGATTTTTTTGTTCTTTTTTTCATACAAATAGAGCTTTGTTTTGGTGGTATTTGATCACCTCTGGGTTTTTTATTTTTTGCGCTATAAATGAAAAAAGACCGAAAATTTTGAAAAAAAACGCATTTTTCCTAATCCCTGTGATAAAATTTTGCAAATTCTTAATTTTTCTTCATAAATTTTGGCCATAATTTATACTGCTACATATCTTTGGTAAAAATAACCAAAAATTTGTGGAAATTATTTGGTCTGTGTGAAAGTTTTAGAGTCTACAAGCTATGGTGCAAATCATAAAAAAATTATCACATCTGATGTACTGGTGGCCTATCTCATTTCCTGAGACCCTAACAAGCCAGGAAAGTACAAATGCCCCCCAAATAATGCCTTTTTGGAAAGTAGACATTTCAATGTATTTAGTTAGAGGCATGGTGAGTTATTTGAAGTTGTATTTTTTTCCCACAATTCTTTGCAAAATTGAGATTTTTTTTTTTTCCCCACAATTGTCATTGCAATAGCTTATTTCTCTCACATGGCATGTGTATACCACAAATGACACCCCAAAATACATTCTGCTACTCCTCCTGAGTATTACGATACCACATGTGTGGGACTTTTTCACTGCCTGGCCACATACAGAAGCCCAACATGCATGGAGCACCATCAGGTGTTCTAGGAGCATAAATTACACATCACATTTCTCAACCACCTATTACATTTTTGAAGGCCCTGGAGCACCAGGACAATGGAAACACCCACAAAATGACCCCATTTTGGAAAGCTAACACCCCAACATATAATATATGAGGCATAATGAGTCTTTTGAATGGTTTATTTTTTTCCAGAAGTTTTTGGAAAATGTGGAAAAAAATGAAAACGCATTTTTTTTTACACAAAGTTGTCCATTTATAAGACATTTCCAACACATAGCATTTAGATAGCAAAAATGACACCCCAAAATACATTCTGCTACTCCTCCTGAGTATTACAATACCACATGTGTGGGACTTTTTCACTGCCTGGCCACATACAGAGGCCCAACATGCATGGAGCACCATCAGGTGTTCTAGGAGCATAAATTACACAGCACATTTCTCAACCACCTATTACACTTTTGAAGGCCCTGGAGCACCGGGACAATGGAAACACCCACAAAATGACCCCATTTTGGAAAGCTAACACCCCAATGTATGATCTATGAGGCATAATGAGTCTTTTGAACGGTTCATTTTTTTCCAGAAGTTTTTGAAAAATGTGGAAAAAAATGAAAACGCATTTTTTTTACACAAAGTTGTTCGTTTATAAGATATTTCCAACACATAGCATTTGGATAGCAAAAATGACACCCCAAAATACATTCTGCTACTCCTCCTGAGTATGGCGATACCACATGTGTGAGACTTCTACACAGCCTGGACACATACAGAGATCCAACATGCAAGGAACGCCGTCAGGTGTTCCAGGGACACATAGCATGTACATACCAAGAATTACACCCAAAAATACATTATGCTGAGCAAAGCGTAAACAAAAGATTGCCTGTGGTTGTAGTAGCGCAGTTGTACACAGGAGGATAGCACTGGTCCAGGCAGCAGGCAGGGACTTGGTCAGCAGCGGCGAACACAATTGTCCAGGCAGCAGGCAGGGTTACTGTCCATATAAAGTCCAGGGTCAGTGCAGGCAGAGATATTGTCCGCAGTGCCAAAAATATTGGTCCTGGTAGTAGGCAGGTCCATGTGGTGTGGTCAGTGCGACAGGCAGAGGCATGATGGCAGTAAGTCCTACAGGCAGAAGTAGGGCCTCGTTCAGGACAGAATGGGGACAGGGGTAGAGGCTTCTCCCACCCAAATCTCTTTGAGGCCTCCGAGTCTCCAGACCCTAATATAGGATTGAGAAAACAAAAAAAATATTTTTCTTCATCCAGAAAAATAATTCTGGAGCCCCTCACATATGTGAGACCCCTGTGTTGAATCCCACTAGTCCAGTATCAGGATACAAGATCAGTCCAAGAGGCAGGCAAATATCATGGTCAAACAGTCCAAGGTCAGTTCCAGATCAGGCAGATGTATGTACAGAATTGTTAGGCAGAAGCATGGTCGAATAACAGTCCAGGGTCAGTTCCAGATCAGGCAGAGGTATGTACAGAATCGTTAGGCAGAAGCGTGGTCAAATAACAAGCCAGGGTCAGTTACAGAGGAGGCAGTGGCATAAGGGGTGTGAGGGTAAATTGCAGGAACAGAGGCTTACGTTTACCATACTTCACTAATAATTTAGCGAAGTATGGTAACGACGAAAACATTCACCTACGCAGAGGTCTGGTTCAGAAGGACATTGTGCGCAATAATAAGATGTGTCTCTTCTGAATCCTGCTCTGGTACACACCTTACATTTTTTTTGCCATCGTTGGCCTGTTGGTTTGAGAGGGATCTTATTGGGAAAGTGGCGTTCGGAGAGTCGACTTAGAACATCTGATGGGATATTTTCTGGGGGGCCGTTCGGGAATGTAAGGGCAGTGAAAACTTCCTCCTGGTAGCCAAGGAAGCGTTTGGGGTTTTGGGTGGAGTTACGATAAATGACATATGAATTGTAGATGGCCAAATGAAAAAAATAAATTGCGAATTTCTTATACCAATGGTATGTCCGTCTTGTAGCAAGGTACGGTTCCAGCATCTGGTCATTCAAGTCAACTCCCCCCAAAAACAAATTATAATCAAAGATGCATTTAGGTTTCTGTATGGGGCCATTTCTTCTGGGGATTTCCATGAAGGTATCATCGTGGATTGAAGACAACATGTACACATCTCTTTTGTCTTTCCACTTCACTGCCAAAATCTCGTTGTTTCGTAGACTAGCCGTTTCTCCTTTTCTCAATTTTTTATTGACCAGACTTTGAGGAAAGCCCTTCTGGTTCTTTTTAACGGTACCACATGCAGGCGTCTTCTTCCGATGAAGGTTGTGGAACAGGGGCAGAGATGTGTAGAAGTTATCTACATACAGGTGGTAGCCTTTCTCCAGTAGGGGGTATGTGAGGTCCCAAACAATTTTCCCGCTTGATCCCAAGTAGTCTGGGCAATTAGGGGGTTGCAGCTGGGTGTCCTTCCCTTCGTACACTTTGAAGGCATACAAGTAACCTGTGACTCGTCACATAATTTGTATACCTTCACCCCATAGTGGGCCCTTTTACTGAGAATATATTGTTTTATTTTAAGCCTGCCACTAAACTTAACAAGGGACTCATCCACACATATGTTTTTGTCCGGGGTAGACAGCAGGGGTAATAGTGCAGAAAAATAATTTAAAAGTGGCCGAATTTTGAAAAGTCTGTCATAGTTTGGGTCATTTCGGGGAGGGCACTGGGTATTGTCATTGAAATGAAGAAACCTCAATATCATGAGGTATCTGTTTCTGGGCATTACCTTGGAGTATATTGGCATGTGTTGGAGGGGGTGGGTAGACCAATAGGACAGCAAAGTGTTTTTTTTGTGAGTCCCATGTTAAATGTGAGCCCTAAAAAAACCTTTAACTCCTCCACCGTTAGGTCTCTCCACTTATAGGGACGGGCATAGTAGGACGTTGGATTATTCAAAATTAATTGCTGTGCATAAAGGTTGCACTGGGCCACAATATTTGACAGAATGTCCTCGGTAAAAAACAAATTAAAAAAATCTATTGGGGAAAAATTCTCCGTGTTCACCTGGACTCCTGGCTGGGCAGTGAAAGGAGGAATGTTGGCTTCTCCTGAATTAGGAGGAAGCCACAAGGGGTTCTGCAGGGCATAGGGAAGGCTGGCATGGGTCCTTGGCCTTTCTTGCCGAGGCACTGCGGTGCTGGTTGATGGCACTGTGGTGCTGGTGGATGTGACTGCCGTGCTGGTGGATGGGACTGCCGTGCTGGTGGATGGTACTGCGGTGCTGGTAGATGCCACTGCCTCCCCACCAGAACGCCTTCGTTTGGCGGGCCGAATCTCTTCCTCCTCTGAGTCACTCAGTGTTCCACTACTGAGGACTTGCTCATAATTTATGTCCGACTCAGAATCGGAGTCGGAAAGGGAATCCGAAAAAGAGAGCTCCCCGTTGCTCTCGTCTGCCTGGGACAGTATTTGGTACACCTCCTCGGCGGAAAAGCTTCTTTTGGCCATGGTTGCTAAGCCTGCACTGATGGGCACTGATGAGGCGGCACTGATGAGCACAGATGGGCACTGAGGTGGCACAGAGGGGCACTGATGAGGTGGAACAGATGTGCACTAATGAGGTGGAACAGATGTGCACTAATGAGGTGGAACAGATGTGCAGATGTGCACTGATAAGGTGGCACTGGTGGGCACTGATGAGGTGGCACAGGTGGGCACTGATGAGGCGGCACAGGTGGGCACTGATGAGGTGGCACAGGTGGGCACTGATGAGGTGGAACAGATGTGTACTGAGAGGGCACAGATGTGCACTGATGAGGTGGCACAGCTGGGCACTGATGGGACGGCACAGATGGGGTGGCACAGATGGAGCGGCACAGACGGGGCGGCACAGATGGAGCGGCACAGATGGGGCGGCACAGATGGAGCAGCACAGATGGGCACTGATAAGGCAGCACAGATGTGCACTGAGGCAGCACAGATGGGCACTGATTGGCACAGGTGGGCACTGATGAGGTGGCACAGGTGGGCACTGATGAGGTGGCACAGGTGGGCACTGATTGTGCAGATGTGCAGCTGGACACTGATCACCGCTGAGCAGACAGGTGGGCACCAATTGGCACAGGTGGGCAAAGATTGGCACAGGTGGGCACCGATTGGCACTATACTGATGGTGCACTGTACTGATGGGGCACTGAAGGGACACGGCCAACACAGAATTTCCCCGTTGCGCACTCGTGAGCGTGCACGGGGAGCGAGGAAAGGGGAGGCCGTCATATGACGGCCTCCCGGGAATTGACATCCGCGCTGAAGCCGTCATTCGGCTACGGCCGGATGTCAGGTGGTTAAAAACCCTGGACGTTTGTTTGGTGCTCTTATTGGATTGTATGTTTGTGGATTCTCAACTCTGGGTCCTTTGCCTGTTCCTGAGGGTGCTCCTCATCTTGTGGTGTGATGATGATGAGAACTGGGAACCCCAAAAACGGGGTGAGAAGACCCAGGGGAGCCTTGTTTAAAATTTATATGTCAGCAATGGAATTAAGAATAGGTTCTTAGCTTACATTCTCAGGAATGCACAACTTTTCCAGCAGGGCAACTGAACCTACTTAGCCTGGACCTGTTAACAGCTATATCTGTAAATATTGAATTGATTACCTTAACTATAGGAGTGCGCAAGGGGTGTATTGAATGTGCCTGTGCACACCCTAATCACCCCATGCGGCGCAGATTCCCCCTGTTGATATTTCACCAAAGCCCCCAACGGTTTTAATACATTTTAAAATGTTTCTTTACATTTATTTATAACAGCGCGTGTGTATGTATGTATGTATGTATATATATATATATATACATATATTGTATATATACACACATGTGTGTTTGAGTGTATATGTACAGGGGTGGGTGGCGCTGCCTATCACCTGTGGAGTGACCTCCAGTAAAGACTTCCAGTTAAAAGTGCAAGTGCTAGTCAGACTGCAATTAGATTACATGTAATATTATGTGACACTACCTGTCCCCTTTGATATCATGAGGGGGAAGAAGCAGGGGAATTGTTTGTGCAAATTAATCTCAAAACACCCGTGTTAAAGTGCTCATACAAGTGGTAACTCCACACTAATATGTAAAAAAGCATATAACATTCAAAAAAAACATTAAGTGGTGCGAAATAAACTGAAAATAAACCTAAAAATCTTATAAATTCATCAATAAATTGATTAAACACAGCCTTTTGCGCAAATCAATCATAAATTGTATAAAAATTCAGTCTGTTGTGTTAGTGGCATATAAAACAGTCCAAAGTAACTTGTGCAAATTCCTGTGTAAACAGAATGAGGTGACGTTCGCGCTCCCCCTTCCGATCCTCACTCACCAGATTCTCATACCCCTGCACGGGTGAACCGCATAAAGTGGTGATTTAGCTGGGGCTGTCTTTTCCTTATTAGATCCAACCATCCACCTCCTGGGTGACCTGCCTATCTGAGATTTATCATGTTTTTTTTTTTGTTTTTTTTTTTATATTTTTTTTTTTAATAATTTTTTTTTTCAAAAAAACAGACAACAAACAAAAATGAATACTTGCAGCAATTAAAGAAACTATATACATAAAGAACAAAACACACAAAAAAAAAAAAAAAACCCGCATACATACATACATACATACATACATACATACATTGGTCATACCTGGTTCCTATGCCAGTTTAATTTTAAAGAAAGGTGTTATCCCGTGTTACATATGTACACCTAGAGCCCAATAACTAATGGAGAGATTACAAAGAGTCATATCCCTCTAGGAGGCTATTGAGGCTGTAGAGGGGGTCCGTGAGCCATTTGAACTAAACCTTTTCATATTTGAGGAGACAACCCCTATTTATATATGTTTCTTTGTATAATGGTAAGCTATTATTAATGAGTTGTTTCCACAAAGTCAGCGATGGGGGGGTGGTTTTCTTCCAGCTGAGAGCTATAGCTTTGCGAGCATAGAACAAAAGCAGCCCCACCAAAGTACGCCCTGCTGTCGTAGGGATAAATTGCTCTATCAGACCTAGAATACATATTGGCATTGATCGTTGCAGTGGGATATATGTTATTTTGAATATAAATGCTAGTATTTCTTCCCAATACCTTACGATAGCTGGACAAGTCCAGAATATATGGGTAAAGTCTCCAGGAATCTCCCCACATCGCCAACAACCAGGAGCAGAGTCTGAATTAATTTTATTTAATATATGGGGGGTGTAATATGCCCTGTGGACCATCTTAAACTGAATAAGTCTGTCTCTCAAGGAGACAAGAGAGTTGAAGGGAGAGTCCCATATATTATCCCAATCATCCTCATTAAGTTCAGGGATATCCTTAGATCATTTTGATCTTAATTTCTCTAAATCAGGGAGAGAGGCAGTTGTTAAGTGAAGATACAATTTAGATGCAGCATTCTTTGTGCAATCCAACCTAAGAAGCTTCTCTAAGGCAGATTGGACTAGTTGTAGAGGAGAGACAGAGAATTGACAGCTGAAGGCATGGGAGAGTTGAAGGAAACGAAAAGAATATGACTGAGGGATATTGAAGTCGGAGATTCGTTGGGAAAAAGAAATCAAAGATTTATCCAAAATGATCTGTGTTACTGTTTTTATCTTAAAATTAGTCCAAGCATAGGGGTCGGGTAGTGAATAGAAATGCTCCAGAGTGGGATTTAACCAGAGGGGAGCATTAGGTGATATTGCCTGTAGGGGATATCATTCAATTTTGAGGCCCTCTCCCCATACACGTAGCGTGGTAAGCATAGATGGTGTCAATGAATATGGAGCACGAGGGCCCCAAAAGATCAAAAATGTCAGCGCCTCTAGGGATCCCAGCACTGCTGCTTCTACCTGAGTAGTGGAATTTGAGGTATCTGGGTTAAGCCACCAGGCCGTAGTTACTAGCTGAGAAGCCAAGTAATATTTATGGAAATCTGGACATGCCAGGCCACCTTGGGAGGTCGGGCGTACCAATGTCGCCCAGCTATACCTAGGCGGCTTTGATCTCCATATAAATGCTGAGAAAATACGATGTAGCCTTGCAAAAAAAGATTTAGGGATCCACTGGGGAGAGTGTCGAAATAAATATGTGAATTTAGGTAATACATTCATTTTTATTAAATGTATGCGTCCTAACAATGAAAGGGGTAATGACTCCCATGCCTTATCATGTTTAGTATCTTTGAAATTACAATTGCTGCTGCTCAATAATATGTGGATTACCAGATCATGAGATGTGGTATACTCAAAATATTATTACATTTTTAAAACTGTAGCTGAGGCAGTAGCTGCATGATCATAAAGACTGTGACATCTCATCGGCCACCTCCTCAGACCTTCTCATTGGTCAGGTCATTTCTGTCAATAACCTCCTCAGGGACCAGAAAAGGAGTCAGCAGTCTAGAGCTCTCCTTTACCTTTAAACAAAGAATATCATCCAACATATATTTAATGTTAGCCATGATTGATTTATCCTATGCTCATTGACTGGACTTTACTGTACTCATAGAACCAGGATTTTCACTCTTAAACCCTTTTTGTTTTTCTGATGCATTGTTTGTTCTCTCTTCCTTTGTAATACCCTTTCTTTAAATATTTTGTTTGCATCGTTTTACCTTTTCTATTATTAAACAATATTTTGAGAATCATTAACATTCTCTCTAATGCACTAAGCTAGAACTTAAAGAATCCCTGTTTCTTTGAAGAGCACTAGTATAATGTAAATCTCTGGAATATCCCTGTCTGTGGTGACAGAGTGTATTACAAATATTTATTAAAGTCATTATTGTTATTGAAAATGGTTGATAGGTTGATAAGCTATCTAGTGGCAGTGATTTGGGAGTAAAGGGTTAACTTCGTAGTTAACCAACCCAAGTGTTGATCGCTCAGTCTGCTGGTACTAGATTGTGGTCCTACAAGCTGGAAAATCCTTGTGCAGGATGAGGCTGAGAGTGTCGTCACCACATATTGGTGACAGCACGGTGTGAGTTTGATCAGCCATTTATCACAAATTGGTGAAGATGGCCAGGGTCTGACACCACATTCATCACACTGCCGAACCAGAGCCAGTGTGCTCAATGATAATTTCAGTGACCCTTAGAAATCTAATTTCAGTGACCCGTTTGTTCTTGACTTTTAGATTTTGGTTTGCTTTAATTATCCTTGTGAAAATCCTAGGTGCTTTTTTCCATCTTCTCCTAATTCTTACAAATGTAGGCTCCGTATTCATTTCTTTTCACAACTTCCAACAACTGAGTTCCTTTTAAATATAACTTTCAGCTCTCCGGCAATGTCAATAAATCCTTATTTCATTTTCTAGCCTCCTCTCCAAGTTACTGTGCAGTGGAACATCTTGTATAAACATATAAATACTTGATAGCACAATTCTACAGTAATGCCATTATTGTTGGGAAGCCAGGCAAAGGATGTTGTACCTGATTGTTGTGCAAGAAGAAGCATCTTAAGAATAAGTTGTTTTGAAGATGTTTTTTATGTTGCAGACTGGATCTAAAACCTTGTTTGGTGCCTCCAATATACAAGATTTAAAGCCCAATTCCAGACATTTTCGTTTTTCATTTTTGCTTGCAGTATGGAAAGGTTAGAACCTTTGTATGTTTTTTTTTCTGCTTGTGTGCCCCTGGACACATTTTTCCTCCTACCCTAGTGATAAGGTGTCAAAGGGACAGGAAGTAATGCGAATTCTCTCCAATTCGAACAGAGAGAACAACAAGAAAACTTTTTGTAGTAGAGTGGGGAAGGTTTAGGGTCTACTCATACCATTCAGGTGTAACGGAGCCTGCATGCATTCCCGCACATCATGAGTAGGGCAGCCGATTCATTGAGCTGCCCGATGTACAATAAACATCCAAAAGAAGTCCCTGACACTTGTCAGGGAGCCACATAGTGCTGCGGCACCATGTGCTTTGGTGTGCATGAAAGCGCACATTAGCAGATACGTGGGGGTGCCATTAAAAATTAAGGGCAGTGCTACGCCTCTGCTAAAGGGCATCAGAAAAGTGTGCAATTTTTGCATGTGAAGTGAATGTAAGCTTAGAACCTATGCTTTTTCCCTTGTTTTGGGCAACTGTAGATGTTATACGGTAAATAATGTGCATCTGTTTAATGAACAGCTTTCAAATGCAGGGTTCCCAATGGTGACACATCCCTGTGCAATAAGCTTCAGCAGATCCACTTTGGTGGCCACACAGGAGTGCAACTGGGAGACAGGGACAGGGCATTGTCACCCCACATAAAGAAGAGCCTGATCAATACTCTTCAAGGCAGAATCACCAGGTTTTCTTTAAATGAAAGTTGCATATTAAAAAACAAGTGAAAACTTTTGAAATGGCATTAACATATTAAAGCTTATATGAGAATTTAGTGAAATTTGTATCTACTTTAGACAATGGATTGTTCCTCACTGTTGGATGTTAGTGGATAGAATGCAGCAATTACAGGATAAAGACAGCTTCAGAATATGAGACAACCTTCATGTCTACAGAGGTTAGTTTTGTAGTCGGTCCTTGCTGTTTCCCTTTGGGATGGAAGACAGTCAGAGATTGGCATATTTAAAAGGTTCCTGTAAAAAAACACACCAAAGAAAGCAAGTAAAACAGAGATCAATACATTTCTGAGCTGGGTTGCTTCATTCTCAGTCAGGACCTATGACACATAATAACAGGAATTAAATATGCAGTATACTGTAAATGAATGCATTAAATAAGATCCTGATGAGTTGTTTTGCCTACAATCTGCTCTCTACTGTAGTTCTGTACTGTATGTCCTATGTGATGCTTCCATAGTCTCAGAGCTTACATGCCATATCTATGTAGAGAAGACAAGGTTCTCACTTTGATCCCAGTCCCCAACTGTCTACTTGTTTAACGGCTGAGAAGAATACAGTGATGCAGAATTCCCAAATGAGCAGAGAGTCAGGCATGGCTATAATGGTTAGATCCTAAACCTGTCACTTTCTGAGAACTAGTCATTCCCTTTATTTAAACATAAACAGTTGGGCACTAAATGTGTCACACCAGACTCAGTTATGTCATACTTCTTAAAAGCATATTTGTGGTATTACTTTTGACTTCTATAATGCCAGCTCAGTGAGGACAAAGATCCTGATTACATCTAAGCATTGTTATAATTATTATTATTATTAAACTTATTTTTTTGTAATATAGACAGTGCTAAGGAAAGGTATCTTCTATTTTAAAGTAGAAGTTTACAGTTTGAATGCATTCATTTTTTTAAGACTCCAAGGTTGCCAATCGGCTTTACTAAAAGAGATTCAAGAAGGTGTGATTGAAAGGATACCGTCCACATACCCATTTTTATTTAATGTCTTCACTGACTGGAACCATAAATGATGATTTCTCTGCTGCACCCCATAATCACTGCAGATCACAAACTGCTACTGAATAAGCATGCAGATCCTGCATTAATTTAGCAAAGCCCTGCCGTTCCCCTTAACCCATCTGATTTGAGACAGTCAGTTGTGGAAGTGATGCACGTCTGTGGTGGTGCCTACTTTATTTCTTGTTCAAACTTCACCTTTTGAAAATATCAAGCCTTATATAAAAATGTATAGGTATCATGCTACACATGCATTGTCAATTTCTTTGCCTTTAACCACTTACCCCCTTCATGACCAGACACTTTTTGCAATTTGGCACTGCGCTTCTTTAACTGGTAATTGTGCGGTCATGCAATGCTGTACCCAAACTAAATTTGCGCCCTTTTTTCCCCACAAATACTGCTTATTTTTGGGGGTATTTGATCACCTCTGGGATTTTTATTTTTTGTGATATAAATGAAAAAAGATTGAAAATTTTGAAAAAAAATGATATTTTCTACTTTTTGTTATAACAAAAAATCCAATAAACTCAATTTCAGTCATACACTTAGGCTAAAATGTATTCAGCCACATATCTTGGGTAAAAAAAAAAATGCAATAAGCGTATATTTATTGGTTTGCACAAAAGTTATAGCGTCTACAAACTATGGTGCATTTTCTGGAATTTATGCAGCTTTTAGTTTATGACTGCCTATTTCATTTCTTGAGGTGCTAAAATGGCAGGGAAGTACAACCCCCCCCCCCCTTATTACCCATTTTTGGAAAGTAGAAACCCCAAGGAATTTGCTGAGAGGCATGTTGGCCCATTGAATATTTTATTTTTTTTGTCACAAGTGATTGAAAATTGACACAAAGTTGTCAATAAATGATATATTACTCAAACATGCCATGGGTATATGTGGAATTACACCCCAAAATACATTCTGCTGCTTCTCATGAGTACGGAGATACCACATGTGTGAGACTTTTTGGGAGCCTAGCTGCGTACAGGACCCTGAAAACCAATCAACGCTTCAGGATTTCTAAGGGCGTAAATTTCTGATTTCATTCCTCACTGCCTATCGCAGTTTCGGAGGCTATGAAATGCCAAGATAGCACAACCCCCCCCCCCCCAATTAACCCATTTTAAAAAGTAGACACCCCAAGCTATTTGCCGATAGGCATGCTGAGTCCATGGAATATTTAATCTTTTGCCACAAGTTTCAAAATACAAAATATCAAAATACACTCTGCTGCTTCTCTTGAGTATGGGAATAGGTAGTGAGGAGTGAAATCACCATTTTACGCCCCTAGAAAGCCTGAAGGCGGTGATTGGTTTTCAGGGTCCTGTACGCGGCTAGGCTCCCAAAAAGTCTCACACACGAGGTATCCCTGTACTTAGGAGAAGCAGCATAATGTATTTTGAGGTGTAACTTTGCATATACCCATGCCATGTGTGAGCAATATATCATTTAGTGACAACTTTGTGTAAAAAAAAAAAATAATTTTTCCGAAACTTGGGGCAAAATATAAAATATTCCATGGACTCAACATGCCTCACAGCAAATAGCTTGGGGTGTCTACTTTCGAAAAAAAGGGGCAATTTGTCCTGGCATTTCACCCACTCGTCTAAGCACTTGAAGACAAAGCCCTTTCTGACACTTTTTGTTTACATGAAAAACATTCTTTTTGCTATAAAATTACTTTGAACTCCCAAACATTATATATTTACGGATGCCTACAGATTAAAATGGTGGGTGTTGCAATTTTCTTTTTCACAAATTGTTTGCGCAGCAATTATTTGGGAAAAAAAAACACTTTTTTGAATTTTAATGCACAAAAACACACTATGTTGCCCAAATGTTTGGTAAAATATAAAAGATGATCTTATGCCGAGTACATAGATACCAAATACGATATGCTTTAAAATTACACACACCCATGAAACAACAACGAAAAACTGCATAAATTTTTTAAAACATTTAAAAGCCTTTACAGGTTACCACTTTATATTTACAGAGGAGGTCTACTACTAGAATTACTTCCCTCGATCTGACGTTCACGGTGATACTGCACATGCATGGTGCAATTGCTGTTTACATACTACACATGACCGATGCTTGCTTTACCATTTGCATGCGAGCTTTAATTTTTATTTATTTTTTCCAATTTTTTTGCTTTTTTATTTTATTTTTACACTGTCCCTTTCATTTTCTTTTTTTTTTTTAAATCATTTTTATTGTTTTCACAGGGAATGTAAATATCGCCTATGATAGCAACAGGTAGTGACAGGTACTCTTTTTTGAAAATTTTGGGGCCTATTAGACCCTAGATCTCTCCTCTGACCACACCAAGATCGGTGTGATAAGATGCTTTCTCAATTTCCCAATGGTGCAGTTTATATCCGGCGAAACCGAAGCCATGAAATGTTTTTTTTTATGCAGCCTGTGGGCTGAACGATAAAAGAGAACCTAACAGATTTCTCCATTCACATTGATTGATCGGTGGTATGCCCACCATAAAAATACCGCCCTGCAGCCATCTTCTAATGATGGGCATACAATAAATATAAAAATATATGCCGAAGCATAGAGGCAATCCACCCCTATGTCCATCCCTGCCCCTATGCTTCAGCATATATGCTCTTTTTTTTAACTTTGGTGGTGAAATCACCTCCTACAGTGCTGGAGTCAAAGATTTATGTATTGTTGCAGTCAAAATAAATAAACCCGTGCTGAAACAGAATGGCGTACCTGCAAAGCAAACAATGGTTAACAATAAAACACAGTAGCTGTACAGTATAACAGTAGGACACAATAAAACACAGAACAACAAAACATTACAGTATAGCATAAAATACAGTAAAACAGAGCTGAACAATAGAGAGAGAGAAGACACACACTATATATATATATATATATATATATATATATATATATATATATATATATATAAAATTTTTACACTTTTATTTGTAACTGTAAATGTTCCAGGTTAGGGTATCTCAAAATGCGAGACCTTGTGTGATAGTGTGCCCTAGGACTGTGTCATGCTGTACCCTGTGCTAATACTCCACTGTGTGGTAGTGACAGAAACAGTCCCCAATGCAGAAACCAGGTTGGCCAGGACAGGAGGGACAAAAATAGCGTGTGTCACACCTATGTCTGTGTTTTCCACAGCCACAACATCTTCATTGGGGTGATTGTTGGGTAGGGGTACCAGGGAGGACATCCGGAAAATGCCTCTCATGCAGCTGGCTCACTGCATTTGGATTGGGAAATTGGGGCACAGCACCTCCTGGATACAGAAGGGCTGTGATGATCTCTTCCTGGAATTTTAGGAAGAATCCAGGTCATCCGGATGCTTTGTAAAGCACATGAGCGTTGTACAGAGCCAATTGGAATAAGTATACAGACACTTTCTTGTACTAGCATCTGGCCTTGTGGGCAATTAAGTACAGCCCTATCATCTGGTCGATGAAGTCCACCCCTCCTATTTTAAGGTTGTATTCGTGGACACAGAGGGGCTTCTCAACAACAACAGTCACCATAGTATGGACTGCCGTGTCTGCGTGAATGGAAGACAGAACGAAAACATTCCGTGTGTCCTTCTATCTCACGGCAAGCAATTAATTGGACCTCAAGCAGGCTCTCTCCCCCCAACTAAGTCGGCCATCTACAAGCCGTGGGGGGGAAGCACCGGCGATTAGATCGGACAGTGCCACATGCGCCAATTCCTAATCGAAAGAGGTGTCTAAAAAGCGGCACGTTTGTATAAAAATTGTCCACCTATAAATGGTACCCCTTTCCGAACAAGGGTGACACCAAGTCCCAAACAATCTTGCCGCTGCACCCTATATAGTCTGGGCAGTTGGGGGCTCCACACTCCTAACTTTTCCCTCGTAAAACAGGAAACAATATGTATAGCCTGTTGCCCTGTCACAGAGCTTATACATCTTGACCCCATATCTGGCATGCTTGCTGGGAAGAAACTGTTTGAACAAAATACAAAACAGATTACAGCGCACACATTCAAGAATGACATTTCCTGCAAGGCTAGTTAAAAACACCTGAACATATTCAAAAATATACAGGGGTTTGGTCACACTATATGGTCATATAGTGCTAAGCCCATTTACTGCGACAAAGTACCCCGAATTAGTGGGTCCTACCCTAGTAATAGAATGAAAGATCCTGCGTCTCAACCATGGGAGCCAAACTCCTCTATGTGGGAGAACTAAAGGGATTCCTCCTATGCACTGGTGGCCACTAAATAAGAGGTAATGAGGAGGGGGAGGGGTGCTCCAGCCCAAAAAAACCTGGTCAGGGTCTATTACAATATACAAAAACATATTTGGGGGGCACACCCTAAAATGCTCTTAAATTCAAGATGGTGCTGCTATAAGACCAACAAACAGTACAAAACAGATTACAGCGCACACATTCAAGAATGACATTTTCTGCAAGGCTAGTTAAAAAAACCTGAACATATTCAAAAAAATACGGGGTTTGGTCACACTATATGGTCATATAGTGCTAAGCCCACTTACTGCGACAAAGTACCCTGAATGAGTGGGTCCTACCCTAGTAATAGAATGAAAGATCCTGCGTCTCAACCATGGGAGCCAAACTCCTCTACGTGGGAGAACTATAGGGATTCCTCCTATGCACTGGTGGCCACAAAATAAGAGGTAATGAGGAGGGGGAGGGCCCAAAAAAACCTGGTCAGGGTCTATTACAATATACAAAAACATGTTTGGGGGGCACACACTAAAATGCGTTTAAATTCAAGATGGGCTTTTTGGGCTGGAGCACGAGTACCATGCGGTTGTTGCACCTCTGCAACAGAAGAACGGGTCAGGTACGCTTGATCTTAGTGGGGACCTTTACTCCGTCGTCAGAGCTATCTGTCAGGGTGCCACTGCTCTCTACAGGTTCGTATTGTGATTCTGACAGTGAGGCTCCCCCTGCGCTCTCATCTGTCATGCTCAGTATCCTGTAGGCCTCTTCACTAGAGGGGCTAAACGAAGGTGCTGGCAGGTGTCTGGGCTGATCCTGATAACGTTGCATTTTTGGAAACACTATACTACTGGGGGCGCTAATATAGTTCTGATCAGATCCAGTGGCGGCCCGTCCATTAGGGGCGCCTGGGCGCTGCCCCCTGTCTCCAGCCACCCCCCTATATGAAGTGGATAGATTCATGCATAGCATGAATCTATCCACCGCTGCCCTCGACTCATGTGTCCGGGCCCTTTCGGGTCATCGGGCATATAAATTACAGTGGCCAGGGTTTTTTTGAAGAATCTGATTAGAGCCAGAGGCTCTAATAGGCTTCAAAATAGGGTGGACTCGGGGCGCAGAACATTAAGTCTGGAGCCCACCCAGGTGTGTTGCAACGGGGAATAAAAATTTGCTGTTGCAGCACTGATCCTCCTTCTGGTCAATTGGGAAGCAGGTATGAAACCTGCTTCCTGATTGGCCAAAACATCAGGCAATCCTATTGGATGCCTAGCGCCAGGAGGAGCAGATAGGAGACACCGCAGAAGCTGCTCCAGGAGAGAACACCAGAGCAGGTTTCCCCGAGCCAGCCACGCTGGAAGATGGCCACATTCGACAGCTCTCACATTCAGGGTAAGGACAGCGGGTGGTGGTGGTCACGGGGTGTGTGTGTTAGTGCTGCACCACGGGGGGAGGTAGGTGGCAGTTGTGCTCCTCCAGCGGCCCGGGGTGGGTGGGTTGTTTGCCATCCCCCCCAAGATTTTGATAGGTTCAGACACTATACTAGTAAGGGAGGTGTATGGTGTGTGCATGTGTGTTAGCACTACTGGCAATCAAAGGGTTAAAATCTGACGCTGTCTGGGATTGATGCTGACACTAACTGATGCTAACACCTAAACTAATGTCACCTGTGATACTAATACAGTGATCAGAAAATAGATCTGTATACTATACTAATGACACAGTGACAGGGAGTGAAAAGATTAATGGGGGGGGTGATCAAAGGGTTAAACCTTTATTAGGGAATATATGGCAGGTACCCTGACACTATAAAAGACTTAAAATGATATAACTAGCTAACTAGCATCACACGTGACACTAATACAGCGATCAGAAAATAGATCTGTACACTATACTGCCCCGTACACACGGTCGGATTTTCCGATGGAAAATGTCCGATCGGAGCATGTTGTCGGAAATTCCGACCGTTTGTGGGCTCCATCAGACATTTTCCATCGGATTTTCCGACACACAAAGTTGGAGAGCAGGAGATAAAATTTTCCGACAACAAAATCCGTTGTCGGAAATTCTGATCGTGTGTACACAAATCCGACGGACAAAGTGCCACGCATGCTCAGAATAAATAAAGAGATGAAAGCTATTGGCCACTGCCCCGTTTATAGTCCCGACGTACGTGTTTTACGTCACCGCGTTTAGAACGATCGGATTTTCCGACAACTTTGTGTGACCGTGTGTATGCAAGACAAGTTTGAGCCAACATCCGTCGGAAAATATCCTAGGATTTTGTTGTCGGAATGTCCGAACAAAGTCCGACCGTGTGTACGCCCTATACTAGTGACACTGTAAACAGGGGTGAAAGGGTTGACTGGGGGGGATCAAGGGGTTAAACCTTTATTGGTAAATATATGGGGGATACTCTAAACCTACCTGGGCCTACCACTAACTGTCACTAACTGCCCTAACACTGCTTAGTGTCACAAGTGACACCAATGCAGTGATCAGTGAAAAATCTGAAAACTGCACTTGGTGACACTGTGACAGGAGTGACAAGGGTTAACTGGGGGGGCGATCAGGGGGTGATCAGGGGGTGAAAAGTGTGCCTACGTGTACTGGTGTTAGTGTAGTGCTTGGTGTTCTCACTGTAGATGTCTCCTCTCCGGTCACTGGAGCCAAAAAGGGCTCCACGAGCAGAGATGACATCACTTCCTCTGCCTGTGTTTACATTACACAAGCAGAGGATAGTCTGTCATTCACCAGAACCGATTAGCAGGTCCAGGCCAGAAATAATTGGCCTGGGCCTGTAGACTGATTGGTTCTAAAATTAATCCGATCGCCGTGGGGGCGTGCACAACGTCCCAGTACATTGTTTCATGCAACCTAGGCCGCCCTGCCGCAGTATATGTATGGTGGGCAATCTGGAACTGATTAATAATGTTGCCCCTACCTCGTTCAATAACTAGGGGATGACCCTATGCAGTTAGTCCCGCTCTTCTTCTTTACCCTCCATACACCACATGTACTGTAGTCTGCTGGAACTAGACACACTATGATTTTTTAACCTATGTGAAGTTCATCTATTATGATCTGCACACGTTTTGGATTAAAGCTTTCTACAACCTGCAATATGTCATTTGGATTGAGTCACTGTCTGTCAAGCTACTGAGACTGTAAGTTAAGCTATCTCACCACAACTGGATCAGTTTAGAGATCACACTTTCGGTACTTAAATTATGGAAGCAGAACAGTCAAAAAATCATTAAGCTCCCATCAAAAAATCAATAGCAACTCTGGAATATACTGTGAGAAATGAAATGGTATACAGGTTAGGACAGTGCAGCCTATGTCACACAAGCAGGTACATGCCTGCAAGCTAATTACAGTAGCCTACAGCCTACAATAGAGCAATAATCCAATGTTATTCTAAAAGGACTGTTATACATGTCATTTGTGCATTGTACATGTATACAATAGAAGCTGCCTGCATTACTAAATGCCATTCTGATTTCTGCTAAACATACCTTCTCAAACAACTGCGACAGAAAGCAGTCTGTGCTCCACAGAAACATAGCTAAGCAACTGATACATTTCTCAAAGACTGCCAATAAACTTTTTCATTGTCAGCACAATGTCACAGCAAGAAGCAGAGTTCCTTCCCGATCAGGAACTAAACGGACAAGGAAAATGTTTGGGTAAACCATCTAGGAAGGTTAAACAGAATTATCTGACAAAGAAGAACTGCTGTTTAATGTTGTTCACTTATGGTACAAAATGAAGAGATATAAAATAGATACTGCAATACTGTGGAAAGCATAAATATAAATACCCTGCACACAACTTTGATTCAGATTCCGATCTGATGCATGTGAATTTGTGGAAAAGAATTTCTACATAGACAATGGGCTCAAATCTCTGCCAACAGAAGAAGATGCAATTGATCTTCTTAAAAGAACTCAGGATATGCTTGCCACTGCCAACCTCAGGCTTCCCAAGACTATCTCTAAGGCCCTGTACACATAATAGGATTTTCCGACAACAAAATCCATGCTTTTTTCCGACGGATGTTGGCTCAAACTTGTCTTGCATACACACGGTCACACAAATCTTGTCGGAAATTCTGAACGCCAAGAATGCCGTGACGTTCAACACGTATGACAAGCCGAGAAAAATGAAGTTCAATAACCAGTGTGGCTCTTCTGCTTGATTCCGAACATGCGTGGAACTTTGTGCGTCGGAATTGTGTACACACGATCGGAATTTACAACAATGGATTTTGTTGTCGGAAAATTTGAGATCCAGATCTCATATTTTGTGTGTCGGAAATTCTGATGGAAAATGTCCGATGGAGCCTACACACGGTCGGAATTTCCGACAACGAGTTCCCATCGAACATTTACCGTCGGAAAATCCTATCGTGTGTACGGGTCATTACAGTGACAAGTTAATGAAGTCCTTTTCCTCTGATGGCTATTCTGTTAGTGTAAAGGTATTCAAGCTAAGAACCGATTTCCCCCTTATGTAGTATAGTCTTTGATTGCTTTGGGATGTCAAACAAGACAAATTCACTTTTCAGGTATTAACTTGTAACGAGCCCTAAATAAAACAAGGTGTTTTGTCTGTTGTGAACAGCATCTCTGGATTTCATAGTGTTGGAAGTGGAACAGCATGTACTATGCACTCTAAACGATATATAGCGCTGTAGTGGTATACTAGCGGCTACGTGTTTAACACAAATAAACAACAAATTATTAAAAGAATCCACTAGTACGATTTCTTAAACTGTGCTGCTCTTACATTTCTGTATCCCTAACGAATGCCACCAAAAGAGAGATCCATGTTTTCCTTGATGATTCCATTGAAACATCAAAACAATAGCTGCAGTAGCCAACCTCAAAGTTATAGATCCAAGACACAAAGTAAGTGTGGGTTTTGTCCTTGGTAAGGCCACGCTGACCTCAAAACCAGCACATTACATTCCAAGGCTTGAAATCTATGCAGATGTGTTAGACATTGACTTTGCTAAGCGTAAAAAAACGTGAACTAGACTTTGAAATAGACTATTTTCACCTTTACATAGAAAGCAATATAATGTTGGGATACATACACAACCAAACAAAACAGTTCTATGTGTATGTCTGTAACAGCATAGAACTCACCAGAAAGTTCTCCAATCCTAATCAATGGCACATCAACCCTGCTGATCAAGGCACTTGTGTAATACCAGCCGCTGATTTTCTAAACATTTTCAAATCACCTAACTTCTTGAATGATGACCCTCACAATTCTCACTGGTTCTACATTTGAAATGGTACTTCTTTTGCCAAAGAAAGAGAATTCGTCTTCTAAACCAATGACTTGATTCAAAAGGAGATAAGAAGGACTGATGCATATTACTGTCTTCCCCTCTGAAGAACCTGATTTAAGGGGAGATGAGAAAGATTTGTGCATGATGCTTCCTTCTCATCTAAAGATAGACTTAAAGTCTTCTGTGCCATCTTACAGACACCAGTAAGTACACATTTTACAGTATGCTAATATTTGCATTATTCTTCTTGCTTACCCCTTCCGTTCCTTTCAGGTGTTCCTGGAATATAGTTTTCACTTGTAATGTTTGGACTTGACTCTCAGATGTTTAATATTTAAAATCATAGATTTTGACGGGGAGTATACTGTTACAAGTACATTGTCTGTATGTCTGTCTTTAATCATTTTGCTCCTACTTCACTCCATAGCTAGGGGATGCTCTATGTAGTTGATCCCACCCTTCTTCATGCTTTAGCCTCCATTCACTACATGTCCTGTATTCTGCTGGAGCTAGATGCACTATGATTTTTTTTGACCTATCAGATGTTCATCTATTATGATCTGCACAAGTTTTGGATTAAAGCTTTCTATGATCTGCAAGATGTCATTTAGTTAATTACTTGCCGCCGTAGAACATCCATGGACGTCCTCGTGTTGCTGTGGTTATACTAAGATGATGCCTGCACCTACAGGCATCAGTCAGTATGAACATTTTCAGCCAGCGATTCGCTTTCTATCAGAAGGAACTGGCGTTGTTCCTTTCTCTCTGTGACCCCGGAAACAGGAAGCGACAAAATTTCATCACTTTCTTTTTTTTTACCTGGCCAGGAAAGCAGCTGATCAGACCGATCTGTGTCTGATTGGCTCCCATTGGAGTCCAGAGGAGATATTTGGGGTCAAATAGATTTCTCCATATAGAGGACCTGTCACGGCCCATGCTGTCACAAGGGATGTTGTTCATCCCTTGTGATAGCAATAAAGTTAACCCCAAAAAAAATTAAAGTTTTGTATAAAATAACTAATATTAAAAAAAAATGTAAAGCACCCCTGTCCCCCGCATGCTTAGTTGCTTACGCGCAAATGCGAACATATACGTTACTCCTGCGTGCATATGCAAACGGTGATTGCACAACACATGTGAGGTATTATCCCGAACTTCCTGTGTAACTTTAAACTGGTAACCTGTTTAAAGCGATGCCTATGGAGAATTTTATCCACCGTAGTTTCCCACCATTCCACAGGCAGACGCAACTTTAAAACGTGACATGTTGGGTATATATTTACTCAGTGTAACATCATCTTTCACATTATACAAAAAAATTGTGGTAAATATTGTGTTTTTCTTTTTTTTAATTTATTAAAGTGTATTATTCCAAAAAAATAGCGTTTGAAAAACTGCTGTGCAAATACCGTGTGTCATAAAAAATTGCAACACCCATCATTTTATTCTATGGGGCCTCTGCTAAAAAATAAATATATAATGTTCGAGGGTTCTAAGTGATTTTATCAGTGTAGGAGCAAAGTGTCAGAATTTGCCTGGATACAAAGTGGTTAAGCTATCCCAACACAGAGATTACTGTTTCAAGGCTTAGGTTGCAGAAGCAGAACACTAGAACACTAGTGGTTGGATTTAAAAACTATTGTAAAAACTCCCGGGAGTCTCACCTTTATGTAATACTCTTACTTTCATATCCTCCATATCAGTGGCGGATGGTGCTCAATTTTCTTGGGGGGGGGGGGGTGGGCTTCTTTTGGGCAAACAAACCTGTATAAAGGAATAGTAGTGGTAAAAAAGCACTTTTGGGTTTAACTAATAATTTTTTTTATCTACAATTCTCCTTTAAGGAGGGCGTGGCAATGGGTGTGTCCTGTGTCTACATACTTTTGCTAAGAGGTGTTCCTTATTCCCTTCTCAGAAAGTTGGGAGGTATGCATACTGTATGTAATATATCTTAAGCCAAAAGAAGTTACTCCTCTGCATCAGATGTACATTGATCATGTAGTTTTATGGTGTAATTTGTTGTCCTGTACACACAGCCGATAGTAGAGAAAATCTTTACATTCCTATATCAGAAGGTTCTTTTTGTGTTCAAATATGAGGCATACCACATGGCACTGCATAGGTTAAGGTATGACCTCTGAAGTCTAAGAACTGACACTTCCTGTGTAGAAACTACGTTTTCCACAATCCCTGAGTCTCTCAGTCTAGTGCTGGTGCAGTTGAGAGCTTCATGACAATTAGATCTAGTACAGAGACAAACATACAGAGCATTCACAGATATGCAGCTGGAAGATGTTTTCTTTTTTATTAAATTACCACTCCTACAATTGTGATGTGACGCAGAGTAGATGGCAACACATTCATTAACCCAGAACAGAAAGTTGTTTTGTTCCTTTGGTGAACAGGGACAAGCTAGATGAGTGAATACATGGACATAGGTGAATGGATCAGCCATGACATATTTTGAATTTTGAATTATTATTATAATGTTTGCCTTAAACTCATTTTGTTGTAGCTTTCATAATTTTACACTTGCTTTTACATACTTCCATTACTGTATTAGTAATTTACCATCTCCAACTTAGTCACTAGAATTACTTTATTGCAACCTCTACAACTCCTTAATTATCAACTTCTGGAATAACATAACAACCACAAATAAAATGCATTGATTTCAATGAGACAGACACTTTTTCCAGACTTGAATTAAGAGAGAGTGGTAAAGAAAAATCATGCTGTCACACTATGAAACAGAAATCAAAGGCTAATAAAACAATATGGACCCCCCATATGTACATACTGTATATGATTACACTATATATGTAAAAACCAAAGGTAAAGTGTATTTAAACTCAATCGCTAATAGGGATGAGCCGAACACCCCCCTGTTCGGTTCGCACCAGAACATGCGAACAGGAAAAAAGTTCGTTCGAACATGCGAACACCGTTAAAGTCTATGGGACACGAACATGAATAATCAAAAGTGCTAATTTTAAAGGCTTATATGAAAGTTATTGTCATAAAAAGTGTTTGGGGACCTGGGTCCTGCCCCAGGGGACATGGATCAATGCAAAAAAAAGTTTTAAAAACGGCCGTTTTTTCAGGAGCAGTGATTTTAATAATGCTTAAAGTCAAACAATAAAAGTGTAATATCCCTTTAAATTTCGTACCTGGGGGGTGTCTATAGTATGCCTGTAAAGGGGCGCATGTTTCCTGTGTTTAGAACAGTCTGACAGCAAAATGACATTTTGAAGGAAAAAACTCATTTAAAACTACTCGCGGCTATTGCATTGCCGACAATACACATAGAAGTTCATTGATAAAAACGGCATGGGAATTCCCCAAAGGGGAACCCCGAACCAAAATTTAAAAAAAAAAATGACGTGGGAGTCCTCCTAAATTCCATACCAGGCCCTTCAGGTCTGGTATGGATATTAAGGGGAACCCCGGCCAAAATTTTAAAAAAAAATGACGTGGGGTTCCCCCTAAATTCCATACCAGACCCTTCAGTGTCAAAAATGTTAAAAATGACAAGAGACAGTTTTTGACAATTCCTTTATTTAAATGCTTCTTCTTTCTTCTATCTTCCTTCATCTTCTGGTTCTTCTGGTTCTTCTGGGTGCGGAGCGGCCCGAGGAGAAGAAGATAGAAGACGCCGCGGAGGAGATGCTGGACGAGAACGCCGGAGGAAGAACCAGAAGAGCCAGAAGAACCAGAAGAACCAGAAGATGAAGGAAGATAGAAGAAAGAAGAAGCATTTAAATAAAGGAATTGTCAAAAACTGTCTCTTGTCATTTTTAACATTTTTGACACTTTCTTCGTGAAATGGTAGGGGTACTTATGTACCCCCTTACCATTTCACACAGGGGGGGGCCGGGATCTGGGGGTCACCTTGTTAAAGGGGGCTTCCAGATTCCGATAAGCCCTCCGCCCGCAGACCCCCACAACCACCGGCCAGGGTTGTGGGGATGAGGCCCTTGTCCTCATCAACATGGGGACAAGGTGTTTTGGGGGGCTACCCCAAAGCACCCTCCCAATGTTGAGGGCATGTGGCCTGGTACGGTTCAGGAGGGAGGGGGGGCCGCACTCTCGTCCCCCCCTCTTTTCCTGCGGCCTGCCAGGTTGCGTGCTCGGATAAGGGTCTGGTATGGATTTTTGGGGGGACCCCACGCCGTTTTTTGTTTTTTTTTTGGCGCGGGGTTCCCCTTAAAATCCATACCAGACCTGAGATTAGGACCAAGATCAGAAGACCTGCCTACCACCAGCAGTGCCAGACCCCAGGAAGAGGAGCCCAGTACCAGTACTGGAATTACACACCCAACCCAAAGAATCTGGGTCCAGTCCTACGTTCCCGATGCCCTGGCAAACCCCTTATGGTTACCTAACAGTTCAAGGTCAGCTATAATCCCTCCTTTCACCGCACAGCCAGGTGTGCAGTCCAACACTACACATTTTTCCCAATTAGGTTATTTATTTTTCCCAGAAGATTTGTTGCAGAATATGATGGACCAATCAAATCTCTATGCAGAGCAATTTATTGCCTCCAATTCCAATTCATCCTATGCCTGTATGTTCCAATGGCGACGTCTCACACTAGATGAATTTAAATTGTTTTTGGGCCTTACTTTTAATATGGGCCTTACAAAAGAAGAACGAACTGCATGCCTACTGGTCCACCAACCCCATCCACCACATGCCGATATATTCTGCTGTCAAGTCCAGGACATACTATGAATGATTATGTGTTTCCTACATTTTAACGGCAAGTCACAGTGCCCTCCCCGAGATCACCCCAACCACGACAAATTGTACAAAATATGCTCCTAATAAATTTTTTTCCCTGCGATTTGCTGAAGTGTTTATCCCAGACCAAAATATTTGTGTGGACGAATTCCTTATTCACTTTACTGGCCGACTGCAGTTCAAACAATATATTCCAAGTAAGATAGCCAGGTATGGGTTAAGACTAAACAAACTAAACAAACTTTGTGATAGAGCCACTGGATATGTGTACACCTTCCGTATTTATGAAGGCAAAGACTCCCAGCTCCAGTCCCCTGAGTGCCCCACATATATCGGAACCAGTGGGAAAATTGTCTGGGAGCTGGCATACCCCCTGTTCAAAAAAGGATACCATTTATAGTCACACACAGACAAGACTATAGACTGAACGTCATGTTATATTCACTAGACACTGAATGGCTGAGCAATTTGATTGGCCATTTCCATTTAGGCCTTTGATATGCTTCTGTCTTTCAGAGTCTTTCACAAAGACAATAACCCCTAGCTGTGAACAGCTGCAGTCCTAAACTGCCGTTAGATATTAGTTCCCCTTATTTTTAACAGGCTGCCATTTGCCCGTTTCAAATACCTGTGTGAATCATTTGCCTGCTATCATGTTTCTATCTTCCATGTTAACTAATCCTGGCCTGTTTACTGACGATGTCTTTGCCTGCCGCTTTAAACCATGTTTCTGACTTCCACGTGCACTTCTGACATTGGTTAACAAACACTTTATATCATTGTCACATTTTGCAAACGTATGTTGCATATTTTTTATTTTAGTACAAATAGTACCATTTCCAATGGTTGATTGTAACATGGAAAATTCATATCTTCTGCCATAGCCCTCCCCCCATCTATCCCCAGTCCACCCACCAATAGGAGCTGAACCTTGTCTGCCCCATTATAATCTAATTCACCTTCCCACCATGCTCCTAGTTGAAATACACCTCCAGCCTTCCCATAAACCTCTCCCCCAGCACAATAGACCCCCTTCCATTTAGGTGCAAACCATCTTTAGCATATAGGTTTCACCCCAATGAAAAGTTAGCCCAGTGCTCTAAAAACCCCAAATCCCTCCTCCTTACACCAGGCCTTTAGCCATGCATTCAGCCCTCTAATCACCCCCTGCCTTTCCTGTGTTTTGCATGGCACAGGCAATATTTCAGAGAATATCACCTTGGAGGTCCTTTCTTCAACTTGCAGCCTAGTTCTTTAAATTGGTTCTTAAGGAGCCTCTGCCTTTCATCTATTCTGTCATTGGTTCCAACTTGGACCAAAACAGCTGGGTCATGCCCAGCCTCTCCCAGTAATTTATCAACCCGGTCCACTACATGCCGAACCCTGGAACCAGGGAGACAGCAAACCATTCGGTTGAGGCGATCCTGGCGACAAATTATTCTATCAGTCCTTCTAAATATAGAATCCCCTATAACCACCAACTGTGAAGGCCTACCTGCACTTCTCTCACCGCCCCTACTAGATAGGCTGTTCTCCCGGCTGTTAGGGGGAGCAGTGACATCTAGGGCTGCCACCTCTGAACTTGATACCCCCACATCCTAACCCAACTTGGCGAATCTGTTAGGGTGCTCAAACCCAGGCCTGGCCTTCCTTTTCTGTGAGCCCTTACCACTCCTTTTAACTGTACTAACCCATCTTCCTACCTGATAATCCTGATTTACCCCCCTCATGCCCATTAACCCCACTAAACACCTGCTCTGTGAGCAGAAGACCCCTTTAAAGGTTGTCAGTTCTGCCCAGTGTTTCAATTTGCTCCTCCAGATCTCTAATCTGAGCTTCCAGAAGGGCAACCCGCTCACATCTGTCGCTGTTGCTCCATTGTTGTATACATGTGGCTCACTGTGCATTGGTTAAAACCTTCAATCTTGCTAACCCCCATTTTCCCAGTTACAATAATAATATTACTAACAGGAAATTTTAGATGTTACTTACAGGATTGATGACTCCTGTTATAACCTCCTGTTTTCAACTCTGATTTTTAACTCACCACTTAGTCAAGCTCCACTTGGTCAGAGCTCCAGCAAGCAAAAAGATGGCATGCTCAAAGATGAGCAGGCTCAAAAATGACTTCTACGGGAAATTATATAAACCTTAAGCACCTGTGACCAATTAACCACTCCCCTTAATTAGTAGTCTGAAGAAAAAAAGAAAAAAAAAAGACTGTTTAAAGAGTGACAGAAAAAATAGCTGCAAGGAAAGACCCCAAAAAGCAGCTAAAAATGCAAACGCAGCAATCAAAAACTGGTTTTCACTCTCCAGTCTAAGTTCCCACTCTTAAGCTTCCAACCAAGCTGGCTGTGTGTTAGAAATATCTTATAAATGGATATCAAGGGAATGGAGGTTAATCAAAATATCTGCTGAAAGGGCCAGCCAACATCCCAAACTTAAATCTACATGGGGTTTCCCCTCGCAGGCGGGACTTTAAAGGCATGGACTCGTAGAATAAACAATATTAAAAATATTAATTTTATTAAGTACTGTACAAAAAGGTCTATACAAAAACATATAACCTTGTTACATACATATAGAAAATTCTATACAAAACAGCTCTCAAATGCAAAGTGTTCCTAGAAGAGTCATAAAGAACTTCATAAGTATAGGCATGAAAAAAATGCACAAAAGTTTCCTACGCTTTCTTTCACTATTTGGGGTTCACAACCAGATCGCTTTCTAATAGGAGTTCACTGTGTCACACATGTGGTATCGACATACTCAGGAGGAGTAGCAGAATGTATTTTGCTGTGTCATTTTTGCTGTGTACATGTTATGTGTTAGAAATATCTTATCTTATACATTGACAACTTTGTTTAAAAAAAAAAATATGTTTTCGTTTTCTTTCCTCGTTTTCCAAAAACCGAAAACGTGTGAACTTGTGAAATGAACCATTTAAAAGACTCATAATACCTCATAGAATATATACATTGGGGTGTTTGCTTTTCAAAATGGGGCCATTTTGTGAGCATTTCCATTGTCCTGGTGCTCCAAGGCCTTCAAAAATGTGATAGGTAATCATAAAATTATATGTGTAATTTAAGCTCCTAGAACACCTGATGGTACTCCCTACATGTTGGGCCTCTGTATGTGGACAGGCTGTGTAAAAGTCTCACATATGTGATATTGCCATACTCAGAAGAAATAGCAGAATTTATTTTGGAGTGTAGTTGCAAGTATGCTTATGCTGTGTGTGACAAATGACCTGCGAATATAAAAAGTTTGTGTAAAAAAAAAAAAAAAAAAAGAATAATAAAATGTCTTAATTTTCCCAAGAATTGTGGGAAAAAATACAACTTCAAAAAACTCACCATGCCTCTTACTAAATACCTTGGACTTTCTACTTTCCAAAAAGGGGTAATTTGGGGGGTATTTGTACTTTCCTGGCTTGTAAAGCTGGATATAAACTATACAATTTTCTTTAGATTTTTTTCAAGGTAAATCTAAAGGAAATCTAACAACAAAAGTTGTATAGTGTGTGTCCGAGCTTTAGTGTCTCAAGAAATGCGATAGGCCGTCAGTACATCAATTGTGATCAATTTTCAGTGATTGACACCAAAGCTTGTAGACTCTATAACTTTCACACAGACTAAATAATATCTACTAATTTGGGTTATTTTTACCAAAGATATGTAGCTGTATAAATTTTGGCCCAAATTTATGAAGAATAAATGTCTAATTTGCAACATTTTACAATAGAAACTAAAAAAAGTGGGTTTTTTTTAAACTTTTTGCTACTTTTTCGCTTATATCGCAAAAAATAAAAAACACAGTGGTGATTAAATACCACCAAAAAAAGCTCTATTTATGAGAAAAAAATATAAAAATTTTGTTTGGATACAGTGTAGCATGACTGAGTAATTGCCATTCAAAATGTGAGAGCACTGAAAGCTAAAAATTGGTCTGGGCAGGAAGGTGTATAAGTACCCTGTATTGAAGCGGTTATGGCATCCCAGTATTGTTCCGTAGGTTCAATATTGAGTTGGCCCACCCTTTGCAGCTATAACAGCTTCAACTCTCTGGGAAGGCTGTCCACAAGGTTTAGGAGTGTTTCTTTGGGAATGTTTGACAAACTCGCTCATCCATAGGTGGACCTTGCTTTGTGCACTGGTGCGCAGTCATGTTGAAACAGGAAGGGGCCATCCCCAAACTGTTCTCACAAAGTTGGGAGCATGAGATTGTCCAAAATGTCTTGGTATACTGACGCCTTAAGAGTTCTCCTCACTGCAACTAAGGGGCCAAGCCCAACCCCTGAAAGACAACTCTGCACCATAATTCCCCATCCACCAAATTATTTGGGGGGGGGGCAAAACTTTTGGTAAAATAGTGTGGATGAGCGAGATTGGGGTGGAGGAACTTGACTGGCCTGTGCAGAGTCCTGACCTCAACCTGATAGAACACCTTTGGCATGAATTAGAGCGGAGACTTCAAGCCACGCCTCCTTGTCCACATCAGTGCCTGACCTCACAAATGCACTTCTGGAAGAATGGTGAAACATTCCCATAGACACACTCCTAAACCTTGTAGACAGTCTTCCCAGAAGAGTTATAGCTGTTATAGCTGCAAAAGGTGGGCCAACGCTATATTGAACCCTACGGACTAAGACTGGGATGCCATTAAAGTTCATGTACGTGTAAAGGCAGGCGTCCCAATACTTAACAATATAGTGTATGTCATGTTAAATTAGTCAACACAATCTGTGCATCCTAAAATATGCAAACAGGGGTATATATAAATAGATATATTCCAACTAAGGAAACCTTAATTAGCCAACACAGTCAGAGGCAAATGTATCCAATGTTCACATAAGCAACTATATTATTATGCCTATACTGGTGTCCCATCTACACCCTATCTAATATAGGCTTTAACATTTCAAGTTGAAAACTAATTGTAGTCTTTTTAAATCTACTGCTTTTATTATAACAATGGTGAAGGATCTTGTTCAGGCACTTCCTGTTTTAAGGTGACAATGCTCGGTTCCTTTTTCTTAATTCTGCTCCTCATTGTCACCCTGTTACATGGGCTTCTGAAGGTGTTTACAAGTGGCCACTTCAACACACATTAGGTGGATTAGATAACTGTTGTCACTATCATTCGCCTTGATAAATGTTATACAGCCATTGCTGGAGTGCATTCATATAGACAGGAGGAGGCTGCAGGAGATCAGCAGCACAAAGATCCAACTAAGGATAAAAAAAATACAAAAACAAGTATTTTAAAATTTAAAATAAAATGCCAATTGTTAATGATACATAGTACTTTTGCAACCTTATGCCCCTTTCACACTGGGGCGGCGTCGGCGGTAAAGCGCTGCCACGGTAAGCGTTGCTTTACCGTTGGTGTTCGGCCACTAGAGGGGCGGTTTTACCCCCCTGCTAGCGGCTGAGAAAGGGTTAAAAAGCAGAGGCGCTTTGCCGGCCGTATAGCCGCGCTGTGCCATTGATTTCATCCAAAGATGTTGCTAGCAGGACTTTTTTTCCTGTCCTGCTAGTGCACCACTCCAATGTGAAAGCCCTCGGCGGCTGTTTTGAGTCGGTTTGCAGGCGCTATTATTAGCGCAATAGAACCTGCAAACTGCCCCAGTGTGAAAGGGGTCTAAATGTTATATGGCTAGGGTTCACATCTAACATGTTAGGAAAAGATAAATATTCACTTTACAGGCAGTACTTATATTCGTGATTCCTTGTAGCAGGATATACTGTACTGCTTAGGTGTCAGTGGCTGCATTGTGGTTGATTGAGGAAGGTCATTAGTACCCTCATAGTTCTGAATATTTTTTGGATGGTCAGGCAATTGATTGGAACTGAAACATAGGAAATGTAGTACTGAATGTTTATGGTGCCTTCTGTAAAGTGAAATTGTTACTTTGCCTAGATAGGGCAAAGTTCTGGTTCACTTTAAGCTGAAACCTTTCACATACTGCATATATCTAAAGAAGTTAGAAAGACTACAGTTTTCCCAAAAAACAATCCTATAGTCAAAATGCCAGCTCTGGCAGTCCTCACCCCCATACTGCATTTAACTAGTGATGAAGGACTTTCCATAAGACATGCAGATAACCTGGGCCTGAAGAGGTGAAAAGCTGTTTCAGGCAAGAATCAGGCAAGTTAGATTCTTGATGTTCATTTAACATTTTGTGACCAGGGGGCATTGATGTCTAGACCCCCAGGCCAAATTATGCAGTACTGGTTAAAGGAGAAGTTTGGGGTTAATAAAAAACAAACACACACATTTACCTCAATGCTGCAGCTGTACTCTGCCCGCTCTAAGCCTGTGAACTGAGCGATCACATGACCGCTGATCTCTCAGTTCTAAGTCTTCTTGGAGTGGAGAGAGGTGACTGTCAGCCCCTCCAGCACTCACTGTAGCACTGGGCTGAGGAGAGGATGGGTACAGCTGGCTCTAAGCCACATACTAAGAGCCGGAGCCAGCTGTCAGTCAGGCAGCTTGGTAAATCCTGAAAATATTGTTGGGTTCATTAAAGATCCTGGAGCAGCTCTGTGATGCTGACAGCGGGTCACAGGAGAGCAAAAGTACACTGGTGTGATCCACAAAAAAAAAAAAAAAAAAAAAAATGGCCATGCTTCTCTAATAACTGGTATAAAACTGTATGACTAGTTTACCTACTTAAAAAAGGACATAGGTCTTTAATATGATACAAGGCTTTAATAAATGCACTGCTCATTCTATTAATTATAAGGTAACAAATGGGGAAAAAAATGGAGAACAAAAAAGTAATACTTCGCTTTTACAGCATATAATTTATTTATTTTCTTATTAAATGTGTTAATTCATTTATTTTTTACAGCCTTCCTTTTTCTGCTTCTGTCAAAGTGGCTCTTTTTGGCGCTTGCTTGTAAATAATTTCACATGATCAGATGGTTCTGAATGGGGCCTTTTATATACAAATGGCTCTTAGGAAAGGTAAAGAATAAAGTGACTCTGTCGCAATTAAAGGATACAGTGATGATCTAGGGGTATGCACAATTAAAGAATATAATGTTGACCTGAGTGCTGCAGGGAACGTGGGATTAACACCTACAGAAGTGTTGGTTTCTAAAGAAGAAATCAGCAGGCAATTCCACATTATTGGAGCAGTGGGTGGCAGGAGAGGTAATTATCCACAGAGAGTTCTATGTTTTCTGACAGGTAATTTTTAATATTGCCCATCCAGCTGCTTACATCATTGATCTTTGCTCTTATCTCTGGCCTAAAGGATCTTCTGCATCTGACACTTCCCGTGGTGTCAGATGTCTACGTTCCTCACAGAACCATGAAACACTGTGGTTCCTTCCCTCCAGTCCCTAAAGCTGGGTACAGGGCTGGTGCAAGGATTTTTGACACCCTAGGCGAAACCTCATTTCGCCGCCCCCTTTGACTCCACCCCTGATTCCACACCCTTTTCCCTGCCCATGTATACCCCACCCTTTTTTAATGAAGCGCCCATCATATGCAGCCCACCAGCGCCCATCAAATGGAGCCTCACCAGCGTCCATCAATGCAGCCTCACCAGCGCCCATCAAATGCAGCCTCACCAGCGCCCATCAAATGCAGCCTCACCAGCGTCCTTTAATGCAGCATACCACTGTCCATAAATGCAGCCTCACCAGTGTCCATCAATGCAGCCTACCAGCGCTCATCAATGCAGCCTCACCAGCGCCCATCAAATGCTGTCTACCAGCGCCCATCAAATGTAGCCTACCAGTGCCCATCACATGCAGCCTACCAGCGCCCATCAATGCAACCTCACCAGCGCCCATCAATGCAGCCTCACCAGCGCCCATCAATGTAGCCTCATCACCAGCTCCCATCAATGCAGCCTCACCAGCGCCCATCAATTGTAGCCTCACCAGTGCCCATGAAATGCAGCCTATAAGCACCCCTCAAAGCATCCTATCAATGAATGTTTGCTTGCTTCCATTCATTCAGGAGTCGGGACACAGACACAGTCCTCCGTCGCTGCTGCGCCTCTGACACTATATGCTAATGGAGCAGCGGTTGCCTGCTGATGCTGAGACTTAGTTATTTTCTGCAAAGAGAAGAGAGTAGATACACCAGTGGCTGGGCGCCCTAGGCAGAAGGGCGCCCTAGGCGGCTGCCTAGTTTGCCTAGTGGAAGCACCGGCCCTGGCTGGGTACACACTACAGATTTTTCAACCCGCTGGGTTGCATGAAAAAAACAGACAGCTAAGCTCAGAGACGCTGTACTAACCATGCAAGGTTAGTCCAGCGATCCCTCCCACTGATCTGTTGTGTTCTGACAGGGGGACTGCCCCCCCCCCTCCAGAACAATCCAATCAGCACTCTCTGCCATTGGTTGATAGCAGTGATCGGTAGTCGGTTGGCTGCTGGTTTTCCAGCATGCGCGTCCAACAGAATCTGGCCGGCTTCTGTCGCACAGACCGACATATACATGGGCCGAATGACGGACTTTTTTTTTTTTTCCTTGTCAAAAGAAGTTTATTGAGTATACAATGTTATAAAGATACATAAAGTAAGTTTACAAGGATCTATAAAGTAAGCTCATTGTTTTACAGTAGGGTTTATATAGGTAAATATCATGAAATTTCAAATATTAAACATTGGGTTCACGTAAACCTAAATTAAAGATATATATCATTTCCTTAGTTACTTTTGTAGGTATTTAAATGATTTATACCTACTATACATATTGTTTACAAGTAGAGTGTATATAGGTCAAATAAATTCTGATAATGAGCTTTAATCGTAAGGTGGAGAAAAGGAAAGAGAAAGAAGAAAAAGGGTTGAAAGGTAGAGGTATGGTCCACAAGGTTGTCCCGCTCGTCAGTTTATTATTCTTTTTAGTTCTCTTTGAAGCCTTAGAATGGGTGTCTCTGTAAGTCATTTAATCTGTTACCATGGCAACAGGACAGAGTCATTGAAGTTTGACAGGAACTGTTTTATCCAAGGATGCCAAAGTTTTTCAAATTTTGGAATTTGATTTTGATCGATGGCTACCATCTTAGCATGGGACATTGTATTATTCATTCTGTGAATTGTTTCTGCTAGTACCAATGTAGGAGATTTCCATGCCTTGGCCACTGTTTGTTTTGCAGTCGTTATTAGTTGGATCATAAGTTTGAATTGAGAGAGTGTTAACCATTCCGGTTTTAGATTAAGTAAAGTTAAATATGGATCTGGTTGTATTATTTTTTTAAATATTTTAGATGCAATCACGAAGACTTCCTTCCAGAAGGTTTGGATTACTGGGCATGTCCACCATATGTGTAAATATGTGCCTATTTCTGGGCATCCTCGAAAACAAAGAGCTGAGGTATTAGGTGAATATTTTGCCACTCTAGCGGGTACAAGGTACCAGCGAGTTAGGACTTAATAATTTGTCGCCAGTGCTAAGATGTTGGGTGAAGATGACTTAGATGTGAGCCATATGTTAGACCAGTCCGTGTCTTCTAAAGTTCGTCCCAGGTCCTCCTCCCACCTCTGAACATAAGAGGGTCTATTAAGATTTGCTACTCCATATAATTGATTATAAAGTGATGAAATTGTACCTTTAGCAAATGGATCTTTTGTACAGATTGATTCAAAAATGGATAATTGGGATAATGGTGTATCCCCCTTTAGGAATGGTGTATAGAAATTTTTGATTTGGAGATATCTAAATATCTCAGAGTTTGGTAGATCATATTTTTTTCTAAGCGATGGGAATGAAAGGAATGATTTAGATGCTATGAAGTCATTTAGTGTCTGAATGCCTGATGTTGTCCAAGCTTTAAAAGAATTTGGGTAGATCCATGCCGGATAAAAGGCCGGATTTCTGATAAAAGAAAGGAGAGGATTGTGTGGAGATTGTAACTGATATTTGGTTTTTAGTTTATCCCAGAGAGATAAGAAGTGTTTAGTTATGGGATTATGAATTTTAAAGCGGTCTTTAGGATCAAGCCATAATAAATTTGATATTAATAGAGGGTCATTTTCTGAAGCCTCTATAAATACCCATAATGGGATTTCCTGTTTTGCATGGTATTTGGACAGACTGGCCAAATGTGCTGCTCTGTAGTAGTTAGTAAAATTAGGGTATCCCAGGCCTCCTTTATTTTTGGGAAGATGTAGTGTGTGTATAGGTATACGTGGTTTAGAAGAGCCCCATATAAACGAAGTTGCTCTTTTTTGTACTATTCACAAAAAATAGGAAGAAATTGGAATAGGGAGGACTCTGAATAGATAAAGCAATTTGGGTAGAATAGTCATTTTGATTGCATTAATCTTCCCTATCCAGGATAAAGGAAGTTGCGACCATTGTTTTATTAGATTTGTGATCTGTCTTAATACAGGAGGATAATTGGTTGAGAATAAGTCAGAATGAGATGCTGTTAAATGAATTCCAAGATATGGGATTGATTTTTCTGCCCATGTGAATGGGAGTGCAGCCCTAGCCGGGATCAATTCCATGTTTGTGACTGTAATATTAAGCACTAGGCATTTCTTAGGATTAATCATAAGGCCGGATAGGGCTGCAAACCCATCAAGAGCTGGTATTAAGTTAGGACCAGAGACCTGTGGTGATGATAGAAAAAGTAATATATCGTCTGCAAATATACATAATTTGTGTGTAATACCTCCTACTTCAATGCCAGTTATAGTTTGGTTTGTTCTGATGTATTGGGCCATGGGTTCGAGTATAAGGGCAAATAATAAGGGAGATAATGGGCAACCCTGTCGGGTACCTCTTTCGATATTAAAGGCTTCAGATTTGTATCCAGCATATTTTATATAGGCTTTGGGTTTATTATATAATGCTTTGATCCATGTTAAAAAGTGGGGTCCAAAACCCCATTTTTGTAATGAATATAGAATATATTGCCAGGATACTGTGTCAAATGCCCTCTTAATATCGAGAGATAGAAAACATAAAGGGATTTTCCGTTTTTTAGCAATATGTGCCAATAACACTGCCCTGCGTATATTATCGCCTGCCTGTCTATTTGGCATGAAGCCTACTTGATCTCTATGTATTAATTTTCCTACAATGCTATTGAGGCGTTTTGCTATTATTTTTGCTAATAATTTAATATCGAGGTTTAACAGAGAGATAGGCCGATAATTCACACAGGAAGTATCATCAGAAAGGGGTTTTGGGATCATACAAACAATTGCCATTAGTGTTTCTTGCCGAAAAGAATGTCCATCTAGAAGTTTTTTAAAAGTTTCAGTGAGAATGGGAGAGAGTATTTCTGAGAATGTTTTATAGTATAAAGCCGAGTAGCCGTCTGGGCCTGGTCTTTTGTTAAGTTTTAGGTCTTTTATGGCGTTAGCAACTTCATCTATAGTTATAGGCTCATCCAAACTGCTTTTTTGATTCTGAGATAACTCAGGTAAGGTTATTTTTGAGAAGAAGGATTCAGCCTCTGTAGGATTAAATTCATTGCTTGTCTTGTATAAAGTTGCGAGATGTGAGTGAAATTTATGGACTATTTTAACTGGATTACAAGTGTAAACATTTTTTGATAATTTCAAACGTATTGGTTTGAAAGATTTGTTAGTTGAATTTAATGCCCGAGCCAAATATGTACCTGGTTTGTTTGTATTCATGTAGAAATTGTGTTTGGAGCGTTTGAGGGATTTATCAACTGACTCAGTGAGAAATAGATCGTATTCCAATCTAGATTTTTCCAGATGAGATTTTGTACTCTGAGATGGATTATCTTGAAATGATATGTAGGCTGCATTAAAATTGAGTTCTAGTTTTTTTGCTAGATTTTTGCGTTCCCGTTTAAATAGTGCCATTTGTCTTTGTATTGTACCACGCAAGACAGGCTTATGAGCTTCCCACAGTGTTATTGGGGAGATGTCTGTTGTATTATTAATTGATATGTATTCCTTTAAAGCTTGTTCAATGGCCATCTGATGTAGTGGGTGTTTGAGCATTATGTCTGGTAAGTACCACGTTGGGTCATGCGCTTTTGGTATGGCTGAGGCTATAGTAGTGTATATATTGCATTATGGTCAGACCACGGAATCGGAATTATATCTGATGCAATAATTTCTGGTATCATTCCTATTGTTAGAAAAATATGATCTATTCTGGTGAAGGTTTGATGAGGGTGCGAGAAATAAGTGAATTTCTTTTACATTGGGTTACTTTCTCTCCATGAATCTACCAGATTGTATTTGGAAAGAAGTTGAGAAAAAGGTAATCTAGAGGTTATTTTGGATGGTGTAAAAGGTGATTTATCTAGAAATGGGGGGAGGACCTGGTTCGAATCCCCACACATTATCACTGTTCCTATTTTGTGTGTATTAATCACTTGTAATATATGTGAGAGGAATGGTGTAGGTTGTTTGTTAGGAGCGTAGTAGGAAATCACAGTGATTGCTGTATCCATTATATAACCCATGAGTATCAGGTATCTACCTTCTGGGTCTTTAATTTCTGATGATAAGGTGAATGGTGTGGATCGGTGAAAGAGTTCCCCTTTGCTTGGTACAGGCAGAAGCCGTGTAAATTTGTTGATAAAAAGGAGAAATATATTTTGGAGTAGAATCTTTGGTGAAGTGTGTTTCTTGGAGGCATACTATGTGAGCCTTCTTGTTATGGAAAGTACGGAAGGCTTTGGTCCTTTTTTGAGGGACATTTATTCCCTGAACATTCAGGGAAAGTATATTCAGTGGTGCCATGGCAATAGATCAAATAGTTTTGACTTACTTTTTGTTATGCAGAGCTGACTGCGCAGATCAACCTGTGTGGACTGAAGAGATGAATAGATAGAAAAGAAAGCAGTGAATTCTGGAGTAGAGAGTAAACAAAAAACATATGAGATTAGATGATACATTGTATAAATTATTTTTTGCAAGTAATCACAATTTACCCGTGAAAGAGAATAAATATCTCTCTCAGGGGAATAAGTGCCTTCGTCACACTCCCACATAATATGGTTGGGAGAATGAGGAGGGCTAATGGGGGTACACGGATCTTCCGCTTACAGGAGAGAAGTGCTATGTCAAAAGACATCAAAATGATGTTTCATTAATTGGAGTGCAGAATATAGTTTTTGTTGAAATTATTTATTCCAGGGTGGTTGTATATGGTTAGTCTTGCCCTAGGCTAAATAATTCAGTTAGAAAGGTACTGTTAATAACTTTGGTATTGATGAAGATAGTTTGAATTATTTTGGGATTTTAACCCTTTTAAAGTAAACAATTACATATTTTATTCATACGTAACTGTTTAGATATGTTAACTCATAAAATTGAGGTTGTATTGCTTCAGATTAGAATAAACAAAAACATAATTCTAGGAACTAGTTAGGTAATAATATATTTGTTTTAAGAAAAGAAAGAAAAAGCTTCCATTACTTCTGGATTATTGAACATATTTGTCCTAAAAAGTAATAAATCTATTGTTATTACCTGATAATATATAACTGAACAAGAATTTCCTTATTTCACTTATATATTCTAAGGCTATATGAATCAGAAGTAATAAGAAATATAACTGGAATGTAACATGATCCCACACAGTGTGTGACTATCAGAATGCAGTTACATTCAGTTATAAATATAGGTTTTTTTATAGAGAACCATCTCTTAGTATAATAAATGAAGAGATATCAGGAATTAGGATGTCAGTCCATTGAATCTTCTTGGTCCATGGATGATGTGGCATAATGGCCTCTTTTGTGAGAATGATGATTCCCATTTTGTTCTGAAATTTTCTGTGTGCTGCCTGAAGGTGAAGATGATGCCATTCTTCTGCGTGTGGGAGTGTTGCTGCTTGTGGGTTCTGTCAGATTTAATTTTAAAAGGGTTTGTTGTAGTTCATCTGCTGATCTGCTTCTGTAAATTGTACCTTGGTAATTAAATCTGACTGAAAAGGGGAAGCCCCATTGATACATAATGTTGTGGCGTTGCAGTTCCATTAGTTGGGGTTTCATGGATCGTCTTTTAGTAATAGTAAGTTGGGATAGGTCAGCAAAAATTTGATAATTGTGTCCTTGAAAATTAAGTTCCTTTTTTTCTCTTGCAGCAATTAGTATTTGTTCTTTCGTTCTGTAATAATGAAATGTTGTGATTATATCACGTGGGGGTCCATCTTTCTTTTTGGCTGTGAGGGCTCTGTGTACTCTGTCCAGTTCTAAACGTTCAATAGGGATATCTGGCTTTAGTTCTTGTAATAGAGCAGTAATAGTAGATTGCAGGTCTGTCACAGTTTCAGGTATTCCCCTTATGCGCAAGTTTGAACGTCTGGCTCTATTTTCGTAATCTTCGAGCTTAGTTTGAAGTATTAAATTCTCCTTTTTTAATTGTTCCAATTCTGTTATATTTTCTTGGGTTGTAATTTCAATTTCATCCATTTTTATTTCTAAGGCTGCGGTGCGGTTTCCCAGCTCTCTTATTTCTTTGGTTAGGCTTTTTGTTATTTGGTCTGAGGTTTGTTTTAAAGCCTTATGAAGCATCTTTTCAAATTGTAATAATATTACTGGGGATACTGAGGAGGCTTGTGGAGAAGTTTGTGAGAGGATTTGTTCTGTATCTGACTCAAATGGAGAGTCTTGCTGTGACATTTTCTGTCTGTGAGAGCGCCCTGATGCTGTATCTTGTGAGGTGACTGGAGCTGCTTCAGCTGCAGTGAGTGCCTGTGAGCTCTTTGTGAGGTGATTTTTATTTCTGCCACGGTTTCCTCCCAGTACCATATTTCCTGCCCAAACTTTCACAGTTTGTTCCCTGGGGCAAAAAGGTTCAAATGGATACCTTTTGAGCCTGCAGGCTCCGCTTTGTCCTTCTCTTCTCTCCTCAGCGGTGTGGAGCTCAAACAATGCATGTCTGCTCTGCTAGGCTCCACCTCCTGCCCTCCGACTGACTTTTTTTTTAACCAGCTGTTGTCTTCTACATTTGGGCCATGTGTACGGGGCTTAAGTCACTACAAAACATAGCAGACATGTAGAGGCCGGCAGATGGAACCAAAGTGCTAAGTGAAGGACTAGGCATCTGACACACCCCAAGCATGTTGGATGCAGAAGATTCTTTGCCAGCAGTAGAAAGTGAAGACTGGCAGCATAAACTTCCCAGTATACTTATCTCTACCTTTCAGCAATGCAGTGGCTAAATCCCTCACTGGCCGCTGTCAACTTATCCCCAGGTGCCAGGTTTTCAGCCTCTTGATTAGCTGGAAGGGGCTAATGCCATCCTGTGCCTGTGTATGGGAGTCAGTCATTTGGGCACAGCCTAAGTGTACGGGGAATACATGCTGAGCTGCACAGCTCAATGTAGTTTGGTGAAGACCTGCAAGCGGGCAGGTAACTTTGTGTTATTGCAGAAGCCTGTCTCTTCTGCAATAAAAAGCAACCTGCTTGCACTTTTCTGAAAGTTGAGTTTAGTTCAACTTCAACTGTATTCTTTTACATGCATTTCCTTGTTCAATTTTTTTCTGAACTAATAGGGACACTTTAAAGTTAAGAGGACCCACTGGCTTCAGCACTTCCCGAGTCACTCACAAGAAAAGAAATCTCCAGAAACTCAGAATCTGATTTTTTTGTTATATGTCATTAAATTAAAGTGAAGCTCCACCCAAAAGGTGAAGCTCCGCTTATTTGCCTCCTTCCCCTCTCCGCTGCCACATTTGGCACCTTTCGGGGGGGGGGGCAGGGCAGAGCAGGTTGTGACACAGGTAGCCACTCTCACTTCTGGGTGACTTTGAAGTCATCCGGAAATTCAGCCCCCCTCCTCCTTCCCCCGCCACCAGGACATTCACAAAGCACAGTGCACAAGAATGAGAAGTAGGGAACCGGCTGTGAAGCCACAAGGCCTCACTGACAGTTTCCCTTACCCAAAATGGCAGCAGCAGCACCCGAGAGCATATTGAAAAATCAGCTCGGGTGAAGACACTGCTGGATTCGTGGACAGGTAAGTGTCCTAATATTAAAAGTCAGCAGCTACAGTATTTGTAGCTGCTGACTTTCAATTATTTCTGATGGAGCCTGGAGCTCCTCTTTAACTACCTGCCGACCAGCCGCCGCAGTTGTACTGCGGCAGAATGGCACGGCTGGGTAAAACGACGTTATGTAACGTCGCTTCGCCCTGTGGCCACTAGGGGGCACGCTGAGAACCGGGATCTGTGTGTGTAAACACACAGTTTCCCGTTCTCTGAGGGGAGAACAGACAGATCGTTTGTTCATACAGAGTATGAACAGCGATCTGTCATCTCCCCTGCACAGTCCCCTCCCCCCTTCAGTTAGAACACACATTAGGGAACACATTAACCCCGTGAGCGCCCCCTAGTGTTAACCCCTTCACTGCCAGTGACATTTTTACAGTAATCAATGCATTTTTATAGCATTAAATAATACAAAATTACTGCGCTACCCTCTAACACAAAGCTGCAGTTCTAATTCTTAGGTATAGAATAAAATAGATAAAATATATAAAGGAACCGCGCTAGACATAAATGATAATTAAATAATTGAAAATCATAAAGTGATCAAAATACTAAACTCAAATTGCAACACGATGTGGAAAATCAAAAAAATGTGTTATGAACCACATAAGTGTATTATATTATTGTAGCAATTAAAAACATAATTAAAATAAGGAAACCAAAAAACACACAGTCCGTGAAAAAAGGTGACTTCCGTTATCCACAGTCCTTATTATACTATATTCCACCCATAGTGACTGAGGACTTTAAAGACATCTTGTGAAAAAATCCACCACCTATGAAGGTATATGATTACCAGAGATAGGTTGTAATGAAGCCTTATGCCAGAAATCCGCTCAATGGGGACATCACCATCTGTCTCAGCATGGAGGAAAGATCACCCGGGATACATCAGTATTGATTGGCTCAGTAATGGAGACCCAAGGAGATAAAAAATATATCCACCATAGTGTAAATCCGTTTGACCAGTTTATTAATAGATAAGGTAACACACTTACCAAAAGGAACAGTTAAAATAGCATGTATAAAATCAGCCGGCCGGCCTGCATACACCCGTTCGTTATGGAGTGGAAACGATGACGTCAGCGCGTCTGCCTTCCGACGTACGTTTCGTCCTATTGGACGTTGTCATAGGAACGCATAGGAACGTTCCTATGACAACGTCCAATAGGACGAAACGTACGTCGGAAGGCAGACGCGCTGACGTCATCGTTTCCACTCCATAACGAACGGGTGTATGCAGGCCGGCCGGCTGATTTTATACATGCTATTTTAACTGTTCCTTTTGGTAAGTGTGTTACCTTATCTATTAATAAACTGGTCAAACGGATTTACACTATGGTGGATATATTTTTTATCTCCTTGGGTCTCCATTACTGAGCCAATCAATACTGATGTATCCCGGGTGATCTTTCCTCCATGCTGAGACAGATGGTGATGTCCCCATTGAGCGGATTTCTGGCATAAGGCTTCATTACAACCTATCTCTGGTAATCATATACCTTCATAGGTGGTGGATTTTTTCACAAGATGTCTTTAAAGTCCTCAGTCACTATAGGTGGAATATAGTATAATAAGGACTGTGGATAACGGAAGTCACCTTTTTTCACGGACTGTGTGTTTTTTGGTTTCCTTATTTTAATTATGTTTTTAATTGCTACAATAATATAATACACTTATGTGGTTCATAACACATTTTTTTGATTTTCCACATCGTGTTGCAATTTGAGTTTAGTATTTTGATCACTTTATGATTTTCAATTATTTAATTATCATTTATGTCTAGCGCGGTTCCTTTATATATTTTATCATTTTTATAGCATTGATCGCTGTATTAATGCCAATGGTCCCAAAAATGTGTCAAAATTGTCCGTTGTGTCCGCCTTAATGTCGCAGTCCCGATAAAAATCGCAGATTGCCACCATTACTAGTAAAAAAAAATTAGTAATAAAAATACCATAAAACTATCCCTTATTTTGTAAACGCTATAACTTTTGCGCAAACCAATCAACATACGCTTATTGCGATTTTTTTTACCAAAAATATGTAGAAGAATACATAGCGGCCTAAACTGAGGAAAAAAATAGTTTTTTTATATATTTTTGGGGGATATTTATTATAGCAAAAAGTAAAAATGCGTTTTTTTTTCCAAAATTGTTGCTTTTTTTTGTTTATAGCGCAAAAAATAAAAACCGCAGAGGTGATCAAATACCACCAAAAGAAAGCTCTATTTGTGGGAAAAAAAGGACATCAATTTTGTTTGAGTGCAAAGTCGCATGACCGCGTGATTCGCATAATTATCAGTTAAAGCGATGCAGTGCCCTATCACAAAAAGTGCTCTGGTCAGGAAGGGGGTAAAATCTTCCGGGACTGAAGCGGTTAAAGTAGTATGAAACCATCAGGGTTTTTTTTTTTTTTTGCGTAAGACATTGAACACAACATAAACAGTTTCCAGTAAACTATTTGTTGAAGTTTTTATCCCAGGTCTTGCAATTTGTAACTTTAAATGCTGCTGGCTTTTGCTCACTCAGTACTACTTTCCTGAACTTCTGGTCATCAGAGGAAAGAGTTAACAGTGGACAGTGCAGTCTCCAGACAGTCTCATAGCTTGGAGGAGGGAGGAGGAGGAGAGGTGTGCTGTGTCATCCTAGGCTATGGGTTTGTGTGTTTCTGTTGATGCACACAGTGTAGGGAGACACAACTCTAGTGCCTGCATGCAAGGGTGGCTCCATAGGATGCCGCAAGAGAAAGGAGCCACCCTGAAACAGGAATCTTGGAGCAGTGATCATGGCACTAGCCAGGGAAAGTGCTTGACTATTGCATGCCCTGGGCAAGAATAACACCACCCCACCCGGGAGGGGGGGATGCGGGGGTGGTGATGGTAGTCTGCAGCCAGGTGATGTTGTCAGAGCGGACTCCCACTGAGACAGCTCCTGTACAGCCCAAAGATCACAGAGCACAGCCTGGCTCAAGGGGGACAGTTCACACACACACAGGCCAAATTACTCACCTTTGGCAGCTTCTCCTTCATCCTGAGACATGATGCCTGCCTCCTCCGACTGCTGGGTGCCGGCTCGGCTCACCCCCCCTCACAGGGCTGAGCTGCTGCTGACCTCCTCCTCCGCAGCCATGAAGAATGTTCTCCACAGCTGATGCTTTCTCTGGATAGTAGGGAAGTCAGCACCGTGGCTGGGCTCCCTAGGCAGCAGTGCACCCTAGGCGGCTGCCTAGTTTAACCTAGCGGGAGTGTCGGTCCTGGCACCAGCTTAAACTGAAAACAATTTCGAAAGTATTGGTCAGCAGTGACTGAGGCAATAGCTGTCTTAAAGTTTTTCTCATGGCAAGTGTAGGATTAAGTCGATGTTGTGTGATCAATAATGTTTTTTAAATTCCTCTATTAAAATGATTATGTTAATCTACTCTATGAGTATAGACCCATCTATAGGTTCTATGCAGGGTTGCCAGCCATCAGTAAATTTACTGACAGTTTGTAAAAACCAGTGACTTTTACAACTGTCCGTAAATATCAGGAGCTGATCATTTATTATGCTGTGTTGACTTTTGTAAGAGCAAACCATGCAAATTACTTGTTATGTGTGTTGTCAGTGTTTCCATATGATGTTTATACTGTTTAAATATTGATTGTCATAGTTTTTAATTGGAGTTCTGTCATTTTTCAGGTTGTCAGTAAAAAAAAATGGGCTCTGTTAGGAAATTTCCCATGTTTTACCAGTAAAAAGTGATGCGGGAGGTTGGCAACCCTGGTTCTATGGACCCTTTAGTTAGTTATGTCCTTACGTGCTTATCCACATACTGCATTTTTTTTTCTCTTTTTTTTTTGTATTCTAGCAGCAATCTTAAACAAACAATGTAACTCTGCTTTAATCTCCAGCCAAGGACAAAAATGTACACTAAGCAGAACCATCTATTAACATAAAGATACACAAAGAATCTAGCCTGTAATAAAAAGGCAATGAATACGATGAGCCAGGCATGCTTTCAAACATACTTTATTTCTATTACACAAAATTGCTTAGAAGAGGAAGAACTAAATCTACCCTTGAAAAGCTTTGCAACCCTTAGAAAAAACAAGAAACCAAAATTGAGATCAAGCACTTGTCACTTTTATTCCTCACATATTAAATTTATGTACAATTTTTGTATCAATAAAAAAAAATGAAATGTTCACACAATGTATGAAGAAAGAAAGTAGTAATAAGCCAATAATGGTTATGGCCACCTTAAAACGAAAATGTTAACCTTTAAGTTTTGACTGATAAATTTCACTTTAAATTCACCATGCTTTTTATGAGTCCAATCATTTTCCTAATTATTTGTCACTTGCCAATCTGTCATAAGTAGATCTCCCAGATTGTTTCATCTTGCCTGTCACCAAATCCCTAGTTTGAGATGAAAGCCTGGCCGCTTTAGTAAACCATAAGCAGGTTTTATAGCGTGAATCCTTTCCAAACTTTTTAGGTTTTACATAATGTGAGGGTTAGAACTGGTCACTTTTTATTTTTTTCCAATTTTTTTTTTCTTTTTTTTGCTGTCTGCTTAAAGCCATTAAAAATGCTTTTTATGGGACTTTTAAGGCAGATATGACAATCGTGTGTCTTTCAATAAAAGGCTAGTGTGACAAATTTATTTAACAATAACAAACAAAGATTGAATATAGATGGTTGCAAGGATAGGGCTGCCAACACACTTCTCATCTACCCTGGACCCAGGTGCTGACTTCTAGAGGAGTGGGTGGCTCCTCGGTCTTACACATGGCAGCCCCCGTGGATGTGCATTGGCCCCTGGGATGTCCAGGGTAGATGAGCAGTATGTTGGCAGCCCCATTCTTTCAACCATCCATATTCAATCATTATTTGTTATTGTTTATCTACTATACATCTACTATACATGGCATACCCCTGCTTTTTCCCCATAAGAAGGAATTTGGGGTTTGACCCTAACATCTCTTCAAAAAAATTCAAGCCACGACAGGCATACTACAAAATAGTTTTTATATATTATGGACACATGGGGTTTTAGGACTTTTAGCCATGTTTATCCGCTTCACGGCGACCGTACGCAAATTTGCATTCATGGCTTTAAGGGGTTATACCGGAGTTGCAGGCATCACCCCGATACTGTTTTTTTAGAGCCAGCAGTTGGCTTTTTTGTGATAACAACCGATGCGGCTAAAAGCCACTTGGCTGTTATCCTAAAGAAGCGGGAGGGGACGTCCCCCCATACCGCCACTTTCCGCTGCTCTTCCCGGGCCTCCCGTCCCATCGGGAGACCCGAGCCACCAGCTGACACGTCCACCACCTAGGCTGAGACCCAAACCAAGCCAGATTCAGCTTTGACCGGGTCTTTGATGTAAAATTCTGGAAGCGACGTCATAACTGCCGAAGGTGCCGATTTTTAAAAAAAATGACAGTATTCAGATCCGCAGATTTTGGCGATCAGAATACTTTTAAGTGCAAAGGAGAGATTTGGGGTCTATTAGACCCCCGATCCCTCCATAGAGAGTATCTGTCACTGACTATTACTGTCACAAGGGATGCTTACATTCCTTGTGACAGCAATAAAAGTGGTCAGAATTTCTTTTTTTTTAAAAGGACAATGTAAAAAAGTAAAATAAAATAAATCAGAAACAAAAAATATTTTTTAAAGCGCCCCCCCTTCCCTGCGTGCTCGCACGGCAAAGAAAACGCATATGTAAGTTGTACCTGCAAATGTAAATGGTGTTTAAATCACACATGTGAGGTATCACTGCGATCGTCATAGTGAGAGCAATAATTCTAGCAAAAGACCTCCTCTGTAACTCTAACCTGGTAACCGTTAATTTTTTCTAAAACGTTGCCTATGGAGATTTTTTTAGGTACTGTAGTTTGTCACCATTCCAAGTGTGCACAATTTCAAAGCATGATGTGTTAGGTATTTATTTACTTGGCGTAACATCATCTTTCTAGTGATACAAAAAATTGGGCTAACTTTACTGTTTCATTTTTTTTTTTTAATTAATGAAAGTGTCTTTTTTCCCCAAAAATTGCGTTTGAAAGACTGCTGCGCAAATACCGTGTGACATAAAATATTGCAACACTCACAATTTTATTCTCTAGGGTCTCTGCTAAAAAAATATATATAATGTTTGGGGGTTCTAAGTAATTTTCTAGCAACCAATACGGATTTTAACTTGTAAGCAACAAATGTCAGAAATAGGCTTAGGCATGAAAGGGTTAAGTAATAACATTCACACAGTATTTTGTGTGTGTATTTGTATACTCTGTGGATCTTTTGCCATAAATTTTGCACACTAGCCTTTTATTGGAATACATAGGATTGTCATATCTGCCTTGAAAGTCCCATAAAGGGGGTTTTGTATGTTTATTTCAGCTAAGCTAGGGATGTTGGCAGTAAGATCCCTTTCACATTGCAGTCCCGGCCGCATTACCGGTAAAGCACTGCTAGTTTTTAGCGCGCTATACTGTTGTTTTAGCTGTGCTTTTCGGCTGCTAACGGGGCGCTTTTAACCCCCGCTAGCCAAATCGCTTTGCAGGCACTTTGGCAGCGGTGCCCATTAATTTCAATGGGCAGGAGCGATAGAGGAACGGTGTATACACTGATCCCGCACCGCCCCAAAGATGCTGCTTGCAGGACTTTTTTTAACGTCCTGCCAGCGCAGCGCCCCAGTGTGAAAGCACTCGGGCTTTCACACTGGGACTGCAGATGAGGCATTTTTCAAGCCAACTGCATTTTTTCAAATGCCATTGATCGCTCAGCTCTCAGTCTTCAAGCTGCAGAGAGCTGGTGACTGTCAGTGACCGGCTCTCTGCTCTACACCTCCAGCGCTCACTGCAGTGCTGGGCTGTGGAGAGAGTTGATTAACAATGAACCAGACAAGGAACACTTATGATTCCAGTACCTGTTTTAATAAGTCTGCATTGCCTTTTGGCTCCTTCCAGAATTGCCCAATGGCTACATTTGTGCCTGCCTAATTTACGGCTGTTTGACCTACAAGGCTTGCCCTTGGAACCACATAGTCTTCAACACATTAATATTTCAAGGTATTTGTTTGACCAGATTGGTGTAACAGTGGATATTCTTTTGGCATACAGAATACTGTTCAACATTCCACATTCTGTTAAAGGAAAAAATATAATCATTTCTATGCAAATACAATCTGCAGTGTTAACCATGTTTTAAATGAAATTTTCTTATATTGAAATTCTCTGATATTTCAGAATATGTTATCGGGCTGGTAAAAGCACCGACATGCCTAGACAAAGAGAATATCATAAATAAAACATACGCAGCAGGGACTACCTTTCAGGCAGAAATAAAGCAGCCAATCAATTCAGTATAAGTGACTGGCATTACTATTCAGGGCAAAGTGGCAGTGCCTCCTAACAACCACCCCTATCCATTTGCACTTATTGGCTGCCTTCCCACTGTGTCTTTACACATAGTCCTTGCTCATTTGATTTAATAGAGCAGGGTTACAGGTAGAGGGGAGCATGTGACCTCACCCATGGGACCGTGATTAGTTGAGTGGCCTTTAATTAGGTTTTGTGGTCCTTCAGAAATTCTTTTTTTTTTTTAGATTAGGGTAAATAAAAGTTAACATGTTTTGGACAATTAAAATTGAGCACACGATAAAAACATGCATAGGCTACCTATAGTAAAGGCATGATTTCACATTTTTCAACAGATAAAAAGATATAGGCAGATGAAGTTATACACACTTTTTTGTAAAAATTAAGATGCAACTCCATCCAAAATTATTTTTCTTAGTTTTGGACTCCCTAGAGACACAACAGAAAAGCAAGTAGAAATCTCTCTAAAATGAGAGGAATTCCCAGCTCTGACAATTGTCACAGAAAAAGTGACCCAATTGGAGGATTCCCCCTCTTCCTGTGTTCTGGCAACAACTGCAACATTTTGTATTTTCTCCAAATGTATGTACTGGTGACAGTGGTCCAAAATTGGAAGGAAGACCAAGCAGGGACACAGAAAACCTGACATAAGTTTTAACCATTACCTACTTTATCCAAAACTAGAAAGAAAAGTTTAGTGTTATTCTTTAATAGCACTTCTACCTTCCAAACCTCTCTCTATAAGTCACTGACTGTGTGACCAGTTAGAAGCTTAGGAGGTAAGTAATTGGTGTGGTTAAAGGGACATTAAAGCTTTGTTTTTTTTATTAAATGAAAATAAAAAACATGTCTTTTTTTTTCACAGAGCAGCCCCGATCCTCTTCTTCTGGGGTCCCCTGCCAGTGCTCTAAGCTCCTCCTCTTTGACAATTGCCCCTATGGAAAGCCACTTTCCGTGGGGGCACCCGTGAATACTCACTTGCAAGCCTCTATGCCTATGTCTATTAACACAGAGTTGGCGGCTCAGCCCTGCCCCTGCTTGCTCGGCACAGCAGTTGACTGACATAGCTCCCACTGCTTTCAATCTGCCCAGGGAGGAGGGAGACAGCAGCAAGCTATGCACATCATTGGGTCGAATTGGGCTCAGGTAAGTAAAAGGGGGGCTGGGGGGGAATTTGCAGCACAGAAGGTTTTTCACCTTAATGGATAGAATGCATTGAGGTGAAAACCTTTTAGGCTTTGGAACCACTTTAAGCTTTACTTAGAAAATGCACTATACCCTTCTGGTGCAATTTGCATTCAAAATTAACTGTTTATAACATAGATACAGTCAAAGTATAGAGGCAGTTATAACTGTTCTGAATATGTAAGCCATCATCAGAGCAAGTTTTGGGAAGCAATTGCTTATAGTGAATGAGGAGCACAAATATGAAAGTTATGGCAAGGTGAACTTAAAGTAAGCAAAATTAGCCTCTAAAATATTGCAAAGTACAACTGCACATTTTAGAGTGGAGTTAAACTCAAAAACTGAACATTTGAACATTATAGGGAACCATCTAGAAATCTTAATACCGGTATGTCTAAGCAGTTCCCTACAAATTTAAATTTTCACTAAATTTCTTTAACAAAAGAGCAGTACACTCCCTATGCCTAGTCAACCCTTTGCCTTAAACCAGGGGCCTTCAAGTTTTTCAAACAAAGAGCCATTTACTATTTATTTAGACTTGGGGGAGGTGGGGGTCTGAACTTTGTCAAGTGAGAGTAGTAAATGTCTTATAGTCAGTGGGAATAGACAATACCCCAGGCTTGGAGGTCAGTTGTAGTAAAGAAATTTGATAACGCCTGTGGCCAGAAGCAGGGTGAATGATGCCCAACCATTGGTATTAGTGGGAGGAATAGTGCTTCATCATTGGTGTCATTGGGAAGAATTATGCCCCACTGTTGGTGCCTGTGGGAGGAATAGTACTCCATAGTTGGTGTCAGTAGGACAAATAGTGCCCCATGGTCGAGAAAAGGCATACAAAGGGCTGCATCTGGCTCATGTCTTGCAGTTGGAGACAACTGCCTTAAACCTCATAGCTGTATCATGTGTGAGATATTTGTGAGATATGTGTGAGATAGCTGTATATGTTTGAGATCATCTCAGGCACTAACACTTTTCCAATTTGTAGCAAAGTTCTGCAAGTCTACAGCATGAAAATTCAGCCACAGTGACCCCTGTGGTGGGATGACTATTGCACAACATAACTGAACCAGACCTTGCAGCAGACTTGCAAAATGTTTGCAAAGAAAGTGGATCTGGATAGCTATAGCTGCTTGCTATCTGGGTAGTAGAAGGATCTCCTACAAAATGTATTCTGTGGTCCACCCTTTCTGCTGCTTCTTGAATATTCCCAACCAGATGACCAGTCATCAGGAAGACAGCTCTGACATAAGCCCTGCTCTTCTACCAAGATGGCTGTCTCCCCCCAGAGGCACGGTACAAAACAAGGCACAATAAATCAATAACGCTGAATAGATAATCTACAGGGAGCATACATACAAAACTGGTGACTGGTCCCTTGACCTCTGCCTGCTTTTCTTGGGCACAACTTTGACAGTTCAGATGCTTTAAGAAGCTACTTTTATACTCAACAGTTTTTCACTAGAAAGCTGTTTAATTCCTTATAGCCCGATTCTTTAATGCTTGTTTTGTAAAGTTAGTTCAGTAAATTGTTTTTTTTATAAAAATATGTACAGTTAGAGGAAAGCACATATAATGGTGTCAGCTGAAGCAAAGGAATTGATTTACAAAAATAACAGAGGTTGTTCACATAGCAAACTGAATGTCCACTCAGCTTTGCAAATAAGGTGAAGCTGTGTTCACTATGATGATCCACTCATGTGCAAGGGAAAAATCAGGATTTTTGCTTACACATGATTAAATAATTAAAATGAACACAGGTTCGCCTTCTTCATTAAGCTAAGCCAGGGGTCTCAAATTGACGGCCCATCATGCTTCTGCCTGTGGGAGTCAAGCTTGTAACTGTCAGACTTGCAATGCCTCATGGGACTTGTAGTTTGGCAACAGCTGGAGGGCCGCCAGTTTGAGACCCCTGAGCTAAGCGATCATCACTTTGCTAAGTGACCATGCTCTGTTTCTACCCCGTTGACGCAGTTGTCCTGGCTTTGCACATATTTGTTCTTTGATTGCAATAAAATGATATAAAGGGTTCATCGGTTACACAGCAGTTACTGATACCAGCAGCATCTCATTATAAAACAACATTCTCTTTTTTAATTAGTCTGTAGTTCTTCTTTAAGGGATTTTAATAATGAACTCTTCTAACATTTATTTTAAACATTCACTTGGAACAAGTTCTGCCCTCCAAAGGAAGATTGTTCTAATTGTCTTTCTTGTTCTACTTTGTTATCCTGTCTATTTTAATTGACTTAATTTATTGGATATGTGCCTGCATATCTTGCTCTGTATTCTATTTTTAATCTTCAAAATGTTCAGATTAAGAAGTGCAATCAGATTTGTTTTCGTTTTCGCTTCTAATCACTCTTTCAGATGATGTTTTTATATGACAGCTTGTAGATCATGGCTGTGATTGATATCAAGTTCTAGCAACAAATTTCTGTAACATCCAACCAAAGACAGAATAAGGCAGAATGGGGCCCTAGGCAGGGTAGCAGCCTTCCCTCCTTCCATCCCTTTGATTGACATTGATAAGGATTACAGTAGGCACAATAAAGCTGCTCCATTCATGTTATCTACACTAATACATCCCCTCACCGTCAGATAGAAGCTGCCTACAAATGCATTTTTCTTCATGAGGTGACAGGAAGGTGCACAGTTCAGATCACTTGTGCTATCCAGGTATGCCATGCAGTTTTGGTCACTATTCTTCAGGAAGAATACCCTTGAACTGGAGAGAGTGCAGAGAAGAGCAGCAAAACTAAAAAGGGGGCTTGAGGCTCTCAGTTATGAGGAACAACTACAAAATGCAAACACAGAGAAGCACATTTTGATTAAAAAAAAGCCACATCCGAAAAGAACTACAACATTTAAATGTATTCTCCATGGAGATCTTTAAATGGTGACTGCATTATTGGGAGAAAACTCTTTAATCAAGGTCTCCAAAGAAGACACGTGGCCACAGAATGAAGTTGGATAAGAATCGGGTTCAATCTTAAACTGTGTAAGTAGTTCCTTACTGTTGCTATGGTAAGGATGTGGAACTCACTTTTACAGTTGGCAGTGTCACTTGAGAGTAGGGTAAACTTAAAAAAAATGTTTAGATATGTTTTTCAGCACATATGTACATAGATCCAAAAATACTTACTGTATACGGGTTGAACTTGATAGAGTGGTGTCTTATTTAACCTTACCAACTATGTAAGTATGAAACCATCCCCCCGGATGCAATAGCATAAAAGTTGTAGCTTGCCCTTCTGGACATCCAGGGGTCCTAGGTTGCTTTGTGGGTGATCAAGCTCTGAATCAGACCATGTCTAGCAGTTCTGATTGAAGACGTCAGCAAGAAGAGTCACGCTACCAGCTACATTGGCCATTGACATCACATGGAGCCTGAGCATATACGCACATTGCAATTGCTAAAAGATCTTTAGACATTTTTGACTATCTGTGTTCATATGTTTAAAATAATAAAGGCAGAGGTGGTAATGAAGACAGACCTCTAAACATCAGCCTAATCCAAGAGAAAATAATAGTGATCAACCAAAAATATCCAAAATATTTCTGTAGAGATATTTTATCTCTATGGCAGTTCACACTTCCTGCCAATTCAGATCTGGTTTCTATTTGCCAGCATGCTGGCAGAGAGCAGGCTTTACTACTCTAGCTGCAACCGCTTTCTAATGAACTGTAAATAACTGTGCTTTGAACACTTTTTGTTTTGATGTACCTAGAATGTGTTATATGATTTAAACTGAAAGTTCAGTTGGGCTTTAATCCAGGGAGAACTAGGACCAGTGTTGGCAGACATCTGTTCACTTCAGAACTTCGCTCCAAAGGGAATAAAAAAGCAGCTGTCAAATGAAGATCAATTAGAGGACAACTGTACCTGCAATGAATTCAGAATGATTTTAGAAGTGTCTCAAACTGTTAAACTATATTGCATTTGCCCTTCAAAGCCTGTCAACACGGGCCCTTACAAGTCAACAAAAGTAAAAAAACCTTGGGTGCTCACTAGCAAATGTGTAACTTTTCACTGAATACCTCTTCTTACCATTGGTGTATACAGAGAATATATACAGAGAATATATCAGAAATCTTCCACTGGCCACAGCCAATACAAATGGCACATAAGTTAGAGGAGACGTAGCTATTCACTTTTGCATTTCTTTATTGACAAGGAAGCAAGACAATGTAGCATGGAGAAAGGAGAAATGCTGGGGCCACAAACTTGTTCTCACTCTGACATAAGTAAAGGAGTGTCTTTGGTTGCAGTTGTGACCAGTTCCCAGTGACATAATGGTCCACGCTAAGCATTTCCACCACTCACAGACCATTCCTTATGCCTTCAGAGTTAATCCCACACAGCCCACTTGTCCCAAATAATGCCCAGATTACATAACTTGCTGAGAATGAGCAGCCTCGACTTTTATATAACTTTTTCTGTCCCTTACTTGATTTTATGGTCAATACTGTTTTGTTAATACAGGACTGGTGTATTGTATTGTATGTTTGCCTTTAAATTCCAAAATCACATTCTATGCTTGTGGGTAATCCTGATGAATGCCATATATGCCATTTTCGTATATTTTTTGAATGCTGAAAAAGATTTGACAAGACGCTGAGTACATGCTGTTTCTGCAGCACATATGGACATACAGATGGATTAGAAAAGCCCTGTAGGTATAACAAGCACAGCTTAAAAGGCTGCTGATGATAATAATGAAATATTACAGCAGCTTTGATAATGAAAAGGAAAATTTGTGTTTATAAATGTGATATCTGATAACCAATTAAAGTAAAGCTCCAGATTTTTTGATAAAAGCATTCCATTTTAGAGTAGCTCTTTGCAATACAAGCATTTTCCGAAACTGTATATTTGATTCTCGCCTACTCCTGTTCTATAGGTATTGAGAAAGGCAATTCTGGAGCATGTGTTGAATATTTTAATGTGAGAACTAAATTGGAGGCTCAGGCCTATATTTACAAATATCATCAAATCTTCAGGCCCCATTCACACTATGATGTACAGCTCCATAAGGCAGACCATTCATTTGAACATGGTGCATACTAGCTCATCATGCCTTTTTTTTTTTTTTTTTTTGCGGGTATACAACTGCTTTAATGACATTGGCTGTATGTTTGGGGTAGCTGCAAAATAAATTTGGAGCAAATCACACACATCCCTGAGGGTATGGCATTTCTAAGCATTGAGAACACCACTGATCCTGACTAAATCTCCAACACTATTTGTAGAAATGCAGTCCCAAACCAAAACCAAAGCATAAAAGAGTCCAAGTTCATTTTTTCGTTTGTACAAGGGTTCTTCAAAAAAATTCTCCACTTTTTCAACTCTATTTATTAAGAATACAAAAAGCAAAGTACATCACCTGTCTATATAGTCACCTTCCTTTGATGCAATTTTCCCAACGTTGTGCCAACTTATTAATGCCAGCAAAAATGTTTTTGGTTCAGCACAGCCACTGATGCACCACTGCTTTCACATCATCACATAAAAACCTTCTTCCCCTTAAAGCTTCTTTGAGCGGTCCAAAAAGGTGGAAGTCAGATGGCACTAAATCCGGACTGTGACCTGGATGTTCCAAAACCTCCCATTCATAAACGACTCTACGAGGCTGAACACACATGCAGAGATGAATTTGTGTTCCCGGCACACCTTCTGCCCACAAAAAGCGTATGACAGAACACTATACCTCTTTGGTACAATTTATACGTTTCGTAGCCATCTTCACCACAGCGTGACAGCTCTTATGCTGCGTACACATGATCGGACTTTCCGCCAACAAAATCGTGGATTTTTGTTCGAAGGTTATTGGCTCAAACTTGTTTTGCATACACACGGTCACACAAATGTTGGCCAACAATTCCGAACGTGGTAACGTGGTGACATACAACACGTACGACAAGCCGATAAAAAGGAAGTTCAATAGCTAGTGCACCACCCTTTGGGCTCCTTCTGCTAATCTTGTGTTTATCTCGTATTAGTAGAAGTTTGGTGAGACACGATTTGTGCTTTTCAGCCTTGTGCTTTTCAGTTTGTTTCTGCTTTTCAGTTTGTGCTTGTCGGTTCGTATCTGTTCTTCAGTGCGTGTTGTCAGTTCTTTCCTGTCTTTCAGTACAATCTATTTATAGTTCGCTTCAGATTTTCAGTGCATTTTGTCCGCTCGTTTCTGATTTTCAGCTCGTTCTTCTCAGGACCTTTCTCATTTCCAGTGTGTTCTGTCAGTTCGTTCTGAGCAGCCGACCATTTTCTAGCCATGTTGTGGTTACGTACTCGTCATAGAGTTCGTGCTGTTGTTGGACTTGGTGTTGGAGTTATTGCTTTGACCCAAGTCCAGTCCATGAACAGGGGGAGGAGGAGTTCATGGACCAAGAATTGGTTGCTTAATCGTGACCAATTCTCTCATATGCCTTTGCCGTGGGAGCTCTAGGAGAATAATCCTGACGATTTCAGGAATTATCTCCGGATGACGGAACCCGTCTTTCACCGTCTGTTGGCTTTGCTGTCCCCCTATATTACCAAGCAGGACACCTGCATGTGGCAAGCCATCACTCTCGAGCAAAGGTTGGTCACAACCTTGCGGTACTTGGCGATGGGGAGAAGTCTCCAGGATATCAAGTTCAAGACTGGGATCTCCCCCCAGGCTCTGGGAATCATTATTCCAGAAACCTGTTCTGCGATCATTCAGGTCCTGCAGAAGCACTATATTAAGGTAAGTTTTATCTTTTAACATCACATTCTATGTATTTAATGTTTGCTAATGTATTGTATTTATTTCATCATTCCATAATTACCATGATTGTAATATGCTGTGAATGTCCTCTTTATTCTCATGCATGCTTTTAATGCTCCTTTTTTGTCCTTCATGCATATTTGCCTTCACTAACCTCCCCAGCATGCTATCCTGGGCCCATACACAACTAGCCTAGTCACTTAACAATGTATTTTGTCAGCTCCATTGTAGTGCCTACCCTAAACACCCCCTAAAATGTGACCAAATGTTATTGTTGTCCTTAAAGTGGTTGTAAACCCTAACAGACCACTTTTACCTACAGGTAAGCCTAGATTAAGGCTTACCTGTAGGTGCAAGAAATATCTCCTAAACCTACACGGTTTAGGAGATATTTGCAAAAGACAGGCACCGATGTCTATGGTGCATGCGCTGTAGACAACGGCGCACAGGCGCACTGAGCATGCCGTTTCTAATGGCGATCGTGCCGTTAGTGGCGGCTCCCATGCGCATGCCTGGGAGTGACGTCACCGCGGCTCTGGCCAGTCACAGCGCCGGAGCAGCAATACCAGGAAGTCACTCCGGGAGATATGGCGGCGATGAATGGGGGAAACGAGGACCGCTTCAGGGGCTTCGATCTCAGGTAAGTAATTTATAATGAGCTAGTATGCTATGCATACTAGCTCATTATGCCTTTGTCTTGCACGGTGTTTGTTTATTTTTTATTTTTCCAGAGGGTTTACTTCCTCTTTAAATTCAGGCAGAGTGCAAGAGGCTTTTTTGGGGGCTAAAACTCATTTGGAACCCTCCCTCCCCCAAACCGCTAAGTCAACCGATGCCAATACTCTATCTGCTGACTTTGCCAAACCCATACACACTATACCTACCTCTTTTGTGTTCATATTTATTGATGAATTCACCAAAGCACGTAGTGCAAGTGCCTGTCTGAATACTTTCAAATGGTACTGTTTAAAGTTTTGTTCTCCTATTATCTTGATAGGTAATTGCAGAATGTAAAAATGTGCTTCAATTTGGACAGTGTGTATTCATACTTTTGGATTATGACACTTCTTACCTGTCCAGTGGGCTTCCAAAAGTGTAAGTAAGGAGGGTCTGGCCAAAGTAACGCACATTATTTATGCATTCAGCTCTCAATGAAGTGGAGATGGTTACCTGTCCAAAACATCTCCCCCCACCCACCCTAAATTTTTTTACAATTGGCCATCAGAGAGGGTGAGGAATCTGATAAGTGGACCTTATACTTTTGTCTTTAAATACTCATTTCAATAAATGTTCTACTTATGTTGGCCAAGAATGTTTGTGTCTAATCTGCTTGCAATGTTATGTGCAAAAGTACTAATTTATTTTTTGTTGTTTGACTCCACAGTTTCCTTTCAACCCACAGGAATGGCAGGCTGTGGCCTCCCAATTCAACCAACCGTGGGACTTTCCAAACTGTGGTGGTGCGATAGATGGGAAGCACGTCCGGATTGTCCCACCCCCCAACTCAGGGACAGACTACTACAACTACAAGGGGTACAGTAGTATTGTGATGTTGGCGACTTACGAGTTCCTCTATCTGGATGTGGGGAAGAATGGCCATATGTCAGATGGTGGAGTGATCGCACAGACCGAATTTTACAGGCTTCTCCAGAATGGCAGTTTGGGCTTGCCACCTCCAGCAGATAACATGGCGGGCCGCCCGTTTTGTTTTTGTGACCGATGAGGCCTTTGCGCTGGGGGACCATCTGATGAGATCCTGACCCCAGAGCAGAGGGTTTTTAACTACCAGCTGGACAGAGCCAGAAGAGTGGTCGAGAATGCCTTTGTCATAATGGCCAGCCGGTTCCATCTTTTCCAAACGGCCATAAACATGGCCAAATGCAAACTGAACGACATCATTTTAACCTGCTGCATTCTACATAATTTTCTGCGTAAGAATGCAGCCAACTATCTGACCTCAGTTGTGACTGAGGCCGACTTTTCACCCACAGAAACAATGATGGCGTTTGAAACTGACTGTCCTGGCTTGCCCCCCCAAAGCGCCACAAATTACAGCATGTAGAGTACTTCATAGGTAGGGGGCAATTGATATACCAGAGAATCTGGAAGCTCCTTAAAATAATTTTATTTGGAAAAACTAAACTCATATTTCCTTTGATTTACTGCTTGTGTTTCTTATCTGTCTCCTATGTTCTCCAATGGCCTTTTATTTTTGGCCATTTTCTTCAATAGCGCAAACGTAACTTATTTGATACATGAGGTGACAATCTCTTCTTCAGCTAACTATTATGTTGTGCTGTGGGTCTGCTACACACACACAATGTTTTTGTTGTTAATGTATGTAAAGCATTAATGATAAAAATATTCATCCTTTTCAACTCCATAAATTCATTGCTTGGAGTCCCTAAAATGGCCTGATTTTTGAAAAATTGACAGCACAGTGGGGGATATTTACTAAAGGCAAATTCACTGTGCACTGAAAGTGCACTTGTAGTGCAAAGTGGAGTTGCCTTTAGTAAATAACCCCCATTGTCACTGTAACTACACCAACTTACTAAAACAACTGGTATTTAGCATTGAAAGAAGAAGCCACACATTATTGAGTATAAAATATTTTTCTCCAAGCACATTCACATGTGCATTATAAAAGGGTTTTTTAACAAACCAACATCTTTGGTGTGTAACATGTACGTTTGACAGTATATATGCCTGTTTAGCCTTTTTTGTGGCTAAACAGGCATGTTTAAAACCATAACGTACACATCCCCAACTCAAAAACGTACAAAGTTCAACTTTGATAAAGTGAAGGCAATATGAGGCATTATTATGTCAAAACTGTATGGGTACTCCGGTTTCCTCCCACACTCCAAAGACATGCTGGTAGGTTAATTGGCTTCTGTCCAAAATTGGCCCTAGTATATGAATGTGAGTTGGGGACCTTGGATTGTGGGCTCCTTGAGGGTAGGGACCGATGTGAGTGTGCAATGTATGTGTAGAGCGCTTCGTAAATTGATGGCACTATATGGGTACCTTAAATAAATACGGATAATTGTAGACACGCACCCACACTCACTCAGGTTGAACTGGATGGACTGGTGTCTTTATTCAACCTTACTAACTATGCAATTCTATGTGTTGACTTTGCCTTCATCAGACGGGGTGATGTCACCCCTGTAAAAGCCAAATTTTGAAGATGAACACAAATTGGGACTCAAAATGTGGATTTTGCTCATGATCCCATGCCTAAAATGTGTGTCTTTTTCCTACATCTATTTTACTAAAGCCACAAAACACACAGTGTGTCAACATGTGCTATCTGCCATCATGGGATATCAATGTACACGTTTTGTGGGTGCAACCCTTTCCTCAAAACTAAAGTAGGTGAGAGGAAGGAGTTGCACCCCTGAAACACGTCCATTGATCCCCCATGATGTGAGCTAGCACATGTTGACACACTGGACATTATTTCAGAAAGGACAATCCACTTTGCCTTACAAGTGCACTTTCAAGTGTACAGATGTGTAAACAGCTGCTGAGTGTCCTCTCCTTACACTGAATCAAGTTGTCATTTTCATTATAGTTTCAAACACATCTAGACAGCAATGTAATAAACTTCTTTTAATCAAAATAGGCATGAACAAATGTAGTTAACCTCCATCTGCCAAAAACGTTGTATTAGTGGTCGAACGAACAATGTTTAATACGAACGATTACTGTGCCCACGAACCTCAAACTTGGTATTTTAAACTGTACATCAGTAAAGAAAAGCACATGGACCAGCATGAAAGTACTAATAATATTAAAAGCAACACACGACAAATACTTACTTTTTTGCAGCACTTTATCCTTCTATACTGATCCTACTCCCTCAGTTTCAGGTCTGACCAGCATTTCCTCAATTGCTCCTTGGATCGTCCTACCCCAAAAGTCCTGTGCAGACTTCTCACAACTTAAGTCATGATCTTGGCCTTTCTCACATTAGGGATTCTGTACAGTCCATGATTCCCATCATAGTCAGTCCTCTTCAAGATGTCCACCATCTCCACCATCTCTTCAAAGGACATATTTGAGGCCTTATATCTCCTACTGGATGTGGAACTGCCTTGCTCCGGGCTTTCCTCGTCGTTGCTGCTCTCTGCAGCCACCTGCTGTGTCTCCGCCATGTGCTCTCCCTCTGCCCTGAAAGAAAAGAGGCGGGGAATACACTAGAAAGAAGGACAGGGGCAGAGTTTGATGCATGCACAGTGTATATAAAGCATAACACCCGCGCGACGTACGTACGATCTGTGAGTGGAGGATGGATGATCGTAAGCAGCGATCGTTCAAACAAAGGTACAATTGTAACTTGGGGCATCAGTGGTTAGTGGCCTATGCTGCTTAGAGATTGAGGCCTATATTGGGACAAGATTAGGAGAGTTTAGCCTGACATTAGTGTTTGTCTTGTGTTGTGTCTTGCAGCTAAAATGGTGGATACATTTACAGACCCAGACTTCCTGCCCAAATTCCTAGACATGTATAGGGAGCTGCCATGTCTCTAGTAAGTCCTATGCAGGGACTACTTGAACAAGCAAAAAAGGAAGGCAGAGCTGGATCAACTGTTGGAATTGGTGAAGCCGGTGTATCCCACAGCAGACATCAACTATTTGAAGGCCAAAATTGGTAGCCTGAGGAGCACATATAATAGGGAGCGCAAGAAGGTTGAGGATTCCATAAGATCCAGAGCAGCAGCAGTTAATGTATATGTTCCCAGGCTGTGGTACTACGACAGACTGCGTTTTTTGTCAGACCAGACAGAACCCAGGCCATCACTATCTTCAACACTTCCTTCCACATCAGCTGAGGCTCCTGAATTCCAACCTGGGCCTTCTACCCAGGAAGATGTGGAGGAGCCCAGCTTGACCCAGGTACAGCATTGTTGAACATCTTTCTTGTCAAAAATTGAATGATGTTAACTAGATGTTAGTGATCATTAATTTCTGATTTAACAAAGTGGTTTACATATCAGTAGACAATAGTAGCCAAAAATGATTGGGACAAGAATGAAAAATGCTGGGGTCAGAAGGATAGTCTTTTCTATTTGCTAACATTCAATTTGCAACAGTCATGAGCTCAAAATTGTGTGTGATTGATGACCCAAAAACTAAAAACATGTACCATTTTCATACACAGGAAAGTCTCAGCCAGGAGGTGGCCGTGGCAAGCAGCCTGATGGAATCCCAGGTTCCTCCCCTCCGCCCTCCAACCAAAAGGACCAGGAAAGCGAGGAACCTGGAGGAGTCTGCGACTGTTTTCCTTCGCCAGGCACTTTACACGACTCTTGGTGGCCACGAGGCATTTGGCTGTGTCACAGCAAGCAAGCTTGAACACATGGAGGTGGGCCAAAACACAATCTGTGAGGAAATCATTCTGCGGGCCCTAAACAAGGGGATGAGGAGCGAACTAACAACTCAAACCCACCTGTGTGAGGTGTACCATACTCCTCCACCACCTCCAGCAACACCACAGCCACCCCACCCACCACAGCAGCATGGAAGAAAGCGTGGAAGGAAGTGTTGAGAGTGATGGCCTGGGTGTGGTCTTGCCTGGCAAAAAATGCAGGCTGTTGTAAGACCACAGCCTCAGGACCTATATGTCATCTGCTGCTGCTCCCGATCTCTCAGAGTCCTGGACCGTATTGTGATCCCTATTAAATGGACTCCTTAGGTTACCAATTTTGACAGTCAAATAATTGATGTCTGCCCTGGGGTACAAAGGCTTCACCAATTCCAACTGTTTCTCCAGCGTTGCCTTCCTCTTAATTTTGTTATGACCCCTATTAAATTTCTAAATTTTTTTTGACAAATACTTGGCTATGTGTTTTACTTTAAAAAGGACAGTTTGTTTGTGAGTAGGTAGGTACATTTCAAAAATACAATGTCAAATTAACAAGGGACACTAACATAGTTGTGTCTTTGATGTTCAAAAATACGAGATAATAATGGTGTTGTGGTAACGTGACACACAAAACGACAAAAAAAATTATGGAAATTACTATAATAAAAAAAAAAATTATTTTGGAGAAAAAAAAGGAGAAAAAAAAAAGGAAAAAAAATGCAGATCACTATAAAAAAAATAAAAAGATTATTCAGGAGATCACGAGAAAAAAAAACAACAAAAACAAATATAATTCAGGAGATCACGAGAAATAATAAAAAATATGTTTGTCAGAACTCTGTGAATATCAGCAGCAAAGCAACTTCATTATTATAGCATTATAAAGAAGAAGAGAATGCGCTGCATTGAGAGACTTCATAATTTGCCGCGTGACGAATGTGATGTCTCCATTACGAACGCTAGTTTTACAAGGCAGAGCGTTACCGACTCTTACTTGATTCCGAGCATGTGTGAACTTTTGTGCGTGGACTTATGTACACACGATCGGACTTTGAGATATTAGAAATTTGAGAACCTGCTAGCAAACATTTGTTGGCGGAAGTCCAACAACAAATGTTCGATGGAGCATACACATGGTCGGACTTTCCGACAACAATCTCACATCCAACATTTCCCGTCGGAAAATCCGACCGTGTGTAAGCGGCATTATACGAAACTGCAAGGTCAGCCGGCTTGCCAGACAGACTAGTCACATGACACTCTCAAACACGATCAAGTACTACTCCTCCGGCTCCTGCCCTCGCTGTTTCCAATGAAAATATAAGTGAGTAAACTTTTTGAAGACCCTTCATATTAAAAAGCGGCCAACGCATTCCGGAGGTCAAAGTAACTCCCTCTTCATCAGGCCTACAACATGAAATTCGCCATTAATGCACAGATGTCTAAAAAATAAGGACTCACAGGTTAAAATAACTATTAAAAGCAACTATGTAGTAAATTATACAACAAAATCTTAATCTAACAACCATTAATGAAAGATATAAAAAAATTGTGGGGGAGATTTACTAAAACTGGTGCACACAGAATCTGAACCAATTAGCTTCTAACATTAGCTTGCTCAATTAGAGCCCTTTCACACTGGGGCGGTTTGCAGGCGCTATTGCGCTAATAATAGCGCCTGCAAACCGACCCGAAAGTGCCGCTACTTTCATTCCAGTGTGAAAGCCCCGAGGGCTTTCACACTGGAGCGATGCGCTGGCAGGACGGTAAAAAAAGTCCTGCTAGCAGCATCTTCGGAACGGTGAAGGAGCGGTGTGTATACCGCTCCTTTACCGCTCCTGCCCATTGAAATCAATGGGACGGCGCGGCTATACCGCCAGCAAAGCGCCTCTGCAGAGGCGCTTTGCGGTGGTATTTAACCCTTTCTCGGCCGCTAGCGGGGAGTAAAACCGCCCCGCTGGCGGGCCGCATACCGACGCCGCCCCCGCCCCAGTGTGAAAGGGCTCTTAAGCATTGACAATAAAACCTAGAAGCTGATTGGTTATTATACACAGCTGCACCAGATTCTGTGTGCACCAGTATTAGTAAATCTTCCCCTGTGTGTCTAAAACTGAAAAGATACATTACTTTTCTATAAAATACTACTGTGCAAAAGTTTAAGGCAGGTGTGAAAAAATGTAGGAAATGAAGAATGCTTTCAGAAATAGAAGTGTTAATAGTTTATTTTTAATCAGTTGACAAAATGGAAAGTAAATGAACTGAAGAGAAAGCCAAATCAAATCAATATTTGGTATGGCCACCCTTCGCCTTCAAACCAGCATTAATTTTTCTAGGTACACTTGCACAGAGTTTTTGAAAGAATTTAGCAGGTAGGTGGTTTCAAACTTCTTGGGGAACTAACAGATCTTCTGTGGATGTAGGCTGCCTCAAATCCTTCTGTCTCTTCATGTAATCCCAGACAGACTAGAGGATGTTGAGATCAGGGCTCCGCAGTGGCCAAACCATCACTTTCAGGACTTCTTATTTTTTACACTGAAGATAGTTCTTAGTTACATTGGCTGTATGTTCGGGGTTTCTGCAAAATTAAATTTGGGGCAAATCACACACATCTCTGATGGTACGGCATTTCTAAGCATTGAAAACACCACTGATCCTGACCAAATCTCCAAGACTATTTGTAGAAATGCAGCCCCAAACTTGCAGAGAACCTCCACCATGCTTCACTGCTGCCTGCAGACACTCACTATTGTAAACAGCCTCAGCCAAATATTTCAAATTTTGAGTCATCAGTCCAGAGCACCTGCTGCCATTTTTCTGCACCCCAACTCCCATGTTTTCATGCATAGTTGAGTTGCTTAGCTTTGCTTCCACTTCGGAGGTATGGCTTTTTGGCCCACTGGTTTCCACCAGTTCTGTGTTGATGGCACTGCTGGATATCTTTGATGTCGAAGGGAGGTAAGCATGATGTTTCTTTCAACTACTGCATTAATTTTTCTTGGTCATTCACTGCCCATTTCTTTGTGCTTCTTCAAAATAGCTTGAACAGCACATTCTGAAACCCCATTCTGCTCTGAAATCTTTGCCTAGTAGAGACCTTGCTGATGCAGTATAACTAACTTGTGCCTTATTGCTGTGCTCAGTCTTGCCATGGTGTATGACTTGTGATACGAAGACATGAAATATATGTATATGAAAAATTGTATATGAAAAATTGAATGTGGGGATGTGTAGCCCATAATTTGTTTGAATTTCTCTTTTACTTGTCAAACCAAGTGCAAATATAGAAAACACGAAAGTACATTTGACTTGACAAAGAA